>NC_080194.1:3760000-5010000 GCF_030028045.1 Hippopotamus amphibius kiboko
CGAGCGCCCGAGCCCCCTGCGCCCGCGACTGGAGGAGTGGGAGCTTCTCTGAGCGCCTGCAGGCCGAGACGAATCCGGAACCTTACGACCCGCGGGGCCCCAGAGATCACTGAGAACGCGCAGTGGTTAGGAGCGTGGGTTCTGACGTCAAATCACCCGAGTTTGAATCCCAAGTCGTCTGCTTTGCTGTGTGACCCTAAGCAATTGCTTCACTTCTCTGTGCTTCGATTTTTCAATCATTGTAAAACGAGGATAATAGTACCACCACAGGGCCGTTGCGAGGACTGCAAAGATCTCAACGTGCAGGAGCCGACGTGTAACAGTGGTCCAAAACATGATCGCTAATTTCTGTTGTGTCGGGAGTGTGAGGTTTGTGTACCCGGGTCTGCAGAGCAGGACGTCCCTGCCCAAGATTTATAAGACCCTTGGCCTTCCCCCTTCACATCGTGACTCTTCCTGCCCCCTCTACAGGTGTTCAGAATGTGCATTCAGCAGCCCTAAACGTCTGAGCAGTCTTTGTTGCCTCCTGGCATTTACAGAGTGGCAACTGCAAGGCAAGTCGTGTAGCGGACCCCCTGGGATATGCTCTCTGTTTTACACACATGAGAAGTCAAGACATGGGGCCGTCGGGGGAAGTCACATAACAGATAAGCCGATCTGCTCATCCTGCCCACTCCACTGTTTGTACAACACGGAGAAAGTGTAGTGGGGGATGCGGGGGAGGGAGCTCAGACCAAAGGGTGTGGCTCCAATTCTGTCCTTCCCTTTGAAAGAGAGGAGTGTCTGCTGTGCCTCTCACCTGTCCATCAGGGATCTTCTAACCAACGCAGTCCTACACGCCCAGCCTCAAGAGCTCCAGCCCTGAGCCGCAGGGACGGAGCAGTTACTCCCCAAGCCTAGGGCACTGTGCTTCCCATATTCATTGTTCGTTCAACTTATTGGTTCATTCACTCATTTAGTCAAATCGCTCAACAGATATTTATCATGTGATGCTCTTGCCAAGCACTGTATTTCCTACTGGGGAGAGAGTAGCCGTGGACTCGAATTCTGGTAGGAAGACAGACAATAAACCAAGTAAGTCAACAAATGTGGGACAAAATGTCAGGTCAGGATAGACACTATGGAGGAAATAACCCGGCAGAGGTGACAGATCAGTAGCTAGGGTGGCAAAGGAAGGCCTCTCAGAGGAGGCGACACTCTGCCTTGGCAAAAAAAGAATATTTGTCACCACTTCCCCTTCGCAGGCACTGGGGGCGCGGGGGCGCCACGGAAGGGTGAAAGCTGCTTCCAAGAGGGTTAAGCAGGATAATGCAAAAGGGAGAGAGAAGGGGCAGGAATGTGCCTACCAGGGGGTAGGGGAGCAGGACTCTTGAAGCAGGGGTCTGCCACTCCCAACCATTCCAGGAATGCTGAAGTGACCGGAAGTGTAGAGATACTGCCAGGTGCATCAATGGCAGGGGGACAAACAGCAAGTCAGGAGGAGACTTAGCTGAGGGAGAAATAAGGCACCAGGAGAGCAAAGGCTGGGGCCAAAACCGGGCTTCAGGGCCTTCCACGTGGCTTCTGGCTGGGACGGGGGCCGAGCACCCTCACAGGGGAATTGCGTAAGAGTGGCTCAGCTTTTGGCTATCGCAGAGGGATGGATAGATGGAGGGAGGAATGGATGGAGGGATGGAGGGAGGAATGGATGGAGGGATGGAGGGATGGAGGGAGGGAGGGAGGAATGGATGGAGGGATGGAGGGATGGAGGGAGGAAGGAATGGATGGAGGGATGGAGGGAGGGAGGGAGGAATGGATGGAGGGATGGAGGGATGGAGGGAGGAAGGAATGGATGGAGGGATGGAGGGAGGGATGGAGGGAGGGATGGAGGGAGGGAGGGAGGGAGGGGCCGATGGATTAGCAAATGATTGAACACACAGAGAAATAACCAGCTACACTTAGCTGTCTCCCAGGAAAGACGTGTTTGAAGGGACTTAGGAGGGGGGCCCGAGACGGTTTTCATGAGGAAAACGACAAGCGCAGAATGTTCTCACGCAGTCACAGGCAAACCCACGTGCACTTTCTCACTCGCAGGCACAAGCTCACTCTTTCTGAGTTCATCTCTAAGGTACGATGTAGGAAGGTAGAAGGCCCCCCTGCTGGTTCCAAGGACCAGGACCTCAGCACATCAGGAGGGATTCCAGCTGAGGACGCCAAAGTCTGCACCTGGGGGGCTCAGGGTTTGAAATCTACCCCCACCCCCACCCACAGGGTGGCAAGGAAAAGGTTAAATAATGAGGGCAGTAATTAAATAGATAATAATAGTGTGGGGTGGGTAGGTGTCAGTGCTCAAAGGAAGCTTTCTGGAATGCAGCAGGGTTGTTTTTTGGTTTTTGGCTTTGTCTTTCTGCATTGAGAGCTCAAAGCAGCTCAGAAGTTACTGGAGAATATTGTAATTGCCAATGTACCTGTCTCGGGGTTGCCCCCCTCCCCCGCGTATTTCACTTCTCTTAGTTTTCCCCTTGTGTCTAAGCCCGGAGCTAGAGGGTGGGGGGTATGCAGAAGGATCGCAGATATCATCTGGGTGCTAGCAGGCAGCTTTGGGGCGCAGGGGAACCAGAGAAGCCGGCTTGCTTGGAACTCCTTAGTAAAAATGCGCCTCTAAGACCCCAGACTGGACCACGTGGCATTTTCATTCATTCATTCAATGCACAGTTTATGAGCATCTAGGATTTGCCAAGCCCTGTGGTGAACAAGACAGGCCTGGCCCCCACTCTGAGAGAACTCACTGTTCTTGTGCAGCCCGGGAGAGGCCAGCGCGCTCTTAATGTTGTCACTTGATTCATGAAGAGGGGAGGGAGAGCAACCAGTTGTCCTTGGCTAGAGGAAACCAAAAGGCTGGGAACTGCCTTGCTGAGCAGTGGAAGGAACCCAGGCTTTAGCATTTTATTCCATAAACATTTGTGAGGCGCCAGGCAGGGCAGAGGCTGCCCTCTCACGACCTCGGACTAGTGAGGTGGAGGCGAACCCCAAGGTGGCAACCAGACAACCATGAAGTCCAGGTTGGAGATGCAGCCCTGACTGGGAGAGATGGGAAGGCTTCCTGGAGGAAGATACTCTGTGCTGAACACCAAGTTAATGGCAAGACAGACGTGCAAGGATGAGATTGGGGGATTCCAGAACTTGGCAGTTTCTAAGAACTAAAAGAAACTTGGGCTGAATAGGAGCATTGGGGATGGTGGCAGGCTCACTCACTTTTTGCTGTCCGAGGCTGGAAAATTAGTTTGTTTCTTTGAGATTCAGTCTACCCATCTGGAAAATGGGTATGACGAGGCCAGCATCACTAGATTGTTGGGGTGGCCCGAGGGAATGACCAGTGCATGGCTTCCGGCACAACAGGCATTCAATATCTATAAGATCCTCACTTGGCTTAGGTCTGCGAGCCAGAGAGGCTCGGGTCCCCATGGGCAGCGGGGGAGGGGTTCGGGCCTGCGCACCCCTGGCCGCGGGTTTGCAGAATATCTTTATTAACGAGCACTTCAAGGTAAGCCGCGATGGAAACCAGATGTGGGATCGCGCAGTCGCGGCAGAGCAGGGAGCAGAGATACCAAGGGAGAGGGGTGGGGGTGAGGATTAGCTAGGATGAGGCTGGGGGTGGAAGCACGACCCCCCTCCAGATAGCTTTTCTTAGGGAGACCTTTTAGGTGCAGAAGATTGACTTCTGACCCACATTCCTGGGTTCAGGGCGCTCAGGCCCTCTCTCATGTTACTTTGCCCCTTCACCTTTCACCCCACTCTCAGCCTCCCTTGAGATACGTCCTCTATCCACGGACTTTCCCCTGCAGTTTATCGAGGGCGGCTCTCGCTGGTCTCCTTCAAACTGAGTCATTCCGCAGTCAGAAATCCGTTTCCTCTGTTCTGTGCGTTTTTCGCTGTCGGCAACACCATCCCAGATCCGCGGAGGGACTAGCCTCAGCCTGGGTTTCAAGACAGGCGCTGATACTTCCCAGCTGTGTAACCTCAGCCAGGTGACCGCACCTCTCTGAGCCTCGGTTTGCGCCCAGGAAAATGTGGAGAGCCCGATTTGCGCCACTCACGGTTGTTGTGAGGCGCAATGGATGACGAGCGGTGGGGAAGGGACTTGAGCGGGGCACGTTCTTTTCCCTTGCTGTGGCCAGTCCCAGGGCCCTGGGGCGCACACAGCCATCACATCCAAGCCTTTCGTTTTACAGTCGGGAACTGTGAGGCCAGAGATGAGAGACTGCCTCACCCCCACCCGAGCAGCGAGCAGGTGACCGCGTGAAGATGACGTGCGGCCAGCGGGTCTCCCAACTCCACGTTCTCAAGCGTGACAGGCAGAAAGTCCCCTCTGCCGGGCGCAGACCGACCGGAGGCACACGCGGCTCCTTCCCGGGAGGGGAGAGGAGGGGGAGAGTGCAGCGTCCTAAAGCTTGGGAAGCTGGCCCAGCCTGGGGGCTCTCCAGCGTCTGAGGGAACACGGCCCCTCCTCACCTCTACCCAGTGCCCCTACAGGAAAGGGAAATAGTTAACGAGACGTGAAAGTGGCTGTGCACGGGATGACTGCGGTGTGTGTGTGTTAATTTCATGGAGGAGCCGAGAAGAGAGAAAAGGGGTTGGAGACAGAGGAAAAGGCACCAGTGGGAACACCCGCAGCAGCGCCGCCAAATTCGCACGGAAGTGTCCAAACGACTCGCCTGCACCCGGTGGCTAGCGGCCCATCTGACTCCCAACGTCAAAACTTGTTAGTTTTTTTTTTTTTTTTTTTGCGTTTTTTAAATCTGTCACTAAAGTTTTGCATGCCCCCCTTCCCTAGGCCAGAGCTCGGACCCATCAATTCTCGGACTAGCCTCGGGAGCCCGGGGGTCCAGACACCTCCCTGGCCCGGGCCTGAATCGAAAAGGCCTGCGGGCGGCTCCGGGTAGAATTCCCTCGCAGCGGCCAGCGAGTCAGTAGCATCTTCTTAAGGGGGGGAGAGGGGGTGGAAGAAGAGTAGGAAGAGAGGAGGAGAGGGAGAAGAAGGGGGGAAAGAGAGAGTGAAGGGAAGAAAACCACCACTCTCTCTTTTTCCGCTTCAAAACCTTAAGAGGGTTTGGGAGATCTGGTCAACTTTCCGAAACATCTGAATCTTTTTACAGTCCTCGGTTCTTTCCCTGGGCCAGCTGTGGGGAGGGAGAAGGGAGAGAGGGGAGGGGGCAGAGAGGGGGGAGGGAGAGGGGGAGAGGCGTGGAGCGGAGGAGGGAGGGCGAGCGGGCCGGCACGGAGCGCACAGCCGCCGCCCCCTCGCCTCTCCAGACTCCCGGGCGCGGCGCGCGGTGGCGTCCTCGCGCTCCCGCTCGCGCCCCCGCCGCCGCGCGCGCCAGCCAGGCATGAATGCGGAGACGTGCGTCTCGTTCTGCGAGTCGCCGGCTGCTGCCATGGACGCCTACTACAGCCCGGTGTCGCAGAGCCGCGAGGGCTCGTCGCCCTTCCGGGCGTACCCCGGCGGGGATAAGTTCGGCGCCGCGTTCCTGTCGGCCGCCGCCAAGGGGCAGGGATTCGGGGACGCCAAGAGCCGGGCTCGCTACGGCGCGGGGCAGCAGGACCTGGCGGCGCCCCTGGAGAGCGGCGCCGGGGCGCGGGGCTCCTTCGCCAAGTTCCAGCCGCAGCCGCCGGCCCCGCAGCCGCCGCCCCAGCCGCCCGCGCAGCCCCCGCACCTCTACTTGCAGCGAGGCGCCTGCAAGACGCCCCCGGACGGCAGCCTCAAACTCCAGGAAGGCGGCGGCGGCGGCGGCCGCAGCGCGGCCTTGCAGGTCCCCTGCTACGGTGAGTGCACGTGCGGAGCCCTCGGGGCTGGGCACCCCGGGACCCAGGGCTTCGGCACCTTCGCAACCCGTCCGGCTGGCGGGAGGCAGGAGCTGGCGGGCCGGGGCGGGGGCGCGGAGCCGAGCCGTGTGTGACTTCGGGTCGGAAACACGGGCATCGACCTCCCCGAGGGGATCGAGGGATCCGTCCTGCCTGCTTCAGAGCCCTCGACCAGGGGCGCGGAGCGGGGGCTGTTGAACTCAACCGGGAGCCTGTGCCTCGCCCTCTTCGCCGTTTCCCCAAACCGCTTGCTTTGCGCTGCCCGCCGGGCCGGGTCTGAAGCCGATGCTCCGCGCCGGCTCGAGGCGAGCGGCGGGAAACAGTCGCAGCGCCGCGCTCGGGCGCCGGGCGCCGGGCTCCGGGCTCCGGGGCTGCCGAGGCCTCGCTCCTGGCCGGCGGGGGCTCCTCGAGCGGCGCCGCAGGTGGGAGCGTCGCAGGTGCGGAGCCCGGCCGGGAGCCTGGGGCGCCGTCGGCGCAGCGCGCCCGGGATGCCGCGGAACAGGCGCCGCACGGACGCGGGTCCGGAGACGCCTGAGGCCGCGGAGGACCCGAGCCGAGGTGGCTCGCGGCGGCGGGCAGGCGGGCCGACCGGAGCTCCCGGGCGTTTCTCCGTCAGCCATCCCCCGAGGCGGCCGGCTTCCCAGCAGTGGTTTAGGACCGACCGACCGGCTAGGAAACAGGAAGCCGCAGAGCTCCAGGCGGCGCAGCGCTGGGCCACAGGGCAGGTTCTGGGTCCTGGTTTGGGCCCACGGGGAACCCGAGGCCTACATGACCCCCCAGCCCCCTTGACCGCGGCCCCAGGACGCAGGCCCGGGCCTCGGAGCGCCGGCACAGTAGTGGAGGAGAGAGCCTCTCAAGGACCGCCTGAGGCCAGAGCAGCTCGGGAGCCGGGGCCTTCGCTTCCACAGAAGTGGCACTGGTGAGCCCCAGGCTGGCGGCGAGAGAAACTGAGAAGCGAGGGAAAGTCTCCCGGCTGGGAGCCCTGGGTACACACTCTCCCCCTGGAAATAAGCTGGTTCTGCCCGGATCCAGGCGGGATGGAAAGACACCAGGCCTGCAGACAGAGGTGGGACGTGGTGGGGGCCTTGGAGCCTGGAATGACCTTAGAGAACAGCCCAGGGCAAAGCCTTTCTTACACTCAGCCTGGAACTCACCGACTCCCGCAGGCTCAGAACTAGTCCACTAAGTGCTTGTCGACGTGCACAGACATTCACACGGGTCATACACTTGTCTACACTTGGATCCTACACACACTCTGACACACACACACACCCTTCCTCATGAGCAGCGCGATCACACACACACCCAGCACACTCACGTGGCCTCGCACAGGGCCACGCACTCGCAAACCCACAGCACAGGCCGAGCGGATGTAGAGACCCGGTGGCTTTCCCCACTTCGTCCCTCCTCTCCTCTCCACCTTCCTGTTGGAATGCAGTCAGGCACTCGGACCACAGACACTCAGCTCCACACAGGTGCTCCTTCCACGCTCAGGCGGAGAGCGGCTCTCACCACATCCACACGCAGCAGCCTGTCAGCCCCGCGGATCAGGCTCCCTCCTTCTGGCCTCGCCCAGGCCCCTCCTGGTCCCTGTCCTTTGGGAATGTTAGGTGTGAGCAAGTCACAGACTTGAGGGACCCGGGGAGGTTCACGGGGAAGAGCCAGGGGACTCGTGTGTTTTCTCTCCCACTGCGCTGGTTTTACATGTTTTAGAGAAATTCACCAGTGAGGCTTCTGAGGAGGCTGAGGTATTAGGCAAAGAGGGATCCTGAGCTTCTGCCAGCCTCTCATTTGGAAATGTCTTCAGATTCAGAGGGAAAGGGGAAAAAGCTGGACCCTTCTGAGCACGGCCTCTGAGCCCTGCTGGGCCCCCACTGCCAGGCTGCGTAATGCATCCTCTACAAGCAGTAGCCACCGTGCAACCCACGCTGCGACCAGAGAGTAAGAAACTCATCTGAAGCCCCGTCTCCTCATCTGCATCGCTGGGAGATACCAGTAAAGCCTCGTTGGGTAGTAAATGTCCCCCCGCAGAGAGAGCAGGAGTCTAGCCTGCCCCCTCCATGTTCCTACCGGTGGCCTCTGTGCTGTTGGGAACCTGTAAGCACCCAATTGTGAGGACACGGCAGGCCCCCCGACCCTGTGCTAGGCAAAGCCAGAAGCTGCAGGTTGGGACAAAAGGCAGCTTGGAAACACCAACAGGACCCCACTGCCCTGCTGCCCAAGAGGGAGGCACTGCCCGGGGCAAAGCCACAAACAGCAAACAGCTCTGCTTATTCTTTTCCTTCTCTCAGCAGCTGCTGTTTCTCTGGCCCAGAGGAGATTTCTGGCTCTTGCTGAAAAACAGTTAGGCACATTAGGTTCAAGATGAGGAAACCGAGGCACCAAGAGGGGAGGTTCTGACCGGTACAGAGGCACCTGGGAGGAAGGCCTCTGGAGCTGGCTCTCTAGAGGGCCAGCAAGCAGAGAAACTGAAGCACACGTCGGCACAGTTCGCTTCCACACTCGTGAGAGTATGTACTCCAAAGGGGGAAACATGGGTCTAAGGAAAAAACCTCAGATGTCCCCAGGAGCTTGAGGAAAGGCAGAGGCAGACAAGGCTTTGGTGCTAGGCTCACTGAGGCTGATCTTGGCTCCCACCCAAGATAGCTTGGTCCCGGCAAACTCCTTCCCAGCTCTGTTGGTCCCCGAGGGCAGGAAGCCAGTTCCTCCATCTGTATCACTGCACCAGCGGAGGCGAGGGTCCGAGGTCTCCTCTGGGACGTCAGCCCAGAGAGCCAGTCCTTGGGTGCAAGCGCTCCTTGCAAAGCTGCGGGCTGGGGGGGCTGTGCTGGGGCCACAGTGAGAGCGCGCGGCGGGACAGTCACCTCAAGTCTTCAGTGGCGGGGCTTCTCGGAGATGGGGAAAAAGGAGGTGAGAACCCTTCCCAGGCCGCAGAGGTCCCCTAACTGCGCCACTGTTTCCCCATCAGCACCAAAAGGGCGGCGAACAGTGTGACTCCACAGTCCCCTCTGGGTGCCGAGACATTCGCGTTTTTATGAAACAGTCCCACCGTGTCCTCGCCTGTTGTATTCCCACCCCGCCAGCTTGCGGGCCCACACTTCGGCCTTCCTAAAGTCCCTGCCTGACCTGGCCCATCCTTGGCCGCATGGGCCCCAGGAGACACGCCAGGTTGGAGACCCGATGTTTCTCAGCGGCGCAAGGAGCCTCCTCGCTGCTGGAGTCGGGACCCTGGCACCTCGCTCCCAACCGGGCCGGCCGACTCTCTAAGCCGCTGCGCGCGCGGTGCGCCAGGCCTCGGCCATGCGCCCCGGGACGCTTCGGAGAGCAGCCCTGCTACCTCCTCCTCTTTCGCTTTCGATTCGGTGCACGCAGGTTTTCGGTGTTAGCCGATTGCTACCTTCCCATCCATCCACCCGCCCGCGAAGGCAGCGCTCTCCACGCAGAGGTCTTGGGAGACCAGGGCCAGGCCGGAGACCCCTGGGGCGCCGAGGGGCTGGTCTTGATTTGTCGAATTAGACGCAGTGTTTGAATGCTAGAAATATTTACTTCCCCCACCGACGCAATCCACACAACACAAAATGCGTAAACTTCTCCTGGGTCATATTCGAATTTAGTCAAAGAGCCGGCGTGTGTTTTGTGTAAGAGAGACCCTCTCGGGAAAGACAGCGGGGAACCGAGGCGCGCGCATTAGCCGTGAGAGCCGGGGGTGGGGGGGGGTGATTGTGGGATGATGGAGGGAAAACTCATGCCAGGGAGCTGTGACGTCGCCGACCCCCGGTCAGTTTGGGGGGCTGGGGGAGGAGAGAAAGAGGGATGCTTTTAATTTTTTACTTGGTTAATTTCTAAAGCCGGCCAGTCTGCTCGAACAGTCCCGCCTAAATACAATCTTAAGTAGAAAAACAGGGGGCCTGGATTAAAAGTCTGGTATTATTTTAAATCAGTCGATGTGCTCAAAGTTTTCTTTACTGTAATTTATCGACAGTTAAGTGGAAAGTGTGAAGAATTGTTGTGGACGCGTGCACTATGTAACTACCACCTGGATCAGGATACAGACCATTTACGTGTTGTACCTGTAAACGAAAACGGGGGGCGGGGGGTGGATTTCTTTAAGTTGTTTTAAGGAGATTTCAGAAGAGACTCCAGGGAGGGCAGAGAACCTGCTCCGCCCCCCCCCCCCCTTTTTCCCAGTAGTGGCGTTTCTGGGGTAGGCAGACCTTGTGCGCCCGGGCATGTGCGCGTCTCGACTCTTGCAAGCTAACTACCGGCTGCACCCGCAACCTTGGCGCGCCAAGGCTCTTCCTGAGTCGCCGGAGCCCCGAGTTTTGCGCGCTGCACAGAGGGGCCCCCGCAGGAAAACAAGTTAAACGTACCACACATAAAATGTCGCCATGGTCCCCCGAGGACTTTCGTTTCATAGAGCAGCGGGGCACACTTTTCCGTGGACGTACCTTTTTACCTTGGCCTCAGCCCCTTTCTCTCTTCCCGCAACCCTGCTCGCGGCTGTGTTTTGGTGGCAGATTGAAATACGAAATGGAAATATAGCGGCCTTTGCATCTACGGGGGGGCTCAGGGGCGGTTAGAATTCCAGCGTTTGTCCGGGGTTCAGGCTTCTCCGCTGACCCGGCCCCGGACCTGGCTGCCCGAAGTAGCAGGCGGAGGAAGAATGGGAAAACTGCCCCGGAGCCCCCGCGGCTCCGCGGGCGAGGGATGGAGAATGCGGAGGCCGAGTTGGAGCGGGTGTGCCTTTCCTTGCAAGGAAAGGGGACTTGGGGCCGGATCTGAGATAATGCTTGGCTGGAGAGAGCTCTGAGCACCCGAAGCCTCCGCGTCCTCAGCTCCCACGACCCCCGCCCCCTCACAGGAAACCGAAGGCACTCTTCTGGGTGAGGTGGTGACAGCGTGGTCCTACATCGGGACCCTGCCTGCCAGGTGCCACCGGGCCATGTGCTCCAGCAGCTGCGAGGTTCCCCAGGCATCCTGAAGGTGATAAAGCAAGTCATCAGATTCCCAAACCAAGACAGAGAGGACTCAGCTATAGGATGATATCACCCAGCAACTTTAGAGTGGAAAGCACTGCCCCACCCCCCACCCCTTGCTCTGGGGCTGCGGGAGCCAGAGCACGCCGTCTGTTCAGACTGGACGGTGAGAAGAAGCCCTTCTTTCAAAACAGGGCCTTTTTGGAGAACGAGAAGGTACTTCTGTGCTGCCGCCAAGGCCTCCCAGCTGTAGGCTGGTGCTTCTCAGAGATCAGAGCTTCTGGTGGCTCCCAGGGACCTTCCATCCAGAGATGCAGCCCTGCGCCATCTTCTCTTGCCTACAGATGTGCAGACGGGTGGCGGCAGCACCCCCACGTCTATTCAAGTTGCTCCTTCTTCACCCAGAACGGGAGCGCAGGGTAGCGCAGGGGCACCGAATGCCGTGCTGCCTGGAAGCAGGTCCCCCCGCAAAGGCCGGACTCAGTGGTGCCTCCAGTGTGTCCAGGGAGGTGTCTCGGGGGTCCCAGTCGCACCAGACGCGTGCACCCGCCCATCTGCAGTGCATTCTGCCACCTCAGCAGAGACCCTCTTCTCTACCCCTTCCCACCCCAGACCAGCAGCACCAAGGAAGAGAGGGAGCAGTGGAAGGGGAGTTGAGGCTCAGTGGAGAGGAAAAGAGACACGCAAAGGGGATGCTCAGAGCAGAAGGCTGGGGAATGGGGTGGCGATGCTAAGAGGCGGGCAGTTTCGGATTCTGGCTCCAGGGAGGGGGAGCGGCTAGAAGCTTCCCAGCGGGTGAGGAGAGGAGGGTGACTGGGAGACAGTGGTGGGTGGAGGGGCACTGAAGGAAGCGCCACGGCCTGCCAAGTACCTGCCTTTCCCGACCACCATGCTGTGCGTCCTGGGGACCGCAGGGTGGGGCCGCTGCGCACTGGAGAAGGAGAAGGAGCCCGTGCTCCTTTCGTTGGATTCTTAAAGCAGATTCTCTTAGAGCGGATTCTCCTTCCAAACTGGGGGTCCCGAAACCTGGGTGTCAGCCCCAAGCACCTCGCAGATGGACCTGGGTCAGGGCAGAGCTGCAGATTCTCTGAGCTCTCCAAGGGCCGTGGTGGAGAAGACTGAGAGGCTGTGGAAGGTTTGAGCTGGGCGCTAAGGTCCAGCTTGGCACATGTGCCAGGCAGGGCGCACAGTCCAGGGTGAGATGGTGGCGGGTCTGCACCACGGCATTCTCTACTCCCTGCATGGCCTTGGGAAGAATCCCTTCCCCTTCCGCTTCCCCTTCCCCTTCTGCTTCCCCTTCCCCTTCTGCGTCTGAGTTTTAGTTCTGCGAAATGCAGTGCGGGAGTTTGGATGATTTCCAAAGGCCTCCAGGGGTTTCTGTGCTGGTACCAGTTTGGACCCCCCCCCATCCTGTTTCCCTGCCCTCCTCACCCTTACATACCTTTTTTTTTTTTTTTTTGTCCGGGAGAAATCAGGGTAGAGTGTACTGGGAAAGGCTTTCCTGGAAGCAGAAACGGGTCCTGAGGGTTCCCTGGGGTGCGCTAAGGGGTGCAGGCGTGAAGTAGGCAGCGGTCCCAGGACAAGTGGGCAGGTGGTCCTGGAGCAGCCCCAGTTGAGTGCAGGTTCCAGATTCCCGACTAGGGCTTCACTACGGAGAGGGGAGAGCGACTGGGTGTCCCTGCTCACGAGGGACCAGGCTCAAGTCAGGGCCCAGGGGTTCCTGGCCCCTCCACCACTCCTGTCCCCTGTCTGCGTCCATCTTCCCTGTCTCGGCATTTACTGAACACCTACCACATGCCGGACCTTCTCCTAGGACACACCCAACGCCTCCCTGCTGTCCTATACCTTCTGTCCTTCCAGGTGTGTACCTTTGGGCATCAGAAGTGTTCACTGGCTGGAAGGATGAATGAAGAATTGCTTCTCATTTGGAGTGTTGCCGGGGCATGGTTAAGCGCCCCTGTGAGCCCATCCCAGCACCTTGGCTGGTGTGGGTGGAGGCCTGGGCGGTCCTGTGAGCGCGGGTACAGCGTGAACGTGGGGCGCTGTGCCCCTCCCATACTCAACAGGTCCAGGGCCTGCTCTCCCAGGGTGGTTCAGGGGACCGTGCGTACTAATTGTGTGCGATCCTATGTGGAAAACGTGCGTTCCCCAGAGCTTGCGAGGGTGCAGCCAGTGTGGACCAGCCACGTGCCGGCAAGGGCGAGCACCTGTGGGCAGTCCTGGATGCCCATCCCCCCCCCCCCCACCCCTTGGGGACCGCGTGCAGTGTAGGCTCAGCCATCAGTGTCGCTGGCCAGGAGGCGGTGACAAAGAGCCTGTGCGTCATGGCCTGTGGCCTTCCCCGCTGCTGGCTGCGGCTCCCCAGGGAGGCTGACTCACAGAGTGACAGGCACAGTCCCCCTGTGGCCGGTGGGGGGTGGAGCAAGCCCTAACCCAGCCCGCCCACCCTGCAGCGGCGCCGCCTCCAACTTGCAGCTCTTGAATGTGTCCACAGTCCTGTGGGGCTGGCTGTGGAAGAGAAACCATCCTTGGCACCATCTCTATGCACGCTGCAGATCTCATTTAACAGAGGAGCAAACAGGCCTAAAGAGCAATGGACCCCACAGGTCAGTGGGAAGGGGGGAAACACTGCTGGGGGCAGGCGAGGAAGGAGTTGGGGGATATCTGCCCCACCCCCCATACTGTCCCCTTCACTGTAACCCATCCAGGAAGCCTCACACTCTGTGTAACAAACAGGGTAGATGCTTGCAGTCTCCTCCTCCTTCAGAAATAAGGTGGGCTCCACCAGGAGCTCCTGGGGTTGCCAAGGCAACAGAAGAGCACCCGATGGGATTGCAGCGACTCATCCCAAATGTGACCCAGTGGGGCAGGGACTCCTGCTCTCTGCTGGGCTCCCTAAGCCGGGTTTTCTTTCCTAAGTGCATGGAGACCATGCAGTGAGAGCCCAGGGGGGTTAACTGAGGCCACAGGACCGACTTCCTCCACTGAGGTTGGCTGTCAGCCAGGCCGGGGGCATCGGTTGGGTCCAGAAGCCTGGTACTCAACACTCCAACGTGATGTCGGGATGGTGTCAGGATGGGTGTCCCACCCAGTGTTAGAAGAGACACCAGACAGCTGCTGGCCCAGATTTCACAGAGAAGGGGACTGAAATGCCTAATTCCAGTCGCTCACCAAACTTTGCCTGTCCCTATGCCAGGCCTTATGGGGGATCTGTGAAGCCCTGGATGCGGCCTCTGCCTTCAGGTCCAGAGGGAAGACAGAGTAGTCACTTGGTTGATTGCAGGTCACGGGGCGGTGCTGGAGACGGGAAGCCCCAGCTCAGGCGGGGCAGAGCAGGGCACCTGGCTCACCCTGCTTCCAGGTGGGCAGAACCTCGCCCAGTAAGGGGAGGCCTCAGAGAGATTGAGGGAAGTTGGGAGTTGCCGCAGACCAGCTGGATCTTCTCTGGTAGCTGAAAAGCCGGCAACTTCTTCTCTCCTTTCTCCTTTTCTTCCTCCAAGCCTTCTCTGCAGGTCAAGAGATCTGGGTTCAAGTATTGGCTTTTCCATGGAAATGGCTCTGTGCCTTTGGAACAGTCCCCATTCCTCTGGTTCCACTCAGTTTCTTCACTTGCAAAATGAGGTTTGTTTGGGCCTGTCCTGCCCAAGCAAACCCCATTTTTTCGCAAATGCAGGGGGAGGCAGTGTGAGGAAGGGGGAGGGAGTATGCCTGCAGGCAGATCCTTGCAAGGTCATCCTCTCCACCTGGGAGGACTGAGGGCCCTACCCCCTCCGTGGTCTGGAGGGTGCTAAGGTAGTTTGAATGGTGGCGGCAGTGGGGAGGGTAGGAGGTTCCGATCGGGTTTCAGAGTGGGAATGGGAACTTGGGGGCCCGCCTGGATTTGTGGGCCTACCTGATATCCAGGGGTCTCCCTGGCCCTGTCCGCAGCCCCGCCACTCAGCCACACGGGTTGATGTCTGGCTCACACCCCGGCACTGAGCTGGGACGGCTCCACCGCCCCCCTTCAAGGAGGGAGCCCCCCACAGGGCAGAGGACGAGGATGCCCGTGGTTTGCTGCACAGATCTCCATTCAGAGCCTCATTCTCCAATCTGAAACCCCCTGCCTGGGACCAGCTGGTTTCTGAGGCCCTGGGGTTCTGTGCTATTCCAGGCCTGGGATTGAGGCACCAAGAGAGACGGGTGGGTCCCCCAGGGTCCTGAGGAAGGCTCTGGGCCCCAGCGCTCTGTCCAGTGTGTTGTACCAAGAGGCTCCTTGGGAAACAGCAGGTCGGTCCAGCCTGCCAGAGGGAAAGAGTCTGGCGGGCCTTGCCTGGCTGCCTGGCTCAGTGTCCCCATCTGCAGGACCGGGACAGCGAGGAAGTGAGGCTGATGGGGTGTGAGGCAAAAAGAGGTTAGATTCGGCGAGGGACGCCTCCGCTGCTGACAACCCTGTGTGACAGCTCACGTTTCCTGAGCACTCCTGCCGTGCTGGTGTGCTTCTTGGGTGTGATTTCGCTGAACCCCAGTCATGGCCCTGTGAGAGAGATCCTATTATCGTCCCTATTTCACTGATAAAAGCAGACTCGTAAGAGATGAGTAACTTGCCCAAGGTGGGACAGCTAGGAGGCGAGAAGGTAAATTCTTGATGGCCAAGGACTTGAGAACCCAGAAAGCATCCTTTTGTGGGATCCTAATTAGACTTGAGGTCACTTTCATCCTATCCCAGGTGATATGGAATTGAAAGACTGGGTTTTACAAATATGGCCCCCAAAAAGCTCCTCCCATCTTCCCATCTGGGGATGCCGTGGCGGGCATGCGGGCACACAGGCAGGTAGGGGCGTGATGCTGAGGTCAAGGATGGGCTTGGTGCCTGGCAGGTTGGAATGTAGACCTAACCCTGTGACCTTGGGCCCAGCTTCTTCCCTGTTCAAGTGTCCTGCTTCGCTGCCATGAGAACACAGGGCCAGGCATGGTGTCAGGACCTCTTAACTGTTGTGAGGGCTTACTCCTTGAGTTCCCAGAGGCCCTGGGAATATGCCAGAACCTCTGGTCATGGCAGGGTGGAGCTGAGGACCATGTGTGGGGGCGAACATTGGGGAAATACCTTCCTCCTGGGGAGGATGAGAGACTTCATGAGGCTTTTGTGCGTTTTGTTTCAAACTGTTTTCCCAGGAGCAGGGCTTGCTATACATGGCAGGTGTTCAATGAATGTTTGGGAAGGAAGGAAGGGAGGGAGGGAGGGAGGGAGGGAGAGAGGGAGGAAGGGAGGGAAGGAGGAGGAAGGATGGAGGGAAGGCGGGAGGGAATCAGGATGTGACACACTATGAACTCTAAAAATCTTTCTGTCCTCTCTTCCTTCCTCTTTCTTTTGAATCCAAGCCTGGGTGAGAACCCGACTTATATTTCTCTTGTACCCTGGGGGAAAATAATTTATTACCCTCAGGCATCCTTCATGGGTGTGGGTGCAGTTTTGCACAAGCCTCGAGTCCTCTCAGCCTCTGGGAGTTAGAGGAGTTCTTTTTCCCCCACTGTTCTCATTTGCTGTCACTTTCAAGGCCACAGCTACGGTCTGGCTGCTGCATCTGCCAGGCGGGCTCTAGCCAAATAGGTATCCCTCCCCCTGCCTCCCCCGCCACACACACTCCTCTCCTCAGGTCCCCCCCTTCCCTGCAGTGAGTTCTGGGCCCCTTGTTCTTCCTGCCTTCTGCCCAGCAGGGCTGCCTGAGGGCTGCTGATGTTCCTGCCTGGGTACCACGTCCACTCAGCCCTGCCCCATCCCGGGATTCTGAGATTCCTCCCCCCACCCCCCCCCCAAAGGGCTGCAGCCTGCAGCCCTCTGTTCTAGCCAGGATGCCATCGTCCTGAGCGTACAGCCCAGATGAGAAGAAACATTTAGACCTGAGCCTGGGATGGAGGTAACACTCAGCGTGTGGTGGCCATGATGCAGTGAGCCAGGCACAGTGGGGGGCGGGTGGACAGAGACGTGGAGGAGACTCTGATGAAAGGGCTCCCTCCTCCCTCTTTTGAGAGGCAGTTGTGCATAAACAAAGCTGTGAGAGGTGCCCTGCTGAAGGTGCCTCCTCCCATCCAACAGATCCTGCCAGGTTGTGCCCCTGTGTCATCAGGTGTGGAGTACTTCGCAGTGAGTGAGTTGATTCCTGCCCACAGGGAGCTGAGTGTGAAGACATGGGAGTCCTCAGGAAAAGTGCAAAGGGACTGGAACTTAGTGGCGCTTGGGTCAGGAAAGTACATGGAGCGTTCGGGAGAGAGCGAGTGTGGGGCTTGCAGGAGGCATGATGGATACAGGCAAGAATCGGCCTGTGGAGTGGCAGGGGCAAAGCCGAGAGGGCAATTCACTTTCTGGTGAGGGGTTCAGACTCCGGGGAAGCCCCTGCAGGCCTCTGAGCAGTGCAGTGAGAGGCCGAGACCCCAAACTTAGTGTGGCCTCTTTTGAAATTCAAACCTTTATTTTAATTAGGGATAATTTTTGTTTTGGTAAAATAAACATAACATAAAATTTACCATTTCAAGGATTCTCAGTGAACAGTTCACTGGCATCAAGTACATTCGTCATGTTATGTAACCATCACCACTCTTTCCAGAACCTTTTCATCATCCCAAATCAGCCCATTAAACAGTAACTCCCCAACCCCTCCTCCCCTCAGCCCCTGGAAACCTCTGTTCAACTTTTCTGTCTCTAAATCTTCCTACTCCAGGCACTTTATAGGAGATGAATTATACAATATTTGTCCTTTTGTGTCTGGCCGTTTGTATATCTTATTGGCCATTTGTCTATGCTCTTTGAAATGTCTATTCTAGTCCTTTGCCCATTTTTGAATTGAGGTGTTTGTTTCTTTGTTGTTGAGTTGTAGGAGTTCTTTATATATTCTGGATATTAATCCCTTATCAGATATATGATTTGCAAACTTTTTCTCCATTCTGCGTGTTGGCTTTTCACTTTCCAGACAGTGTCCTTTTGATGCACAAAAATTTTTAATTTTGATGAAATCCAGTTTCTCAGTTTTTTTCGTTGTTGCTTCTGTTGTCATGTCCACGAAATCATTGCTAACTCCAGTGCCAGGAAGAATTTCCCTTATGTTTTCTTCTAAGAGCTTTATAGTTTTAGCTCTTAAATTGAGGTCTTTGATCCATGTTGAGTTAATTTTTGTAGATGGTGTAAGATAAGGGTCAAACATTATTCTTTTGCGTGTGGATATCCAGTTTTCCCAGTATCATTTGTTGAAAAGACTGTCCTTTCTCCATTGAATGGTCTTGGCAGCTTCATCGAAAATCAGTTGGCCGTGTATTTGAGAGTTTATTTCTAGGCTCTCTGTTCTGTACCACTGCTCTGTCCCCGGCGTTGCGTGGCCTTCTGAGGTCCAGAGCCCCAGAACGTGGGGAACCTCGTTACGTCGTCCTGTTCAGCCCCTCATCTCCAGGCCAGTGACTGACCAGTCAAAGAGATCCAGCTCTGGGACGCATTTGTTTTCCAGGAACCAGAGCTGGTGAGAAGGGGTGGAGGGCAGAGCTAGTGGCGAGGGTGCCAGAGCCATGACCTTGGCCTCTGAGTAGGCCCCTGGCTGTTTGGGAGCCCCCATGTCCTTCAGTTGACCCTCCTATGAGGACACGGCCTTGGGGGAAATTCTCATGTGCTCTTGGGGTCCACACACCACCTCCTGAGAGGACCAAATCTGAGACTACTCCCCTGGGTAAGATGATCCCAGGGCCCTTTCCCCGTGGAGCTGGCAGGAGCTCCAGGAGGGACGCCCCCGTGCACCCCCAGCGGCTCTGCACTGTTGGCCCTGTGAATATCTTGAAGATTTCCTATCTGATGCTCACTGGAGGCATTTGCTGCTCCCTGTCCTCCACCCTCCATCCCAAGTGCTGTCCAGTGAGTGGCTCAGCCAGGGACTAGATAGGATTCTCCTCCCCTGGTAGGTAACCAGAGGGGAGGGGGGCTGCGGAGAGGTGGCTGTCGCTGCCAGTGGAGAAATGGGAACCCCAAAGGGGGCTCTTGTGGGACCAGTGCTTTCTGCCTTGGAATCCCCCGCCCCAGTTGATTAAACAGAGGCCTAGTCTCCTACCCGGGTGTGCAAAGGCAAGTAACACGCACAGTTTCTAATGTTCATGGAATCTTGTAGAAACTGTGTTCATCCTGCAGTTGGGCTGCACAGGCTGCCTGAAGCTTCAGTTGCCTTTCATTCAGTGAGGCCAGTGTAGCCAGGAGATAGAAACAGATTTCAGCCTGTCTAGCTGAGAGACCTTGGGCAAATTAGTTAACCTCTTTGCCTCAATTTCCTTATCTGTAAAGTGGGTATATGAATAATATCTACCATTAAGGAATATTGTGAGGATTAAATAAGGTGATATAGGTGAAGAGCTTAAAAGAGTTCCTGGAACAGACTAAGTGCTGAATAAATCTTAGCTGTTATTGTTGATAGGATTTTGCTGGAACTCTGAGTAGGTGAAGCCGGAAACGTTGACAATTATGGGTGATTTGAATGTCTAAAATGGGAAAATGAACAAATTATTACTGAGTCCACACTGTGTGGTTTACAGAACGTTTTAAAATGTGGGTGAGTGATTAAGGGGGTGTAGGCTGGCCGTCTGCCTAGCATGGGGTCAAGGATGGGAGAAGGGCACCCCTGGGCCCCTCAGACCCTTCAGACCTCATCCCCCGGGGCTGCTGGGAAGTTTAGGCTCCTCTTCCCTGAACTCGCGATAACTGACTGCTCGTAGAACGGCTTCCTTATTTGCTGAGCATCCACTCTGCACCAGGGATCAGGGGCCACCTTAGAGAAACACGACCTGAGCCAAGGCAGATGGACAGCCAGGGCCTGGCTTTACCGAATGAGCTGCACAGGACTCAGCCCGTCAGCGGACATTACACGAAGCCACTTTTGTGCTACACAAAGTACATTCTCACTGTTTCATGAGATGATTCATTTCCCCAAGACGTACGAACAGGCTGAAAAGAGATGTACTCATCACATATCCACTGCGGTTTTCTTGGTAGAAGGTACACAGCATACACTTTAAAGCAGAGACATAATTGAAGTTTTTTTCAGTCCAGATGAGCAGAAGTCAATGAAGAATCATTCTTTGCCAACACGTTAGTTGTAAATATTGGAATATTGAATATTGTTTATACTTATTACATGTGATGGACAAAACACTTGGACCCCCACCTACTCCAAATCCCAGCCATTTAGATGGACACTCTAACAGCTTAGATATAATTACGTTCTACAGATTTTGAATTTTAAACTATTTTATAGTTTTAAAAGTGGAAATTTTTAAAGCAAAGTTTAAATAATCTTATCCATCCTTATCAACGTCAGAAAACTTTAACTAGCAGTCTCAATTAATTCAGCCATTATTTTTCCCTTCTTGTCCAAGGGGAGAAAAATCTTGCTTCTTTGGCTTGTAAACAATTCTTTAGGTTAGCATGAACACATCTGGTGGAAGAAAACACTTGATTTTAGTGGGGAAAAAATTCTCTCTAGGGCAATGTGGTCCTTCTGCAGGCTGAAACATTTAGTTGCTTGATAAGATTCTTTTTTTTTTTCAGATAATTTTTTTTCTTTCAATCTTTATTGGAGTATAATAAGATTCATTTAATTCAGCAGGTATTTGTTGAGTGCCAGATGTGGGGACTGGAGCTTGATAAGACGGTTTCCCTGTCCGTGATGAACGTACTGTCTAATGGTGGAGGCCTGCCGTGCACCCACGCTTGCAATGCTTTGTGAAAAACACCCTAATTATTAGGAGTCATTAGGGGAGTTCGGAGGAGGGGATGGCAGGAAATCCACAAAGAGGAAGTGACAGACTCAGGCCTGGAAATGTGACCTGGGGTTCACTGGGCAGAAAGGGCCCCAACATAGCCCTGAATCGACGAAGTTAGTTTCTAAATGACAGCAGTGGCTACATTTCTGTAATGGGCCCCTTTTGCCACTCTCCACCCCCAGGCAGCTTTCAGGTGGTATGATGTTGCCAAGAGTGTAAGTGGGAGTGAAGTTTTTATAAGGAGCTCACAACTGCTCAGACCTTTGTCCACTGATTTGTCAGCCACAATGTCTCATTTTGTGGCTATAGCTTCCCAGTTGCAACCTAATTTAGGTTAAAATGTATTTATGGAAGGGGCTTCCTTTAACATCAAGTAGCAGTTTTAAATATATAAGTAGCAAATGATAAACAACACTGTGTCAAATGTTTCACCCCACTTATTGTCTTTGCTCTGTGTATGTAAAATGGGCCCTGATTGGAAGGAGACCGGTGGCAGTGAGGGAGGGGGTGCACCACTTGGGATGAGGTTTGTGGGATGTTCTGGGCAGCTGGAGCTGGGGAACTTGAGCTGAAAAGAGTACACCTGGGGCGGGAGCAGGGGCGGGGGGAGGACAAGACATGGCAGCTTGAGTGACTTTGCTTTGCCCTTGCAGCTGCCCTGGCCTAACTTGCCTCCAAATGCTGTGTGTTAACCTGTCGTGGAGGATTCCCGTTGAGAGAGAGCGTGCTGTGTATCAGCAGAGATGTGCGTTCTTGCACGTGACTTCGCTGAGCCCTCACAGACATGCTGGGACGTGGGTGTCACCCGCCTCACTTTACACGTGAGGAAACCGAGGCACGCAGACGCCAAGTCTCTTTGCCAAAGCACGGGTGGCTTGGCAGCCTCCTTGACAGTGCCCTTTGGAAATTTCCCCATTTCTTTGATGGGGAACAGTGACATTTCCTCGTCGTACGTAAAGAGCTAGCTATACCCAGCTTAACAGACCCCTCCAACCAGGTCGCTGCCTCGAAGCCCCTCCTCTGCAGAGATCTGGACTGGTCCCGGAAATGCTGCGCCCCCCCGCCAGGCTGGCCTAGGTGCCCTGCTCTGTCCACCTCCCTGCACCATAATCACTGCCTCCCTCATGAAGGGGACTTTGGGAAGGGAGGGGCCATGCTTTATTAAAGCCCTTTGAACTTCCATCACCTGGAACTTTGCCCAGCACGTAGCTGGCGCTCCAGAAGCATCGCTGGATGAGTGAGCGCAGCAGTCAGCCATAGAGTCAGGCGCCAGACCCCAGCCTGTCCTGCTCCGAAGACGTCTCATTCATTTCACCTAGAGCAGGATTTAAACTTCTCCATCTTGCCTCCCTGGGACCCAGTGGTGCTATTACAGTGTCTCTGTGGGGATGGTTGGGGTGCACGTTTTCTCCCTGATGCAGAGGAGAGGTAGAGGCTCTGAAGGATTAGGTGGGAAATGTTTAGGGACACGCCCAAGCCACATGGTTCGGTGAAGGTAGAAAGGGTCGAGGGGCAGACGGACCATTGAGCTGATTTGAAATCGGGAGACACAGCCCTTCCACTGACAGGCTGTGTGATCACTCAGGGTCTCTATCCTGCCTGGAAGGGGAGCGGTGGCCCGGGGGGCCCCTCAGCGCTGGGGCTTCTCCTTGGGGTAAAGGGAGAGTGTGGGCGGATCCACCTGCTTCTCTGGCCGTGGACCCAGCCTGGGCCAGCGCCCCTTCCCCCGAGGGTTGCGACCTCTCCTGCAGCCTCTCCGGGCAGGGCTTGGGGATGAGAGGTCGGCTGGGCCAGGAAGCGGGGAGCGCGGAAGCCTCAGTCTCCACGAGGAGAGCAGCTCGCGGGGGTGGTTGGAGTCCCAGACGGAGGTCACGACCCCAGCCCACCCTAGGAAACATTAGGAGGTGATGTTCGAGGGTTAGATCATAAACGGGGCTTCTCGTGGTGGCCTTAAAGCTCAGGTTAGGTCAGTCCTCCGAGATGGAAACGTCTCCTGTGTCTCCCAACGGCAGGACCACGTCTGCCTGCAGCCCCTTCAAGGCAGCCTGTCTGTGTGAGAGAGACAACACATCGCTGTGTGAGAGGCTGTAGGCAGGACACCGGGCGTGGAGCTGGGCCGTCTGGGTTCACATCCCAGCGCTGCCCCTCCTAGCTGTGTGATCTGGAGCAAGTTAAGCGTCTCTGGACCTCAGTTTCCTCTTCCGTAAAATGGGGTAGAAACACAGGCCTCCTGGGGACCTGGGGAGGACCAAGTAAGACAGCAGAGGGTTGGTACTGCTCCCGCATGAGCGATTACGTGACTGTTTTTATTGTTGTCACCGGCCCTGGGGGGAAGCCCCTAAGGCCTCTCCCTTAGTAACTTAGGACCAGCTCAGTTGGGAGTTGGGGTGTCCTCTGTTGCCGTGACGTGCAGCGTGCCTTGCCAGAAGCTCTGTAGTTCCAAGTTGGAGGTCACACTCTTGCTGAGCCCTCCCCTGACCTTTTCAGCCAGAACCCACCACTCCTCCTCGCGGCCCCCGCTGTGCCCAGGATGCCCGGCTCTTGCCGTCAGGCCCCGTAACCTGTGACCACACAGCTATATGTCCATCCCTTCCATGACGAAGGGGAGGCTCTGGCGAGGTGCTTGGTGAAAGAACAAACAAGTGAACCAAGCAAGGAGCACGGTGAACAGATGCAAACCAAGTCACCAAAGAATTTGGGGCTTAAGCTGGGGGAGGGAGGGGACCTCGGGCGCGGAAGGCGGGATGAAGGCTCTAAGGGACACTGGCTGGTGGGCTTTCTTTTCTTTTTCTTCATCTGTTTTTATTGTGGTAAAATACAAGTAAAAACAAATTTTACCATCTTAACTATTTTTAAGCGTACAGTCCAGCGGTACGAAATACATTCATCATGGCGTGCGGCCATCACCGCCGTCCATCCTCGTTGCTCTTTTTATCTTGTAAAACTGAAACTCTGTCCCCATGAAACACTAACTGCACACCCCCAGGCCCCAGCCCCTGGCAACCATCGTTCTACCTTGTGTCTCTATAAACTTGGCTCCTCTAGGGACTCGTATAAATGGACTCATACGGTATTTGCCTCTTTGTGACTGGTCGTTTCACGCAGCATCATGTCCTCAAGGCTCATCTGTGTCGTAGCAGGTGTCAGAACATCCTTCCTTTTGGAGGCTGAATGATACTTCACCGTATGGATGTACCAGTTTGCTTCTCCATTCATCTGCCGACGGACACTTAGGTCTCTTCCGCATTCCAGCTATTGTCAGTGGGCTTTCTTTTTAACCCCTTCTCTTTGGATACAAGGAAACCTCACTCATTTAGACTAATTGTAGGAGAGCTGAAATTATAATAGGCTCAAACAATAAAAAGTACTTTTATTACTTTTAAGGTCCAAGAATAACGACCTCGCCTAACAAAATACTGCCTCCTACTGGCCTTAGAGTAGTATTTAGAAGAACCACATGCTTTTAATGGGGTCACCAGTTGCTTCTGTGAATGGAAGTAAGGGTTTCCATAGGGCTGGGGAAGCAAGGTTTGTTCCTAGAGTTGGCTTCTGCCTCGTGATTTTGATTTCAGTATGCGAGCCCGTTTGTAGAGGCTGTGGATGGTGCTGGTGAGGGGGAGGCGGAGAGGTTGCTAAGTAAATCCCAGTCTGGGTCCTGTTCAAGTTATGACAGATGCTGACTTCAGAACTGGGCTTCTTGGATAAAGTGGTTTCTTCCCATTTGTCTGCATACTCCTCCTTTTTAAAAGCTTTTTCTTTTGACATATTTTCAGACATCAAGAAAAGTTAAAAGCTGGACTTCCCTGGTGATCCAGTGGGCAAGACTCTGCCCTCCCAATGCAGGAGGCCCCGGGTTCGATCCCTGGTCCGGGAACTAGATCCCACATGCATGCCACAACTAAGAGTCTGCATGCTGCAACTAAGACCCGGCACAGCCAAAATAAATAAATAATACATATATATTAAAAAAAAAAAAAAAGAAAGAAAAGTTAAATGTAGAATAGAAAGGATTTCCAGATCCCTTGACACCAATTCCCCAAATCTTAATGTTTTACTATATTTGGGTTATTGCCCTCAATTTCTCTTGTATATATGTGTGTATTAATATATAGATATATATACACAGATACATATTATTTCTTTTTGAACTGTTTAAGAGTAAGTTGCAGGCATATGCCCCTTTACTCAAAATACTTTGGTATTTAGCAGAGAACGAATGCAAATTGAGACCCAGTGTCCGAAAGAGAACAAGAAAGAATTAGTTGGATGTGAGCTGGGGGATGGAGGGGACTCTGAAAACAAGGTCCCAAGAAAAGGCACTGGTCCACATTTGAGGTCTCAGATGTTCTCTGATGTTCTATCAGGACAGTTTCATCAGGGCCAGCACTGAAGGTCAGATGTGATGGGGCAGATTTAGAGGCATCAGAGAGGAGACATTTTCCTATGACTCCCACTCTTTTTCCCTTCTTCTCTGACCCTGTCTCCTGGCTTCCCCATCCCAACCCCACACAGGGTATCCACTCCAGGAAGCCCCAGAGAAAGTGCTCCTGGCTTGGGGTTCAGACCTCCGCTGTGCCTCTCACCAGTCGTGTGTTCTTAGACATGTCCTTACTCCTTCTGGCCTCAGTCTTTGGGGCTGTAAAATGGGCATATTTTACATGGTGGTTGTAAAGAGCAGCAGTGGTGGCATGACAGATGTCCTAGTACTGGGTAAAGCATGAAGCACAGCTCCTGGTCTTTAGTGAGAGCCCCGTGCTAATTCCTTTTCTTTCCTTGATCCTGGGAAGCCCCCTCCATCCTCTGGAACACAGGAAACCACAACCCCACCCCCCGCCTCAATGTTTGGGAAGAACTGACAGAGCTGTCTGAGGGTGGAGTGACGGAGGAGGGGCTGCAGCCCCGCCTCTGCTGATGCGCCCCTGGGGGAGAGCCCACAGGGGACCTGCTACCTGGAAGGCCTCCTGGGCAAAACCGGGGTGGGAGCAGCATTTGCATGGCTCACTTGTAAGTAGCTGGAGGACCAAAGATTCCCCAGGGTCTCCAAGAAGGGAGGCGACTCTGGAGAATAAGAGGAGCTCAGGTCAAGGCCTGGCACCCAGTGGCCGGTGACATTCAATGGGTTCCTTCTCTCTGAGCCTCAGTTTGCCCATCTGTAAAATGAGGGCGCTCAAGAGAGCCGCCATTTGGGAATTTTCAGGGACTGACATGAGTCAAAAATGTGAAAACCCTCAGAACCGGAGGAGGGAACAGCTCTTCAGGGAAGGGCAGGCTCCCGTCTCATCCACCGCCGTGTCCATGATGGGGCTGGGACGTCAGCAGACACATAGTAGGACTGAATAACTGCTTGTTTGGTCAACACTCCCAGGTAGGACCTGGGCCTTTAACCAAACTTGGAGGAACTTCATCTGAAGCCAGGACCCTGGGGCCATCACCTCTGGCCCTGAGGAACTTAGTTGGGACTGCAGTGCCTCCTGGTGGCCAGTGTGAGCCACTGCAGCCTTGGTCCTGCTAGATTGGGGGTGGGGGGTGCCTAGAGCCTTCATGCAGAGACCCGGGAACCTGCCCTGTGGGTGAGTGTGGCTTCCTCTAGGGGCTGCACCTCCTCCATAACCCCCTCACCTCTCCCTGGCAGGAAATCAGGCAATACTTGTTGACATGAGGATGCAGAAAATCCAAAAGATTTGCCCAGGACCGCAGCAGCGGGGGGGCACCTTTGGCCCGTCACGCCCTGCCCCGTGGCTGCTTCCTCTGAGCGCCGTCCTCCCACAAGGCCCACTCTCCCAGCTCCATGTCGCAGCCGCCCCACACAGCGGTGTGTGCCGCGGGGCCAAGGCCCCACCAGCTCTGGAGCCCAGCCCCGGGGCCCTGGGTCCCTCTCCTGTGGGAGCCCTTGTCACCCTCAGCGGGGCGTGCAGAGTTGCCCTGGTGCTACCAAAGGCAAAAGGAGCCCGGGCCCCACTCAGGACCTAGTCGTGCATCAGGGCAGCCCTGCTCTGAACAGCTCACAGTCGCGTGGGAGGCAGGACCACACACCAGTGCTTTAGAGCAGGGAATTCAGTGTTTGAGAGGTAAGCCCGGCCCCAGGGTCAAGGAGGAAGAAGGGGTCACCCTTGCATTGAACCTTGGAAACTCAGTAGAAATAATTCAGCCAAGAAGAAATACAACAAATAAAAGGTTAACTTCACTAGTAATTTTTTTTAAAATGTAAATTCAAACAAGATTTCACTTTTATGCACCACACTGGCAAAGATTTTAAAAAACAACATAATGACTGGTACTGGCCCTGAAGCAGGCGGGCATACTGAGGAAATTGGCCGTTTTCTAGAGGACGCATTTATCCGCGTTCTTAAGGTGTGACTGTGATCTAACTCAGTATGTCTAGTTCTTGGAGCTTCTTCTGAGGTAATTACCCTAAAGTATCAAGGGATTTAAGTGCAAGGATTTTCACCACAGCCCTGTTATTTCAAACAATCAGCTACCCACATGCCCAACAGTAAAGGACCGATGAAATCGAGTTTGTCCATGCTGTGAAATACTATGCAGCCATTAAAAACGATGTAGTAAAAGAATATAGAATAGGGTGGAAAGACGTACAGAACAGTGTTAGGTTAAAAAAAAACTTTAAAAGGTTTTTGTTTCCCTTTTGTGTGTGTGTGTGTGTGTCTGTTTTATAGTTTCCTTCTTTTGATTTGTCTTGATTTTTTAGATGTTTCCATATAGAACATAGATAACTATATGTAATGAGGGGGTGGAAAAAGCCACGAAATTTACAGAGGAAGATACACAGGGAGGGTGGCAGTTAGCCAGATGCATGAGAGGCAGAAGGGCGTTCCATTTAGAAAGAAGAGCACATGCAGAAATGGGGAAGCCTGAAGCCTCTCGAACAGCCTGTTGGGGACGTGAGGGCAGAAAGCAAGGTGGAGGGGTGGGGTGTAGCGAGATGTAAGTCCGTGAGGAGGACTGGGGCCAGTCCTGCCTGGGGAATCCTGAATGCCACAGTCAGTCTGACTCGTAGGGTTGGCAGATTTAGCAGAAAACTAACAACAGAACCAGGACACTACATTTAATTTGAATTTCAAATAAACAATGAATAATTTTTAGTATGTCCCATGCAAAATTTGGGACATACTTATACTTAAAAAACGACTCACTGTTCCTCTGAAATTCTAATTTAACCAAGCGCCCTGGTTTTTTTTTTTTACCTACCTCAGGTGACCTAATCGTCTTTACCGTATTCTTTTTTTTTCTTCTTCTTCAGATCTTTACTGGAGTATAATTGCTTTACAATGTTGTGCCAGTTTCCCTGTACAACAGAGTGAATCAGCTGTATTTATACATATATCCCCATATCTCCTCCCTCTTGAGCCTCCCTCCCACCCTCCCTATCCCACCCCTCTAGGTCAGCACTACGCATCCAGTCCATCTCCCCAGGGCACGCTGTATTTTATCTGACCATCCAAATGAGGGTTCTGCGAGCCAGTGAAGCGCCTTTAGACAGGCTCACACTAGATCAGATGTGTGTGTTTTAGACACTTTCTCTGGTTGTAGTTGAGGTTGGTGAGTCTGAGGGCAGAGAAACCGACGAGGTCTGAACTTAAGCCAGCGCTCTGGGAATCTCCAGTATCCAAGAGGCCTCAGAGTCGCGGAGGGCTCAGTGTGTGAGGACCGTGGCCAGTCCCCACTGCAAAAGGGGCCTTTCTCTGAAGCATCCCTACCCTTCCTCCACCTGACTCCCAGCAGCTCTCACCTCCACCTCCCAGATCACACAGCCAAGTCCAACACCTACCAGAGCAGGCATCATTCAGGATTCCAATCACTGCTTTCACATAGCATTTTAAAGTGATAAAAGCCATTCCTGTTCATGGTAGGACAAATAGAAAATTAAGTCAGACCAGAAACAAAACAAACAAAACAAAACAAAACCCAGATACCAGTATTCTTACCTCTGGAAACCTCTAGTACTTTTTAAGGACAGATACCTCACCCCTACCTCCTCTTTTTTTTTTCAAAATGAGATTTACCTAATATAACCTGAACATCTTTTCGGTACTAAAATGCTGTTCTTTCACATCAGTTTTATTCATTTTTCATCAAATGTTTACTGAACCCTTTCTACATAGCAACAACAATATTAGGCATTAAACAAAAGGGCTAAACAAAACAAGTATATTCAGATATATTCCCTGTTTTATGGAAGGGAGAGAGACAATAAACAAAGGAAAAAACAAATAAATACAAAATAATGTATGTTAAGTGCCAAGAGAGAAACAGTCTATAGAATAAAGCAAATCAGGAAGGATCTTCCAGTTATGGAAATATCATCCTTTATTTAACCAATCTCCTATTATTGGATATTTTGGTTATTTTCAGTTTTTCCCTATAATAATGCCATGATGAACTTTCTCTCTAGTTAATTTTGTGCACATCCATAATTCTGTCTTTAAATCTCTAGAAGTGGGATTTCTGAGTGAAGACATACAAATTTTTAGTTACTTAGTTTTCTTTACTATATTTAAACCCAATTTTGTATTTTCTCTATAGCTTATATATTTTTTTATTTTTAAAATAGCATGCTGTAAAATTAAAATGGGGGGGTATGATTTTATGAATTTGAACACATTCCTGTACAGAGTCATGTACTCACCATCACAACTGGGATACAGGATAGGATAGTTCTGCACACCAGCCCTTTGTGGTCCAACCGGCCCCCGCCCCCAGCCCCTGGCAACCAGCGACCTGTTCTCCATCCTGGTACTGTTACCTTCCCCAGAATGCCATGCGATGAATACTTGCAGTCATGCACTGTACACATTTTGAGACTGGCTTCTTTTACAGACCATAATGCTGTCTCTGAGAGTCATCCATGCTGTTGCTTGCATTTGCTCCTTTTATCTGTGTAGCACCCACTGCATGGCTGTTCCAGTTTGCGTCACCTGTTAAAGGACTTCTGGGTTGGTTCCAGTGTGGCACAATTATGAACAAAGCTGCTATAAACATTTGCATACAGGTTTGCCATGAAAATAAGTCTTTGTTTCTGTAGGGCAGATGCCTAGCAGTGGGATTTCTGGGTTGAGCCGTAAAAGCATCTTTAGTTGTATAATACACAGCCGCACTGCTTTCCCAGCGGTGGATGAGAGTTCCGGGTGCTCCAGGTCCTCGCTACCACTTGGTGTCATCGGGTTTTTTACCAGGGTGAGTCAAAAACTTTCCGCACTGCGGTTATATTAAAACTTGTGTAAATTCTACAGCCAGAGTGCGGATAATTTTTGACTCACCCTCGTACTTCCATCGAAATAGGAGCGTAGCCACATCTCCTGGGGGCTTTGGCTTGACTGTCCCTACTGGATAATCCGCAGTGGACAAGACATTGAACAGGTTATTATGTTTACCTGCGTGTATATCTTCTTGGGTGAAATGTCCGTTCAAATATTTCACCCATCTTTTTTTAGTTTTAACATTACTGCTAACTGAGCTCCATGCTTTATTCAGATTTCCCTAGTTTTTCCCTAATGTCCTCTTGACTGTTCCAGGACCGCGTCCAGGATACCACATCACATTTAGTCCCCATGTCTCCTGCGCCTCCTGTGGTCCGTGACAGTTTCTCAGACTTTCCTTGTTGGGAGAAGCACAGTGAGGGCTCGTGTGGGTGCCTGTGGGTGGGCAGGAGTGCCTGAGTCCCCTCGTGGGTGGCTGGCCTGAGCCCCTGTGCTTCCTCTCTACGGATCCTCCAAGGCAGGAGCACTGTCTGTCTGTCTCTCCTCAGCACACACAGATGTGCTCCGTGCATGTTTGCTGAAATGTCGCCCCCGTTACTGCTGCCCCTTTGGTGTTATTTCTTGGGCCTGGAGCTAAAACTAGGGCCATCCAAGCTGAACTCTGGGCAGAGCCCAGTGGCAGATGAGGTGGGCTGGGGACATGATCAATGGCTCACCTTTAACCTCTGCCCCCACCCCCGCATGACTGTTTGGACAGCGGTGGGTTTAGTCACTGCCCTTTAAATAGCATGAAAGGGCCTCACGCTGGCCTGTTTTGTTTAAGGCGATTGCATCGGCGCTGTGCACGCTGCCACAGGGCGTGCGAGGCCGGCTCGCCCGAGAACAGAGGGAGCGGCTTGTCCCCCACAAAGCAGATGTTTGAAGGAAAAATAGATGTAATCAAAACCATGGAGGATAAAATGACTCAAACCCCTTAGACTGACACTCCGTATGCAACTACACATACACACCAGCACACACACCAGCACACACACACACACCAGCACACACACCAGCACACACCAACACACACATACACACACACCAGCACACACACACACCAACACACACACACACCAACACACACACACACACCAGCACACACACACACACCAACACACACACCAGCACACACACACACACCAGCACACACACACACCAGCGCATACACCAGCACACACACACGCACACACACACACACACACACCAGCACACACACACACACCAGCGCGCACACACACCAGCACACACACCAGCACACACACACACACCAGCACACAAACCAACACACACACACACCAGCGCACACACACACATACACACACACCAGCACACCCACACACATCAGCACACACCAGCACACACATCAGCACACACACACCAGCACACACACATCAGCACACACACACACACCAGCACACACACACACCAGCACACACACACACACCAGCACACACACACCAGCACATACACCAGCACACACACACACACACCAGCACACACACACACACCAACACACACACACCAACACACACACACACACCAGCACACACACACCAGCGCACACACACACCAGCACACACACACACCAGCACACAAACCAACACACACACACACCAGCGCACACACACACATACACACACACCAGCACACCCACACACATCAGCACACACACACACACAGCACACACCAGCACACACACACCAGCACACACACACACACCAGCACACACATCAGCACACACACACACCAGCACACACACACACACACCAACACACACACACCAGTACACACACACACACCAGCACACACACACACCAGCGCACACACACACACCAGCACACACACACAGCACACACCAGCACACGCACACCAGCACATAAACCAGCACACACACACACACACCAGCACACACGTCCCGCTCGTGTGCCTGCCCTTGACCCCACAAGCCTGCACGCTGCACAGACCTGTCCGCAGGCAAGCACACGCATGTCCCCACACCCATTCACAACTGCAGGCTTGGTCCCCGTGCCCAGGGATGCACATCCGTGCACACGGAAGGGACACACGCAGAGGCCGCCAGCACCCTCTCCCCAAGTGGCTTCCGAAGCTCATTCTCCTTAAATCACAGCCATAAAAAAAATTCTCTTGAAATCACAGTCATGAAAAAAAAATTATGGTCACCTTTGGAAATCTTTCAAGGCCTTTCCTGTCAAAAAAAAGTTAGACTAGAATAGAGCGATGCTCTCCGGTTGACCTGGGGTGAGTGGGTAGAGGTCAAGGGAATGAAGAAAGTTTTCCCACGTCTTGTATTTCTTGAAATCCAACAGCCAGGCCGTCGGGCTCCCAGCGCAGACCGGGCGGCTCCCAGAGGCGGCCAGGCCTCCTCCGCAGGAGAGTTCAGGCAGAGACCCAAGGGCCCTCTGTGGCCCCTGATGGAGAAAATACCCTCGACTCAAACGCCTCCCCGTTCATCAGAAGCGGTCCTGGAAGTCTGTGCCTGGGGTTGTTTGAAGGGCGCGCGTCCCTGCCTCGGGGAGCACACTGCTTGATCCCTCTGGGTAGCCTGGGATTTATTTCCAGATCAAGACATCCCGGGGGAAGCTGCGGTTTGCAGTTACGCTGTCTGGGGCGCCACAGCCTGGGACGAAGCCCGCCCAGGGATGCCTCCCCACGCTGGGCGGGGCGTCAGCATAGCACCAGGCCGGAGTCCCGGGGGGCTGCTCCAGGGAGAATGGGGGGCAGCCAGCCAGCCAGGCAGGTGGCCTGGGCGGGACAAGGCTCCGTGGCTGCTCAGCCTCACGCCAGCGCCGGATGCCACTGGGCCTCAAGATGGGCCCAGCAGTGGGGCGAGCTGGGAGTTGCCAGTGGCCTTTTCTCTCTGCCAGTACGGCAGCACGATGGATGTGGAGCTGGTTCCCGGTAGATGCTGGACTGGGCTTCCAGGACATTTCAACTCCAGAGCCCCCTCCGTGAAGCCCATCTCGGTGCTTCTCCTTCTGCCTCCCTGACCTCCCACCCCCAACCCCGTTTCCCTCTTGCTCGTTGCATGGAAACATCCTTCTGTGTCTGCCTACTCTTTCTTCTCTCTTTCCTTCTGTCCTTCTTCTTTCTGTCCGTCGTCTTTCCCCCTCTCGCTTGGTGATCTTGCCTCCTCCCCCTGTCTCAGCTGTCAGCCTTGGATGGAGACTTTAGTCACTGCATGCCTGTTTTTAATATATTCTCGCCACCTTTCTCCTCATTACCTATGAAGATGCATTCATTCAACAAACATCTCTGCACATACCCTATGGGTATCGGCACGCAGTAGATGCACAGAGGTCGCTGGACAGGGTGAGAGCTCAGTAATGTTTGCTTGTTAGATATTGTTCATTGATTCCTCAGTAACCTCTTCCCACCTGTCTGCTGCCTGCCCCATCCTGGGCTCGGCAGGGACAAATGACATGAGGTCTCAGCCGTCGGGGAACTGATTCTCTAGGAGGAGCCAGACATTTGGGGTTTGCTGATATACTAATCCAGAAACACAGGTAGTAATTGGATGGAGGGGTCTGTATGATTGCCCCCGTCTGGGAGGGCTTCCTGAAGGAGCTGGTGCTTGACTGGACCTTGGAGGTCAGCTGGAAAAAAGGGATATTCCAGGCAGGTGGACAGAGGTGGGGGTGAGGGAGACCAAGGAGTTTCCTTTGTTGCAGGCCCCCTGTGTTCAGCGGCCGTCTTGTTGAGGAGGGGCTTACAGAGCGAGCCAGATCCTGAGTGGCACCAGGCCTCGGGCCACGATACCAAGCCTGCACCCAGCCCCTCTGGCTCATCTAGTTGGAGAGAGATCTGCTGGCTTTGCCCAGAGCACAGCACCACCACCACCCATCCCATCCCTGGCACCCACCTGTCTCAAGCAGGCCCGTTAAACACGGGGCCTCCTGCAGAACAGCAGTGGGAATTGTAATTATTTATTCTGGAGGATGGAAGACTTGGAGGCGTGGCAGCCGTCTCCAGATGTCTGCAGGGCTGGCTTGGGAAAGGCCCCTGGAAGTTTTGAACCAGGACCAATGAGCCAGACCCTACAGGAGACAAACATGGGCTGGATATAAAGACAGATGGTCCAGCTGTCCTGGGAGCAGTGAGCAGTCTTGTCGCCAAAGTCTGGATGACAGCACTTGGTGGAGATAATGTAGGGTGACAAGGAGGTAGAATTTGATGCCCCCAAGTCTGAAATCTCTGCACTGAGTACCTGAGAGGGCCTTCCTTGGCTTGTCATTCTGACCAGTTGGATCAGAACCTTGGGGAATTTTCCTTTGTTGCCTAAATTAGGGGTCTAGCCACAGAATTTATAGCAAGATGGTCAGTAATCAAGATGGAGATTTGGAAGGTTTCTTCCCTCTTTGAGGACCAGAGAAGCCTCAGTTTCGCCAGAATTCCTTCCATCTCTAAGTCTTTCCTTAGACTTAGCTGACCTGGACAGACATGGCCCTATCTCCCCACTCCAGATCCCAAGGGGAAAGTCCCACTGGTCCCTAAGGCGGGAGGGCTACTTAGTCCAGCAGGCCAAGGCCATGACACCACCCCGCCTGCTCTCCCCAGGCAAATGGGCCATACCTGCTCCCATTTGCACATGAGGCTCTGGGGCAGAAAAGGCATCATCTGAAGTCATAGGCAGACTTTGGAAGAGCCAGGACTGAGAACAGGTCTCCCAACTCTTGGTCTGGTGGTCTTTGCACACACCATGCTGTCTCCGCCCTCCTACCCCACTCGCCCCCTCTCGGTGGGTGGCTGGAGGTGGGGAAACCGGATTCTTACTCCTCTTCTTGGAAGACGGGACATTCTGCCGCCTCCCCCGAGCTGGGCCACATCCGCACTCGCTCATCCTCAGGGGCTGGTCCTTCTGCCCACAGGATGCGCAGACCAGGGCTTTCGGTTATGTGAAGCCTCTGAATTCCTCCTGGCCCTACCTCTCTCCCCAGGAAAGGCCCTGAGACCATGGGGTAGGAGTAGAGGACCGACCAAGGGCTGAGAGGCTGCACTCTGCCGCGATTAGGGCACATTTCCCGCCGTCTCTGGCCTCAGCTTCCCCTGACTTAACGTGAGGAGTTTGGTCCCTACCAACCCTTGCTTTTTATAACATGGAGTTTCCCCTGCAGGGCCCCGCCCCTGTTGCTGTGTGGGGTGGGCCTGATCCCAGGCTGAATGTCAGCGGGTGTGGTGAGGGTCTTGGGATGGGGCCTGGGGAGCCGTGCTAGGGCAGAGGGGCAGGGGCTGCCCCACCCCCACCCCAGCCTGGCCTCCAGGAAGTTGCATAACAGAGATGTTTATTTTTGGTGAGGCTGGGTGGGATTTCTTCTCCTTAAAAAAACCCAAAACATGAAACTTATTTGTCTGCCAGGAAGATAAATATCTTTGCTGAAAGCTCTTGGCCCGGCTGCCAGCTGCAGTTTGCGTGGTGCTGTCGCTGAAGCCGTGGCGGTCTGCGTGTGTCTGGGCTCACACGGGTGCCACACTTGATGCCTGAGGGCCGGCCGCCCACCCTGCTGGCATCGATGCTGCCCGCGGCCCTCAGGGACGGCCTCCCGAAGCTGTGTCCGGGCCCCCTCTGGGTATTCACCTCCACCCCACTTTCCTCAGTGCCTTGGAGAGGGAGGTGAGAAGGACAGAGGCGACATGTCCCTCTCAGCGTCCCCAGATTTAAAAGAGCCCCCTGGGTACATAGAAGGCCAGGGGCGAGAGCCAATCTGAAGCTTCGGCCCCGGACCTGGACAGAGTCCAGAGGCCTGGGCTAGAGGCATCATCCTGACACGGAGCGCCCGCTGCTCGGATCTCTTCCCGGAAGAGGAGACCGAGGGTCAGAGTGGTGGGTGCTCACACGGACCACAGATGCTTGTCATGGTCAGAGCTGGCACGTGTGAAAGGTTTCAAATGCTCCCCACACACTTCTTATTAATCCTGTATGTTATGTCACTCTGCGAGAGTCGCAGTCAGTGGAATTTGGCCCAGAGAGGGGCTCACACCCCTGTCTCTAGACACCAATCAAGCAGCCTTCCCACAGCCTCTGCACACGCTCCCGCACTCAGGAGCTCCAGGGAGGGCCTGCCTGCGTGGGGGACTTCTCCAGGGTCAGAATCTTCTGCTGCTCACGAGTCCAGAACCAGAACTGGGAATAACTTAGCTATACAGGCAGAAGGCTGCATCGCGGGCACCGTGCTGAGTGCTTTTCGTGTCAGCCTTTTTCATCCCGCAACTCTCCTGTGCGGCGGATCCTGCAGGTATCTGCCTCCTCATTTTAGAGAGGGGGAAACTGAGGCACGAAGAGGTTAGGTGAACGGTCCAAAGCACACAGCTGGGATTCAGACCCTGGTGCCAGTTCCAGAGCCTGTGCTGTAACCTCTGCCCGGAGGCGCGTGTGTGCCCAGGGTGCTCACTGGACTATCTGGACGTGGACAAGCTCCTCCCCGCCCCACCCTCCCACCCTGGCCTCCATCTCCTTGCCCTTGACCTGCATGGGCTAATGGGTCCTTCCCAGCTCTGAGCATCCAGGAATCAGCTGGCAGAGCCCCGTTTTGTTAGACAGCGGCGGCTGTGGGCCTGGGCCACGAGCTTTGTGTAAATCTGCTGGGGTCCCCGTGTCTGCATTCTGGGTGCGTCGGGGGAGGTGCCCCACTTCGTTAGTAGACACAGCCCCCACCCGGAGGGGCAGGACTCCGCTGGGACAATAGGTGAGACCACCGTGGAAGGTGAGGGGATGGGACCCTCAGCACCGGATTCTTGGGTAGAGCCTGCACAGCCTCTGCTGAACCCCAAGCAGGACCAGGCCAGGAGAGGAAGGGCCTTCCCTCCTCACCCCAAGCCCAGGTGGGCCAGACATGGCTGCTGACTGAGTTTCCCTCCCACTCTGGGCGTCCGAGGCGCTGAGTCAGCATCCTCGACGCCCAAAGAAGTTCTGGCAGAGAAAGTCCTTCTAGAAGGAGGAGCCCAGGGGCCGTGGGGTGGAGGTTCCGTGTCACAGAGGTCAGGCTGGCTGACCCAGAGTCACGGAACATTGGTGCTGAAAGGCACGCATGCTGAGACGATGGCAGAGAGGCTCAGAGAGGGAAGGAGACTCACCCAAGGTCACACAGCATGTTCATGGCAAGCCAGGATTAGAACCCGGGCCTCTGCACCTCACATCCAATACTCCCCGACCGGGAAAGGCGGGGGATGGCTCCCCCGTCCCTCCCTCCTCTCCTGCTTGGTTCAGCCATTGGTTTTTGCCCTTGTTTCCTCCCCCTTCAGCCAAAGAGAGCTCCCTGGGTGAGCCAGAGCTGCCACCCGACTCTGACACCGTGGGGATGGACAGCAGCTACCTCAGTGTGAAGGAGGCTGGGGCAAAGGGAGCCCAGGAGCGGGCCAGTGCCGACCTCCCCAGCCCGCTGGAGAAGGCCGACTCCGAGAGCAACAAGGGCAAGAAGCGGCGGAACCGGACCACCTTCACCAGCTACCAGCTGGAGGAGCTGGAGAAGGTCTTCCAGAAGACGCACTACCCCGACGTGTACGCACGGGAGCAGCTGGCCATGAGGACCGACCTCACCGAGGCCCGCGTGCAGGTCAGTGAGGGCGCCGGGGCGGGAGTGGGAAGGCAGGGCCGGCCCTTGGGCTGGTGGCCGGAGCTGGGACGGCCTGACTGTCCCCAGTCACACCAGGGCTTTCTTCATCTCGGTCCCAGGCGCCCGCCCCTTGCTCCCCTGCTCCAACCAGAGCAAGTCTGCTTTTATTCACTTTACCATCTGGCTTCTTGCTCTGGTTAGAGCCTGGGCAGGGCTCCTAGTGGAGGGGCCTGTTAGCTGTGCTTCTGAGTTCTATGTGGTGTGTGAGTCCAGGCCCTCTCACGAAGGAGATGGTGACTGGTCTCTGCTCTGGAAGGCCTATCTCTTAGAAACGAAACAGGATGAACTTAAAGACATCCGTAGCGGCCCAGTGGGCAGAAACAGAGACAATCCAGCTCTTCTTTTTGCCCAGGATGGCTGCCTCCTCCTCCGTCTTTCAGGTTCCAACTCAATGTGCCTCCTCTGAGAAGTCTTCCTGATTGCGTGGCTAAAGCAGTAGCCCCCTGCCATCACCCAACCACCAAAACAATCAATCCAGCACAACCCAACACAGCCCCACACAACCCAACACAACCCAGCACAACCGAAATCCATACAGCTCAACTCAACAGAACCCATTGCAGCTCAGTACAACCCAATAGAATCCAACCCAACACAACACAGCTCAACACAGCCCAGCAGAGCCCAACACAACACAACATAACCTAAACCAACACAGCGCAATCCAGCACAGTTCAATACAACCCAACAGAACCCAACGCAGCTAAACACGACCCAACAGAATCCACATAACCCAACCCAACACAACAAAACCCAGCGCAGCTCAACCCAACTCAACACAGCTCAACACAACCCAACACAGCTCAACACAGCACAGCTCAACACAGCTCACCACAACAGCAGAACCCACAAAACCCAACCCAACACAACAAAATCCAACACAGCTCAACATAACCCAGTACAACTCAACACAACACAATAGAACCCCATACAGCTCAACCCAACACAACACAGTTCAACCCAAACTAACACAACACAACACAAGCAAACCAGGTCACCTTTTAGCACATTGTCCTATTTTATCTTTTTTATAGAATTTATGACTGGCTTAAGTTATTTTATCTGTTTGTCTCCTCTCATTAGAACGTGAGCCCCTTGAGGGCAGGTACTGTCTGATTGTTCATCACCGTCCTTACCAATCAGAGAAGGCCAAACTCAGAGCAACAAAGGCAAAAAATAAAGATATGTGGACCAACTGACCTCCTTTGACCATAGAGGTGTGTCTCCTCTCCCTGCATGAAATTATGGCAGAGAAAAAACCAGAGGGGAAGCAATGCCCTCTCGGTACCAAAAACACAGGCAACAAGATCCGTGCACTAAAGCTCGAGCTTCAGTGTAACACAAAATAAATGTCATGTTCAGCCTGCTTTTCCAACCCAGAGCACGTTAGAATAGCAAATCAGGTGTTGGTGGATAGCAGTTTTCCCCCTCCTGTGGGCTACAGAAATCAACAGCTTGAGAGCAAAGAGAATTTATTTAAAAAAAAAAAAAAAAAGCAACTCAGATCAGCTCAGCACAGCTCAGCTCAGGTCCTTTCAGTGCCAGGACAAAGAGCCCTGTTACTCAGCAGACCCTAAGGGTGCCCCCTGTTAAATGGTTCACTAAAGAATCTTCAGCAGTGTTTCTAAGAAGTCAATGAAAGTTTCATCAATCTCAGTCATGCTCTGTTTAACAAGGCAGAGGCACTTGTAATACGGTCCAGAATCATTTTTATCTGAAATGGCTAATGTGGGGTACTTCCCTGGCGGTCCAGTGGTGGAGACTCCGCACTTCCACTGCAGGGGGTGCTGGTGTGATCCCTGGCCAGGGAACTAAGTTCTCGCAGGCTGCATGGTGCGGCCAAAAAATTAAAAAATAATAATAATAAAATAAAGTAAAATAAAATAAAATCTCAACTACAAAAAGGGACTGGTAGTTTTCAGTGAATACACACCCATCCAGAAACGGCAGGTACCCCAGGCGATTCCGAACAGGCAGGTCGTTTATCGCTAAATTCCCAAAAGCAAGCTTCCTGACTTATTCATCTCCAGCTCGCAGTGAGTGTTTGGGGAAGGCAGGCAGCTCATCTGAGGCTTCACTGTGATTCCAGAAACCTTCTCACACCCACTGTCTCACCTGAATCATGCAACTTCCGGCACCTCAGAGTCTGGACAGGAACCCCAGCGTCTGGCCTCAGTTCAGCCAGTGGATTTGGGAGGAGTTAAAGGAGTAGGTGGAGAGGGGGTGGCCGTTACGGGGCATTCTTGTAGGTGCTGTGTTGGTGTGAAGCAAACTGTCCATTTTCTGTGCAGTACACGTGTGTGTGCACGTGTGTGTCCCTAACAAACGGACGGGAGTGCCCAGGAGTAAAGTTCACTTAGTATCAAAAGAAGGATGAGCCTTCTCGTACAACACATGGAAATGACACTGGGGTATGTTTAGCACTTTTCAGGCACCAGAATACAGTTAAAATGGAGTGGTCTTGGGCTTCCTAGGTGGCGCAGTGGTTGAGAATCCGCCTGCCAATGCAGAGGACACGGGTTCGATCCCCGCTCCAGGAAGATCCCACATGCCACGGAGCAACTAAGCCCGTGCGCCAAAAAAAAAAAAAAAAAATGGAGCGGTCTTTCTACACACACACACACACACACACTCACACACACACACACTCACACGCAAACATACATTTATGCCTACTTCCAAAAAGGAGATGGGGCAGCTTACCATTAAAGATTTATTATTTTCATCTAAGAACATGAACAACGTCATGAAACGGGAAGGTAATTTTGTCAAAGAAATAGACTAACGATCATATTTGCCAGTGAGCGCACATGTCAATGCTGAGCTTCCCAGCAGCCAAGGCAGAAAAGGAAACCCTGATGTGTTGCATATCTTATCTAAGGCGAGGGCCATAGCATTATAGAATGCTAGTGCTGGAAAGGGTCACCTGGTCCTCTCATATGATATCAAGGAAGAAGAGGCCCAGGGGCAGGAAGTGATCACCTGTCAGGAAAGGTGATTCGGTGGCAGTGGCGAGGATAGGATGTGGGGCCCTGAGTTCCAGCCCAGTGCTTCTTTCACTGCAGTTTGCTGTAGCAGGACACATGCCAGATTGTTCTGAGATTTTTCTTTGTAGAAAGGCAACAGGGTGGGTGGGATCATCATGGGTGTCAGACCTCTGGGTTGAGCCTGGCAGTGCCCTGGGGGTGGGGAGAGTAGGGAGGAGCCCCCCGCTTTTCTCTGCTGCGTCTGTTTGGGGCCCACACTCAGCGGGTGGGAAGCCAGGTGCCTGGTGTGGAGCGGCGGTGGGGACAGGGAGGGGGTGGTGGGGTCCCCAAGGTGGACCTTTCCTGGGAAGAAACCTGGGGTTTGGCCCTGCTCCAGGGGGCTGCAGGGGCCTCTCTCTGCTGTCTGGGATTCCAGTCTCCGCAGCTGGTGTCTGAAGACAATAAGACAGGGGCCTCCCTGCCCTGGGCCACCCTGCCCTGGCCCCAGATGGGCTGCGGTTAGCGAGGCCTCCGCCAAGACGGTTGGTTCCCTGGGGAGAGGACTTTGCTGAGCGGGCCCAGGCTGGGGTGGTCTGGGAGTGGGGAGGTCCTGGGCTGTGACACATAGAATGGAAGGCCGGGACCTTGCAGTCCCAGGCCTAGGTCCACAAACCCTGAGGCACAGAGCCTCTAAGAGGGCAGCTGTCAGAGCCCTGGGCTCCCAAGAGTCAGAAATGGGAGGATGCTTTGAGTCTCAAGGCCCTTGAGTGTGAGCACAGAAGGGCCCGTAAGGACACCCCTGCCACCACCCAATTTAGGCAAGAGGAGATTGAAGACCAGGAGGCTGACTTAGGTTAAGCCTTTACCTGGGCAGAAAGGCTCCAGCCTTGTGTGCAGGGTAAGGCCCAGGGAGGAAGGGCCCGGCGCAGGGGGTGGCAGTGGGCAGTTCTGCTCCCCACAGCCGTGCGCCCCCCACCGTCTCCATCTTCAGCCCTCAAATAAATCCCTCAGCCTGACCCTCTTACACTCCCTCCACAAGACAGTGCTGTCTCAGTGCCTCTCCCCCGCCGCTCATCTGTCTTCCAAGATAACCCCGGTCTCCCCTCTCCCCCGCCTCCCCCCACCCCGCATTCCATCTGCCCCCATTCTGCTCCTCCCCTCAATCCCAGGCCCCTTTGGCAGGACACTGGCTGCCTCCTTCCCCATCCGTGTCCCTCCCAGCCCATCCCGAGCCTGCGGGTCACCTCCACCAGCACCTCTGGACCCCAGCCTTCCCACCACAGACCCGAGTCCACAGAGACTCAGCAGAAACCCCGCAGAGGTGGACACGTCACCCTTTCCTAGCCTTCTCCCCGGCCTCAAAGAGAGAAAGCAGCCATACATCTTACATCTAGATGCCTCCAGTGGGCTTCTCCCCTCCCCCTGGCCTCCCCCCCCAGAAAACCCTGGGAGGCTGAGGAAGGAGCGGAAAGACTGAGCTAAGCCTGCAGGAAATTAAACATGAAATGAAAACAAGCGCCTCTGATTCCTTCTCTCATCCTGCCCCCAGCCCCCCATTCCAGGCCACTGATAAAGGGGGATCCCGTTTCAGCCGCGCAGAGAGGAGACCCGATCCGCCCTTGGCTCCCAGTGGGCGGCCGGGGCCCAGACCCCGGGAGCCCCGGGAGGAAAGGGGGCCCCAGGAGGCTCTGGGGCAGGGACGGAGACCCCAGCCCAGGAGAGGGCCAGCTCCAGAGGGGGGTCACCGGAGAGCATTTCTCCTGCACCAGGGTCAAGCCAGGAAACAAAAGGATGCTGAAAGAAACGCCAGCAGCGGGGGTGTGTGTGTGTGTGTGTGTGTGTGTGTGTGTGTGTGTGTGTGTCACTCATGCTTTCATACTGGGACAAAGTGCAGCCTCGCCCTCCCCCCTCCCCCCACCCTCCCCACACTAACATGAGCCACACATACCCCTTCTTTTTTGACCTCTTTCTTCTGGCAAAAGACAGCAAGAAAGGTCGGGAGCTATAAATAAACAAGTGTGAAGTACTCTAGAAACGCCCTGTCAGCATTTCCCATCAGGCTCGCCTGCTGCTCTCGGAGGCATCCCCTCTGTGAAGAGGTCAGCACAGATATTGGTCCCATTTTCCAGATGTGGAAACTGAGGCCAGTGGTAACGCCAGGCACTCCAGTGGGCACCCGTGGGCTGAGCAGCCTCCGTGCTGTCCCATGGCAGGCCGTCCATGGGGAGGCCCAACTCCCTCTCCTCTGAGGAGGAGGTTCTGTGCTCTCCGCGAGGCTGCCAGCGATGTGCTCTTTGGGATGTGCCCACCTGCACCCGAGTCAGAGGGTAGGTGCACATCAAACCGCCAGGAATCTCCCTCCAGGGAGCTCCGGGGGCTGCCTTTGACTCAGCCTGAAGCCATTTCTGGCCTGGAAGCTGAGCCCTGCTCCCTCGCCCTCTGCCATCCTCCCCTGTCCCCAGCACCCCTCCCCAGACCCCAAGTCACTGGCTGGGGTGACAGATGCCAAGGCGAGCTCTTGCCTGCGAGCCTTGGGAAAGGTCTCAGCCTGCCAGAAATGCTCCTGGAAAAGGAAAAGGACCCAGCCCACCACCACCACCGCTGCTAAAGACCCCGGCTCCCACAGCTGACTCCGAGACCACCCTCCCCATCAAGTGCCCAGTCACGTCAACACCCCACCCCCGTGCTCAGTGATGGGCGGGCCTCCCCCGCACCAGACCCGAGGTTTTGCAGCAGCTGGCCTCTCTTCATGGCGCCGTGGCGACCCCCTCCACCTGGCATTCGAGCTCCCCCCCCCCAAATCTGGCTCCCGTCTCCGTGGTCCTTTCCCTCCCATCACTCCCCCAACTGGCAGCGTGGCCCCCTGAGGTCTCCTGAGTGTGCCCTAAACTCAGCCTGGACTTCTGTCCCTCCAGCAGCACGTGGCGCCCAGCCCCAGCTCTCCCTCCACGAGGCCGACCCTGACTGCCCCTGGAGCCCGGGGGGAATCTTTAACCCGGGGATTCTGAGCTGGGAGACTGTTTCCAGCAAAAGGCTGCAGAGAGGATTCCGGAAGTGGGAATCCTGAATCCGAGCCAAGAGGTCCCAGGAAGCCAAGGCCTTTGGGAGAACGCTGGCAGACCGCATGTGTGTGATGGTCTAGGAGAATGATTTTCCGGTGGAGCCTTCATAGCGCTTACCAGATTCTCCCCAGGAGTCTGTGGCCCCAGTGGGTCGGGCCACCCCGTGTTGGGGTTGGTTAGATGACCACTAAGGTGACTAGTGGCGTGTTTTGTGTGTGTGTGTGTGACACTTGCCTGCTCTAGATTCTGAAGCTTAGAAGAACGAAGCTACTGGCCCAAGATCACGTCCACAGCTAGGGGGTATAAACTGCCTTCCAGGCTCTTAGTGTCCGCCATTCTAGATGGTAAGCTTTTGAGGATAAAGACCGAGGCGGGTACTTTATGAGTGTAGGCCTCGCCCCTACACTGCAGCTGATGGGGCTCGAGGGAAAGTCTGGCACTGCCCAAAGGGGCAGCCCCCAGCTCCGGGGCTGACCCTGGCGACAACGCCTCTGTCCTGTAGGTCTGGTTCCAGAACCGGAGGGCCAAGTGGAGGAAGAGGGAGCGTTTTGGGCAGATGCAGCAGGTTCGAACCCACTTCTCCACGGCCTACGAGTTACCCCTCCTCACCCGAGCAGAGAACTACGCCCAGGTAAGTCCCTGACCCCAGCTGCCTGCTCTGGCCCTCAGCCCCCTGGTTTCTGAGAAGGGGCACCTTCCCCAGAGAGAGGACTCAGGGCTCCAAGTTGCCCTCCGGGCCCGTTCCGGGTATGTGCCTGTTTCTCTGGAACGTGGGAGGCCCAGAGCGCTTTCTGCCAAATGTAAGCGTTGACCCAGCCTTGGCTAGACTTTAGGAAAGGGAAATTTGGGGTGATGAGAATGGCTTTTTCTTCTGCCACTTTGGCCACTTTTGCTACGTGCATGAGAACTGAGGAACGCTGAAGGCCAGGGGGCCTCCAGGCCACCAGGAGCCACTCAGAGTGTTTCCTGGGAGAGGGGGTCCTGAAGTCTGGAGGCCTGGAGGCCAGGCTGGAATGAACATGGAATTCTGAGACCCAGGACTTAGGCTGTCACCCCAGCTCCAGCGCTTTCCCACTTCAGGCAAGTCATAAGCTCTCTGAGCCTCAGTTTCTTCACCTGGGCATTATAAAAGCACCTGCCTCAACCCCTTTGCGAGGTTGTTGGAAGGTCTAAATTAGATTGTGCAAAAGTGCGTTGTGAATTATATGGCTTCAGACAGGAGCATCTTCCTCCATGGGTGTCCGTCTGTCCCCCCCTTCTGGTGGCATTTGAGTCCTCAGTGGGATGCAAAGGAACGAGACGTCATGCGAGTAATGTCAGGCAGCCAGGACACTCGGAGGGATGCATTTTTGGCCACGTGCACTCCTTGCATCCCTCAACCTGTCCGGCAGAGGCGGCCAATTCCTCCTCCTCAGGCTGTGGCGTGGCCTGCACCTTCAGCTCCAAGCCCGGCCCCGCCCAGCAGTGAGCCAGACCCCCGGCCTTCCTAAGTCTGCTTCACCTCTCACGGTCCCGGGACCAGGGTAGCCCACGGTCCCCACAGGACCCGCTCTGCCCCTCCCCTCCCAGGAGTCACATGGACGGGGTCAGGCCCGGGGGTGAGGCTGGGGAAGGGGGGTGTCTCATACATGCACCATCTGCATCCCATTCTGTCGTCCGCGTCTCCTCTCTGCTCCCAAGCCAGCCTCTCCCTGGGCCCTGGAGGATGGACCTCCAGCCGCGACTCCAGGGCCTTGGTGGCTGCTGCCTGAGCTCACACCCTGTTCATCCCTCTCGTGTCAGTGCCCCACGTCACACGCCCCAGACCTCCTGAGAGAGGGGGAGAGGGAAAGCCCACCCGTGGCCCATCACCCGAACCTTCGAGCAGTTCTCGGCGTCCCTGCAGTCCCCGTGGGATCCGGGGGCACCGTCTCCTCCTCACTCCTTTAAATGCCTTCCCTGAAGGCGCTCCAAACCCTGGGGGGTAGGGGGGTCGTGGGGGAGCAAACTGGCAGAAGCGGCTGCGCGGCTACTGAGAAGGCCGTTCGCGAGGCTGAGAGGTGCACCTCTCCTCCTCAGGGCTCATCCTGCTCCCCTGCCCCCCTCCCCGGATGCCTGGAGTGATGTATGTTTAGCTAAGTCCCCAGCTCTACCTCCCCATAACTGCTGGGGGGAAAATGGGGTCCAGAGGTGGAAGCTGGGGAGGGGACGGGATTACAGCTGCACAGATAGAAGATAAAATGTGCAACCCGACCCCCACCCACACCCACACATCTTCCACACACCCCTCGCCTCGCTCCACCCCCGTCCCGGCTCCAGCCGTCCACTCCCCGCCTGCCGAGGCAGCCCTTTCAGGCCCTGAGTTGCTTCTGAAGCCTCAAGGGCGCCAGCCCTGGGAACCTCCCCCACTGACCTTGGCTTTCGAGAGTGTTCAGGCCCCCACTGTCCACGCCACCCTCTCCACACCACAACCTGCAAGGCCAGAGCCCGTGTTCCCAACGCCGCAGCGCTCTGAGCTCGTGTCAGCTCCCGTTTATCAAGTGCCTAGGAGGTGCCAGGCCTGGGGAGGAGCCAGAGGTGAGCGAGACAGTCTCTGGCCTTAAGGCGGTCCGCGGATGGAGAGACGAAGCCGGCCTCTGGGCCTCCGGTCAGGGGCTCCCGCAGCTGGGGAGCTGTTCCCGCAGGACAGCGCGTTCACTGGACGCCTGATGAAATTTCAAGTTCAGTCCTTAAAACGGAGTTTCTGTCTCCCGCTCACCTGGCCCGGGGCACAGCCCAGAGGCTGCCAGGGGGCTGGGCGGCCGCTTACGGTTTTGAGAGGCTCCCACGTGAACCCTCAAGAATGGTTCCATCGTCAGGATGGGCTCGTGGTGCGGAGAGGTCATCCGTGGGGGACGGGAGAGCCCCCCGTGTCCTCCCCCCGCCGGCCCCAGCCCGCCTGTGACATCTCTCCCTCCCTCTCCCAGATTCAGAACCCGTCCTGGATCGGCAACAACGGGGCTGCCTCCCCCGTGCCAGCGTGCGTGGTCCCCTGCGACCCGGTGCCCGCCTGCATGTCCCCTCACGCCCACCCGCCCGGCTCCGGGGCCGGCGGCGTCACCGACTTCCTGAGCGTCTCCGGGGCCGGCAGTCACGTGGGCCAGACGCACATGGGCAGCCTGTTTGGCGCCGCGGGCCTCAGCCCCGGCCTCAACGGCTACGAGCTCAACGGCGAGCCCGACCGCAAGACGTCGAGCATCGCGGCCCTCCGCATGAAGGCCAAGGAGCACAGCGCGGCCATCTCCTGGGCCACGTGACAGGGCCCCTCCCGTCCCCGCCCCGCGCCGCCCCCACCTCAGGGCGCCGGCCGCGCCCCTGCTCCCCAGGCCCCCAGCCCCCCGCTCGCCTTTCCTGCCGGACCCCGGCCCGGGCCGGCGGCCGGACCCGCAGCACTTTCCGCCGCCCCACGCCTGAGGCCCTGTGGACGGCGGGGGGCAGCCGGCCCCGAGGCGCAGCCCCTGCTCCCGGCCGGAGGCAGCGTGCAGGAGGCCAGGCGGCCGAGGTTCGCGGCTCTGCGTCTGTCACAAGCGGAGGGCCCTCTCTCTCCACCCCCACTCCTCTGCCCTGCCCGGTTTGACCGTCGCGTCGGGCATAGGTTCCCATCCAGACCCAGCAGTGGCTACGGTGCCGTGCTCCCCTCTGCGGTGCGGTCCCCTGGTCACCAGGCCGGTGACGGTGTCTGAAGAGCAGGCTGTCCCTGCAGAGCCGGCCTCGGCCTGCCCATCTCCTTCTCTCCCGAAAAGCCCCGGAATCCAACCTCCTGGCCCCAAGGCGCACGCCTTGCCTTCACCCTGGATGGCGGGGAGTCCCCATCCTGCTGTCCCCGTGCCGGGCCCCCCCGGGGGGATTGGGCAGAGACGGGAGCTGGAGCTGAAGGGTCCTGCCGTCACCCAGCCGCGCTGCCCGTGGGGGGCGCACGGCCTCCCTCGCACCCCGAGACGCTGGGTCCGGGTGAACAGGGCAGGGGAGGATGCAGGCCACCACGGTACCCGCGATGCTGGAGGAGAGCTTCGAGCGGGGGGAAGGGCTGCAGGGAGGTGTCCGGGGGAGGGGCCGGGGCGCGTGCACACGTCCGCTCTCCAGCCGCCTGACGTCCCAGCGCAGGCAGGATGACGGCGACCGTGGGCAGGTCTGCGTGGCTTTGTTCTCCATCCCGTTGGGGCCCCCCAGGATGAGCTGGAGATGCTTGCCCGCCCCACGCCCCATCCTGGTCACTCAGTGGCGCCGCTGAGCAGGGTCCTGGTGTGGAAGGACTTACACCTCGGACACACCAGCCAGCGCCTGGGCGCGCAGCCGCAGAGGGTCACGGGCAGCTGCGGGATCTGCCAGAGGACGCGTGCACGCTCACCCGGCCTCCGGGCAGCAGGGTGGCCCCTGCGCGGCCTCCGACAGCCTTCTCCATCAGCGGTCTCCAGCGCCACCCCTGCCCAGAGCCTTCCACGCAGGCGGGGGCTCCATGTTCCTCTGGGCGTAGGGCAGAGACCGCCTGGCCTTGCGCACCTGCCCTAGGGGATGGGAGACCCCAGCCCCTTGCTCTGGCCTCCAGAAGGGCTCTTGGGGCTGAGCTCCTCTGGGTCACTTGCTCTGTTCCAGACACAGAGGTCAGGGTGCTCTCTGGAAACAGATTTCCCTGCCTGCACGATGGGGCCCTCTTCTCGGAGGGGCCCCACCTCTGCCTGGCATGAGGTGTGTGGCTTGAGTTTTGACTCCAGGGTTCAGCTGTCGCCTAAGTTCGGGTCAGAGGGTACCCGTCCTCCCCCCCTGGCAGGTAGCCCCCAGGGAGAAGGGCCTGCCTTTTACCCTTTCTACCCTGATCCTGTCAGTGAGGAGGGCCAGGTCCACCAGGCCCAGGGGTCTGGACAGAGGACAGCCCCTTGGGCGGGCGGGGAGGAGTGAGACCCTCCCCCTTGAGCTGCTTAGGTGTTCGGAGACATGGTTGTCTCCACCTCTGTCTCACGTTCTCATGTGCTCCGCAAACAAGACTGGGGAAGGAGCTGGCGTTGACCTGCCAGATCTCTTTGTGAACCATAGCTCTAAAGTTGGTCTTCCCAAAGTGAAAAGGGTCTTGGATATTGAATTAAATGTTCTTGGAGGCTTGGCTTTAAGTGTTTCATATGTTTGAGGCTCTTGGAACAACTCTCAGGAAGCCTTTTCCAGCTCCGAGTTTGGCTGAAACAACGCAAAGTCCCCAAATCTAGGAAGAGGAAAGAAGAAAGAGCCTCAGGCTGGAGGCAGTCCCCCAGTTCCTCCTTAAATGCCCTGGTGGCTGGGGAGAAGGCGAGAGGAACTTTCACCAGAGGTACATTCTCAGCTGGGAGAGAATCAGACAGAGAGAAAGAACTAGGATGGCCCCAGAGGAGGAGGGAAGGGAGAACGAGGACCCTAAGTGGGATCTTCTGGAAGGGACCCCTGGCCGTCAATTCCTCTGTGTGTCTGCTTCCCACCTGGGCCACGCCTAACTCAGGCAACCCAAAGCTGGAGAAGAAAAAGCTTCCAGTAGAAGAAGAGAGCCACAGAGCTGTGGCTCTGGCTGCCTGTCCCGCCAACACAGCCAAGGATTTAGGATTAAAATGTTGGTGTAAAATGTCCCTGTGCATCTCCCCACAGGTAGCTTCCCAGCCCCTGGCCTGTCCTCACCCGGTCCCAGCCCTCACAAGCCTGCCTGACACTCCCAGAATCTCAGAATCGCCCAGTGGGAGGGACTAGAAACCCTCGAGTCATCCCAATCCCTTCACCGTGCGGATGCGCCCGGCCCCAGGGGGGGAGGTGACCGCCCGGAGCCGTGTTCCACTCGAGGTAGAGCTGAGCGAGGGCCTCTGACGGCCGGAGCTGTGCGGAGCTCGCCTGGTCAGGAGGCCGGGCCGAGGCCTTCTGCCTTGTCGGCTGCTGGGGCGGGAGGTACCCCTGCAGCATCTCCTGTGGTGACTGAGCAAGCTTGGGCGACTCTCGGGGGCGGGCGGCGTCCTCAGGAGCGAGGTCTCGTGAAGGCAGGTGCAGAGGAGAGTGGATCCACTCTGGGGCCCACTGCTAAGCCAATAAGCTAAAAGAGGTGGGGTTTTCTTTGCTCTTTGCCTAAGATCTCAACAGAGCTGGCCACGCAAACCGAAAGGGACGGGTGGCTGGCAGGCCCACGGGCAGCCTCCCCACCCTGCCAGCCTCCGGTCCCTGCTGGGAACCAGTCTCGGTGGCCAAGGCTTGACACGAAGGTGCTGCTACCACCCTCAGATGCCCTCGCTGCTCCCAGGGCGTGGGAGGAGAGGGCTCTGGGGACACACAGAGAGGCTTGTCCTCAGGTCTTCCACAGCACTTGGAGGACATGGGCTTTGGAACTTTCCTTGAATTCTTTCAACTATACTTGATTTTCAGCTCTCCCCACCGTGCCTCCAGCTTGAGGAAACACGGTGGCCAGGTTAGTTCAAAGACACTGCGAGGAGGTGTGGGTGGCAGTCGGGAGGTGGGTCCCCAGCGCCCACGGCCACAGCCACCCTGGGCCCAGCGCCAGTGTCCCCTCTGCCCTCCTGCCGGCGGGGTGGACGAGAGGAACTCGTCCATGAAAACGCCCACGAATCCTGCTTACACAGCCCTCCTCTCTCTGGGCTGGACGCTCTGGGGCTTCCGGTCTGCTTGATGGCCTGACTGTCAGGTATGAAAGCAAACAGGCCTGGTGGGGGTGAGGATGGCTGGCAGATGGGCCTCCGGGATAACAACCCATGACCATGAAGGAGAGAAGCAGGAAGATCACAGAAACCCGACTTCTCAAAGTCACAGGGAGTCCACGTGCCTTCCGTGAGGATGCTGGCGGGAGGAAGGGTGTTGCAGTGAACAAAACGTTACTGCCCTTGCCCTGTCTCTTCCTCCCCTTCACTCACATACGTAGAGCTAGGCCTTTATACTACTGATTTTGAAGGACGGTTTTCAATGTCTAATAGTCTGTTTGGTGTGCAGTGGTTGAAAAGAGAGCTGAGTGCTGGAAGGAACGTGAACCTCAATCAATATTGACTGTTCTCCTTGTAAGATACCGTAGCCCTGTATAAATGCAACTTTTCCTTTAGCTTAATGGCCTGGGGTGGAATATTAAAAATATATATGAAAAAGATTAAAAATTCAGAAAAATGTATAAAAAAAAATGAGGTCGGTTCCATCAAGTTTTACTGCCTATACCACCATGTAACTACATTATAGCAAAATAGTAAAAGAAACCTTCTTGCCTTTTAAAGTAAGTTATTGCACTTACATCTTTGGGGGGAGGGGAGGACTGTGGATGAGAAGGGGACGTCGGGGCCCACGCTCGGGGTCAAATGGAGCGGGGACGCCGCTACGTGCTCCCAGAGCACCCTCGGCTGGGCACAGCCCAAACGGTCTGTTTGGTTGTTGTTTGCAATAAACTCCTTCTCCTTCCTCCTCTCAACTGGAACCTGTCTGTTTTGTTCCTGACTTGTGACAGATGAAATGTGATCAGAGGGGCCTCTGAAATCTCACGTTAATTGATGTCGGCAAAAAATACTAACAGTGCCCTTTTGAACTGCTGACACAGTGCAGAATGGATTACGAGGGCTAGATTAACAACAGGTGGCCGGCCAGGGCTCCTGCTCAAAGAGGGGTGCGTGGCCTGCGCGGGGCTGGGGCGCCCCCCACCCCCATCTCAGAGGGCCTGCCTGCACGGCGGGCAAGCAGTGGAGGGGAAGGGGGGAGTCAGGGGCCGCCCCTGCGTTTCGGGTGCGTTCCTCATCTCGGCCCCTCGACGTCGCCGGTGCCGTCTGTGTTTCCAGGGTCTGTGTTCCAGAAGCAAGGGGCAAGCCAGGGCCTGGAGGTCCGGGGTGGGGAGACCTGGCTGCTTGGCACAGAGAATGCAGGACAGGCTTCCAGGAGAGGCAGGTCCCCATCCTGGCTCTGTATGTCATGGCTGAGAGGACTTGCAGGAGGTACGGTCGGGTGATTTTTAAAGCAAAGCTCTGAACACAAGTGATGAAGCGGAGATGGAGGGCCCAGGTTCTGCTACGGGATAGGGGCTTCCTTGTTTTCCAGCCTGACGGTAACGCTAGGAAGAGGCAGTTAGCCCCCAAGGGACCCCTCCCTGTGCCCAGGGGGAGGCATCTTTGTTCGTCAAATGAGCTGCCCCTCAGCTCTCACCCTTGAAGGCGGGGAATAGGCCTGTCCCTTCTCCGCTTACCAATGTGGGGGGAAGAGTCGATGGAGATGACGCGTGCACGGACTTTGTAAGCCGATGTAGCGACGGTGACATGAAGGACCATGATTATCCCGAGGAGAAAGACATCTCCCTCTGGCTACCAGCGCTGAGTCCAAAAGGAAACTCCCTTTCATCTTCTCTTTCTAAATATTTAAATGCCGCTCTCTTGGAGCCACATCTCAGATTTGGTGCCTGTAGGGTAAGTTCTTGTTCAGTGCGGACCTAGATGGTTTTAGGTTGGCTTGAGCTGGGAACTTGTTTTTAAAAATGACCCCTGTCATCTGATAGGGTCATGGCGGCTCTAGGACTCTCCACACCAAGTCACTGCCAAGTCCCAGGGTGGCAATGGAAGCAGAGGGGGAAATGCCTCGTGCACGGGAAGCTGCCTGCCTTGCACCCCTGCTCAGCACCCTTAATAACCTGGAGTCCAGAGAAGTGCTACTGCCAAAGGACAGGATGGCTTGATAGAGTCATTTAGGCCTCCCTGGTGACTCAAGTAACCCATCCCTGGGATATGTGCCTCCAAGGAGTGTCTCTAGGGAAGACCAGGCCAGCAGGGCTTCCTTGAATATCAGCTGTGGCTCAGCCCTTCCCTGTCTGGCCACCAGGACCAGCCATTGCTCCCCAAACCATCGGGGGCCTTTCAGTTGGCCACCGTAGTGGACTTGCCATCTGTCTGCTTAGGAAGCCTGTGCCCCGTCGCCAGCCCTCTCTGCCGGGAGAATTCCTGTCCATCCTCTGTGGCTTCCTCCAAATGATAACGTCCTCTGTGAAGTTCTTTCCTAACTCCATGCCCCACCCCAACGTCCACGCCCAGGCCAGTGGTTGCTCCTTTGTGCGCCCACAGACCTGTTTATGACAGTATCTCAGCACATAACACCGCGTGAGTTACCTATGTATCTGCCTGATTGCCCCACATGCCTACAAAGCTCCAAACAAAGACAAGCCATTCACGTCTGAATGCCTCAGAAAACTAGTGCCTTGAGTAATGAGAGAACAAGTGGGAAAGGTGGGAATGAGGAGAGGCTCTGTTCTGGTTCAAGATGGGACGAGGAAGGCCAGAGATGAGACTCCACTTGGCCGTGGACCCTGCGCACCACGTTCCTCCTGGGGTCATGTGCATCCCTGAGAAGCCGAGGCCAGGACAGGAAGCTTGACCTCCTTGTTTAGGGTTCCTGGGGTTGGGCCAGCAGAAGCCAGCTCCCCAAGATGGCCTGAGAGGTCTTGTATCCAAGAGCACTTATCTCAGAGCTTTTCCACTTACCCTTGGGCTCAAACCACGCTTTCCCCCAGAGTCGCGCCTAGACAAGCCTCATACCCTGAAGCCTTCCACACCTCCACTCTGCCTCAGGGGTGGTCTGTGGATAGCTTCTTTCCAGCCCCCAGAGAAACGGCTGTAGTCTTTATTTTCTCACCAATCCCATTGTCCCAGGTCTCCCTACAAGAACAATTGCCAACCTTAGGGTACCACAAGCTGGCTGGTCTGTGATTCAGGAGAAATCCTTGATTCCGTCGGTGGGGGGTGAGGCAGTAGTGGTGGTCTTTCTCCTCACAGACTTACATGCTCAGCTGCTCAGGAACAATAGGCCCTCCACAAACAGCCTGTTCCCAAAAGTAGGGCTCAGAAGTGAGAAGATGCATGTCAGCTCCAGAGACAATGGGGTGTGAGAATTGACATTTTCCCAGGAATTCTGTGATTCCAAACAGATTTTCTTCTTTTTGCTCAACACAGACCAACAGGCTTGAGGAAGGGCAAACTTCCGAAAGGAGCTTCGGTTTATGACCATGTGCGCACCATGTGTTAAGGTGTTGCCTTAACTAGTTGGGAGCAAACCCACTGTGGAGCCCACACGTGATGCCCCCCAGAGCCCTGGTCAGGGTGCGGTTCGGATAACCCAGGGCTGCAGGGTTCTTGCCACACCTCCTGAGATTTCCCTTTTGGTTGCATAACAAGCCCCCCCCGCCCCCATCCCTTCTTTGTCCTCCACCCACAACGAATCTTTGTCATTTTTAGGCTCTGGGGGAAAGGGAGGTGCTCCCTGTTGCTAGGACATTAGGACCAAGATACACTATAGACAGAGAGAGAATAAAAATAAATGAGTGAGTGAGTGAGTGAGTGAGTGTGTTGGGAGGACAAGGGATGAAAGGGAAGAATGAAGCCCAAAGGCAGCCCACATCTCCTCTCCAAGATAGGTTTGAACAGAAAGCTCTGTCCAGACAAAGGCTTAGAAAAGCAGGGGCCAGGAAGCTGTGTGGTGAAGTGAGAGACCGGAGAGCTGATTTTAAGAATTGACCTTGCAACTTGTTAGCTTGGTTATCTTAGGCAAGCCATTAAAATCCTCTGATTTTCAATTTCTTCATCTGTAACTAACTCTTTCCTGCTTATCTCACAGGAAGTGAGATAAGAGATTATGAAGTCCAAAGGAGTCAAAATACTTGAAAATAGTGACGTGCTCCAGAGACAGGAAGGAATCATGCACTCTGATGGTTGGGAAGGGCCAATGAGGTTGACTTCTATCCAAGTGGCTAAGGGCAGGATGCCAAAGTCTGGGGTGCTGTTTCACAAAAGTGTGTCACCCGAATATAAAGCACTGGGAATCCTTGGTATTATATTCATGGGATTGCAAGATGGGTCATAAGGGATTTGGTGGTGAGTGGTGTATTGGTCTGCTTGGGCTGCCATAACAAAATAGTACACGTCGGGTGGCTTAAATCATAGATGTGTATTTTCTCACAGTTCTAGGAAGCTAGAAGTCCATGATCAATGTGCCTGCAGAGTTGGTTTCCGGTGAGGCCTCTCTGCCTGGCTTGTAGACAGTCTCCTTCTCACTGCGTCCCTACATGGCCTTTGCTCATGCAGAAAGAGAGATCTGGTGTCTCTTCCTTTTCCTGTGAGCATACCAGTCCCAATGAATTAAGATCCTGCCCTTAGGATCTCACTTAAACTTTACTGCCTCCTTAGAGGCCGTATCTCCTAATCCAGTCACACTAGGGGTTAGGGCTTCACTATATGAATTTTATGGGCCTGGGGGATGTAATTCAGTCTGTAACAAGCAGTGTGGCTGGTGTGCATTGTATGGGTGAAGTGGCTGCTCCTTTCAACCCCACATCCCAAAGAATCTCAACAGGTCCCAGCAAGTTCCCAGATGAGTCCAGCAACCACTAGGCTCAGTGCCTTGTCACTTTCTACCTAGGCTACTGCTAATAGTTACATCCTGGTCCTTCTCTGCTCCACTCCAGCATCTGTACAGATGCCAGCATGGTGGTGTCAAAGCCTAGCTCTGATCACATCCCCAGCGAGAACAGTCATCTGAAAAACCTTCACGTTGCCCACAGACGAATACTTTAGCTCTTTTGTTTAGCCCTAAACCCCTACCCAGCGTCATCATTTCGAATGTCCCAAACTGGGGTCAGTGCTCCTACAAATCTAGGATACCCGGTACACTTTCTCATCTTCTTGCTTTCTTTCACTCCTCTCAGGTCAAAGCGCCTGCCTGACCTCCCAGCACACCCCTGTCCACATAGTGCCCATCTCCACCTATTAATTCTCCAAAGTCCACCTCAAGTCTCACCCCCTTCACCAGTTCAGAAGTGATCACTCTCCTTCCACAGCAGGGCATGTGTGCAATTCACCCTTAATTGTTCAGTCTTATACAGTAGACAGGACTAGAAGGGTCTTATCTCCTGTATTAGTTTGATTATAAGCTCCTTGAAGATGGAAAATGTATCTTCTTCAGTAATACCTGGTACAGTATTATAGCAAGCATTTAATAAATATCAGCTGAATGGCTGGCAAATCTGCATTCCACCTCCAAAACACAATAGAAAACACTAAAACGGAAGCCATGGAACTGGAGGCAGCCTAGACCCTGAGGCCCTAAGCAAACATCCAGGTGAAGGAGGGATGATGACGCCTTGATCCGTGACAAAGCAAAGGAACTGTGAAAGATGACAGTTTTTAACCACAGTGAAAAAAAAATAATTTTTGCTATTATTTATATAACATAAAATGCACCAATTTTACATGTAGAGTTGGATAAGTTTAGACAAATTTATGTATACACGTACCAGCCATGGCAATGTTGATCTGCTTTCTGTCACTCTAGATTAGTTCTGCCTGTTGTGAAACGTCTAATGAGTGGATTGCATTTTGATCTGTAAGAGTACATTTGCATGTATGTAGAGTATATATGTACCGTATGTGCTCTTATTGTGTCTGGCTTATTTGCTCACCTATTTTGGAAACACATCCCTGTTGTGTGTCTCAGTAGCTCATTATTTTTATTGCTTAGATGTGTTCCATTGTATGGATATATCACAATTTGTCTATGCGTTCATCTGTTGTTTAACATTCTAGAGTGTTTTCCAGGTTTTGGCTATTATGACTAAACCTGCCATGAGCACCTGTGTACAAGTCTTTGTGTGGATATATATTTTCTATGCTTTTTTTTTAAAATAAATTTATTTATTTATTGGGTCTTTGTTGCTGCACATGGGCTTTCTCTAGTTGCGGAGAGTGGGGACTACTCTTCATTGTGGTACATGGGCTCCTCATTTTGGTGGCTTCTCTTGTTGTGGAGCACGGGCTCTACGTGTGTGGGCTTCAGTAGTTGCAGCATGTGGGCTCAACAGTTGTGGCTCGCAGGCTCTAGAGCACAGGCTCAGTAGTTGTGGTGCACGGGCTTAGTTGCTCCACGGCATGTGGGATCTTTCTGGGGCAGAGATTGAACCCATGTCTCCTGCGTTGGCAGGCAGATTCTTAACCACTGCACCACCTAGGAAGTTCCTGTACCACCCTTTTTGTATGTTGATTGATTTGGCTTGCTAATTTTTTTTTTTAAAGAATTTTGTGTCTGTCCTCAGGAGAGCTATTGGTCTGCAGTTTTCTTTTCCTGTAATGTTTTTGTCTGGCTTTGGTATCAGGGTAATAATGGCCACATAAGATGAGTTGGGACATATTTCTTTCTCTTCTATTTTCTGAAAAGTGTTTGTGTAAGATTGGTATTATTTCTTAATTATTTGATAGAATTTGTCAGTAAAACTATGTGGACTTAGATTTTTCTCTGTGGGAAGTTTTACATTACAAATTTGATTGCTTTAACAGATATGTGTCTATTTCAATTTTCTATTTCTTCTTGAGGTAGTTTTATCCCTTTGTCTTTCAAAGTTTGTGTCCATTTCATCTCTGTTGTAGATGAAGTTTTCATCTGTATAAAGTTTTCATATGTATTTCCCTTTTAATATTTTTAGAATCTGTACCAATGACCCCTGCTTGATTTGTGATACTGGTAATTTATGTATTCTATTTTTTCTTGAACAGTCTAGAGTAGTTATAGATCTTTTCTAAGAAGCAGGTTTGTTTAATTGATTTTCTCCATTTTTTGTCCATTTTCTATTTCATTTATTTCCACGCTTATCATTATTCTTCTACTTACTTTGTATTTAATTTGCTCTTTTCAATTTTCTTAAGGTAGTAGCTTAGATAATTGATTTTAGTTTTCTTTTAATATTAGCACTTCAAGTATAGGTCTCCAAGTACTCCACCTGACACATTTAGATACATTGTGTTCTGATTTTCATTCAGCTAAAAATATTTTCTAATTTCTTTTGTGTCTTTATTAACCCATGCATTTAGAAACATGTTATTTATTTCTGTTAGGGATTTCCCCAGATATCTGTTATTGATTTAATTCCATTGTGATCAGAGAACATAGTATTTATGTTTTCATTTCCTCTAAAGTTGAGACTTATTTTATGGTGCAATACATTGGCGGTAAATGTTGTATGTCTACCTGAGAAGAATGTGTATTCAGTTAGTAGTGGATGAAGTGTTCCGTAACTGCCAATTAAGCCAAAGTGGTTGATAGTGTTATTCAGGTCATCTATATATTTCTGATTTTTTCTATCAACTTGTTCTATCAATTACTAAGAGAAGAGTGCTGAAATATCCAAATATAATTGTAGCTTTTCTATTTCACTTTCACTATTTGTCAGTTTTTGCTTTATGTATTTTGTAGCATTGTTATTTAGTGCCTACATACTTAGGATTACTTGTTTTGTCTTCTTGATGAATTGAATCCTTTATCATTATTCCTTTCTCTCTGGAAATGTTGTTTTGAAGTTTATTTTGACCTTTATTGATAAAATCACTTCCAGTTTCTTGTGATTCGTATTTGTCTAGTACAATTTTTTCTCCTCTTTTTACTTCAACTGTATTTTATAGTGTTTTCCTTGTAGATAGCATATAATTGCCCTTGCTGTTCAATTCAGAATGATAATCTCTGTCCTTTAATTAGAATGTTTAGACCATTTACATTTAATGTAAATATTGATGTTAGTGCTTAAGTCTACTGCCTTGCTTTTTTGTGTGTCCCATATGTTGTTTACTCTTTCTTTGATCAGTTCAATCAATTCTTTTTGATTGAATATTTTTATGGTATTCCATCTCCAGTATTGCCTTATTAGCTATTCCTCTTTTAAAAGTGTTTTTAGCCATTGCTCCAGGGTTTACAATGAGCATCTCTAATTTATCACAGTCTATCTTACAGATACATTCATGGTTTTCTTCCTAAGTCACTAGCAACTCCTCAATCTCCTTTTCTGGCTCTTTCTTTTCTTCTCTACCTGTAAGTCAGGCCATAGTCCTTTTGTCTTCCCTACCTATTCCGACTCTCTGGGTAATCTCAGCTAGCCCTATGGTTTTAAATCCCATCTATATATTCAGTTTTAACTTTTACCTTGAGCTCTAGATATCTAACTGCTTAAATAATTCTACCCCGGATGTCCAAAAGACATCTTGAACTGAACACATCTGAAGTGGAGCTCTTGATTTTCCCTCTCACACTTCTCTGTCCTTACCCCTGCCCAGTCTGCCATATTTCAGTTAATAGCATCACTCAGTTATAACAAAAACCTAGTAGTTATCTGTGAATCTTCTATTGTTTTCATCTCCTATATCCAATTCATTAGTAAGTCCAATAGATTCTGCTCCCAGTATAACTCTTCATCAACCCTGTTGCTACCATCCTGGTCTCACTAAGCCACTACCACTGTCACTTCCACTCCTTAAAAGAGCCTCCCATTTCTTTTCTTCCATTCTTGTTCCCTACTACCTTTTCTCCATGCAGTAGCTGAAACACTCTTTAAATAAAAGTCCCATTTAGACACCACTCCTCTGCTTAAAACCTTCCAGTGTCTTCCTATCACACTCACAACCCTTTTGTCCTACATAAGCCCAACACAATTTGGCCCTGGCCTACTTTTCTGGCATCATCTCTACCATGTTCTCCACATACAATACACTGCAGTCACATAGGAGTTCTTGCTGTTCTTAAAACAAGCTGAGCTTTTTCCTGCCTGAGGGACTTTATGCTAGCCCTTCCCTCTGCTTGGTATCCTCATGGTCCACTTCTTTTCAACATTAAGATCTGTGTTTAAATGCCACTTCTGATCAACCCATCTTAAATATCTCCTCATGTCCAAGCCACTATCCATCTCCCCTTACTCTGCTTTGTTTTCTTCAAAGCAATTTTTTACTATTTGTATTTGTATTCATTTATTTGTTTTGGTTGTCTTCCTTCTTAGAATGTACACGTGATAAGAGCAAGCACTTTGTTCAACATAACATCTTCACATTAAGAACAGTATCTGGCACATAGTAAGTGCTCAATAAATATGACTCCATCGCAACACACTTTTTATTTTTTAAAGGAGAAGAATCTTTAGGAGTCAACAGACTAAAAACACGAGTGAGAATTTACTTTCTCCTGGTTGCTTATCTGAAATCTGGTTGTTAGATATAACTCTTTTCATTAATAGACTACAGGTTCTGGTTTGTCCACAGAAAGATTTCTCTACTGGGTGACTTACGGAGCTAATCTAATCCGTCCTGAGAAGTAGATAATGATCTTTAGTCTTAGTTCTGATAGACAATGCTGTGTCCTGCTCATTCTCACTGATACTTCTGATGAACTGTCAAAGCCTAAAGGAGCCAGAAATCACTCCTTAGGAAACCCTAACTCGGAACACTTCCTAGTTCCCAGACGTTCACACAGCATATAACATGCTGCACTGGGCTGTCAGATGTTTCCTTTCTATCCCAGCATTGTCCCAGGTCACCCTCTCCACTGAGATGGTGCACCCATGGTACTAAAGGGAGCATCTGTCTGTTATTAAGGGCTATTCATCTTAAAACTTCTAAAGAAGGGCCAAGGTACAACTGGCAAATGCGATATACTATGAGAAGAGGGCAAAAAAATCCTTGCATCTTCCATGCTTGGAGAAGATGGAGTTAACGGAATCTTCATTTGGTCAAGTTGTCAATACATCAAATCAACCTGGTGACAAGAATAGGCTGTTAGGAGAGAAATTATATCCAGAAAACAAGAACAGAGATTGGGCACAGGGTAGGCAGAAGACAGGAGATGAAGGTAAGCCCCTCAGGATCTACTAGAGAAAGACTATTGGAAATCCTATAGGAGCTGCTGCCACCAATACACAATTTTTGTTAATTACCTCAATTGTGGCTGTTATCCCCTTAATGAGAAACACAGCTTCACTTCTAAGCAAGCAGTGAGGCTGGCAGAAAGCTGAAACCTGAAAATCAGCAGATACAGAGCTGTATACAGCCCTTACTATTGAAATTAAGCCACATCCAAAACACAGGGGGAGGACTCCAAATAACTTCAGACAGCAGCCAGCCAGGCAGGGCCCTCACCAGGCACCGGATGGACGCTCTTTGGACTCGTCAAGAGGCCCAAATCCCAAGTGCTCATTTCAATAACATAAGAAAATAAACATGAGGCTTATTTATAGCACAGGAAAGGGACTGGGGCAAAAGAACCACTCATTCTGTAATCCACCCTGACGGGGCCAGATAGGATCCAGACCCCCAAGCTCTCTGGTAACAGGGTGAGCAGAAATGGGGGCCGGAAGAGGGCTGACTGCCAGCATCGCCAGGTAGAATCTGGCAAGGACCCTGGGTAAGGAGAGGGGAAGAGATCGGATACATCACTGCATCTCACCGACCCAGGTCTAAGTGCTCTTGCCGTCTCCAGTTTCTGGTTGAGGAAACTAAAGCATGGGCATGGACTCCCTCAAGGCCAAGGAAGGCCCAGGGTTCGATTCAGAGGAAGGTGCTATGAGAAGAGCAAATAAAACAGTCCTCGCATCCTCCAGGCACCAGAGAAGATGGTGTTAACAGAATCCTCGTTTACAGTTGGGGCTAAAAGATATGTGCGTGGAGTCCTAGGCCACTTATGGACTTGCACCATCTCACAGAGCTAAGAATTCCTGCTGGAACCGGAGCTCCCAGAGATCAAGACTGTCTTATTCCACTCTATCTCCTGGACCCAGCACAGGGTCTGGCAAAGAGTCCTTTTTTTTTTTTTTTTTTTTTTTTTTTTTGATATATCCTTGTTGCTTATTTATTTTATACATAGTAGTTAGTATCTCTTTTTTTAATTGGTTGCATTGGGTCTTCATTGCTGCGTGTGGGCTTTCTGTAGTTGCAGGGAGTGGGGGCTACTCTTCATTGCAGTGCACGGGCTTCTTAATTGTGGTGGATTCTCTTGTTGCGGATCACGGGCTCTAGGTGCATGGGCTTCAGCAGTTGCAGTGCATGGGCTCAGTAGTTGCGGCTCACGGGCTTAGCTGCTCCGCGGTATGTGGGATCTTCCCGGACCAGGGCTCGAACCCGTGTCTCCTGCATTGGCAGGCAGATTCTTAACCACTGCACCACAGTGAAGCCCAAAGAGTACATTTTGACAAATGAATGAACAATTATAAAAACTGAATGACCTCACCTGGGTCAGCGTTGGTTGTTCTTCAGCTGTGATTACTAGAAAACCAGACATTCTTTGAGCTTATTCTTGGGTGCAGTAGTTAATGACAGAAGTTGGTAGCTGTAAATAAAAGCTCAAATAGATACATTGTGAAGGGAAGGCTCTGCAGGGTGGGTGGAGTGGCTGGAGGCTTGAGTCCAAGACATGCAGATTCTGGTCCCAGCTCTGCTGGCAGCTGTCATTCCATGGGCAGCTCCCGAGATGCTGGAGACAAGCTGGCGCTCTGCTGAGGAAACCTCCAGCAGACACAGCTGCGTGGTACCTCTCGAGAGCCACCCAGACATCCTTCCCTTTCTTTGCCTCTGCCTGACAGCTCTGTGCCCTTCAGGGGGACTGGGAAGAAGTGCAACCAGGGCCCAACCTGGGGAGCAGAAGGTTATTTACCCTGAAAAGGCCATAAATCTGAGAAAACGAAATGGCAGACACAGGTGCTGGTGACTCGACAATTTCCTGAAAAGGAGAGAAGCCTGGAAAGCTGGGAGAGGGGGCCAAACTGCCCAGTCACATTCCCTGTGTTGCCAGCAATGGTGAGCCTGACATTAAAAAGCTGTGGCACAACGTTGCCTGGACCCCATCCCTAGAACCTGGACGTCACAGAGCCTGACACAGGGGACCCCTGACGGCCCATGTAATGGAGGCAGAAGAGAGGCTGTGAGCTTAGCTTAGGATACTCCCACCCTAAAGAGAGGGGAAAACCTTACAGTTGAGAGTGGAGTCCCATGTGCCTATCTTTCCTCTGCCAGGAGCAGCTCAATGAGGCCTGTTTAGGTTGTCACACCAGGCCTAGTTGGCAAATTGGGGCCAAAAGCTGTCCCCAGTTTTATTCAGAAGTAAACAGTGGCCTAGGACAGGAGCCCTGGGGCTTGGGACGAGCTCTGGGGTGAGGTGAGCAGCCAGACCCCAGGGTTCATGTGCCCCTGGGCCTCCACGGAAAGCTCCAGTTGCTTCCAAAGCCGTGCTGGACGGCAGCCGCCTGCCAACATGGCTGCACTCCTGCCAGGACTGCTCCTCAGGCAGGGCTGAAGGGGCTCGGGGCCAGTGGGGCACTCTCTGCCCCTGCCTCTTCGAGCCAAGGCTGCTCGGGGAACGGCCAGCTGTGGTTTCTGCTGCTGCAACAGAAGACGACCAAGAGAAATGGAAAAAGCAGCCTACCCCCAGAGACACTACTGTCCCCAAAGCAAAGGAAACCCACCAGGCTCAGGGTGGCTGGATGATGGGGAGCCTCCAACACCCAAAACCTCTCCCCTCTCGGCTGAGTTTCCCTGGGATCTTGCGATTGAAGAGCCAGGAAGTGCCCCCCCAGAATTGAACCACGTCCCAACCCGGTCTCTGCTTCATCTACTTCCTAATTTTACCATCAGAGGGTCTTGGACTTGAACCCAGCAATCAGACCTTTAGAACTCGTGGCTAGAAGCCTGCTGCTTTTCAGTGGCAAGGATCCTCCAGTCGGAGGCTGCCCCAGGAGGAAGCCGGGACCACAGAGCGATCAGCAACCCCTTCGGCAAGTGAAAGCACGGAGGCTGCTGGCCTCTTCCAGCTCCCAGTCCTGGTCAGCACAGGCCAGGACGATGATCACTTCTTGCAGAGGCAGCAGAGAAACTCCTAAAAACCACAAGCTGGAAGCACACAAGGCTTCGGCAGAGAAATCAGAATTCTGACCTTCACGAGGCTGAGTGAGAAGAGGAGACAGGATAGTATCATTTGTAGGAAAGAACCAGAGATTCTGAGAACAAAAGCTGGTATCTTCCTCTTTAATTTTCCCAGAGAAGGAGGTTTTTGCCTCAACATGTGTTAAGCTTGATGAAATACACGAGATTAGAATATGAACAGCTATCCAATGTTAACTAGCAAAAAAGTGTTTCCAACCTTGGCATTCCAAGTGGGCCAGCGCCATCCCAATTAGGTCCCTGGGGGCAAAGGCAAGTGACTTAGTGTACACATCTGGGCCAAGGCCAACTCAGGTTCATCGTCTGTGTGCCAATACGATGCAATTCCTTAAAAAAGATTTCTAAATCTAAAACAGGCTGCTGTCTGTTGTAGGCCAGAACATGATGTTTTCATTAGCATTATTCTTCTGCTTCTGAAACCAGGCGCTATGGCATCCCAAGGGCAGATGATCCTAGCCCAGGCCTATGGGTGCGACTTGCTGGTGAGCAGCTCAGAAATACACCAGCACAGGAGGGAAGCCCCTAGGCCCCTCTGAATCCATGAATCACGATCACTGGCTATATTCCTATCCTGAATTTCTCCTTGTGACCTGCACCCCGTCTGTTCCTAGGATAGAAGCTTTGCAGTTTGTTTTCAGTGCCTAGGATATAATATTTATTCTATAGTAAAAATTCTTTTATGCTATGATGCAAAATCAAACCGCCAATATTTCTGGGGATAGTTACGTACTTGAAACGGAGTTTTAATGCCCTTAGAAATCCAATGACTACCTGGGCGAGAAGCTGATCTGCGAACTCAAAAAAAAAAAAAAAAAAAAAGCCCAAAGACTTCTAAGAAGATGATAAAGGCCCACTAAGTCCCCTGGGGCTCCCAATGACCTCAGATTGAAGCATCTCTCTTCCAGAATGCAAGGGCTAATGAAGAGGGAGGGAGGGCGGACGGGTAGGAGGGAGGGAGGGAGGGAGGGAGGACTGGATTAGAAGCCAGCCACCGAGGTAGTGCAGGCAGCGGTGTGAAAGAGCTGAGAGCTATGTGCTGCGGGTGAGACGACACACACGCGGTGTCAGCACAGTTCTTGACTTTTAGCTGAGATTTAAATGTGAGGCCCTCCTCCCCTTCCGCCTGCCCCACATCTTGGAAAACGAGCTAGAGAACCCCTGAAAAGGTCAGAGGCACTCACCGTGTCAGCTACCGGTATCTGAGTGACAAGAGAAAGCCCTTTCTCTTGGTTTCTATCACACCATCCCCAGTACTATGAATATGAGGCCAAAATGCCTTCCCATATGCCCTGACTAATATGTAATCATTCAAATCAAAAGTATTGATTAAGCACCTGTGTTTATGGCTGCAATACACGAATAAATCACAGCTCCAGTGTCTGCACCTGCAAAGTCAGTGACCTGGAGATGCTACTCATCCCTTCCACTAATAACAGACTGCAATTCTCTACTCTTTAACACAAAAGATGAGCCTCTCAAGATTTCCAATTTCAATTTTACTACTCTGAAAGTTTTCTTTGGCCTCTCAAAGTCTATGGGAACACATGCAAAGTGACTTTTATTAAAACTGCAAGTGTGAAAACTACAGCTCACCTTCATGTCACTCAACAGAACAATGGGTGGTGGCTTAGTGACTTGGACTGGCACACAACTAAGTTTCAGTAATTATATCCATATTCCAAGCAAATTATTATGTATGTTGTGTGCTGGGGACATATGTTATGGCTAAAGCCTAAACTGTGGCTAATCTTAATATTAGAGCCAGATAAATCTGCTTCGAATCCGTAACATCTAACATTTGCCAGAGTAGACTTGTTCATCAACTAGGCTTAAAGAGGTATAATTCACACATGTACAGTATTACTAAATGCTGAAATGTAACGATGTAAATATACCGGCAACTATTGCAAAGCAGTTGTTACAGCAGCATTTAACACTGGCCAGAACCTCCCTTGCTAACATTAGGTTTATACCGAAAGAATGAGGGAAATTTTGGCATCCCCCTGGGGTGAGGGTCACAACTGCCTCAACTTTTTACAACATGGTACCAGCAGAGCCACTCAGCGTATGGCTAAGACGGGCCTTCTGTTTTTCCTCGAAAATATCGAGACCTAATCAGGAAGCACACAGATTCCTTTGTAGGTCTGGTGACACACCTTCCCTGAAAATGTCTGTATCCTGGGGCTCGTCCTCTGCTGGATGTACACAGCACCCGATACTCCTCCTGGCTACGTATCTTCCCAGACATGAGAAGGAGACTGGCGTTGAGGCCAGAAGATGGAGTTAAATACACACAAAAAGAAAGACAGTTCCATAATCAATATTTAAGACACAGCAGGATATGGAATAAAAAATAATTTTAATCATACCAAAAAGCCAAAGCAAAGAGAGAGAGTTCACGGAACTTATACGTCCCATCTCAGCAGCTGGTGTTCTTCTTCCACATGAGGCCAGTGCCCCATTGTCCCAAGGCATCAAATGCCACTAAGATGTTTGGATTTTGTACCAAATTCTGGGCGTGGCTTTTCCTCTGAAGAACCCACTGATTTGAAATAATGAAAAGTGAGAAACAGGTACCTCTTACATGATTCCCCAAATCTGAAATGGGCTGGAGGTTTCTCAGCAGTCTTATAGCCAGTGAAGTTTCCTAGAGGATCTTGTACTGAGCTGCAAACAGAGGACACCTGAGCTGCCCTTACCCGTGGAGCCTGCCACAAGGCTTCCATCTGGAGTTCTCAGAAAGAACCGACCAAGAGCATCTGAGGATGCATGACGTGCTCAGATGTCCTCCCTGGGCTCTTGCTCTCGGGAAAGCGGGCTGGGCGGGCACATGCCAACCTCTCACTCTGAAATCCGGTATCAGCGCTGGGGGGCCGTGTTCTCCTCCTCTGCCTGGGATTAGTGTTCAGACCTCCACCAGCAGCACGTTTCATAAGCTGCCGATGTTCGGGAAGCTCTTCAGTTTCTCAGGAAAGTCGTCCTTGTACAGGACGGGGTCAGCTCGGTGCTCCACCACCTTAAGAGGCATTGTCCCAAAGACAGAAGCAAACTTGTTGATGCACTCAGACCTGTGGGGTTTGGGGAGTGGGGAGGGCAGTGGAGCAGGTGAGAGGCACAAGGGGGGGGAGAAGAGAATCTGTTTAAGAGGCTGAGAGCTGAGAGCAAAATATCAATACACAGTCTTCAACATCAACAAAAGAAATGCAAGGATCCCCAGCGGGCTCCCAGCTTCTTACCACAGTTGGGAGGCTGTGGATAAAGGAAGTGATTTGCGGTACTCCGACTATCAGTTCAGCGGGAGAAAGGGAACCAGGGATGCTATTTGGAGGCCATGGGCCTGCAGAGGTCAGAATATCTTTCCCCCTCCCCCTCAAATTCCAGTCATTCTTCCAGCTCCGTAGAAGCAGGCCTCAAACCAAAGTGGATGAGCTGCCAACAATCCTTAACCCCATCCCTGCCAGCTAAAGAGAAGGCAAAGGGTGGAAAGGAAAAAGGCACCTGGATCTGTGCTTCAGCTCACTCAGGTTTAAAAGGGAGAGGGAGGACCTTACACACAGAGCGATGGAAGGCAGAAGGAGACAACAGGGCAGTGAACCTCAGTTTCAAACAACAAACACTTCCGTCATTCAGCCGACACCTGTGAGTGGCAACCTCTGGGAATTATCGGTCAACTTCCATAAGCTCTACTGTGAATGCTGAAGTTCACACAGGACAGCTTGCATAACTTTTAGCCACTCCCACATTAGAACCAGCAGCAACAAGCAACCGAGCACCGCTGGGGCAGGGCAGGGCTTGGTCCTCTCCTCTGCAGCCCACCCCCCCCCCGCCCCACCCGGCCCCGTAGCCCCAGCCGCTGAGCAGCCTCCTCAGAGGGGAGCGGGTCAGACAGGCTTATGGGAAGTGGGTCCGGTCAATCAGGCCAGACAGCTGGGTAATGCGGACGCTTCAGCATCAGGCCAAAGTGGGAAAACAAGCCCATGAAAACTGCTTTTCGAGAAGTTAAGAGGACCTCAAGGATGGATTTCAGAGAGGTCAGTATTCTCTCTCCTCAGTCAGGTTCATGGCACCTAAGAACTGGTTACCAAGAAGGGGCTGAATTTTAAGGCACAGACCAGAAGGCTCTTCTGTCCTCGGAGATACTGTTAGCCTTGTTTCAACTTCTTTTAATCAACAGCTTTTATCTGAGTCCTTTGAGCTTTAGCAAGAAACCAACTGATAAAGAAGCCAGTTATTATCAATTCTTTTCTCTTGCTTATTCTCTTGGTCAAAATGTGTTACTATTTCATTTTGAGCTGTTCCAGCTAATGATATCACTGTGCCCACAACCACAAATAAACAGCAACTAATATTTATCCTGTGTTTCAGGCTGTGTTAAAAGTGCTTGACATGTGTGAGTAACCCACGCCACCCTCACAACAGCCCTACGAGGCAGGTCTACTCTCCTTCCCACTGTGCACTGGGGAGACAGATGTGCAACACAGAGAGGCTGAGAGACAGGACCACAGGCCAAATAACTAGCAAGAGGCAAAGGCAAACCCAGGCATTCTGGCTGTGGAGGCCAAAGTCTTCATGACGAGATGATACACATGTATTTATTAACAGAATTCTAGGGTCTGAAGGGAGGAGCTGGAAATTAACAACTGCTGAGCACCTATCACGTGCCAGATAATTTACATACATGATCTCAGTGATCCTTTCAAGTACCCCCTCCGTATGCCCAAGGGTTGGTGTACAGGAGCTTCCTGTTATGGTTTGAGAAACCCAGGCTAAGAGAGGCTAAGGGACTTGCCCTGGGACCCTGAGCTGGAAAGTGGTGGAGCTGGGCTTCACACCCAGGCTTGCACGGCAACAGAGCCCTCACTCTTTCTACCACGCTCTACCACAGCCCACAGGTCACTGGGTTTCCCTCCTGTTGGCAGTCTTTCGAGACTCAGGAGGTCACAGTCACAGGTTCCAAACTGACAGGAGACTGGAGAAAAGATTGAGGGGTTTTAACAAAATGGCATGAAGCAAGCACTGGACAACAGCTTTTCTCTCCTTAAATCATGGGGTCAAGGCAGTGGCAGACGAAGTCAAGTCTCCCCAGGGTCTTACTTCTGACAGCTGTTCTGCCTATAGACATGTGCCGATTCTTCTAGCTTCCAGTATTCTGCTTGTAGACTCTGGCCAGCAAAGCCCAGCCGTGCCCAGCAGAGAAGCAAGCGAGCATGTATTAAAGAGGAATCGTGGTTCTTGGCAGAGGATAGGGGCTCTACGGCCCCCTGGAGAGCACTGAGGACAATGTCTCCTCTGTAACTAGACCTGCCAACAGGGCCGGGCCACGGGCAAGAGGCCACTGGAGCTCAGGCCAGCTTGACTTGTTGACAGCTGCCCCTGGTTAACCCAGGTTAGTGAGTCCTTTCTCTCCACACAGCCTGCCCTGGAGAAGCGGCTGCCATGCTGAGTGGTAAAGGTCCTTAACTCTCCTGCCAGGCACTGCTCGTGTTTCCTACTTTCTTCTCCTGCAGGGGATCTGGGTTGGGGAACAGGTTAGGGTAGATTACGAGTGTGGCCGGTTGCTGGTGGCTCACCTGAGTTGTTCTGCCAGGGGTCCAGCTACCGTGTCAGTAACTGTTCCCTTGGGTTGGTTTTCTAATCAAGTACAAACAGGCTAAGAAGTGCCAATGCCTATCTCTGAAGCGCTGGAAGGGTCTGGGGAGAAAGCTTTTTTCCTTTCAAACACATACCATTACCTAAAGTAACCAGGAGCCTTCCGGATCAGTGCTGGAGAAACTGGGAGGCAAACTAACCTTACCAGGCCCCGTGCCACAGGCTTCCAGGTAGGATGACCCCTTTCACCCCCAGCCTATAACACACTGCTTGGTACAAAGATGCTCAGTAAATATTTGTTGAACCCCTGAATGGATACTGCCACATGACAGACAGTTAATACAGCTATTTGAAGAGACGAAAAGATTGGAAGTTCAGGATAGGGTAAGTCAATTTCCTTAAGTCGGACAGCTAATGAGTGGCTAATTCATAATTTGAACAAAGACTGGCCTGAGTCAAAATGCAATGTTTGTTTCTTAAATCAGCACCGTCTGTCAGCCACACTGTCCCGACCTGGGTAAGGTTACTGCCTAAAATGAACAGTTACAGGTTCTTCTGGTTCTTGAAGAACTAACAGCAGGTGCTGGAAACGGATGCTGGACAGTAAAAGCCGCTCTCCTCCACTGCTGAGATTTCTGGTCCTGGACCCCAAACAGAAGAATGAACAGGCTTACCGAACTACAAAACTCAACACAAGGTCATAACATGCAGAGCGGTTACCTCCTTTCACTGTGTTGTGCAAAAATGTGGATTCTGCAAAGGGAACTATGTAAAAAATAAAACAAACGAACAATTCTGCCGCTGTAACTCCATGTCTTGGTCTGCGCAATCGGGCTTACATCATGTCCTCCTCCCTTCCAATCTAAGTGCCTTATTTAGCAACTGTCATTCAACTTTAATCCAAATAGTTTTGCTATCCATTTCTAATTAATTTCAAGATTGATTTCCTTCTGTTCCCTATTTCTCAAAAGGGTAGCTGATGTTCACTGACCCTATTTCCTCACTCCCAGCTCACACGCTTCAGCCCCATCACTCCACGACATTATTTTTTCCAAAGTCACCAGTGACCATTCAACTCCAAGACCGTTTCCGCGTCTGCATGTTCCCTGCTCCTCCCTTGCTGCCAAGCACTACAGACCCTGGTTCTCTCCCGGCCTCTCCGGCGGCTGCTTCTCTCTCCTCAGTTACCCCTTCTATCACCTAAGTGTCCGAATTTCTCAAGATTCGACCCTTGGCTTTTCTTCAATCAACTGCCATCTCTGGACAGATGTCTTCCAAATCTCCATCTCTATTTCAATCTCTTTTTCTAAAGTTCTAATTCTGTATTTCCAACTGCGTGCTCTGTATCTACATCTCCACATACAGAGGGCAAGACCCAAAGCGCACCTGCCTTACTGCCCTCCAACTTCACCCATGATTAACATCTCCTGGTCTCATTCATGATACTGCTAAAGGTGCAACACTCACCCGCTACCCTCCCCTAACCAGTGTCCCTCCTAATTATATTACACTGTTACAGGTACTACCATTCTTCCTATCTCGATCAACTCCTTCTCCATAACTTCCCCATACCTATGCAGCTGGAAATCAAATGCTAAAACATCTTCCTCTGGGGGGAAAAATCCCTTGCAATTTAATTCATCCCTTCCTCTCCACACTCAACTTAGTTCAAGCCTTCTAACTTTCTTCTTTCTTCAGTCTCTTCACCTTCATTCCATTCTATGCACTACTTCCAAATCAACCTCAAAACAACACTTTGATCAAGCTACTCCCCTATTCAAAAGCCTTCTATGGCTTACCAGAGCCTGAAGAAAAAAGCTCAGCTCCTTACTTGGGCATCCAGGGCTCTTTGCAGTTTGGCACTAATAGGCCAGAATGCGATGCTCTTGCCAAACTGGATATTTTGACTGTTTGCCAAATGTGCCTTGGACCATCCAGTTTCCCCTGCCGAGGATCCCCTCTTCTCGCCCAGAGTTGCATCCTAGTGACCTCTGAAGGCTCACTTCAGGTGCCACCTCTTACAAAATTATTCCTACTAACTGACCGAGCAAGACGTCACTTCTCTCTCCTCTGATCAGCTGTTAACATTTTCAGCCGTATGACACTTATCACATACAGCTTTGGACTGAGTTTTACACACATACACACATTAAATAAATATATACACACACGTGTGTGTGTACCTGTTACTGTTAATTATAAACGCTGATAAAATCAAGCCTACCAACAACTGGGCAGTTACCTGTTCTAGTTTCGAAAGCCTCTTCCCACGAGGAAGCGTCCACATTCCCCTTAGTTATTTTCTCCAGTGTTTAATAACGAGTTATGTCTAACTTAAATCTTTCTCACTACTTTTGCTATGATCTCAGTGGTGTTACAGAGGAGCTGTTTAGTTTCAGCATTAACTTTAAGGCCATTATTGGATCAACCTTTCTCCATACAATTCCTTTCTTGGACCCTATAACCTCACCATTTTAACTAAGCCCAATCAATACCTAGTCACTTAATGCTATGAAATTCCCCCCAACACAGAATGGGGGTAGGTTTAAGTACCAATTTCATGTACTCTAATGGAACCATAATTGGGGTCTCTTCCAAATGAGCTATGACAGTTAATGTCACTGTTCGTGACTGGGTAATACTTGATACCAGCGACAGATATTTCCAAAATCACAATAATATTTCATATTGACAGTTGGTAAAAGTCATGTCATTTGGGTAAGACATTTATACATGCAAGAGATAAAGAGATTATTTAGAGAGTAAGAGTGAGAAGGAATAAAGCATTACAGAAGAATCCAGGCCAACTGAAACAACTTACTGTACAAAAACTCCTCCAGGCTTGAAGGACTTTGATATGGCTGAGAGATTTCAGAAGTGAATGCTGCAAGCAGATGCAGAGGAGACCTGTGGAAACCTGAACTAAATCCCTCCTTCTAAAGGGCTACCACGACATTCTCTGAATGCATTCTGGCCCCTTGACCATAGTGCTACTGGCAGTCAAGAGCTTGCTGTCTTATGTAAAGGGCTGCCTTTTGGAAGAATTAGGTTTGATTCAGGAGATTCGAAGCTTGGGGACTTTTGGGATACAAGTGAGAACTATCAGATCCACTCTAAGATTGTAAAGGTCTTCTTTTATACTCACTTCTTTTATACTCACTTCTTTTATACTCACCTACAAGGCCCTTTATTACATCTACATAAATGTGTGCTTATTGACTCATCGACTGAATCAACATAAAGGGAGTATTTCAAAGCTGCCCTGCTTCGCTCTCTGTAACGTGAAGAGCCGTGCTCTCAATTCTGTTCTCGGTAGGTGTTTTAGCAGTGTCAGCAAAGGTCATTTGTCTCTGGTGGGTTTGGGTTAATTCCTTCTAATCAAACTTTCACTGTAACACGGAGATATTACCTTGAAAAACAATCCAGTATTTCCTTGGAATTAACTCACTTCCACTCGAAAGACTGTGGACGGTTCACTGCTTAGTCCACATGGAGAAGGTGGCTTCTGGAGCTTAAGGCCAGCTATATTTTTAAGACCCTTCCAGCCATTACAAATTGAGTGCGTCGCATTCCAAATTCATTCTCTGGGTGACCTGGGCTTGAACTAACCCAATTCCCATGTGAAAAAGGAGGTGACTATGGCTACCAGCTGCTGCCCTCACATCTGCAATGAAGCCCCACAAGCAGGCCCAAGGCAGGGAAGGGGATCAGAGGCCAGGGCAGACTTCCGGCTGGAGGCTTACTCACCTCTCCACCATGTGCGTCTGGTCTAGCGAGAGCCCATCGATGGCCGTGCACTCAGGACACTTGAATTTCTTTCGTGGTGTTACCTGCCAGAGGAGCACAAAAATATACCTGGCTGCCCGTGCCAAGCACAACAGAATCACGCCTGGGACAGCTCTGTGCGTGCCCCTGTTCCGTGAGCCGAGATGCCTGCTCCCCTCCACGCACACACAGGCACACACACACACACCTCGCCACTCCTTCAATGCCGTCTGGCTCGGCCAACAGCACGACTCACGAGGGCCCAATAAAAAAGGCTTGGCGCGCTTTTGCCTTCTGTAACTGGAAAGAAGGGGTGATGACAAGCTCCTTAATTCCTGTTTAATGACTGTTTTCTCACTGCCAAGGTCCTTGTATAAACACCATTTGTTCTTGCAGCCATAAGGGCGATGAAATACAGCTTCCCACAACGTTCACTGTGACCTTCGTTCCAACAGGCGCTGCTTCTCCTTCTTCCAGCCAATGGCAGATGCTACAAGCAGCGCCGTGCCCTCGAAAATGCCAGGATATTCTGCAAACTCTTTGAGTTAAAAAATTTCCAATGGTCCATTGCCCTCTGAATCCTTTTCCCTGACTCTCCCCACCACCCTCCCACACCTTAAACTTCTAATATTTTTCTAACAAACTCAGGGAAGGCTGCTATCCTAACCTAGTGAAGATAAGTAAACAGCAGAGGGATGGGAGGGGAAGAAAGTTAGATAACTAAGACCAGGCTAAGAAGCGTATAGAGCAGAGGAATTACTGTCCAGAGTAAGCAGGCACAGCTAAGAACATCTTGAAACTTGTCAAAAAGCAAATTTGGAGATAAGGCGAGTTCCTTTAAAACTAGTTTTGCAATTTACATTCTTTAGTTTTCCCTGCAGTGAGCTGTTCATTGAGTTATTTAGACCGCTGAGGGGCAGGTTAAAGATTGGGTCACGTTTGAACACACAATGGCTTTTCCTCTTTCCTTAGTCGCTTTGGTTTAATCTGGCTTCTCTCATCAATTAATAGCATGAGGAATCATTTGGGAACACCATATCATGCTTCCAACATAAGCTTTCAGTATAGGAATCTGGCCTAGAAGCATGGCCCATTTTCACAGATGGAATTCTAATTCAGAAAGAAAAAAAAGTCAAGACGATTCCACTGTTATAAAGAAGTGTACTCTCTCTACATGTCTAGGGATCTGATTTGAGCAAGACCTCTGTTTTAGGAATAGACATCTACTATACATACAAAGATCCCTAGGTGATCTTTATCTACTCTCAGCTTTTAATACGTTACAGGAAAAGTTCTGTTAAAAACTGGTAATCGCTATCTGAAAATGATGTTTAGGACAACTACAGTTATAATTGTACAAAGTGTACTATCTTCTCCATGTCTATTAAAAAAAGGCTACCTTATGAAAGATGTAAATGGCATTCTTTAAAAGAACTAGATGCCAAGTCACTTTTGTTTTGTTGTTTTTTTTTTTTTTTGGGCACACGGGCTTAGTTGCTCCGTGGCATGTGGGATCTGCCTGGAGCTGGGATCGAACCCATGACCTCTGCACTGGCAGGCAGATTCTTAACCACTGCACCACCTAGGAAGCCCCCAAGTCACTTTTTAGAATAAAATTTTATTTTCTTAAAAAACATGATTTGTAGATTGACCACCAAAGCCTTTATCTCTGACATTGAGGTCAAAAACTATAACTAAAAAAAACTGTATAAAAATATGTTTAAATCATGAAAGCCTAGCTTCAATTTCACGATATGACAGCATCAATCATAGAATCTTAAAGCTAAAAGGGAGCTTAAAGTTCACCTATTCCAAGGCTTCACTTACAGTTATGAAAGCTTTGGACACTGAGAAACAGAAACGTGCCCAAGATCACAAAGTAAGTCAGGGGCAGAGCTGGCCAAGGACGCCTCCTACCTTAATGACAGCTTTCCCTGTGACGTTAGCCACCAGGAAATTCATGGCAATGTCTTCGCAGTTCATATGAGCATCCACCCAGTTCTTGATGTCCCCAGGCATCTTGTAGGTATACAGGTAATTAAAATACTGCCAGGTGAGACAGAAAAGGAGACATTCAAACAGCAGTTCCCTGTGGTTGATATACAAAGGGCAAGTGAGCCATGGCAGGGGGACACACTTTCTCTCAGAAGATTAGTCACAAGTCTGGATCAATAGAAAGGGCTAAGGAAGTATTAGAATGGTTCTGATCAGGCGACCAAGTGTCTTTCACGTTGTCATTCTTTAAAAGATCACCTACTGCAAGCAGAGGCGTATACGGTATGGTTGTGAAGCGCTTGTAAGAAGTAGGCCATTTGCACTGATTAATGTGTCATACATTTAATAAATACTGTTCAGAGACACACAAATTACTGATCTTCACTAAATCCTTCCCCTGAGTCACAATGCTCAACCCTGTTTTCCACATTCTTTCCACAGACTGCAGAAAGAAACAGAGATATATTAATGGTGGCCTGACATTGCAGACATGTCCTTTTTAAAGTAAAACAAAAATGAGGCAATTCTGAAACTACATAACCGACATGTATGACAGTATAGAAATTTGTGGGCAAAAAAGAGGTATTTATCAGTCGACCATGAACCCCAAGAATTACAAACCTTATCTGTTTATTTATTCTTTGCTAAGGACAGAAACTCGTTTCTGGATCTAGAGCCCTGAAAAATACGAGGACAGCAGCGCTGAGATAACAGCAAGCCATGAGCACAAGCACAGCGAAGTCAAATTGACGGCGCGGCGCTGAGCAGCCCTTTCTCCTGACGCCACGTCCTCATGCCGCTGCGGACAACTGGCAAGTTACTACTGTTGAATTAAGCCACACACCCCCTGGGAGCACTCCATCACCAAACGGAGTGTTCTAAAGTCCAACACATACCCTTCGATCTCTCCTTTTAATAAAAAAAGAGTCAAAAACGTAGTGACAATTCTAAGACAAGAAACACAAAAGGCTAAAAAATACACACAAGGAATTTCAACCCCGTTAGTTATCAAATCAAAGTGAAATCAATGAGATCCATTTTCACTTATCAAAATAGCTAAGTTTGCTTCTTCAAAAATGTATTGCATGCAAAGGAGAGTATGGTAAGATACTTTTGTATTTTGCTGGTGAGAATGTAAATTGTCACAAACTACCAACAAATAAATATATATCAAAACCTCCCCCAAATGTTCATAATTCTTCTTCTGAGGATCTATGACAATGATCATAAGTACACACGGGCATGGGAATGGATACTGATCATTATTTAAGCATTTGATATCAAGCATCATCTGGCAAAAAAAAATTAGATATAACCTAAATATCCAACGATAGAGAAAAAGTTGAAATATGGAATATTAATATAATGGTATATTAGCAATTATGTTAAGGAGAAGTTGTTTACGAAGAAATGTTAATGACAGAAAAAAAACCTCACAATATAATACATGCAAAAAAGCAAGCTAATAAGAATATTCACAACTGTCTATACGTGTGAATTAGTAAATAAAAGAGGTAAACTGGAAAAAACATCTAAAATAGAACTAAACTCAGCAAAAATTAAATTGGGCCAAATAAAATGAGTATCATACCCTTGGTTTTGTAAGCTCAGCCCCACCTGCCCCATGCCTGCCCCTGACTTACCTTGTGATAAAAAGCTGCCCCCGTGAGCACCATGGACACCTCATTGGTCCACTCAGACTCATACTTCCACTTATTCATCTCATGGTCCCAGAGATGCAGGCGACCTGGGTAACCCACCAACCGGTCAGGAAATTCTCGCCAGACCTGGGGACAGAAACACATCAGCCATTAACTCCCAGTTCAGACGACAACCAAGCACAGTGCTCAGTTCTTTAAGCAATATCAACAGAGTCCCTACGTTCAAATCTTCACTAAGAGCAGAATGGGCTTCTGAAGATAATCCACCCAACAGGTGCCAGTTCTTCTGCCAATGTTCAAAGATAGATGTTGATTCTAACTTCCTCCAAAACTTCTCTGCGCTTGCTCGGAAATTTCAAGTAATGTAGAATAATAGCTTCCTGAATTGGGCCAAGGTAGGTAGTCTCTTAACATGTGATGAATGAAATAGTTTCCATTCTTAATGAACATACAAATAAAAGAATAAATGGAACCCTGATTTATGTCAAATTTTGATGATTGGGAAAATTTACAAAGTCTCTGTTTCTAAAAAAACAAAAAAATCTACCTGGAGCACAAAGACATTTTTATGACCTTTTGGAAGCCTCAAGTATACGGAATTTGTCTGATTCTATAATCTGTAACATACTGAAAACAAAAACTTGATTTCCACATTTGGAAAGGTTCTTAGATACAGTTCTGTTAAACAGCATTTGGTATATGAGGGGTGGGGTACTTCCAGTACCTTTCACCACGTATTTCCATATAATTTAGTTTAACCTTTAAATGATTCACCGTTAGTGAATACTGACAAATTACCAGCTCTCCTGGGGCCGCTTCTCAGCACGTGTCCCCATCCTTGACCAGACCTCTCCACAGCAGAGTTCCTGAGGGCCCACTCCTGGGCCCTATTCTCTTTTTTAAATTCTCCCCCCCCTAAGTAACATCTAGTTTCAATCGCTTTAAATACCATCTATACTCTGATAACCTTTAAATGTATGTTTGGCCCTGAACGTTTCTGAGACAACCAACTATTTACTTAATATCTTTTAACTGGATAAACAATAGGCACCTCAAACTTAACATGTCCAAAGCATAACTCTTGATTCTACATCCTCAGAAAAGCCATTCTCTCAGTCTTTTCCATCTCAATAAGTCATCTAATCCAATTGCTCACGCCAAAAGCTAAGAGTCAGCCTTTATTCCTCCCTCTCCCTCCTTCCCCACATCCAGTCCATTAGCAACTCCTGCTGGCTCTGCATCTGACCCCCTCTTACCATGTCTACTACCACTCTCTCCAGCTCAAACCACCATCACTACTAGATACCTGTAGATTACTGTAACAGGCTTCCAACTTATTTCTTTGCTTCCACTCTTGCCCTTCCAAACCATCATTTACAGAGCATCCCTAAAAGAACAGTATTCTATACAGGGTAGTTCCATCAGTGGGCTCCATCCTATTAATTTATACCTTTTCTCCTTATATACTTACCCACACATATATAAGTCACATGGTCACCTATGCTACAGCAATCAGAGGTTTCCCCAACACCCAAGTGTCACTGAGTCCAGGGAAGATGTTTCATTGCTTTCCCAAAGGTAGAGCCAGTGTGCTAGTACTTCCTCTTTTTTAGCTTGCTAGGGCTGCTGTAAAAAGTAACACAAACTGAGTGGCTTAAAACAACAGAAATTTAGAAACCCAAAATTAAAGTGTTGGCAGGGCCATCCCATTCAGGAGAAGGAGCTCTCCTTGCCTTTTCCCAGCACATGGTAGGTGGCTGTCCATCTCTGGCATCCCTTGGCTTGTAGACGTATCACGCCAAACCTCTGTCTTCACATAGTCTTCTTCCCTCTGTGTGTGTCTCTGTGTCCAAATTTCACCTTTTTATAAGGATTCCAGTCAAACTGAATTTGGGCCTACCCTACTGATCTCATTTTAACTTTCTCTCTGAAAAGACCCTATTTCCAAATAAGGTTACTAAGGGCTAGGATTTCAACATATCTCTTTAAGATATATTCAATCCATAACATCCCCCCACAAAATCTTCAAAATTGGCCCAAAAAATGGCTTCCTATTGACTAAGAATAAGCCAAACTCCTTAGCATGTTCTAAACGGCCTTCCTACTCTCCAATGTCCGCAATTCAGCAGCCTCCCTGTTCTTTGTGACTAGACCTCAAGCCCTCTGCACCTGCTATTTCTTCAATGGAATGTTCCCCCAGATTTTCAAAAGGCTGGTTCCTGCTCATCTGTCAGGTCTCTGCTCAAATGTCACCTACTCTGAGAGGGCTTTCCAGATCTTCCCATCCAAGGTAAATACCACACCCAAACAGCCATTCTTCATCACACCCCCTAACCCCACGTTTTTCGTCACCAAACTTTCATTTCTTGAAACTGCATTGGTTGTTTATTGTTTACTTATTTATTATCTCTTTTCCTCCCACTGAGTTTAAACTCCATGAGAACAGAGACTCTGTCTTACTCACTGTGGCATCCCAAGCACAAAGTGCAGTGTCGGCACATGACAGACAGCGTCTGTGCGCACTTGTTGAATACACGGCCTGGCAAAATCTCGGCAGGCGAACAGCTGAGTATGAAAAAAGGGAACCAAAGATCCTTCCTCTCTTCTTCACAGCCAGAGCTAGCATATTTCCTAACTCAGAAAGGAGGTCTGCAACAGTACTGATCACCAGTCACCATTCGTAATCATGTGACAGGCTTTGTGTGAGAGGACCAAAGTAATCACTCACCATCACTAAAGCACATGTTTTAAATTGCTTCTCCAGGAGCGGGCAAAGGGGCATCTGCTGAGTCATGACACTCTCCTGCCCAGTCCTTGTGATCACCTCCATGCTTTTATGGACTGTCTGACCGGGCCCTCGAACGTGGTCTGGAGTCGTGAAAAGAGGTTTCCTTTGTGCAGAACCAGCTCACCTAACAGGCCTTTCCAACCCACAACCTTGGCCTCATTAACACTATGTTGTAACTAACAGAGTTAATCGGCCACAGGCATCATCGTAATAGCTGCAGACAAATGAATCCATGTCAAACACTTCCTCAGATGTGTAATGCTGCTGCTGTGTTCTCTACTCTGGGGTTTGCATTTCAGCAGATTAAAATAATACGATACTATTACAGTTTTATGGAGCCCAGAGTAACAACATAGGCTGTGGGCCAAAACTTCTGTCTGGACTGCTGGCCTGGGCAGACCCCACCAAGGTTCCTTTGCTTGGCACCAAGCACCTGCCTGTTCAAGTCACCCTAGGACCACAATCACCCATTCATCTCCATGGAATTAAAGAGATTTCTGAAGGGCTCCAAGCGCCAAGTACCTACCCTCAACACCAGCGACGGGCAAGGGGAGGAAAAGCGGTGGGTGGGGCATCCGTTCAGTTGGCACCTCTACTGGATGGAGGCTGCACCTCCCGTCCCTGTATCTGTGTCAACACAGCTCTCTAACCCACGCGAAGGAAGGTCAAGTCACTTTCCCAAAGAGGTCTTTTCAAGCCCCCATCTGCAGCAATAACAACAGTGGCTCCGTTTTAAGGTCGAAGGCTGTTGAGATTTCAGTCCTCCTCCTGTGAACTGAAGCCACTTACTAAACTTCTCTCCAGAGACACTTAATTTGGTAACACTGGCTCACAGAACGCTGAACTACGCTGCTCTGAAAACATCAGAGGTGTCCTGAAGCTCAGATGCCTTTGGAGTCTTCGGTGAGCGCTGTTTCTCAGGCGGGGCCTCTCTGCCCTTGACTTACTCTAGGCAGCTGGATGCAATCAAGATACCATCCTTGTCACTTCATCTATAACTCTGCAGCTGACTGCAGGATCAAAACGGAGCGGAACAGAAGGGGATGGGCCCTACTCTAACCGAGCCCCGGCACAGTACGAAGTCCTTTATGCACATAGTAAAGCATTTTCCCCAGAAGAGTGAGAACTGGACTTCGAACCCCCCCTCCCCTCATTGCTACCCACCTCCCACTCTAATGCAACTTTTTTCTTTTTGCTTCAGGGAAATGCTCCAGGGTCAGCCTTTTGTCATTACTAACAGATGCCTTTAAATATTGTAGTGCAGGCACTGGAAACTTCACGTTATATCCCTATAGTTCTAGTAATAGTGCTCCCAGAGCTATGTTCAAGTCAAAAGCCATCATTCAATTCTTTGCCTATACTATCGAAGTCCTCCACATATAGTGTCGTTTATTTTTTATTTTATCTTATTTTTTTTTTACATTCTTGCCTGCTTTATTATAGATTAACTGACCATAGGTGTGTGGGTTTATTTCTGGACTTTCTTTTTTTCTTTTTTTGAGCTCTTTATTGGAATATAATTACTTTACACTTTTGTACCAGCTTATGAGGTACACCAAAGTGAATCAACTGTATTTATACACATATCCCCATATCCCTTCCCTCCCCGTCCCGGCCCTCAAGGCGGGGGGCGGGGGGGAGGGGTGGGGGGACGAAGGGGAAGCTGGTATGAAGTGAGAGAGTAGCATAGATAGCTACTGGGAAGCCGCTGTATAACAAAGGGAGATCAACTCGATGATGGGTGATGCCTTGGAGTGTCATTTATTTTCAATCACATATATCTTTGAAGACAGAGGCCTATCAAACTCCACTCCTTTGTTAGGAGCTTAGCAACAATTTGAATAGTCCTTACATTGGGGGCCTATTCCACATCACTATTCAAACAGGAATTGTAATAATATAATACCATCCTAACTACTTCCTTTCATTCTAATTTTTATAATCTTGGTCCCAACCACCTCTTACCTGGATTATGGAAATAATCCTCCTCTCTGGACTCCCAGCTGTGCTCACTTGCCTATTTTCAGAGTTATCAACATCCTTTTTTTTTTTTTCTTTTCCTTTTTTAAGCTTCCTGAGGTCTTGTGTGGCTTCCCATTACTGGAGGATAACACTAAGATCTACCTTTGTTTAAAAGGCACGGGAAGCAGCTGTGATTACCGCCTAGAGAAAGTGCGCTGGGGGACAAGGTTAACGTATATCCAGGACTAGCTCTGCCACTGACAAGCTGTGCCCCAGACCTACTCAAGTTGCCCTGCTTCCATTCTGCCCTCTGCAAAATGAGGGGTTGGATTAAATGACCGCTAATGAGCTTTTAGGCCTGAATTCTTCTCGCTAACCTATTTCCAGGGAAACGAATTCAGCAACTGCAATCAGTGGCAGGCCTGCGTTATTTAACCCTGTTTAAAATGCCACGCACATACGGGCGCCCAATAAATGTTCCTAAAAAGAGGATAATGCACTATATTCTAAGCCAGCTTAGAGAGTGCATAGTAAACTCAGGGTGTGTGCTAACCAGTCAGATTCAGGAAACACACGGGGCGGGGGGGGGGGGGGGGGGGTAACAACAGGTGGTGCCCATCTGGGATGTCCGATAAGGAGATCACGGGCTAGCTCCAGGAGGAGAGGAGCTCTCTGAAGTGGCTGCTACCGTCATCACACTTTCAAAGGCATAATTTCACAGGGATATTCCTACTGGGTGAGAGGGATGCCACATGTATCAGGATTCGTGAACCAAGAGATGGACTAAGAGGTGCTGAGGGGAACGGGGTGGAATATGGACCCAAGGTACCCAGAAGTGGGCCAGGGTTCACGTCTCTCCTTCCACACATCCCCTGGGTTTTGTCAATCCCTAACCATCAAAGTGGAACAGAACGCTATGACTCAGCCCAAGTCACGTGGCCACGTGTGCAGGTCAGTCACAGCAGACTTGCAAGGAACCCAGCTTGTAAACGCCTTCGAGTTAGTGGCTGTCCTTCCAGTCGGGCTTGTCTTGCGTGCTGCCCAGATGGGAAAGGGGGAACTGGCTGGGGTCCAGCTTCTAGGTGGTTTCCACAGAGGAGCCAGTTATCAGATTCACTCTCAGCCCTCTGGGAACAAAGCTCACCTTTTACATTCGGAATTTCCTGAAATGAAGTGAAATGGAGGGACTGATTGACCTCATTTGCAGCTCGTGCTTTTAATTACAATGGTGGTTGGTAGTTTTTGTCAAGGGGGTGCTTTGCAAAAAGCCAAAGAGCTTTTACCCACGCCTGGGACACAATTAAATGCTAATTCTGGGCATCTAGAGCAAGGGCGCCCCGAAGTTGTCAGCTGGAGGGCCCTAATGCTGATTGGTTTTGACAAATGCATGTACACGCTGCGTTATGTATTAAGATTTACCTGTTAGATCACTTCAGTTTGCCCCGGAGACCTTTCCAACCCAAGGCAGGGTTCTGCTTAAAATTAGCCAAACAGGAAAAGCCCTGTCATGCAAAGGCTCCTGGGGTTTTGGCGGCAATCCTATTTGTCCCAGTCTGCCTGGAGGGTACTGCCCTGGCGCTGGGGCACACGATCGCCACTCCTTTCAAGTCCTTTCTTCAGGCCTGGGGCAGTGAGGAGACAGGCCAGAGCTGGTAGAGGAGCTAGTAAACCTTTCACCGATCCCACTGTTAGGAAGAGGTGACCCTAAGATATTCGCCATCTCACAGAGAGCAGAAGCGCAGGCCTTCGGTGGATGGTTGAGACTCACACCCCAATAGTCTGAGCTACAGACCTCTGCCCAGGCTAACTTGGGGGTCGCCTGGAAGGCACAGATCATTCAGTCTAGTCCCCTCACTGAACAGATGGGAAAACTGAGGGCTGGAGAGGAAGCGGCTGTCCAGAAGTCACACTGCTAGGTCACGCCTAACTTCCCGGCCAGCCTCTGCTCATGAAGTCCTGTGGTTTCCTGCTCTCCGAATTCTAGAATACCTCCTCTGCCCAATCTCAGGCCTTCACTTGCCAAAAAAAGAAGTCAGATGATGGTGTCTAAAGTCACACTCAGTGTCAGTGTTCTCCGCTGTGTGCAGCTGGTGGCAGACGTGGTTAAGGTTCCCACATGCACGCGGAGTGACCGAGGAGGGACCGAGGAGGGGAATAGACTGGGGGAGTGAGAGGAGGTGGGGAAATGCCAAAACCTTCTGCTCCCCTCAGCACTCATCTTCTGAAAGCTGAAGGCTCATGAACATGGTTTCCATTTAGCAGAGAAAGTCACATGTTCACGCCGTTAAAAGAAGGAACTCCCATCAGCTGTGCAGCAAATGAGTGAGATGCCACTAAGGATGTGGAAGACATACTGAAACCTTGTAATCCTGGAGGCTCTGGAGCAGGGAAGGAAGGACAAGTGACAAGCAGCTGAACAAAAGATTAAACTCAATTACTGTTTTTTATGAGGCAATGAATCTCTTGAGGGATCATAAGGAAGGGAAGGAGAGACGTGAGTTTGAGGGGATGGGAGGAGGAAAAGATGGGTCAGGATCGGGTCACGGGTTTTCTAATTTTGCGCTTCTTAAGAGCCACTAAACGTGAAATCATTTTTTATTTCCATAACCTCAACTCTAGCGGGGGCCATACTATTTCTAAGTCTGGTCCCAGGGGATTGTTTAATGACGTTAAAAGAACAATGATCATAAGCCAAACGGCTATTCTCTTTAAATCCTGCACGAGGTAGAAACAGAGACTTTCGCTTTTATAAATAACCTCTATTGAGCCTTCAAAATTTCAAGTTGACCTTGGTGAGGCTCAGTTTAACTGACTGGGGACCAAAGATACCAGCTCTGTCCAGCAGGGTGGAAGTAACCCTCCTTACTTCAAGTCATGGCCCTGGTGACTCCTACCACTCACTGTCACAGATGCTATTGCAGAACTAGCCAGGTTTGTTTTCTTCTTACTGTGCAAAGGGAGGAAATGGCATTAACCACAGGCTGCAATCCTGGCTGATTCTGAAGCATAAACGTGGTTCCAAAACGATTCTTTAACGAGTTAATTCATCATATTGCCCTATATGTGTGCTTAAACTCCATAATTTCTTGGTGGAGAATCAAGAAGCAGAGGAACTCTTTTAAATTACTTATTTATTTATATCCCATCTACTTCCAAAAAAATGATTTGGGATGGCTTACAACAAAAGGTAAAAACTAGAATAAAGTCCAAACTCTCAAAAAAGACGATGTCCTCAATAACATTTCTTTAAATATCCAAAGTTATTCCACCTATCTTAAAAATATTAATCCTGCTATCAAGTTCTTGAAAGGCAATCCAACGGCAAGCTAAAGTCATAGTCTAGGGATGGAGAGATTTGGGTGTTCCTATTTATTAATTCATTTACACATTCAACTCTTAAATACTTACTGAGCTCCCACTATTTTTTTTAATTAATTAATTAATTTATTTATTTATTGGCTGTGTTGGGTCTTCGTTGCTGCATACGGGCTTTCTCTAGTTGCTGCGAGCGGGGGCTACTCTTCATTGTGGTGTGCAGGCTCCTCATTGTAGTGGCTTCTCTTGTTGTGGAGCACGGGCCCTAGGCATGTGGGCTTCAATAGTTATGGCACATGGGCTCAACAGTTGTGGCTCACAGGCTCTAGAGCACAGGCTCAGTAGTTGTGGCGCATAGGCTCTAGAGCACAGGCTCAGTAGTTGTAGCACACAGGCCTAGTTGCTCCGTGGCATGTGGAATCTTCCCAGAGCAGGGCTCGAACCCGTGTCCCCTGCATTGGCAGGCGGATTCTTAACCACTGCGCCACCTAGGCTGCGCCACCTAGGAAGTCCCTCCCACTATTTTTTAACTAAACATTTTATTTTGAGACAACGCAGATTCAAAAGTTGTAAGAAATAATGCAAAGGTATCCTGTGTACTCTTTACCCAGTTCCTCCCAATGGTAATATTTTGCAAAACTATAGTGTGCTGTAACAACACAATATTGACAAGGATACAGTCAAGATTCAGAGCACTTCCATGATCATGAGGGTCCCCCCTATTGACCTTTTATAGACCCTCCTCATTCAGGTTCCTCCCGACAGCGCTAAATCTATTCTCCCATTTCTACAATTTTAAGAAGGCTGTGTATCAATGGAGTCATATGATGTGTAACCTTCTGGGATGAGCTTTTTTCACGCAGCACGCTGCTCTGTGTATCTATCAGCATGCTGAGCAGTAGTCCATGGTGTGGATGGACCACAATCTGTTTAACCACTCACCCTCTAAGGGGCATCTGGGCTAATTCATTTTCTGGCACTACAAATGAAGCTGCTACGAACATTTGTGTACAGATTTTTGTGTGGGCATCAATTTTACGGCCTCTGGATAAATGCCCAAGAGTGCAACTGCTGGGTCCCATGGTAGTTGCATGCTTAGTTTTTTAAGAAATGGCCAAAACTGTTTTTTTCCGGAGTGGCTGTACCATTTTATATTCCTACCAGTAATGTATGAGAGATCCGATTTCTCTGCATCTTCAACAGCATTTCGTGTTGTCACTATTAAAAAAAAAGTTTAGCCATTCTGATAGGTGTACATAATTCTGGTTTGAATGTGCATTTCCTCCACGGTTAATGGTATCAAACACCTTTTCATGTGCTCTCGGCCTCTGCAGGTCCTCTCCAGTGAAGTAACTGCTCCTGCCCTTCACACGTTTTCTAACTGGACTGGCTTTCACGGTTGAGCTTTGAGAGTTATACGTCCTAGATGCTCTGTCCGACGTTGGGTATGTCGCGCACAAATATTTTCTCTCAGTTTGCAGCTTGTCTTTTAATCTTCTTCACAAGGCCTTTCACACAGCAAAGGTTTTAAATTTTGATGATGTCCAATTTATCAACTTTTCCTTTTATGAATTATGCATCTCTCTGTATAGCCCTAGATCCTGAAGATTTTTCCTCCTTAAGTTTTTTCCTGAAAGTTTCATAGTTTTACGTTTAAGTCCATGATTCACTTCCAGTTAATTTTTCTATAAGGTGTGAGGTTTAGGTCAAGGTTAAATTTTTGCCTATGGATGTCTAATCTGTCCTGCACTATTCATTCACAGAGCTGTCTTTCCTCCATTGAACTCTGGTCAAAAATCAGTTGTCCCCAACTATTTTTTAGGACTGTCTTACACTTCAAAGAGTGAATACAAAAATAAAGCATATATCTTGTAACTAAGGAGCTTACCACTTAGAAAATCTAATGACATATGCATAAAAAGCTAGAGGTGAAAGAAAGCAAGGATGCAGGAAAAAGTACAAAAAAGAGTTAAGTTGGGGGTGGGAAAGCAGGGAATAAGGAAAAAGCTTCATGGATTTCATTTTAAGGAGAGAAAGGAAAAGAAAGTTAAATTACGAAGTTAGGGCTGTGATCCCTATTGCCCCCAACCAGGTAAATAATTAGTACAAAATTTTACTCTTTGCTCTCTGTCTAGCAGGCCAACAAGGAGAAAACCAGATTTCTTCCTCTGAAGGCAAAACACAGAATGGTTTAACTTTGAAAATCTCCTGATGATTTTACTCATAGAAACTATATATAAGAAGATTCAATGTCCAATCACATTAAGTTCACTCAGTCAATAAATATTTACGGAGCACCAACTATGCGTCAAGCACTAGGCATACAGCACTAAAGCAGTCAAATACAGTCCTGCCTGAATGGGCCGCGCTGCAGGGGAGCCTGTCCATCCAGCCCCTGATCTACGCAGTGGATGTAACTGGTGGCCTCGGTTATTCAAAGTTAGCCCCTTCCTGCCCCTTCCAGGAGCAGTGTCAACATGTGATCAGGACCTCTGCCCCACCCCTCAAGTCTTCAGCCCAACCCCAAAGGCAGGATGGAAACCTAGAAATTTTACTTGTAAAGGTTGCCGACTCTTGATCTAAAGCAGCCAACAGACAAGCAGCAAATATGCTGCAATCACGGTGAACGTGAACACTACACACCACTTCTGGAGCACCAAGGAATAAATCTGACCTAAGAGGGGAGCTGTTAATACCACCACAACCAGCTCACCTTGTTTTCCTGAGGTTCATTCTCCCAGCTGTTACACTTCTAGGGTTAGGGGACTGCGCCGTTCCTTTAAAGTTTTCTTTCTTTTTGTTCTTCCAAAACAGGGAATTGCTATGTCTAATGCAACAGTACGCTGTCTCAAATTCACGATTTTGCAAGCAGCTTTACCACTGGCAGTGAACGGTGCAGCTTCACACTTGGGGACCACACAACAGAATTCTGCTCTGAAAGCTGCAGGCACTGCCCTCCTGAGAGAGCTGTGGGGGGAGTTCTGGGCCTGGATGCTGTCGTGGCTTTCATTTCCCCTGGTCCCATGCCAAGTCCTACCCACATGCCTCCTTTATGCATCTCTATCAACATCAAGGCAGATGAGCAGCCACGCAGGACAAACTCCCCACCCCCACGTCATAAACCAAATCCTGAAGCTCTGGATTCCTGGAGCAGCCAAAGCCCGCAATCAACCCCGAAGAGACAACAGGCAGGTTCTGGAACAATAACCCGCCACATATGGACCCTCTCAGGGCTGGAATATCACGGCAGTTATCTCCTTCTCAATGGGGGCAGGGAAAAGGATGGACTCTTTAAACCTTCAAGAGTCCCAACACCTCTTTAAAATAACTACCCCACATCACAAGCATTCGTTCTTGAGGCACAGAACCACGGAGCCAGGCGGGCCTGTCGCTGCTGCGGACAGGAAAGGTGGCGCGGCGTGGCGGGGGCGCACGGTGCAGGGGGAGTGGAGGGGTCAGGAGAGCTTTCCTCACCGGCACCACCTGACAAAATAAGCCTGACTTCTGTGGGGCGGGAGTCTGCGAGGAGACGCCCTTCAACGGCCCGATGCGCCAGAGGGCAGCACGCTCCCTCCGCTTTGGGATCCGGAGCCCGAGGCCCACATTTGATGTTTCATTAATGGCTAGGCAAACGAATCCTGAGCTTGCTGTTTTAATTTGCTCAGTGGGGAAGGAAAAAGTGTCACTCTGTTGTAATTCCCAACGGGGTGCTTTTTTAAACCATCAGATGTTATTTCAATGCTCGGCAGACATATTCGATTTCCTTCCCTTAATATTTGTTTGACTTACTCTTCGATGGGGACTGGGTGCTTCTGAAAGGCTCCGAGAGGTCAAACCTCACTCAGTTCTCTCAGCACCTCCGTGGGCCCTGGCCGGCCGCGCGGGGTCCGCTTTCAGCAGCTCGTGCTCGGCGCGACACACCCGCAGCGTTCTCCCTCCCGGCCCCGCGAGTCTGGGCGGTGTAAACCAACGCCAGCGGCAGACAGGACAGACCCAACAGAGGATGCAGGTCTCCTACAGCCCGGAAACGGGGAGCCTCAAGTGATGTGGAGAAGACCCCACGGAGGTGATTCTCTAGGAAGAGTGACTCCCCTCCGGCCACAGCCCTCCTCATGCCTTCGTGAGGGAGCCTCTGACGGCACCTCACGGGCAGGGACACTCACAGAAAGCTGTTCGGCTTGCTCCCTCTCCTCAAGACAGGTCTCCATAAAGGCAACTCTTCACGTACTTAGGAAAGAGAAAATGGAGGTAGAGATAGACAGATGTCTTTTCAACAGTCAACACTGTACTGATCTGCGTGGTGGCCAGGCCCAGAAAAGGGGCTCAGAGGGGAACTGTCACTCACTCAGATGTACTATGCAAGGCTCAAAGAGAGCTTCCGGCCATCCGCTTCTTCAGATCCTAAGTGAAGAAGGCACTGCACGTCCTAGACATTTTTTAGTTTTCAAAAAGCTCAGCTTTGGCAAAATGGTTCTAGCTCCTGAAACGCATTAGCACAGACCCAGCACAAAGGCTGATGCAGAGCAGCTCGGGCGAGGTCTGAGTCTGCGCACGCCCAAGACGGCCCGGCTCGCCCGGAGGCCCGGTGCCTGCAGCCACGGGCGCTCCCTCCGCTCTGGCTCCACGGTGCTCTGCTGCTAGTCCACCGTCCAGAGAAGAGGAGGAAGCACCTGAATTTCCAGTCTTTCCAGACAGCCACTAGGTCAGACCGCACGAAGGCTCGAGAACCTGGGTCAGCCGAGAGACCGAGGACTGGAGATCTATGATGCTGGTTCCCGCTGCAGACTGAGGTTATCTGCTCCAGCCACGTCCCTTGCCCCTGGGCCCTCCTTTAGGGACGTTGCATTTTTATCGGTGTTGGCTATAAGCACCCAGTCAGTGCCCTGGGTGAAACCGAGGCATACGCCTGCCTGTCACAGGGCCCAGGACAGGATGAGACAGGTGGCTGCTCGTACCGAAAAGAAAACCCTCCCTGGATCCCCAACAGCCCTGGGCACAGTTTCAGATCCAGGACTCTGGGGCTCAAACCGAGGAGGAAAGCAGCTGATCCTCCATCAGAAGGCTCATAACCGCAAGTCTGTGGGAAACAATCCTGAGACCCAGGCAAGACTCAGTACCTGCAGCACGTTTAACGGCAGACAGCTCAGAGGGGGACAAACAGAAGGGCAGAGCTAGCCTTTTTTCTTTTTTAAAAGTTATTCACTGGCTTTTAAAAAAGGTTATTACCAAGTCTAATTCTATGATAGGGGTTTCCATCTTTCTGCTGTTCTAGCGAGAAGAGAACAAGTGGGGTAGTTTATTTAGAATCACAGAACACATCGTCTCTCCCACTCTCCCTGGATGAATACATAGATTAGCTTTATATTTGACTAATTCTGTTTAAAATGTAAGCGTTATATAGTCTCAGCTCTGGAATTCTCCAGTTAGCCAAGCTCCCTCATCACCAATCAGATCTGAGCTATGGCTAAGCCTGGCTTTCCCTTTCCCTTGGTTCTCAATCCAGATGAACATTAAGCTTACGGATTCTCCACTGCCGTTATCTAACTGGCTTTCCCTGTCTTTCAGTCTGTCATCTCTGATTCATCCTGTGATCTGACTGCCTGGACCACATACCTCTTTGCAAACCTACGACACCTCTTCACCACCTTCAGCTTTTCAGCTCACCTCCTAGCCTGTCCATCAGCTGGCCCTACACGGCCAAACCAACCTAGCTTCCAATGTCAACACAAACACAATTTCCGCCCTCATCACACCAACTGGCCTATGGCTCCCCTGTGTGACCACACATACCCAGCTCCTTCTAACTTGGGTGCCTTTCCTCTTGATGCTTCCTACAGCAGGACCCACCCAGAGTTGGTTTCATGTCCTCATGAAAAACAGTGGGACGCTCCACACCATTTTTCCGTCTTCTCATGATTCTTTGCCATTACCTTGGGGAGTTGGAAACAAACACAAATAAATTATCATAATCTATTAGCACCCAAGAGGTTTAACCAGCCGCTACCATCTAGGGGACGCACAGGCAGTAAAACAAAGGCATCAGCATTTTGTGCACCTAACAACATACAGTTGCTCTTAGTCAATTCCCATCCCCACATGAAATACTGACTTTATAACCAGTATTATTAGCCAAGAGTGTTTCACATCTCTCAGGTGAAAAATGTTCAACACTTAAGTGCTGCTAATAATTTTTATGGTTGGAAATGAGGATCAAAGTACGAAAGGAAAAATAAATTCCCGAGTTCATACATTCAGCCAAGTCTGCATGGCTCATTTTCTGCCACATGTTTTAAACGGCCTCTCCTAAAGGCGGGGGAAGGGAGGAGGAACAAGCTGCATTTTATTTCCCAGCTCTTAGGTCTGAAATAAAAGCAGACAGACTTGGGGGGAAAAAAAATCAAACATTCAAGTAACACTATACACTGCTACTGTTCCCCCAGGAGCTCCTTGCAAATGAGTATCAAGAACTCAATAGATACTTTCCTGGTAAAATACATAAACAGATAAATAAATTATCCCAGGCTGAAAAGAATCTCCACATCTGGTAGCTCACTAGAGCTTGTCAAACAAGTCAGAAACACGCAGGGCCACAGAAGATCATTCTTTCACTCCTGATTTCGGGGTTGGTGAGGGAATGTAACATTTCCCAAAGCTCTTTGCCTTCCAACAGGGAACATGACCTATTTACACAGGCAAATGGCCACTGTGTTTTCTCCCATTTAAATAAATAATGATGCCCAGGCATTAGGTTTTGAATCCAAATGTCTGTGGGCTCAAGTCACAGACAATGGAAGAAAAAAGGCCTTTCCTATAGGTTCTGGCCTTTCATTCCCAAGAACTTACTAGGGTGTCCCTTAACGGGTTGTATTCAATGTACATTTAACACCTTAGAGAAGTAACTTAACCTCTTTGCACCTCAGTTTTCTCGGCAGTAAAGCATGAAGTGACAGGATGGTCTCTGAGGTCCCTTCCCCTTCTGATGTCCAGTTTTCTTTAAAACAGAGCTTTCTGCCTGGGGTGCTGTGCATGGTAACAGGCCTGCAGAAATTCGGATCCTCTCAGCCAGGTCGGCACGGAGGCCGAGGTGGGGCACACCCAGCACACAGCCTCATCCGGGGACGCGGCACCGCGTTAACACGCCCTGTGTGCGCTATGGTTTCGCAGAGGCTGGCTGAGCGCTGCCGCGACGGCAACAACTTCCTCCAGGAAAGGGATTCTGGAGCTCATGACGGGCAGCCCAGGCAGACCCTCCCCCATCATTCCTCTTTCATCTCTGGGCTCTGACATGAAGCCACCTTTCTTTCTCAGAGCTCAGGCAGCCTGCCATCTGCGCGCTGCCTTCAGCCTCTGCTCCAGGGCCCTTAAGCAAGCCGTGGAGCCTGCTGCTTTAAAATGGTCTCTGTCGGGACTTCCCTGGTGGTCCGGTGGGTAAGACTCTGCACTCCCAAAGCAGAGGTCCCAGGTTCGAGCCCTGGCTGGGGAATTAGATCCTGCATGCATGCCGCAACGGAGGGTCCGCACGCCGCAACTAAGGCCAGGAATGGCCTAAATAAATAAGTACATTTATTTTTTAATAAAGGTCTCTGTAAAGTGGTGCTTCCAACCCTCTAACAAAAGCTCTGCTTTAAAATGCCTTGTCCTTTGTGAGACACATGCGGGGACCCTGGAGCCTGAGCCTGTAGGTCGGGCCTCAGAAGAGGCGTCAGCAGAGCCATGATCAGAACGGCCTGGGGTCAGCACACTCTCCTCCACTAAGGCAGTGGCTGTGCCCTGCCCTTCTCTCCCAACAGGCTGCTGGCATTGCCTCCACATACCTCGCGATCCTCACACAGACCACCGCTCTGGATTTCACAGGACAGGGAAGGAGTCTGACACGTTTTATGCACAGAAGTTGGATACTTTTTCACACGAACCCACACCTTATACATTTATTTGCCTGTGCTTCTGATCCCTTAGATTCTTTACATCTGAGGGATTTTAGGAAGTCATCCGATCTATTCTTCAGCTCCAGGGAAGACTAAAACCACCTTAGACACGGGAGGACCACTGGCTGCCCCTTCCTGAAAAATTCCCAAAGGGAAAGACGCCTCTGTCTCTACAGATTTCTCTAAAAAGGCTCTAGAGCCACAGTGAGAAAGGCCTGCTGCACAGTTTCCCTTTGATTCTCACATATGAAATACTGTGTTCAAACTATTTTTTATTTAAACTAGGATAATGAATTTAACAACTACAAAAATGATAAAGGCTACAGACACACACACACACACACCCCCCACCCCCACAGACACACACCCACCCAGTCCCCCCACAAAGACACACACACAACCCTCCCCCACCCCCACCCACACACACCCACCCCCCCCACACACAGCCCCACCCCCACCCACAAGCACACCCCCCACACCCACACACACCCACTGCCCCCCACATACAACCCCACCCCACACACACACACACAGCCACACACCCCCACCCTCACACACACCCACCCCCATACCGACACACACCCCCCCACCCCCACACACAGACACACACACACACCAACCCTCACACACACATCCCCCCCCACACCCACCTCCCCCACACACCCACACACACACCCCCCACCCCCACCCACACCCACCCACACATACACACCCCCACCTCCCCCACCAACACCCCCACACCCCCACCCAGCCACACACCACACACACCCCCACCCGCACCGACACACATACACAAACACACCCACACACACACCCCTACACATTCACACCCCCCCACACACACACCAACCACACACCCACACACACACCCCTGCCCCAAACCAGAAGAAACAAACATGCCTATTTCAGAGAATAATAAGGAGGGGGATATTTTGGTTGTATTAAAAGTGCCAATGTACCTAACCTTACCTAATTGACCTAATAATATCATTAAATCTACAACACCAGAATGTAGACTCTTTTTAGGGGCACACAGAACATTAACCAAAACAGACCTTTTACTGAGCCATACAGTCTCAATAAATTTCAAAATAATGAAATCATATGGAGTATATTTTCTGACCACAGTGGAATCAGATCAGAACTCAGTAAGAAAAAGCTAACTTTAAAACTGACAAGAGTAAACAATATACTTTTATACAACTATTGGTCAAAGAAGATATTACAAAAGAAATTAGAAAATATTTTAAACTTAAGGATAATGAAAACATGACAAATCAAAACTTGGGAAGGTACCTAAAGCAGTAATTAAGGAGAAATTTACAGCTTTAAATGCATATATTAGAAAAATAAATATTGAGATCACTGATCAAAGCTATCAAGTCAAAAGGTTAGAAAAATAACAGCAACTCAAACTCATGAAATTAGAGGAAGAGATTAATCAAGAAAAGAGTAGTTAATGAAATACAAAACATACACACTAAAGAAAAATCAACAGAATCAAAAGTTGATTCTTTGCAAAGAATATGACAGTGATACACCTCTAACAAGGCTGATAAAGAAAAGGAGAGAAAACAAAAATTATCAGTATCAGGAATGAAGAAGAGCCCATCATTCCCAATCCTACAGACTTTAAACAATAACAATATTATGATTTCAGAGCAATGCATTTCACATTTAGATGAAATGAACAGAGTCCTTGAAAAACACAACTTACCAAAACTAACACAAGAAGAAACAGAAAGTCTGAACAGTACTACAGCCATTAAAAAATCTGGGTCTGTTATAAACATACTAGAGTGCTGGCTGAGAATAAAAGGATGTGGAAAGAGGGTAAGAAAGTCACAAACATGAGCAAGCTGCAGAAGCAAGAATGCGGCAGCCACGCACCTTCCTCATTCCTTACGCACATACACATCAATCTGTCTCCCCTCCTTTTCCAATTTGATATAAGAATTCTTGCTATGATTTACTCTGTACATACAATGTATATAATTTATATAATTTATATAACAGTATTCTTCAGATGTGTGTGGTTTCCTCAGCTTCTTGAGTCTGTAAGTTTAATGACCTCTGGTAAATTTTGGAAGCTTTCAGCCATTATTTCTTTAAATATGTTTTCTGCCCCACATTCTTTCTCTTCTCCTTCTGGGACTCTGATGACATGAATGTTATATCTTTTGCAATTGTTCCACAGGTCCCTGGGGCTCTGTTTTTTTTTTTTTTTTTTGTCAATCTATTTTCTCCATGTTTAGAGTGGATAATTCCTATTGATTTACCCCTGAGTTCACCAATTCTTTCCTGTTATCTCCATTCACCTATTGAGTCCATCCAGTGAGTTTTAAATTTTGGTTACTGCAATTTTCAGTACTGAAACTTCCATCTGGTTCTTCTTTATATCTTCCGTTTCCTTGCTGAGACCTTCTATTTTTCCACTTGTTTCAACAGTGCTCATAATTGCTTATTAGAGGATTTTTTTTTATGATGGCGGCTTTAGCATCCTGGTCAATAATTCCAACATCTGTCATTTTGGTGTTGGCATCTGCTGATTAAAGTTGCAATTTCCCTGGTTCTTGGTATGACGAGTGATTTTGGATTGTGTCCTGAACATGCTGAGTGTTACTATGAGACACTGCTGCCTTTTACATTTTCTATTTTAGCAGGGAGTTTAGGTTCAGAATGCACATCCAGATCCACTTTTGTGGGCTGTGGATTGAATATCAATTTAATTTTCAAAGACTATATCATGCTATTCTGGTCTGCCCAACTTGGGTGCTACCCGGAGGCTAATTTGAAACCTGGGCAGTATCCTACACCATAATTTATTTTGCAAAGCTTCTGCTGTGTTGATCCTAGTCAGTTTCACGCATGGGCTGCTTTAAAGGGCGAGGGGTGAGAGTGTGCCCAGGACTTCACACACAGAATCCCTCCTTCCCATAACCTTCCCTCCACTCTCTAGCTGGGAAGGGATGAGGTGCTGCCTCTTTGCTACCTGTTGTTTGGTACAGGCTGGGGATGGTGGACAGGACCCCCTCCCCCTCCCCCAACACACGTACACTATCTGCAGCTGCTTGCTCGCTGACATTCAATTCATGGAGAACGTGGACTGTCACCTGGGTTCCACCTCACGGTTTCCAGAGTGGAGAGGGGGCAGGGGAGGAGCCCCACCTCTGCTCCTGTCTCCTGTTAGTGCAGGGTGGGGATGGGCAGCAGAGCTGGGTACAGTCACAGCAGCTAGTTGGCAGGGGTACATATGGCTTCTCTCATGGTGTTTGCCTCGTATAGAGTGGGTACAGTCAAAAGGGCTCCATCTGTAGGGCTGCCCTCTTCCCAGTCCTTACAAGAGAAAGTGGGTCTTCTTTTCTTTTCTTTTCTTTTTTTGTTCTCTGTTTTCCGTGTGTTCGTTTTTATCTGTAAGTGCCTGTAAGTGTCATGGCCTTCTCTAGCACTGAGGCTGGGGTACACAGGAGGGAGGGAGGGAGGGAGGCAGGAAAGGAGGAAGGAAGGAAAAAAATCCAAGGGAAGTCACTCCCTTAACCCCTGAGGACCCTGGGCAGTCTGTCTTCTTTTTCCAGGAATAGGATGGAAAGTGCTTGCTCAATCTTGTCCAGAACCGGAAGCCTATAATTTATTAAGTTACAGAATATTAAGCAGAATTGCAACAAAATTAAAGGAATTAATAATTACCTAGAGATTGATATTATGACTATTGGGACTTAGTGTCTCCCCTTCTAGGGAAGGGAATGAGAGGCCTTTATAGGTTTAAAGGGTAGTTGCATCTTCTTAGTGGAAGAATAAGGTTGTTACCGTTGTTGTATGGAAGTTCAAATACGCGTAGAAGGGTGTGTCTGGATGCTTGGGAGTAGCCAAAGGGGTAGACTGCGCTGGTTATACAGCTACTGACTTGCAGCCCCAAGCCCCGCTTCTAAATTCTGCCTTGTGACACTGGGGCTGAGACTGCAAATGTCTCACCTTCGCTAGGTGGCTCCGTATTATGGTCTATCAAGAGGGCACGCTAGAGACAGACTGGAAAACTGGAGAAAGGAATTACTTTCTGTTTTGCCTGCTTTTCCTGACAGTGTGGCATTGCACCCCAGCAGGGGCAGGTGGTTCTGCAGAGGCTGCCAGGTGGTTCCAGCCTCTTCTGGCAGAACCAGCCTCACCTCGACCCCTCGGAACTACTAGCAATAGCCAGCCAGTGGCCCCACCTCACAGGTCTAAGGCTCAGCCACGGGGGGTGAGGGGGTGGGGTGGGGTGTCTCTTCCATGCTTCTAGGTTCTAATAACCCCAACCTCTTCCCTCTGTTCCTCCCGTCCTAGGGGTGGTGGAGGAGGAAAGTGCATGGCTGCTACACTCTTGCTTCTGCGGCTTGCAGAATCACAATCATAGCACAGAATATATCCGTCATCTGAAAAGTTCCTTCTTGCCCTTTTGTTGTCTATTCCATCCCCTACTCCTGGCAATATAGTTTTTTCCTACTCTAGAATTTCACACACAGAACACATCAGTAAGTGGTCTTTTGCTTATGGCTTCATTCCCTTAGTATAACAATTCTGAGATTTATCCATGTTGTTGCATATATATCAGTAGTTCATTTCTTTTTATTGCTGAACAGTATTCCACAGCACAGATATTCTATAATGTTTCTCCATTTGCAAGCTGATATATCTAGTCTTTGGATCTTACGAATAAGGCTATGGAACACTGAGTACAAATCTTCGTGTAGACGTATGTTTTTATTTCTTTTGGAAGCTGAGTCATATGAAAAGTATAACTTTTTTTTAACGTTATGAGAACCTGCCAAACATTTTTCCAAACTGGTTGTAGCATTTAGCACTTTTACCAATAATGTATGAGAGTTTTAAGTTGCTCTACAGTCTAACCAACACGTGGCACTATCAGTATTTTAAATTTTACTTACTCATTCTACTGCATATATAGTGGTAACTCCTGCGTTTACTTTAGAACTGCCCTAATGACTACGAGGTGGAGGGTTTTTTCATATGTTAGTTTATATCTCTATATCTTCTTTCATGAAGTAACTCCTCAAATCTTTTGCCCGTTTTAAACTGACCTGTTTTCTTATTATAGAGGTAAGAGAGTTCTTTACATATTTTGAAAATATTTTTCCCAGTCTATGACTTGCCTTTTTATTTTCTTAGAAGTGTCTTTTTAAGTGCTGTTAATTTTGTTGAAGTCCAACTTGGTTTCCTTTCTAAATCATGCTATTTGTCTCCTACTTAAAAAAACAAAAAATCATTGCTTAGCTCAAGTACACTAGAACTTTTCCCAATGCTTTCTTTAAGAAGCTTTATAATTTTAGTTCCTACATTTAGGGCTAGGATCTATTCTGAACTGACATATGGATATCAAATTGCTACAGCACCGTTCAGCGGAAAGCCTGTCCTCCCTCTATTGAACTGACTTGGGTCTTTTGCTGAAAACTGAGGACACGTGTGGTCTATTTCTGGACTCGTCATTCTATTTCATTGATCTACATGTCTAAGTTTACACCAATACCATAGTGTCTTGATTACCGCAGCTTTATATAAGTCTTAAAATAGGTAGTCCTGCAAATTTCTCCTTCTTTCTTAAAATTGCTTTGGCTTTTTCAGGTCCATCGTGTTTCCATTTCAATTTTAGAACTAGCTTGTCAATTTCAATTTTTAAAAAAGCCTTCTGGGATTCTGACTGGGTTTGTTTTGAATCTATAAATCAGTTTGGGGAGAACTTATACCTCAATAATAGTGAGTCTTTGGATTCAGACTTATGCTACATCTTCCCATTTATGAAGTTGTTCAATTTCTCTCAGCAATGTTTCGTAGTTTTTATAACCAGCACAGTCTACCCTTCCCCCTTTTTTGTAGTTTTCACTTAACCTATGTGGCACACATTTTATTAAATTTTTCCAGTGACCTTCTCTACCCCTTCCTCAGGCAGCCACTGACCTTTCCATCACTAAAGATTAGTTTGTATTTTTTATAACTGGAATCATAAAATATGTTCTCTTTTTCATCTTGCTTCATCCACTCAGCATAATCATTTTTAAATACACCCATGTTGCTGCATGTATCAACAGCGCACCTAGTACTGAGCAGCAGTCTACTGTATCGACACATCACAATTATTCATTCAACTTTTGAGAGACTTTCCCTTCCAGTTTTTGGCCTTTACAAATAAAAGCTACAAGTACAAATACTAACACTTGTATCAGCATACAAGTATTTGTGTATACACATGCTCTGACTTCTCTAAGTAAATCTCTGTGGGAAGAATGGTGGGGTCACATGGTTAGATATATGTTTAACATTTTAAACTCCAAACTGCTTTCTAAAATGGCTGTATCCAGATTATGAGTCACAGTGAAGTGGAAAGGCATGCAGGCCAGAATAGTCGGTCTGCAGTCTTTCACATGCCTGCCGGTGATGAAGATTTCTTCATTCATCAAATACGACTGAGTAACTGCTAAATGGATTGAACTGAGTTAGGCACAGAGGATGCAGCAATGAACAAGACAGCCGCGGTTCTGTCCCTATGGGGCTTACATTCTAGAAGAAAAGCAGACACTAAACAACACACTTCACAATTATTTGTTTACAAAGAGGTAGACTGCTCTAGTCTGGAGACTTTCTGAAAGCTTCTTTTGATCTAAGTGCTGAAGCATGACTAGCAGTCAACAAGATAGATGGAACCCTAACACACTGTGCGAACTGTGACAAAGTAGTTCTGGGCTCCACCGTAACTCCCCTAGGACATAAATTTTTGTTAACTGATTTGTTTATTCTCTTAATCTGTCAAGCCTGCATGAAAACAGTCCTAGGCTTTGGCATTAAAAACTGGGATTGAAGAGCACCATATTCTTCTGCCTCTGACTGGCCACAAAACTGGGCACCCTCTCCAGAAAAGAGCTGTCCCTGCTGAATGATGACCACCACCCTTCCTTGCGAATCCGTGGAATCACGAGAATGACAGCAGCAGTCATGGCAGCAGCAGCAGCTAACGAGGCGTCTCCTGAAGAGCAGAGCTCACACACAGCGCCCACTTACCGAGCGCTGTCCAGGCGGCGGCACTGCACAATCTTATCAAATGTACACGACAACCCAGTGGAGCAGACACTGTCCGTGTCATTTTATATAAGAATAAACTACGACCCAGAGAGATTAAATAAGCTGAACATGGTGACAGAGTAGAAACTTGGGCCCAGGACTATCCTAGCTTTGTTCATAAAATTAATCCCTATGCAAGAAATAACGTCACAATGTGACCCTAAAGCACAGGTGGTAGGGATGCCTGAGGAATGTATTTGTTGTCCTTAGCATCAAGGTAATTCAGTGATGGACAGGGATATGCTGATGATGCTGAGGACTACTTCTGAGGACCAGTAGTCTCTGACAGGGTAAAATCCTCAGGGAAGACAGTATTGTATCACACAAACTTGGATTTACATCCTAACTCTTCTACTTACTTAGCTGTGTGACTGTAGGCAAGTTATCTGACCTTGCTTTAGTCTCAGTAAAGAAGGAGGAAAACAATAACTGCCTTGCAGGTTTGGGAGAAGATCACTAATGTATGTAAACACTCAGTAAATTGACAGGAACATATATAGACAGTAGTTAGGAAAGCTGTTCCTTTTACAGCATCTGGAGAAGACCCCAGTTACTAGAGGTGAGGGGTCTCCCTGCCCCTAGTCCGCTGACACACAATTACTTCTCTGGAGGTAATCTGCAGTAGACACAGGCCATTAGAGGAAAGAGGTGAAGAGTCAAGCTCAGTCCCTCTAGGTTTTGCACTTCCTCTTATTAACACATTTTCTGTTGCTTGAGACAAACCCAAGGTTGAAAGGAATTCATCCAGTCTACCTTTCTTTCATTACACTTCACTTAGACCCACTGAAAATATCAAAGAGACAGCACTTTGTCCATCCTGGCTGCATCATTTGGAATGTTCCCTTTTTCTACCTTCCTTTTATCACACAAAAAAACACATGGGTATAGTCTGAAGCCATTATATGCAATGGAGAGAGAAAACACTGGCAGAAAAAACTGGTTTTTTGCCATGAGTTGGCTAGAGAAATAAGTAGGTAATTTGCTTTTTTAAAAAATGGAAATGACAGTATACTTAAAATCACCCAGCACCCTAGGTGTGATGATATGAAAGACATCTCTATGAATGGAAATAAATCCAGAGACAGGAGTACATGTTTTACTAGCTACTCACATGCCTTTCACTGGCCAGTAATGATATGGCTCAGGGTATCACACATCAGCCTATTTCACAATTTCTTTTACACTCAATGGATATATAAATATATTTTAATTATATATTAAAAACCTGGGAAAACTTGAGCTTTTAATTTTTGGTGGTGGCAGTGGCGGGGGGGGATTCCTATTTCTTCCCTTTAAAATCCACTTTTAAGGCTTAGAAAATAAACTTTTATAATAAACATATGTACCAAATATGGCTTCACTAAATTAAATTTCATAATTTCTTAGAACCTCAAATTTAACAAATCCTGAGTCAACTAAAGAAGATGGTTACCTCTCTCCCCAAGGCAGGATGACTACAGGGGATAAATTTCCCCACTTTCCCCTGTGCCAGCTGTAGCTAATTGATTTGTACACTCTGTTTTGCTTGGGTCTGATACCACCGTTACGCCCCTGCAGCCGGAGGCCTCTGCCTGTCGCCATCATGCATCTCGCGTACATCCTCCCTGACAGGACTCATCAATTCCTATTGCTTTTCACCAGGCCTTGGCTCTGGCACTTTCCCCTGGGGAGACCTTTACTGGTCTCCATACTTAACCCTTGAACCCAGCCTAATCCATCAGCCTTACTGAATGAACGGTGATAGAGAATGTTTCTCCCCAAAGACAGGCAGCCAGCCTTTCCACTTAAAACTCAGAAAGAAAGCCATCAACAGGGTCTGCTTTCTGTCTGTCAGTGTCGCCGGCTTCCTCGCTTATGGACGTTTTTATTGTTGCCGTGCCCAGCTGCTTGAGTCAGGGAAGTGCTATTCAAGGAGACATCAATTAAGTGCTTGTTAAATGTCATAGACACTCTTTCAAAAATGTGCCCTGGGACTCTCCTTGGGAGTTCCCAAAACTGGTGGATGGCGCAGTTGTCATTCTGGAATAGGGTTCCCCAAGGTTCCAGAGAACAGCTTCATAACCCACACTCCCGCGCATGGAGCAGGACCTTTTGGATCCTACTAGAATTTAGAAACTACGACTTTCGAGAATGAAATATAACACTCTTTATTAGGAAGGACAAGCAACCATGGGCAATAAATGTGAAATACGTAAATTTCTGTCTGAAATTCACTGTCTGAAATCTCCTCACCTCATAACCGAACTGCAGCTCATCAGAGGTCAGCATAATGATATCGTCGTCAATAGCCAGAACCGCCTCTGTCTCGATTTCATTGTAAGGGAAGAAACGGTTACTCAACTTGTTTTCAGCAGTTCTCACAACTTTTAATGGAACCCGGATTTTGGGCCACAGAGAATCTGGAAAAAGAAAAAACAAGGTATTTATTACTTTTCTAACTTTTGTGAGGAGATTAACTGGTGAAAGCACTGTATCACAAATAAGATGGAAGAATCAACTCACATCCATGACTCTTGTGAAATCCACATGCAGAGCTGTGTGAGGGGAAATTCTTACAAATGCATTTTTATAATATCTTACACTGTAAATATTTCTATCTGCTCTACATCCTTACAACACTACTGATTCTCAATGTTGTCTTAACCAGAATCCACAAACTGGTAATCCACAAACTCACAATTAAGAGACAGAGAAGTAGAATGACTTAACGAAGGTCATGGTGACAAGAAGAGGAATAGGCGCTGGACTGCCTCATTCTCAGGCCCATGGTCTGAACATGAGAACTCTACCACCTCTGCACAATCCTCCCAGATGGGTACACCCAGCTCAACACCTGCCTGCAGCTCTGCTGGAAAATAACACGTGCTGAAGATGGACGCGCCAACCTCCACCACGCCACCACCAGCAGCTCCCAGGGCTGCCAAACCCACCCCTCACGAAACTGTGGCCCTGAACGAGTTCTGCTCCCTAACTCAGCACCTTATCCCCTTGACAGCCCTGCTCTCCTGCCTCACTGGGCTTGGATTCTCATCATGACCAATTTACAGAGTGAATATCAAATTTCTAGGTCTAATTACGTGGGATTTTCTGGTATACTGAAGAAACACAAACTCATGACTTGCCTTACATTTTTCCCATTCTACTTTGAAATGATTGAAGCAATTCAACCTCAGGTTCCTTAAAGTTGCATTTAGCACAGCATGAAATTAATACTTCTTTGGTACAGGGCCCATGTCCATAGACCTCAGGGTTCTTTACAGAGGGTAGTTTGTCCTTCACGCAATATTTGTCAAATAAGAATAGAAAAGGTATCATACTGCTTCCAAAAACCCAACATGTAATTGCGGGAAGGTCCAGTTTTTATGAGTCTTGAAGCGCCCAAATGCCTGTGGCCACTCCAAAGTCACCATAGTGAAGGAGAAGTGTGACAGAGGAAAAATCAGGAGGAAAAAAGCCTGTCAACCGACTGCAGGTAAAATCTCTTACCTATGTATAAGTTACAATATATCCCTGTAACACATTGTTGGGGTGCTCCAAGGGTCTTGGAAGAGGCCTGTGCAAGTGAAAGGCCCTGTAATTGAGGAAGATATTCACAGTTCTAAATAAGCCTAGCGTCTAAAAAGAAAGCTCAGGGCCTAAAAAGGTGGTCAACTCCAAAAGAAGCATGTTTGGGAAAGGACTGAACTGGAGACCAAGGAAATGATCCTATGGGTCAATGCCTTTTAATCAATACTAAACCTATAGTTAATTATAGTTTTATTTCTGGCCAAGAATTACACAATAAATATCTTGGGAATAAATGGATGGGCATAGGACTGAGAGAATGGAGACCTGAAGTCTGTGTTACCCATGGGGCTCCTAGGCAAGTCCCTTTTCCTCAGGGTAAGAATAACTGGAGAGAGAAAAGGGGACCTTTATTAAGCAACCAGTATATGCTGGATACTTTACAAGTGCAATGTTACTCAATCCTCCTGACAACCGTATGAGGCAGATATTATTTACAAAGTAGGATTTACAAGGCTCAGAGATGTTAAGTAAATTGGCTGGGGTTACAGAGCTAATTAATGATATAGCTAGTATCTGAATCTAAATCTGTTTAGCATCAAAGACCAGATACAACCTGTACCATTTATTGCAGCTTGAAAATCCCATGTTTCTCTAGATCTGGAACAAAACAATCATCCTCATTCTTGTCCCTGTCCTAAGTCTCCAAATCCTTATAAAACATGAATAAGTTGAAATATCTAAAGTGAAGGAAGTTATAGTTCTGCCTATTAGACCAGTGGTTCTCAAACTTTTTGGTGTCAGGATTTTTTTGTGCTCTTAAAAACTGTTGAGAACCGCAAACAGGTTTCAATTATGTGGGACACACACACAGAATTTATTGTATCCTGAATTAAAACCCAGGAAACTGGGCTTCCTAGGTGGCGCAGTGGTTGAGAATCCACCTGCCAATGCAGGGGACACGGGTTTGATCCCTGCTCCAGGAAGATCCCACAGGCCGCAGAGCAACTAAGCCTGTGTGCCAAAAAAAATAAATAAAGCCCAGGAAACTTTAAAACCTAAGAACACACAAGCACACACGTCATCGGCCAGCAGAGTGACGTCAGCCCATGCTGTGCAGCCCCTGGAAAACTCCACTGTACACACGTGAAAAATACAAGAGTGGGAAAGGGGGTGACTTCGCATTATTATGAAAAGAATTTTAACCTCACAGAACCTGTGAAAGGACCTCATGGATGTTCGGAGATCCCCAGGCTGCACTTTGAGGACCTCTATGCTAGACCTTGTGTTGAGATCTGGGTATCACAATAGAAGTACCAGCAAACTAGGAAATAAGTTTATGAGGAGTTATGAGGATAGTGCAGGTACTTGAATCCAGGATTTCTACAGAGTTCTTAAAGAAACCAAATGTGCCAGTGGTCAATGTATTGTGTCTCAGCTTCAAATTCACCCTTCATTGCCCTGTTGGTGATACTGGCAGCCGAACCTGTCACCATCTCCCCTTTGCCAGTGGGCACAATGTGAAGCCCTGTCTGTAGAGGGCGCTGGAGGGACGCTGGGAAGAGAGCGGCTTTTCGTCCCAGTTCTGGTGCGCCTCTTTTACTTGCTCCTTCAGTACTTGGCCAGCAGACAGGCAGTGGCACTTCTCTCCAGCAAGTGTAAGTGGCACCCCCAAGGGCAGCTTCCCAGCAGGTTCTGTAGACACCCCAACATGCTTCCCAGGGAGTCCAACAGCTCCTCTGCAGGCAGCTTTCCAGCAAGTTCTATGGATACCTTCAACAGCAACTCAGTGAACTGAAGCCCTCCACAGTACCCCAGCTAGCCCAATAACACCCTTGGACAGCTTCCTGTTGAATTCCATGGGTATCCAAGGGGCTGCTGGTTTCTTATATGCCAGTCTTGGCCTGTGGCACCAGAGAAGCTTCACCATGCAGTGGGCTACAGCCACACTCTCTCCAACCAGATGTGAATCTCACACCTAGCTGGGGAAGGGGCTCTCCCAAGTTTATTTCCTGTAATCCGTAGAGCTCTTTTTAACCGTGAGTCACCAATCTCCTATTCCTAGTTGGTAATTCTTTATAGTCAACTTTTCCTGCCCAAGCTATTGTGTGGTTTCTGCCTCCCACCTGGACCTTGACTAACACACTGGGGCTATCAGAAGGATTGTCAGATGAAAGGGGAACCGTTCTCTATGGCCTCTGAATTTAGAACTATGACCAATGGCTGGGTGAAAGCTACAGGGATATTGACTTAAACTCAAAATAGGTAAGAATTTTCTGATGGAATGGAATGTCTTCAGCAACACAATGTACCTTTTACTTGAAATGTACTCACTTTGGAGACTAAACAGGATGCCTCTGCGGTCCTAGGACTGTATGGACAGTAACATTTCACAGAAAGAACAGTCTCTGGAAAGAGCTTCAAATCTCAGGCGTATCCCTTACCAGCCATGTGATCCTGAACAAGTCCATCTCTTTGTACCTGTTTCTTTGACTATGAAGATGGAATAGGAACACCATCTTCACACGTGAGATGTGAGGATGAACAGGAGTGCGTTCGGCAGCATGATGCCAGGCACGTGGCAGACATCCACTAAGTGTCAGCTGTGCTTTCCCTTGAAAGTTTGTGTCTATTTACAGACCAAAAGATTCTTTTGAAACTTAGCTAGTGGTGGCAACGTGGTACCCATTAACCAGGTACATCACTCTGGCAAGCCAGTGGCATGTCCTCAGCTTGTATCTTCAATGTCTACTTTGAGATTAATAGACTCCCTGCCATTAACCCTCCAGAACTGAGAAAACCTAACACCCCAGTGGAACAAAAGAACATGGAACTTTTGCCATGCTGACTTCACAAGGCAACAAATAGCCCTTCTTTCTGCACGACAGAAAACAGGCTAGCTGCTTGCGTTAAGTGTAGACATCCCTCCACCCTGGATGAGATCGGGACCTGCGATTGGGGAGTGTGCACAGCATGTTCAACAGACAGCTTTCCACATTCTCTGCCTACATATATCCAAGAATTACTTGAGACAATGTCCATAAAGAATTAACCTGCCTCTAGAAAGTCTCTGATGAGAAAGTTTTAGAGGGACTTCCCTGGTGGCGCAGTGGCTGAGAATCTGCCTGCCAATGCAGGAGACACAGGTTCAATCCCTGGTCCAGGAAGATCCCACATGCCTCAGGGCAACTAAGCCTGTGCGCCGCAACTACTGAGCCTGTGTGCTGCAACTACTGAAGACCAAGCACCCAGAGCCCAGGCTCCACAACAAGAGAAGCTACCGTAATGAGAAGCCCACACATCCCCACTCGCCGCAACTAGAGAAAGCCCTCACGCAGCAACGAAAACCCAACACAGCCTAAATAAATAAATTAAGTTTTTTTTTAAAAAAGAAAATAAGAGAGTTTTAGAGAGTGACAAAGGCCAAAGAGGATGGTACGGGGTGCAGATGGAATGTAGAATGAATCATAGCTTTTTTGGAAATGTGATTACCTTTTCCTGTTCTGAGTTGGGCCTCGATAGCCAAAGACAGCTTTGGCAAAGGAGTCTCCATCTCAATGGTCCAGCTGTCTATGAACCATCATTACCACAAGACAGGACTCCAAGTAGAATTCCCAGTTTCTTGTTTTCACAGTTTCAAATAAAATAGGCCTCTAAGAAAGGGAACTACCTTTCTCTTGGGCTTTAGCATCCCTTCTGTGGAATACAGGGATTAGGAGGGCAGCAATCAAAGAATAAGCATTATAATTACTCCCTGCCCTAAAGCAGATAGTTTTGAACATGGGATTTTGATTTTGTTTAAAAAAAAACAGGGCGGGGCTTCCTAAGTGGTGCAGTCATTAAGAATCTGTCTGCCCATGCAGGGAACACAGGTTTGATCCCTGCTCCAGGAAGATCCCACATGGCGCGGAGCAACTGGGCCCATGTGCCACAACTACTGAGGCCATGTGCTGCAACTACTGAAGCCCACACGACTAGAGCCCGTGCTCCACAACAAGAGAAGCCATGGCAGTGAGGAGCCCACTCACCACAACGAAAAGTAGCCCCCACTTACCACAACTAAAAAAAGAAAGCCTGTGCACAGCAAAAAAGACCCAACACAGCCAATAAAAATAAATAAATAAATAAATAAATTTATTTTTTAAAAAAAAGATCATATAGCTTGGTTTGTGGCAGAATCAAGATTAAAACACACACACACACATACACACACAAACCAAAAAAAACAGGGCAGGAGCACAAGGTGGGAAAGAAAATATACATAAGAAAGAATAGAGGGTTTTTTTTTTCTTTCCACTAGTATTTTCAGAATAGACTTCCTTTTCTGCCTCTCCCACGGCCTCTGATAAGGACCTGGTTCATCTGCATAATCTCAAATCAGAGAACTGGCAAAGCACGATGATTTTCCAGCTGCTAAATGCACTCTGAATAGATACAGCAGGACCTAGTGCACAGGGCACGAGCTTTGGATCCTGAGAGACTTGTGTCCATTTCCGGCCCTGCCATTTTGCAGCTCTGTGAACAAGACAAATTACTCAACTAATCTGAGTTTCACTTTTGTAAAATGGGGATGATCACAGCTTCCCTGCAGGTCTGTCATAAGGACTAGAGATAATATGTGTAAAGCACTTAGCACAGTTCCTATTCCTTGGATATAAAAGGTACACAATACATGGTTATAATAACACCATATCATTCTCATCTTCACCAGTGGATTCTTACCAAGTCTCTAAACTTCACTTCTCGTCTGACAACTGGAAGAGGTGTAGACAGAAGAACGTGAGGTGGCTCCTTAGGATGCAGACGGAAACAGTGTCCTAGCTAGGAACCTTCAGGCTTTTACTTCACTGCTTGGCCCAGATGGGCTCTTTCTCCTTACTCCTCTAAATTCTAAGTGGAACCACGTGAATTATAGCCTGCGTCTCATCCTGTGAATCTGTAGCTGCCAAACAGAAATGTCACCTTCCATTCACACAAAGTAGTCTGAAAAATAAGATTTCTCAAAAACATTGCCGAATTTATGAAAAACAAACAGCTGAGCCAGCTGACCTGATAACTTTACAGTTTTGAGCTTTAGTCCAGCCTGAAGGAGAAAAAGAACTCCTTGTGTTAAGGATTTTTAAAAAATGTGTATTGATTAACAGTTTCCTCCAAGTTGGATGCCAAGAGCGATGTGAGCAAGAACTCTCCAATTTGGCAAAGGTACTGCAAAAGGTTCAGGTTGCCTGACAATGACCCCAAGCACACACTGGCGATCACTGTCACAAACACAACCACAGATCCACAAAATAAGCAATCAGGTTATCTCCGTGCTAAACCTGAGCCCCCTCCAGGAGTGCTCAAGCTACCTGGTGTACAGCTGGTCCCCACGACCCTCACTCCCCAGGGTCCCAGAATTCAGCTCGAAGGAAGGGAGGTGCCGCTTCTACTTCTTGCTTGCTTCTTCGGAGAGGACCGTCCTGAAACGCTCAGTCAATCCCATCCTGTCTGCTAAGAACTATGAAAGCCGCAATCTGAAGCTGGGGTGGGGGTGGGGGTTCCCTGAGATCAATTCAAATTTAAAACTGAAATCAGTTAAAACAGAAGGCTGAGTTAAACCTATCTGAAATGTACAATGTAACAGCTTCCTTCAGACTGAGGCTAGGTGCCAAGCCTAACAACCTCTATATCCATCAAGCCTGGAAACAAGAGCTGGGGAGGAGAAAGGCAGTGGCTTGCCTTTTCTTCTGACAGAGCTCAACACCCACGTGAAGAAAGCTCACTGGAAATTTCTATTGCCTAGTCTAAGTATTTACTTAAACTTCAAACCCAGCAATTTAGACTTAAAATGTAACCAAAAAGAAGAAAAAGTATTTGGTTGGGTTGGAGAAGAAAAAAAAAAAAAAAAAAAGGTGGGGGGATCTCTGCCTGTACTAATCCTCCCAGCAGCAGACATGTTAACCACAATGTTTATTTTAGTAAATGTAGAGACAGTGAAAAACATCACTTTTGCCTCTAATATTTCAAAGCCTTGGACTTGCTTTTTTAAAAATATATATGTTACTAATGCTGCACATGAAAAATCAGATGCCTTTGCTGGCACGATGGACAGAGCTGACAGCTCCATTTACCAACTGAACAAACACCCCACAGAAAATTAAATAGGGTTCATGTTCTTCCCAAACACCCACATCACCAGAGCCAGAGCCCTGACCTAAAAACCACAGTTAGAAAAAAGCTGGTCCAGTCCCTAAATGTGTCAAAATTAGGGCCTCATCAGTTGAGGGCTTTCCCCTCGAGAGCCAAAATATTTCAAAAATAAACTAAACTCTTGGTCATAAAATTAACCACTACACTTTAGTAGGGTGTACCAAAAATTAAAACACAACACCCAGCTCCAAAACCTAGGTTTGTGCTCTTGCTTCTTTCTACTTATGCCAATGCAGGGCTTAGATCGAGAAGGAAGAAAAAGACTTCTCCTTTCTCATAGTTTGTAATGATACCTGCCCCCAAAGAAGTGACTCAAACTCACAATAAATAATTCACCTTAAGCCCCAAGGAGCTAATCCAGGATCTAAGGAGAAGCCTCTTCTGCACTGAGCACCAGCACTGCTTATCTGGGCAGAAGGGCGAGCTGGGGGTGAGGGGCTCTCTCTGAAAGCTGGTGGCCTCCGCGTGCAGCATGACACACGGCTATTCCGGCTCCAACGAGGGACACTCAGCCTTCGTTCTGAAGACACGACCCCTCCTTTATAAATGAAGAGGCGAATCCGCCACAGTACCTCTAATGCACCTCACTCCAGTGGACCCCGGTCTCTGACCGCCCTCCCTGCACTGTCCTGTTTTATCTCCTCCTCCTCTTTCCTGTCAGTCTCGTCCTCCCTCCCTCTTAGATGGCGCCTGGTGCCAACACCTTCCTTTTACTTCTACCCCTTTCTTTCTCCTTTACTGAGAGTCAAACAAATAAAACAAAAATCCAGAAATGAATGCTGGGAGGAAAAAAACTTGGCATAAAGGATAGTTAATAATAATAATAATTAATAATAATAATAAAAGGCAGTGTGCTTCAGGGCATAACATGGGCCTTCATTTAAAACAGCTACTTTGTTTACTAAACTGTGGCTCCCTGAATCTAAAAAGAAAGTACTGATTCTCTCAGAGAACAAAAGTCCCACCAAGTAAAGTGTTTTAAATCTCTCAGGAGGACATTCAAACCTTCATTTGATCACAGACAGAAGTTCGTCCTCCCAGCCTAGACTATGGATCTACCACCAGGAGTTGCCAGGGTCGCCTATCCTGACTTCAGCATAACCAATTAAACGGAAACAGCCATAAAAAGTGCAGATACTACTGTCAGGCAATAAACTAGACCTTATCGGTGATAGTGGTGCACATTACAAACTTCAAACTCATTCCTTGCTCTAATCCATCAGAAACTTCCTGGCTTTAATAGGCTATAAAGGGCAGGAGCTTTGAAGTCCCTGGGATTAGGATCAGTAAGAGAGGGACTGAATGAGGAACAAAATGCAGGTGAAACACACTCTCTGCGTCCTGAATTAAAAACAAATCCAATGAATCAAACAGCCCTCAGCCCCCGCTGCCAGCCAGCAGATGACGGGGGGGGGGGGGGGGGGGTGCTGCGGCAAGGAACAGTGCCTAGGGATGAGCCAGCGGGAACTGCCAGCCAGGGGTGAGCTCACTTTAAGGAACTGATTCAAGCCTGGGAGGGCGCGCTTTGCTGACTTTCCCCATCGGAGGTAAGGCTGTCCTTTTTGAAGAAGAGCACAGTATTAGAGTCGAGATAAGGAAGGAGAAAACTAATGCCTTTTAAACTGAGTTTTCATGTAAACAAATCAGCTGAGATGGCCGAGGGCAGCTGAGATCTGTTTTCCCAAGGCTGATGGCCTTTGATCCCATTGATTCCTAAGCCCTCAAGCACTTGTGGCTACAGAGCATGCCACGGGCTTAGAGTTAAACGGGCCACCCTAGAACAAGAATGAGATGACTGGGGTCATGCTGTCTCAGAAATGACATTACTGAAGGATGCAAATCATTTGGCCGTCCAACAATCGACCCAGCTGAGAGGCATGCTAATGCCCAAACCAGGCCTTTCCTGAACGCATCACCTCCCCACTTTTCTTACCTTCTGGAGGATTTTTATTCTGATTATTCCAGACGACCAGCAGCTTGGATAGACTGGGCACCTTGGACACTTCAGTGATGACCCGGAAGAGGCTCTCCACTCGGTCATAGGTGAGGACAATGGCCGTGAAACCTTGAGACTGCGGGGGGATCAGCGGGAGGAAGAGTGGGTTGCTCACACTGCCCCACTTCTGCAAGAGAACAGGTTAATGCAGGTCAGAGAATGATCTAGTAACAATGGGGCTGATCTCTTTCCCAACGTCACCAATGAACTTGAACATGAGAGATTTGACGGCTTGTACCATGACCAATCTAAGAGCCAAGCAAGTGCTGAAAGCCTTCCCTCCTCAAAATCTGTGTTGACGCTCTTTAATTACGTTTGGCTCTGATACCCTTGAACAAGGAGCAGAGAATTTTTGCAGCTGAGATTTCTAGTCAAACATGGCAGATTAAATACATGCATTTATCTCCATTCCCAATCCCAATAAAGTGGCAGTTCATAGACACAAAACATAAATCCACCCGGGGAATGAAATGGGAGCAGAGGCAGCAGCTGATGAGCAGCGTGAACATGCTTCTGAAAGACTGAAAGGGGCTGGAGAAGTGGGGGCAGAGCAGGAGAGTGGGAGTTGAAACCCAAGTACCCACAAATGGGGAGTTGGGGGGCAAGGAGGTAAGCAAGTCCCAACTGTAGTCCCACAAAGGCAGGGACTACGCTTGGTGGGACCTTGTGAGGTGAGAGGAGGGGGGCTGAAAATAGGAGGAGTGGTTAAAATATGCGTAAGGAGCAGTGACAGACCTAGGAGGACATAAGCCTTCCCATCACCTGCCAACTCAGCCAGAAAACTGCTCTTCTTCCCCACCTGAGCTAGAGAAGGGAGGTTTATTCTTTGAGGAAACTGAAGCTCTAGACACAGAAACACAGGCACAGATGAGAGGAAAATGCAGTTAAAGCCTATATTTTGAATGATGAGCTCTACAGCCTTTTTTCTCCTCCAGTTCCTAAAACATCAGCAGCCATGTGGTTTCCTTGCCACTCCATGATCTTACACTGAAGCCCCATCACCTTACAGTGAAGCTCCATCACTCTATAGTGAAGCTCCATCACCTTACAGTGAAGCCCTTGGGCAACAAGCTTCTCTTAAAAAACTTCTGATCAGGTTTTTAGTGCTTCCCTCTTAATCACAAACAGATGCTAGAATCAGACATTTCAAGAATATCTTCAGCATGAACAACAGAAACCAAATGAACAGAGAGAAACAGGAACTCAAAGGAAATGGAGCAACAGAAGCAGAAGGAAATTAAAACATCAACAACAAATCATATCCTGAGAGAGATTTTTTCATCTATGAAATAAGAATAAATTATTTTTATTTTAAAAGAATTATTAAAGATAGGAAAGAACTCTTGAACATTAAAAATATGATAGCTTAATTTTTTTTAAGGCAGTATTGAAAAATAAAGATGATGACATATTCCAATCTAGTGAACAAAAAGAGATGAAAAACAGGACAGAAAAGATGAGAAAATCTAGGAGGTCCAACATCCATCTAATAGGAGGCTCCTGAAAAAGAAAACTCAGAATATGAAAGAAACAAAACTATCACAGAAATTAAGTTCTCAGAACAGAAGACATGAGATGCAAATTTTCAGACTGAAAGGACCAAATAAGTAATCAGTACATTTAACTTTAAAAAGAAAAAAAAAAAGATAAAAAGACAAAACAATAACAACTAAAAAACCAATGAGATAAAAACTGTATCACAGCACATCACTTCTGAACATTAGAAATAGAGTAAATGAAACGTATGAACCTAGGTGATGAGCATGTGAGTTCACTGTACAATTCTCACAACTTCTCTGTAAGCCTAAATTTTTTTCAAAATAAAGTTTAAAAAGTAATGAATAAAGTTCAATTTCTTTGCTACCATTAAAATATGAAGGCATGGGGCTTGGGGTGGGATGAACTGGGAGACTGGGATTGCCATATATACACTACTAATAAGAAAAAAATATCAAATTGTACACTTTAAATATATGCAGTTTATTGTATGTCAATTATATCTGAATAAAAGTTCTTAAAAAATATGAAGTCACTTTTAACGCAGCAATGTAAACAAAAATATTTTTGTACTCATAATAGGGAAAGACTGTTAAAGCATTCCTGTATTTTTAATCTGCTTTGATATAATTCATATACTATACAATGCACTCATTTAAAGCATACAATAGGTTTTGGTATATTACGTTCTTAAATTTTAAAAACTGGTAAATTATAACATGAAATTTGCCACTTTAACCATCTTTAAGTGTACAATTCCGTGGCATTAATTACATTCACATTCACACGTTACTATGTGAAAAGCCCAGGACCTAACTTCATCCTTGCCAAGAGGAGGCTGAATATGAAGCGTCCTATCTGTCATTTCGGCTGCTTACACTCCCTAGAGTCACTCATCCTCTAAATTCCCAAGGTCCCCCCATTAACCTCATCCTATCACTGACGGACACCAATCACCACGTGTATGACAACAGCTGTGTGCCAGATGTAACAGTGTGGGACAGGAAATGTACACAAACACATGGAATACACATGGATGGGAACTCAAGGAGACCGAACGGGATTCCTGGAGTCCTAATGTCATCAGGATATTAAAGCCAAAATGTCCACAACAGGCCATAATTAGATTTCACAACCAAGAGACACAATAGGCAGGCTACCTTCTTAACGCAGCCTTTCTGTTTCCATGACATCACACTTTGGCATTAAGCTGTAGTCTATGGAAGGTCCCTGGATTTTAGTGTTTGTGCCCTGCAACTAATTACCTTTGTAGGAACACCTTTTCATTTTCTACTCCTATCTTATTCTTCACAGCTTCCTGACTTGCATGGAAACTGAGGTCAGGAAGTAGCCCTGTGCTTAAGTCACAATGACTCCCCAAGGTTCATGGTCTCTCTGCCATCATCATCCCATCTACCCTTCCTGAAACAATACTCGTATGCTTGAAAAGCACCATTTTAAACGGAAAAGGAAAAAAAAAAAAAAGATTTTTTAAAGAAGTGTGTAAAATAATTTAATGTGTGATGTCAAAATAGTCAAGATTTACTGAGTACTTCCTGTTGGGCACGGTGCTTTACGTACATTACCTCATTTGAGCTTCACAACAACCCCCAGATAGACAGCTATTATTCTCATTTTACGGATGATGAAACTGTAAGGTTAGAAATAGTGAATTATGTCTAATTATTTGCTTTACCAGTCCAAAAAGGAAGGAAGGAATAGTGAACGACGTTCAAGGTTACACAACCTGTAAGTGACAGAAGTGGGAAAGCGCCTGGGCCTTCTGACTCCAGAACAGCAGGATGTGGTGGTGCGCGGCCCTTCCCCACACCCTCCGACTCTGAGTTCGGGGTTAGCATCACCATTTATAGACTCTGGAAGCTAGAACTGTGGGAAGCTCCAGAGTTTATTACTTCTAGTTCTCCTCTGAGACAAAAATGCTGAAGGTTTTCTTTATCCTTGATCATCAAACCTGGGCCAGTAAGTAAGAGTCCACCCAAACACTACAATTTCACAGGGTACGTGGAATAAAAACACACCAAATATATAACACCGACACAAAGGGAGCACATAAATTTAAAAAGGTAAATACACCTCTAACACAGAAGGAAAAACTATTAAACCTCCAACAAAATGAAGTCTGTTCTTTGGGAGAAGTGGAGAATGCCAGCACACTTGCATGCCTCTATGACATGAAAAGAAGAGGAAAATTCCCTGAGAGATGCAAAGCTTGGTTTGAGAAAATGAATCCCTTGGAATTTAAACTGAGGCACCGCCCCCCACCCCAAAAGGCATCACAGCTCTGGTTTCACAGTGCTGCCAGGGAGAAGGAACAGAGTCTCTGGCAAGGCAACAGATCTGGTCTCATCCCTTATGCCAGCTCCCTTCGGGAAGCAGACGGTTATGGGATGGGGGAGGAGACAAAGGAACGGGTGGGTGGGAAATGGACAGTAACTCGTCTCAGTGCTCAATTTTTCCACACCACTCACTTGCATACCAAGTAGGGCTTGAAAACTGGAGAAGCAGAAAAAGCTTCTACTGGGGAGACGGGCACGTAAAGGAGCATAACAAGCTCTGAAATCTTGCCAACATTTTCCCATAAAATACAGGCGTTGAGATGAACACAGACGCAACATAGAAGCTGCTGAGCATGTACTTACTGTTACAAGCTGACACTTTACTGTAGTATATGCCACCAAGGTTGATGCAAATGACTTCAAAAAGTGAGTCAGCACGTTTGGGGTCAGTTTTAGTACCACATGTCCTTAATCTGAACCCAGGTTCTTTCACTTACCAGCTGGGCAAATTACTTAACCTCTCTTGCACCTCAGTCTCTGAATCTATAAGATCATGATAGTAAGACTACTTTTCTAGGTAGTATTACTTAACACAATAATTACTTAATTATTATCATCTTAATTATTATTCCTTAACAATCTAGAGGTTGTTAATGAAAGTAAATGGGTACTAAACATCAAGTATCTGACACGTACAAACATTTGATAAAGGTAGCCAACAGATAATTTTGTGGGAATAGCAATTTCTCTGGGATTTACTTTCTGGGGGTCTCAAAAGCAGGGTGGAGCAGGCTAAGTGATCATGAGGTATTCTTCAGCACCAGGACTTTGAATGAAACCCCTCTTCTTCTCTCCCTTTACCTTACCATGCTTTGGGGTCCAGGTTTACCTGGATTCTCTACCTCTACTTCTTCCTTTCCAAATATACTGTTTTTACTTTCACAGTTTTCTCTTTCCTTCCTATTCATTGTATTTTAACTATCTTAAAAGCTCTATGAAAACAGGAGCCATAACTGTTATTTAACACTCAGCACCTAGCACAGGGCTTGGTGCAACTGAACAAAAATTTGTTTAAGATGATTAAGATGAGCCCAAATGACCTGGGCGGTGTTCCTCCTGTCCTCTCTGTGTACGGGTGTGAACAGTTAATGTACATTCAAGTGAGCAACATCGGGAGCTCTGCAATGATTTCTGACCTAGTTCATTCATTTTAAGATACTTACCAACAATCTGAGTGTGCTAAGTACTCTGAAGAAGTGTAGGATTAGGATGTTTAATAGAGAGTTTGAATCTGGATGCTGTCATTTACTATGGTGTGTAAAGCCTCTCCTGTGAGTGTTAGTTTCTCCACCTGTAAAGTGGAGACAGTGACAGTACCTGCCTCCTGAGGCAATGGCGACTGATAACATTACGCACATGAGCGCTGAGCAGAGGGCTCAGCACAGAACTCCATGAATGGTAGCTGAAAACAAACACAAAAAACGTCTAGCCCACTCCAATCCATACTCTCGTCTGCTAAAACAATGGTATCAGCAGCTCAGCAATCATTCCCACCGATAAGGTTTCTGGTGCTCATTCACTCAGTCAGCATTTCCTGAGCACACACTATAAGCCTAGAATAGTGTTAAAGATGAACAAATTCCTTCCCCTCAAAAAGTTCATCCTCTGGTAGGGAAGACAGCTAGGTAAAAAGACAAATCATAATGTAAATAACAAGTACTAAACCAAGGTCCTAAAGTCCCAGGGCACATGAAGATCCACACTGTCGCCTCCACCTCCCTGGAGGAGGTGAGGAGGGGACAGAGCAGGAGACTGCTGGCCACAGAAGCCAAAGGGCAAACTTCCGAGACCGAGACTGGGACAGATTCCACCAGGGCCAGGGCTGGGAGGGGGAAGGAAGGAGAGCAGAGACAGACAAGGGACCTCGGAGTCAGGCAGATTAAAGCCACATCATGAAAAGCCCATGTGACAGAAGTTTCTTTTTCAGTCTCATGATTGGCTTTCTGTTGATTTCTTTTGAACCTTTCTTTTCCTGAGTATTGTTTTACTGATAAATTAACACGGCTACCTTCATGTTCTATCTTAAAAGGTCAGAAATAGGAAACGCTGATCTGCAGCTGGGCTTCTGTACCGGGTGCGACTCCCTCCACAAACACAATCCCACTTGCCTTTGGAGCCCAGTGACAGCATGGAGAAAGGCAGCTTTAATTGCGGTACATGGCTTCACAGAGACACTCCACTCCGCTGGGGTAAGGTCAACAAACCAACCCCCAGAGAAAAACACATGCCGGAGAAGGACATTTCAAAAACAGCATTTAGTCACCTCTGAAATACCTTTAAGAACTGACCCCCTGCTGGCTGACCAAAGAGAGCGTCTACAGTCTGAGACCTCCTGACCCCACTTTCTGCAGGAAATCAAGCAAATTTAAAACTCCATAATTTACTCAAGACTCTGACTTCTGCCAGGGAAAAGGTGAACAATGCTGGCAATTAACTCTGATGCCTTATTAAATCTCCATCATGGCAAAATGGGGCATGAAACCAGGCACACGGCAATAGAGACCAGAGGAAAAGGCAAAGCCCAGCCACCGCAGCCACACCTCGGAACCCTGGCTCTTGACGACTTTTCAGGTATGCTCAGTGAGACTGTTCACTCCAAGGCAGGAGGAGACAGCAAGAGACGTGTGTGTCATTCTGGCAGAGCACCAGCACTGAGCCCAAATACCGCCTTCATCTCACGCCCACCCTTCCCCCATTCACTCCTCACTCCTTCAACAAATATTCAGCATGGAAGCTGATAAATCGAGACCACAAACGGCACAACCACCATCACAACGCCATGCCCGCTTTCGAGACGTTCTTTCCTGTCACACCGCTCACTCTGGACAGCCCTGCTTACTTAACAAACTGGTAGTGAACAGACAAACCAGCAAGATGGAGATGTGGGTTCAGGTGTCAGGATCCCCTGAAGAGAAGCCTTGGGAGACCAGGCTTAAAGTCAACCACCAGTTCAAAGGGATCTCCTGCAAGACAGGGATTCAAACTCAACTAACTAGGTGTGTCTTTGGCAATCTCACACACAGGAAGTTGTCTGGGCCCTTCCTGCAATCCTGTTTTGCTTCCTTAGTTGAAAGGTCATGGGAGTCCTATATGGGCCTAATCAAAACCATTCTAGCCAAGGTTACCTACCATACAGAAAGCAGAGGAAGCTGGTAAGCAAACGGCTAACCATTCTGAAACAGTCTTGCTGGAACTACTAGAGGATTATAAAATCAAGAGCAAGGAAGACCACATTTTAATACCAACGAAAGGACTCTTTCAACCTAAACCAACTCAACTCCAGACAGGAGGAATCAAGCTCAAAGTAGGATGATCCAAAATTTAATCCCTATTACTCACCATAGCAGAGATTTTTAAAATGTCACTATGTGACAAGAAGAGAATTAAGCAGATATTTGAGTCAACCCATATTTGATTTAAATGAAGGTATTCCGCCAGAGCAGAAAAGTGAGAAGTCAGAGAAGAAAGCAAAAGAGGAGAGGACAGGCTTGTTACACAGAAGCTTTCGAGCCCCTGGCTATGAGGAGCCTTACCTATCCCTACCTTGATAGAAAGGGCAGCTTTCCTGGTTGTTTTGAAGTTATCAACCCTTACCTCAATGTGGTTTCAATTGTGAATTACCAGACTAAAGGGGGGAAGCGGGGGGAAGCTTTGATTTATTCTTTTTTGCTCCAATTATGCATGATGTGTTTCCACTGAAGACTTTGAAAAGTATTTCATCATGCCTCTCATCCTGAAGTGGTCAAAGGGCAAAACCAAAAGGAGTTAACCCTTTCATTTCTCCTCTAGGTTCAAAGAGCCTCCCTATCAATGGATATAGGGCAAGGCCTTTGAAGCAGAGAGAGCAATGAGAGGGTTAAGCATTAGCATCATATTACTAACGTGCACAAGGGTGGTGTCCCCTGTCCAAAATGGTGAGATGATATTTATGTTAATGGGTGCTGGGAGATCTGAGAGGGGCGGTCAGTGACGTGGCCCGTGTTGCCTTAACCATCAAACCTCTCCACCTCCATGCTGCAGTACAGCACTCCACTGCGCGTGCACTGACTCGGGAAGCCGCGGAACTACAGAGACCTAAGGATGTCTTCCAGCAGGCTCTCTTACATTGAGAGAGAAAACATTCGGGGACAAGCCTGGAGTCTACTTGCTGCACTGTGATTCATCCCACCCATAAGAAATAACTGAGAATACTGATGGCTAAATCTGACTTTACATTAAACAGACACATGAATGATTAAGAAAATCAAAGGCTAGAAACCTCCTTAGTGCTGTAAACACAATTAAGACAGTATATTATCAACTGAGAAGTTCTACAATTTATTCACAGGAATGTGCTCATAAATAAGTTCCCTATATGGTGGCACCGGAATGAGTCTAACCACATCCGGGTGGACCGGAGTAACCAGTACTGTGACTCTCTAACAAAGAAACTGAGCCACAGAGACTAACTCAGGGTCACAGCAGCAAGCCAAATCTTTTTGCCGTTAGTCTCTGTCTTTTTATCTCTAGGTGCGTTTAAGATCTCCTTTTTCTTTGGTGACTGCAGTTTCATTATGACTATCCTGCTTGTGGTTTGTTGGTCTTCCTGGATCTGAGGTCTGGTATCATTCAACAACTCTGGAAAATTCTCAGCCGTTATTCTTTCAAAAGGGCCTCTTTCCATTCTCTCTCCCCCACTCCTGGAACTCTGATTAGACATATGTTGGACCTTGTCTGTCTGTTTTCCACATCACTTCACTACTCTTTCATATTTTCTGTCTCTTTGTCTCTTTGGGCTGCATTCTGAACAATTTCTTTGAATCTAATAATCTAATCTAATCATCTGAAGTCCTTGCAGCTGTGTTTCTGCTGGTTCTCACTTATGATATCACTTTATTCCTTTATGGTACTGTGTTTTTTTACTGTGAGCTGCTTATTTTCCATAGACACTTTTTTTGCAAGAATTATTTGAGACCTGGATTGAAGATGAGCTCCTCCAGAGAGGGCCCGTGTCTACTTCTGCTGGTCCCTATCAACTCTGGGCCACCTTCAATGAAATTCTCCTCTTAAGATTTATTCAGACCACACCAGTAGTATGAACTTGAACCACAAACCACGTGAAGGTGGCTTATGAATGCAGTGCTCAACACCAGGATCAATACAGAATGACTCTTCTTACCCTTTCACTGAAGAGGCTCTTTTAGTTTCCCAGCTTCATCCAAGAAGCTCTTGATAAATTCTCCAACTTGTACAGGCCACAGACTCACAACCCTGCTCCCCTACTTCAGACAGTTACCAGGCAGGGAGCTCCAGGTCATCAAACTCTGCAAAATATCTGCAGCAAAAGCTGGCTCTGGCCCCCACTCACCTCCCAAGACACCTAGTTTCACTCTGTTTAGGGTCACCATATATATATATATATACACACACCAGCTTAGCAACAGGCTTTATCATACTTCATTCAGTATTTTCATTGTTCAGTTGGGAAGGTCATGTAGCATATTTAATCCACCATGAAGCCAGTGACAGAAGTCTTTCTATATTTACACTAATAATCTAAATAGGTGCTATTGTGTTTCCTGTTTAATTTGAGGGCCAAGTTCGTGTGCTAGATAAAAGCAATTTTGTGAAAACAAGGCAGTGTATTATGATAGATGGCATGATGGACTGAGAATCTCTGCTTCAGACAAGTCACCACACTTCTTCAGACCTCCATTTCCTCATTTATAAAATGGGATGATGGGGAGGTAGACCTTACAAATAAATAAGACTCACTTTCTTCACCTGTAAGAATGGAGCTGACAGAATGCTACTTTGGGGTTGTAAGGATTAAATGACAGAAAATACACAATAGAGCCTATCTGGGTAAAAAAAAAAAAAAGTTCTCTGTAAATTTCAATTTTCCCCTCCAGAGTCCCATCCAATTCTAGAACGTATGCTTCCACACAGTAAATCATTACACGAGCAGCCTTACATTAACCCCACTTACAAAATGCTTCCACATACATTATTTCATTAATATCTCATAATAATCCTGTGAAATAAGTAATATCCCATTTTACAGATAAGGAGAACAAGTTTCAAAGAGATAAGAATGCACAATGTCAAGCTAATAAATGGTCTTGAACTCAGGCTGATTCCAAAATATGCTTTTCAATGGCCTTGGTTAGTAATTGGTCATCAGTCGCTAAAGGCTACACTATTCTTCTGAAGCTATTATTCCCTAAACCAAGTCCCCCAGAAGAGCAAACTGCTGTGAAGACAGATTCGGTAAGTAACCTCAACCTACTCGGATCATCACCAGGAAAGAAGCGATTAAAACTTGCAATTCAGGAATTTCTGAGCTATAGTTAGCTTTCTGAAGGCTCACAGGTTAAACCCATCTGAATGCCTCTCTGAAAATTCCAGTTACTGAGTTTGAGCTACTTAATTTTTTTCTTTATAGAGCACTGAAATTCATATTTGGCCCAGTGCCCACCCTTCCTCCATAAAGCCAAACTACTGTCAAGAAGAGGAGGAAGGGTTGCCCCTGATTGCTTTCCAGGTAGTGGAGGAAAAAGCTGACATTTCATCCACCTCTTGCTTGGAAAGGAAGCCCATCATTTATAAGAACCCCCGTCTGGCTGCAGCTTCCATCAGTGGGATGGACAGAAGCCAGTTAAATGGCTCAACTGAAGCCATATTCAAAGAATATGGATGAGGAAAGAGTGGGTTCCATATGCTGAAGCTTTTAATAATTCATGAGTTATATCAGTCTGCAAGTAATAAACGTCACTAAATATATCTACAGTAAGATGGTTTCAGATACTGTCAAATCAGTTAAATGGGTGAATACAATAAAGTAGGCGCAAATATAACACATCGTTGACTTTACTGGTTCATAATTTTATATGTTAAAAATAATGGTTCAGCTGTTTGATAGCAAAAAATGTGGATTATTCTTAGACACGGTCTTCAAACACACACTCCTCATCCCTGGATCTGTTACTTAATAAGTATACTGAAAACACAAGAAATACTTCAGTGAAAAAACTAGCAACTTATCTGATTCAAGCAAACAAGGCTGATCTATAATCCAAAGTGTTCAAGAATGCTAGTGGTGGCTCAAACCATGACTTTTCATGAGAGCAGTAAAACAAATTTACAGTTTCATCTGACTATCCAATACCTGAAATATTCATAGCTTGAAAGAGAGGCTCATTTTCTGGCCTGGGCATAAAAACGTTTGCTGGCCACCCACTGACTGTATTTTAGAGGTCAGCTATGGTATAGAGAAAGACTTCACTAGCTTGGTAAACAGAAACTCTTGGGAAAGATTAAGTTACAGCTTGTGGCATCCAAGCTCAAAGCACTCAGCAGTTATGACCCAGAAAACCAAAGCTTTTGTATAGTTTTGAGCTGACAGGAGTGTAACACCACCATTAAAGTTGATACAAAGTGGGAAGAACAACCTCTAAAATGTAGTCATTTCTTAATTCTTTAACTTTTCTAGAATTCCAGTAAGGTCTATGTTTTGTCTACTATGTTTTATCTCTGCTTCCTCCGGTTGGGGGCAGGGGGCGGGAATGAACCCACAGGGCAAAAAGAACAGGCAAGGAGACAACAGTGGACAGGAGTTCAATACATTTTGGAAGGTGAAAACAGATGGAGTCTCTTGCTAGATGACACAGAGAAATGTGGACTAAAATACAACAAAAGTCTTTTTAAATACTCAGGAAATGGGAAACTGCCAGGGACCAAAAATGAAGAGAAAACTACAAACGAGAGCTGAAGGCACAGGGGCTCTCTGGCACCATGGTACCTTGGGGAGGGCAGAGACTGTTGCTGGGCTTTGTAATGCAGGGGTGTGGGTTTTCACACCTACACTGGAAGAAGGACATGGCTTTGGGCACTGGAAGGATGGGAGCTAGCAGTGAAGACTTACACACACATCAGGCCAGAATCTTTCAAGGCCTGCACAATCAGTGAAAAGCGGTCCAGAAAGTCACCACTGGTATGCGGTGACAACAGAAAAACATTTATCTTTTTCAACCTGAGTTTGGGCACAGGGGGTGCTTTCTACAGAGGCTAGCCTTCATACAGGTTTGGGTTTAAATGGACTCTCCCTGTGTAGTATGGAAACCTCCTACCAAGAAATTAATGTTAAAAAGTGATATATCTCTGCGATACTTCCGGAACACCTGGCAGAAGCAAAAAAAACAAGAACAAACTCTCTGGAGAAATACCCCCTTTACCCCAGATGAAAAGACTTCCACAGAAAACCTTATCAGAGATGAACTCACACTCTAAAATTATAAAACATATAAGGAAACAATGCAACAAGAGCAACAGGCAGTAGACAAATGACAGAATGAGACCTTACAAGAAATTTTAAAATTAGATTACTAGAGAATAAAAAATGAGTGTCTTAGATAATTAAGATATAAAAGAATGAAGTGAAAACATATGGGAAAAAAAGAGACACTATAAAAAAAAGATCAGGCAGACAGATTCGAAAAATAATTAGAGCTTCTAGAAATAACTATTAAAATTTAAATCTCAATGGATGGGTAGAAAAACACGTTGGACACAACTAAAGAAAAGAGCAAACAGATGTGAAAAAAATTATCCAGGATGCAGCATAAAAACTTAAAAACGTGTAAAACATGAGGGGAAACAAACAAACCTGAGAAACACAACTGAATGAAAGAGGTCTAATATATTTAATAGGATTCCAAGAGGAAAGATTAGCAAGTATGACAGATATGTAATATTCAAAGAGAAAATGACTCAGAATTTTCCGACACTGATTAAAAACATGAACTCTCAGGTTAAAGAAGAAAAATAACTCTCAAAAGCAGATACAGAATAGGAATTAGAAAATCACCATTTGGCAACCATGATAACAACTGATTCAGGCAAGAAATCACCAGTGGATGCTAAAACTCGTGGGTGAAAGTTTGAGGAGTAACAGGATATTTACACAGTCTCAAAGTATTTCCCCACAAGACATTAAAGAAAGGAATAACTTCCCACTGGAGAAACCTGTGAGTGAAGTTATCAGCACTACGGACGGGACAAATTGACATCATGTGTCCTTCAATGTGATACACTGAGAACCAACATCACTTTCGTGATATTCCTGTCAAAAATGCATAATTTAAATTTCAATAATTTCAAATGTAATGCATACTTTTTTGACACAAAAGCATCAGACAAACCGGAGTCAAGGGACAGACTCTAAAATAACTGACATGTTCTCTTCAAAAAGGCCAATGTCTTGCAAGACAAAGAAAAGACCTGAGAAACTGTTCTAAAGGAGGCTAAAGGGACATGACAACTGAACACAATGCATGGTCTGGAATCTCCTTTCGCTATAATGGACATTATGAGGATTACTGGCAAAAATCTAAATAAGGTCTATAAATTAAACAATAATATTGTATCACTGTTCATTTCCAAATGATTTTGGTAACTGTATTGTGATTCTATGAGAAATATTTAGGGGTAAAGATGCATCATATCTGCAACTTCCAAAAGGTTCAGGAAAAATATATGTAAATATGAATATATGTATACACACACACACATAGGGAGAGAGAGAAAAGAATAAAGGAAATGTGGTAAAATATTAACATCTGAGGAATATGGATGAAGGGTGTACAGAAACTCTGTATATTTTTTGGACGTTTAAGCCTGAAATTATGCCATAATAAGTTAAAAAAATATATAGGGAATTTTAGGTCTGTTTAAGCAAATGAACAAAAGGCAGATAGAGGAACATAAACTACCTAGCAAAACATAAAAAGCTAAACCTTCCAAGGATGATGATAAGAAGACTCAGAAATTGGAGGTACTAGATGTCTAGGAAGGAGGGAGTCTGAAAACAAGGATAAGAAATAGTTGGTTCCGGACTTCCTAGGTGGCACAGTGGTAAAGAATCCGCCTGCCAATGCAGAGGACACAGGTTCAAGCCCTGCGCTGGGAAGATTCCACATGCCACGGAGCAGCTAAGCCCGTGCGCCACAACTATTGAGCCTGTGCTCTAGAGCCCCTGAGCCACAACTACTGAGCCCATGTGCCGCAACTACTGAAGCCCACGCGCCTAGGGCCCGTGCTCCACAACAAGGGAAGCCACTACAATGAGGAGCCTGCACACCACAATGAAGAGTAGCCCCCGCTCGCAGCAACTAGAGAAAGCCCGTGTGCAGCAACGAAGACCCAGCACAGCCAATAAATAAATAAATAAATAAAAAAGAAAGAAAGAAATGGTTGGTTCCAAGATCCCTTAAACCTACATGCACAGGCAGGCCAACCCCCTCCTTGTCCTCCCTACCCTCTGCAACATTAGCAGGAGAAGGGAAGTTTATTCTCTGGGGAAAATGAATTAGAGAGATTCCATACTCAGAGACACGAGGCACGGGAGGCAGGGTGAGGCACCATACTGAATACAGCAGGTTAAGTGATCATCAAATGAAGGATGAGAACCTGTCTCCTTCCCCAACTCAGCTCCCCAGATGCATGCAGCCCAGACTTATCCATCCTCCCCCTACTCCCAAGGGTGGAAAGGTTATTCTCTGGATCAGTGAACCAATCCAACAGAAATAACCCATGAGTACCAACACTAGGGCAAACAATTGGGTCCCCATCCTCATATACTCAGTAAAACCCATAAGTTGACAAGCCTATCCATGTATACACAGAGCTTCCAATCAGCTCTCAGTGTCTCACTCTTAAAAAAGAGTAGACTGCTGAAAAACATGAGGTATTTGAATAAAGTTTCCAACATGAAAGGTAGAAAATAAAGACCTGAAAAAGGAATTCAAAGGAAACAAACAATACAGGGAGCTAAAGACAAATAAAAACAAAACCACAAATACCTTCAGAGAGAGAAAATACAGTATCCTTAAAACAAGAATAGGAAGCTATAAAAAAAGATTAATTAGAAGTCAAGAAAAAACTCTTAGAAAATAAAAGTGAACAAAATTTTAAACATCAAAAGAAAGGTTAGAAGATAAAACTGAGAAAACATCTAAGAAATTAAAACAAAAAGTCCATTAAGACAGAAAGAAATGATAAATGGAAAGAAAAATAAGGATCAGTTAGTACATTCATCATCTAGGTAACCAAGTTCCATAAAAAAAAAGAGAAAACAGAGAAAAAAAAAGAATCAAAGCTATAAAACATGAAAACTCCCCTATAAAGGGCCCAAACCAGTATCCACTGAACAAAAAAACACTCATACCAAGACATATCATCATAAAGTTTCAGAACATAGGATTTCCCAGGAAGATAAAACATGTCACAGAAAAGGATCAGGAGTCAGAATGGCATCTCAGTTTTTTAGGATTAAAACGGGACGCTGAGTGGACAATGAAGCAACACCTTCAAAATTCTGAAGAAAAGCCACCTCAACCAGAATCCTACACTAGCCCAACTATTCATCAACGTGAAGTGGAATAAATGCATTTTCAGACATGCAAGATGACAGCAAATTCATCCCCCAATAGTCCCCTTTCTGGGGAAGCTACTAGAAAAAATAAACCAAAAAAAGGGGAAGATGTTAGAACTTGGAAACAAAGGATGGAACAAAGAAGAGAATTCCGAGAATCACAATGAGCAGAGAACTGAGGCCGGCCTCTGTGTGGAAGACCCAGAGAGCAACCAACCCACACTGGAGCGGCAGGTGCAGGGCTATGGGAGCGAAGGCTGGGTGAAAGGCAGGGAGGAAGTCCTGTAGTTTCCTTGCGCTTGACCATTTCACTCTTTGTTGGAGAATTTAGTAAAAACTAGTGATAGGAACATGGAAAACTAAGAAGAAGAAAAAAAGGCAGTTATATATTTACTCCCTGGAAAATTAGAAGTTATACAAGAGAGGAAACAATCTTGTTTTACTACTTGGTTCTGTTGACAGCAGCATTTATACAGTCCTAACAATGCAACAGTAAACACTGCTGTAATGAAAAATGATGACACCGCCCCACTGGTAAGATGAGAGCGAACAGAAACGTGCAGAGGGAGAGGCAAGAAGAGGAAACGAAGCGCTGACTCTAAGGAGGTAAAAAGATAATGTCTGTGAGAAATCAAAAAATAGCACCGTCAGCATTTTATGAGGAGATAGGAAAATAAATATGAGAAGAGAGCTGAAAGGGTTGAAAGCAGTTGCCCCTTGGGAACAGGCCTTAATTTTAGTTACATGCTTTATTTTACAATTCGCATCTTTAAACCACACACGTGTTAAACCATACAATTTTTTTAAATACAAATTTAAGAAATATAGCTGATAATGTGTTTGAGAGTCATTCATGTTATTGTATTTATCTGTAGTTTGTTTCTTTGTATGAGTGGGTGGTATTCCCTCACACAGATATACCACACTTTGTTTATCCATTCACCAGTTGGACATTTGGGTTGTTTTCAATATCTAGCTATTATGATTAAAGCTGAAATAAACATTTGTGTACACGTTTTCAGAAAGTAAAAAAGAAACAAAAGAAATATAGCTGAGATACAAAAGAAAACCAAAAATCAAGAATCAACCTCCAGCTGGAGCAATGTGGAAATTTTTCTACTCTGCAGCTGTAATGACCCATTGATTAGAAAATGACACGAACTGTTAATCAACGAATAGCTATGGAAGTAGTATAGGATATTAGAAATGGAAACAGACTTCATTATCCTGACGCTCTGATAACCAACAACTCATCTTCCTGGTAACCTCTGCTGCTGAACCTCTTAAGCAGACTCACGGGAGACTGAAGGTGGCCCTGGAAAGAAGGGGAAAGGGAACCTGATGTGCTAGTAAGTGACAGCTGGCGCATGAAGGTGACTCTGCCAAAACACTCAACATGTTTTCAATTCAGCTGCTGCCGGATCAAGCTCCCAGACTCCAAGAAACTACTCCACTCGCTGCACTCCTATTTGTGACGTAAGGAAGCAGTCAGGTGTTGACTCACGAAAGCCAGTGCCATGAAAGTGAACTCTACAAAAGCCGCGGAGGTAGGCCTGCATCCAGGGAGACCCTACGTGTGGTTCACCCACCGCCACCACCAGAGTCACCGTGCAGGTGTGTGCTACTCAGGTACACTCATCTCCTCGACAAGGAAGGACGCTCTGATTGACATGATCCTCCCCGCAACACCCCCGAATTTGTCTCTTCATGTGCTTTACTTATCATCCCCACTGGATCTGACTTGTGACCTCATCCTTTCCATTTTCTATCTGACCACCAGAATCGGCCAAGTTCTTGGCTTGGGGCCCCAGGTCAAGCTCTTGGGATCTTCCTGTATCTCTCTATCCATAGACCCAACTCAGCTTCTTTATTTCATGACCTGAGACTTTCTAGCTTGTTTCCACAGAAGCAGGTACAGGTACAAAACAATTCAATGGCAACGGCTACTCAAGGAAAGGCTTGAAGTTGCGGGCAGCAGAGTGGACCTCCTGTGCAACTGTGATCCCATAAATGTGGTGCCTCTAAAAACAAAAGACTCCAAAAACCTTAAACTTACTTAAAATTCAAGCTAAAATTTCTAAATTCCACACATACTTTAGTCACATCTGGGCAGTGAGAGGAAGAAGGGGAGAATAAGCCAAGAAGGCCCCTGGGGGGCATGGGAGGTATTCAAATTCCAGAGAAACATTCCACAACCTGGAAGTTAAAGGGCACAGAGTTGAGTTAAACAGACTGCTAACTGGGTATCTTTTCAACTCAGGGTTCTGCTTCATGCATCTGAGGCTGGTGCTTCTTCGGCCTGCAGAGTGATTTATAGCTTGTTAGTATTTACAGCTGAGTGATATTTTCAGCGGCTTGTACAACCACAGCCTTTGTGAACGAGGGCCGCTGTCTGGACATCTAAGTACCGGTAGCCCTGAGTTCTTCATGTAGCTGAGACAGATGTGGGCTGAACCCAGGCCTTGGATGCTTCTAATCGAAGCCCCAGGGGTGCAGAAGGGGAACTAGATGGGGAGAGAGGGAGAGCCTTCTCCAGGCAGTGAGTCAGGACGCACACCGTGAATCAATCCCACATCAGTGTACGGTCCCTGGACCAGCAGCATCAGCTCAACGTGGGAACTTGCTAGAAATGCAAATTCTAGGACCCACCCAGACATACACAGTCTGAAACTAGGTGTGGAGTGGCAGCAATCTGCATTTTCACGAGCCTTTCAGGAGCTCCTGATGCCTAGGGATGTCAGAACCACTTCCCCGGGAACTAGGGGCTACAGCAAGCTCTGCTGCACTGTGCCCACACCTCTGACCCCTGCTCCTCACGGGTGATGACTGCCAATCAAGTACGTGCGCTTCGATGATCCACCCACCTACCGAGCCTTCCCTTCCTTGCTTCAAAAGCTGGACCTGGGGGGACTTTCCTGGTGGCACAGTGGTTAAGACTCCGCACTACCAATGCAGGGGGCCTGGGTTCGATCCCTGGTCAAGGAACTAGATGCCACATGCATGCCGCAGCTAAGGAGCCCGCCTGCTGCAACTAAGACCCGGCACAGCCAAATAAATAATAAATAAATATTAAACAAAAAACAAAAAAAACAACCCGGACTGAGGCTCCTAGGATGTCTAGGTAAGTATATAATCCTTGTCTGAGGGCTTGCTTGCAACTAAGTCGCCTCCCTGGCTGGATCTCACAGGAGTGAGCTCTTGCTTTCAACCATATTCTTATGCTGGCACAACCATCCATCTTACGTCACGTCCCCATTTTTCTCATCAAGTTTTGTGAACAGCCATAGGACCCCTGCCACCTCCCCTTCCTGTTCTAGGTCTGGTGTGGTCATGTGGGAAGGAAATAAAAAAAGGAAGAAAGAAATCTGGGGTATCTTTACTAGCGTTACCTATGAGAGCAAATTTGAAAAACACTGCCCAAACGATCTAGGTTAATAAAATTCAGACATGTTGATAAGGTGGAGTATAATCTTTCTAATCACACTGTAGAAAAATAACACGGGCAAATATTCCAGTCTACAACATGATTTTAGGACTATATTACATTTAGTTTTAAAAAAATGATTACTGAGAAGATATGGTTTTGTTGGCACATGCCAGAAATTCAAAACTTCACAGCTCTGGGCCCAGTCCATCCCTGCATCACATTCAACACTCACTTGCCTCGGTCTGTCCTCCAGACACGCTCACATCTGGCAGAGCAGCAGAGGTAAGGCGGGGGGGGGGGGGGGGGGGGTCCGAGGAGACCCCCAGCCACGCAGGCGAGGTCCAGACATAGGGACCAGGCTGCCAAAGGGCAAGGCCAGAAACAACACAAATGTTAGAAGCTAAAAGGGGAATGGAGCATTTGGGAGAGGATAAAAGTTTTGCTAATACTTGCAAAAAAGGGAGAAAAATGAAAGCATGGAGAGACTAAAAAGATCGTAAAATGCAGGCACCCCTGACAGGAGGAGCTAAAGAATGTAATGATTAAAAATAAGCGACCATCCCTCATAAAGAACCTTAATTTGGTGAGAAATTCCTTCCAAAGAGAAGGTTCAAAACAAAGGGCTAATCTCTCCAGCCCAGACAGAGCCGCTACTTTACAGTTGTGTACCAGAATTACTCTCTCAAACTTGTTCAAGTTCTGAGAGTGCGGCACAACATGAATAGTGTCATCAGCCCCTCTGGTTACAGACGAGAATGGCAAAGCGTCCGCTGACTCCAGCACTGGTTTCTGCGAGGCCACCCCTCGCGGTCTCCATAATCCACACGCAGGCCTCTTTTCACATTAAACTAAGGCAGCGGCACCAGCCAAAACAGGGCTCCACTCTCACCCCCTCCAGCCCAGCACGTTCAGCGCATGGCGGGAGGCCCTGACCGCAGATCTCTGAAAGAACCAGACCATCATCTGATTTACTGACCAAGATCCACACCTACTCCCACCTCGGGGTGTCTGATATTATAAATTTGACGGAATCTAGAGGGGAGGCTCCCCAGCAGGCTGGGCTGGCAGTAATCACATCTAGGGTAGGTTAAGTATTTCTGAAGGGGAGGGGGAAAGTTAACTGTAAATAAATCAACGCTACTCTGGCCTCCTGTCAGTTGCTTTCACTGAAGATGCAGAAATGTACAACCCACAGCTTTAAATCAGGGCTCTCTTCACCTAAACTCCTAGAAATGTGGTAAACACTAAATTGCCCTAAAAAGGACTATTTAAGAGAGAGTTAAAGGAAAAAAACAAAGAATATATTTTCCAGTTGCATATCCAGATCTATGCTTTTTATACTTATGCTCTTTCCCAAACTAATAAAGTCCTGCACATGATTGTTTTGTCCTAAATTCAAATACATCTCAAAAAATAAATAAATAAATAAAATACATCTCTTTCAAAACTATAAAATTTCATATACTATTTTCTCCTAGTCTGTATTCTTATGAAAGACAGAGACTAAAATCCTAACCATTTATTCTTATACACTTTTCTTAGAGCTTTAGATAAAAGAACAGAATAAAGTCCCACTGTTTCCACGTTTTCTGGCTGGGTCATGACCATCCCACCTGTATGAATTCTTCTGCAGAGGAACAGATGTGATGTTTTTTGTCTCAAGCTTGCACCATGTGCTCAGAAGAATGGAAATGTGTCAGCCTGGAGGAGGCTCAACAGCTCCCATAAAACTCTGTAAGCAATTCAAGACACTCTGCAGGAAGAAGACCTGGGTTCTTGCCTGTTTACACAAATTGCCCATTATATGACTTTGGATGAGTCACCAGGCTCTGTGAGCCTCATTACGTCTGCTTTAGAGGTGAGAAAGAATCTATCACTTTCCCCACCTTCCCAATGGGGTGAAGGTCAAATAAAATAATGGCTGTCACATCAGCATGTGAGCGAGCCTTGGGATGGCTCAAGTCCTGGGATCCCGATCTTCCTCCCTTCCTCCCTCCTTCCTTTATGTATCAAGGGCTTCCTGTGGGAATTAGATTGTCCTAGGTATCACGAGGAACACCAGGATAACTCAGACATTCCCTTAAGAAGCTTAAAACTTCATAGGAAATTATACTTCTATGCATGTTCAAGTGATCAGAAAGAAACAAACAGGCTTTAAGAGTTACAAGAAGGAAAGATTACTTCCTACTTAGGAGGTCCAGGAACACCTCATGGAGGAAGAAGTATATGAGCAGGCCCCTGACATCCAGATAAAACGTGGATGACCAGAGACAATGGTGGGGAAAGGCAACTCAGAGAACGGACTGACAGGCACAAGGGAGGGAAAAGCATGCAGCAAACACAGGAAGGACAAAGTTGTGCTGCCAGAAATCTAGCGCTCCCTGAAAGGGAAGAGAAGGCAATAAAGATAGAAAGACAGCCTGGAGCCGGACTGTGGAGGGCCCTGCAGACAGGCTGCGTTGGGACGCCAGCGCCACCCTCGCCTGAGACGCCCATGCACCCACACTCCCTACCTGGATAAACAGCACCATGTGCCTCGCTCTTCCTGAACTCCCTGCTAGCCAGTCAGAGCCGTCAGTGCTCCCTGATACCACTCACATCTGTCCTCCATTAACCCTCACCTGGGTTCCTCAAACAGTCTCCCGCCTGTAGTCTTCAGCCCCTAAAATGGATCCATCCTCCATACTGAGGTCAGACTGACCCGAAATGCAATCTCGCCACATGACTCCTGTGTAAGTGCTTCAGTGATCTCCCATCACCCACAGATAACACTCCAGCCCAGAATGTTTCGAGAGATGCCAGCCGTTTGGTGATCTGGGCCCTCTTTAGGCTCCACCTTCTGCCTCTCCCTCACAAGGCCCCTTCACTCCTGCCACACAGAACCCCTCAATGTTCCTGAAACTGCCATGCTTTCTTGTCCCTCTGACTTCTGAATTTGCTGTTCCTTCTGGATGGAACCTAACTTCCCCCCTTTTCCTGATGAGATAACACCTGCCCTTCTCTTTTAACGCTCAGATCATCATTTAACATTGTTCTGGAACTACCGGCCAAGGTAATTAGATCAAAGATAATAAAAGGTTCAAATACTGGAAAAAGGAAGCAAAATTATCATTTGTAAATATGACTGTATATCTAGAAGACACAAGAGAATCAACTTTAAAAAAGTGAAACAATTCCAGAATTCAGTAAGAGTGTTACAAAATTTATATACAAAAGCCAATAATACATCTTCACAGACAAGTAACCAGTTAGAAGCTACAATGTCAGAAAGTACATGATCCTTTATCAGAGCATAAGAAAGATGAAATATCTAAGAAAAAACCTTTCAGGACTTGTGAAGGACCTATATAATGAAAACTTTAAAATTCTACTAGACAGACAAATCTTCCTTCTAGATAGCAAGATTCACTGCAACATAAACTCCCCAAAGGCATGGATTTTTCCCTGCTTTGTTGTCAAGTACCAAGAACACTGCCTGGAACCTATGAGACACTCAGTAAGTACCTACTGAATGAATAAATGCCTAAACAATCTAAAAATTCAATGTGACCAATCAAAACACAAACAGGACTTATATTTGTATTCTGAGAGAAACTGACAGAACTATCAACCTCCACTGGAGCAAAAACTCATGTACTCAGGGTTACTGAAGGCATGGAGAAGCAGAATAACCAAAATGTTATTGGTGGAACTATGAACTGGTATACTTTTTTTTTTTTTAATGTTTTTACTTATTTATATGTTTATTTAAATTTTTATTTTATATTGGAGCATAGCTGATTAACAATGTTGTGTTAGTATCAGTTGTACAGCAAAGTGATTCACTTATACATATCCACATATCTATTCTTTTTCAAGTTCTTTTCCTATTTAGGTTACTACAGAATATCGAGCAGAGTTCCCTGTGCTATACAATAGGTCCTTGTTGGTTATCTCTTTTCTTTTCTTTTTAAAAAATATTTATTTATTTATTGGCTGCATTGGGTCTTTTTTTTTTTCTTTTCTGGTATACTCTTTTGAAAGGGCAATTTGTTAATATCTATCAACATTCAAAATGTGTTTATTCTTTCAGCAATTTCTCAGCTGGAGTTAATTCTATAGATGCAGTCACATACTTCTGTGCAAACACATATGAAAGGATGTCTCTTGTATTACTATTTGAAAATCGATCTGCATGTAAAATATACCTAAACAATGGAAAAGTATACAGCCATCCTTAAAACTGAAGTATACCTATATAGAATGAAATAGAAGCAAGCCCATGATCTATCATTTAAGTAAAAAAGGCGAGATACAGAATAATATGTATAGTATGATCCCATTTGTGTTCCAAAATTATATAGTTATGTTTATATGGGAATAGAAACATTCTGGAAGGTTACCTTTGGCAATGGATTGAAGGGAAGAGATGGACAGAAGGAAACTACCTCAAGCAAGAGAAAGGTGTTTGCTGTTTTGTTTGATTTTGCCGTTTTACTTCCTCTCTTTGTCCTGCCCACTTCCATCCAGGAGCGCTGCCTGCCCCAACCCGTACACCACTCTATCACAGGACTAAGCATACGATACCCTTTGGTTTAGAGTTCCTTTGAGGGCAGGGCCTGGTTTCCTTTTCTGCTTTCTCAGCACCTGGTGGAGTGCCTGGCACAGAGTAACTGCTTAACAAAGGCTCGAGGGAGGGAGGAAGGGTCCTACACGAAGATGAACCAGGTGGCAGCACATAGCACTATTTAGAGAAGGTAGAATCAGGAGACAAGGACGGCTGGCCAGAAAGAGAGCAACGATTCAGTGGAGAAGAGTCTAGTTCTCTCACGTGGAGGCCTCAGGGTCTGTGAACCAGCCGGCAGGTGTGCTCCAGAGCAGGAACTGTGCCCCCACAGATTCGGGCCCTTTCAGTGTGAAAGAAGCCATGGCCACTGCCACACTCCCTACAAGGTCACAAGTGCCTCGTGACTCCTGCAAGCAAGGACGAAGCCCTGAGGGCAGCTCCTGACCACCACATCTCACGGCTGGCAACACCTAGGGGCCTCAGCTGCAGTCCTAAGCAATCCCCAATGCCTCTCCATCACTTCTGCTGCTGATGTTCCTCGGGCGGGGGGGGGGGGGGGGGGGGGGGGGGGGGCGGTGTCCTGAATATTAATTGACATAATACGTGTAAAGCACTTACCACAGTCCCTGGCACAAGAGGAAGTGCTCAAAATATAAGCTATTATTATTAAGTTGCTTACAGAATCTTTTCAGGAGTTCAAAGCACCACAACTGCAAAAGTAATCAGGAAGTCCTTCATTTCCAATAAGACCCAGCCCTCCCCATTTACTTCTGCAATAAATTAACATACTGTCCTCCTAAGCCCACTTAAAGCAAACTGGAAGACACTCCTTTGGTATTTCTTACTTATGCCATCATTTCAAAATTAAGCTGGTCCTACGGGGCCCCAAGAATTACAGCACACTCCCATCTTAGAAAGCTCGAATTTAAATAACCTGTACAAATTCAGTAGCTTTTCCATCGTCCCATCCTGACAGCTGGCCTGGACCTGATGAACTCGCCCCGGAATTCACTCACCACGGTGGGAGGGTCGTTCCAGTCCTCATAGGAGATGGCAGCATACGGATAGATCCGGTCATTGATGATCTGCAGGGTAGCCAGGGCGATGGCTTTGATTGACTGGAAGTACGCTTCCCAGAACCACCGTGCCTGTGAAGAAAACCACCCTGTGTGAAGTGAGCAAAGCGAGTGAAGAACTAGATGCCGCATCACAAACACCTCTGGGTCTGGGTAATTTCCTTGTTCCTGAAGAAGAGGGAGACTGAGGCAGAGGCTCCCTGCTGTTCAAGCCAGCTCCATCAGAGTGGGCATTTATCCAAGGCAGCCGAAGCAGAACGTGAGCGTGTGAAATGCACACTGCATTCAATTCAGATTTAGGAGAAACTACATGGTGATGAAACATCAATGTGTTTAACCAGAGCAAGTTCACAGTCTTTTTTTTTTTTTTTGATATAACATACACAAAGCGTACAGATTTTAAGGGTACAACTCGGTGAATGTCTACACTCAATACTCTTGTAACTATCACCCAGAGAGAGAACATTCCAGCACCCTAGTCAGTACCTCACCCCTCCAAAAGTAACCATCGTTCTGATTTCGATTAGCCCACGACTGAATCTCATACTGATAGAGTCAAACACTAGTTACTCTTTTGCTCAACACTAATATTAAAATCAGATTTTGGTGTCAAGTTAGGCTGGCCTCATAAAAGGAGTAGAAAAAGTTCTATTCCTTGAGAAATTTTATGCAAGGCTGGCACTATTTCTTCCTTGAAAGACTGAGAATTCATTTAAAAAGCATCTGGGCTAGGTGTTTTTTTGGTGTGTAAAGGTTTTAAATCATGGATTTTCTTTCATAGCCATAAGATTATGCATATTTTCATGTCCGTTTACAGGTAGTATTTTTTCAAGGAATAGGTTCACTTTACCTAAATTGTTAAACTTACTGGACTACATGTATGTTAATGTCTATTTAATGCCTACAGAATCTGTAGTAATACACCTCTTTTCATTCCTGATATTGATAATCTGTGTTTTCCCTTTGTACGTGATCAGTCTTACCAGATGTTTGTCAATTTTATTAATCTTTTCAAAAAACCAACTTTTGGTTTTACTGATCATCTTACATTTTCTTTTTCCTTTAGTTCCTTTCTGCTCTTATTTTTATTTTCTTCTGTTTTGGGGGACTTTAATTCATTCTGCATTTAGCTTCTTGAGGTTGAAGTTTAGATATTCAAGTATTTCAATCTTTCTTCTTTTTTAATACATACATGTAAAGCTATAAATTTACTTCAATGCACTATTTGAAATGTATCCCACACACTTATATATCATTTTCATTATAATTTAGGTAAAAAATGTTTATAATTTCCATTGTGATGCTTTCTTCAATCCAAAGTATGCTGTTTAATTTCCAAACCTTTTGGGATTCTCTGTCCTTTGGTACTGATTCCTACTTTGCACTACAGGCAGAGAACACATGTATTATTTCAAAATTTTGCAATTTATTTAAACTTCATTTATGGGCCAGCACATAGCTTATTTTTGGAAATGATCTACATGCACTTTAAAAAAAAGAGTATTTGGGGACTTCCCTGGTGGTGCAGAGGTTAAGAATCTACCTGCCAAAGCAGGGGACACGGGTTCCAACCCTGGTCCAGGAAGATCCCCTATGCCGCAGAGCAACTAAGCCCGTGCCCCACAACTACTGAGCCTGTGCTCTAGAGCCCGTGAGCCACAACTATTGAGCCCACATGCCAAAACTACTGAAGCCCGAGTGCCTAGAGCCCATGCAACAAGAGAAACCACCACCACAAGACTCCCGTGCACCAAAATGAAGAGTAACCCCCGCTTGCCGCAACTAGAGAAAGCCTGCGTGCAGCAACAAAGACCCAACGCAGCCACTAATAAATAAATAAAACTTTTAAAAAAAGAGTATCTTGCCATTGAGCGTAATGTTTTACAATTGTCAAGCACAGTAAGTTGATTATTAGTGCTGTTTAAATATTCTATATCTTTATTGATTTTTCTCTGCCTGTGTTCACACGCGTGTATATGTGTGTTTTATTTCCAAAATTTTACTTTCAAATTTGTGCCCTCAAAGCTTGTCTCAAGATTGTCCCATATAAAAAGGATATAAATGGATTTTAATATTTTATCCCATTCAAAAATCTCTGGCTCCCAATTGTACACACAGTCCAATCACACATAATGTAATTTCTGGCACAGCTCATCCCGTTTGTCTCATGAAGGTTCACAGATACACGTCGGCGTGGCTCCTAGCATCTATCCCACTGAGGACTGGAGAGCTTCTCTACTCTGTGATTTGATGTCTCTCACTGTTTTTAGAAAACTCTCAGTATTTTTTAAAGTATTGGTTCTGTCATAGTCGTCTCCTTCTAGGGCTCCAAGTACACATGTATGTAAAATGTTTTCACCATGTCCCATATGTCTCTCACGCTCTTTTCTGTATTTTTCCTCTCTGTGCTTCGATCTGGGTATTTTCTACTAGTTTTTCTTCTGGTCCAATAATCCTTTATCCTTTGTGTGTGTAAGTCTAAACCGCTATTAAACCCATGTACTGAATCCTTAATTTTACTTATATTTTTCAGTTCCGGAATTTCCATTTGACTTTTTAAAAGAATATCTCATATCTTTGTTGAAATCCTTCTTTTCATCTGCATTATTGAACACTGTTAGTTCCTGACTGATAACTCCAATAGCTGAATAACCTGTAAGTCTCTTTCTATCATCTGCTTTTACCCTTCATTTCGGTCATTCAGTTTCAATTTCTAGCATGCATCTTAATTTTTTATTGGATGCCAACACTCTGTATTAAAAACTGTAGAGGTCCTGGATGACCCAGATTATCTTCTTCCTAAGCATGTAACATATTCTTCTGGCAGCTGCAGAGAACGCAGTCAGGCCACTCTAATCCTGTCAGCTGTTGGTTTTAAGTTCTGTCAGGGCCAACTTTTTTCAGCTTGCCCTTACTCTGAAGGTGTGGCCTTCTGGGCCTTCAGTTAAAGCCTGGGGTATTTACCAGGACCCTTCCATCTTGGCCAGCCTTGAACACTGACCTTTACCTCATCAGTACTATACACCACTGCTGAAATAACTGCAGAGCTTGTTAGTCTCCCAGCTGCTCCTTCCTGCAGGGATTCTCGGAATCTTGCTCTGATCGTGTGCACCTCAGAAGTTGGCAAACACCTTAAGGGAAGATTGCATGTCCATTATTTGCTTACTTCCCCATGGTTTCCTTTCTCCTGGGATTTTGTCCTTCAAATCCCAGACACTTCGGAAGCCCCTAACTCCAACCTGTTAGCCCTGTGGGACTGCGGCTTTCTGCAAACACTCCACACCCTGGACTGTGGATTAGAAAGCTCCCTCAGGGAAGGAGCCAGAGCGAACAGGTAGCTCCCCTCAGTGGGCTCCCGTCTCTCAGGAATTGTCCCTCAAGTCCTGACGGCATGGGCTGCTCTCTGAACTGTTGTTTCATCTATTTTAATAAGCTTTTATACTTCTTATTCTTTCATTGACAGGAGGGTTACTTCCAAACCAGCTACTCTGTCAGAGTCTTCTGAAAGAAGACAGTTTCTTATCCAAGCAGAGTTTAAACTCAGTTCCTAAAGAAAGCAGGATGCTGGTGTTGACGTCTCTCCAGCTTCATTCGGCCTATGATTCCACTCCAAGTCAGAGACTGTTAGGATCTATGCAAGGGGGTAAACATATCCAAGTTTAGCAAAAGAAATTGGAAGCATAACCAAAATAGGTGGAGGAAAAAGGCCTTCTCTAGTCTAGACTTACGGACTTTGGTTCTGTTTCCTGGGCAAGGCCCCTATTCATTAGTTAAAGCCTAGGACAACTTCTGAGTTATATGACGACTATTGTTTCCACTAACAATAAGAAGGCAAAGCATCGCAATGAGAATTTCTCCTACTCAAAGAAAATCAGAAACAGATTTAGCTTCCAAGGGCATCTGACGTAAGCTGTCCTGTGGTTTGCCATCTGGGTACAGCCTGGGGGCCTGCTGGCTGCCTGCTGCTGCTTCTTAGATACACTCCGCTCACGCCAACCTCCTTCCAGCTAAGCTGCCGCTTTCCCTCCCGTCTCCCAGCCAAAATGTCTGCAGTTCATGAGATCTGAAAGAATCTGTCTTCTCTGTGAAACCTTTACACAGTGGATGCCGAGCACCGCCAACTCAACAAACTTCCACTACTATGAAATCCCACAGCACTGACAGCCTTTACCTTGCAGGTTGGGTCTCTTACACACTCTTCTATCCCTGTTTTACTGTTATTTCAGATGATCACTTTTCTCTCTCCAGATAGACTGTGAATTTTGGGGGGGTGTGGAAACTGGCATTTTTTTAAATTAGTATCCCTGCAAATGTTAGAATGTTTTACCTGTTGCAAAGCATTTTTGTACCCGTGGTCTCATTTGCTCTTTAGGACCAGTTTGTCACTTATTTGGGGCAGATACAAATTTCATTTTATATGTGAGGAACTTGAGCCACAAAGCTGGTAAATGGCAAAGTCACCACTCATGAACCCTAATTCTGAGGGCAGACCTTTTCCTACCCATTCTAGAGTATTAAAAGTACCAGCACATGGTAAGTTTTAGGAAATGGTCCTCTACCAAGGAACTGAAAGGGGTAAAAATTCACTAAGAAGTGTGAGCCCACACATAAACACACACAGCTTAAATATTTATCTCCTCTTCTACCCAGATGGGCCCATCATCATATGTTCCCTTATTTTAAATCACACCACACTCAAACTTAAGCATTCCAAAGCTTAACGTTCACATTCAATCACAGCGGAGACAGCAGCATTTGGGATTTATAGGAAACAATGATTGGTAACAAATCCACCTAGAATACCTGCCAAAGGCACAAGTGGAGGACACAGCTTCTGATTTAAGATGTCTCAAATCATCTTGCCCTGTCCACCAAACTGCAATTCTCTCGGAAAGGAAGCAAGCTTTGCCAATAATCATAGCTCAAGTGTCTCAGCCTGAGGATAAGTGAACTTCGCAGGCTTAATTATTTCTGCAGGACCTCTTTAACACCTTGAAGTGTTTAGAAGGCATAATTTACAGCCCCTCTAGGACTCAGCATCAGCCACTTTTTGGCAGAGAGGAAGGAGTTTTCAGCTATGCTGGCAATGCACGAAAGCACCACTGTTCCCATCCAGTGAGCAAATGCAAATGCTTATTATGTTTTGAGGTTTCTTTCCCCTAAAACATGGGCCACACTTATCTCTAACTGACAAGTTTACATGAGGGATTCTTCCACATTTCTGCAAATCCCCCAGGCACTCTACACTGTGGATCGACACAGCTGAAAGGTCAGTCACCTATGAAACGGTCATACCAACAACCTCAACAAAGCATTTAGCTTTTCTTCATTAAACAAATACCACAATAATTTTGTAAAACATGCAGCTTTCAAAGCATAAGAACTACAAAGTTCCTATGACGCTTCCAAATATTAAAATCACAAAGAAAAGGGCAAGAATTGGGCCAACTTAAAACTATCTTAAGCAAATAAATACTTCAAATTGAAGCTGCTACTTTGGTTTAATTTCTTTGATTTTTGGTAACATAAAGCCAACAGGATTAGCAATAACAAGTGTTTAAAGGAAGCAAGCACATGGGACTTCCCTGGTGGTGCAGTGGTTAAGAATCCACCTGCCAGCACAGGGGACTCAGGTTCGATCCCTGGTCAGGAAACCAAGCCCATTTGCCACAACTACTGAGCCTGTGCTCTAGAGCCCGCAAGCCACAACTACAGAGCCCGTGTGCCACAACTACTGAAGCCCGTGCGCCTAGAGCCCATGCTCCACAACAAGAGAAGCTACTGCAATGAGAAGCCCGCACCACAATGAAGAGTAACCCCTGCTTGCTGCAACTAGAGAAAGCCTGCGCACAACAAGACCCAACACAGCCAAATAAATAAATGAATGAATAAATTTATTTTTAAAAAAGCACATGTTAAAAAAAAAAAGGGAAGCGGGCACAGTATGGTAGAAACAGCCACTGCGATGAGCAGCTTGCACAATTTTAAGCGACTTAACCTCTTTGTTTTTTGAATTTAAGAGATGGAGACCACAGTGCCTTTCTCACGGAGCTGAAGACTCAGTGAGATCAGGGTTGTAAAGCTCCTCACCCAGTGCTGGTGCAGAACAGATAACGAGAACACATTCACCCTCTCCTCAACACCTGCATCCACCCAGTCCCCTCAGGGTCTTTGTCACTTATATTAGAATACATTCAGCGCTGTCTGGGGGAGGGAAGTGAGGAAGGGGAGGAGGAGAGACGGAATGGGATCTCAACATTATACTCCACGCATGTCAATTCTTGAAGCCAGTAAAGAAATCCAACTGGTCAGAGGACAGAGTTAGATATAATAAACATACATCAAGTACGAGCGTGACAGACCTTTATACTGAAAAGTACACCAACCAATGACATGTCCCTCCTACCTGAATCTCTAAGCTTTCAAGAAAGAGGCCAGCACTTCTCTGGAAACTGTGCGGGTGGGAACACATCTGGTTTTGCTCACCGCTGGTCCAAGGTCCCCAGCACAGGGTCTGGCCAGGAGTGGGCAGCCAGACATTTGTTGAAAGAACAAACCCATCTCCCTCACAGGCACCACACGCATATCATGGAACTTTCAAAATCTCCTCAGTACCAGCCCATGACCTTTGAGGGGGAAAACCATCATTTAATAATAATGACTGCACCATGTATACAGAATTTTAAAAGGTAAAAGATGGGAGGAGTGGACCTGAGGGGGAAAAAGGAAAATTTGTTTCTGGGTGAAACAGCAAGGCAGAAATGGGATTATAAGCGTCCCTTCCATTATGCATGTAAAGACCACGAGAAAGAGAAACAGTGGTTAAAACTATGCCGTGCAAGTCTGCTCCGACAAGTGGACAGGATATCTAACCGTGCAGAGAGTACACAGAAGAACCCCAGGGCCCCAAAGCGGTCCAAGAGCATGCGCATCCCAAAGCACTGATGGCTCTCTAACGCCCTTCCATCAGCAGCCAGCGGTGCAATGCCCTTCCCGCCAGAACCTCCTGAACGGGACCCACGTCAACAGGCTTCGTTTTAGTATATTAGACTTTCCTCATGAAAACCACAAAATAAAACAACAAACCAGACAGCTAAGCCTCTTCCCAAATCCCAAGAGGTAACTGTCCAATGACACGTAACTGTGGAGGAGTAGGTGCCCGAATACTGCTCTGTTTCCCCACCCTCCACCCACTGGCTGGTCACAACATAAAGGATCTGCTTCGGATGTAGAAAGCCACAAGGGAACATGGAATCCACCACAACGACGAGAAAAGTCACCAGATACCCCCACTATCACCACATCTTGTCTTGGGCCAGCTGGAGACCTACAGTCATAGAGCAATCAGGGAACCCAAATCCCAAAGAGTGATGTCCAGGAGCAATGGGACACAAACTACTTCAGCTTTGGAAGAGCAAAGAAAGTAGGGCGTGTAGCCTTAAGAGCAGCCCCCCAAAACAGCTAAAATTTAAACGAACTCTTAAAACAGAATGTGGGCTAATAGGGCAATCTGGAAGCTCTAGACACAAGCAGGACACCCTCCCACCGGCAACGTAGAGGGACACTGCCCTGGTAGGAGGGGCAGAAGCAAAAGCCATCTGCCCTTGAAGGACGAGCAGGCAAGCTCGCTCAGGCCAGGCTCCTGCACTGACACAGTGCAGAGGTCAGCTACCACTCAGGGAGGCGCAGGAAACTCTCCAACCCCAGACCCCCACAGATGAAGGGCAGACCCCAGCTGCCCCGGGGGAGGGGCAGGAACGCTGAGAAAGCCCCGCCTCCAAGGCCCCAGCAAACAAGCCTGCCAGACTGTGGCTAGACCAGGGGAAGAGAATCCTATTGCCCCACCATGAGCCCAGCACCACATGCAAGCAAGGGAAGTCTACCTACCGACAGGAGCAAGGCCTCCAGTGTGGCACCCGTCGGCAGGGCCTGCTGAAAGTGGAGGGTGAGACTGGAGCTCTGAGAAAAACCTCAGTACCTTGTGTCCCACACAAGAACAAGGTGACCACTGGCAGCATCTGAAGTCTGTGGTGCTGAAGGTAAGCCTAGCAACAGAAAATGCCAAACCCACCCCAATTACACACTAGATTGAGTCAACCTCCCATGCGAACAGCTCACAGAAGTCTGCCATTTCTGGACATGACATTTACCTAAGTCTCCTGTTTTTCTAACACACAATGTCCATCATTCAACCAAAATTTATCAGAAACCAAACCCGAAAGAAAACAACCCACTGTCCAAACATAAAGCCACCAGCAGAGTTAGACCCAAAGGTGACCAAGATGTTGGAACTACTAGATGAGGACCTTTAAGTATAACTAACGTGTTAAAGAATCTAGTAAAAAAGGCAGACAACTTGCATGAACAGATGGGAATATTCAGTAGAGAGATAAAAACTAAAGAAAGAGCCAAATGAAAATGCCAGAAATAAAAAACATAGTATCACAGAATTGCTTCAAGTGGTTTATCAGCACAGTAGATACAGCTGAGGAAAGAATACTGTAGCAAACTTGAAAATAAAAAATTATCCAAACCAAAATGCAAAGAGAAACAGCATAAGAAAATAGAACAGAGCATCCAAGAACTGTAGAGCCATATCGAATGTTCTAACAGTACCTGTAACTGGAGTTCCAGAAGAGGGATAGGAAACAAGGCAACAGATACATTTAAAAAAATAATGGCTAAGAATTTTCCAAAATTAATGAAAAACAATAAAACTAAGTGCAGAGAACCAAGAGAGATTAAATAAAGCATTCGCCTTCTCCCTCAGGAAGTTTAAGAAACAGCTGCACCGTTAAAGATGCAAAAGCACTTCTGCCTCTGAGCAACCTCGGAGATTCAGGGGATCTGAGTACAGGAGATTTTCTCTCAGCTCACTACACTGACAGAACCATTTATCTCAGGTAAAGGCTGGAAAATATTTCCACACCTCGTGGATTAATTTTTCAAAGCTGTGTCTGAAGATGAATCTGAAAACTTCCAAAGGGATTCCAAGTCTTTCCAAGCACCAATGCACCACAGGCTGATGAGCTCCTTTTCATTTGTTTGCTGTGACAAATGGAGCCAATAAGCATTCCTACTATTGCTCTGAAGCCTCCTATGCAGGGTTACGTTGGCTGTCTTCCTCGCTACCTTCCCGTACAGATGAGAGGAAAAGAGCAGGGAGCCCAGGGCCCTTCTTGGCTAACCTCACCCCAGCCTGGAGACGCAGAGACGGGCTCTAACATTCTCCACCTGGCAGCCGAAAACACACAATGGTGAGGTCAAATGATAATCCGAGCATCCTGATTCCTAGCTGAGAATTACTGCAAGACTGGCTTTTTGTTTATTCTTTTGCTCACTCCATTTTTATAAACATAAGAGTTACATGACAACGTACTTAAAATCAGGGGAAAAAAATATCAACAAAACTCCTCAGGGGCACTTCTCACGGACTGAAGGTTTTATAAAAATGTACGAGGCCCATGTTGTCAGTTTCTCTAGAGGAGAAGAGGAAGTTCACTAACATTTGATATCTTTACTCAATGATTCAACAAATAATAATAAAGAGGATTTACCTCCTTTAAAATAAAGGGAGATTTCTGAAGCCAAAAAAGGTTAATATATGGGAAATTTATCAGCACTCCACTTTTTTTCTTTACTTAAAATATTTATTTTGGTAATTACATTTAAAATACCTTACTCCATAAAATATGAGAGTGCTTTTTTTCACTCCCGTACTCGTGAAGCTACTTTACTGGCCCTCTCCATGTGCATCCTCCACCTAAACGTTCCTGGTGCCCCCAGAGGCACTTCTTCATCACCTAGTGCAGTGCTCCCAGTCCCATCATCTCAATTACTTGATCTCAGCACTCAAGAAATCCACATACACTACTCACTGAACTTTCCACAAGGCCACAGATATCTGTTCACATAACAGTAGCAGAGCTCATTTCACAATTTTTTGGTAGGCGTAAATTTTTTTTATTTCTTTACCACATAAACTTGTAATTGCTTTCTTTTTAACTTTTCACTTTGAAATAATTTTAGACTTAGAGAATAGTTGCAATGGTAGTACAGAGAATTCCCAAATATCCTCACCTAGCTGCTCCTAATGTTAACATCTTGTTCACCATGGTACAATGATCAAAACTAAGATGTTAACAGTTAGTTAGCTCTATTAACTCAACTACAGACTTTTGTTTCCTTTTGGATTTTCCCGGTTTTCTTCTAAGGTCATTTTTCTGGTCCAGGATCTAATTCAGGACACTGCACTGCATTTGGTTGTCATGCCTCCTTGGTTTCCTCCTGTCTGTGACAGTTTCTCAATCTTTCCTTGTAGTTCATGACCTTGACACTTTTGCCTAGTGTGGTCAGGAATTTTGTAGAATGTCCCTCAGTCTGGGTTGGTCTGATGTTTTTCAATTATTAGACTGGGGTTATGGATTTTAGAGACTACAACAGAGATGATGTGACTTTTTCTTTACTTCACATCAGGGGACACATGGTATCACTGTGACTTATTATAGGGGAAATTCACCCTGATCACCTGGTTAAGGTGGGGTATGCCAGGTTTCTTCACTGTAAAGTTACCATTCCCATTTCATAATCTATGTGTTAGAAGCAAGTCACTATATTCTGACTGTATTCAAAGGGAGGATAATTAAGCTCCACCTCCTAGAGGAAGGAGTATCAAAGAATTTAGCACACAATTTTTAGTGTTGTTTAAAAGGATTAAAAACTATGAAATTCTATTCACCGAGTATTTTATATATATATATATATATATATATATATATATATATATATATTTTAGCTAGTCTATGTATATACTGTACAGGATTTTATTAAAATCCTTAAGCCTATGGGGATTTGTGGCTTATGGAAATATTAAAACTTTTCTTTCCTCAATAATTTCAATAAATAAAAAATCTGACATTTGCCTTAAATGTTAAGTTGAAGACTGATGGCACATCTCATCTATTGAAAAGAGAAAAGCATATAGCCAGTTTTTATTAAAAATCTTAGAGATGAAATTTACTGAGACCTCAAATATTTCTAAATTTCAACTGCTTCCAGTCTTATGTTTTAACTTTACTCTGATATATACACAGAATTACCATCCAAAAATAGAGTAAGCACCCAATTTGATAATCTGGAAAAGAATGGAAAAAAAACCTAGGGAAATTAGAAGTAATTAATAAGAAAACAGAAAAAGAAAGGAATTTGAAAAGAAACCCAAGAGCTTTCCATTGATTGGCTATTAAGAAAATCCTAGAGAATCAGAGCAAATAAGGAAGTTCAGTAAAGTGGCCTGCTACAAAATAGTTTTTAAAATAAATAAAACAAAAACAAAAACTTATATGCCAGCAATACCCAATGAGACTTTACACAGACACAAAGACTTCATGGCAAAGCTCATCCCACTACCCCGACTTCTCACAGTCCAGATTATTCTTAGTCCTCCAGACAGACATCAGTTGCTGCCCCAGCATCCATTACCTTCCTTATCTTTACTAACAAGATCAACTTAAAATACTAAATTTCCCAGCCTCTTTTGCAGCAATGGATGACCATGTGACACAGTACTGGTACAGCCCCTCGGTATGTGAGTTTTCCTAACTAAAATGATAACGTCTTTCAAGGGCAAGCCTTTCGGTTTTTTCGCCCTGGCCTTCCCCCTTCTGCTTGCCTGGAACGCAGACATGATTGGCTGGAATCAAAGCAGATATATTGTAACTGAAAAGAAAAAGCCAGCATGCTGAAGGTGATGAAGCAGAAACAGAGAAAGAAGCCCACTTCTCTGACTGCATCACTGAATCACTACACCTGCCCTGGATTACCTACTTCCAGAATTCTTTTAACGTGAGACACACAAACGCTGTTTTCCTCAGCTATGGTTAGTGGAGTTTTCTTCTATATTTAGTTACATATCCTCCTGATACTGTCCTCTTATGTTCAGACCATAATATAGCCTTCATTTCCCTAAACACAAAAGCAATCATTATTTGCAGATGACAGGATTTTATATCTGGAAGACTCAAAGGAATCAGCTATAAATATGCAAAGTAATTATAGAATCCAGGAAGGTGGATAATTGCAAAATACCCATAATAAAATTAGTAGTTTGATTCCATCTCTAGTTATTTTATAAAAGGTGGCAAAAGACTACCAGACCACCACCTGTCCCATGACAAGAAAACTGGACAAAGTGTTTCAGCCAAAATTCAAATTTTCTTCAGAGCCAGTTTGTATTCTCATCCTGCTATCCTATCTCTTACTAGTAGTTTGTACATTCCTTTGGCTTTTTTGAAAACATAATCATGTCATCTCCAAACAAAGACAGTTTTCCTTTTTCTTTTCCAATTTTTATGCCTTTTATTTATTTTTCTTTTGTACTGTCTAGGACCTTCAGCACAATATCGAGCACAAGTGGAGAGAGCAGACATCCTTGATGTGATCATCCCCAATTTTAGGGGAAGGCATCCAATACTTAACCAGTAAGTATAATGTTAGCTATAGGCTTTTCATAAATATCCTTTATCATATTACAGGAGTTCCTTTCTACTCCTCATTTAGCTGAGAGTCTTTCTCAATAACGGCTGCTGAATTTTATCAAATGACTTCTCCATTTTTAAGATGATCAAGTAGGTTTTTCCTCTTCATTTTGTTAATGTGATAAGGTACATTAATTAAATGTTTAACGTTAAACCAATCTTGTATTCCTGACCTAACTTCATGTAATTATGATATATTATCCACTTTATATACTGCTAGGTTCAATTTGTATTTTTTTTGTTTAGGATTTATGCATTCATGTTAATGTGGGATAGCTGCCTGACACAAATGACTATAAGATGCACCATTATTTTATATAAAACTAAAAAAGAAAAAGCTTTCAATTAAGATATGATACAATGCTAAAACAATCAATTTTAATATAATCCTGACATCAGAAATTTTGAAGTGTGAAAAAATATGGGTCTGAGAATCAATTAAACATGGTATATACTTTTTCACTTGACCCTTACAATAATCCTATATGAAAAGAAATAATCCTACAGATAAGAAATCAAAGCTCAGAAGAATGAACAGTAACCTACTCCTGAACACAAACCTTATAACTGAAGATCCAGAACCCAAAGCCATTTTGTCTTGCTCTGAAGTCCATGTTCTTTTCATCGTGGTGCTGATGAAAACACAAACTACCTTAAAGGATAAATTCAGAGATGCAGCTAGACTTTGAATCAGGTTGGCTTTTCTCCAACACAGATTTCTCTGAACGACATTAAACGGAACTTGATTCACAAACACTCCACTAAGGCGGTGTCATTAATAATACTACATGTTCAAATTAGGTGAGAGATGCCTTATATATTTAAGAATGATTAAATGATTCCAAAGTGTATGAATGTGATGTTTTCCAGGGAAACCAGGAATTGTACTGCATCATTAGTGAAGTGAGTATCAACTGGAGGATGGCCGGCCACTTAGACTCTTGTTGGTGACACCAACTTTAACACGTGTAGTAGAAAGAAAAAAGCACTTGAGTAGAATAGATCTGCTTCTAATTTGGGTTCTACCACTAAATAGTAAATAAATGTTGACAAGTCATTTAACTTATTAGATCTCAATCTTCATACCTTAAAATTAAAACAGAATTACATGTCTTAAGGACTCTTCCACACTTGAAATTTAGTGATTTTCCAGCCAGATTTCTGTCTCCTCTACTCAAAAACTGCATGTCTCCTAGTACTCCAAGACTCATCTTCTTTGCCTGACATTCAATGTCCTCCAAAATCTGTGGTAAGGGAAATACCCAATGCCAGCCCCCTCTAGCCATCCTATCTCACCTAAAGGGAGGTGAGTGGGTGGTGGTAAAACAAAACAAAACAAAAACAAACAAACAAAAAACAGAAGCCCTGGTGAAGTTCCAGGTGCAGGGGCACAAGCTCACCAGAAGACTGAGCCCTAATCACAGGACTACAGAACACGTCCCTGGCCTTCCCCCACACCTTACCACCACACCACTATGGCTTATTTACCACAGTTCCTTTCACTCAATACGTTATGACCAGAATTCAGCAAAAATACAACACATGCTTAAAGGCAAAACACAGTTCGAAGAGACAGAACAAGCATCAGAACCAGACTCAGAAATGGCAGGGATGCTGGAATTATCAGACCAGACATTTAAAACTATGATTAACAGGCTAAGAGTGCTAATGGAAAAAGCAGACACCATGCAAGAACAGGTGAATAACATGAGCAGAGAGAGAGAAATTCTAAGAAAGGATCAAAAAGAAATGCTACAGATCACAAGCACTGTGACAGAAATGAGGCGTGCCTTTGATGGGTTCATTAGTAGACTGGATGTGGCTGAGGAAAGAATCTCTGAGCTTGATAATATGACAATGGAAACTTCAAAAACAAAGAGAAAAAAGAAACAAACAAACAAAAAACCCAGAACAAAATATCCAAGGACCATGGGACTACTATAAAAGGGGTAACATACACATACAAATACCAGAAGAAAAAAAGAGAAAGGAAGAGAAGCAATATTTGAGGCAATAATGACTGAGAATTTCCTCAAATTAATGTAAGACAGCAAACCACAGATCCAGGAAGCCCAGAAATCACCACATAGCATACATACCAAAAACACTACACCTATGCATATCATATTGAAACTTAAGAAAATCAAATATTAAAAAAAATTCCTAAAAGAAGCCAGAGGGAAAAAAACACCTTACATGTAGAGTAGCAAAGGTAACAATTACACCTGACTTCTCAGAAACCACACAAGTAAGAAGAGAGTGGAGTGACACATACAAAGTGTTAAGAGAAAAAACCCACCAACATAGAATTTTATACCCTGGAAAATTACCCTTCAAAAGTGAAGGAGAAATAAAGAATTTCTGAAACAAAAATTGAGAAAATTTGTTGCCAGTAGTAATGCCTTACAAGAAACATTAAAAGTTCTTCAGAGAGAAGGAAAATGATATAGGTCAGAAACAGAGGTACATAAAGAAAGGAAGAGCATCAGACAGGGAATAAGTGAAGGAAAAATTAAAACTTTCATTTTTTTTAATTTTAATTGGTCTAACAGGTAATCTATTCAAAATAATAATAGCAACAATTTATTTGATTATGTATACATATGTATACATGAAATGAATGACAGCAATGACATGAGGGACAGGATGGAGAATTAGGATCACTCTGTTAATAGAAGGAAGGTACTTCTGAAGGTACCCTGAAGCAAGGATATTTGAAAACGGATTTGGATTTGATATAAATCTATAGTGCAAACTCTAGGGCAACCACTAAAAAAGTATTTAAAAAGAAGTGTAATTCATATGCTAAGAAAGTAGAGAAAATGGAATCATATAAAACACACAATTAAAACCACAAAAGACATAAACCGTGGAAGACAAAAACAGGAAGAACAAAACCAACAAATTGAAAATAGTAACAAATACAGTCTATGTTAAACCAACTACATCAATAATCACTTCAAATGTTAATGGTCTAAGTACATCAATTAAGAGCTTGTCAGAGTGGATCAAAAAACAAGATCCAACTGTATGTTGGCTATAGAAAACCTACTTCAAATATAAAGACACATATAAATTAAAAGTAAAGGGATGGAGAAAGATATAGCATGCTAACACTAAGCCAAAGACAGTGGGGGCAGCTATATTAATTTCAGACAGCAAACTTCAGAACAAGAAAAATTACAAGGCATAAAGAGTGGAGTTACCTAATGATAAAGAGGTCAATACTCCAAGAAGACATAACAATCCGCAATGTGTATGCAACCAACAAAAGAGCATCAAAATATATGAAGCAAAAATCGACAGAACCTCAAGGAGAAAGAGATGAATCCACTAATAGAGCTGGAGATTTCAACACCCCTCTATCAGAGGTGGACAGATCCAAAAGGCAGAATATCAGTAAAGACACAGGTGAACTTATTAACACCACCAGATAATTGACATGTATAGACTATTTCATCTAACAATAGCAGATTATACATTCTTCTCAAGCTCACAAGTAACATTCACCAAGACAGACCACATTCTGGGCCACAAAACATACTTGAACAAACATGAAAGAACAGAAATCATATGATGTCTGTGCTCAGACCACAATGGAATTAAATTAGAAATGCCATGGAGGAAATATGTCGTCATGCATTTGCTAAAACCCACAGAATATACACCACCAAGAGGGAACCCTTAGGTAGACAATGGACTTTGAGAGATTAGGATGTGTCAGTGAAGGTACAACTGTAACAAATGAACCGCCGTGGTGCACTGTTAGTGGGGGAGGCTGTGCATCTGTGGGGACAAGGGATATAGGGGAACTCTCTCTACATTCTGCTTAATTTTGCTGTGAACCTAAAACTACTCTGAAAAATAAAATTTAGTAATTAAAAAAGAAATCCTACCTGTACTTCATTTTATCTCCTTGAAACTATACTGAGGCCCTTTTTAAAAGTCATCTGACAAATTTTACATGAGTCAGTATCTATTCTTTGCCCCATTATTATCTCATAGGGGGAATGAACTTATCTTCCCAGCTAGACTAGAAACTCTTTGATGGCCCACGATACAAAGCAAAACTTACTAGGCCCTACTCAAGGGCAAGGATTAAAAAAAATCAGCCCATAAATACTACAGATTTAGGGCAGTGGGTTTCCATGGGTTCTCACTGCTTCTTTACACTGGTATCCTGAAGTTCCTACAGAGTAAGGCCCAAGTGTCTTGGGAAATTGGAATAGACTAAGGCGAAAGATTGTCATCCTCAATGTTTCATTTTCCCAAACAGCAGCAACAAAGCAGGACCAGACTTGGCTTAACCAGGAGGGTCTCTTATTTTCAACTGGGTCACTGCAGGGGAACAGCTGAAAACCATTTTAAATGTTAAATTCAGCCAATGCCCAGGGCAAGATCTAATGTATCACACCTAACAAACAAATTTTTGCTCTTCTCCTAGGATCTCATATACAGCCCAATAATTCTTGCTAGGACTTAATCTCTCCTAGGATTTAATCTCAATTTTATTTTTACTTTATCCCACATTCCCAGCCTTCTAAAAATATATTAGAATTCAGAATCCACAGTAGGTTTGTTGTTGTTGTGTCTTGTTTAAAATAGTCTCTACCCAGCTGGCACACAGGTGGTGAAAAGAAAAATAAAATCACCTTAATACTAGTGACTATGGTTACGAAACTCCTCCACACAAAATGGGCCCTCTCTTCTCCTTCTCACCCTTCTCAGGACTTTGAGAACTGGTTCACAGCCTTTCCTCTTGGCTGACTGCAGAGTACTCACTCCTTTAAATCTATGAGGATGAGTCAAAAATTATCCGCACTCCGGTTGTATTAAAACTTCTGTTGGCCACACTGTCTCATCAGTGCTTTCCGTTCAAGGCTACTGTCTCCCCAGTCACTGCTGTGCAGGTGTGAACGTGTTACTTCCGTTCATTTGTAACTGGGGTGCAAGCAAAAATGGATGCCCCACTTGTGATCTGCATGAAAGAAGAGCAGGGTGCAGCGATCCATTTTTTGTGGTCAGAGAGTGTGCATGTCCACACACTTCTGCCCACACTGTCGACACTCCAAAAACTTCATTTTGAGGTGTTAAAGCATCCTCCCTATAGTCCTTATCTTGCTCCATCGGACTTTCACCTCTTTGGTCCCCTGAAAGCAGCCCTACGAGGACAAAGATTCACTTCTGATGAAGAAGTGAAGACAGCGGTGCATTTGTGGCTCACAGCTCAGCCTGAAACATTTTTTAATGAGGGAATACGAAAGCTTGTTGACAGATGAACAAAGTGTATTGGAAAGCAAGGAGATTATACTGAAAAATGATGTATGCGTCTTTTCTAAAAGTTAATGAAAATAAATTCTACAGCCAGAGTGCAGATAATTTTTGATTCACCCTCGTAGCTTTCTTCACTCCTAGCATTTTTGTTAACCATCTCTTAACGTCCCCCAGTGTTACCCGCTTTTCCTGGAGCTGAGATGAAGAGGTCTTTACACAGTCCTCCAGGCCATGTCCCCCCAGTATGCCCCCAAGAATTGCTGAAGACCTCTCAATGCCAGCAACAGCCCCAGCCCCATATGAAGAGCTGAATGCATAACAACTTCCCATTTGCACAGCTTATTTCTAGGAGTTCTAGACCTTATTCTTATATCTAAAACCATGAGTCACTGAAAGGTTAGGAAAACAAGCCAAGTACATGGACCAGCACTCAAATTCTATTTTGAAACAGAGCTGGCTGGAAAATTCCCAAAGCCCATATGTAAGCACATGTCATCCATTTCAAAGCAAAGATTTCCTTCTGTTCATCTCCAGCCTCAGTATTTATATTTATGGGGAGTGATTAAAGAATTAACATGCAGTTAGTTCCACATGTAGTTACCAGAGAAAACAGCTCCAGCATATATTCCTTAAGAATCAAGAAAATGTAAGAAGGAGGTCTGAATGATGAGACAACACTGATACTTTCTGATGGCAAGATAGTATGCTCCGTTAAGTTCACAATAGTTTTTAATTAGATAAGGCTTTTTTTCAAAGGCTAATACATATTTATAGGTTCTTTATAAGTTCACGTGGCACCATGTAATATGGTTGATTCCTATAAAGAGTTTAAAAGCCTGAGTTGCCATCAGAGAGAAGATACAGAGAAAGAATTAGAATATGGGACAAAGAAAGGCAAGTGAAGAACGGGGATTTCATATTCCTTCCTTTAAGTCAAGCAATAGGATTTAGAATGGGAGAAGTAAATTTGCAATTAGGTGGAAAACAGAAAATAAAGGCAAGGAGAAGCAACCTATAAACCATCATCAATACAGGAATGTCCCAAAAGACATACTTATCTCAGTGTAAAAGGCAATTGCCCCTGAAGAAAAGGTGGGTAAAGTGAACTTTTTAATCACGTGCCACAAATTCTTCCCAGTCCCAAGCCTGCCACTAAAGCTTTGTAACTACAGGCCATCTACTAGCCTCTAAAAGGTTCACCATCCCCCTTTATAAAAATGAGAAGAATAACAACTAACGCATCGGGTTCCCATGAGGAAGTTCCTAACACAGTACCAGACACAGGAATTAACATAAGTATCAATCATCCCCTTCCCTTTGTCAACTGGCAAGTGTAAGCTCATGACCATACTCACGACCACGGAACAAGACAGCAGTAACAACCAGGCCTGTCTCTTTTGATACCTGGGTACCTGTTAAAAACTCACTTCTGACCCTGCCAGAGTGTCCTTTCCGCTAGGAATTATCAGCAGTGTTCTATTTGAATTCCAGAAAAGCAGAACTCAACAGAGATCATTTGCTCCTTTTCTAAGCTAATGGCATCATAAGTAGAAGGCATTTTCTACTGAATATTCTTAGAATGAGAGGTTTGACTTCTTGCCAAAGAAGCTATACTGAAGTCATCTAATATCCACAGGTCCCTGGATTTGCCTCTCAACACTAAAGCTTTCACTCTTGTTTCTTAGGCTGGAATCCAAGCAGATGTGGAGAGCAATCCATGCTATTTCTCTCTGTTCATGCAAGACCTAGTTTTTTCAGAAGATAGAAAGGATCAAGACGACAGGGAAGAGTGCATCTGGGCTATCTTAAAAGTAGGGCTCATCTGAGCTGGAAGCGCTGGGACTGAACATGTAAGCCCTGTGATGCTTTCACTATACCATCTTCACCATTGATTCAGCTCCCAGACACCAAAGATGGCTTGATTTGCACGTTTTAGCCTTATTCAAAATTAAAATTCTTTCAAAATAGATGCTACTTGGGGCAAGTCAGAAGAAAAAGGGGTAAAAGAGCTTCAAGGTAGGGGAAGACTCCATGAATACTTGTAGGGTATGCACAAATGCTACGATCTCCTGTCCTATGGGAAGCAAGGAGGGACAGAGGAGGAAAAGGGGGCAGCCTGAGTCGTGTTTCTTGACATGTGATAGGCAGCTCCTGAAATAGAAAGCCATAGGTTTCAAGTCTCAGGGGTATCACCTTCAAATACGTTGCGGTTCTAAGGGTGGATCAGTTTTCCCAACTGCGGACACCCTGCTGTGAGGAGAGATCCCAAGCAAAACACAAGCCTCTGACTGGGAGCCTTTGAGGTGGCAGGAGCCATGAGGAGTTCAAAGGCAAGGCCGGCCAATGGCTTGCACCTCCAAGAGCCTAGAGGGTGAAAGGTTACTAAAGCAGGAGCCACTGACCAATAAAACTGTGTTTGGTCAAACCTTCTCAGCAAAGAGGCTAGAGATTCATTTCTGCTGTGCCCCATTTCGGAATTATCCACGCCTCTGAATCCCACTGTTCCCTAGGTCAGATCAGGGACCTTCTTTAGTGATTAGCAGCTGACCAGCCCTCTCTCCAGTTGGGTCCATGGGCTAGCTAAAAGGTGGACTGGAAACCTTTAATCAGGATCTGTCATCAAAAATAAATAAATAAGAGCATGACTTGGGTAAACTAGTTGTAAAGGAATCTGCCCAGGGTGAGATTTCCCATGTCTGCTATACTCAAACCAGGAGAGAGCATAAGTTTGTTTGATCAGAGAAGGTAAATATAAAACAAGCCTCACTGCAACAGGCACACTTGAAAAGCCTACCCCTTTTAATTAAGACACACACACAAGTGTGAAGGGACTGAGGACAGAACCTGAAGGCTCATTTCATCCCATGTCATGCCACATTAGGGCCATGTTCCCCCCTCCCTCTGCTTCCCACACAGTAACAATTCCAGAGGAGGCTGAGGAGCTATTCTTTGGCAGGTTCTTTTTTTCTGGCTGTGAATACTAACTAGCTTGGCAGTCAGCTCACACGGGAGCCCTTTCCCCTGTCCCCACACACTCCCAGAGAAAGAGAAGTTGAGGATAGAGCGGGTCCAGTGCCGTTTATCACTGCTCCAGCTAACCAGAGCCACGTGGGCCCTCTATAAGCTGCCTGTGGCTGGGAAGCTCCGTCTTCTGATCACGTGTTACTAAGACAAGCTCTCCTGTTGATCCTGAGTGGAAACCCAATGTACGCGCCCTAAATCGGGACTCTGAACAGAGGGAGAAGTTTGAAATAGCTACACTCGCTATGTCAGTGGTTCTCATTTTTTTCCCCTGCCCTTTCTTACCCGGAGGATGACATATGCCTACGAGTAGGAACAACTGAGGTTCATCATGGCAAGGACACTCAAGAAAAATTCACGTCCCCATTCCCTACCAGAAAACATTTAAGAATCTGAGTGGGAGCAAGAGGGTTGAAAGAACTCAACCCTCAGTCTGCAGCTTCAAACAAAAAGAAAAACTCAAAGATATCTCTAAAATACAAATGATACATTTATAAGATCATCAAGACCTGGCCAAAACCTGAAAATTAAAAATACTTCAATACATATATGGACTTCAAATACTTGAAGACAAACCACTTGCTCCTTTTAATAAAAAGTTATCTGAAAGATAACCAGTGACCTGCTCACCTCCTATTACTGTCTTATCAAAATGGGAAATAAGTGCACATTTAAATACAACAAATTTGCCTTTCAGTTACACATAGAGAGAGAACAGTACTGCCAGAAACGGTTTACATGGAGCTCCTTCTGCACCAATTTTGGTCTGATTCAGTGTTAAAGGTCTTTAAGTCAAATTAAATGAAACAAGTATTCATAATTGTTGCCTTACATTTCCAAGAACAGTAGCATGGAATTACAAGATTAATTGTGTTATTATAAAATAATCATGCGACTCACGTGGGAGGAAGGGGATATGGGGATATGTATAAATACAGCTGGTTCACTTTGCTGTACAGCAGCAACTGGCACAACAGTAAAGCAATTATACCCCAATAAAGAACTTAAAAAAATGAAATGAAATGAAATAAAATAAAAGAATTAGAAAAAAAATCACGCGACTCCAAACTCTCTCAACCTCTTCAATGCTGAGGGAGATATAAAAATATACAAAAATATATAATAATCTATACTAAGACTTATAAATATAGACAGAAATCTAATGGATCAGTTTGCCCCTTACTGAAGACTTGACAATAGTGAATTCTTTACCAAATGTATCAACACTTGACAATTTACAAGTTACTATTTTGTAAACAAACCTAGATATTTTTCTAAGTAGGTATATAATAAATTCAAACCTGCACTGTTTCTTATAATGGGCAATGATTTCTCAGAAATGCTTCACAAACAGTCCCACCCTCTAGGAAACCAGCCCCAAAGAACCAGACAATCCTTACATAGGCTGCAAATTAATATTGAACACTTTTATTAGAGAGGCCATTTCCTGATGCAATGCCCCATACTGCAGACTCGTTACAAGGGATTAAGCATGGTTAACTCTAGAGACAGCTCTCCAACCAATGCGCAAAGAGGAAACTGACCATTCCACACACCCACACCCCTTGCAAAGGCTGTATGATGAAGACTGTTCGTAATCATATATTTACCAAAAATTTCCAATATACTAAATTATTTGTTAAATATTTTAGTAAGTTTATTAAAATTGTACCAGAAGCAGTAACATCCAGTTCAGTAAACTTCTTAACTAATTATAGGATATCAATTTGTTAGAAATGTACAAAAAAGTAGTTCTGTTGCTTTGGAGTTTGGGGCATTTTATTTTGTTTTCTTGCTTATTCTCCCCACAGGAGCTACACGAGTAATAACACAAACCAGTATTTTTTATTGTTTGCTCAATGAAAATCATCAATCCTAGATCAACAGCTACATAATTTGACTAACTTACTACAAAAATTCCTTGCTTTTGCCTTAACCTCAGGTTAATGACTATTTTAAATTGAACAAACTTGCAAAAGTACTCATGTTCAAAACTATCTGAGAAAGGAAAAATGTGTTTGTGCCAAAAGGGTGCAGAGCAGTTAAAAATATTTGTTCACTGGATCCTGCTTATCTCTCCCACCCTCTTCCTAAAAGCTTTAGTCAGGACAAGAGCAGACAGATACAACGTGGACCCTGAGGGCGTGACGCACACGGCCAGCCCGTTTGGAAGCAAGGCTGGAAAGCTGAAAGCAGGAGGGTGAGGATGCACTTTCTGAAACGCCTGGAAAAGCATTCTGGTCAGGAGATGCCAGAAATTTTGAGGCTCCATCAAGCCACTGGCCTTGGTCCAGGTAATGGTTTTTCCTTGCCCTCAGCTGTCTGCTGCTGGAGTTTTCCAGCAAAGACAGAAAGGAAAAGTGGTGGAGGAAAGGCAGGAGCAGCTTCCAGGCCACCTCTCTGTAACCAAGAGGGTAAAAAGGGCTAAGCACTGCAGGCTGACATTTATAGAGGGCCTGGCGCTTCCACGAAGCACTCTGGGAGGATTACTGGGGGTTAGCAATCTGGTCTAAAAGGGGCAGCGAGCAGACTGATGAAAGTCCCTTTAAATTCGATAACAGCAATGCTGTGGCCACAGAGACAGCGAGCTGGAGCTGGCAGAGACCTGAGAGCAGAGGGCTAGCCAGTCAGACGGCCTTTAGGAAAAAACTACATTGTAAAGCCAGCTCCCCTAGCCCTTCAGGGCAGCCCAACTCGCTGAAAGCACAAACTGCCAAGGGACGGCATTTCTAATCAGGGGGTAAAAATAAAAGCCTTTGGAAAACCTTCCTTGCCTAAGTTTTGCTGCCCTGCCCCCACCAACCAGGAGCAATTTATCCGGCCAAGGGCGAAGTTCCGGACCTGCAAAGGTTAATTACCTTGCTAGTTTTTTACCTCCAAATCACCGCTGTGCTACCCAATCCCTTCTGCCTGGCATTTTTCTTCAATTTTAATATCAGAAGTTTCACACGCCTGCCTGAGCTCCTGGACTCGGCAGAAAGGCCCATATAGCTGTCAGCAAACTGATAAGACCTTTAAAATGACTCCGCAGGGCCTCTTTATAAAGAAGACCCAAAGAAGCCCATAAAGAAAGAGGGCAGGGGCCACGGAAACCAGCCGCTCACACTGTTGTAACGTGGCATTAAAATGAGCTGCAGATTTATGGCAGTGTTTTAGCCCCTGGCCCAAGTCATCTGGGGATGAAGCGCTCGTCTCTGCTCTCCAGCGGGATTTCAGATACGGGATGGAGCTGGCTGGAAAGGGACAGGGGAAGGGAGGCAGAGGGAGCAGGAGGAAGAGAGGAGAGGGGAAGGGAAGCAGCAGAGAACCAGGAAAACCATATAATACAACTCATTCTCCTTTCAGCAGGTGAACAACAGCTATTCCTAAAAAATATCTGACCGGTCCTCGAATTCACATAAAAATTTCCTTTATTTTGAGTACATACCTAGTAAAACTCGAGTTTTCAACTGTTTGCCACCATCCAAATGTCAATTCTGATTTTGACGTTTCTCTTTAAGCTTATTTTTTAATCTTCTAGTTCAAAAAGTGAATAAAATCATGATCTAGCAGAGAACCACGTTAAAAGGGGGGAGAAGACTCAGTACGAAAATTTTTCTCATTGGAAAGGGGAAAAAGTAACAGTATTTTTATTCAAATGTGCCAATGAATTTTTTTTAAGGCCAGCTAGAGAACCACTGATTTTCATAAGCCATCCTGATCCTAACAGAAAAACAGAGAGGTGAACCTCCCTCTATGCCAAGATGTAGAAAGCACACCAGACCCACAGGAATAAATTCTGCTTCAAGTTTCCAAGCCCAGAAGCAAATGCATAATACATCCGTGTTGGTAACTCACTGTGGTTCCTGAAGACCGAGCCCCATACCAGGAGGCTCCCGCCAGTGTTCAAACACAGACTCAGGCGGAGCACACCCAGATGATGGCCAGCAGGCAGACCAGAACCTAGAGGTTTTAAGTAAATGATCTCACTGAATCACTACAACTGCTCTATCGTATCATCACTCCCAGGTCTGAGATAAGAAAATTGATGCTTGGCAAAGTTAAGTAACTTGCCCACACTCACAGAGCTGGTAGACAGATGGCACAGCCTGGGATGGAGACTCAGGTCTCTCCGACTCAAAAGCCCATGTGCTTTCCACTACCCACACTTCTCAAACTTTCCGGACTGGGACCCACACTAAGAAACATATAAATACATTTTATACTGCAACTCACCACACATATACATACAAAAGAAACAAAGGTTTCAGGAAATATTTACCCTTGCTATGTAATAATCTGATATCTTCCTATCATCTTTCATTTTTAAAAAATAAAATGCCAGTCAAGAGCCACTGAACTGACCTCATGATCATGGATGATGACCCTCAGCCCGGAAAACACTGCACTACACGATGTTCTCCTTGCCCCAGAAAATCATCGGCCGGGGTCAGAAAACCTGGCTTCCAGGGCGGCTCAGCTCTGGCCCCAGCAACTCATTTTTCAAGATCATTTGGACTCTAGGGTTTACACGTCATTTATAAAATATGAGAAAAGGGCTGAATAATTTCTAAGGTCCCTTCCAGCGCTTTGATTTTTTTCCCTCCATCTCCTTAACTGGCACTGCTTTCCCCTTTCATCACACATCTTTTCATTACTCTCCACTTGTCACTGACCTTCCCTTCCTTCTAATTCCCTACAAAGTTCTCTGCTGCTGGTATTCCAAGACCCCCTCGGGCTGCTCCACCTGACCTACAGAGTCTTTCCCACAAAAGCCAACCTCTGGGTGGAGGTCAGTACCTCTCAGAGGATCCTCTCTCCCTATTCGAGGCCACCCCGTCGTGAAGCCTCCTTTCACGTCCTGATCCATTCCTGACTCTCCACAGTACAGCCGAGTGACAGCACTTCTGGCCTCTTCATTCATATGTTACTGCAAGTACTCCCCATCGCACCTTGAGGGCCTTTCTTATAGACAGGATCTGTGTTCCTCTCCCCCTTTTTAAAAATCTCCCTCAATATGCCAATACGATTCTAGGAACAAAGCAGGTACTCAATACATATTTATTTGATGGGTTTGCATTATGAAATCAAGGACTCTAATTCTCCTAGATTTAGAGAATATTTAGGTGGGCTGCTCTAGGAAAAGTTGCTAAGCCAATTAAAACTGGCATCACAATACGACAAGTATTTACAGACAGAGCCCCATCCACTACCCGTGATGCTCGCCATGGACAAGGGATGCCAAAGTTGCCAAGGAAAGCAGCTTTGTGGTCTCTCCATCTGGACTGTGAGGGTTTAAATCTCAGAAGCTATACAAAATAACTGCAAATCAGCCCAAACCTTAAAGACAGGGAAATTTACTTACAGGCCCTAGTGCACTATAAATTTGAGACGGTTCTATTAAAATGCTTTTCTTGGCTTCCCATCAGATACTTGGCAAAAGTCTTTTTCCAATAAGATTCTTAATACTAAAGTTGAAAAAAAAAAAAAGTTAAACACATAAAAATGCTCTTCCTTAAGAGTTCCAATTAAATGAGTCCTCATTTTATCCTGCTTTAAACATACATTGACGGGTCTCCTTCACAATATGGATTTATACACTCAGGAAAACTCCAACAGAGTATACAGTGCTACTGAAACAAAATTATGAAGCTCAAAATATCCCGTAATCACACTCTTCCCCAAGGCTCTCCCACTGGCCAAAGAGCCTGGCTTTGTATCAGAACTATGGTTGTCTGTTTCACAGGGAGAACTCCAAGAGTCAGGTCAATGTATTTCGTTGAAGGGTAAGTGATCCACTAACTTTTTTTAGGGCAAGTACGAAAGCAGAGATTGGGAAACAGAGCTTGGAGTGGCCTGTTGGGACCAGAGAGCAGGGGGGTAGGTAGGGAGGCAGGGAATACTTGGCATTTTTTAAAAGCCCTGAGAGTTCAGTTTATGTATATTAAAAAATTTTCAGTTTCACAGTGGGGGGGATAAGAGTGACAGACATTATAATATCAATCCTGGAAATCAGAAGTGAAATCTTTTCCACATTCCTCATAATATATTTCCAGGGGTATGTCCAGTCCCAAATGTCTCAAGCAAATGCTTTTTGGGGAAGACTATCCAATAAACAGTTAGCTTGACTCTGGGAAGCGCATCCTGATTTTTAGCTTCGATCCACGCCACAAAGCTCTATGATTTGAATAAAGTTGTGGGCAGCAAAACAGAGCATGTTCCCTGTCTGTCCCTTATATATGGTGTGGTCTCAGGAGGATCACTTTATGCATCTTTTCTTCAGTCTCCTCACATTAAAATATTCAGATTACACCTCTCACTGCCTATCTCACTGCTCTGTTTAAAGAGTTCGCTTTGTAAACTGTGTGTGCTGGTGGCAGGGGAGGGAGGGAGAAATGGACACAGACTGCTACGCAGCTGTCAATGGACACAACAGTCAAGCCACCAGCACAGGGAACCCCCAGAAAACACACCCATCTGGGCTGCTGAGGCTTCTAGACATCCGAGGGTTTACACCTTTAAGTGGATCACAAAACACTTTTAAAAAATAAAAACAAATAATTTATATAGAAAACTTTATAAAATATTTTACATGAAAGCCATTTTTTTTAATATATATATGCTAAACAAAATTTAAACCTTAACTTAAAGATTGCAGGGTATCACCAAGAGTAGCCTTTTCTGTATTTCCTCTATTTTAAGATGCCCCATCAGTAACAGCTTCAAGGGGACAACATAGAAACTATGTTCAATGTTCAAAGTGACTGAGACTCATCTGGATGCCAGAAATCCAAAATATGAAAAACAAACACGTGCATACTTCTTTGAACTGAGGAATTCGGCCATCTTACAATGACACACCCAGGATATCGTGAAGTGATATACGTGTAGCATTTGATGTAAGCCTTTAAGATGGAGAATCTTCAAGATATACGCTGTCTGCCATATATCCCAAGTGCTGAGAGTTCTATCTTTAAAACAGGTTTTCCATCTTCTCTATTCATGCCTGACTGGCAGAGGACCCATCTCACAGACCCTCACTTGCAGTCTTTCTCTCCTTCAAATCTATGACTTCTACACTACCATGGCTGCGGAGAGCGGATAATTGAATCACGTGTAAGTAGGATACAACAGCAGCCTCCTGCAGGGGCTGTCCCCTGAGTAAGGTGCACGAACGCTGGTGGACAGGCACACACACTCACTGTTCTGTGGTCTTGTCTGCTCTCTCCTCTAACACAGCTACGCCTAACTACAGTCCTGCTGGGTGAGGGTACCACATTTTCTTCAACAGAAGTGTTCTTCTTCCTAATCAGCCCATTATATCTTCAAGTACTCATCCGCAGCAGTGATATTTGGTATGCTTAGCAGGAAAATACGAAGGCAGACTGAGACGGGTCAGCGTAATAAACTGAAAAGAAACTGACATTTTCACTTAGCCAAGCGTTAAAGGAAAGGGAGCAAAGAGATGCTGAACGTTTCTGCCACCTCAAAGGCTCCCAGTCAACTGAGTACAAAGAAGAGTTCAAAGGCACGGCAGGCTCCTGACTTCCACCTCCTAGTGTGGCTGAGGTTAGAGGTCACTGCTGGTGGAGCCACTGACCAATAAAAGAATGTTTGGAAACTCCACTCAACAGATAAACTGGGGATCCATGTACCCCTCCCTCCCTACCCACACAAACATTTCTAACTGTACAGCCCAGTGTCTGCTCAGCCTTCTGACACCCAGACTGCTTTCTCTTCCACTGCGATTCAAAGGGAGACTGGGGACGTGAATGCTCCATCTGACTACAGAAAAACACTTGGCTGCGTACTTCTTCCTGCCCTCCAGTATGAGAAAGACGGCTGATGGGACTCTCCATATTTAAGGCTTACATTAAATGCTACCTCCCCAATAAAGCTGCCCCTAACAGCTTTAACCCACACTTCCTCCCACTGCAGACCGCCAACATCCTTTGGAGAATCTGCACCACCCTGTCAGCTTTCTCTGGGCTGATACCCACCTATCCCCATGATGGCTGTCAGGCCTTTGTGGGTGGGGGTCACAGGTTTTGTGTTATCTCCCATCATCTCCCCTTGGTGGGAAAAACATAATTAGGGCTTCACTAAATTAATTAACTAGTTAATTTAGTTCATGGGACAATAAAAGGCTGACTGTTAGCTTGGCTTTATACTGCTATAACTATTAACCTCTACTAATTGAAGGAACTGGTTTTTAACTTAATTACAAAAAACCCTATAAGCCACCCCAGCTCTTCCAAAGCCACATATGCCGGCGCTGCTGCGTGCTGGGCTTCAGGGGTAGATAACGCAGATGCAGGCAGCACTTCAAAAATCTTAGCTGAACTCCAGCTCTTCAGGTTCTAGCCCTGCACTGAACTTTATGGCTTTCACTATCGCATCTAACGTCAGGAGGAAAACGTAATTACGTTTCCTTGTCAGGCAGGTGCATCCTAACTCCCAAGTCACGTTAAGGACTTTCACCTTATGTTCATCGATCAGGTTATAGCCCCTGAACTCTAAGCTGCAAAAGGTTACTGCAATACCTTCATCACCAAGATCCCATCCCACACCTCTGGGGTCAATGCAGAAACTCTGGCTCTATCCCGTCACAGGAAAGCGGAATCCTGCGCTAAGTGCAGGAGGACGATGTCAGTGTAGCTCATGGCACTTAGGACTTCCTGGAAACAGTAAAATACGCAAAAGGAAAACAACTCACTTAAAAGTGGATGGAGCCCTCTGCTGGCTACAGCTGTCTGTGCAGCCCCTTGAGCCGGTTCTGAGCTGCTCAGCAAGAAAATCAGACCCCCTTGTTCCTCAGTCTCAGCTCATTCTAACAAGATCAACCAGCGGTTCTAAGGTATCAACTCCTGACACAACAGGTTTTCCCCTAAAAGTTTATGCCTGTCTTACAAAAAGACTCAAATTTGACCTCCCTAAAGAGAATTCACTAAGGTATAAAAACTTCCCAGAACCAAGTGTTTGCTGTTTTTTCAGTTACTCCTGCCAAGGTCACATTAAATCAATGGAGGGTACACAGAAGGCAAAATAACCACCATATTCTGGAAAGAACAAAAGAACCGTCTCTAACCTTAGAGAGAGGACACATTAACTATCAATAGAAAAGTGGTTTCCAGTCACAGCAATTGTGCCCCATGGGAGGCACTTGGCAATGCCTAGAGACATTTCTGGTGTCACAGTTTGGGAGACAGATGTGCTACTGGCATCTGCTAGCTGAACACAGGCATCGCTCAGATCCATCTGAGAACTGCTTCAACCAGATAACCTCACCTCCAGCTGAGATCAGTCCAGTCGAGACACCTGAGGTTTCATTGTGGGGACGCAGAACGTGCAGAGAAAGGGTAGCAGGACTAACCGGGGCATGGCAGAGGAGTGCAGCAGGTCTGAAGGCAGCACAGAGAAAAGGGGCGTCAGCAGGCAGGAGGGAGGTCTGGAACGGGAGGCAGGAAAGTAGCAAGACCACCTTTATTCTGCAAGGTGACATAACGCAGGCTATTCACCACCAGAGACAGCAACTGGCCCTCCTGACAGGAGGTGGTCATGGGAAGGAGGTGACCACTTAATTACTAATGCTGTCAAGGACAAGAGTTTCACAGCGGTTTTTTTTTTTTTTTTTTTTTTTTTTTTATTTCTTGTTTTATTTATTTTTTTGGGGGGGGTACACCAGGTTCAATCATCTGTTTTTATCACAGCGGTTTTTAACAGCTGAATGGAACATGAGAGATGATCTAGCCAACACCTTGATTTCATAAATGAGGAAAGGAAAGTCCCAGGAGCTCTGGTAACTTGTCATGGTTGTACAATTAATAGGGACAGACCCAGAGCTCAAACCCAAGTCTTCTGACTCTAAGAGTCTTCTGAACCCAAATAACCTAAAAGTACACTGTTTTAAGTAACCTTTAGTCACCTCGTCTCGACGGTTCTATGATTCCAAGCCTGTCACAGGAAAGACTGGCCAGGCTCATCTCAGATGTGTGGTTCCAAGCCAAGCTCCTGGGGAACAAGGTCATTCTGTGAGCCGGCCGTGGGTGCTCTGCTCTGAGAACTAAGTGATTTTCTTTCCCACACAAAGGTGGTGGGGTGGAGAAGGTAACTGGACAGAATTTGCTTATTTTTAGCTCCCCAGTGTTTTCTTAGCCTTTTAGACTAAATCTAGTAAAAGATATCTGATTTAGCAGATGATTCCCTGTTTAATTATGTTAACAAATCAAGATCCATAAAAAGAAACAGAAAGAGCATAAACACCAGGGCCCTTCAAGGAGCATCTTCTTCCACATGAACCACAGGTTTAGGTCAAGACTGTGGAGATCTCTAGGCTGATTTTCTAACTCATGACAACTCAGATGAGGTCAGCAGTTGAGTAACGGGGAAACCCAGAAACTTAAAACGAACATGGGTGTGCTATGAAAAGACTACAGGGAGGCTAAATTCAACCTTTGATTTGTTTTCAAATCAGAACGCCAAAATGTTTTACAGATGAGGTTACTGAGGTCCAGAGAAGACAGATTCCTGGCCAAGGGCACAGAGTTAGTGACCGGCCAAGCTGGCATTCAACACAGGCAGTCTGGGGTCAGACCTACAGACTTAATTACTGTGTGACATGCCATCTCCTCGGTTTAAGAAGCTCGGAACCAAAATAGAGAGGTGGCCTGACCATATCCACTAACTCCCTCCTAAAATCCTAAAGTGACAATTAAGGGGAATTTTTTTAAATTAAGGCACAACCACTCAAAGATAAAGAGAACGGGGGAGGAGATAACATTAACAAAGTGTGGAAGCAGGAAAGCAGAAGGAGAGGTGGTAGTTGACGCTACAGGCCCAAGAGACTGCATCCTAGATCAGCTGAGAGAAACCTGAGTTCCGCCGCAGAAACTCAGGGGAAAAGGCAGAGTTCACAGCAGGAAGACAGATGGAAAATGTATTTAAGAAGCAGTTAGAAGCCCAGAATCCCTGCCCACTGCACACAGCCAGGTGAATGCCCTGCCCTCACCCAGACAGAGGCCTGAGGCTCGGTCCTGGGACAAGGTTAGATACCAGGGTGCAGAGGGAGGTTACATGCTCAATGCTGAGAGCCCTCCAAACCTCTTCTCTGGCTCATCACCTACACAGATAATTTTGATAAAAATAAAAACTTGTAAAAATCCACTGAAAGAAAAAAAGAACTGGAGAAAACCATAATCCAAAAGGATACATGCACCCCCCTCAACGTTCACTGCAGCACTGTTTACAACAGCCAAGACATGGAAGCAACCTAAACGTCCATCGATAGAGGAGTGGATGAAGAAGATGTGGTACATATATACCATGGAATATTACTCAGCCATTAAAAAGAATGAAATAATGCCATTTGCAGCAGCATGGATGGACCTACAGATTATCATACTAAGTGAAGTCAAAGAAAGACAAATATCATATGATATCACTTATATGTGGAATATAAAAAAATGGTACAAATGAATTTATTTACAAAACAGAAATAGAATCACAGATGTAGAAAACAAACTTACGGTTACCGGGGGGAAGGCAGGGAAGGGATGTATTGGGAGAGTGGGACTGACATATACACACTACTATTCATAAAACAGATAACTAAATAAGGACCTCCTGTATAGCACAAGGAACTCTACTCAATACTCCGTAATGACCTACGTGGGAAAAGAATCTAAAAGAGTGGAAATATGTATATGTATAATTGATTCAATTTGCTGTACAGCAAAAGCTAACACAATACTGTAAATCAACTATACTCCAATAAAAAAAAAAAACAAAGAAATAGAAACAACATGCACAGTACCGATACTGGGATAGTCTTTTTTTCATTTTTTAACTCATTTCACATTTAAGTCCAACTAAATTTCTTTCAGGAGAGAGAGGGCAGCAGGACTAAACGGGACACGTGGTGGATGCGTTAGACAGTGGAGAGCAGCCCAGGGGAAGGGGCGTCAGAAGGTGGATGAGAGACCTGGGAGGGCATACCTGTTCTGGGGAAGAGGAGGGCATCCCTTAATCATGAGGGCTGCTGAGGGGGGACCCAGGCCAGCTGATACCACAACACTCTGAAGGTCAAAGCTGCTCAGAAGCATCACCTTGAAACATGCTGGCTTCCACGGCCAACTCAGACACCAGAACCCTCACCTGCTATGTAAACCACCTTCCAGAGATGGGTAGCTCTGCGTCCTGAACACACTGCTGACGTGTGACCCTCGCGTCACAGCAGGCTTACCTCAGGAGCGTTTCTGAATCTCTGATAGTTATTATTCCAAACCTTACCTGATGCGGCTCCCTAACACTGTTTTCCTCTTTTAAGTCTGGTTGGTCGACACAGTGGAGGAAAATACCCCACTCCCACATTCAGCAGCTGTCACTCTGTATCCAAGCAGCCAAGGCCACCCTTTCACGTCACCCATGCCCCCTCCGCAGCAGGGCTGCCTGCCCCTTACCTGTCTCTGCATTTCTTCAGTCTGTCTTTGGGGGATGCTGCGCAGAATACTGTACACATCTGACATCTTTTCTTCTGGCACGACCACAGATGCTCTAGGGACAAGAGCAAAACAACCGATGTACGTACAGCCCCGTCCAGAGAGCACTGCTGCGTACACACCTGTGTAATTCTCACAAGCAGAAGCAACAACGCCCCAAACCTCCCTCAGCCCCACAGCCCATGCAGTGAGGAGTCCTTCTTCCTTCCCCCTTTCTCAGGGCCGACCAGCTCAAAGGAGCTCCCACCAGCTCCCTCTCTCGCCCCGTCACCACTCTATTCATCTCCCGTCCTCTGTCTGCTCCCCACTGTGCTCCAGCCACACAGGTACCCTCTCAGTCTCCTGAACACACCACACTCTGCCCAACCACAGGGCCTTTGCATGTCCAATTCTGCCTAGCCGGTCCACTCTCCTTCACTCTTACTGCCTGCTCTAAATTAACAGTGACTTCTCCTGTAGCTATATTCCCCAATTCATCCATTTCTTCCGCATATATCTACTGAGTCCCTACTATATGCTAGGTCCTGGCAACACAACAGTGAACCAATCAGACAAGGAAGGCCAGGGAGTGAGAGAACCTGGGGAATGACCAAGGGATGAGCATTCTAGGCAGAAGGAACAATAAGCAACAGGCCCTGAGGAAGCAGGGTGTCAGGAATGTTCCAGCAACAGCAAGGAGGCCAGCGCGGCAGGAGCACAGTAAGGAAGGTGGAGAATACCAGGCAATGAAGAAACAAGGGAGAGAGGGTCACAGCAAAGCCTCTGCGGCCTTGCAGGCCATTTAAGGACTTGGGCTTTCACTGAAATAGAAAGCCACAGAAGGCGTCAGGAAAGCACGGCATGGTCTGGTTATGTTCCGACAGGATCATTCTGCCTGAGGTGTTAGAACAAACCACAGGAAGCAGGAGCGGGAGCAGGGAGAACAGCTGGAGCCCACTGCCACGGTCCCGGCAAGGGACATTAAGAGGGAGGAAGTGCTGGAAGTGACGTGGGGATGCAGCCGGCAGGACGTGCTACCAGATTAGAGACGGCGGGTAAGGGGGAGGGGGCTCGGTGACCACTTAGCTTCATGGATTCAGCAGGCTTTGTCATTATAATTGGATAAGCTAATTTATTAAAATCTGAAACCCCCTCCACCCACTGGCCCAGTCCATGAGGATGGACCCAAGCCTGGTCCCACGCATCAGCATGTCCTGTGCACCTGGCATATCGCCCAGCACACACAGCACTTAATAGATACTTGCTGAATAAGTAAATGACTTCTACCATGCAGATGGGAAAACTGAGGCTCAAGAAAAGATTAAATGACTTGCCAAGATCACAAAGCTAGCCAGTAACAGAGCTGGTTATCTGAATCCCAGCCTTTCGGCTTTAAATCCGGAGCCCTTCCACCACTTACCCATAATCACAACTACCCAGGCACATCTAGATCCTCATAGGAATGAATATGTTTTCAGACTCCGCTCAGGGTCACTGCCTCTGACGAGCCCTCCCCAACCCCACGGCCAGCAATGTTATGTGTCTCCTCCTCCCTCTCCGAGCATCCGGCCCAGCCAGGGCTGCATCTCAGCACTGCATCTGGGCATCACTGGCCTACCTATCTATCTCCCACACTGGACTAGGAGCTTCTCGGAGGCAAGACTTGACCCTGATCATCTCTGTATCCCCATACTCAACACAGTACCTGGCAAAGAAAGGGCGCTCAATACATATTGCCACTGATGAATAAGGGACTGGAAGCGGCTCATCACTTCTCCAGGACAGAGAGAATCACACACCTCCTCCTCCAGGCTAAACGGGACTCCGTCCCTGTTCTGGGCTTCCATAGCCCCTCTGCGTGCATCTGTTACAGTGTTTTTCACACAATATTATAATTGTGGGTTTGTATTCCCCACTAGATTCTCACCTCCTTAAGAGCAGAGCCTGTATTGTTCACAGTAAGCTTTCTAATAAATGTGAGATAAATGAACGTACACATGAATGAATGCTACTTAAATTGCTCAAATACCTGCAGTGACCACACTTGAACATAGTATCAAAAGAGGCGGGAGAGGAGAAAGCAATTACGCATTTGAGGCAAAGACAAGCCTGAGAGGTATATACAAAAGGAACTCATTTTCAAAATCCTTTAACCTCCAAAGCCCTGGGGAAATGAAACAAGAGACAAGCTGACTATTCCATTAAGCACAGCACTGACAGCCATAGCCAGGCAGGACCCACGCGTGTCCATCTGTCCACTGGGAGTGTTTCTAAGCTTTCACCTGTGTGCAGGTGCTCTGCCCCCAGGCAGTACTTTATGCAAATTCAACAGATTCTAGAGCAGTGGTTCTCAACTGTGGCTACAAATCAGAATCACCAGGTGAGCTTTAAAATTCCTGAGGACAAGGCCCAGGTATGTGTTTAAAAGTTCTCCAAGTGAGTATACTCTAGTCATAGCTGAGAACCACTGCTCTAGGTCAAGGGTAAATGTTTTCTTCTGAAGAACCAGATAGTAAATATTTTAGGTTTTGCAGGCCATGTAATCTCTGCCATTTTAAACCATAGTACTCACCTCTGTCAGTGTAGCTCAGAAACAGCCAGAGATCATGTGTAAATGAGTGGGTGTGCTGTGATTCAATAAAACTTTATTTACAAACACTGGCAGCCTGCCATATTTGGCCCAAAGGCCTCAGTTGGCCAACCTCTGCTCCAGGCCAATGGGCTAACTCTCCTTATGGAAAATAAGGCAAAAACAGTCTAAAGGAGTAGTTCTCAGATCAAGCGATGTACTACAGTTGCTGGGGGGACTTTTAAAATCTCATCCATGCAGGACCCCTTGTGTGAAGTTTATTGGAAGGTAATACCCACCTCTTCCAGTCAAGAACTTCAGAGAAAGGCAAAACGTAGGCGTCTGCAATGATAACCGGGACACAGCCGGCCCGCAACACGTCACTCAGTACTGCCTGGCCCAGCCGAGCTCCGCGAAGGACCACACAGAAAGTAGCCTCCTGCAGGAACACAGGCAGAGGGAGGGGATTACATACCAGTGTCGCTGAGCCACTTCCTCTGATCCCTGCAGACCCCGAAGTTCTCTTGAGGGCTGCAGCCAAGCAAAACCGAACATGCTAAAGGATGACAGCTCACACCAGGAAGACTGAAACGCGCAGGTGGCTGCCGTGTTCTGGGTTTCACTCGTCAGGGGCACCGCAACGCCTCCACTGCCGGCACTCGGCAAATGTTCACAACCCACGTCCACGTCTTCCTCTAGACACTCAACAGCATGACTTCCCACGGGCTGGACTCCTTCAGCCCTAGTGTGCTATGTACACACGCTGTGGCGCAGTGGCTGCGCAGCGCTCAGAGTACTTACCTCTGCCTACCCCGGAAAAGAATGACTTCGTCTGGGCGTAACCATCTTTCCAGAGGACTCCCTAAACAGAGAGTACCAAATCTCCTTTCGTCCTTCTACTCCCCATGGCACTGAGCAGTGTGCTTTGCATACAGAAGACTTTCATCTCCTGAATGCAATGCCTTTCAAAACACGTTAACACAGATATGTTCTATTTATAAACAATACACTGAACAAAAAGCAAAATCTCAAAAAATTTCTTTCTCCTTCACTCCCTCAAACCCACTCAATGTGGGGCACATTTGGGAAAATGAGAGATGTACAGAAGAAAAAACAGTTGCAATAAGTCAACCAAAATAAGAAAAGACCCTATCTCTAATATTCACTTTCTCCCAGTTTTTTTTTTTTTTGCCTCTTCAGGAGAAAAATAAAAAACAAAAACACTGTTTAATCTTTAAAGCTAGAGAAAAAGAAAGGTCAGAAAAAACATGAAGAAACTCAATATGCCAAATTCCTCTGGGGATAAATGAGAAAGCAGCAAGAGTGGAGAAAGGGCATCCGTCATGGTGCCTGGAGGTGCAGGTGGACAGCTCAGTCGGCCCTGAAGAGTCAGCGTCCAGATGTGGACACACGTGCTGATAACCGTTTTTCCTGTCTAGACAAAGGTTACTATAAATACTCCTGCTCACATCACCACTGTTATCAGTCAGACATTCCAGAGGAGATGCAACACTTTTTAAGAGAAAGTATTTTAACAATCTCAGCATGGGCCAGTTCTCATTGGAGATTTAAAAAAAAAAAAAATCACACCAGCTTCTTGATATTTCTCCTTGAACTATCCTGTCTGTATTTTAAATAGTTAAATGAACAAAACTCAATTTCTTCTTTCCTGGCCTCTAGGCCCTTGGAGTGTGAAACATCCTGCTTATAAAACACCCCCAACCTCCAAAGGACTGCTCTGCTTCTGGTTATAGAAGTCCTGCCACCTCCACAATACCAGTAGGACAGGCTAAGGGGCGGCAAAAACACCAAGAGACAAAACGGTAACAAAAATAAAAACCTCCCACTCCCAGGAAAAGCTGACCGCGGACTTGTGGGCTGGCAGTCAGAGGACACGAGATGCACCTTAAAGAAGGAAGTCTCTCGGGGCTGGATTATGAATACAGGGATAAAAGCAAAATACACACACCTACTCTGACGGTGTGGCTTCTCTGGAAATCTATGGGATTTGTGCTTTTGCAGTACGATGAATATCTGAAAGCAGGAGGAACACTCAGAGACCAAGCAGCTTTACACAAACAGTACACAGACTCCAGAGGTCCCAGAGGTCCATGGCTGCGGTGAAGAGCAGCCCGTGTCTTCCTCTCCCCTTGGGGAGCTCTGCCAGCTGCACGTGGGAAACACCCGTTTGTTGGGGTCAGTTTCACCTCGTGGACGTGACCTGTGCCGAGCCCTGAGAGGGGGCTGGGCGGGACTCACCTGCAGCACCTGCGGGTAATCGAAGACCTGGTGCTGGTGGCAGCGCTTTCGGACGGCGGGAACACCCTCAGAGAGGTTGGTGCACTTGTCCAGGACCAACACTGCCTCTCCGTGTCTGGCCTCGAGGGCGGCCAGCTCCTCTCTGTACTCAGGATGCAGAGCCACCTGGGACGACAGGAGGAAGTACCGCCGTGGCCTATGAAGGAGAAAACGAGGGACTGGGACCTCGCAGCAGCTGTGTGAGTCACGCTGAGACCAACTTTGATATTAAATTTACAGCAACATGCATTTTCTCACCCGTCTTCATTCACATCCTTGACTTAATTATATTCTGTAGCATGGCTGAATATTTAAAATATTACATACTCTAAGAAAGTATGTAATCATACTTTAATCATGCCATCATTAAAGATTTCATTTGGGAGGACTTCCTAGGTGGCGCAGTGGTTAAGAATCCACCTGCCAACGCAGGGGACACAGGTTTGAGCCCTGGGCCGGGAAGATTCCACATGCCACAGAGCAACTAGGCCCATGTGCCACAACTATTGAGCCTGCACTCTAGAGCCCATAAGCCACAACTATTGAGCCTGTGTGCTGCAACTACTGAAGCCCAAGCGCCTAAAGCCTGGGCTCCACAATAGAAGCCACTGCAATAAGCCCACGCACCACTATGAAGAGTAGCCCCCACTCACCGCAACTACAGAAAGCCCAGGTGCAGCAATGAAGACCCAGCACAGCCAATAAATAAATAAATAAATAAATTTATTTAAAAAAAAAAAAGATTTCACCTGGGAAAAGCTTTTAATGTTTTGAGGAAATGCTTATAATATGCCGAGCTTAGGAAGCATGCTTTAAATATGTGTGAATGTGTGTGTGTAAAAAGAGAAGCTGACTGACTGGTCGATTATTTGGAAGAACATCAAATATTATCATTAATTCTATCTGAGTTCTCTGCTCTGAAAAGGAACTGAGAGCGGGCTGCAACCTTCAAACAGGAAAACAAGTGGTCTTAACAGGCAGCACTGGCATGAAAGCAGAATAGATGAAAGACTGCTTCCCACGGCTGAGTGGCAGCCTATGCTATGGGGGAGCTCAAGGGAAAGACAGCCCCCATCCTCAAGGCCACATGGATTCAGGAAGACCAAACTGGTCACTGAGAACAAATGGAAAAAACCATCTTCCCTAAGGGGTAGAACCAGTCTTCACATTTGGATAGCAAGGATGCTTAAAAGAAAATGAAGCGTAAGAATGATTTCTAAGAATCTAGTGCCATTTAAATCTTCAAGAGAGACAAAATGCGAACACAAAGTTAGTAAGTCAGGAGTTGGGGGAAGATTCTGGGGAGACCAGATGGTAGGTAATTCCCTCCTGGAACGCAAGATTTCCACAAGGCAAAGAGGTTACAGAGCCTAAACACCACAAAGGCTGAGGGGCCAGCAGGGATCACTGTCAAAGAATGGAATAATATAAAGCAGGTTCCAGAAGAAATGAAACCCCCATCAGACCTAGAAGTAGGACTCACTTAAATCTACCTCAAAGTGGTACAGACCAGGGAAAATACTGAAGATACGCTGCTCTAGGCAATGCCACCAGGGGAGCTAACAGGATCTGGGTTCTCTCTCAGTGCATAAGAAAGAACCCAAATCCTATAGCCTCAACCACCCCCACCCCCTTTTCTTCTTGCTTTGGGGAGAAAGAAAGGGTTATTGTTTTATTTTTCTTTCATTTCTCAGGCTTATTTGGAGGCTCCAGCTGGAGTTCACCTTACACACCCACCCATGGCTGGATGTGAAAAATAATCATCCTCTAACTGAGAAGGTGTCATCTTTAACAAGCATTAAGCTCCATGCCCAAAAGACACAAAGCAGTGAGTGAGAAGGTAAACACTCTCCCCACCAGCAGCAAACAGCAGCACACACCATAGCCAGACAGCTCTCAAATCCTCAGAACCCTTTCTTCTGGTCATTCCTTTCCACAGTGAACTAAAAGCAAAGGGCACTGCCCACACCACAGGTAGGAAAGAAAGGGACAAGCAGATTCCCTAGAACTTCACTGTCCAACAACAGTTAGCCACATCAAACCATTTATGTCTATTAAAACTTAAAATCTAGTTCCTCAGGCACTTTAGCCACATTTCAAGTGCTCAACAGCCATACACGGCCAGTGGGCACCTGACAGCACAAATACAAACCATCTCCTTCCCGAAAGTTCTGAGAGAGCTGCCCTGGACGGTAGTGCAGACCCAGAGCCCGGGCAGGGGCAAGCAGAAGTAAGAAAGGCATGGGGGCTTCCCTGGTGGCGCAGTGGTTTAGAATCCGCCTGCCAATGCAGGGGACACAGGTTCGATCCTTGGGCCGCGAAGATTCCACATGCCATGAAGCAACGAAGCCCGTGCGCCACAACTACTGAGCCTGTGCTCTAGAGCCCGTGAGCCACAACTATTGAGCCCATGTGCCACAACTACTGAAGCCTGTGAGCCTAGAGCCCGTGCTCTACAGCAAGAAAAGTGACCACAACAAGACGCCCGCACACCGCAATGAAGAGTAGCCCCCGCTCACCATAACTAGAAAAAGCCCGTGTGCAGCAAGGAAGTCCCAACACAGCTAGCCTATCAATCAATCAATAGAAAGAAAGACATGGAACAGCAGCCCGTCAGGGAGACAGTTTGGATCAGCTGTACAGACTAGTTTCTCTCATCCTGGACAACATCCCCCTAAGTTACATTTTATTAAACAATACACTGGATATTTATAACCAAAAGTATTCCTTCTAGCCACTGAAACAGACTCATGGATCCTACTCCCAGCCCTGAGCCTCAATCATTTTTCTTTTGTAAAAGCATTAATTTTCAGAGGGATGACTTTGATGGGAAGATCACATATAGGGAGCACTCAGTTCATCTCAAAGTGAAGACCATCTTCATTCAAAGTATTTCTTGTAATCAAACTTGCTTGTTTAAACAGGAGGAAGATTTACAGTCAAACTCTCAAGACAAGCATGGAAACCACCTTCACACATCTGAAAATGAAAGACTCGTGAGGTGGTGAGGTTTTCTTTTTATTACAAATCAGAAAACTTTTCAATAAGAAGTTATAGTAACAATGCGTATGTTAAGCTAGAGCTAAACGGCCTCTAAAGGTCTTTCCAATTCCCAAGACACTGGTTCTACAATGGGTGTCATAGAGCGAGGGGACTTTGCTGGATGTTTCTGGAGATTTTCTATTTAAGTAAAGCTGCTAACATAAAACTGGTGCCCCAGGCTGCCTAGAATAAGAATAGACATGTTGGTATCCAAGGGGATGTCCATTCAGGAGGGTGTAGAGTGTTGGAGTCCTGGAGGAAAGGTGTTTCTGCCCGGGGTGGGGGGCACGGTGGCCCACCCACAGGGAGTGCTGAAGCCCTAGTGGCGGAAGAGCAGGAAGGCAGCCTGGCACAGAATACAAGATGCCTAGAAGAGGTACTGGGGAAGGGGCAGAGGCAGTTACAGCCTCCCAGCACGGGATGCCGAGACCAAGTGAGGGTAGGAGGGCATCTGGGCAGCCCAGGGGAATGTCAGAGGCTGGGCGGGCTGAAAGGGTAGAGGACAGGGTGATGGCAAGAGTAGCATCACTCTACGTCAGGGAGTCAGACCCAAGAAGGGTGAGGAGGGTATCTGTCCTGGGGTGAAGAGGGGGAGCAGGAGCACAACATGGGGGTCAGAGTCTGAGTGGGGGTGGAGAGGGCATCTGTGCAGTGATGGGGGCCAGTGGCAACAACAGAATTCCAAGAAGGTTGATCAAGTAAGTGAAGATACTGAGGACAAGGGGAGCCCGAATTCTCGCTGTCAGAGAAGGGAATTACAAATATGCAAAGAGAAGGAATTCCCTGGCAATCCAGTGGTTGGGACTCCGCCCTTTCACTGCCGAGGGACCAGGTTCGATTCATGGTCAGGGAACTAGGATCCCACAGGAGGCGCAGTGGGCGGGAAAAAATACACACATACATTCATATATATATACATATATATATATATGAAGAGAGAGAAAACCAGAATGCCCTTGGGTGTTGGATGGAACTGGAGATACTGACAGGAATGTAAGGTTTTCCATACATGTAGACACAGAGAGAGAGAGATCCATTACATAGACAGAGAAATAAATACAGATGCTAACAAGTGGTGCTCAAAGAAACTCTTGGGTAAAGAAAGACTCTGGGTTGGATTTCACTGTTAAGAAACACAGTTCTATTTCAGACACTCAGTCATCAGGCTCCCTGGGTCCCCACCTACCACTACCATTTTCTACATAAATGTGCAGATGTGAACAAGAGTCTAAAAAGGTCCCCCCTGCATGCATGCTGGCTCTCCCTGACCTGGCAGATGGCTGGTTGATGGAGTGGGCCCATTTTAGTTTTAAGCAAACAAAATCTTAAGGTGGATTTGTTTTTCTTTCAAGGACTAAAATTACCAGCTATGACTTTCATGTTTCCTCCCAGCAGTGCTGATATTGAAGCTTCAGTAAAATCATGCTGAGAACTCAAAGTTTCCCTCAATAGTAACAGTTGTAAACTCCCAATTTAGTTCCTTTTAGAGAGAAAATGACAAGAACTCCAGCTGAGGCCAACACAGCTGTGAGAATAAGCTATCAATAGCAACAATCCTCAGCTTCCCATTGAAAAATATTGAGAGAGATGTAAAATAAAAATAAAAACAAAGCTCTTGCTACTCTATGCAGCCCTCAAGAGATGTGGGAATTCCCTTAAAAAGCAACTCTCACAAAGAGCAACACACCCCAAATGTTGTCATGAGGTCACCCACTCTGCCTTCTCCCCAAGTCCCTAGAAAGTGTGATGAGTCTGGAGCCTATCTTTCCTTTTTTTTTTCTTCAGAGGGAGAGGAGTGTTTTTTGTAAAAGAAACACCACAACTGCAGGGCCAAACTGCAAAACCAACGGGGAAATGGAGAGGGCAGGTCCAAGCAGGGTGGAAAAATCTACCACTTGGCCAGCAGGTGGAGGACCACGCCCATCGCAGCCTTTGGTGTCCCACTGCTGCCCCTGAAGATCGACTGCTACTCTATCCAGTTCCTGAACCTCAGAACTTTAGAAATCAGCTGCAAACTTAAACCATCTAAAGAATCTTAATTTCAGCCTAATTATATATAAAAATTAGAAATTAAGTTACCAAGAAAATACCACTGATAGAGCAGCCTGTAAATCTTTGAAACCATCCTTTGAAGGTAATTTTTACTGTTCAGAGTGGTTTGCTCTCCTTTGTTTCATTTTCACTGAATATTTTCCTTTCAGTATGTTTTCTTCCCTGGATTAAGTCTGAAGGGAAGAGACAGTCCTAACCCATTATAAGAGAGCTAGATTACACTCGAGAGATTAGATGATAAAGAGTTCAGTTAGAGTCGTCTTAAGAAAGAAGCCCAGAGGCAGCCGAGCCAGCCTGCCAGACGTGATCCTCACCTGCTTACCCTGCTCTCGCCTGGGCTTTCTTGGCAGCAGCATGGCTGACATGTGAACCCAACGATTCTTTGTTGTGAGCAGCAGCCCTGGGTATCGCAGAGGGTTAGCAGCATCCCCAGCCCCCACCCACTAGATGCCCACAGCACCCTGTGCAGAACCGAATTAACACAGCAGGCCGGATGCCTCTCTTTTTTGAAAGGCTGCCCCTTGGCTGGTGCACCAAACTTTGATTTGGGGGGACAACTGTAGAAGGGCTCGCTGGGCCCAAACTGTACAAACAGCAGGGTTTCTGCTGAACCCCTGCTTTCCTCCTGGGAGCCTGGAACCACGCACAGCACGCACCAGGCAGAGACTGCCCACGGGGCTCGTTCCCAATAACACCCAGGGCACCGAGTCTCTAACAAGTGTCCCTGGTGGGCGACATTTCACATGGCTGTCACAGCTTGGTGCGTGGGGAAGCAAGCCTCTTCTGTGTGATGCCAAGGGGAGAGCACCCTTCCAAGCTTGCCCCTGGTTTCCCTGGACTTCACCCCAGGTACCTTTGCCCTCTGGGGACTGTGATTTACATACTTTTGCTGTAATAAATCATAGCCACGAGTGTGACTACACAGTGGAACTTCTTTCAGGCAGAGCAAATTTTTATAGACAGTGTGTAAAGCTCAGGTGAGCTTGAAATATTTCTCTACCATTAGGCAAGTGCAAAGAAAGACTGAATGGTTCACAAACTTGTTGCTTAGATCATCTTTGTGGACTTTCCTCTGTTAGTGGATTCCCAGAGTTGACTTATTTTATTATCTTTCAATTGAGATATAATTCATATACCATAAAAGTCACTCTTTCAAAGTGTACAATTCAGTGTTTTTTGGTATAGTCACAAAACTGTACAACTATTGTCTAATCATTACTGTCTAATTTCAGAACACTTTCAGCATCCCCCAAAGAAACCCAGTACCTTTTAGCAGTCACTCTCTATCCCTGCCCCCAAACTTCACAACCCCTGCCCCTAGCAACAAGCACCAATTTGCCTTCCATCTCTATGGATTTGCCCATCCTGGACATTTTATATAAACGTAGTCATACGATAGGTGACCTTTTGTGTCTGCCTTTTTTCACTTAGCATAATGGTTTCAAGGTTTACCCATTCTGTGGAATAGAACCAATACTTCATTCCTTTTTTTGACTTAATTTTTTTTTTTTTTTATTTATTGGCTGTGTTGGGTCTTCATTGCTGCACATGGGCTTTCTCTAGTTGCTGAGAGCGGGGGCTACTCTTCATTGTGGTGTGCAGGCTCCTCATTGTAGTGGCTTCTCTTGTTGTGGAGCACGGGCCCTAGGCACGTGGGCTTCAATAGTTGTGGCATATGGGCTCAGTAGTTGTGGCTCACAGGCTCTAGAGCACAGGCTCAACAGCTGCGGCACACGGGCTTAGTTGCTCCGTGGCATGTGGAATCTTCCCAGGGCAGGGCTTGAACCCATGTCCCCCACATTGGCAGGTGGATTCTTTACCACTGCGCCACCTAGGAAGTCCTTGACTTAATATTTCATCATATGGATATACCACATTTTGTTTATCCATTCTTCAACTAATGGACATTTGGGTTATTTCCATTTTTTAGCCATTATGAATAACACTGCTATGAACATTCATGTACAAGTTTTTGTGTAAACATATGTTTTCAGTTCTCTTGGTTATATACTGAGGAGTGGAATTGATGGGTCATATGTTCACTTTTTGAGGAACTGCCAGAATGCTTTCTGAAGCAGCTGTACCACTTTACATTCCCACCAGCAAGGTATGAGGGTTCCAATACCTGCACATCCTTGCCAACACGTGCTACCACCTGTCTCTTATTTTAGCCATCCTAGCGGATGTTATGTAGTGTCATGGTTTTGACTCACATTTCTCTAACTAATTATGTTGAGTAAGTTTTCATGTTCTTATTGGCCATGAAAATTTGTGTATTGCCCTGGAGAAATATCTACTGAAATCATTTGCCCATTTTCAAATTGGCTTGTGTTTTTATTGTTGAGTTGTAAGAATTCTTGCACATTTGGGATACTAGACCCTTATTAGATATATGATTTGCAGATATTTTCTCCCATTCTGTAGGTTGTCTTTTCACTTTTTTGATAGTGTCCTTTGAAACACAAAAGCTTCTAATTTTAATGAAATCCAATTTGTTTATTTTTCCTTTGGTTGCTTGCATTTTTGGTGTAATACTTAAGAAATGATTGCCTAATGAAGGTCACAAAGATTTGCACCTGTGTTTTCTACTAAGCATTTTATAGTTTTAGCTCTCACATTTTGGTTTTGGATCTATTGTGAGTTAATTTTTGTATATGGTATGAGGTAGGGGTCCAACTTCACTCTTTTACTTGTGGATATCCAGTTGTCTTATCCACACTTATTGAAAAGACTACTCTTTTCCCATTGAATGCTGTCGGCACCCTTGTTGAAAAATCAACTGGCTGTAGGTATACGGGTTTGTTTCTGAACTATCAATTCTGTCCCACTGGTCTGTACGTCTGTCCTGACGCCACTACCCCGCTGTGTTGACGGCTGCAGTTTGCGGTAAGTGGTGACTGCAAGTCCTCTCGCTTTGTTCTTCTTTTTCGGGGGTTTTATTTCTGTCTGTTTGTTGGCTATTCAAGATCCCTTGCATTTTAATTGCTTTTTTAAACAGGGCAACATGAATAAGCACAAATAAAAAAACAATCTAAACTGCTTTGTACTCAGACAACTACAAACCTAAAACAAATTTACAAATTAAATACAAACAAATCTACAAAATTAATAACACTCAGATTAACATAATGTCATAGCTGAGGCTTTTTCTTTGAAACTGAACTGCACCTCTCAAGGTGAATATGGCGTTAATCAAGGGATTTCTGCATTCAGCATGCCTGTTCTCTTACACGCTGGGTGATGACGTACTTCTTCCTGCCACTTTTTCTATTTGAGCCACTAGGAAGCTTCCCTTTATGTAGTATATTGTGACAACATTCATCTTCATCTGGTACAGATGCATGATTTATATTTTTTCCCCCAACATTTTTATGAAAGTCTTCAAGCAGACAGCAAAGTTAAAGCAATTTTATGGTGAACACATGTATACCCCTCACTTAGATTTCACCCTGAGTGCTTCACTGTACTTGCTTTGCATTGTTTACATTTGAAGTCTTCCTTCTCCTCTCAATAGCCCATCAAATACAAGCGTGGATGCTGAGAATTTTTTAGCAGTGTCCATCATTAAACATGAGCAAAAATATGCCTGTACTAATTTCTTTGATCCTCATCAAGATGAAAATACAAAAATAAATCTATAGAGAATCTGCCAACTGGACGAACTGACATAATTCAACGCTGTGTTTTGAGGCTGGATTTCCGTAAGCTGAGGAAGGGTGACCAGTGTGAACCAAGCGGGTGCCCTTAGGGTGGTACAAGTTTCCATCACTGTCTAGGGTCTGAACTTGGCATATTCAGGCAGCACTAGGTTTGAGTAACTCTAATGAGTAAGGTCAGCTGAAATTGAAAAAAGGTTTACTCCTCTGTTTCCTGCTCCTGTGAGCATTTACTTTAAATCAGTTGTGTGATTTTAAATAGGTTTTTTTAAAAAACCTTCTTCCTTTTTCTTTTCTTTTCCTGTTGTTCTGGAGATTATTTAATTCAATTTAGCTCTCTTCACTTCACTTCAAACCAAACTTTTATTGCAGGCCTATGTGGACCAAGTGTGGCCAGGCTGGTGGCTCTCAGCAGGGAAGGGGGGTTGGTTTTGCCCCTCCATGGGGACATCTGGCAATCTCGGGAGCCATTTCTGACTGCCATGACTGAGGGGGTGTATCAGTGGTCCCAAGAACACCTCTGATTTTGATGATTTGCAGGAGGACCCACAGGACTCACTGATATCCTCATCATGAATTAGCACAATTTTTAAACAGACTACAGCAAAAAAAAAAAAAAAAAAAAAAAAAGAAAGAAAAAAAGATGGAATACCCTGCACACCCACACCATCAGCCCTTTTCATTTCCTCACTCACATACCAGAAATATGAGCCAATTATGTGTCAGGCATGGGGGACATGGCAGTAAGCAAGTCGCTACAAGGGCATAATGAGGGTAACTAGGAGGAGTGCCATTCCCGGAGCCAGAAAGTGCCCCCCAGCTAAGTGGTGTTCAAGCTGAAACCTACAGGACAAGCAGGTCATCAGGAGGGTGAAAATGAGAAAAGGATTTCCAGACAATGCAGTGTTTACAGCCCAGAAAAACAGAGAGCAAAGCTCATTCTAAGAACTAAAAAAAGAAAGAAAGAAAAACTAGAGATAGAGACAGTGGTCATGTGGTTGAGGGTCCTGAAAGACATTTTAAGGAGCCTGGGCTTTTCCTAAGTACAATGTGATGCCAACAATCAAACTGAAGAACAACAAGACTAGAGGCAGAAAACCAAAGGAGGCCATTCCAGCAATGCAAAGGAGAGACGACAGCAACCTGGTGCAGGGTGGGCGCAGAGAGAAGCAGACGCAGACAGATCTAAGAAATACTGAATACTTACAATGCAGACCCAGTAGGACTTCTTATTTTGATACAGGAAGTAAGGGAGAGGAAAGAATTGAGGACACCACATAGATTTCTGATTTTGTGTAGACAGCACTGAAAACTGACTGAGAGAAAATTGAAGGATAAATAAGGTTGGGGTGAGGGAGGAAAAATGGTAGACTAAAGACCCTGGCCTGTAATCGATGCTCTGACTGCTGGCTCCCACCGGCATCTCCCTGCACACCCAGTTGTGCCAGATGCACCTTACCCTGGTCCCTTCTCCGGAAGGTCCACCTCGGCTGACAGCGGACTATAAACAGGAATGCTGACATCGTAGCCTTGCCGGTAAGTCCATGTAGAAAAGCCACCACCAGCCAAGAGAGCCCTGAAAGCAAAGGATTTTGTCAAAAGATGAGAAAGAAAGGTCTTCATTCTGATAAGCTCTGTGGAAAGGGGTAATTAAATATTCATAACAATATCAACCACAGCCATTGTTTACCAAGTCACTTTTCTATAAGGACACTGAGCTAAATGCTGTGCAATCACGTCTCCCGGACATAAGCTGCATCCTATTCTTGAGTCACCAGCCCTCCCCTGGGGTCCTAAGCAGTCTTTGCTTACTTTCCGTGTGTTAAAATGCATCACAGCTAGAAGGATCCCTAGCAACAGCCCCTCTGCTACCTCATTCAGACCCCATTCGCCTCTCCCAAAAGTCACACCCAACTCTTAAACACACTGACAATAACAGGAATAATAATAGGTCTGCCCAGGACGACTGGCTGGGGCAGTCACTTACCGACCCACGGACTGGAATCTCAGGGGACAACGGGCAAAGAAAGCAGTGGTGACAGCAGAGTATCGCACCTCGTGCTGCCGACGCCCCAGCCTCTCTCCAATTCCTGCCCCGAGCAGTGCTCCGCACTGCCGTCCCAGAGCTATGTGTGCATCAAGTAGCCTCTACCAGCTCTCACCACCCACTCCCACTACTCAGTCTCATTAACCCCATTCCCTCTACAGGAAGCAGAATCCAGAAATGGACCTTTAGTGCTTCTCTTGCAGTCTGCATGCACGAGCTTTCATTCTCCTTAATCAGAAAGCCATGAACACGCTGTTTCAATTGGATCCAGCAAGTAGTACAATGACACTTCATTAGAAAGGAAGCAGGTGTGCATCACACCAACTTTTATGGTTATTCTGTCCCTGGGGCCCCAAACCCATCAACTCACTTACTGGGGCAGAGTGCTGCCAGTTCCCGGCACTGTACAGCCTGAGCCAAAATGCATGAACTGAAAAGCCACACTGTTTGCCATCTTGATTGCTCCCAACCCCCTCCCTGCCCTGATGACAGCCTACGTTCCCTTCTAACATGACCAGTTTAAGTTCAAAGATTTTCAAACCACCCCTGGAAATCCCAATCTGTTTGTTTAAGCTTTAGGAAACCAAGAATTGGTTAGGGAGGTAATGTGCAGGCTAAAAACCTCTCCAGCTGCCAGTCCACTCTGTAAAACTTAATGACTAGCCTTAGTACCAACATACGGTCTTATTTTTCCTGATTAGCATTCAGCAATGAAACCATTCAACATGAATTTGGGTGGGTTCCATGACCATGATGGCAAGCAGACTGCATGGGCCCCCACAACCTATGTGCAGAGAAGCAAACGTGGATCGAATATACAGGCACCAGGCAGTCCAGGTAAGCCAGGGTAGTGGGTGATGAGGTAATTACACCCACGCCCCAGAGGACAGGAGTGTGCGTATGCGGTGAGAAAGGAAGCAGGTGTACATGACACCAACTTTTACTGTTACTCTGTCCCTGGAGCCCTAGGGGTAAGGGAGGGGGTTAAGCACTGGTAGGAGGAAAGCATGAATCTGAAGCATGTCTCATGTCACAGATCACACATGTGCTATCTCATCTGTGATCTCAAGAGGAACCGTCACTGCAATTAGTCCAACAAGCCTCGCACCAGCCCTGCTGCTGACAAGACTTCAACTCGAAGTCACTGTGTCTTCTTCTGCCAAGCTTTCCCTAACATCATAATGGAGAAAAAACTGTAAGCATCCCTTGTGTTACAGAACACGTGTTTTACATTGACTGAAAAGTGAATTTCTGAGAAGCACATTCTGTTTTCCCATTATGTACCCCCAAATCAGAGATCTGTTCCAAAGCTGCAAGAGACTGAATAGAAAACCTGCAGCTAAGAAAGCATTACTATGATGACCACACTCACATCAGGCCAGGTGTTCTATCACTGGAAGTGTCCGCCAGCACCTTTAGCACTTGCCGGGACTTCCTGACTGAGGGACATCACCCATCTCTCCTCCTCACGGCCTCATGGGCTCACCATCCCTACCCTGGGTCTTCCCCAGACGCACTCACAGCTCGCCACCTTCCATCTGAGTATTCAGAGCCCAAACACAGTTCGTCTGCAAGTGTACCTTTTGCTTCCTTTTAATCAGGTCTGCAAATTCCTCAAATATAAAGCTTCAAATTTTGCAAAAAAAAAAAAAACCACCCCAAAAAACAAAAACTGACCAATTCTATTGGTTATCCTTATTTGTCTACTGACTCAAACTGTAAAAAAAAAAAAAAAAAAATTATGAGACAGGTACATTTGAGCAATGGCCAGATATCTGGTGACTATCTGGTGATATTAAAGAATTACCGTTAATTTTTTAGGTATGATAATAGTATTGCAGTTATATTTTTTAAAGAGCTCTCATGCAGAGTCTCAAATGAAATGTTTACAGATGTAATGATATAACATCTGGGATTTGCTTCTAGATAATCTAGTGGGGAGTAGGTAGGAGTACAGATAAATCGAGCTGACAATTATCAAAGCTGGACCGTGGGTATGTGGGGCTCACTGTACTAGTCTCTCTTCTTTTACATAAGTTTAAAATTTTCCATAAGAAGTTTAAATAAATATACACCCATACAACAGTAGAAATTTGTGAGGGACGTGCAAAGAAAGGGTAACAAAAATCTAAGGTAGTAATAAAATCACAGAACATATCTGAGAAAACAAATATCAGTAAAGTCAGGCATTGAAGAGGTATAATTTGCTGTCATTTGAGTTAAAGTAAAACGAGTATGTGAATACATATATGTGTGTTTGACTATAAATCCATCGAATAAAGACTCAAAAAATACACAGTATTTGATAGTACTTGAGAACAGTGATTACCTCTCAGTAAGAGAGTAAAAACAGGAAGATGTGAAAGCATATTTTTACATTTGACTCTTTGTACACTTGCACATTGTTCCAATCTTATACCAAGAAGGTATGTGTGTATCATGCATAGGATTTTTAAACACTGAAAGAGAAAAACAGATTCAAACAGCATAAAGGATGTATCTGCTGAGCTGACATCTGCTTCAGTCCGGGTCCTTGCATTTCCCTGAGTCAAATAATTCTTAAATAATCACATCTACAACTTTAGATTTCAGGGGAATCTTAGAAACACTCTAATCTAGCCTGTTTTCTAATTTCTGAATAATCAGATATGCAGCTCCTGCCAAAACCATTCTATACTCATGGTTCTTGCCTCCTCTGAATCCAGGAGCAAGGACAAAGGATAAGAAAAATGAACAAACAAATCGACCACCCCTTACCCCAACCAGAAGACTACCTAGGCTTCAAAATGATATCTCCCACGTGGAAAGATACAGGAAGACTACACGATGATTCATTACTTGCTACAGAACTACATATAATCACTTACGAAAATACATGCACAGGGAAAACGATTTAGCCTTCCTGATCCTTAACACTTAAGCACCAGCAAGAACTTAAACTCTCTCCTGATTACTTGACACTTCCCTGCAGAGAAATGAAACCCCTTTTAACATGTGCACTTGATAAAAATAAAATCCTTCTCCCATGCAGATACATATACCAAAATGTCAGCAAAAAGTGAATGTCCCAAACAGAAATAAGCCCTTCTCAAAATAAACCCAGAACAGCAGGTGAAGACAATGCATTCCTAACAGCTCCTTCCCTTCCCTTCCCTACCCTCGAAAGTATTTCACTTTCCCAGAAACACCAAAAGCAGGAAACAGTAGCCCACTCAGGAACACTGGGGCTAAGAGCCAAACCAGGGATCACCTTGTGTTTAGCAATTTCTACAGAATTTTTGTGGGGGCTGACTGCCCTCTATTGTCCAAAATGGTTTCTACACCAAAGCTGAGGAATGGTCCTGGGGTGTGTCTTTTCTGGTGATAATTGTATTTCCAGATAGAAACTCGACACTGACTCTAGATAATCACTTAAAGCAAAGAGGGCTTAGATTTAATCTTCTGGGGAAAAGCAGTACTAAGTGTAGATTTTCATAAATGTCAATGCTGGCCTCTAATAAGTTGAGACCACAGCTGGCCTCACCTTTTTCAGTAACAATGATTTTTTAAGAATTAAACATCAACTGTAGTAACGTTGGTTATAAATGAGTTCATATATGAACTTACAACAGTCCTCTACCTTGAGTATTGCCCAGGGCCCTCGAGTTGGGCCCAAACTTTCTGCTCTCTTCAGAGCCCTGAACCAAGGAACAGGAGAGGAGCCCTAAGCGGCACCTCCCCCTGAGTTTTCCAGGAAGTGGTGCTGTCAATGTACAAAAGGGCCAATACACAAATCGCAGCCGTGCAGTCACGGCCACCCCCCACCACATGTGCCTGTCTGGAAGTTTTATTAGGAAGGAAGGAAAGAAGCCCACTGACTCAAACAACAGAGAGTAAATGGTACTCAGTGTCCTTATTTCCCAGACATTACAGGCTCCAATTACACACCTACACCCTCTTCCCTCAGTAGCTGTGGCTCTACCTCTGGCAAATGCTCCCAAATGCAGAGACAGCTGACACAAGCCAGCGATGAACCAGGCCTTGGGGGGAGGGGGGGGAGGGGGGTTGCTGCACTCAAGAGAGTATAACCCCGACTAAGAAGACAAGATAGACTTCTAAGATGCTCCAGTGGAACCTAAGCTCCCACTGGTTCCCCACAAGAGATTTAGGCAGGTCTCAATGCTTCTAGGTCTTGAGGGGGAAAAGGCCTAGGACAGTCTTCCACTTAAACAACTCTGATTACAAAGGATGTCCCAGTGAGCTTAGAAATATGGTTTCACATGAACAAAAGGGTCTTGCATTTAATCCTCAGAACCTCATCACAGGGACAAGCCCAAATACACCTACCTGTCTCTGGGGACATCCAGGGCTGTGTTATAATCTGGGGGACCTCCAGGCAACATGTTGAACAGGAGGTGATTGGTACCTCGATCCCACCTATTAAGAATTAAACATGCAGGAGAATTCGCACGTCAACTATGAAGAGACAAAGACAAGTCAGTTTCTGAATGACAAGCAGCTAGCATCCCCAACCCATAACAGGGCTTCTCAGGAATGCCCAACACGCATCAGGCACTGGCCCGGCTCCTTGAAGCAAGGTTGGGGGATGTGTACCTCAAGCTTGTCCACTACAGAACTGCTATGCTAACGAAAACCTGAAAGCTACCTGAATGTTCACCATTTGGTTACAGAAACAAAAAATAAAATACAGAAGGCTGGTTAAATACACTAGGGAATGTGTGCAAAATGGATACTACACAGCCCTTAAAATCATATAGAACTGACACAGGAAGATGAAATTATTTGGAAATACATTCATGATAAATGAAGGGAAAAAGACAGCCTATGAATATATTTTGCTCTGTGATCCCATTCTGGACAAAAATGTTATATACACATGCATATGTATATATATTTTATATAAAACTGTATACATACATGCCTGTGTATATGTTTCATACAAAAATGACTGAAAAGTAACATCAAAATATTAATGATTATCTCTTAGAGGCAGGCTTATGGAATGAATCTTCCTTTCTTCTCTGCTTACCTGTATTTTCAGACTTTTTACAGTGAATGTATATTATGTAATAAAGAGGGGAAAAAGTGTTTAAACTGAAAATGAAAAGCACAGGAAGATGAGCCAACCTTAGCTTCTAAACGTTAAGAGGCTGGGAACCCGCAGGGGGGTGGCACAGAGGCCAGGTGCCCAGAGCACTGGTCCTCCCACGAGTCAGCTGCTCATCCACAAGCCCATCTATGAGACAAGAGACAAGCAGCCAGCGGACCCCAGCTAAGAGAACCACTGGCTCTGCCCCTCCTTCCCTCTAGCTCCCGGAAGGCTGCTGATACCTAGAGAGCTGGGCCAGCGCCTGCGCCGTCTCCCGCACGCGGAGCGCGTCCTGGCTGAGCAGGTCGATGGCCGGGACGCAGAGGCAGGCCCGCGTGATGTCGTCGGTGTAGTAGTCGCTTTCCGAGATGGCTGTGAGCAGCTCGTTGTACTCCCGGGAGATGCTGCTGCTCACAGGGACACCTGCGTCATCCACGTACTTTTTCAGAGAGTAAATGTACACCTTAATCTTGTTCTTGGGGTTGAAGCCGCAGCGGTAGACGTCGAAACACGTGTGCATGCGGCAGCTGAGGTCGCCGCGCTCGGGGACGGGGCTGTCGGCCGGCAGCCGGACCACCGGCACATCGCGGATGCTGCGCTTCTCCACGCTCCAGTCGCTCGAGGACTCGATGGAGTGCGGCCAGAACTGAAACACGCCCGTGGCGATGAGGCCCAGCAGGACGACAGAGAAGAGGGTGATGTAGTAGATGCGGTGCTTGATCTTCATTCTCGGGATGAGGGCAGGACCCCGGATGCTGTACTTGACCGACGCACACATAATGACCCAGACAGCCTCTTCCTCACACTCCTGGTTACCAGGGGAGAAGAGAGAAAAACACAGCCTTTAGGATGGCAGATGACACTTGAAAGAACTGTTCAACTTTGAATCTACTTCCTTCCCTTAAGTGGTCTGATGAAATAATGAAAAGGGATTTTTGACCCTTCTTATAAATAAAAAATATGTGTACATATGAGACTATGCTATATGGTATATTTAATGTTTAATATTACATAAACTACTTAATAAAAATACTGTTACATAATGTAAAAACAACTACATTCTATAAATATATGTTCTCTGAAAGCATAAGCTGGCAAATGTGTGGGGCCTAGGAAGAAGGGGTACTGACCAAGCAAGAAAAATCAAAAGTGGAACAGCTGAAGGCAGTTGTTTCATCTTGTTTTTAAATACTTGCCTAACATAAACTGATGCTTCATGTGGACAAACTGATGCTTCCTTCATTATACTGAAGCCTATTTTCATTCACTCATTCAACCCTCATAGAGCACAAGAAGAAAGCAAAGACCTACCTTAGAGGAATTTAGATGGTAATGAAACACACAAAACTGTAACAAAATGCAGAATGTAAAAACACCACTAAGAAAATATCAAGAAAGGGCCAGGGGGTACTAAAGAAGATTAATTTTTAAATAAAATATACACTGATGTTTTATAATAAAGGGATAGTCGACATATTTAGATGGGCAGGAGAAATGAAAAAAGAAATAGGGAAGGAGGAGAGGAGAGGTGAAGGGAGGAAAGAAAGGTCACTGAGGTAGATCCATTTCTCAAGAGTGATGCCAACAACCCTTCCTGCTGGGGAAGCTGCCTACCACTCGTCCAACCAAAAGCTGCACTCTCTTTCCCTCCTATCAATTCGCGCTAGGCTTGTGACTTGTTTGACCAAGAGAATGTGGCAGAAGTGTGATTCTGGGGCTTCTGAGACCAAGCCTTCAGAAACCCTGTAGCTGATGGAAGTCATCTGCCATATCATAAGGAAGCTGAGCTCCCAGCTTACGGCAACCTCAAGAAGACCCAGGGGAAGCTACGTGGAGCAAACATGAACCATCCCCACCAAGCTCTGTAGAGATGGCAGAATCCATAATTGCTGTTGCTGTTTGTAAGTTTTGAGGTGGTTTGTTATGTGGCGATAAATGAAAGAGCCAATAAGAATCACTGACTGAGCTATAAAGAAAATCCTTAGTCCTCTGCAGACCACAAATTAAGATCCTTATGGAACAAGCCCTCCCCCCACCCCACCTGACGCCTAGCTACCGTGTGGGGAGGGTAAAGCCTTGAGTGTGACTGCATCATCTGTCACAGACATGTTACACATCAAAATCCCAATCTTCAAAATGGCCTCATTCAGGGACCTCCCTGGTGATGCAGTGGTTAAGAATCCGCCTGCCAATGCAGGGGACACGGGTTCGAGCCCTGGTCCAGGACGATCCCACATGCCGCGGAGCAAGTAAGCTTGTGCGCCACAACTACTGAGCCCACGCACTGCAACTACTGAAGCCCGTACGCCTAGAGCCTGTGCTCCGCAACAAGAGAAGCCCGCTCACTGCAAGGAAGAGTAGCCCCCACTCGCCACAACTAGAGAAAGCCCACATGCAGCAATGAAGACCCAATGCAGCCAAAAAAAAAAAAGGCCTCATTCAGAAAAGCTATGAATATAAAGAGAAATAACTGAAAAGCTCATAGACCATCGTAGGGTTTATCAACCATTTTCACTATGGCTAAACAGAGTTCTCCCCAGTCATGCCCACATTGTAAGACTGCTTTCTTCCTAGCTAGCAGGATCTTGTCAAGCCTTGAATGTTGAAACCATTATCAGCTTTTTGGGTAAAACGTGCTGAAAAGTCATGAATTATTTCAACTTGTATCTCTATGAGACTATGATCTGGAACATATCAAGAAATGTGCTTGTCATGGACTAAGGTATGAAAGTTCTTATGTTTTAAGCTTAAAGATTATCATCTTTGGGGTATATACATTAGCAATTCAATATATACTAATTGATTCCATGACAGAAATGCAGGCCCAAGAGCTATGTCACTTTTTCTGTCATTCTAACAAGAAACAGGATGTTCCTGGCCTGCCCCCAACCCCTACTTACCACCATGTCCACCCTATCGCTTTCCTTCTCTCCATGTGTCCCTCCTGGAGCTAGAAAAGAGGAGGTCTTGGGATGAACGCACGTAAGGAGCTGCACTCTCCCCACTGCCCCATGTCAGAACTGCCCAACAGGCTCTCAAGGTCTATCTGTACCCTGAATTAGGGGTTCTCGAACACCCAAATGCTAAGAATCACACGGGGAGAGCTTGTTAAAACACAGAGTCCTTGACCCCAGCACTGGAGGGTTGTATTAGCAGGTCTAAAATAAGGTCAGGGCTTCCTAGGTGGCGCAGTGGTTAAGAATCCGCCTGCCAATGCAGAGGTCACGGGTTCGATCCCTGCTCTAGGAAGATCCCACATGCCGCGGAGCAACTAAGCCCGTGTGCCAAAAAAAAATAAAATAAAATAAAATAAGGTCACAGAATCTTGTCGATTTAGCAAGCCCCTCGTGTGTTTATTTCATGCAGCCAGGTTTGAAATCTTCCCTAATGTCAGACAAACTACCTTTTAACACAGTAGCTTTTAAACCTTTTTTTTTTAACTAAAACTTATAAGACAACGTTTTATATTATGACCCAATACAGACACAGATGTGTATATATAATATTTGAAATGTTTCACAAAACAATGTTTAACTTTAGTATGTAGTATTAGCCACAGAACATGTGATGAACACTGCATTCTTCTGTTATTCTGTTGCTTTTTAAAAATACTGGCCATAACCTACTATAGCAATAATCCACAAAGGTAGTATCCACATACAAGCTTTACAAATTTTCATGAGCTGCAGATTATAAAAAAGACATTATCACAACGAAATAGATCCAAAGATAATAGAAGGAAAGCACAGAAATTAGTTAATTTAAAAACTAGAGGATCAGCAAAGCTAAAACTTTTTTTTAAAAAAGACTAAAGAAATTGACATTTGACATAACTCTGCTAAGACTAATCAAGATAAAGGGAAAATAAAGCACAAATATCTAGATGAAAAGGGGCCCATAACTCTAAATACTGCATGTATTTAAAAGATGAGATGATATCAATGAACTTCTGCCAATATATTTGAAAATTTAAATGCAACAGAGAAATTCTTTAAAAATATACCTTATCAAAACAGTCTCAAGGAGAAATAGTAAACCTGGAAAGCTCTATAACATTAAACTGGGTCACAAGTTAAAAAAATATTCCTATGAAGAAAATTCCAGGTCCAAAGATTTTCCAAGTTCTACCTAACATTCAAGGAACAACAATTCCAATTTTATACAAATTATCCCAAAGTTCAGAAAAAAAGAAGAAACATTCCCCGACCTATTTTAGGAAACTAGTATAACCTTAATACCAACAATCTCAGACTGACGGTTTTCAAAATACAGTCTGAGGACTTCGGGGGTCCCTCAGACCCTTTCAAAGGATCTGAACTATTTTTATAATAATGCTTACATTTTTTCACCTTCATTTGCCAGAGGCTACATGGTGTGTGATAATGCAAAGACTGAAGGCAGAAGTAGATATGAGAATCCAGCTGTCTTCTGTTAAGTTTTTCCAAACATAATGAAAGATATCAACTCAGATTCAAGATGCTCAACTCCAAGTACAATATACACAAAACAAAAACAAAACAAACAAAAAACTAGATATGTCAAAGTAAACCACTAAAAAGAAAGCCAAAAAAAATTTTTTAAAGCAGCCAGAGAAGAGGAAGCCTATTCAAGGTAGATTAAAAAGCTACATGTAACAGGCAAAACTTAGAACACAAAATAGAATATCTATGTCTTCCAGGCAGAGAATGATTGCCAAAATAAAATGCAAAAAGGGTAAATCACAAAAAGATAAAATAATAAATCCAGGGTTACATTAAGAATTTTTGTTCATCAAAAGACATTGTAAGGATGTAAAAAGACAAGATACAAACTAGAAGATATTTGCAATACATGTAACTGATAAGGACTACCTAGCAACGAGAATAAAGAACCCCTATAAAGTAATAAGAAACAAACAAAAAAGCCAAAACAACATAAAATAGAAAACTAGACAAAAGACTTAAACAGGAATGTCACAGAAGAGGCAACAAAATGGCATACAAACATCTGAAAAGATGTTTAGTCTAATTAATGGACAATAAAACCACAATGAGACATCTTCTACCCACCAGCATGGCAAAATGCCAGCATCAAACACCACCAAGTGCTGGTGGAGACCTGGAGCCACAGGAACTCCAAAAGCAGGAGCGTGACCTGGCTCCACAGTCTCAAGGGGCCAGCAGGAGGGCTGGAAAGAAGAGAGGCTGACATCCACTATGTTAGAGTCCTAGGCATCACATTTTGCTTCCTGTCACAGTTTGAGTCCCCCCATAATCACCCCCCCAAAAAAAGAACCAGGGACGAGGATGGGGGTGCAGGTAGTTTTACCTGGGAGCTAGAGTACAGAGCAAGGAGAGAGAGAGGGAACCAGAGAAAGCCAGAAGGAGTGTGTTATTAAGCTGGGTAACAGGGGCTCTTTAGGAACCCTCTGAAGAACCACGCAGACTATACCACGTCCCTCAGAAGCAGGAGAGGCCAGGGCATTTATCTGCTAACTCCTATCCACTACTGCTTGCAGGTTGCCTGGTATTATTATCAGCTCAGATTCTCTACTTAATAGCCCTCAAAAGATCTGGACATTCTCCTTTCCTTGATGTACCACAAGTCTGATAAAGACCTGCAGTTCCTTTGAGGAAGGACTCATCTGTCTACACTTCCAGGGATGTCGCAAAGTTCTTCTTCAAAGAGATCCAGTCTTCCACTCAATCCATGGGATACAGGTCTGAGAGCTGGCTCACACCTGAAAACTAGGTGATAGTGATTCTTCCAATGCAGCAGCTGACATCAGCCTTCTGCTTGCCATCTCTTGATTTTTTTTCTTCTGGTTATACAGTGAAACAATACCCTAGCTGGCTGCCCATCTACACTGTCCATAGGAATGCCAGCCTCTATTAGCATCACAGTGGGTCCAGATACACTGGTTTCAAGTCAGGCCTCACTGCTTATTATGGATACTGTGTCTACCTCGCCTCTGATGGTTAGTGCCACACCTGGCCTCTGCCGTTTCAGAATCCTATCATCCTCATTGATACTCGGGAACCCAGTTCCATGGTCAACTCTCATAAAGTCAACCCTGGCCTACGGAGGAGAACCAGCATCGAGCTTCTCAAATGTGCTGGTCCCCTCACTGGGGTTCTGTATTACCAGAGGGAAGGGAGAACACCCTCCTGGGAACACGGGTAGGAGATGTACCTCTGGTCTCAAGTAACAAATCTATTTCAAATCTCCACCACACCCCCCACCCCGCCCCCGAACCTTCTGATCCCTTCCTTAGTATTCTACCAACACAGCTCTGGCACCTTTACCTCATTTACTCCAAACTAGGGTTTCTCTACCTCAGAACTACTGACATTTGGGGCCAGATGATTCTTTTTTGTGGGGACCCGTTCTGTATGATGTAGAAGGTTTATTTAGTTAGCATCCCTGGTCTATACTCAAGAGAAGCCAGAAGCAACCCCTAGTTGTAACAACTAAAAATACATCCGGACATTGCCAAATATCCCCTGGGGAGGCAAACCCACCCCCAGCTGAGAACCAATGACATCGCTGTCATGTCCGAGCTTCCAGAAGCCTGCCCAGCAGCACATCAGGACCAGCCCGTCCTTGCCAAGCCATTAAATCCTGAATCAGGAGGGAATGCTCCCAAGAGTTTTCCTATTGAGCTTCACAGCCCACTGCTACCCCACTCTTGGCCTGACACCCTCAAGATTCATTCCCATGTGTCCCTCCAGTTCCTGCTGGTCCACAAGAGCCAGGTCCTGCAGCTCTTCCAGTACAACAGCTGCCACCCCAGCAGCAGGGGCTGTACTTCCCCACTTAGGCAATGCTGAGATCTCAGGGGAGGGGATGCTGAGGAGCAGAAGCACCACCCTACAAGGTATCTGCCTCCAGGGAGGGCTTTGCATAGTGTCAGGTAAGGAAAGCTTCTTCTCTACCTCTGCTGGCCCAGAGGATCCAGGAAATCTGGGAGTTTGGAGTCCTAAGCGCCTCCACCCAAAATCTCCACCCTAAGACTCAGGGTCCCACTTCTTCCCTATCATGGCCCTGACTTTAACAGAAGCAGCCCGTCAAAGCTGTGCACTCAGCTTCCTTTGCAGTTCACCCATAATCATGATTAAATTCTGGGCCTGATTTTCAACACACTCTGCCCTCCAGCTGCAGGAAACGCTGCCACGGAGTTCTGTCTTTCACAGCATGTCCTGAGTTGATAACTGGCTGATCTGAGCCTGATCACACCTCAACACCTCTAAGGGAGATAACAAGAGCCCACCAACTCCACCAGCCTCACCATGACCATGGTCTACACACTGCTCGAGCACTAGAGTTCCTGTGCCAGCCAATGCTTTGCTTTCTAGCTGAACCTCATCCCAACCCACCACTGGTCAGTCTGCCTACTCAGTGACACTAGAGGACACCAGCGGTTATCAATGCCTCACTTTCCCCCAGCAGAGGGGTCCTGGTTGCCACCTGAGGGTGAGTGATTCCAGTCTCACAACGCCTGCTTTCTAGAGCCACTTCAAGTACCAACCGCCTTAGTTTACGTTCTGCCAAACTAAATACGGCTTGGGTGAAGCTTGCAGAGGGTGAATCCAGAAAGCCAGAGGGAGGGAGTAAGGAGAGGAGTCAGGAAAGAATGGAAAGCCATGAGGGTGCATTACTGAGCTGGTTGCTATACTGAGCTGGGCAGATGGAGCCCAATCGTGCTTGGGCTCCTCTGAAAAATGCATCTGAGAACTGTCCCTTTCAAGAACATTCATCCACTGAAGCCTATCCATCCTCACCCCCAAGCCCCACTGAGGGCTGTTCCCAGGGATATAAACTCACATTTCTGAGGTTTGCCTGCACTGGCTAAGCGAGCACCGCAATTCTGTGCCAAACAACTGAGAGAGATGGGGAGTACTTGAGGTGGAATAAGAACTCTTAATAAAAGAAATGAGGGGAAAAGCCTTAAATGAAAAGGAAAACAGCCTCTTACTAAGTGGAGCTTTAGAGACAGAGAACTCTGGGTTCGCATCCTCGTACTGTTTACAGGCTTCATTACCACATGTGCCAGACTGTATTAATTGATTATGTAATTGCAAGTCTCTCTTCTCCTAGTCACCATTTTCTTGTAATCAGAGTTTTTCATCTCTGCTCAGTATTCCCAGCAACTAATACCATGTCTAGAACACATTCCACATAAACATAAATGTTTGTTGAATGAAGGAGTGTCTCTATCCTTCCCAGTTCAGTCAGTGCACACACTGTTCAAGGTCCAAGTTTCGAGTAATTATATGGTGATGAACTCTGATTATCTTGTTTTTTGAATCAGAGTTTCCAAAGAAGAAAAAAATGGCTAGGTAATTCCACGGATGGAATTTTCTGTATCCCTACCCCTGACCACCCTCTTCTCCCCTAACACTGAGTTCCCCCAAAGAGGACAAACCAAAAGGAATTTTCTACTAATGAATGTCCCATATAACACCACAACCTGAGTCGAAATGAGAATTTCACAACAAAGCCCTACAAACTTTAACCTCCTCGAAGCACATCAAACCTGTCCCTGCAAAACAATGGAATCATCTGGCTAGATGTCAAGCACTGAATCAGTGGAAAAATCTTTCAACCCCACTCCACTGTTGGGGTGAGATGCATTTTCTGTTCCTGGAATTACTGATTCCTAAACTTCGCCTGAATAACCCTTCCTCAGTGCTTCAGGGTATGTCCAATCCACTCAGTCCAAAGTTTTCAGTCAGTCTCTCGTCATCTTGACGTTTTTGGAGAAGCCCTCATAGCTGAACTCTTGGGGCCGCTGCTACCCTAGAACTTGACCCATCTGTTCCTCAAAACAAAGGAACCAAATATTGGCCAAAGCAGGAAAATCTGCAACTCCCCACCTTACCTAATAGGATCCTTTATGATTAAAGTTACGTTATAGCTAACCAACCCTAAAAATGATTTCAAATTTAAAAAAGAAAAACCTGTGCCCCTCTGTGGAATTTATAATTAACAATGCATATGATTAAGGAACAACTGATAATAACTAAACTTTACTGCAGCCCTACTACATGCCAGCATCTGTTTTAAGTACTCTGTGTTAACTTAGTTAATCTTCCTAACAGCGCCATGTGACAAGCTACGATTATGCTCATTTTACAGACTGGGAAAGTGCAACAAGGAAAAAGTAACGCCCAATGCCACACAGCTAGAAAATGCCAATCCTAGCCTTTGGAGAATGGCAGTCTGGCTCTGGAGCCTGAGCGCTTAACCCCCACGTGAAGATGCCTCCCCAAATTACCTTTCAAAGGCTGAATTAGATACACCTTTTTCATTCCTCCATTAACCAGCATTAACTTGACAGACGCAAATCTATCCATTTACACCAGCGTTTGCAACCAGATGGTTTAAGTCAGCAAAAGTGAGTAGCGGTAGAAACTTGAGTCATGTATTTTATAACTGTAAGTAGCCTTTGAGCTCTGACATTTACCAACGAATCCAGTTTAAGTCCTCGGGGCACTCAACCGACTTAGAAGAAGAATTAATATGGACGTATTTCTGTTTCAAGATATCTTCACACAAATACATCAAGGGCCCTTCTAGATCAGCGCTTCCCAGTACTTTACGCCGAGCAATGTTTAACCTCAGAACTAGATACGAGCATCTGGCTCCCGCCTCCACCACGAAACGCGGCAGACGCCTCCGAGCGTCCAGCCCGCGCCTGGAGCCCAGGGCACGGCCGCCCGCCTCGCGCAGCAGAGCGCCGGCCCTGCCCCGGGCAGCGGGTACCGCGCGCGACGCCGCCGGCGCGGCAGAGCCCGGGGCTGGAGAGCGCCCCGGGAGAGCGCGAGGGGAGGCGCGGCCGGGGAACGCGAGGACGGACACGGGTGGGAAGCCGCGGGGCGCGGCGCGGCGCGGCGGGCGGCGCAGCATCCCCACAGCCGGGAGTCGCCGGCAGCGTCCCCACAGCCGGGGGTCGCCTCCTGCCGCCCTGGGCCCTCCGCGCGGCCCGCGCCTCCCGGCCACCCGGGCCCGACTCCGCCGCGGTCCGTGGAGGCCCGCCCGGTCCTGCCGCGCTCACCTCGGCCACGGCTGCCTCCCGCTCGATCACCTGGTCGCTCCGCGGGCCCCGGCCACCGGGGAGGGGTGGGGAGGGGTCCGCGCGGAGCTGCCGGCCGCCTCCGCCGGCGCCGGGTCTGCGGGAGCGCGCGGGCGGCCCTGGGCCGGCGACGCCGCTCGGCGGAGGGCGGGCACCCGGCGCGCTGCGCCTGCGGGAGCGGCCCGGGCCCGCACCCCCTGCTGGACGGGAGGAGTCACGGCACCGCGGAGGGTTTCTGCCGGGCGGGCGGGGCTCGGTGACGTTCAGAGACCCGCAGCCTCGTTCGTAGTGAAGGAAGCCGCACACCCAAACGACGAGGCGCCGTGCTTCACTGATAAAACTGCTGTGAAACAGACAAAAATGTAAAGGTTTTAGTATAATCGGTGCGGCGGCGCGTGTAACGCTCCTGGAGGGCGATTTGGCAGTACCCATTAAATGTAAAATGCCGGTGACTCTCCTCAGCACCCTTCTCTACGGAGTTCACCCTGCGGATGCTCTCGACGGCGTGTGTCGGAAATGTTCATTACGGTGCCGTTTCTAATAACAGCGAACACCCGGACACAGCCAAGATAAACTATGGAAATTTGATATTAATCAGCATAAATTATGATTACAATGTAATAATGAGAATGCATGCTATGTACGTTGGTACGGAAAACTCTCAAAGACCTGTTAATAGGAACGCATGGTTTAAAACAGGAGACAAGTATGAGCCTTTTTACGTAATAAAATATGCATATATATGCAGAAACAGAAGAAACAGAAGAAAATATGTATGTAGATACTTAGATTCAGACATCTACATATATATGCATAAAACATTTTTTTCTGGAAAGAATCCAAGAAGCAATAAACAGTTTTAGAGGGATTAATTGTGGAGGTAGAAATGGGGGAGAAAAACTTCCATTTTAATTTTGTTTCTTCCTGTGCTATTTACATGATCTAGCCTTCTACATGCACAGCAAAACCCCTGTCATAAGACAGTAAGCGGAGTCTAAAAAATTCAATCAAAATGCAAAGTAATGTTATTGAGAAGTTAATGAAATGACCCCACTGAGCCTACGCGGTTTACAGATACTGGCTGCAGAATTGAAATCCATCTGGTCCCAGCTGTACCTCAGCACCATCTGCTGGAAGTTGTCACTAGAGCTTAAATATTCATAGGGATGATTCTGAGTCTAGAGACCCACTGGGGCTTCCAGCAGCAACAGGGATTCCAAGAATATTTCTGTGAGTTAATGCCTGCCTGTCACAGATCCAGGGAGATTGGAATGAGAATATTCTGGAGACAGGAAACCCACATTCTGCTTCCCCACATCTAAGAGAGCATTTGCTTTGCTCTCCAAATCCATGCCCCCCCCACCCCCAAATTGATGAGAAATTTCACACACATACACCACATTTGAGAAATGGATAAGTGGAAAGCATTTTCACTTCTTTGTCTTTCTCTGTATATATATGTTTTCAGTTAATTATTCATTTTTTCATTAAATGAGGACTTTCGGTGTTAAAGACCTGTGTTAGGCATAGCCTTTGCAGAACCTGCGTATCTGATTCACTTCTCATAACCCTAAACATGCGTAGGGCTTGACACATAGGAGGTGCTCAATGAGTAGTTTTTGAATGAACAAAGGGATCCTGGATGCTGGAAGGAGCTCAGTAGAAAGAAAACAAACGCACAAGTAAGACTGGCCAAAGCAGAGGAGGCAGAGTGGCCCAGGAAAATATAAACAAAATGCTACCGAGTTCAAAAGAGAAAACGATGACATCCAATTGGAAAGATGTAGGAAGACTTCATGCCAGAGCTGACACCTTCGCTGCTCCTGGAGGATAGTTAGGATTTTGACAAGTAGAGGGTGAAGAGGGCATTCCAGGCAAAGAAAAAAAAAAAAAAAAAGCATGAGCAGAGGCACAGATGTGAAAGAAGGAGAAGCAGTCAGAAAGAGCAAGTGTCTTTGAATGCAGCGTGACTCAAACAATGGAGCTCCATTTCTAGCAGTAGAAACCATGCAAGGAATTGGAGATGAGAAAGTATAGAAGCTGGGATATTAAAAGTTACATGATGCTAAAGCAGCTGAGAGTGACAGCAGAGAAGAATGAGAAAGAAAACTGTGGGCCAGGAAGTCTCCGAAGGTAGAAAAGTCCTTGAAGTTGGCAGTTAGAAGAGGAGAGACTGTAGAAAGATGTTTCGTTACTCACTCTGGAGGTACAGGACAAAGCGAAGACCATGCAGAGTCCCACGTACCCAGTGAGCCAGGAGAAGTGCAAGTGAGCGTTAGGAGGGGTGTGGCTTTGAAGGGAAGTGGCCTCATCAGCGCTGCTGTGAAAGTGAGTTTACAATGAGGAGGAATTGCTAGTGTGGAGACGAATCCCAGGTTTACCACTTCCTTTAAATGATAGCAGTTTGTAAGTATGGAGAAAGGTGTATTCCCCAAGAAAAAAGACTCCACGAAAGAACTGTTCTGCGGTATCTGATGTTGGCTCGGTTTAAACGGCACTGGCAGGCAGCCTGGTGGACCAGAAAACACCTATCAATAGCAGAGCAAATATAACGAACACTCTCTCAGATGGATGCTGAGCTCACAAAAGTAAAATACACAAGGTGCCAAAAATGAAGGCAAAGTGCAGAAATTGAGTGTTGAAGCTACAAGTTGGGCATACAAGATGGGAAGATATGGAGAAACCCATGTAAAGCTAGGATATTGAGATGGAAGACTGGAAAAATTTGCTCCACATCAATAACAACAAACCAAAAAAACCTTGTCTGTCTTGTCCAGAGAATGGAGAAAGAAGAGTCACTGCTGAGAATCTTTAACTTCAAGCTTCACAACAAGGTGGGATTTGAATGGATACTAAGAGCATGGTCCAGGAAGTTCCCCACCTAAAGAATAACTTGAACCTTTACCAACCCAGGTTGGTAACACTTGACAAAGGAAACGTAATTCTCCTCTGGAGGGTCATGCCCTCAACCCAGGATTCTGACAGGTAAAACCCTGACAAACATAAGCTCACAATCTGGAATTATGGAGCACATGAAGAATAAACCAGCTGGCAGAAATTACTAACAGCAGAAATTTAACTGCAGAACTACAGATAACTGGATTATGAGAAATTGATATAAAATAAGTTTATGGTGCTCAAAGACTTAAAAGATGAAACTGTAAATATTAGAAACAAGATTTTTTTCCCAAAGGCCAAAGAAATTGAAAAAGTACTAAATACAAAAACTGAGATTAGAAACTCAATGCAGGGACTTCCTAGGTGGCACAGTGATTGAGAGTCTCCCTACTGGTGCAGGGGACACGAGTTCGGTCCCTGCTCAAAGGGGATCCCACATGCCACGGAGCAACTGAGTCCATGCATCACAACTGTTGAGCCCACTCGCCACAACTAGAGAAACCTCGTGTACAGCAACAAAGACCCAACACAGCCAATAAATAAGTTAATTTATAAAAAAAAAAACAAACAAACAAACTCAATGCAGGACTTCCCGCCTGCCAATGCAGGAAACACAGGTTCGAGCCCTGCTCTGGGAAGATTCCACATGCCACGGAGCAACTAAGCCCGTGCGCCACAACTATTGAGCCTATGCTCCAGCGCCTGTGAGCCACAACTATTGAGCCCATATGCCACAACCATTGAAGCCCACACACCTAGAGCTCATGCTCCGCAACAAGAGAAGCCACTATAATGAAGGAGGAGGCCATGCACCGCAATGAAGAGTAGCCCCCGCGCGCAGCAACTAGAGAAAGCCCATGTGCAGCAACAAAGACCCAACGCAGCCAGTAAATAAAATAAATAAATAAATTTATTAAAAAAAACTCAATGCATAAGTTAAACCATAGATTAGATACAATTAATAAACTGAGATATAGATCTGAATAAATTACCCAGAATGCAGATTCAAGAAAAACAAGGAGATGGAATATAGGACAGGGAAGCTGAAAGAGGGGGAGACTAAAGGAAGAAAACCCAGGATATATCCAAAAGCAGGGAATAGAGAAAAGGCAGTAGAAGCAGTATCCAAGAAGGCAGTCACTAAGAATATTCCATTATTGGATAGAGATGATTACCTGTAATGGATGGACAATAAGACTAACAGCAGACTTCTCAACAAAAACAGAAAATAGAAGTCATAAGATAATGGTAAAAGTGCCAAATGAAGCTAGCAGTCAATTTCAATTGTATACCTAGTGAAACCATCCTTCAAGAATAAAAAAGAAACACATTTTCAGACCAACACTGAAAGAAAGAATTTACCATCAGTAAACCCTTCCTAACAGAATTTCTTAAAAGATGTATTTCAGGAAAAAGAATATTAAAAGCAGAGGAAAGTACTGAGATGAAGCAAAGAAGTAATGAAATTGACAAACTCATGGGTAAATCAAAACAAATACTGACTGTATCAAACTATAAAAATAAAAACAACAAATTTGCAGATTAAAAACTAGGCATTCGTCCCCATGTTCACTGAAGCATTATCCACACTAGTCAAGATATGGAAACAATCTAAATGTCTATGGATGGATGAATGGATAATGAAATTGGGATATATATGCACAATGGAATATTACTCAGCCATGAAAAAAAAGAAATCCTGCCATTTGTGACAACATGGATAGACCTCAAGGGCATTTTGCTAAGTGAAATAAGAGAAATACAAATACCATATGATCTTTCTTATATGAGGAATCTAAAAAACAAACACACAAAAAAACCCAGCTTATAGACACAGAGAACAGAATGGTAGTTGCCAGAGGTGGAAGAAATGGGTGAAGGGGATGAAAGGTAAAAAGAAAAAAAAAAATGGGAAAAACTTTGCAGTAAAGACCCATATATCTACCATCTATATGATGCAATTAATATTTTACAGTACTTGTCACGTGTCTGTCTATCCATTTGTTGATCCATCATTTTTTGCTACATTTCAAAATAAGCTGCAGATATCAGCAGTTACATCTGAATATTTTATATTTTATTGAATGCATATCATTAACTAGAGATGAATATTTTGCAGTTCCTTGTTTCTTATGAGATAAAATTTATGTACAATAAGCGCACACATTTTGTACTTTTTCTTTAAGTTAGGGAATAACAATAGCGTCGGCAGGTGAAGGAGAAAAAGCAATGGCAGAAGAAAGGAGCAAAAAATAATGATTGTTTCCTTTACACGAAAACCATAGGTCCCATGTACTCATATAAACCGCTGAAAAAAGAATTAACAAATTAGAAAACAAATATACAATAGAAAGAATGAACAAACTAGTTCCTTGTGAAAAACTAATAAAACTAGTAAAATTGATAAAACCATTACAAGACTGTTCATGACAAAAATAAAAGTAGAAAGGGCAAAAGTTACCAATGTCAGGAGTGACAAGGAGGATATCACTATATAGAGAAAAAAGAAAAGAATGTAGTACTGATACATGTAGATGTAGCTGAGCAAAATAACCCAGACACAAACGTGAACAGCTATATGATTCCTTTGACTGGGAAATTTTATGCTTGGGGCTAGAAATCTGTGTCTGGAAGTGGCTGGTGGGGAGGTGATGTCTGGAGCTTCTGCAGCCATATTGAGAAATGAGGAAATAAGTTTAAAGGGGAAAAGCCAACACACTAGGGATGGCAAAGTGGACAGATACATCAAACCTGGGTTCCCCTGGATGGGCAGATGATTGAGGTAAGGCCAGCTGGCCTCCAATGAGAGGCAAGAAATAAATGCTGAGGGAGAAAGGGTGTCTATCCTGCTAATACCGTGTAGGTGTCTGCTACAAGGACCATGCCACTTGGAGCTGCCTGGAAGCCATCTTGTCACCACCTGCATGGAGCATGTCTGAAAATGAAGCCACATAGAGGAAATGAGGAAGAGAGCACAAACTCTGATGGCATCATTGAACTCCTGGTTAGACCCATGCATGAAATATCTGCCCTTCCCATTCCTCATGATGTTAATTTGACAACACCTCCTTTTGTTTAATTACTGCTATTTTTATCATTTTGGATCATATGTAAACAAAAGAGTCTTAAGTAGTCTGATAGGTTAGGAATTCTCATTGATTGGAAAAAAAGGGAACATTATTTTTCTATGAAAAACACTTTTCCTTGTAATTGTCAACAATAGAGGTTTCTTGCAAGGATTCAGAGAAATCACTAGGTAAGCATCCAACCACTCTGGTGTGCACACTCGTGAGATCTGCGTCTCAGGGATGCTGGGGAAAGTAGCTGAGCTCAGAGAACAAATAAATGGTGGGTATTGTTCACCAATCATTTATAACTCTGTCGTGCTTGGTTCCCTGAGAGAGAAAGACTTGAGTGCAGGTAGTTATTCTGAGAAGCAGTCTTAGGGAAAGGTGAGAAGACTGGAATGAGTAAACCTGGAGAAAAGAGAGGGCCACCCAGGGGTGCCTTATAGGGCTGGATCCTGTGGGCACCAGCAGCTCAGTCCTATCAGGGATTCTCTGAGGAGCCATGCAGAACGTCAGGATGTCCAGGTGTGCAGAGGAGGTCCTGTCCTCCATGGCTCAAGGGTCGCCCCATAAGTGTTAATTCCCTTAGAGTTCCTGGTTTGCATGTGTCCCGTGGGGTTGTGAGAGAGCAGCCTGGGACAGAAAGTGATGTGGTGCAGCTGAGGTGCCGTGGGGCTCCCTGCACACACAGCTGGCTGGCTGCAGTAACGGGCAGACCAGAAAGGTGAGCAGAGAAGATGTGAGATGGGTGTAGGATATGTCCAACCCATGCTCCAGAAAGGGAGACGTGGAGCATAGCTGCTCAGCAGAGCACAAGCCAGCTCTACTCAGGCAGATGAGCTCAGCTCAGGTCTAGGTTCCTGGTTCAATCAGCCTCTGCTGGGAAGCCAGCTTGGACCCCCTTTCAGGAAGAAGTAGAAGTCATTCTTCTGAGAATTCTAAATGGAATTCATCACACGGGTCCTTTCACAGGCGACCTTCAACAACAGTGACAGCATCACAACAGAGGTCCCTGGAGAGGATGTGGAGGGCCCTCAACATGGCTCCTCTGTTCTCTGTAAAAGCAGCAGGCATTCCAGTAAAGCAAATCCTGGCACCAACATTTTCTGGAAGTGTTATTAGAAACGAGTGCTACTTAACCAACGACGTTGAAAAATGAAAGGTGAAACGGTGACAACATGAAGCCTGGTTCTCAGGACTGGAAAAGTCAAAGAATCCTTTGGGACCCTGCTTTGGCAGAATGGAAAGGGCCCAGAATTTTGAACCAAATCAATCTGACTTTGAATCCTGGCTCTGATGCTTTTTAGCTATGTGACTTTGGGAATATCATTTCATCTATTTGAGACTCAGTTTCCTCATCTCTAAAATGGGGGATAATAATGCCAGCTTCCCAGGGTGCATAGAGTTAGATATGATACATGTAAATTACTCAGCACAGTGTCTGGCGCATAGAAGGTATTCAAGAAAAGGCAAGGAGGAGGCATGAATGAAAGGCAGAAAGAGGAAAACAAATCCTAAGCCACAGAGCGTGCTTTATAGAAATCCATCACTGATTTCACCAACATGCTTTTAAAAGAAGAATGAGGAAAGAGAGAGCTTTGCCAAACAGGAGTGTCAATGCCAGAGAAGGGTCCTCAGCACACAGCTTGAAGGCTGGTTCAGAAAGCGCCTTTGGACTCTGAACTAAAGCGCCCCTGGGGATGGGGTAGGTGGCCCTTTCATGGTTGGAAAGGCCAGCCTGGGTCACCTCGTCCCCACAGCATCCTCGGTTCAGGCCCCCTTATCTCCCCACACAGTCACGGCTGGGTCCCTCTGGTTCCAGATCATCAGGGAAGGCAGCTCCTTCCCAGGATGAAGAGCACCGTGGAGACAGAGAGGCCCCTCCTGACTCCCACCGGGCACCCAACCACCTCATCCCATGCCAGCCTCCCAGTCCCAGGTGTGCCGTGGGCCCACACATCCTGCGTGCGGGGAGAGCAATGTGGACATATGAATTAAGTCCTTTCTCCTTGTACTTGGGGATTATCACTTTTCTTTCCTTTGGGGGCACATTCTCCCTTCTGTGTGTTGTTTCTTTGACTTGTTTCCCTGGCAACAAAAACAGAAGAATGAAGGCACCATTGAAAGCAGGTACAGGTTGTTTGTTTTCACATCCTGGGGGGCTGAGGGCTGCGGTGAGGAGCAGTCACGACTCGTCCTCTGTTCCGTAAATGACTCGCAGCAGAGGCTTCTAGTTTCTCCCAGTTTTGTTTAATAGCAGGGCAGGGTGATGGACCACAACTTCAGGTGTGTCTCGCTGCCCCCGGGAGAGCAAGGAGCAGTTCTTTTTCAAGGGCAAGGCCAAAAAGGGTATCTGCCTGGCCAACAGCTCATCCGCCATCAGTCTTCACAGTGGCTACTAGGCCCTGCGGCCGCGAGGCAACGACCAGCTCACCTGTGCGGGTCCCTCAGCTCCTGGGTCTAGCAGGAAGGGGTGTCTTCTGCCACCTGGGATTTGCCCTCAAGCACCTGCCGGACCCTCTGCATCCCTGGGATGTGGGAAGAGGAAGTGGGGGTCGGCACTGACGCTGGGTGCGTGGGGGCGAGCAAGCGCGGGCTGCTGGGGCCACAGGTGGGGCCAGGAGAGGGAGGGCAGGGTGAAGGACGCAGTTAGGAGGTAAGACCGCTCACCCAGGCGAAGCCGGTGGGTCTCGTCAGAGAAGACCAAGCGGAACCAGCCGGGCTCTTTGCACTCGAAGGCTTTGCCAAAGGACAGCAGCACCTTGTTATCCAAAAAGCGACGCCAGAGCAGCATCTCCTCCTCCAAGGTGGCCTCGCGCAGGTGCTGGCAGGGTGAACGGAGCTCAGGGTGCAGATGAGACCCCTGCCCCGCGCCTGCCGGAGGGAGCTTTAACCCCCCCCCACCCCGCCGCCACCTGCATCACCTTCCTCAAGTCGACCCAGACGAAAAAGCCGGCCCCACGGCTCACAGAGGGGATCCCCAGGGCCTGGAGCTCTTCCGAAACATAGGCGTGAGCAGCCTTGAGCCGGGCGTGGTTTTCCGGCAGGTACACTTGGCTGATCCAGTCTGTTTGGGTGAAAGAGAAGCCAAAAGATACACCTCGCATCAACCCTCCACTCTGTCCTGAGAGTCTAAACGCTGAAAAGAAAAAGCCCATGAGCTACCAAAGCTGGGCGGGCCCCTCCTGTAGCTGGTTGATTGGGGGTGAGGGGAATACTCCGTGAAAAGCACCTCAAGTCCCGATACTTGGCCCTGAGGACTCCAGGGCCTGCATGCCGTTCAGGAGCCCTGACACAAAGACCCTCAAGACGCAGACCCTCACCACAGGTGAACCCACTTACAGAGCGACACGTCCGAGTCCCCCCAACTGAGGCTTAGATCCCAGTGTGGCCGATGACTCGGTGTGGGGCCTCGGGCAACTTCGCCTCCTCGATCCCCATTTTTTTAATTGACCTTTGTTTCTGATGTCCAGTTCGATGAATTTTAACACCTGCATACATCTGTGTAACCCCCACGACAAGCAGGATACTGAACGGTTCCCACAGGCCAAAGAACACCCTCGTGCTGTTTAAAATCACATCACCCCCTTCCCCGCAACCGCTGGTCTGTTCTCCATCACTGTAGTCTTGCCTTTTCCAGAATGTCACCTGAGTAGAATCATACAGTAATGCAGTCTGTTGAGACTGGTTTCTTTCACTCAGCACAGTGCCTGTGAGATGGGTCTGTCCTCATGGATTACATTGCAAGGTAAGCATTCCACTGTGTGGGTGAACCAGTTTCTTTCTTCCACTCATCTGTGGAAGGACTCTTGGGTGGTTTCCAGGTTGGGGTGGTGGTGAGTCATGCAGCTGTAAACATTCATGGAGAGGTTTCTGTGTAGCCATAGGGCAAATATCTAGGGGGAGGATTTCTGGGCCATTTCGTAAGTGTGTACTGAATTTCATAAGCCACTGCCCAGTTGTTTTCCACAGTGGCTGTTCCATCCTACGGTCCCACCGGCAGCATGTGCGAGTGAGTCCCAGCTGCTCCACGTCCTCACCAGCACTTGATGCTCTCACTATCTTTTTAAATTTAGCTAGCACAGCAGGTGTGTCGTACCTGGTCCTCATTTTCGTCATCTATAAAACAATGGGGAAGATACAGGAACACCTGCTTCCTAGCATTCGGGGGAGGGACAAACGAGATTGATGCTCTGAGAGCATCTTGCAGGGCTCAATGAACAGTGGCAATTACAGGCAACCTTTGCTATCTAACTTCACTACCTGAACCCAGGAACAGAACAGATGTGCACAGAGAGAGATCTTTCCATTATAACAATCTTCCCTTAGTAGCTTCTGCTCTTTTTCAAGTGCTCACAGCTAATAATAATGAATTCGTATTAAGTGCCTATTGTATGCCAGGTGCTACTCCAATTGAATAACAAATTATACCACCCCTACAAGACAGGTACCATTATGATCCCTGTTTCGCAGAGGAGGAAACTGAGGCTCAAGGAGGTGAAGGAGTAGGCCACATAGCCAGGAAGTGACCTAGTGGGGTATGAACCCAGTTTGAGCTCAGAGCTGGCACTCTTGAACACTACCCTAAATTTGTCTCATGGGAGGAGCACCCATGACCCCTGGCCAGTCCCAGACGGACTACAGCCCTCCCCCATCCTCAGGTGGGTCAGGCCCAGGCAGTCACCACGGTCCTGGAGCAGCTGTGCCATCTGATACTGGACCAAGCCACTGAGGCCATGATAGCGGCAGAGGGAGGCCACCGCAGTGGCCACGTCCCGGTTTTCTGTGTACAGCGTGCCGAAGCGGAGCCCAGACATCCCGAAGTCCTGCAGGAGAAAGGCACCGTGCGTGGTGGCCAGCCCTCCTGGAGGAAGCCGGTTCCACCCATCTCTCTGCCCTCCCACCTCCCTGACGCCCCCAAGGCCAGCCAGGAACCCACCTTGCTGGTCGCCCACATCACGTGGGTCCTCTGGGGGTCAGGCAGCCTGCAGGGAGCACAGCGTGGGAACAGATGCAACACAGACACGTACGAGTTCACGTTTGGTTAAGCAAATGTGGAGATGGGTGGGTGAATCTGATTTCGTCTCTTGAATCACCGATTCCTATACATCCTTTAGAGCAGGCTGCAGCCAATTACAGCCTGCAGGCCAAATCCAGCCTGCTGCCTGTTCTTACCAATGAGGCCTTATGAGAGCACAGCCATGCTCTTCCACGTACACACTGTGCATGGCTAATTTTATGCTATGATTGCAGAGTTGAGCGAGTGACCATATGACCTGTAAAGCTTAAAATATTTGCCATCTGATCCGAAAATATTTGCCAACCCCTGATGTAGAGCACAGTTCAAGCATCACTTCCTCAAACAGACCTTCTCTGTCCACCTCCTAGTAGACCAGGCCAGTTGGGTACCCCAAGCAGTTCCTCTGCTGGCTCCCCAGAAGTCTCTTTTTTAATCATCAAGTGATTAGCTGTGTATCTAGTTGGTAAAAGATTTTGGGGTTTTTTGGTTTTGTTTGTTTTTTTCTGGCTAGAAATAAAAGGTCCCACACAAGAAGGGTCTCTGTCTTTCCTGTCACTGCTGTATCTCCAGCACAGCATCATGTCTGGCCCACAGGAGGTGACACGTCCCTATTTCTCCCTCTGCTGATCCACAAGCGAAGGCGAGCGACAACCCACGTGCATCCACTTGCAGAGCTTTGTGAGGATGCGCTGGGCGGAGCAAAGGACGGCGTTAGGGAACCCCTGACTCAAATCACCCACCCTGGTCCGGCAGGATAATAACCGCTTGCATGAGTTATCTCACAACAAGAGGTCCTGATAAGGAACATGGAGCTGACAAGTTACCACCAGCCGGAAGACTTCGGGAGGGGCCCACAGGAGGGAGGAGATGCCAGCCCATAATGTGTTCTACCAGCCCTCGTGCTGGGAACCATCTTGACGGAGAGATGCGCTGCCCGAAGGGCCTTGAATTGGACCAGATACGGGCACGAGCAAGATGACTGACCAGGGACAACCTGGAAAGCTAACCCCATCACCTGAAACCTGAGACTGGGAGCCACGGGCCAGAGCAGTTCTCCTGGGTTCCCTCACCCTCCTGCTCTCCTCCCAGGCGCCCCCTCCCAATAAAGTCTCTTGCTTGGTCAGTAGGTGTGTCTCCTCGGACAGTTCATTTCTGAGTGTCAGACAGGAGCCCACGCTCAGACCCTGGAAAGGGTCCCCCTTCCAGCAACAAAAGGACTCAGCAAGGGTGAAAGGTGCGAACAAAGGTCAGGAACTGTCAGAATCTCTAAATGCCAGATACGCAGACTTCACAGATCATCTGGTCCAACTGTTTCCAAAGATGTTTTGGCCACACATTCTCGACTCAAACTAAATCGAACAGGGGGAAAGGGCTTGGCACATGCAGAGGGCCCCAGAAGCATTTGCTGAACGAATGAGTGAGGGAGTGAGTGGATGAAAATGCAGCCACTCTGGAGATGAAGGAAACAGCAGAGGAGGCCTCTTTCCCACCCTCCCAGCCTTCCCTCAAGAAATCCTACAACCTCTCCTTGGAGCTTTCAGAAACCCCACGGAACAATCTGAAAACCACCGATTGGCCCAGCCTCCCTTCTTCTTCTCAGGGGATCTGAGGACAGTAGGAGTGGCTGGAAGGAAGAGGAAATGCCCTGGGGGAGAGGGGGTGCGTGGGCCTGGCTGAGTCCGCTCACCTTTCCAGGCTCAGGACACTGCGGTACTGAACCGACTCCTCAAACACGGACAGCATGTAGACCTCATCCACCACCACGTGCAGCTCATGCCTGGAGGGCAGGTTGGGGGGAGGAGGGAGATTGGTTTGCAGGCCAGATGCGTCCCCCAGGGGGCGATGGCAGGGAATCGCAAAGCCAGAAGGACCACGGTCTAGCTCAGGGTTACCCCACTTGTTTTTTCCAGGAACACCTTTCCTTCGTCTATTTTTTTCAAACACACAAGGAGCCATGCACACACAAAGCAGAGGACAGTGGGGCTTCTGAAGCAACGCTGGGGGGAGGTAGAGCCCTCGGGGACCTCCACGGAGGGGCACAATTCAGTGCGAGCCAGCTAAGTACAGACAGACCCAGATTCACAGCTGGCTCCGCCCCGCACTCGAAGGCTCAGAATACTGGAGATAATGACAGTATCTGCACCTAATAGGGTCACTGGGAGGGATTACACGAGCTAGAGCATGTGGGGTGCTTAGCAGGGGGCCCGGCCCCTAGAGCAGGCAATACATGGCAGCGGCTGTTATAAAAAGAGATAACTAGCATCCCACCAACCCCTACTCCCTGACGCCACTGCCAAGAAGGGCCAAAGCAGAGAGAAACCCACAGCGGGGTGAAGAGGGTAGCAGGACCTGCACCGAAGCTCACAGCAGAACCCTGATCGGTCACACGCTGTATGGGGTGTGTGGGGTGCTTCACCTCTTGGCAAACTCCAGGTACTCCTGCAGCTCTCCTGGGGAATAGACGTCACCCAGAGGATTCTGGGGGTTGATGAGGATGAGGCCTTTGACCTTCACTCCCTGAAACCAAAGAGACCCTCAGCTCCTCCGCAAGTCCACACGGTCCCACAGAACAGGCTGGGCGCTGGGCCAGATGCCTGGAAAACGTGTTCACCACCCAACATGAAATGAATAAGGGCAGAGAAATACATCTGCAGCATTGCATCAGCTATAAAAGAAAACAAATGCAGAGAACATGGCTCTGAGAGAAATATGCCCAGGTGCCAGTAGAGGTTGCCTTTGTGGGCAGAACGATGGGTGGGAGTTTGTGTTTTTACAATTCCCACAGTGGGCATATATGGCTTTTATGACCAAGGTAAAAAAAAAGATTGCTAGATTTCTGACAAATGGACTGGACAGGAACCACTGGAGGGCTGCTGGTTTCTGCCTTTCTTCAGGAGGCCTCAGATCCCCTCAGAGTGAGGGGGACCCCCTCCTCAAATCACCAGAGAGACTGCTGAACCACAGATTTCTAAGTTCCATGCTTGACCCACTGAGTCAGAATCGGGTGAAGTGGGGGGAGGTAGTATTTTTAATCAAGTTCCCTGATTGATGCCCTGTACACTGAGAGTCTCAGAGGCTTTCTCTAGTGGGAAGACCGTCCCTGGGCAGGTTCCTGCTTGACCCCCAGAATGGTTCCATGCTACCACCCTCCCCCCTACCCCATCACAGAGTGCCAACCCTACTCCCAGGAGATCAGTCACAGGAAGGGGGTCTGTGCCTTGCTTGGACCCACCCACTTCCAGCCTTGGGTTTAATTTGATCCCCCGACCTCAGAATGAGCTCCTTGCAGGGCCACCTCCAGCATCTCCACGGTGAGCTGGAAAGGGCGTGTCGCTAGCCCAGTGACCTGGAAAAAGATCCACAAAAGCCAGCAGCCAAATTCAGTGATCCCCCCACCCCAACCGCCCCCCGGCCCCGACCTGAAGCTGGGGCCTCTCCTCCCTCTGTCATCTCCAGGCTCCTCTCAGAACAATCTCAGAAACACACAGGGGCAGTCCCTCTCCTCTCACTGCCACCTACTCCATCCCATCAGGGACACCTCACGGCTCTTAGGTTTGGGCAGGAGCCCACGGGCTTCCGTGTTGAGGTCCGCTCTGCCCTGGTCTCACCCCCCCAGTTCGCTGTGGTCTCCCTGGGCTGCCTGTGGCTTCTGCATCGACCCCAGGGATCTCAGAGATGGAGGACTGGGTGTCCGCAGGGGAGCCAGGCAAGGGCAGCCAAAGCCAACAGGAGGCTCCACGCTCCTTCTGGCCGTAACCCCAGAGCCCTCATCACGGACGTCCTCTCACGTCCACCCTCAGATTCAGATATGGGAACATCTTGGCCTACAGGAAGGCCCAGGTCCAACCTGGGGTCCTAGGAACTCTTACCTCACTGTCCAGATAGACACAGACCAGTCGGACGTTGCCATAGAGATACACATGCTGCGTGATGGCTCCATAGTAAGGGGCAGGGATCAGGAAAGCCTCTGGGGGCAGAAGTTGGCCAAGGCCCGTCACGCTTTAGCCAGAACGCCCAGACCCCATCCATTGACCCCACGCCTCTCCAAGATTTCAGCGTGCTTGGGAAACATTTGGGGAATAAGCTCCCTCTCTCAACTCCCAAAACTCTTTCTAAAGGTTGGATCCATTGAGATCAGTCCCTTTTCTAATAATTAGTAGCTAACATTTATGGAGCACTTACTACGTGCGGGCGACCTAATCTCATTTGATCCACACAATCACTTTGTGGAGTAAGTCCTATTATTATCCTAATTTACTGATGCAGAAACAGAAGCTCAGATCCTCAGAGCATGCAACAGGCAGGGTCACTCGGGGACAGACTTGGAACCAGGAGTTGAAGCTGCAGGGTGATGATCTGGGTTTGACAAGTGGAAAAACTTGACAACATACAGAACTGCCTAGAGACAGAATATGTTGCTTCTGGAGGACTGCATGCTCCACCCCTGGGGGCACTGAAACCAAAGGCTGACACCGCTCGGTGGGGAGGGGGTGTCATGCAGAAGACTCTTGCTGTGGACACAGGGGTTGAGGAGATGACATCCAAGGTCTGCTCTAACGCAGGGATAAGGCACTCCTCCAGCTTTGCAGAGGACGCAGTCAAGCTGCCCTCCTTTCCTAGCTTTCCCTTCAGCACAACCCCGCACCCCCTCGCATCTCAGGGAAGGGGCAGACTTTGCCCTACATGTTCCCCTCCCCTGGCCACAGGGATTAGACCAGAGGTAGACAAATGACCCCAGGAGCCAAGGCACTGGCTGGCCAGACACCTGTCACATTCTCTGCCTCAGGACTTTGTTCCAAGAAGCACAGATCCTTGTGAGATGAGAACATGCACTTGAATGCAAAGATCACGTGGAGTCAGAGCTGGGCCAACAGCCCTGGGCCAAACGGAGCTGAGGAAGGTCCACAGAGAGGCCTGCATGAGAAGCGGGGGGAGGGGGACTGCAAAGCCCAGTGAGAGAGAGGATGTGATGCTGATCCTAGTCTTGATGGTTCTAGAATGGGTAGGAAATTGCCTATGACATCCTTGCAATGAATCTTCCTCTTAGGGTTCAAAACTCGGCTGTTACGTCTCTCTGTGTGGTTCTGACAAGTAACGCCACCCCCGGGCCTTAATCTCCTCATCCGTTCAATGGGAACAAGCAGGGAACCTCCCTCATCGGGGTTAAAATGAGGATTAAATGACAGACGACGCGCAGCCTTAGGCCAGCACCTGAAACATAGTGTGTGGTCAGTAAATGTGACTAATGTCATTATTAACCAAGCTAGTGTGAGTGGGTCTCTGTTCCCGGCAACCAACAAGCCCTGACCGTGACGATGGCCAGTACGTCCTTGCCGTGACCGTGGCTCTTGCAGCAGGCGCTGCTGGCTAGCCACTCAGCCATTCCAGTTTTCTTCCTTACTAAGAGGGCACCAGATTTTTCAGCTATGACCAGCAGTAAGTCCAAGGAAGGTGCACCTTCCCCCAGCCTTGGGGGATAAAGCAAGTTTGGTTTAAGTCAACCAGGGTCCTCTTCCCCTTTGCCAGGGGCTGCTTTGGAAATGGGTTTGTGAGTCCGTTCTGGCCAGAAAGATGCAAGGGGAGCTTTGCAGGGACTCTTCCAGGAAAGAGTAGCCCCATTTCCTCCCTCCCGATAAAAAAGAGACAGGCACAGCACAGCCTCCCTCTCTTCCCGCTTTAGGACATGCTGTCCCATGAGGGTGCGACAGCCATCTGCGAGCATGACGAAAAGCCAAGGTCATCACAGAGAAATGGCCCAGAACCCTGGCAGCACCTCGACTTCCCCTGCAACTGCCAACCCCTGGTGTCTCGTCAGGCCACTCTGTGAAGCCCCCTGTGGTCTCACAGGCTATTATGGCAAAAGCACCCTGAGGCAGCCCTCAAGGACAGGCAGCCGGGCACTCTGCAGGCAAGGGCAGCCCCCCATACTGGACGGGCGCTCGTCTACTTACCCCCCGCCTCACACAGCACCGTGGCCAGAGCAGAGAAGAGAGAGGAACAGCCGTTCAGAACCACCACCTGCGGGGGCACACCCGTGGGACAAAGATGAATCCGTCCCAGGAGCGAGCACGGGCCTGCAGGCTCTCTCCCAGGAGGGCACAGAGGGAGGGCCAGGCCCCCCAGGGCCCTGTCACAGTAAAGCCCCAGGGGGACCCGCAGGCCCCTCCTGACTAACAGCCATGTCCATTTGCGTGGCTTACTCGTGGGGACCCTGTTCTAGAACAACTCGAGCAAGGAAGAGGGAGCTGGTCACCCAGAGAGTCCTAAGCGGGGCAGAAATCCTACTCAAACTCTAAGTATCTAAGATGCAGAAAAAGAAGGGAGGGCACCTTCCTAATGCCACGTATTCCTAGGGGGTCTTCCTAATTCCCAATCAGAGCTAAGTGACCCCACCTTACCCCTGGCCAGCCAAAAGTTGGGGAGGGGGCAGAAGAGCAGGAAAGGGCAGGGGAGGGGGTTACTCACATTCTCCGGTTTAAGGGGTGCGGGGCTCCTACAGTAGAAAGACAGGAACCTGGCCACTTCCTCCCGGAGGCTGGAGATCAGACAGACATGTGGGTGGTGCTTGTCAGAGGGGCTCCCACCCCAAGTCCATCCCGAAGCTCCTCCAGTGCATCTTCAGGCAGCTGCCATCACCCTTCTCTGCTTCCCACGAGGGGCATGTGATCAGTATTTGTCTCCACTCCTTGGTACCCACCTCCCTCCTCGGCCCCAGCACTGCCCACATGCACTGAAACTTCCATTTCAGTAGTTCAAGGACACCCGAGCCCACCTAATCCGCAGACTGCAGGAATACCAAAAGTAACACTATATAGACCTAGCTAATAGTAACAGTAACAGTAACACAGTAGTATAATAAAATCTATAATTTTTAATACTATTATGCATAATAACAATATTATTATAACAATAACTATTCTCATAGTTATTGCTAATTCTTACAAGCATTTACCTTATGCAGGTGTTTTTTGGAGAACCTTCCTCATTTAGTCCTCATAAATACCCCTATGATGCAACAACTATTATTATCGTTCCCATTTTATAGACAAAGAAACTGAGGCATGAAGGAGTTAGGTCACTTGCTGGTGAGTGGCAGAGTCCACAATCAGGCCCAGTGGTATGACTCTTGGGCCACCATCCTAATTATTGTAAAAGCACGTGCTTTGGAATTACTCCTGGAATCAACTCCTGCTCCAGCACTACATCCTTAGGACAGCATCTGGGCCCTAGCAAGTGCTCAAGATAAATATAAACTCTTATTAGTTTTATTTACCATCTCCCATCTTACCAGCAGGAGAAGGCCTCAGCCATCTCCTCCTAAGCTGATTCTAGCTCCTCTAAAGCTACGGAGAAATTAGGGACAAAGACTCCTGGCCTGAAGGTCTTCTCCACGCCCCAGACGCACGAGAAATCAAGCCAGGGAGCCGCTGAGCAGGGGTGAGACAGGCAGGAGGCACCAGTTCCCTGCAGGTGCTCCAGAAGACCCCATGACCGCCAGTCCTCCAGGACTAGACCCTGCAGGCTTTCTCAACCCACCACTACTGATGTTTTAGACCAGATCATTCTTTGCTGCGGGGGCCGTCCTAGGCATTGTAGGAGGTTTAGCAGCATCCTTGACTCTCCCCAATAAAAGCCAGTAGTACCCCCTTCCAGGTATGACAACCAAAAATGTCTCCAGATGTTGCCACGTATCTCTTGGGGAGCAAAACCGCCCTGGGGTTGAGAACCACTAGCCCATGGGTGCTACTCACAACAGATGTCCCCTCCAGTCGGGGTACTGCAGCAGGGACGGCTCCACCCGCAGCATGTCGCGCTGACTGAGCTGGGGACAGATGGGGAGCGCAGGGCTGAGGGCCGCACACACTCACGGTGAGGGCTGGCCCTGCCACCCGCCTCCGTGCAGCACCGGGCTTGGTCTGCGCATCAGAGAAACGGGGGCAGGGTGGCCCAGGGACAGCGTCCTCATCCTCGTGTCGCAGATGAGACTGAGGCTTAAAAATGTCAGGTGTGGTTCAAACATATGCAGTTTATTGTATGTCAATTATATCTCAATAAAAGTTCTTAAAAAAAAAAAGTCTGGTGTGGGACTTCCCGGGCGGTCCAGTGGTTAGGACTCTGCGCGTCCACTGCAGGGGCATGGGTTTGATCCCGGGTCAGGGAACTAAGATCCCGCACGCCGTGCAGCCAGGCCGGAAAAAAAAAAGAAGAGAAAAGAAAGAAAGAGACATGTCAGGCAGCTCCGTCAACATCGCAGCACCAGCAAGGGGCAGGGCTAAGGCAAACCAGAGCCTCTGACGGCTAGTCCAGGGCTCTTCATACAGCACTGCCACCTACAAAACCAGAGCAGGCAGTGATGACAGGAGACGCGCTCCTCAGCTCCTCCGTGGGGTGACAGAAGAGGTCCCAGAACGGGGTGCCCTACCTCGGTCTTGGCTCTAAGTCCTGGAGGGACTCAGGCCACTGTCTCCCGGCAGGCTCAGCTCAACCTCACACTCTGGAAGATGTGGCCATTTCCAGAACTGTCCCCACCCTGCCCAGGTGCTGGGTTAGTGACTCGCTGGGCATCACACACACACACACACACACACAAAGTCCAGGAAAGGCGGGAGCCTGGGGCGGTGGGACCAAAAGGAAGAAAAGGAGTCAGCCACGTATCTAGAACTCCAGCCTCTTCCCTTCCTCCTTTGTCCTTGAGAGCCCAGCTGTCCAATTCAGAGGCCGCCGGCCCCATGTGTGACTCATCAGAATTGAGATACTGGATTTCCAAGGCTTATATGAAAGAAGTATGTACAATATCTCATTAATAATTTTTTATATTGATCACATGTTGAAATGGCCATATTTTAGATACAGTGTGCTAAATAAAATACCAGGAAAATGAACATTAGGAGTGTCTTTGTACTCATTTAATAGAAAACTTTTAATTACACATGTGGCTCATGCTTTCTGTCTTCTGGATGGTGCTGGGCCGCCTCAGAGTGAGGAGCTGGCTTTGGGTGGAACCGGCTTTTCAAGCCCACTCCCTCCACCCCTCTCCCCCTGCGGCTTAGCTGCCTCCCCTCTGGAAATATGTTCCTCTGGGTTAAGTATCCCTCTCTCCGCAGCCCCAAACGCTGAGTCCCAGGCCTTGAGAGGCACAGCTCTCAGGGAGTGCCAGCAGTCTGCCAGAGATGGCTCCCGGCAGCTCCAGAAGTGGGATTATTTTCTCTGTCTGGGCATTGGCAGGGAGCGGGGAGGGGCACACGAGAGTAGGGGGTGAGGAGGCCCAAACCGTGAGGTATGAAACAAGCTCCGAGGATAAACTGTACCACACGGGGAACAGAGTCGATACTTTATAATAACTACCAATGGAGCGTAACCTTTAAAAACGGTGACTCACTCTATTGTATACCTATAACATATACTACTGGACAGCAGTGATACTTCAATTTAAAAAAATAAAGAAATCTGACCATTAAATGTTCAGGAATTTTGCAACCTGTACTAAAAACCAGCCATTTTCAAAAATTAAATTATATAAACTATATAGACATTATGTAGGTCAATTATAGTAAAAACAAAGGTAAAAAGTACGCAGACAATATCACTGCTGTCTATGTTACTCCATTTTGCTCTCATCTGTGCTCTGGAGGTTCTTTCCGTCCAGGCGTCTGCGTGGTGGGAACACCGCGTGATGGTGGCCCTACACGTCTCTTCCCAGCTCTGCATGCAGTGATACCACAGCAGTACCTTGAATCAGCCACGGTGAGGGTATTTACACTATGGGAATCAGCAAAAGCTACCGATCAGGGTCCCCTTTCTCCTGGGGCCAGTTGTTAAATACTGACCCCACGCCACCGAGTATCTCCCTCTGAGAGCAGGGACCCAGCCAGCAGGAGCAACTGAGGAGGGAAAGAGCCAGAAGAAGTGAAGAAGCAGGACCACAGTGGGGGAGTGATGTGCCCAAGAAGGCAGAGAAAGTGGTCCCCGAGGCAGACCTGGGTCTCCTGACTCTGGGGCCCGGGCCGCTGAGGCAAGCAGCAGGCTCTTGGGGGAGGTATTTCAAAGAATCCCAGAGAAGACAGCCCCTCGGAGCCGGGGATGCCACCCAGAGCGGCACCGGGACTTACCCGCCTGGACAGCAGGTCCAAACAGAGCTTGTTCTCACTGGTCCCCAAGTTAATGATTCCCTGGAGGTGAGAGGTTACAGAGCCACGTGAGCACAGCAGAGGGTGCCCTCCAAAGGCCCCGGGAGCGCACTGAGGCAGCAAAGCAGAGCTCTCTGCCATCCTGCCCTTCCCACCACCCCTCCTGGCTTTGCTCAAGCCGTGCCCTCCGTGCGGCTCCCTGATCCCATCTTCCCATTTCTAAAGCTCTGTACAAGTACTGTCTCCTCCAGGAAGCCTTCCTCAAAATCCCACCTGCGAGAGATCTTTTCCTCTTCTGGATCCCAAAGTCCTTTATCTGTCCCCCTTTAGAGCACCGGTCCGTTTCTGTCCCAGGTCACAGGGGCTGATGTACAGGCTTTATCTCCCAGTAGATGGGAAGTCCCTGAAGGCCAGATACATGCCCAAGACACCACTGTATCTCTCCAGAGGCTCAGTTTACAGGATGAAAGAATGTATACAGTAAACTGGTGCTCTGGCAGGAGCAGGAACAAGGGTGAAGGTACAGCAAGAAGAGGCCCTGGGCTGGTGGAAATGCTCCCCCGGGCGAGGACCCATACAACATCACACAGCATCGTGACCCCCACCCCACAAGGCACTGTTTCCATAGGACAGAGAGGGCAGAAGGCACAGCTCAAGCTGCCCCTTATAGAGTCCCCAGAAAGACTCATAAGCAGCTCATTCCCGACCCCCAACTTAATGGGGGAAATGAGGAAGGAGGGAGGATGAAAAAATAGGGCTTAAATGAGCTCAGGTTATGACAAATAAAAGGGAGTGTTCCTTCATGTCCTGGGGAGCAAACCTATAGGATCCTCCACCCACAACCAATCTGTCCCCAGATCCTGTCACTTCTACCTGCAGAGTCCAACCGCTTCTCCCCTCCACTGCTACGACCCTGGTCCAAGCCGCCAGCGTTTCTTGTCTACATGATTGCAATAGCATGCCTCCGTACTTTCCTGCTCACTCCCTCACCCCCACCCTCCCTGGGTCTAGTCTAATCACCATAGAGCAATTCAAGTCCAAGTCATCTTTGCAAAAGAGAAATCAGATCATGTTGCTCTTCCTTTGAGCATTTCCCCTTCCACTTGGTCTAAAATCAGAAGTCTCACCATGTCCTGTGAGACCCTACAGATTTAGTACTGCCCCTGCCCCATCACCTTTCTCATCTCACACCCGTCTCCAGCCAGTAGCCCCTTTGCTGTCCCTTGAACTCATCAAGTGAGTTCTACCCTGGGGCCTTTGCACTGGCTGTTCCCTCTGCCTGGAATGCTTTTCCTCCAGATACCCACATAGCTCGCTCCCTGTGACAGGCAGCCGTCCAAGATGGCCCCCAGTGAACTTCCACCTCCTGGTGCTCATACCCTTGCATAATCCCATCTCCCTGGGTGTGGGTGGACTTAGCACCTGCTTCTAAAGAACAGAATATGCAGAAGTGATGGGATGTCCCTTCCAAGATCAGGTTATAAAGCGTCTGTGGCTTCCATCTTGGGCGCTCGTGATCTCTCATTCTCTCTTTCTCTCTTGGATCACTTGCCCTGGTGAAGCCAGGTGCCGTATCATGAGGCAGCCCCACGAAGAAGACCATGTGGTGAGAAACCCAGGCCTGCCAACAGCCATGTGAGTGGGCTTGGAAGTGGGACCTCCCCCCACAGCCCTGGCTTCACTGCAGCTTCACAGAAGATCTTCAGCCTGAAGCACCACCCGGATTCCTGAATTCCAGAAACTGTGAACTGTTTGTTTTAAGCTGCTAAGACCTGAAATACTTTGTTACACACAGGAGATAAATAATGCAATCCCTCACTTTTCTCAGGTCTCTGCTCCAATGTCACCATATTAAAGTGGCCTTCTGTGACCACCTCATACAAAACAGCAACATCCCCAGCCCATCCCACCCGTCTCTATCCTATTACCACGCTTTCTTTTTCCCTACAAGACTTATCACAACATACTATATATATTTGTCTGTTCACTGTCTCCCATAGTAGACCATAAATTCCATGAGGGCAGGAACTTGATGTTTGTTCATGGCTATAACCCTGGCATCCAGAACAGTGCCAGCACCTGGTACATGCTCAAGAAACAAAAATGATTACAGGGTTGTTTGTGACAGCTCTGCCCTCTGAAGCTATCACTTCTAATAAGTTATAATAATTGGGGCACATAACAAGAATAATAGCAACTGAATGCTCTATGTGGAAGCACTGTGCTAATAACTTACATAGCTGATCTCATTTAATTGTGACAGTTCTACAGAGCAGGTGTTATTGTCCCATTATAGAGATGAACTGAGGTTCAAAGACGTTAAGAAATTCGCTCAAAAATACACAACCCGAAAGTGAAACAGTTGCGACCTGAACCCTCATTCCATCCCGGCTCTAAAGTTGGAGAGTTGATGGTCTGTGGACCAGAATCCACGTAAGAGGACTCCACGGTTCCTGAATTCCTCCCTCACAAATCAAGTTTCCCTCAATAATAAATGGGCCATTTTCTGATTCAGGTAGTACCCTGGGGCCTCTCTGAGCAACACTGGATGCCCCGTTGGGAGTCAGAGGACCGTAAGTCCAACCTGACAAGAGCAAGCCGGGTGCTGCCCTATTGGTCAAGGTGGGGTACCCCCCCACCCCGGCCCCGCCACAGCGCCCTCTTGGGTCCCAGTGGGGAGGGGGGCTTCACTCACACTAGGGTTCTTATCCTCATCATACTCATCCATGTGGTAGGTCCTGTAGCCCTCCTCCGCTGAATCCCAGAACCATTTAATGACACTTCCTCTGGACGACAGGTGGGGGCTGTCGGAGGAGAAGGCGGCAGTGGGATTGCCCACTCCATAGAGCTTCGGAGGCTGCTGGTCTGGGTTTCTGGAGCACTCTCTCTCCAGACCACCCCCGTGGTTGCGGTGCAGGCCCTGTGTGGAGACTGAACCTGGGCAGGTGGTAGGCATCCTAGATTCCTTCTGAGGATACATCTGCAGAAACACAAAAGCACTCAGGGCCTGAGCTGATCAAGGACTTTCCAGAGCACCAAGCATCAAAAACCAACCAGGAGGTGTGGGGCCCTCCCCCTTCTCTATCTGCCCCTTGCTTTAAGTTTACATACTCATCACTTCCTGTGTCCCTGACTCGTGGCAGCCCTGTATGCAATCCCTTCAAGGCATAAACACTCCTAAGGACCTACAGACGGGGCTGTACTTGCTACTTTTATACAACTTTAATAAACTTTAATAAACGGCTGCTTCCGCTTGTTTTACTTTGGGGTAAGCTTTTCATCCTGCAGCGGAAAGAGTCACCGGCATTCTTTTTCCATTCTTGCTGACCTCAATTTCAAAAAGCCAAGTTAAAATTTTCTGACTTAAAGCAGAAAGAGCCTGGAGCCGAGAGGTCTTGTGGTGACTGATGTGAACAGGAGTAGGACAGCAGGAGATTATTTGGTGGTCCGGAGCAGGTGACGGCTGGGGCCTGAGGGGAGGTAAGTGGGGTCTCCGCAAGGGCAGTGACCCTGGGCAGAGTCCAAGGCCCCTCCTTCACCAAGTGGGGGAGATGTGGCCCCAGGGAGAGGATGGTCTGATCCCGTGTGCAGTTGTGAACTCCCCTCCTTTCTCAGCCAGTGTCCTCATGGGCACAGGGGGCGTACCCGTTAACAACCGCATAGGGTGGCAGTGAAGACATAAATATTAGCGTTAGTGTAAATGGCTTCGAACAAATCGTGGCTCGTGGCCAAAGTTCACTAAAAGATGGTATTATCTCCTACCCCGCCGCCGCTTTCCCCAGCCCCCAGCCCGGATGCACAAATGAGGAGGGGCCAACCAGCGCCCGGGAAACCCAGGGGCTTCCCCGGTTAAATTTTGCTGCACCAAGTCTTTTCTAGGGGCCTCGCCCAACGGACTGGACTCTGCCGAGCCTCAACTCGGTCCCCCCGCAGCCCGGCCCGACGTGGCAGCTGGGCAGGGGCGGGGGCGGGGGTGGGGGTGGGGGTGGGATGGGGGCGGGGGTGGGGTGGGGGCGGGGGCGGGGGTGGGGTGGGGGAGGGGGAGGAGCGGCCTGGCCCGGGCTCCGTGCGCGGAGCCGGGACGAGGGGCGGGCCCGCGGCGTGCAGCGGGGCGGCGGCGAGTCCGCAGCCCGACAGCCGCGCTGCCGGGCCTGGCAGCCCCGCGGCGCCGGCCCCAGGCCCCGGGCGGAGGAAGCGCAGGCGTGGCGCAGGGCTCGCGGACACGGAAGGGCCGGGACGCCGGCAGCGAGGCCTGGAGCCCGGGCCCGGGGGGACCCCCCCGCCAGCCCCGGCTCTGCGCAGCGGGGGTCGCACCTACTTGCGGAGCCGGAGGAGCCGGGGCTCGGGGCCCGCGCAGGCTGCGTCTGGGTCCGAGGCTTCGCCCGACTCGCCCTCCGCCGCGTGCGCGCGGCCCCCGGGCCCCGGGCCCTGGCCCCCGCGCTGCGCACCGTCCGCGCCGGGTCGGGCTTCCCGGGCGGTTCCGGGGGCGGTTCGCTCACGGGCGCCCGAGGCCGCAGGACGCGCGGGGGGGCGGCTGGGAGGGGAGGCCGGGACGGGAAGGGCGCCCCGGGCCAGAGCTCCGCCCTCCGCCGGGAGGGGCCGCCTTCCCGCCCTGGTCTCCCCGCCCCCGGCACGTGGGGCCGCCTCCCTCTGCCTCCCGGCCTGAGTTTCCCCATTTTAAGGCAGAGTCACCGAGGTTGCTGGGCAAATTGCGGGCCTGGTTGCGGCCCATGGAAAAGCCTTTCCGGATTAAGACATCCGTTTCGGGTTAATGGCATGCTTAAAATATCCTTCCTCTATGAAAGCTTTTGACCTGAGTTTGTAATTTTTCCTCCTTTCATTCTACAGAACATTTGTTGAACTCTGCCTTGGACCCTACACATTCCGGGACTTAGGCAGTGAATAGACCACCAAGGTCCCAGGCCTGCGCAGAGCCTTGAGTAGGAAAAGTTTCCTTTTCCCCTGAAAAGCAATAAGCACGAACCATCAGCACAGAGATGGCTGGGAAGACTTGGGTGTCTTCCGATTACTCCACTTCTTGTCTTCACTTTGGCCTAGACACTAACATTGTGACCTTGAGCAGCTCTCAAGATTTTTTTCGTCCTCCGTGTTATCTAAAATAAGCCAGTTCTCTCCATTTAGGTCATATCATTCTGTTTAATTCAGATAAATAGGCTTATTGAATGCCTGTGTTGTGCAAAATCTCTGCAAAATGCTGGCATATGGTGATGGGCCAAACAGCAGGCCTGCATGGCTGACTGGGAAGGCAGACATACACATGTGATGACTAATAAGAAAGCTTAGGAGAAAGGATTAAGATGGCAGAGTTGGAGGATGTGCACTCACTCCCTCTTGCAAGAGCACCAGAATTACAACTAAATGCTAAACAATCATTGATAGACAGACACTGGAACTCACCAGAAAAGACACCTCACATCCAGAGACAGAGGAGGAGCCACAGTGAGACAGTAGGAGGGGTGCAATCACGTTAAAATCAAATCCCATAAATGCTGGGTCGGTGACACACACTGGAGAACAGTTATACTGCAGAAGTCCACCCACAAAAGTGAGGGTTCTGAGCCCCATGTTAGGCTTCCCAACCTGGGAGTCCAACAGGGGGAAGAGGAATCCCCAGAGAATCGGACTCTGAAAGCCAGAGGGATTTGCTTGCAGGACTTCCACAGGACTGGGGGAAACAGAGACTCCACTCTTGGAGGACACACAAAAAAGTGTGCTCACCAGGACCCAGGGGGAAGGAGCAGTGTCCCCATAGGAGACTGAACCAGACCTACCTGCTAGTGTTGGAGGGTTGCATGCAGAGGTGGGAGGCGGCTGTGGCTCACTGAGGAGACAGGGGGACTGGCAGCAGGGGTTCTGGAAAGTGCTCATTGGCATGAACCCTCCAGAGTCCACCATTAGCCCCACCAAAGAGCCTGTATGCTCCACTGCTAGGTAGCTTCAGGCCAAACAACCAACAAGGTATGAACACAGCCCCACCCATTAGCAGTCAAGCAGATTAAAGTTTTACTGAGCAAACAAGCAGGTTAAAGTTTTACTGAGCTCTGCCCACCAAATCGGATTCAAGTCTTACTGAGCTCCACCCACCCAGCGCTACCCACCATCAGTCCCTCCCATCAGGGAGCACCCAGGAGCCTCCTAGATAGCTTCCTCCACGAGAGGGCGGACAGCAGTATCAAGCAGTATCAGCAGTATTTCATCTTGTGGAACTGAAAAGCACAGCCATAGGAAGATAGAGAAAATGAAAAAGCAGAGGACTTTGTACCAGATGAAGGGACAGGATAAAACTCCAGAAAAACAACTAAATGAAGAGGAGATAGGCAACCTTCCAGAAAAAGAATTCAGAATAATGATGGTGAAGATGATCCAGAACTTTGAAAAAGACTGGATGCAAAGATCAAAAAGTTTACCAAAGACCTAGAAGAATTAAAGAACAAACAAACAGAGATATGCAGCACAATAACTGAAATGAAAAATACGCTAGAAGGAACCAATAGCAGATTAACTGAGGCAGAAAGGCAAATAAGTGACCTGGAAGACAGAATGGTGATCATCACTGATGCAGAAAAGAATAAAGAAAAAAGAATGAAAAGAACTGAAGACAGCCTAAGAGACCTCTGGGACAATGTTAAACGCACCAACATTCGCATTATAGGGGTCCCAGAAGGAGAAGAGAGAGAGAAAGGACCTGAGAAAATCTTGGAAGAGATTCTAGTTGAAAGCTTCCCTAACATGGGAAAGGAAATAGCTACCCAAGTCCAGGAAGTGCCAAGTCCCAGGCAGGATAAACCCAAGGAGAAACATGACAAGACATATAGTAGTCAAATTGACAAAAATTAAAGACAGAAAAAAGTTATTAAAAGCAACAAGGGGAAAATGACAAGTAACATACAAGGGAACTCCCATAAGGGTAACAGCTGATTTCTCAGCAGAAACTCTGCAAGCCAGAAGGGAGGGGCACGAGATATTTAAAGTGCTGAAGGGAAGAACCTACAGCCAAGCATACTCTACCCAGCAAGGATCTCATTCAGATTCGATGGAGAAATCAAAAGCTTTACAGACAAGCAACAGCTAAGAGAATTCTGCACCACCAAACCAGCCCTACAACAAATGCTAAAGGAACTTCTCTAGGCAGGAAACATGAGAAGAAAAGGACCTACAAAAACAAAAACAAAACAATTAAGAAAATGGTAATAGGAACATACATATCGTAATTACCTTGAATGTAAATGGACTAAATGCCCCAACCAAAAGACACAGACTGGCTGAATGGATACAAAAACAAGATCCATATATATGCTGTCTCCAAGAGACCCACTTCAGACCTAGGGACACATACAGACGGAAAGTGAGGGGATGGAAAAAGATATTCCATGCAAATGGAAATCAAAAGAAAGCTGGAGTAGCAATACTCATATCAGATAAAATAGACTTTAAAATAAAAAATGTTACAAGAGACAGGAAAGGACACTACATAAAGATCAAGGAATCCATCCAAGAAGAGGAGATAACAATTGTAAATATATATGCACCCAATATAGGAGCCCCTCAATACATAAGGCAAATGCTAACAACTATGAAAGAGGAAATGCAAGGCAGAAATAGAGACACAGATGTAGAGAACAAACATATGGACACCAAGTGGGGAAAGCAGGGAGGGTTGGGGGGGGGATGAATTGGGAGATTGGGATACCAAATTGTACACTCTAAATATATGCTGTTTATTGTCTGTTAACTGTATCTCAATAAAAGTTCTTAAAAAAAGAAAGAAAGAAAAGAAAGCTACTGGGTGCCTTGGAAGCATGCAGCAGGGAGATTTAACACCCCCCGCCCCCATTCCCTGACACACACATGCATTGGCCCCACATAGGAAGCCCTACACACACATTCATTCACCCTAAACACTTAGGAAGTGATGCTTGGGTCCTAGTTGGCTAGCTGGAGGGTGTTGGAAGCAGAAGGGAGCCTTTGATAGAGCCTTGAAGGTTAGAGTCAGTGTGGAACACTAATGAACTGCAACAAATCTAATACCTACCACTGGAGCTTGCAGGAATGGGAGAAAGGCGGGAGATATGAGTGGAGATCAGGTCATGAATCTTTACAAATTAACCCTGATAAGGACTGTGGACTTCTCACTGAGGGCAATGGATGTATATTGTAATCTCTAGAGTAAACAATTTTTAAAATATCAAAAGGTATAACTAAGAATAAACAGGATACTAAATACTCCTTGATTAATTCAAAAGGCATGCAGGAAGGAAAAAAATCAACAAAGAGCATATGGCACAAATAGAAGACAAATAGCAAGATAAATGACTTAAATACAACCATATCAATGATTATATCAAATTAATGACCAAAGACCAGTTAAAAGATCATCAGACTAGATAAAATGGTAAGATTAAGAATATGGTGTTTGCAAGAGACATGTTAAATGAAAAAAAAAAAACTGCTAAAAGTAAAACTGGAAAAAATATACCATGGAAATAATCATAAGAGGCTGGCTATTATCCCAAAACCAGAAAACAAGTGTTGGCAAGGATGTGGAGAAATTGGGACCCTTGTGTATTGTTGGTGGGAATATAAAATGGTAGAGCCACTGTGGACAACAATGTGGAGGTTCCTTAAAAAGTCAAAAATAGAATTACCACATGACGGGCAATTCTGGATATATTCCCAAAAGAACTGAAAGCAGGATCTGAAGAGATATTTGTACACCCATGTTCAGCAGCATTTTTCACTACAGCTGAAACGCGGACGCAACCCAAGTCTCCAGCACATGAATGGATAAGCAAGACAGTGCATGTATTAATGCATACAGTGACATATCATTCAGCCTTAAAAAGGAAGGAATTCTGACACAGGCTACAACCTGGATGAACCTTGAGGACATGATGCTAAGCGAAATAAGCCAGTCACAAAAAGACAAATGCTCTACGATTCCACTTCTATGAGGTGCTTAGAGTAGTGAAAATCATAGAGACAGACAGTATAATGGTTGCTGCCAGGGAAGGGGAACGTGTGGAGTTACTATTTAATAGGCATAGATTTTCAGTTTTATAAGATGAAAAGAGCAGTGGGGATGGCTGCACAGCAATGTGAAGGTATTTAATACTGCTGAACTGTACACTCAGCAATAGTTAAGATGGTGAATTCTATGGTATGTGTATTTTGACACATAAACCCAAAAAAAGGATCATAAGAAAGCTGAAGCATTCATAATAATATCTGACATGACTTCAAAACAAAAGGAATTACCCAAAATTTAAAAGGACATTTCATAATGTTAAAATGATCAGTTTATCAGAATGGACAATTTTAAATTATACCACTCGTAACGAAACCTCAAAATACATGAAGCGGAAACTGACAGAACAAAAGGGAGACCCAGACAATTCAATAATTATAGTTAGAAAACTTAGCACCCTTCTTTTAGGAATAGATCAAATGACAGTAAGGGTTGGAACATATAAACATTAAACAATTTAACCTAATTCACATGTGTAGAACACCACACCCAATAACTACAGAATACACTTCAAGTGCACATGAAACATTGACCAAAATAGACCATATACTTGGCCCTAAAAGGGTCTCAATTTCAAAGGATTGAAATTGTAGTTTATGTTTTCTAGTCACAATGGAATAAAGTAGAAATCATTAACACAGATAGCTGAACAACTTCAAATATTTGGAAACTAAATATTTGCTAAATAAGTTGTAGATAAAAAAGAAATCACAGGGCAAGTAGAAAATTGATCATAAAAACCCAACTTATCAAAATTTATGAGACGTACCTAAAGCCATGCTTGGAAAGAAATCAATAGTTTTAAGTGCTTACATTTGAAAAAACAAAACAAAAAACAGCTTAAAACCATTGGTCTAATCTTCCACATTAAAAAGCTAGAAAAAGAACAAACCCAAAGTTAATAAAAGGAAATAAAGAGTAGAAATGAAACAGAAGAGAAACAATAGAGAAAAATCAATGAAACTAAAGCTGGATCTTTGAAAATATTAATACAATTGATAAACATTTAGATTAACTGATCAAAAAATTCATTTTAATATCAGGAAAGAAAAAGGAGATAACACTATAGCCCCTACAGATATTAAAGGCATAATAAGGGAATGTTATAAAAAAATTTTATGTCCATAATTAAACTTAGATGAAATGGACAAATTTTCTCGAAAGACACCAACAGCCAAAAGTGACACAAGAAATAGGAAATGTGAATAATCCAAAATCTGTTACAGAAATAGAAACACAAGTAAAAACCTTCTAACAAAGAAAAACTCCAGGTGCAGATGGCTTTCCTGGCGGATTTACCAAACATCTAAAATTTTTTAAAAAGCAATTTGAGGGACTTCCCTGATGGCACAGTGGTTAAGAATCCACCTGCCACTGCAGGGAACACGGGTTGAAGGCCTGGTCCGGGAAGATCCCACATGCCACAGCGCAACTAGGCCCGTGCACCACAGCTACTGAGCCTGCGCTCTAGAGCCCCTGAGCCGCAACTGTTGAAGCCCGCATGCCTAGAGCCCATGCTCGGCAACAAGAGAAGCCAGCACACCGCAATGAAGAGTAGCCCCCGCTCATTACAACTAGAGAAAGCCTGTGCACAGCAACAAAGACCCAACACAGCCAAAAAGATAAAAAAATTTTTTAAAGGCAATTTGACACAAACTTGTAGAAAATTGAGAACGGAACACTTTCTGAAACATTCATGAGGTCAGAATTACCCTGATGCCAAAACCAACAATGCCTTACAAAAAAGAAAATCAGAGCACAATGTCCTTCATGAAAATAGATGTACAATTCTTAATATCAAACCAAATACAACAGTATATAAAAGGATGATGCATCATGACTATATGGGGCTTATTGCAGGAGTATGATGTTGGTTTAACATTTTTTTTAAATCAGTGTAATTTTATCAATTAATAATTAAAAGAGAATTATTTTATCTCTAGAGGTACAGATGAAAACATCTCACAAAAATTGAATTCGCATTCGTAGTAAAACTCTCAGCAAATTAGGAAGGAAACTCTTCTATCCGGTAAAGGCAGTATGAAAAATACTTCCAGTACTTAAGAATGAGAGACCGAACTCAATCCTGCTAAGATTGAGAGCAAGGCAAATATGTTTTCTCTTCCTTCTTTTATTCAGTATGGTACTTGAGCTTCTAGGCCATACAATTAGAACAGAAAAATAAGAGACATAGATGTTGAAAAGAAGGAAAATCATCTTCATTCACAGGCAGCATGATTGTGTACATTGAAAATTCAATGAAATCCCCCTCCAAAACTACTAGGGCTAATAAGTGAATTTAGCAAAAGCACAAGGTACTGTCAGGAGATGAATCTTGCCGGGTCTCTCATGTTTCTGCCTGTCTTGCAAGCAGAGGCAGTGACTTCCTTTGTTGTGGGCTCTATAGGATTATATGTATGTGTGTGTAAGTACATGCATACATGTGTGTATATGTGCATATATGTACAGCAACCAACTTCGGATGGCAGTGATAGTGTCTGTCTCCAGAGCAAAGGCTAGGTTTGTTTACTACTAAGTATAATAAAGGCAATTTCTCCCTTGGGGCCAAAGTTCAGGTGGGTTTCCTGCTCATTATAGAAGAATTAGGTTCCTCACACTTGGGTTTCCTCTCCTGCAACATACCCCATTGCAATGTACAGGCGTCATTGGGACCCCTTCACTTTGCCCTATAGGAGTCGAGGTTTGGGGAACCAAAAGCTGACACTGATTTCTGCTACTGCTGTGAGTTAATAAGCTGTCCTCTGTCCTTCCACCAGCATCCATGAAACCTGTTATTTTGCAAGTAAGGTAAAACCTCAGAGCCTTCAAAGCTCTTGATAGATACAAAATCAATTGTCCCAATATAATAGCAACAAACAACTAATTAATGAAATTAATAATCTATACATTTAAAATAACATGAAAGGCATAATATAGCGATAAATTTATAAGACGTGTCAGACCTATACACTGAAAGCTACAAAGACATTGCTGAGAGAAATTAAAGATCTAAATAAATAGAGAGATATTCTGTGTTCCTAGATAGGAAAATACTAAATTTTCCCCAGTCAACCATTTGAATCTTGAGTAGAACAGAAGATAGAAATGGCCTATCCCTTCCATGGGAGGTATCATCTCTTCCTCCTAGGACAATGCCCTGATGAGACTGTCTGTGAGCTCCTATAACAGAGATCCCAAGAACATCTCTGGTTCCTATCTTCCCTTTCTCTTCTGGTCCCGTGAGTTCCCTCATGCATCCAATGAATTCCCTTTCTGTGTCTACTAGTCAAGTCAATTTCTAAAGAAACTTGTCTGGTGTAAAAAATCTCGAAGAATCAAGATTTGTTGGTAGGCTGCAAACCCGCCCAAAAAAAGGAGGATGATCCCAAACCCAAATGACTGACCAAAGCCATTGGTGGGTGCTCACAGCTCTTCCATCATCTGTAAAATGGTGGTAATCCCCGCTCTGTTTCACAGCATCAGTGCTCAGACTAAAGCTCATATGTGCAAAGGCTTTGCAGAGAAATGCCCAGGAGGTATGATTTCAACAGCTGAAAACACTAGAGATGAAAATGGAAGACCTCAGGCTTATCACCAGAGATTCATTTTTAAAAAAGCCTTTCAGAAAGGCAATAATGGAAAGAATTCATATTTGAAAGCAGAAACATTCGGAATTATACCCCCACCCTGCCACGTAGCCACTTGTGTGTAAGGTGGGTGTGATTATGTAAGGATTCTATGGGACACTGCATCCAACACCTAGAAAATGCTCCGCCAATTAGGCATCATGGTTTCCCTTCCTTTCTGATCTGCCCCAGAAAATATTCTTCACATAGAAACTACTTGAGAATTTAAAAGCTGTTTAATTTTTAATTAATTTAAATTTAATTAAAAAGTAAAGTAAAAATCATCTAGCTCCCAAAAGGTGATACGAAGAGTATGAATAGGAAACAAAACAGGGCTGGGATTTAAAAGAATACAGAAGTAATTAGCTATAAAATATAATAGTAAACCTATCTAAATAGGGACCCAGAGAGCTCCCTTTATTCCTCTCTAGGCTTTCCCACCGGAATCTGCATAAAAACATTCTGCCCACACACAATGGCTAGCAAAGACCAAAAAGATGTAAAGCTTCCCAAAATGACAGACGCTCAGCTGAAGGAGGCTGATGGTAGGGTCAAACGCACTCATGCCGGGAGTAGCCCACTGTTTGTTCAATCACAGCTCCAGGTCAGTACCCAGCCTTCTAGATCCGAGGCTTGACATCAGAACTTCCTGAGAGTGATACGGGCTGGAGCTGTTGGCTGGGAGGTAGACACGTCCTCCTTCTTCGCATCCTCCAGTTGCTTCACTCTCCAGTCCCGCTCCTGCTCCACGAGCACCTGATGGAACCGATGTGTGGCGAGCGGGTCCAAGTGGGGACAGAGAGAAATACTTAGCGGGTTTGTAGGTGGGCCCCAGATATACCCAGGTCCTAGTAGACCAGCCCAGAGCCTCTCGTTCAGGGGTGCTGCACTTGAGCCTTCCCCTCTTTGGCATGGATTTCCAAGTCGACCTGCCGTATCCCCGACGGCTCTTTTTGGCTTCATTGTCACAGCCCCTGCCTGCCAGATACCTTCACGACTCGGATCGAATCCTGTCACCCAGCTTATGGCCTTGGCCTCATCATTTTCTATCTGCCTCTAGTGGCCCTTCACGCAGTCTATTTTCCACATTAGCCCAAAAGATATTTGGGTAGCATAAATGTTCTCTTATTCATTGCTATGTTGCCAGCAGGTAGAACAGTGACTGCATGTGTTGAGATGCAATAGATAAAATGAATGTCATGTTTCCATACCCTCCAGAGGAGAATCTAAACTCCGCAGTATAGCATACAGGGATTTCTAGGTCATCTCCCCGTCTATCTTACCTAGTAGCTGGCAAGCTCCACACGGGCAGAGCTCCACTTCTTGATAGCTCATATCCCCAGTGACCTGCTCAATGACAGACACAGACCAGACACCCAAAAGATATATACCTCAAGTGCCTATCGGTCCTGTTTACAAAGGAGTTTAGAAAGTGGAAACAGAGGGCCTAGAAGGTCTGGAGCTATAGGCTGCTAAAGGTGAAAAAAGGATGACTCCGCTATTGAGTTATACAGGAATGGCTGGGGTGTCTCTGACGGATGCCAGGATTGGGAGGTCAGCTCCACTCACCGCTTCTTAGCAGGAGGGGCCTAGCTGCAAAGATGAGGTGGAACCAGCCAGGGTCCTTACACATGAAGGTCTCGCCACGGGACAACATCAGCTTGTTGTCCAGGAAGCGGCGATGGAGGAGTTGCTCTTCTGCAAATGTGCACGGGTCCAGGTACTAGGGGAGGACAGAGGGACAGAGCTGAGCTCAAGACCCATCAGGCACCTCTGCCCTTTAACACCTGTCTTCACTCCCAGGGCTCACCGGTTTCAAGTTGATTCAGACATAGAGGCCAGAGCCACGACTGAGAAAAGGGACCTTCCATACCTTCAGCTTGTTAGTGACGTGCCTGTGAGCCTCCTGCAGCCGGAAGCGATAAATGGGCAGGTACACATTGTCAATCCATTCTGGATGGGTGGAGGAAGAGGGCTGTCACACATCTCAGGGCTAAGATTTGCCAGAGGGTTCCTGACCAAATGCTCCCTACTTGGGCTTCATGCCGGCTGATTCTATCCAAGCCTGACTGTATCATATTTGAGCTGATCTATACCCAACACACTCACCTCCACCAGGTATGTGGAGACACTGGGCTTCTCAATAGTTGTGTAGGAAAGTTCTGTTTGAGTTTACACCCTTGAGGAAGAAGGTGAGGTGTCCCCTAAACGGGGTTGATGCTGCTGTTGTCAACTGGGCAAGCGGCAGGTACTCATAGCGCCCTTACCTCCTGCCTTAGACCCCAACAAATGGACTTTGAAGAACCTCATCGTGCTTGGGGATGATCTTAGCCCAACTGTTCTCAGCACTGACGGCACTTTAGAACCACCTGGGGAGCTTTTTAAAGGCCTGATGGCCCAGGTTGTATCTGCAGACATCTACCTCAGAATCTTTGCGGATACAGCCTGCACATCAGTATCTAAACTCTCCAGGTAATTCCCATGTGCATCCAAGATTGAGAACCAGTGTTCAAGAAGCTGGCAATCTGCTTTCTACCAAATATCAGGGGGCCTGGCACCAGGCAGGGAGGCATCCAGTTGGATTTCTCCTAGCTATCCCTTTCCCCACCCAAAGCTGAAGGCAAATTGTTTTCTAAGCCATATTGTCTGATTACATTAGTGTGTTTCATTATATCCCAGCTTTTAGTTTAAATCCTTGGGCCTGGCATCTGCTCTATTACAGGGAATTTTGAAAAGGAGCCCTTATCTAAGTTTGGGCCATGGCATTAAAGGGGGGAGATTCCCTCTGAAGCCAGCATCCATTTAAGATTACAAGGGGGGAGGTGAATTCAAATTCTTTGGTGAATTTGCCATGGAGGTAGCCCCACCAACTTGCCCAAATGGCAGCTCTCTCCTTTGGCCACCCTGGAAGATGAAATTAAGTCATATTTGAGGAGTCAGGATGTTCCTTTGTAATCCTTGCCCAAAGCAAGCCAGGTTTGGGGGAGGGAAAATTGACCTTCACATAAAGACTGATTTCTGAAGTTCTCACCTTTAAGTCCTAGAGTACAACTGACTATCCCCTTTCCAGGCAGAGCACAAGCCACCAGATGGCCAGTGTCCTAGACCAGCACCTCTATCTTCTGTCTATACCCAACTGCATCATCTGAGCTACATCCTGTCCTCCTTTAAACTTCCTGTCTTGCCGCTGTTAAACCCAAGACGGTGAACAGGGTATCAGTGTATTGAAGGCATGTCAGAGGCCCAAGCAGACCCAGGAATTGCCTGTGGCCATGAGGTCTGGCCTGGAACAGGGCTCAGTACCTCTGTCCTGGAGCAGCAGACACAGCTTGTACTGGGTGAGGCCGGAGATGCTGTGGAGGTAGCCAAAGGAGCTCACGGCAGAAGCCACCTCCCTTTTGTGGGTGTATAGAACGCCGAAGAGGAAGCCAGAGATGCCGAAATCCTAGAGGAAGAGAAGTTGGGAAGGAAATAGCCGGTTGGTCTGCCTTCTGCTCCTGGCTCCACTTCCTTCCCTACCCAAGGACAAGCAGCTGGGACTCACCTTATTGGTGCCCCAGATCACATGGATCTTGTTGGGGTCAGGCAAACTGGAGAGCAGAGAGTACGGTCAAGATTATTATGGAGAAATATCTGAAGGATGAAGACTTGGGGTCTATGAAGGGAAGATAAAAGTGGCCTTGAGGGCCTTCCTAGACAGAGGGGCCTATGGGACCCGAAGTTCAAGAAACAGCTGCCCCAGTTAAGCCAGGAAGTCAACAAAAGGTATCCTTGTGGAACCAAGTGTCCCCGGAATGAAGTCCAGGACCCTCAGCCTGTCTTGTGGTCTTTCGACAGCTGGTGCACAGCCACCTGCTTGGCAGCTGGCTCCTCACACAAGTGGGCCACCCCCCATTTCTACAATGTGTTCACCTATTCCTCACTGCCCCGCCTTTGGTGAAGATGTTCCTTCCACCAGGTGTGCGCTTCTGTTGCTTTGCCTGCTGGATCCTATCCTGGGGCCAAACACTACCCTTAAGAAAGTTCTGCTCTATTGCTATCCTTTCCCCGTGTACTACTTACCAAGAAGTTCTGACCTTGACCTTCCATAGGGTTTCATCTTGACTTTTGACAACACACGTTCCACCTTTCCTTCAAGTTATCTCATGTACAAAATGGCGTTTAGAGGAGACACTTGGGAGGAAAGATGATGCTTTGCTCACATTCATACTCCCAGGGGCTGGCACGCAGCCAATTAAGCTGATGGCCTGTGGAGTCATCCTGCAAAAGCAGGACCTTCATGGTTTTCATTCCCAGCTCCAGCCGGGACCACCTCACCTCTCCAGGCTCAGAACACTGCGGAATGTGATGGCTTCATCAAACACAGACAGCATGTAAATCTCACCAATGATCACATGTAGGTTGTACCTGCAGGTTGGGTGAAAGAGGGAGAACGATGTCTAGGTTCTCTCTAATCGTTATTCACTTCGTTTAATGGTCTTCTCTGGACACAGATCACACACTCTTACTGCCCCAGCAGCCCATCCAACCCTTCCAAGGGGTGTGGCAAGGTAGAAGAGGGTCTCTCCTTCACCAGAGAGGACCTTTCACCCTGACTTGGGGGTACGAGAAACGAACAGGACCCAAAAGGCATGCAAGAGAACATCTGACCTCATGCTTCAACCATCAAGCCGAGACCAGTGGAAAGGGGCTGGGCATCCCCGAGAGGTCTCCTCTGGTACTGTCAGGAGCTCCCAGGGTCGGAATCCAATAGGGACATAAAATGGGCTAAGTGCTCCGGTACCTCATCTCCTTTATCCTCCCAACAGCCCTCTGAAGCAGTACTGTTACCTCTGTTTCACAAAAAGAAACCAAGTTTCTGAGATAGAAAGTTAATTCCCTCAGTTAGCCAGTGCTAGAGCTGGAATGTTCCTCCTCTTGTCCCCATGCTCTGCTATGAGTTGATCTGGATTCGTTACAAGGTTTGAATATGGGTTTCTTCTAGACAGAAGATTATCTACTCTAAGAAACAGCCCTAAGAACACGTTAACTTCAGAGATAACTGGTGTTAACATTCCTTAGAAATGGCACGTGAAAATTCTGTAGGGACTCATCTTCGCCCCATGAGGTCTGAGAGGCTGTCTTCCTCTTGCCACCTCAGGCCAGGTAGTTTGGGAAGTGGATGCAGAAAGAAAGTACCTATGCTATAAGAGGCGGAAAAGCAACAGAACTATATGATGTCTGTTACGTAGGTATGTGCACTTGGGCAGAGGCTAGAAAGCAAATGGCAACGTTTGAAGTGCTGAGCAGGTGGGTGCGTTTTCCTTCATTTCAATTTCAGTTAGTTGCCCATAACTTTGCAAAGCATAGCATGCAGTAAGAACATTTAGGGTATATTATTATTCCTGGTTCTGACTCCTTGGCTATGAGCGATGGGAACCCTTGTTACAGATTTCATCTAGTCTCAAGGGAGTGGAACTCATACCTCTCGGCACATTCCAGATATTCCATCGAGTCTCGGGAATAGACGTCTCCCAGAGGATTCTGAGGGTTGGCCAGCACAAGGCCTCTGACCTTTTTCCCCTAAAAAGAACCAAACATAACCAAGTGAACACAAGTCCTTCACATCTACATCAAGTTCAGCCAAGGATCAGGTCACGGCACCGAGTATCGAGCACCTAATCAAGGTCCCGGTGGGCCCTCAGAGAAGCAACTGCCATATTCCCCACAGAGGGGAGCAGGAAGGAGCTCTGGGGGCCGCCAGAGCCGGGGCTCTTGGGGGACGTGTCCTGGGACACTGCCTCTTTTGAAGAAGGCGCCCACACCGTCTTGGTGACCAAGTTATACCAGAGTCCCCATCCTCAGCCCCTTTCCGGGGCAGCGGTGTCCACCCTGAAGACCTGGTTCCCTCCTGACCTCCATCTTAGCCCTGAGCAGGGCTTGCTCCAGCTCGTCCACAGTAAGCTGGAACAGATAGGTGTTTACCTCCATGACCTGCAAGACAAACACGGCCTGAGAGCCGCCTGTCTCTAAGCTCCCAAGCCTCGATTCCTCCTTCCTATAAACCCCGAACCATCCTTTACCTTCACACCCAGGGCACTAGTCCCACGTGCCCTCTTAGCCCAATTTCTCCATCCTTTTCTCATAACTTATATGGGAGAAAAGCAAGACCCCCCTACACCTTGGGAATGCCCCTAGACCATTCCACTGCCCAGGTGGGCTGAGCAGGGGGAGGGGCGCCACACTGACCTGACTCTCCAGGTGTACAGGAACCAGCTCAACTTTCGCATACAGGTGGGTACTAAAGAAGAAGCCACCATAGGAGGGGGTGGGGACCAGAAAGCCCTCTGGAAGCAGACAGACAGAGCCGATGATCCAGGGTCTCCCAGTCAGAACGTGCCAGGACCCTCAGACCAGCAGCAACATTGCCCTCAGAGAAGGTTAGTTGGGTAATAATCCCTGCTCCTTAGGGATGAATGCTTCGGAGCACAGACTCTATAAAAGTAACCCATTCTTATAAACATTATTTGGGGGAACAAAACAAGTTTCTTCTTTGTGGGTACACGAGAGGAGAAAACAGAAGAATATTGCTGTAAGAGACTTGGAATCCAGGGACTCAAGCCAGGCTTGCCAGCAGGTAGAACACGGGTCAGCAGGAAGTCTTACCAGCTCCGGGCAAACACTAGAGGCTGAGGTCCACACACGGGGAGGGCTGTCATCTCTCTGCGTGGTTCAGGTCACCTGGACCTGGTGATCGCGTGTGTTCCTTTCTTCCCATCCATTCGGCCTCATTGATGAGCTAACCAAGGACCCACTCCTTCGAGGGAAACTGGTCGTCTTGGTAACGAGTCTCCCATGCAACACACTCATCAAGAAATCTGAGGTTCTTATTTCAGATTGTTGAGGCATCATTGAGAAGGAGACTGAGAACAGATCCCTCCAGCTTTATTTGATCTAGAACTCAGGGTTTGATTTTAGTGGAGTTTGTGTTTTGAGGAGACAGAACATCTATATTGTCTAAGCCAGTTTACTAGGGCTCTCTGGATTGGAGTTGAGACCAAAAGTTCCAACGGATACTATAATGAGTTGGCTCCCATTGTCACCATTCCCGGGGCAGACCTCCCTGAGGACTGTCACAGGCCCATATTACATGGGAATCCAGACCCCTCGCTCCGGCAGGAATAGATGTTCTAACCAGAGCAGGAGGCACCCCAGCACTTTAGGGGAAAGGCCTTGAGTCAAGACGCTCTTCTCCGCCAAGGCCCAGCGCCCATGTGCTCCTGTCCACGTGCTGCTAGCTCCCCGAGGGAACGCAGAGCCCGCTCACTTACCAGCCGGGTCACATAGAACCACGGCCAGTGCGGAGAAGACAGAGGAAACCGCCTGAAGAAGATACACAGAAGGCAGAAGTCGGAAGCCAGTCCTCGCGTAAGAGGGATGGTTCCCTGTCTCCCTTCCCCTGGGAGGACAGACGTAAGGAATCTCCTCAGCTAGGACCCACCGGCCTTCATGCTGCCCCGATTCGGAGAGGCTCTCTTGGAAACACAGAGAGGCCCCCAAGGATATGGTCCTCTACCAGGGTGGCAGGAAGGCTGAAAAGAGACTCACGTTTTCCGGGTCAAGGCGGGCAGGTGCCTTACAGTAAGAGATCAGGAACCGGGCTACTTCTTTCCGCAGGCTGTGGACAGACCCAGAAAGACCCGGGGTTCCCAGGCCCACCCATGGACTTTCTCCACAGTCTAGACTTCAGTCTTTTCGAAAAAGCAAAGCATCCAACCTCGGGGTCCTTACAGGGTTGACAGGGGACCAAGGCTTCCAGCTCCCCAAGGGGCACAGATATTAACTGTAAGAGTTTGGACAAGGACTTGGGCCTTTTGAATTATCGGGCAGTGCTATTTCTACTACACCAGCCTGCCTCCTACGATATTCTGTGCTAGGCATTTTCTAGAAGTCATTACCCGTAAAAAATAGGTAGGCACCCAGCAGAGAATCTGGCACGTTGAGTCCTTCCCTGGATAAGGACAGTTACTGGTGGACCAGGAGACTCCAGCTCTGGGGGCTACTTACAATGACTGTCCTCTCCAATCAGGATACTGCAGTAGGTCTTCATCAATGTAGAGCATGTCAGCCCGAGTCAACTGTTGACAAATAGAGCATGGGCACAGCCAGACCAGGGATGCCCAAGAGCCTTCATCCTGCTCCTAGGATGCATACGGGTGTTTGCCCTACAACACAGGGCCTCCCAGAGGGAAATGTGCGTATATGCTACACACTCCCTGTTGAACGGAGACTTCAATCTTCTTGTCAAAGATTATAGAATTAGATCCATTGGAAAGTATTTGACAACCTCCCCAATGCTCCATTCGATCCAGAGGCTCCCTTGGCAGCTTGCCCACCATATACCCATCCAGAGAACACTTCCCAACACAGCAAGGCCAGCCAGGAGGTTAGATGTGCTATTCTAGAAGCTATCTCCCCACTCCCTTCCCCAGACTTCTAAGTCTTATTCCTGTATCTACCACATGCCAAAGAACATAGTAAGGGGGCTAGGCCTGAAGGTGGGTCCCAGCACAGCCTGGGAGACCCTTTCAGCCAGAAGATCAATACAGAGCTTGTTCTCACGGGTACCAAGGTTGATGCAGCCCTGGTGATGGAAGAAATCTAAGGTCAGTCCCCTTGCGCTGCCCTACATGGACAGGGCATCCTGGACAAGCCCAAATGGAGGTCTCCCTGCTCCATAAGGCAATGCAATCCACATTTGACAGCTTTAATATTAGAAAAGTTTCCACAAACCCCCAAAATCTTACAGCTTGCAAGTTTCCCTCTTCGGAGCCCTATAATCGGTTGGCCAAGAAGTTCTTTTGGTAAATGAAAACATTGTTCAATAAAGTTCTTGGTGAAAATGAAAAACATCTTCTATTTTTACGTAAAACCAAACGAAACTTTTGGCCAACCAAATAGATAAATAATAACAGTTATAGTATGTGCCAGCTATCATTCATTAAACTCCTATGTTCTAGACACTAGACTAAGTGCTTCTTGTAAATTGCCTTAATTCTCAAAACCCCTGAGGAAAAAGTTCTATTCTGATCACTGCTTAAACAGCGTGAAGCTCAAAAAGGTCAAATAAATGACTGACCATGTGACCTTGGTGATGGGCAGAACTCCACCTGACTGGCCCCAGAGCCCGGATTCTTAACGTGCACAGGCCCTGCCTGGAAACATCTCTGCTATTTCCACTTCCATGGAAGAGCCCTTCAAGTTACTGGAAGAGGTATCACTCCTCAGAGGCCAGTGGAGATACCTGACTCACTTGGCCTCCAGAAAAGCAGACGGCCATCGACCACACATCACTTAGATGGGAACAGGAGGAAAGGTGTGGCTAGTGTGGTTCTCTGCCCTTTGGCCTCTTGGTGGAAGGCTTTTCTTGCTCCCATCACGATTAGGATAATATCCTAACATCTCCCAATGGCCTAATCCCATCCATACCTCTGTCTCTACTCAAGTTGCATGGGCCTCTTTTCCCAATCACGCCAAGCCCTTTCCACCTTAAAGCTTTCTCATATGCTGTTCCTCTTTCCTGGAGGACCTCCCCCCACCCTCATCACATGGCTGGCTGATTCAGCCTTTCAAACATCCTCCCTGACCAGCCAAAGCAGGCATCCCCTTAGTGCTCTTGGAAACATTATTCCCGTTCTCTTCCCCAGTGGCTGACGGTATCCCTCACTGGACTGAGTTCCATGAGGGTAGGTTCACTGGCCACCGTGACCACAGAGACTCCTAGTGTGCAGGATCTGGGACAGGAGGGGAAACCAGACCCAGCTCGTCCACTCTCCTGGCCACATCACCTTATTTCTGTGCCCATCTCCTTACCTGTGGAAGACAACAGTGCCTACTTCGTGGGGCTGGGAAGAGTCAGTGAGAGTGCACTGTACTTGGCACAGGACTCAGTGAATCCCAGTGACGGGGGCCCTCGAGTATGTCCCCCCATCCTCCCCAAGGTGTTCTTGTCCTTGTGGTATTTGTTTCCTTGGTAGGTGTTGAAGTCCTGGAAGCTGGAGTGGTATAAGGCACAGATGTCCATCCCCTGGTTGGGCAGGTCATAGCTGATAAACGTATCCAGAATCACTCCACTGGCAAAACGTCTGGCCAGTCTGCCTGGATGACTGGGTCTGCTGCCCGCCTCCAACGTCGCCCCTACAGTCCACGGAAGCACAAGGTGGTTGGAAGCTCCGGTCACCTGTGGCCCCAGACTGCAGGTAGTTGACCATCTGGAACATTAGGTGACCCAGGAGGGCCTCCTGCTCCCTGATGGCCCGATTGTGCCTCTGCTCCTCCAGCGCCAGGTCCTGCTGCTGGTGACTGGTCGTCAGCTGCGCGGTGTGGTCCTCCATGGTCTGCCGCAAGGACAGCACCATCTCCATCAGCTGGGTATAGATGCTACGGTTTCTGGGGGCCTGGTCCCTCATCTGGCCATAGGGAATGCAGGGCATGTCTGATGGGCCACTCGTACTCTAGGTGTTCCTACTGGCCTCAGCAGGCTGGCTGGAACCTACAGAGAAAGAGAGACCATGCACTGCAGCAAAGGAGACTTCCTGAACCTCAGGTCCAGGCCTGATCTCAGGCTGGTTACCAGTTCTACCTCCACACCTTGGTTATAGGTCCAAATTGGTTCAGGAAGAGTTACCTACTCATTCAAGAGCAATGCCTAAGTGGCCCCAAGCCCAGATATTGGAGCACTGTACTCAAACATCACGGACATGTGTTCTGAGGAAGAGCCTTAGCGGCCACTTCAAGAAAAAGGACTTATTGATATATTACCTATAGCTGCTTTTGTACTTCAATGGCAGAGCTGAATAGTTGTGACACAGACTGCATGGCTCACAAGGACTAATATATTTACTACCTGGCCTGTTATACAAAAAGTTTGCCAACTCCTATTCTAGAACATGAGCTCTTCTTTTTGCCATTTTCCCCAAGCTGGCCATACCAGATGTTCAAAGCACCTACTTTGTGTCACTTCCTGTAAATGCCTTCAACCTGCTCACAGAGACAGCTGCCTTGGACTTTCATCACCAGTAACCATGGTGGACATACATGGTTCTCGAACTTTAAAGTCTATCAGAATCACTTAGAGGGTTTGTGAGGACACAAATGGCTAGTCCTGATCACTGGACTTTGTTTTGGGAGGTCTGGGGTGGGACCTGAGAATCTGCAGTTCTGACAAAGTTCCGAATCTCTATTCAGACCAATCTTCTGCCTGAAAAGAAGTCAAAATGCCAAATAAGACTTAAGAAACACTTTTTTAAAGCCTCAAAGAATTAAAAAGAAACAAACCCAGACATTAAGAAGGCAGGAGGTAAGAAAATTTGAGGCCGGCAGCTGCCTCTAATTCATTATGAGACAATCTACATAACCCCAGTCATGGAGACCTGGGGGCCTTTTCTAAAAATCTGCACTTACACATCTTCCACCAAATACCATCTTCTACGTTCTTTTTCTACGTTACATCCCTCAAATACTCCCACATATACAAAACCTTGTTACTTCTTTTACAGGTTTGTGGCACCAGCATTTCAAAGTACTGGACACTTGCCAAACCATCTTCGGTCTGCTTGTGATGTTCCCATAGCAACCTATACTTCTCTGCAATGACACTTCATTTTGTTACTTGTTCAGGTCAGCCTTCGTCACCATATCCTTAGCATGGAGCCTGGCACATAGGTAACTCGTGGGAGAGGCATAACCACAAGGATGTGAGTGACTCAGTGAAGAGCTGAACCATGAGTAGAGACTTTAAGCTATGGAAGGTGGAGCAACAGCCAGATGAAGCCACAGGACAAAGGGGTACCAAGTCTTGACTTAGGATGCTAACTTTCATCAACAGTGATACAGAGAACGTCACTCACCACTATTAGAAACATACTCTCTAGAAAGAAATTGAACAAATAAAAGCTCTTATTCCTGGCCTAACCCTTTGTTTCACAAGCAAAAGCTCTGCTCTGGCCCAAGCTCCACCCTGTAGAACTAAGAGGGTCATTTCAATGGGGCTCTCAACTCTGGGGATGAGTAGGTCACACTGTCCTTCCAGAAACTTGGATAGCACAGAAGGACAGCTCCAGGGTCAGGTGGGATTCCTGTGTTTCTGCCTTCCAAAAGGGGGTAGCCATCATCCCTGTTGGTCTTGATAAGTGCTGGGGGGGGGAAGGGCCAAGACGGTGGAGATGACCCCCCTTCTATGGGCAAGAAGCTGACAACAGGGCACTTGTGCTTTCTCCCAGGCCTGGGCTGCCACATGTGGAATATGTTCCGTTCCATCTGAATAACAAAAGCAAAGGTGTGACAGCTCCATAGACCAGCACGTGGGCCCAGAATTTAAGTTATTCCAGTTCAAGCTGGATTAGGGACTCTCTTAGACTTCTTACCCTGCAAGTCCTTGCTGTGACCAAGGTCACAGTACTCTGTCCCATCCACCCAACCCTCAGCCAGGAACCCCAGATTCATAGGAAACAGGGATCAGGATGGGGCAGGGAAGCTGGAGGCCAGTGTGGCCCGACAAGCCATTGGAGGAGGGAAGCTGTTTAAAGCGGCTGGAATGAGAACCCCTCCAGGCAGGCTTATGGAGCAGAAAATGGGACCAAGGAAAGTAACTACAAAAAGTGTATTTTCCTGGTAAATGTATTTTCTGCTACGGAAGTGAGTATGCAGCAAGGCCAGGGGAAATCTAGAAGTTGGACCTCTGCCAAGACTTGTCTTTTCCATAGGAAAAGGCTGTTGTAATGACATTCCACAAAGGCCATGCTGTCCCTAAATCTCAGCCCTAAGTTGTCTGGTATTGGGATACATAAACCCTTTAAAGTCTTGGCTACACCCTTGGTTTCAATATTTCTCATCCTTAAACTATCTACCTCCCAAGCCACCTGCAGGGGCCTTCTATAGAAGCAGCATCTCAGAACCAGCCCAGCTGGTGCCCTCTGATAAGAGCTGAAAGACAGATCTTAAGCAGTAGAAACTGGGAATGGGGAGTGAACGTGGGAAATGAGCTAGGAACAAGCTAGTCTCCTGTTCATCTGGGATGCCAGGACATGGGTATACCTTTTATACCAGGATACTTCTGTCTCTTTTTTTTAGTACCCTACAAGCCCTTCTCACTCTATCTTGCCCTTTGCCCTTCCTTCCCCTTGCCATGCACCAGCCTCCCCTGGTGTCTCAGTGCTCTAACCTCACTGAGATTCTTCCTTTTCAATGTAGTAATTATGATAAAGAGTGTCGTCTTCTTTATATCCCCAAACACCTTCTTGCCACGCACAAAGAGTCCTAAATACAAGTTGCAAAACTGAAAACTCAGGTAAAAGCAGCCTTGAGCAGCCTAGATTCTATTCTGTAGTTGCCACTCACCAATTGGAGGATGTTGGAAGAATTATCACTCCCCCCTCCCCAATTCGGTCATCAGTTACTCATGCAAGATGAGAAGATTCTTACCTCAATTAGAGGTAAAACTGAAGCTCAGTGAAGACAAGGAACTTCTTGTGTCCCATAGTAGAACCAGGATTCAAACCTAAGCCCTCTGACTTGAGTCGAGAACTCCTGGGATGAAGAGTGAACTGGCAGAAAACCAGCCCTTGCACGGACTACAGCCTGGCTTCACATCACATAACACCCCCGAAGTCTCAAGTTTTGAAGATGGATTAACTTCATCCAACAATATTGTTATCCGGTACTGTTGGTGACTCAGAGTCCCTTGGCAGAAGCAAACAAATACTCTGGAAGCAGTATACCTTAGAGTTTAGATTTCTCAAAAGAATCATTTTTCAAATACAGCGTCCAGCACACAGAAAATCCAGACATGTGAATAAACAGCATGAGCGAAAACCAGCACAGACAACAAAGACCAACTGGACTTGAGGTACTAGGAGTAGATTGTAAAGTAATTGCTTTTCTGTTCAAGGAGATAAAACCCAAGCCTGAAAGATGACAAATGCTAGAAGTTATTAAAATGACAGATTTAAAGAAAACAGGAGATTCTAGATCTCTTATTGTTAAAATACAATGATCAAAAATTTAAAACCTCAATGGAATGGTTTAATGGAATATTAGATACAACTAAAGAGAAAATTAGTGACCTGGAAAAAGAGGCTGAAGAAACTTTCTAGAATGTGTGAAGACACAAAAGACAAAAGATATAAAATCTAAAATATACATGCACATATACACATTCCTTTGGAGTCCCAAAGGAAGAGAAAATAGGGCAGAAGAGAAGAAATTTGAATAAGTTGTTTTATCAGTGCCAAATAGACACCAAAGCATGGCTTCAAGAGGCCTGACAAATGCAAATTAGGATAAATAAATCTATACCTCTCTATATCACAGTGAAGCTACAAAAAAAGACATATCGTGGTAAAGCTACAAAAAACAAAAACAAACAAACAAACAAAAAAACCCAAGACAAAGATAAACACTTCAAAAGCAGCCAAGGAAAAAAAGTTATCTTAAAAGGAAAACTAGATGGAAAGCTGATGTTAGCTACAGAGGAAGCCTGAAGATAGTGAAACGCTATTTTCAATACACTGAAAGGAAATAACTCCCAACCTAGAATCCTGTAGCCATCACAGGATCAAAATTTCAATAGGCAGTGCCAATTTCTCCCCCTAGAGGAGAGCAAGTAGGTTTGCCTTTAAAAGCTAAAACCCACTGAGGGAAAGAACCCAGACAAGGCACACACGGTACAGTTCTACTTATAGAACAAGCAAAAGTAATCGGTAGTGATAGAAATCAGAACAGTGGCTCCCTGGACAGGAGCATGGAAAACTGACTGTAATGAGGTACAGGGAACTTTCTGGGGAGATGACCCGTATCTCAATAGTGTGATGGTCACATGGCTATGACCATTTGTCAAACTCAAAGTGTACACTTATGAATTTCACTATATTTAAGTAGGTTTTTTAAATGCAGCTGTAGCTAATTTAAGGCTGTATTAGACTATAAATAGCTAAATAAGTTCATTTCCAATGCTAGTCCTTCAAGTGTAAAGACCAGTATGGGAACAGGCCCCAACTGTATGGAGGGATATTTGCATAATTAATCTATAGCAGAAAAAAGTGAAGAGACCGTTCTTGAGACAGAGAATGCAAGCACAAGCTAACTTAGTCAAGAAAAATAGGAGAAAGCACATGCACGGAAATAAGATGAACTAAAGACTATGTTGAACTATTCTAATGGGTATGCTTAGGTCTAAAAGAAATGGATAATTTAGTTTAAAATGTATTATAGTTTATTATTCCTAATTCCAGATAAGAAATAAAACCTAAACAGATCAGTTTCCGTAGAAGTTATCAAAGAGCTAGCTCACTTAAAAAGTATCTGGCCTAGAGGGTCTCATAAGGAAATCCTACCATTCATTTAAACGAGTATATTATCCCAGTGCCACTAAACTGTTCTAGAGAAAAAGAAACACATCCATATTTCATAAACAAATAAGCAGTGATATCAAGATTTGATGAAGCTTATGTGAAGAACTATGGACAAATCTCACCTATGATTAGGTTATTAATACTTAAAAGTGGAATAGCACTTCGCAAGCAGAATCTATCAGCATAATAAAGTAACCTCACAACCAAGTGGGGTTATACTGAAAATGGAAGGACAGTTCAATTCTATAATTTATATTAACTTTTCATTAATAGATCTTAAGGGGATAAAAGTCACTTGAACTATAGATGCTAGAAAGACGTCTGACAAAATTAGTCACCCATTCTTGATTTAGACAACTTGAACCTCTTTAAGATCTCTCAGCCAAAATGCCAGCCTCCTACTCAATCTAGAATCTGAAGGGTTTGAATTCATGAACAAGAGATAAGGCTGCCCTGGTCACTGAGAAATATCTAACATTGTACCAGAGGTCTCAGACAAAAATATTAGGCACGGAAAGAAATTAGAGTTAAAAATAGGGAATCTGGATTACTGCTATCTACACACTACTGTCCACCTGGAAAACAAAAAGAAGGAACAGAGGCTCTACAAGAGAATTTAGTATAGTTACAGACTAGGGCCCCACTTCATCTTTGGGCAAATACAGTTTTATTGGGACACAGCTACACCCATGCAGCATGTATACGCTGGCCAGACTTTGGCAGTGAACACTAGACCCGCATTTTCAACCGTGGTCGCTTACCTACAGCGTGAGCCTAGCGACTGCCTAGAAGCCCAACCACCTGCAGCTTCATTTTTATTTAATCCTAGAGGGAAGAGTTTCCCCCACCTTTCAGCTGGAGTGAATAAGGACATGATTAATAATAGTCTGCTGAATTTTACACAGTCCCCCAACACATCCAGGATGAGTATGAACCGTGTAAGCTCTCTGGGGGGGGTCACAGACCCCCTCCCCGAAACCACAACATCATCAACAACTTACACCGATTGGGCACTGCCTTGAGCCGGGCTCTGGCCTCGGTTCTTTGTACGCACCACCTGATTTAATCCTCAGAGAGTCTCTGTTAGGAGGGTACCACCATCAGCCTCCCTTTACAGACGAGAAAACAAAGGCTCAAAAGCAGGAGGTGAATCACACACGCTCACACAAGTAGGATGGGACAGGGGAGCTTGAAACCCAAGTCTGTGAATCCCAGGCCCCACTGCCCTCTTAACTACCCCTCCCTGTGGCCTTTGCTGGAAGGGTGCATGTCCCCTCCAAGCTTGGCATTCACTTTCAGGGATCCATAAGCTCCCTAAGTCCATCGCTGGTCCCACCCCACTGGGGGTCCAGGAGCCCAGCGGAAGCCCAGGCAATGTTTGGCCCAAAGCCCCCTCTCCCGCCACCCCAGCTGCTGATCCAGCCTCCCTGCACGTCCCCCTCTGCCTGTTTCCACTCATTTCTTCTCTGGTCTAAAGTCCTTCTGTCCAGGGATGCTGTTCCTAACCGTTGGGGCTCAGGGACCTCTCCTCACCTCCTGCTCTCACTAAGCTTGCGTGCGGCTTTGGGCCCGCAGGCTCTGCTTTGAAGCACAGATGGTTTCGAGGGCAGCAAGATCCACCCTGCCCTTTCCAAGGGGATCTCCCCCAGGTGCTCTCAATTACCTAAAATGGCCTTTCTTTTAAAAAAAAAATTTTTTTTTAACTTACTGATTTACTTTTAATTGAGGTCACATTGGTTTACATTATATGGTTCACGTGTACATTGTGTTTCTGTTACGCACTGCAGCGTGCTCACCACCAAACGTTTACTCTCCATCTGTCACCACACAGTTGATCCCCTGCACTCTTACCCCACCCCCCAACCCTTCCCCTCTAAACACCATTCCTCGGTTCTCTGTAGCTACGTGCTTGGTTTTGTTTGGTTTGGTCGTTCATTTATTTTTGGTTTTGGGTTGTTTATATTCACCTATGAGTGGAATCATACGGTGTTTGTCTTTTTCCATCTGACCTACTTCGCGTAACACCCCCAAGGTCCATCCATGGTATCACAAATGGCAAGATTTCACTTTTTATGGCTGAGTAGTATGCATATACCACATCTTCTGTATCCATCCATCCACTGATGGGGCTTAGGTTGTTTCCGTATCTCGACCGTTGCGCATAATCCCACGATGAACAAAGGGTGCACGCATCTTTTCAAATTGGTGTCTTAGTATTCTTTAGATAAATACCCAGAAGTGGAATGTAAATTAGTGCAGCCACGATGGAAAACAGTGTGGCGATTCCTCAAAAAATTAACAATAAAATGGACTTTCTTTGCACCGTTACAAAGAGAGGCTCAGCAACGCCCACAGCTGGGAGAAACACACTTTGGAGCTGTGATTCTTAAACTTTGGAGGCCTTGGTATCACCTGGAGAGCTCATAAGAGTGGGAGGCTCTTGGAAGTGGGTGAGGGCCTGGGCCTGAGTAGTATCTTGAGACCACCAGGCGATTCGGATACTTAGCAATGTCTGAGAACCACTGGAGCAAGAGAATCTCAAGTAAAGCACGAATGAGCTACTAACCTTTCCCGTTTCTGGGGAGGTCGCAATTGAGAGCAGGCTGCAGTGGGTTAACCTCGGGCAGGAAGGGCAGCTTGATGATGAGGAAGCACTGGAGTGACTGCCAGGAGGGCTGGTCCCAATCCCCCCAGCCCTACCGGACTGTGTGTCCTCGGCAAACCCACTCAGCCTTTCTGGTCTTCGGTTTCTCTTTGTTAAAGGGGGAGGCCATGAAACCTACCTCACGAAGGGTGATGGGAATGGCATATGTGAACGAGCTCCACACATTTGGAGCTCCTGGTCTGCCTTCCCTGAGGGTTGACAGACGCAAAGCCAAGAGCAGCTTGTGGTCCGAGAACACCCGGCCTTGTGACTCTCTTCCCACTTCAGTGGGTGCTTATTTAAAATGCAGGTGCCTGGGCTCCACTAAGGGATTTCAGTTTTTTCTAAAGCTCTTTATTGGAGTATAATTGCTTTACACTGTTGTGCCAGTTTCTGCTGCACAACAAAATGAATCAGCTATATGTATACATATATCCCCATATCCCCTCCCTCCCACAACTCCTTTCCACCCTCCTTATCCCACCCCTCTAAGTCGTCACCCATCATCGAGCTGATCTCCCTGTGTTATGCAGCAGCTTCCCACTAGCTATCTGTTTTACATTTGATAATGTATATATGTCAGTGCTACTCTCTCACTTCACCTCAGCTTCCCCTTCACTCCCTCCACCCCGTGTCCTCAAGTCCGTTCTCAGCATCTGCATCTTTATTCTTGCCCTGCCACTGGGTTCATCAGTACTATTTTTTTAGATTCCATATATGTGTATTAGCATACGGTATTTGTTTTTCTCTTTCTGGCTTACTTCGCTCTGTATGACAGACTCTAGGTCCATCCACCTCACTACAAATAACTCAGTTTCATTCCTTTTTTATGGCTGAGTAGAGTCTGCATTTTAAAACAAACGTGGCAGGTGATTCTGGATTCCTCTTGGAGGGACGCTGTCCTTGTGGACTCCACCCTGGGAGGAAGCATGAGAGGTGGGCAGGCGCTTTCCCAACAGAGTTAGGACCTCACATATCCCATAGACTGCACTGCACTGACAGCCCATCTCTTCTGTCATTTATTTGTTCATTTCCCACTCAAATAAAAAAAAACTCTCTGGATGCCTATTATGTACCAAGCACTGTGTTAGACCGTGAGACTATCAAAATGAAGGAAAAGTTCCCCGACTTCAAGGACCCCCAGAATACACTTTCCAATGGAAAAGCCTGACCTTTGCTCAAGATCCTTCAGTGGCTCCCCTTCATCTTACAGGGATTATAAACCCAAATACCTTCAAGGACACAAAGGTAACAAATGTGCAAAGCTGGCTTAAGGCAAAGGGGAGAACTGCGGAGACTGTTGGCTAACAGAAGCCTTCATATCCCTCCTCTATGGCTTCAAGTTTAAAAAAAAAAAAAAAAAAAAGACAAGCACTGCCAAGCAAAATGGTTTTACCAGGTGACTTCAGTCCTCGGCCATCAATTTGCAACCTCTGAATCCAGACCCTTTCAAGTGGCAAATCAGACCTCTAGAATAATCAGCTACAAGTATCTGCCTAGTCTCATTCTTTGCACATCTCTTCCCCCACCCCCAACACCCCCATAACACTGAACCTCCTGAAACACTCCCGGCACACCATCATCTCTTATCTCTTCAGAGCTCTGCACGTGCTGTTTCCCCCACTCAGAAAGCCCTTTCACAGACCTACCCACTTGGCAGACTCCTGCTCTCCTTCAAGTCTATGCCTGCATGTCACCTCCTCCAAGGAACCTTCCTCTCCGACTCCTTAGGCAGGTTTAGGGGCCCCCACCTCTATCCCCACGCTCTGTGTTCATGCCTACAACATAAAGCACAGCAGGGCCTCAAAGCCTTTTGCTCCAGCTGGGTTCCGGTGCCTGGACTGCTCTGCCCCCAGACACCTGCTCGGCCACTTCCTCATCTCCTACGACTCTTTGCTCAAGGGCCACCTTCCCTCGGAGGCCTACTGTGACCACCTAGCTCATTCTGCAACCTGCTGCCTCCCCACCACACTGCAGCTCCCCCCTCCCCTGCCCGTCCTGCCTTTCCTGACTTAGAGCACTTTTCTCTCTCAGATGTACTCTATACTGATTTCTTATGCGCACTATTTGCAGTCCCTCCTAAAACAGAAACTCCACGGGAGTTAGAGTCTTTGATTGCTGGGTTTACTGATGTTTCTCAAATGTAAAGCACGGTGCTTAGCCCATGGCGGGGGCTCAACAACATTTACGAGTGAAAGAGCAAGCGGATACATCGAGGAAGGGATGAACGAACGGACGGACACAGCAATGCCGTTATCGAAGGTCTGGGTCCATTCTGGACAGCAGGCGTCCTAGGCTCCAAGGCACGGAGGTGGTTCTCCGGTAGTGTTTGTTGACGACTATTCGTAACCAATCATCCCTCGTCACCGGCTGACGGCGGGCGGTGGGAGGAAGACGCGTCCAGAGGAAAAGCCTCGTCGCCCCCAGCCTCCTGCGTTCCGCATCAGCCGCCCGTGGGCGCCCTCCGACCGCAACAGCCGTGACGCGGCGTCGCCAGGAGGGGCCGCTCAGCCCTCAGGTTCCCTCCCGGCGCCGCAACTGCGGGCCGCGGCCGCCGCAGACGCGGGGAGGCGCGGGCGGGACGGGGACGGGGACGGGGGCCCCGAGGGCAGGGGCGCCCCGGCAGGCGGGCACGAGCCCGCGGTAGCCTCCGGCCCAGCTCGGCGCGACCTGTCTGCCGGGAGCTGGTGTTGGGACAGGGCCCCCGGCGCAGAGGGTGGGGGCCCGCGCCCGTGTCCCGGGTCGCACAGCTGGACACCTCGGCGTAGGCTCGGAACCCAGACGGGCCGCACGCGGCTGTCCCCGCTCCCCGCCCCCCGCCCCTCCCCAGCTCTTTCGGGCAGAAGCAGAGCAAGAGTCCAAGTCCAGGGTCTGGCTTGGCCTCACTGAGAAGGCGCTTGGGTCCTCCCTCCTGGTGGGGAAAGCCTGGAGGTAGGCAGGGGGAGGTGGGGAGAAGGCCGAGTTCCTCCCCCAGGGACGCAGACCCCGCTGCCCCCAGCTCCCGCCCACCCCCACCCCAGTTTGTATCACCCTTGCTCCCTTGATTTCAGCTCCCTGGACGTTTAAGTAGCCGCTTGGCCACACGCAAATTCACTTGGGAAAGAGGAGCCCGGGGAGCACAGAGGTGGGGAGGAGACCACAGAGGGTCCCCTGACCCGTCTCAGAGATAGCAGTGAAACTGAGGCCCAGAGAGGAGGCTCCCTGAGAAAACCCCGGCCTGGGCGCTCCTGCGGCCAGAACCTGGGAGTCTGTGATGAGGGGCTCTCTTTGCAGACATGGATCCAGAGCTCCACATCCTGGGCCTCCCAGTAGTCCAGTGAGGAACGTGTCCTTGGTCCCATTTTACAGCTGGGGAACATGAGGCCCGGCAAGGTTTCCTCAAGCTTGTCCAAGGTCATGCTGCTTGCATGGGCCTGACTCCAGGTGTGTCTGAATCTAGGCCCGGTGTGTTCTCTTCCTGGATTCGTGGGCCACAGTAGTTGTACCCTAACGATGCCGTTAGGTCTGGCCTGGTCTCCAGGTTGTATGAGGTGACCTGGAGTGCAGAGCCCGAGGAGGAGGAATGCCATGATGTCGGGGTCCGGTAGCTGTGACCCACTCAACCCGTCTTCCTCCATCAGGACCTGAGGAAGGCTGCCCTTTGGTTGCCCTCTGGTGAACATTCTTCTTCCAGCCAGTTACCCAGCAGGTCCTGTTCTTCAAAGGGCACTGCAGGTGTTCCCTCCTCCAGAAAGCCTCTGGGACCACTCCAGCAATCATCCTTCAGCGTTCCGAGCAGTGGTCCAGCCAGGCGTTCTCTGACCTGAGCACTTATCCCCAGCTGGATTGTAAAGACTTTGAAGAGAGAGACTAACTCTTTGCTTGTATTTCCCTTTAGCCTATGGGGGCTGAGCATACAGTAGGTGTCAAGGAGCTGCTTTTTGTGTATTTGTTTACTGTTTACATGGGAAGACAGATCTAAAAAGCAGCTCTGTGTCTCCAGGGAGTTTTTAATTCAGTTTGAAAATGACATCTGTGTCCCGTGGGACGACAGAGAGGAATGAATGATCACTATTCATTCATTCAACAAATATTTAATGAGCCTCTGCCATGTGCTAGGCACCGTCCTAGGCACGGGGGTCACAGAAGGTGACGAAAAGGGGCAGCCCTCTTGTCATTTACCTTCTAAAGCAGGCGACAGAAAATTAACAACGTATATAAACCAACAGAGTTGGATAAGTGCTATAAAGAAAACTCAAGTTGGGCAGGGGATTGAGAGCAAGAGGGAACGCTGCTTATACAAGGTTGTGAGGCAAAGACCCTCAGGAATTGGGGAAGAGCTCCAGGCAAAGGGAACAGCATGTGCAAATGCCCTGAGGTGAGAACATGTATTTGCTGAATTTGAAGAAAGGATCTCACTAGGTTTTGTGAACCTTGATAAGGACTTCGGCTTTTATTCTGAGCATGATGGGAAGACAGTACATATATTCTAGAGCTGTTATCTGAGTGACTAACTGCCTTGTGGGGCTGGCTGGGAGTTCCCAAACCAGTCGGGACCCCTCAGCTATGTGAGGTCCATTCCTGGCTTGGATTCACTCGTTCTCAGGGCTAGAGTAGAACACCGTTGCTCCCTGAAAGCCCAGAGGTCTTCATCTGGGGTTCCTGGAGCCTCAGAACAATACTCTCAACCAGGGGCCATGTCGGAGTTCTCTGGGAAGCTTTTCCCCAAACCGATGCCAAGATCCACCTCTGCCTTGCTGACCCAGAGACTCTGGGGTGGACCACGGGGATGAATGCCACGCATTGAGAGCCACTGTCTTAGAGGGGCTGTGGATGGGCCCCAGGGGACCTCTCATCCCACCCCAAATTTTACCTGCAGGTATATTTGGTGTTTAAGAAATGATAAGAGGGACTCCCATGGTGGCGCAGTGGTTAAGAATTCACCTGCCAATGCAGGGGACACGGGTTCAATCCCTGGTCCGGGAAGATCCTACATGCTGCAGAGCAACTAGGCCCGTGTGCCACAACTACTGAGCCTGTGAGCCGCAACTACTGAATCCCTAGAGCCCATGATCTGCAGCAAGAGAAGCCACTGCAATAAGAAGCCTGCACACCCCAACAAAGAGTAGCCCCAGCTCACCGCAACTAGAGAAAGCCCGAGCGCAGCAATGAAGACCCAATGCAGCCAAAATAAAAAATAAATAATTTATTTTTTAAAAAAAACCCAAAGAAATGATAAGGACCAGACTTTCATCAGACTCCCCCAAAGATGAAGAATCATATTCTAAGGCAAACAAAGCAGGTCTGTGAGGGAAAGCACGATTACAGCTCACAGCCCGGTGTCTTCACTGTCCCCCTCACCCTCCCGATCGTTCCCTCCCCGCCTCTGCCTCCCCCGCTCCCGCCCCCCGCCCATGCCTTCCCCTCTGGCTTCTCCCTCTCATTCCTTGGCCTCCATCTATTTTGACGGCAGTGTCTCCCTTCCTTCCAGTACTTAGTATGCTGCCAGCATTCAGTACCTCTTCAAATATGAATAAGCTGTTCTCCTTGCGGGAGCTGTGGCTCAGTCAAGTCAGTCTCTTCTGGGCTCTTTCTGTTTGCTGTTCCCCAAGGTCTTCCTGCTTCGGCTGTCAAAGAGGAGTTTGTTCCAGCCGCCCTCCTCTCCCCGTGCCCAGGACCCAGGGTACCGCTCAGGGCACAAAGGAAAGGGTTTTGCTGCATTATTTATGGACACCATCTACTCTTGCCACCCACTCTTCAAAGCCGAGGGGCCCCCTTCAGGAGCCCTGGTCCTGGGAGGGAGACTGAGTGAGCTCGGCCCTGGGGCCCTGGGGGAAAGCAGGTGGGAGATGGCACCTGTGGGGTGACTGGGTGGCCTGGCTCCCCAGCGGGCGGTGCTGTCTGCCTTTGGCAGGCTCTGAACCCATCTGCTTGTTGTCGGGGCCTGGTTGTTTGCTGTGATCCCCTGAAATGCCCCTTTCTCTGAATGGGGTACGGTGCCGTGCGGTGTGATCTACATGGGGTTGTCGTCAAGGGTCTAGGGGTCAAGGTGCAGGTTCGAGTCCCAGCTCAGCCACTTGGAAACTGTGCGGCTGTAAGTCAATCATTAAGCATCTCTGGGCAGCGAGTTCTCACCTGTGAAGAGAGGTGAGGGAAGAGGGGTTGAGAGAATGATGTGAAATGACGCATGTAAGTTTGAGCCTCCCCCTTGCAAATTCTGCCCAGCCATCCCCCGCACCATCCCTGCCCCGATCATCTCAACTTTCATTGTTTCAGTCCATGTCGCGTGAGGCCTACTGTGCGCCTGCCAGTCTCCCAAGACTGAAGTCATTACACAGAATGTTCCAGAAGGAGCCGACTCCTCTCACTCTTACCCAGGAGACCTAGGAGGGGTGAGAGTTTCCACAGGACATTTTCTTCCAGTTACTCCACATCTGTGACTTCCTCCCCACCGGGAATCTTCGCGGCAGGAAGTCTTCTCCTCGTCCCCTGGGAGGCCTGCTCTGACTTACTGGGCTTCTGTTGACCTGGATCTTCCCCCAAGCCCAGAATCTACAAAGTCGGGCTCCAGAGTTTCCCTTCTTCCTAGGAGTTCTCGGGCAGGGACAAGCCCAAGTGTCCCCTCCCCCATCAGCCCACGCTGCGACGTTCTCTGCAGAGCCAGAGCGGACTCCTGCACCCCAGAGCCTTTCAGAGAGCGGCTTCATCACACCAGTCACTGTGTACTGGGCACATATATAGAGGCAGGCCAGACACTGGGGCCGGCACGTAACAACATTATCCTGTCACCACCCCTGCGTCTCCACGGCCCTGTGGCAGCCTGTAAGGCTGGTGACCACAATGAATGCCCTCGTGTAGTGCCCTCCCACACCGACTCGGGGCTTGGCCATGTGTCATGAGTCAGTCAGTGGGACATTAGCCAGCATGATGCAGGCAGAGGCTGGACAAGTGCTTGGGCCCTGGGGCTTGTCCTCTGGGACCGCTTGCCCTTGGAGGCCAGCCGCCATGCTGCACGGAAGCTCAGGCCAGGCTGTGGAGTGATGAGGAGGCTTGTGGGGAGGGCGCCTGGAGGATGAGATGCCATTGTGCATATTCCAGGCCCCCCAAGTGAGCCCCACTGACCCACAGAATTGTGAGAAATAATAAATCGTTGTTTCAGCCCCTACGTTCAGGGGAGGATGTGTCGTACAGCCATACCAGATGCTATTATGAGCATCCTCATTTTACAGATGCGGAATCCAAGCTTCGAAGAGCTTGAGTATGTTTCCCGAGCTTGCCTATTGAGTAAGCAAATGTGGTAAAAGCGAACCACCTGGATCTCCTGCTGGGGGAGCTGGGTGGACACAGCTCTGTCCCCCGAGGTTCCCCATCGCATCCTCACCCGGGCAGGCTTCCTGCCCCCGCAAGCTGCGCCCAGCCTGTGATGGCCCGTGGCGGGGGGACTGGTGCAGGTCTGGTCCTAGGAGATGGGGGTGCCCCCCTCAGTCTCCTTTGGCTCCAGGACCCCCCGTCGGCAGGCTGAGCGTCTTTTGGAATCGTGTTGCGGTCTAAGACGCTTACTGCCTCCGTCCCGCTTGCTTCTTTCTTCTCTACCAGGACCCTCGTCAGAAGGCTTTCCCACCTCCTCCTCCTCCCTCCTGTTTATCCTTCACAGGTGTTTCCTCCAATTAATATGTTGCACTTCAAATGGCTTCTTGGAGGACATGAACTAACACGTTGGAAAGCTAAGATTCGAACCCATGGAACCTTGACCCGAGGCTTCCTTTTGTTTCTCTCCAGACGCTTTTCCTCCCAGGAAAAAAAGGCATCTTCAAAGGTCATTACCATCCAGACCTCAGACGTTCTAAGGCCACGGAAGAGGGAAACTCCAAGGACAAGGTAAACAAGGTGCAGGAATCTTCACAGACATGCCTGGGGGAGCCAGACAGACACCTGGTCACGGACGTGACCCAGGAGGCTCCACAGAAGGAATGGTGGCGGCGGCGGCGGGGGCTGGGGGGTGGGAGGGGTGACAAGCTAGCATGTATTTTCTTCTCTGCCCCAAGCCCTTTGCACACAGCATCTCACTGCATCCCCCCCAATGCCCAGAAAGCCAGTAGTACAACCCCAGATTTACAAGTGAAGACACGAGGCTCAGCAAGGTGAAGCCACTTGCCTCAAGTCACACAGCTACCACGTGGCAGGGCTGAGACGTAAACCCAGCTGGAGGGAAGCGGAGTGCTCAGGTGCTTCCCAAATCCTGGGTGTGAATCTCTGTTCCTTCGTGTATTCAGGAAGCCCTTGAGCAAGCTACCTAATCTCTCTGAGTCACTGTTTCCCATGTATAAAATTTGGACGCTAATTGTCCCTTTTTCCTAGGGACCTTGTAATAAGCATAGCGAATGGAGTCTGGAACTAGTGGGTGTTCAATACATATCAGTTCTGCCCCCACCCCCCCACCCCTGCCTCGAGGCCGGCCCGTTCTCCATCACACCATGCTGCTTCTAGTCTGCTACTGACACAAATGAGAGAAGCACTTTTTTGAAAATCCCAAACCCCAGGCTGATCACAGTTGCCCAAGAGTTGATATCCAGACCTGATTCATGATGTGGTGTTGCCTTCATTCCTATAATAAAACAACACGTCAACAAACTGAAACCTTGAGAAATAAGCGAAGGACCCGCAAAAATAAAGCCTCTCAGCCAGGACCCAAAAATTCCCTTGGATTCTTTCCCCATGAGGGGAGGTTTTCCAGAGGGACACAGCCCCATGCTTTGGCTCCGGGACCACGCTGCTTTCTCCTTGAGAAAGCTCCTGGGATAAAAATAGCCAAGCAGCAGGAGGCCCCTTCTGGGGCTCAGAGAAGAGGAGGGGAGGGATGGAAGGAGGGGGCCTTGGCTCCCCGATGCCTGTGTCCTTGAGAAACAGGAGGAGGGAGGGGCTGTGCAAGTTGGGGTCTGAGGAGGAGGTGGAGAGAAGAGGCTTCCTGGTGAAGGGGAGGAAGAAATGGCTCAGGGCTCAGGGCTCCCCAGATTCAGGGAGCCGGAGAATCCTGAGGAAATACGGCTTGGGGAGTAAGAAAACACAGGGGCGGGGCTAGACTTTGCTAGACAGGAGGAGAATGGCCACCACACTACCAAGCCACAAAGACCAGGAGGAGCCCCTTAGTACATAAAAAGAACAAAACAGAAACAAACAGGCCCAGGGGATCCTGGTTTGAGTATCTGAAATGAATCCAGGCCCATAGAACCACTTGCAAGAGGCCCATGTCCCACAAAAGTGGTCCCCTTGCCTCTTCCATCCCTGCCCGGAGGCTCCGCCCTTCTCCCTCCTAAGTGGTCCCTCGGTGAGCCCAAGATCTGATGCTCCCTGGGAGGGCCAGCTCACCAAGCTGTATGGCAAGCATGCAGGTAGACTCGGGGGGACCTAAGGAGCTTGGGATCACAGACCCTTTGAAAGTAAGAGGAATCGTCAAGATTGTCAGGTCCCTTATTCAGGTCTCATCATGCAGACGAGGCATCTGAAGTCCAGAGAGGACGCGTAGCTTGTCCATGTCACACAGCAATTCTCCTGACGCTGCTGAGCGGCAGAGCTGCCAGTGACCCCTTCTGCCCAGAATGTCATTCGTCCAACAAGGATGACTGAGCAACAGTTATGTGCCAGGCATTGTCGCAGGTAGGCGGGCGTGCAAGGTGGAGACAGCTGCTTAACATGGTGTGTACACAGAGAGCCTCTCTGATACTGTGTGATGTTTGAGCAGAGTCCTGGAGGCAGTGAAGGGTGAGCCATGAGGACATCCAGCAGGAGAGCACTCCAAGCAGAGGGAACAGTGAGTGCAAAGGCCCTGGGGCTCAGTGTATTCAAGGACCAGCAAGAGGCTGGATGGCTGGAGTGGAGTATTTGGGGTTGAGGTCAGAGATGGAACAGGTGGGCTCTGCAGGCCACTGGAAGAAGCTTGGCTTCCCCCCAGTGTGGCAGGAAGCCTTTGCAGGGTTTTGACCAAGACTTGATCTGATTTAGCATTTAAAAGGATCCCTCTGGACTTCCCTGGTGGTGCAGTGGTGGGAAATCCACGTGCCAATGCAGGGGACATGGATTCGATCTCTGGTCTGGGAAGATCCCACATGCCTCAAAGCAACTAGGCCCATGCACCACAACTACTGAGCCTGCACTCTAGAGCCCGCAAGCCACAACTGCTGAACCTGAGCACCACAACTACTGAAGCCCATGTGCCTAGAGCCCGTGCTGTGCAGCAAGAAAAACCACCTCACTGAGAAGTCCACACACCACAGTGAAGAGTAGCCCCCACTCACCATAACCAGAAAAAGCCCTCACGCAGCAACGAAGACCCAGTGCAGCTAAAAAAATAAAAATAAGCATCCCTCTAATAATAATGTGGGAAAGATGCTGTTGTAGAGGATCAGGGGTGGGACCAGATGGGGGGCACTGCAGTAACCCCAGGGTGGGTGGTGATAACATGGCTAAGGGTGTGAGGATGGTGCGAAGTGGTTGGATGCTGGGTAGAAGTCAAGGCCACAGGATTTGCTGCTTGATCAGGCAGAGGGTGGGCGAGGAAGAAAGGCATCAAGGATGATACAGGGCCTTGGCCTGAGCAACTGGAAAGATTGAGTTGCCATTTGAAGTGAGGAAACGATGCGAGGGGGAGATCAGGACTGTGTGTGTGGATTCAGCCTCAGGTCAGAATTGGTTCCCTGATTGACCTTCACTGATCACTTGGTGCCTTTAGCTGGAACAGCCCACATCTGTGTTCGGCCCCAGGCTGTGCGGCAGACAGGGACAGCCTAAGTCAAGGCTATGTTACATTCCATTAGCCCCAATCCACTCCTTCCAGATCGCCACACCCTGGCCCAGCCTGAACACACTCGTCCCAAGGGACTCGTCCATTCTGAAAATATTTTTTAAACAAATTCATTTCTCTACCACTTTACAGTGTATGGAACATTCTTCCCTGTTTTATTCCACAGGACCCTCGTGACAAGCCTGTGAGATATGTGGGGCAGGCCTTATTATTCCTATTTTTACAGATGAGGAAACTGAGGCACAGGAAGGCTCAGTGCCTCAGGCAAGGCTGCACAGATGCACAATCCAGGAGTTCAGGGTAGAAGCCAGGCCTCCTGCCTCCTGCGTTAGAGCCCCTTGCGCCACACTCTCCACTCAGTGGATGACTTCTGGAGGAGCTGTAACGAATTTGGTCTATGGCTGAAATGGCCAGTACTATATCAACTCATCACATATGGCTGTTTAAGTTCAAATTAAATTAATTCAACTTGAATACAATTAAAAATTTAATTTTTTAGTCTTGCTGCATTTCAAGTGCTCGATGTGGTTGGTGGCTGCCATATTGGACAGCACAGAGAGTAGAACATTTCCATTACTGCACAGAACCCTACTGCACAGTGCTATATTGAGAACACTTCTTGCCCTCCCCAAATGTAACTCCCAATGTCACAGTGGAGGGCTTATGGGTAGTAAGTGATGTCATGGGCCGGCTTCCATCATTCTCAACTTTTGCCCTGACAACATACCGCAGGAACCATATCTTACTTAATAATCATTTTCAGAATGGCTAACTCTTAAACGTTAAAAATTGATTTATGCCTTGTCCTAAGCACAAAGTCATGGGTTGGGTATACAAATTATACATACACACAAACATGCAATTAACGTTGTTGAATGGTTGTCTATATATTACCTCAAATCATCTCATGATTGAGAAACACTAGTAGAGATGCATGGGCTTTGGAAACAGAAGATGACTTCACCATTTAACCAGCTCTGTGCCCTTGGGCACATTTCTACACCTGTCTGAATCCTAGTTTGTTTGTTTGTTTTTATCTGTAAAGGAAATGTTCCAATAAAGAACCAACTGAATTCTTATAAGAAGCAGGTAAAGAGGTTTATAATGAAAGCTAGCACTGAGCCTGGCACAAAGTGTGTACCAAATGTAGTCCTTTTCCCTCCTCTTTTTTTCCCCTCCCCCATTCCTACTCAGAGCCAGAAGCTTAAAAGTACATGAAGGCTAAGGCAAAGTTGTAAACTCTCTGCTAGAGCATTGAATACATGCTCCAATACAAATTTGCAGGGCCCTGTGGCAAAGGCCAAGAGACTTCTTGGATCTAGCATTTAAGGAAATCTCTGTCCAATTATTAGCTGACCAGTAGACTAAAAACCAGAGACTTCAGGGGCCACACATGATAAAGAATACAGACTTGAAAGAACTGATCCAGGAACATCACTAAGGAAACAGACAGTAACAATAACAAACCCTAGTGAGGGCACAGAATCTGATTTTCAGAGTTGTCATATTATATTATTTTAAATGTTTACATTTCAACAACAACAACAAAAATCGTAAGACACTAGGAAACAGGAAAGTATGGCCTATACACAGGAACAAAAAGCAGTCAATGAAAACTATCCCTAAGGAAGCCCAGATGTTGGATTAGATGTCTTGGTCTATTCAGGCTGCTATAACAAAATACCATAAATTGGCTGGCTTATAAACAATAAATATTTATTTCTCATAGTTCTGGAGGCTGGAAGTCCATGATCAGGGTGCCAGCATGGTTGGGTGGGGCCCACTTCCAGGTTGCAGACTTTTTGTTATACTCTGAAATGGTAGAAGGGCCTAGGGCATTCTGTTGGGCCTCTTTTATGAGAGTGCTAATCCCCTTCATGAAGGCTCTACCCTCATGACCTAAGCACCTTCCAAAATCTCCACCTCCTGATACCATCAAAGTGGGCATTAGAATTTCAACATATGAATTTTGGGGAGACACAAACATTCAGACCATAGCACTAGACAAAGAATTTAAATCGGATATTATAAATATGGTCAAATAACTAATGGAAGCCAACTGTAAAGAATCAAAAGAAAGTATAGGAACAATGTCTCACCAAATAGAGACTATCAATAAAGAGACAGAAATTGTATATATACCAACTAGGAATTATGAAGTAGAAAATACAATAACTGAAATGAGAGGGGCTCAACAGTAGATTTGATCTGACAAATAATCAGCAAACTGGAGAACAGATCAAATGAGATTATCCAGTCTGATTAGCAGAAAGAAAAAAGAATGAGGAAAACTGAACAGAGCCTCTGAGGCTTGTGGAGTATCATAAAGTATACCAACATATGCATAATGAGTATCCAAGAGGAGAGAAGAAAAAAGAGACAAAGAATATTTGAAGAAATGATAGTTGAAAGATACCCAAATTTGATGAAAAACATTAATCTGCTCATCTAAGAAGCTCAGCAAGTTCAAAGTAAGATAAACTCAAAGAGTTCCACATCTAAACACATCACAGTCAAATGGTCAAAAGATAAAAGAAGAATCTCAAAAACAAGAGAAAAGTAACTCATCACATACAAAGGGTTCTCAATAAGATTAACAGTTAAGTTCTCATCAAAAACCATGGAGATTAGAAGGCAAGGGAATGACATATTCAAAGTGTTAAAAGAAAAATACTGTTGAACACGAATTCTATACCCAACCAAATTCTCCTTCGTAAATGAAGGAGAAATTAATACATTCCTAGATTGAAAACAAAACAGAATCCATTGCCAACAGACCCACCCTACAAGAAATATTAAAGGGAACACTTTAGGCTGAAATGGGAGGGCACTAGCCAGTAACTCAAATCCACATGAAAATATAGATCACCAGCAACTACCTAGGTAAATATAAAACAATATAAAGGTTTTTTTTTTAATTTATAACTTTTCTTTAACTGATTTAAAATACTGTATAAAGCAATAATCACAAAACTATTGAAGATCTTATAATGTATAAAGATGTAAGTCATATGACAATAATAGAAAGGAAGGGAAAGGTAAAGAAGCTAAATTGGGGCAAAGTTCTATATACTGTTGAAATCAAGTCAGCATTAATCTAAACTGGGTTGTTTTAAGCTAAGATGTTACTTGCAATCCCCAGGGCAACCACTGAGAAAATAACTAAGATATTTAATGAAAGAAACAAGAAGAGAATTAAAGTTGTATGCCAGAAAACATTTATTTGACATAAAAGAAGGCAGTAATGGAGGAACATGGAAAGAAAAAGACATGACGCATAGAGAGCAAATAGCAAAATGGTAGATGTAAACCCTAACTTATCAGTAATTAAAATAATGTAAATGTACTAAACACTCAAAAGGATTAAAAAAAATGATCCAACTCTATGCTGTCTATAAGAGGTACACTTTAGATTCAAAGACATAAATAAGTTGAAAGTAAAAGGATGGAAGAAGATATACGAGTAACATAGAAAGAGTACCTAAAAGAAAGCTGGAGTGGCTATACTAAAATAAGACAAAATAGACTTTAAGACAAAATTGTTATTGGAGACAAAGAAAGGTATTTTATAATGATAAAAGGATAAATCCATCATGAAGACATAATGATTATACACATATATGCACCTATTGATAGAATCCCAAATTACATGGGGCAAAAAATGACAGAAATAAAGGGAGAAACAGACAAGTTAACAATAATAGTTGGAGGCTTTGATACCCACTTTGAATGATGGATATAACAACTAAGTACATGACCAGCAATGGAATAGAAGACATGAACAACACTATAAACCAACCAGGTCTAAAAGACCTCTGTAGAGCTATCTACCCAGCAATAACAGAACACACACTCTTCTCAAGCCCACGTGGAATATTCTCCAGGATGAACCATACTTTAGACCAAATAAAACAAGTCTCAATAACTTCAAAATTACTGAAATCATACAAAGTATGTTCTCTAAACACAACATCAATTAGAAATCAATACCAAAAGAAAATTTGGGAAATCCACATATTTGTGGAATTAAACAACACACTTCTACATAATCAATGGATTAAAGAAGAAATCACAAGGAAAATTGGAAATGCTTTGAGAGAAATAAAAATGAAAATACAGCATACCTAAACTTATAAGATGCAGCTAAAACAGTGCTTAGAGGGAAATTTAGCAGAAAGATGTCAAATAAATAACCTAACGTTCCACCTTAAGAAATTAGAAAAAGAAGAAAAAACTAAGCCCAACACAAGAAGGGGGAAAGAAAGAATAAAAAACGGAGCAGGAAGAAATGAAATAGAGAATAGCAAAAGAATGGAGAAAGTCAACAACACCACAAGTTGATTCTTATAAGTGAACACTGTGAACCATTGTATGCCAACAAACAAGGTAACAAACTAAAAGGACAAATAACTAGAAGGACACAAACTACTAAAATTAACTCAGAAATAAATAGAAAATCTGAATAGACCTATAATAAGTAGAGATTGAATTTGTAATCAAAACACTTCCCACAAAGAAAAAAGCCCAGGCCCAGATGCCTTCACTGATAAATTATACTAAACGTTTAAAGAAGAATCAACATAAACTCTCCCCCAAAACAGAAGAGCAGGAATACCTCTTAACTCATCCAAAGAGTCCAGTGTTATCATGATACCTAGACCAGACACAACACAAGAAAAAACTACAAACCAATATCCCTTATGAGTATTGATGGAAAAATCCTAAACAAAATATTAGCAAACTCAATCCAGCAACATATAAAAAGAATTATGCACCATGACCAAGTGGGATTTATCCCAGAAACACAGAGTTGTGTTAACATCCAAAAATCAATCAGCATAACATACCATATTAATAGAATACAGGACCAAACCCACGTGATAGAAAAAGCATTTTAGAGAACCCAACACCCTTTCATGATAAAAAACACTCAATAAACTAGGAATAGAAGGGAACTTTCTAAACCTGATAAAGGGCGTCTATGAAAAACCCACAGTAAACATCATTCTTAATGGTGAAGACTGAATGCTTTCCTCCTAAAATCAGGAACAAGAAAAGGATGTCCGCTCTCACCATCTCTAGTTAACATTGTACTGGAGGGAGGTTCTAGCCAGGGAAAAAGAAATAAAATATTACTAAAAAAAAAAGAAGAAGAAAAAGCAAAATAATCTCTTTTGGCAGATGATATAATCTTATATGCAGCAAATCTAAGGAAAACGGACATGCGCGGGCGCCAGCCCACGCACACATACACACACACACACACACACACACACACACACACACACACACACACACACGTTATTGAAACTAATGAATGAATTCAGTAAGGTTACAGGCTACAAGATCAACGTACAAAAATCCATTACATTTCTCTACTCTAGCAATGAATAATTAAAAAATGACACTAAGAAAATAATTTCACAATTGTTTTTTGCAATACCAAAGAATAAAATATTTAGGAATAAATTTAACAAAAGAAGTGTGTAAGACTCTTACGCTGAAAGTTACAAAACCTCACTGAAATAAATGTAAAAAGACCTAAATAAATGGAAAGACATTTCATGTTCACAGACTGGAAGACAAATTGTTAAGATGGCAACAATCCCCAAACTGAACTACAGGTTCAACACAGTCCTTATCAAAATCCCAGCTGTCCACCACCTCTTTTTTTTGGCAAAAATTGACAAGCTGATACTAAAACACATTTGGGAATGCAAGGAACCTCACATAGCCAAAACAATCTTTAAAAAGAAAACAAAGATGGAGAATTCATCCTTCCCAATTTCAAAATTTACTAAAAAGCTGCAGTAATCAAGGCAGCGTAGTACTGGAATAAAGGTAGACATATGGATCAATGGAATAGACTTCAGAGTCCAAGAATAAACCCTTGCATTTATGGTCAATTGATTTTCACTGCATTTGCATTTCATTGCATTGTATTTATGATCAATTGATTTTTTTCAAAGAGACAAGAATAGTCTTTTCAACAAGTGATACGGAAAAACTGGATATACACATGCAAAAGGGTGAAACTGGACCCCTACCTTATACCATATGCAAAAATTAACCTAAAATGGGTCAGAGACCAAAATGTAAGAGTTAAAACTATAAAACTCAAAGGTATGCCATGTTAAAGATTAGTGTAAATCCTTCTAGCCCTTCGAGTCTTTCCTATCATTTAAATGCATACACGTCTATAGATTTTCATGTTTATCTGCATTTAAAAAACAACTATAAAACTCTTAGAAGAAAACATAGAAGTAAATCTTTATGAGCTTGGGTTAAGTAACAGTAACTTACATACAGCACCAAAAATAGAAGTAATGAAAGAAAAAAATTTTATTGGACTTTGCCAAAATTAAAAACTGTGCTATCGGACTTCCCTGATGGCGCAGTGGTTAAGAATCCACCTGCCAATGCGGGGGACATGGGTTTGAGCCCTGGGCTGGGAAGATCCCACATGCCGTGGAGAAACTAAGCCTGTGTGCTGCAACTACTGAGCCTGCCTCTAGAGCCCGTGAGCCACAACCTACTGTGCCCGCGTGCTGCAACTACTGAAGCCCGTGAACCTAGAGACCGTGCTCCACAACAAGATAAGCCACTGCACTGAGAAGCCTGCGCACCGCGACAAAGAGTAGCCCCCACCTGGCAAAACTAGAGAAAGCCCATGCACAGCAACGAAGACCCAATGCAGCCAAAATAAATAAATAAATTAATTAATTAATTAATAAAAAATAAAAATAAAGACTTTGCTATCAAAGGACACTATCAAGAAAGTGAAAAAACAATCTTCACAGTGGGAGAAAATATTTGCAAATCATACCTCTGATAAAAGTCTAGTATTTAGAACATATAAAGACCTTTATAACTCAATCAGAAAAGAAAAATAACCCAATTTTTATTTTTTTATTTTTTTATTTTTTCATTTTTTAAATTAATTAATTAATTATTTTATTTATTTTTGAGGTACACCAAGTTCAATCATCTGTATTTATATACACATCCCCGTATTCCCTCCCTCCCTCGACTCCCTCCCACCCTCCCCGTCCCAGTCCTCTAAGGCATCTTCCATCCTCGAGTGGAACTCCCTTTGTTATACAGCAACTTCCCACTGGTTATCTATTTTACAGTTGGTAGTATATATATGTCTATGCTACTCTCTCACTTCATCTCAGCTTCCCCTTCACCCTCCGCCCCCCCCAAACCTCGAGTTCTCCAGTCCATTCTCTGTATCTGCGTCCCTGTTCTTGTCACTGAGTTCATCAGTACCATTTTTAGATTCCATATATATGAGTTAGCATACAATATTTGTCTTTCTCTTTCTGACTTACTTCGCTCTGTATGACAGACTCTAGGTCTATCCACCTCATGACATATAGCTCCATCTCATTCCTTTTTATAGCTGAGTAATATTCCATTGTATATATATGCCACATCTTCTTTATCCATTCATTTGTTGACGGGCATTTAGGTTGCTTCCATGTCCTGGCTATTGTAAATAGTGCTGCAATAAACATTATGGTACATGTTTCTTTGGGGATTATGGTCTTCTCTGGGCATATGCCCAGCAGCAGGATTACTGTACCCAAAGCAATTTACAGATTCAATGCAATCCCGATCAAATTACCAATGGCATTTTTCACAGAACCAGAGCAAGAAATCTTACGATTTGCATGGAAACACAAAAGACCCCGAATAGCCAAAGCAATCTTGAGAAGGAAAAATGGAGTTGGTGGAATCAGGCTTCCTGACTTCAAACTATACTACAAGGCCATAGTGATCAAGACAGTATGGTACTGGAACAAAAATAGAAAGGAAGATCAATGGAATAGAATAGAGAACTCAGAGGTAAGCCCAAACACATATGGGCACCTTATCTTTGACAAAGGAGGCACAAATACACAATGGAAAAAAGACAGCCTCTTTAATAAGTGGTGCTGGGAAAATTGGACAGCTACATGGAAAAGAATGAAATTAGAACACTTCCTAACACCAGACACAAAAATAAACTCAGAATGGATTAAAGACCTACATGTAAGGCCAGACACTATAAAACTCCTAGAGGAAAACATAGGCAGAACACTCTATGACATACATCAAAGCAAGATCCTTTTTGACCCACCTCCTAGAATCATGGAAATAAAATCAAGAATAAACAAATGGGACCTCATGAAACTTAAAAGCTTTTGCACAGTGAAAGAAACCATAAACAAGACAAGAAGGCAACCCTCAGAATGGGAAAAAATAGTTGCCAACAAAACAACGGACAAAGGATTAACCTCCAAAATATACAAGCAGCTCATGCAGCTTAATCCCAAAACAGCAAATAACCCAATCCACAAATGGGCGGAAGACCTAAATAGACATTTCTCCAAAGAAGACATGCAGATGGCTAACAAACACATGAAAAGATGCTCAACATCACTCATCATCAGAGAAATGCAAGTCAAAGCCACAATGAGGTATCACCTCACACCGATCAGAATGGCCATCATCAGAAAATCTGGAAACAACAAATGTTGAAGAGGGTGTGGAGAAAAGGGAACTCTCCTGCGTTGTTGGTGGGACTAAGTTGGTACAGCCACTGTGGAAAACAGTTTGGAGGTTCCTTAAAAAACTACAAATAGAACTACCACATGATCCAGTAATCCCACTGCTGGACATATACCCAGAGAAAACCATAATCCCAAAAGAAACCCAATTTTTAAGTGGGCAAATGACTTGAACAGACATTTCTCCAAAGAAGATATAAAAATGGCCAATACACACATAAAAAATGCTCAGCATCATTAGTCACTAAGGAAATGCAAATCAAAACCACGAGATACCAATTTATACTCACTAGAATGGACAGAATGAAAAAGACAGACAATAACAAGTATTGGCGAGGATGTAGACAAGCTAGAACCCTCATACATTGCTGATTGGATTGTAGAATGGTACAGCCACTTTGGAAAACAGTTTGGTAGTTCCTCAAAACGTTAAACTTAGACCCAACCATTCGACTCTTAGGTATATACCCTAGAGAATTTAAAACACATGTGAAGACAGAAACTCATACACAAATGTTTGGAACAGTATTAATCATAATAGCCAAAAAGAGGAAACAACCCAATTCATCAGCTGGTGAATGGGTAAGCAAATGTGGTATACCCATACAAGGGAATGTGGCTCAGCAATAAGAAGGAATGAAATACTGATGCGTGCGACAATGTGGATGAACCTTCAGAACACTATGCTAAGTGAAAGACACCAGTCATAAAAGACCACATTGTATGATTCCATTTATGTGACATGCCCACAATCATCAAATTCATAGAGACAGAAAGTCAATCAGTGGTCGCCAGGGGACGTGGGGAGGCAGGAATGGAGAGTGACTATTAATGGTTTTAAGTTTCTGGGACTTCCCTGGCGGTTCCACGGCAAGGGGCACGGGTTTGATCCCTGGTTGGGGAACTCAGGTCCCGCATGCCACGTGGTACGGCCAAAACGTTAAAAAAAATTTTTTTTTAATTAAAAGTTGTTACAAATTTCTTTTTGGAGTGAAGTGAATGTTCTGTAACTAAATCATGCTGATGGTTGCACAACTTTGTGAATATACTTAAAAATCGACGTTTATTTTTTAAAGGATACATTTTACAATCTGTATTATATCTCAATAAAGCCGTTTTATTAAAAGAATTCGTTACTGTTATTAATTTTATTTTTATCCTCTCCCCAAGCCTGGAAACCCTTCTATAATGGGCCTCAAAGGACCGCGTGTGCTGGTGGTCCCCACCAGGTGACGCGCCCTCAGTCTCTGGCTGCACAGGCCAGGGGAAGAGGAAGCTGAGCCTGGGCTGAGTCCAGGCCCGTGGGAGAAGCTTCTGTCCTGACTGCTGGAGCCTCCTGGGTCAGGAGGGCACCCCTGAGCGGGGCTGGGGCGAGCTGGGGCCTCCTGCTGCCCCGCGCCCTGCGTCTGCAGAGCTGGCCTGCGCGGGGTAAGGCTCACACTCCCGTCATAGATCCCGCGGCTGCCAGTCCCCGTCCCGGTCTGGCGGAGCTGTCTGCCTGGAGTCGCCATATCCCTGGGAAGCTCACCTCGCCCAGGTACCTGCATCTTCAGTCTCCTGAACCGGGCCTGGGGTGAGCGGTGCTCAGGGAATCCAAGGCGCCCAGCCACGGTGAGGGTCCCTCCCCTGGTAAGGGTGAGGGACAGACAGGGGCCTAGATGCAGGGAGTGGCCCAAGGTCCCCAGTGGGCGAGGAAAAGAACTCTGGTCGCCTGGGTCCCTGGCTCCAATGTTCTTCACAAAATATCTTTCCTAAAACAGTTCTCCCAGGAGACCCTGCGGCTGCCCTGGAAACCATCGAAACGTTTCTGGCAAAGTCATCGCTCCTTGGCAGTAGCTGAGGCCCAGCGCCATCATGAGCTCCTCCCCCCCACCCCACCCTCCCCAGCACACAGCCGCTTCCAGAAACCAGTCCACCCGTCCTCCCTCCCCCAGGTCCGTCATCATCACGTCTCTCATTTATCGAGCCCAGGGCTGGACACTTCACATACACCATCTGCTCTCATCTCCTCCACCACCCAGAAGGGTAGGACACTTATGATGCCCACTTTCAAGGAGGAAACTGAGTCCTGGAGAGCCTGTCACTTGCTCAGGATCCCACAAAGCAGCAGAGGAAACATCTGAACCTGATCTCTTTGGACTTTTTTTTTTTTTAACTTTTTATTTTTTTATTTTTTACAATAAACTGCGTGTATTTAGAGTGTACAATTTGGTATCCCAATCTCCCAAGTCATTCCCCCCGCCCCCCAGCTCTCCCCGCTTTCCCCACTTGGTGTCCATATGTTTGTTCTCTACATCTGTGTCTCTATTTCTGCCTTGCAAACCCGTTGACGTGTACCATTTTTCTATAGTCCACATATATGTGTTAATATACAATATATTTTTTTCTCTTTCTGACTCACTTCACTCTGTATGACAGTCTCTAGGTCCATCCATGTCTCTAAAAATGTTGATCTCTCTGGACTTTTTTTAACTTATTTTTTCATTGACGTATAGTTGATATACAATGTTGGGTTAATTTCTGCTGTACAGCAAAATGACTCAGTTATATACACAAAGACATTATTTTTTATATTCTTTTCCATTATGGCTTATCCCAGGATATTGACTATAATTCCCTATGCTGTACTGTACGACTTTGTTGTTTATTCATTCTATATGTATTCTTTTCATCACACTAGGAGTTTTGTTCAGGGAATGAGCAGAGCTGATCCCCAAGGCCAGGAGAAGGGTATCACCTCACAGGCCAAGGGGCAAATGGGCAGCGACTTGTCCCTACTCCTGCAGCCCTGGAAGACGTCTATCCCTGCATTTTTTCCAGGGACTTTCATGAGGCCAAATAGGTTGTACGTGGGCAGTGCTAGTCACGTGGACCACATGTGAATGGTGCCTCCAGGAGTTGAGCAGTGCACATCCCACACAACTGTATGTATATGTGAGCCCTGACTTTTGACCAGGCCTTGCACGGGACACCTTTCTCCCTTCTTTTAACCCAGTGAATTCTGTCCACCTTACAAGGCCTGGCTCAAATTCTCCTTCCTCCATGTAGTCTCCCTGGACCAGCTCAGGCCACCTTGATCTCCCTTCCTCTGGTCCCCTACAGATAGGTACTGTCCATTGGGTGCTGGGCAGGGTAGGTGATTCTGTGTCTGTATATAACTGAGCATCCTTGAAGTGCTCCAGAAGGGCAGAGGCTGGCTTTGAAACTGCTTGCTTCTCCCACCTCACCTGACAAGATGCCAAGGGTTCTATAAATATCTGTGCCTTGGCGAATCTCCAGGTAACCAAGGATGAAGCAAAAATCCCAGAAATGAATCAGAGATTTTCAGAACTGGAAGGGTCTCTGAACGAGCACGCCCTCCCCATCTTATAAGTGGGGAAACTGAGGTTCGGAGAGGGAAGTGGTTTGCCCAGACCCAGAAGGGCAGTCAGAGCTCAGACTTCCCGTCCAGTGCTCTTTGCACGGACCACCCTGGGTCTTGGCTCTTGGCCCTGCTTCCCCCCAGAAATGCTGCAGCAGGTCTGTCTCTGAACCCCCACGCTTGTCTACTTGATCTCTAGGAAACCCCCACATCGTGGAGCCCTGTATTTTCGGGATTGGAAAGGACCTTCAAGGCCTGGCCCCAACCAACCTTCAGTTCCTGAGGGCCACCCCCTGCCCTTTGCCAGCAGCCAGCCACCCACGGGAATGGAAACTATCCTTTTCTGGTTCTATTAAAACAATCATTTGTGAGTGAACAAGCAACACAGGGCCCCGATTTTCCCTAAAAAATCTGGTCAAAGTCGCTAGGAAAGGATTTAGGATCCTTTCCAATCCCGCTGGGGACCAGCTAAGTGTCTCTAGAATGTCAGCGCACCCATGCCCCCTCCCCCAGCTCCGCTAGGACAGAAGCAGCAACTCCCCAAAGGGCCTCTGTTGCTGGAACCCAACCCCCACCCAGGCCTGCCCTTGGTGACTAAGTGGGCCAGCAGTACTTTCACAGCCACCACCCAGCAACCTGGGGTTTTTCCACACCAGAAATACTGCAGGAACCTCCCCTGACCTGGTCCATCAGAGGGGCAGTTGGCTGAAATTAAGGCAGCTGTATCAAGGCCCCATTTTGCTGGGGGCTTCTGGCCTGGCTTTAATCAAGGCACAGAATACAAAGTTCCCATCAATGCTGTAGAGGTCTCCGCTGGTTGGAAGAGGTGTCTGGGGATGTTAGGGCCCCACGGAGAAAAAACTTAGCAGGCTAGGCTGAGGGCTCCTGTTTCAACCCCCAAAAAGAACATTTTTATTGGAGGGAGAGTTGGAGCTTCTACAATATGACCAAAAAAGACCACAGGAAACCAAGAAATGAATATGATTTGATCCTTACAACATGCCAGGTATTTTTACTGTTTATGTTTCATTTAATCCTCACAATGAACTCAGAAATGAGTGTACATTTCATTGCACAGATATTAAAACTGAGGCTCAGAATGGTTAAATACTCGCCCAAGGACAGAGGAGTGGGATTTTAACACAGGTCTGCCTCTTGCCATAGCCCAGGCTCATTCTAGCATGCCACCCTTCTGGGAATTAGCTCCAACCTTGAAAGTGAACCCAGACACAATCTGCTACAGGACTGGGCTGCCAGATAGAAGTAAAAGACCACTGGCCTGGCTCTTAGGAGGCTTAGGGTCTGGGCTCTGCTCCCCACTCAGGGAGGGAAGGTGCTTCTCGTCTGCGGACTGCACCTTTTCCTCCTCTTTAGTGAGGAACAGAGGACTTGGAGGCCTATATAAGGTGCCTTAGAGGTCTCAGGCTCATGTCTTCTAGCAGACGTCCCTGATTCCCATGAGAGGAGGGTAGGTGGGAAGAAGAGCCACATCAGAGACAAGAGTAGAGGCTTTGGAGCCAGGCTGATCCGGGTGCAAGTCCTGTGTACAGGCAATGTACTTAACCTTCCCATCCTCAGTTTCTCACCTGCAAAACGGGACTACTGTGGTTACCAACCTTACAGGGTGTGTTTGGGGACAAACACTGATATAATGCCTGCATTGTGCCCTATCAAAGGACCTGGTATGCAGTAAGCATTCAATACATGTGTTCAGAAAAGGAGCCATTAGCCCATCACCAAGCCCTTATCAAGCACCTATCACAAGGCCAGAGCGGTGAGACTGTGTGTCTAAAGCAGTTCGCGCACGTCTGTGATTACGGCACTGACAGTGCCCACTGGCTCCCCTGCATTTGTGTCACCACATCCCTGAGAGGAGGGAAGGCGGAAGGCAGTTGAGTCGTCACTGCCTCTGGATGGAGGGTGCTGAGACCCAAGCAATACAATGACTTGCCTGTGATTTCCTGGAGTTGGAGCAGGAGCCCACGTCGGGGAAGCGCTCTGGAGGCCCAGGCTCACACCTTTCCTTCCTCTCGGGTGTCTCTCCATGGTGTATCCCACTGTACCAGAGGACTCATCCAGGTGGGTCCTCCTAGCCTCCTGCCCCAGGGCCACCCAAGGATGCAGTTCAGACTTTCAGCATAAGACTCTGCCAGGAGATGCCCTGTGGTCACCAGCCTCCAAGATGTCCCCCAACAATCCCAATTCCTGATAGTCACAGCCTTGTGTGGTCCCCTCCCACACTGTATGTGTGACCAATAGAATACGGCAGAAATGGTGGCATGTCACTTCTGAGATTAGGTTTATGAAAGGCTGTGGCTTCTGTCTTGGGCTTCTCTCTCTCTTTCTCTCTCTCTCTCTTTCTCTCAGCTCATTGCCTTGGGGGAGGCCAGGAGACATGTCATACTGACATTCAGGCAGCCTCTGGCCCATGTGGAAAGGAATTGGGGTCTCTAGCTAAGAGTGATTGAGAACTTGAGGCCTACAATGACCACACAGTGAGTTTGGAAGTAGATCCCTGTGCCCCACCCCCCCACACACACACACCCACCCCTGTCGCCCCGAGTCTAGCCTTCAGATGGTGGCAGCCTCTGCCCATAGCTTGATGGCGGCCTCCTGAGAAACCCTGAACCAGAATCACCTGTTAAGCCACTCTTGAAACCCTGACCTTCAGAAGCTGTGAAATATTAAACATTTGTTATCTTAAGATACAGTTTGGGGATATTTTGTTTCACAGCGCTAGCTAACTAATACATTCCCCCTCCCCAACCAGCACCCATGGGATTGAAGCAAAAAGGGTACTTTTCTGCTGTCTCCCCTTCAGCAAGGTACTAAATTCTTTGGACCTCAGCTTCCTTATCAGTAAAAATGGTGACAGAGAGGCCTTCTTCTTAGAGTTGATATGAAGACCTACAGAGATGTGTTCAGAGCAGGGGGTGGTTCACAGGCTATGAACAGCTGCATTTTATGGAAAACTCACACCCAGCTGTTACTGACCTAGAGGGCTCATTCCGCAAGGCCTCAAATGACACTTTTCGCATTCAAGTCTTGTTGCAACCAAGGTGGACCAAGTAGTCCTGTTGTTTTGTTTTTTTAATTAAACTGGGTTTGACGGTGGTGGTGCTTGTTTTGGAATCACTACATGCTTGTAATATAAAATTAAAGCAGTTCAAAAATTATGAAGTGAAAACCCAATGTTTTCCCTTACTTTCCACTCCAAACTCTGTCCCACTCACGGATATAACCATTATGAAGACTTATTTATGTTCTTTATATAAATTTCCTATGCATAGACAAGTGCATCCATTTGTTTACTTCTTTTTTTTAACACCAGTGGTAGTAATATGCATATTGTTTGTTTTTTTTTTAAGAACTTTTATTGAGATACAGTTAACAGACAATAAACAGCATATATTTAGAGTGTACAATTTGGTATCCCAATCTCCCAATTCATTTCCCCCCAACCCTCCCCGCTTTCCCCACTTGGTGTCCATATGCTGCTCTCTATATCTGTGTCTCTATTTCTGCCTTGCATTTCCTCTTTCATAGTTGTTAGCATTTGCCTTATGTATTGAGGGGCTCCTATATTGGGTGCATATATATTTATAATTGTTATCTCCTCTTCTTGGATGGATTCCTTGATCTTTATGTAGTGTCCTTTCTTGTCTCTTGTAACATTTTTTATTTTAAAGTCTATTTTATCTGATATGAGTATTGCTACTCCAGCTTTCTTTTGATTTTCATTTGCATGGAATATCTTTTTCCATCCTCTCACTTTCAGTCTGTATGTGTCCCTAGGTCTGAAGTGGGTCTCTTGGAGACAGTATATATATGGATCTTGTTTTTGTATCCATTCAGCCAGTCTGTGTCTTTTGCTTGGTGCATTTAGTCCATTTACATTCAAGGTCATTATCAATATGTATGTTCCTATTACCATTTTCTTAATTGTTTTGTTGTTGTTTTTGTAGGTCCTTTTCTTCTCTTCTGTTTCCTGCCTAGAGAAGTTCCCTTAGCATTTGTTGTAGGGCTGGTTTGGTGGTGCTGAATTCTCTTAGCTGTTGCTTATCTGTAAAGCTTTTGATTTCTCCATCGAATCTGAATGAGATCCTTGCTGGGTAGAGTATTCTTGGTTGTAGGTTCTTCCCTTTCATCACTTGAAATATATCGTGCCACTCCCTTCTGGCTTGCAGAGTTTCTGCTGAGAAATCAGCTGTTACCCTTATGGGAGTTCCCTTGTATGTTACTTGTCATTTTTCCCTTGTTGCTTTTAATAACTTTTCTCTGTCTTTAATTTTTGTCAGTTTGACTACTATATGTCTTGGCGTGTTTCTCCTTGGGTTTATCCTGCCTGGGACTCTCTGCGCTTCCTGGACTTGGGTGGCTATTTCCTTTCCCATGTTAGGGAAGTTTTCAACTAGAATCTCTTCCAAGATTTTCTCAGGTCCTTTCTCTCTCTATTCTCCTTCTGGGACCCCTATAATGCGAATGTTGGTGCATTTAACATTGTTCCAGAGGTCTCTTAGGCTGTCTTCAGTTCTTTTCATTCTTTTTTCTTTATTCTTTTCTGCATCAGTGATGATCACCATTCTGTCTTCCAGGTCACTTATTCGCCTTTCTGCCTCAGTTAATCTGCTATTGGTTCCTTCCAGTGTATTTTTCATTTCAGTTATTGTGTTGCATACCTCTGTTTGTTTGCTCTTTAATTCTTCTAGGTCTTTGGTAAACTTTTTGATCTTTGCATCAGTCTTTTTTCAAAGTCCTGGATCATCTTCACCATCATTATTCTGAATTCTTTTTCTGGAAGGGTGCCCATTTCCTCTTCATTTAGTTGTTTTTCTGGAGTTTTATCCTGTCCCTTCATCTGGTACAAAGTCCTCTGCTTTTTCATTTTCTCTTTCTGTGGCTATGGCTTTCAGTTCCACAAGATGAAATACTGCTGATACTGCTTGATACTGCTGTCTGCCCTCTTGCGGAGGAAGCTATCTAGGAGGCTCCTGGGTGCTTCCTGATGGGAGGGACTGATGGTGGGTAGGGCTGGGTGGGCAGAGCCCAGTAAAACTTTAATCTGCTTTTCTGCCAGTGGGTGGGGCTGTGTTCCCACCTTGTTTGATGTTTGGCCTAAGGCTACCCAACACTGGTGCTTACAGGCTCTTTGGTGGGGCTAATGGTGGACTCTGGGAGGGCTCTCGCCAATGAACACTTCCCAGAACCCCTGCCGCCAGTGCCCCTGTCTCCTCAGTGAGCCACAGCTGCCCCCCACCTCTGCAGGCAACCCTCCAACACCAGCAGGTAGGTCTGGTTCAGTCTCCTATGGGGTCACTTCTCCTTCCCCCTGGGTCCTGGTGAGCATACTTTTTTGTGTGCCCTCCAAGAGTGGAGTCTCTGTTTCCCCCAGTCCTGTGGAGATCCTGCAAGCAAATCCTGCTGGCTTTCAAAGTCTGATTCTCCGGGGATTCCTCCTCCCGTTGCTGGACTCCCAGGTTGGGAAGCCTGATGTGGGGCTCAGAAACTTCACTTTAGTAGGTGGACTTCTGTGGTATAACTGTTCTCCAGCTTGTGAGTCACCCACCCAGCATTTATGGGATTTGATTTTAACACGATTGCACCCCTACTGTCTCATTGTGGCTTCTCCTTTGTCTCTGGATGTGGGGTGTCTTTTTTGGTGAGTTCCAGTGTCTTTCTGTGGATGATTGTTCAGCAGTTAGTTGTAATTCTGCTGCTCTCGCAAGAGGGAGTCTGCATATTGTTTTTAACTTTGCTTTTTTACAGTGTCTTCAACTTTTCTTATTGGCGTACATGGATGTACCTCATTCTCTTCCCTTCAGTCATTTAACAGTTATTTATTGAGCACCTACCACACAGGCTCTGTTCAGTCATCACGTATGCAGTGAATGTTTCCTCTGTTCCAGGCACTGTTCTAGCCTAAAGTTTCTCAACCTCAGCACTATTGACATTTGGGGCCACATAATTCTTTGTTGTTGAGAAGAGTTGAACTCAAAAAAAGACTCTAAGAAGGAACATTCTTAAGTCGGGAAGAACCAAGAGAGTGTGACATGGAGAACGCCATCTTGCAGCTTTATAACGTTCCACGGTATGGCTGGACCACAGTGTATTAGGCCATTTCCCTATTGTCAGACATGAAATTGTTCTGATTGTTTGCTAGCATAATGTACACTGCAGTGAACATCTTTATATATCCATCTCTGCACACAAGTTCAAGTATATCCATGGAATAGATTCCTGGAAGGGAATTTGCCCCTATCAAGGATATATGTCTTTAAATCTTTGGCAGATATTGTTAAATTGCCCTGAAAAAAAAGTTAATCAAATTTATACTTCCAAAAAGAGTATATAAGAGACCCTGTTTGCCATACTTAGCCAGTACCAGGTCTTTCTGGAAGGCTGAGCACAAAGTGGGTATAAAGAGGGCATATGTCTAGAGCCAAACACCAGCCCCAATGACCACTGCCTGGGCCATCACCTCCTCACAGGAGCCCACAGGATCATCCAGGAGAAAACCTTGGCACGATGGAGAGAGAAAAAGCTATAAGCGAGACTCTTTTCTCCTGCATCCTCGCATAGCATCACCACCAGGGAAAGAATTCCCTCACATCCGCACTCATTACACAAATATTTAACAGGCTCCTACATAGTATAAGGCTCCAGGATTCTCATTTGGATGTATTTGTATCTTAATAGGAAATGAGATAGAATCTTCGCTGTCTTCCTCTTTTTACACTCCCCAGGGAATACTCTTTTAACCTCTCAATCACACACACACACACACACACACACACACACACACACACGGTTTGTGAGGGTCTCCGTCACCCAGATGTGAGCTCTGAACAGGCCACTATGTCTTTCCAAATGGACAGTCTTGAAATATTTCTGCAGCCTTTGTTTTACGGGGAGGAGAAAAACTGATTTCACACATGTAAAAAATTATTTACCTCTTTTCTGATGTTTAAAACTCGTTTATTCGTTTATCCATTCATTCCACAAATATTTATTGAGCACTTTCCAAGGTTAAGGATAAGGAGAGATAGAGGCTAAGTGTAAGGACAGAGCTAACTTATATGGATATGTTTACAAAGTCTTGGTCAAAACATGTTTCAAACTCCGTGCTAGCTTTGTGCTAAGTGCAGGGGACAGAATCGTGAGCCAAACCAGATGGAGTCCCTGCTCTCAGGGACGCTGTGATGAAGCGTGGGGGAGGCGGCCATTACTTAAACAAGCTCAGTAATAAATCCACAGTTAGGACCACGATAAATGCTATGAAGAAGTGCCACTGTCAGAGCCAGCGATGGGGGATGTGGCCTCACCGATAGTGGGGTTGAGAGGGGGAGGTTAGGGCAAAGATGCCAGTTGAACAAATGTCCAGGCAAGAGGTGAAGGCAGCCTGGACTAAATAGGTCGCAAGGCAGATGGGCAGATGGGAACCCTTCTGAGAGACACTTAGGAAATCAAATCACAGTGGGGCAGGGCGAGGGAGGCGTAGGGGATTCCTGGGTTTCTTTCTCCAAAGAGTGGAAAGATTGGAAGAGCCCCAGATTACAGGCCATGAGGGTAAACACAATATTTTAACTTAGTTGGACTTTTATTTCCCAGCTTTTCCATCACACAATTTGCCTAAATTGAGTCACCATTTCACCGACGAAGGATAGAGGTAACTTACATGGACATGTTTACAGATTCTTGTTAAAAATACAGTGCAAACTCCTCAGTCTGGGCTTTCATGCAGCAAAACTTCCCTCAGTTGTTCGTACCTCTTGTTCCCTCTTCTTTTTTCCAGCTTGCCATCTTCCAGACCAGAAAACTTCTCGGAAGACATGGAAAGGGTTCTGAGTTTAGATAACAAATTAAAGCCATCGCTCCTAGCTTTCAGCACCACACCCTGTACAGTTCTGTTTCAGTTTTGACTCCCTGCAAATGATGACTTCAGGGCACAACCAGTGTGTGGCCTGCAACCGGCCAGCCAGTGACAGGTGAGCACAGCGGAACCACTCAGCAGAGTGATCTCAGGAGAGAAGGGAGACGCTTCCCCTCACATTACCCACTTAGACATGAGAGGGGGTGATTTCAACTTTGCCAGTCATACAATAAGTCCCCTCTGGAAACCTGAGTTAACTTGGACCATATTCAATTCCAGGGGTATTCATCCCTGTATCTCCAGCTCCCAGAGCAGCGCCTGCACATATTAAGTGTTCAGTAAATACTGGTGGAATGAATGAATCAGGGGATGTTTTCTCTCATTTACATCTCAGTCTCCTTGGTCTGGTTCTTCCATCACCAAACAGTTATTGGGAGCAGGCAGCTCTGGTGTCACACTTAGCATCACTTAATAAAGAGAAGACCTTTATGACCAGGAAAGACAGAGGGAGGAGAGAGCTGAGGGCTGGTGAGAGTGACCTGACCATCCAGGGTAACAAGATGCCTTATCTGTGAGCAGCCAGAGTCCCCAGATTCCAAGATGTACGATTTGTTCACATTTTAATAGCCTAAATATCTGACTGGACCTTCCAGTTCATACACATATATGAAATTCAGCATTTTTTTAATACCTCAAAGAGCTAGAATAAAGTCAATGGTTTATCTTACACTTGATGGGAATAGATAGTAAATTCACTTTTAAAACACCATCCCATCACTCATCCCATTTCAACACATCAACCCTACAAGACATCGTGGCCCTCCACTGGGGAGGTGGGGTCACTGGCCTTAGTGGTCAGCTCTGTTGTCTGCTTCCCTGACCACTCTACGCCCCGCACTTGCCCAGTGGCTCTTGTCTTTCACAGTCCCCTCTTGATTGCACTAGAGTGTTAAGAACAAGGGCTCTTTGGCCTTTGACCCAGACAATGATGGGGCTACATTTCCCCCAGCGGCCCTGAACTCCAGGCCTCATCGCCCACAGGGGCTGCTCAGAGAGGGGCTTTGCCTCAGAACTCATTGGGATGCAGCTGAGACCCCATCATGTGTACTGTCCCCGGGAAGGGCCTAAGCCCCCCTAGACCTCAGAAGGCTGTGGAACAAGGGAAGGTGGAGTGCATAGTCTCATCAAGGGGAAGGCATTCGTGAGAGTGTCAAGACTCAAGGCTGGTTTGTAGGCACCAGAGGTCAGCCCTCTTCCTTCATCTCTCTATGCATCCAGAGCATCCCATGAAGCCTGGGCGTACACTTTCACTCAACATCAAACACAGCCCTGCTGACGGCAGGACCACACGGCTCAGTCTCTAAGTGGTACTGGATTCACATGGCACGATTCAATGGTTCACAATTCACTTAATAGATTTTTCTAAAAATTCATGTTTCTTAAAGGGTGCTTAAGAGGAACCGACTCAGAGGCTCTGCACGACACTTTTCACGCACAGTTCTGTCCTCCCCCAATTTTGTTTCACACCTATATTCTCTGGCACTCGTGGCTCTCCTAACCCTTCTCCTCCATCCAAGCCCTAGCCCAGACCCAAGGAACTGGCCGGGCACGCAGAGACCCTCCTGTGTGGCTGGGGATGGAGAGAAACATCGGAATTCTCTTCAGCAGCTGGGGAAGCAAAGGCCTGGGGACACCGAGGCCATGTCCCTCCTGTCCTGCTCACTGACAGCAGAAGCTCGCATGTAAGGAGCAGCAGGCATCGTGCTTCATTTCAATAGCATAACAGCAGCAATAATAAAAGCTAACATTTATTTGTTAAGCATGTGGGCTCTGGAGCCAAACCCTCTGGCTTTGAATCCTAGTCCTCACACTTTTCAGCTATGTAAACTCGGACCTCAGTTTCCTCATCTGTAAACGGGGACTGATACTAGCACCCACTTCCAGGCTTGTTGGGACGGTGCAACTTGCTGATACAGGTCACTCCTTCAGCAGTGTTACCAGGTGCCTCAGACCATTTAAAGCAGCAAACCTAGGACACAGGTGTTATCACCACTGCCATGCCCAGGGGCCCAAAGAGGCTAAATACTTTGCCCAGGTGGACAGGAGTCACATATGGGAGGTCTACGCTTAAAACTCATGCGGCTGGCCCCAAGCCCACCTTCTAAGCTCCTGCACTCACTGTCTGGACAAACTCCCCTTTTACAGATGAGAAAAGCAAGGCTCAGATGAGTCCTACTCACCCCAATGACAGCATAAGGATGGTCCCATGGTGCTGATCAAGTCCCCGGACACTGCTCTCTACCCTGACAGCTGAAGGAGGTCCCCGAGAGGTAAGCTGCCCAGTGACCAGAGCATGAACAGGCCCTGAAGTCCAGGCCCTGCTCCTCGGCCATGCTGTCCACGGCTGCTGTGTCACCTCTCAGCTTTCTGCAGGGAGGAAGGGTCTCATTCCCACAGTGGTCAGGGTCCCCCCCCCCTCCAGCTGAGCATCTACCTGTGGTCTGGAGTAAGTGGCAGTCGCAGTGTGACTCATCCAGGGGTGTGAGAAGCATCTGGGAGATGCCCGTTGGGCACTGAACTATTGGCATGTCCAGCTTGATGGGACAATGAGACAGAAGCCTGGAAATTGGCTGGAGAATCTGCTTCCATATCCCCCTCCGGGCTGGACCAGTGTCCCACGTACACACACAGTGCTGGGTGGATGCTGTCCGTGCAAGAATCTTCTTCCTACATTCAAGTGCCTGGCCTACCTTGAGGGAGAGGTGAACCCTATGCACGATTTCAAGGAATTGAGACAGATCTTACTGCACCATCCAAACTCCTGCCTACACTCTCTTGTGACCAAAGGAATACAGACGAGCACAGACGGCCAACTGTATGCCAGCCCTGGGCTCGTTCATTCCATCCTGTCAGTGCCTCATTTAAGCCTCACCACAAATTGTCAAGGCATGCATTATTATCCCCATTTACCAGAAATCAAGCCTGAAGCTCAGAGAGGTTGAGTGCCTAGCCCAAGGTCACACAGCTTCGGCATGGCAGAGGCACGTTTCAAGCGCTCTCTCTCCCACTACACTCAAGTGCCTTTCCTTGGACTGCACCCAGCGTCTTGTCTCTGTAAAGAACTAAGGAGCTGGCTAAGAGGAGCTAGGTGGCCCATGACTGCACAGCTGCCTGGATGTCTGTTTCTGCGGGAGATTTTGAAGCCCCGGCTTTTGCCCAGACACTCCCAGAAGCAATGGCTCCGAAGTCCACATCCAAGAGGGGCATCTGGGAAATCTCGGGCCTTGAGGCCTCCTCCTCTTCCAGGCTCTGGCATGTCTGACCGGGGGCCGGTGGCGGGGGGAGAGGGCTGGAGCTGGGGGCTGCTTCTCTCAGACCGGTTTCCAATAAAACCCAGCCCCCAGAGAGCCATCCGTCTGAGGGGAAGGAGCATGTGACACTGCGGGGCGGCCCCAAGCGGATCTGGCAAAACCCAGAGCAGGCCTGGGGCAGTCTGTCCTGCAGCTCCTGCCCCAAGGGGCTGCCGGGTGGCACCAAGGCTGGCCTTGTACGGGCAAAACTGTCCTGGAAAGCCTGGCTTTGGAGTCAGCTTTGTCTCTATTTTAGTCCCCGGTGTAGTGTCAGTCTCTCCCCTCCGCTCTCATTGGCTCGAACATCAGCCAGTCCTGCCAGGACCCTGATGCAGCCTGGGGGCGGGGGGGCGTTAGCTTGAGTCCCCAACCCCAGGGAGGAGGAGATCACTAAAAATAATAACAATAATAGCAACAACTCGCTATGATTTCTGCCAGGCATCACACTAAGAGTTTTGCATGCACTCTCTCTCTCTCTCTTTTTTTAAAGCTCTTTATTGGAATAGAATTGCTTTCCATTGTTGTGTCAGTTTTTGAGGTACACCAAAGTCAATCAGCTGTATGTATACATATATCCCCATATCCCCTCCCTCCCGTGACTCCCTTCCCCCTCCCCATCCTGGCCATCTAAGGCATCACCCATCATCGAGTTGATCTCCCTATGTTACGCAGCAACTTCCCACTAGCTATTTTATAGTTGGTAGTGTATATATGTCAATGCTACTCTCTCACTTCGTCCCGGCTTCCCCTTTGCGCCGCCCCCACAGCTGCGTGTCCTCAAGTCCGTTCTCTACATCTGCATCTTTATTCTTGCCCTGCCACTGGGTTCATCGATACCATTTTTTTAGATTCCACATATATGCGTTAGCATACGGTATTTGTTTTCCTCTTTCTGGCTTACTTCGCTCTGTATGACAGACTCTAGGTCTATCCACCTCATTACAACTCAACTTCATTCTTTTTTATGGCTAATATTCCATTGTACATACGTGCCACATCTTCTTTATCCATTCATCTGTTGATGGGCATTTAGGTTGCTTCCATGTCCTGGCTATTGTAAATAGTCCTGCAATGAACATTACGGTACATGTTTCTTTCTGGATTATAATTTTCTTTGGGTATATGCCCAGGAGTGGGATTGCTGGGTCACACGGTAGTTTTATTTTTAGTTTTTTAAGGAACCTCCAAACTGTTTTCCATAGTGGCTGTACCAACTTACATTCCCACCAACTGTGCAGGAGAGTTCCCTTTTCTCCACACCCTCTCCAACATTTACTGTTTCTAGATTTTGTGATGATGGCCATTCTGACCGGTGTGAGGTGATACCTCATTGTGGCTTTGACTTGCATTTCTCTGATGATGAGTGATGTTGAGCATCTTTTCATGTGTTTGTTGGCCATCTGTGTGTCCTCTTTGCAGAAATGTCTATTTAGGTCTTCTGTCCATTTGTGGGTTCGGTTATTTGCTTTTTTGGGATTAAGCTGCATGAGCTGCTTGTATATTTTGGAGATTAATCCTTTGTCTGTTGCTTCGTTGGCAAATATTTTCCCCCATTCTGAGGGTTGTCTTCTTGTCTTGTTTATGGTTTCTTTCCCTGTGCAAAAGCTTTTAAATTTCATTAGGTCCCATTTGTTTATTCTTGATTTTATTTCCATTATTCTGGGAGGTGGGTCAAAAAGGACCTTGCTTTGGTTTATATCATAGAGTGTTTTACCTATGTTTTCCTCTAAGAGTTTTATAGTGTCTGACCTTATATTTAGGTCTTTAATCCATTCTGAGTTTATTTTTGTGTCTGGTGTTAGGAAGTGTTCTAATTTCATTCTTTTCCATGTAGCTGTCCAATTTTCCCAGCACCACTTATTAAAGAGGCTGTCTTTTTTCCATTGTATATTCTTGCCTCCTTTGTCAAAATTAAGGTGCCCATATGTGCATGGGTTTATCTCTGGGCTTTCTATCCTGTTCCATTGATCTATATTTCTGTTTTTCTTCCAGTACCATACTGTCTTGATCACTGTAGCCTTGTAATATAGTATGAAGTCAGGAAGCCTGATTCTTCCAGCTCCATCTTTCCTTCTCAAGGTTGCTTTGGCTATTCGGGATCTTTTGCATTTCCATACAAATCGTAAAATTTCTTTTTCCAGTTCTGTGAAAAATGCCATTGGTAATTTGAAAGGGATTGCATTGAATCTGTAAATTGCTTTGGGTAGTACAGTCATTTTCACAATGTTGATTCTTCCAATCCAGGAACATGGTATGTCCCTCCATCTGTTTGTATCATCTTTGATATCTTTCATCAGTGTCTTACAGTTTTCTGCATACGGGTCTTTTGCCTCCTTAGGCAGGTTTTATTCCTAGGTATTTTATTCTTTTTGTTGCAATGGTAAATGGGAGAGTTTCCTTACTTTCTCTTTCTGCTCTTTTGTTGTTAGTGTACAGGAATGCAAGAGATTTCTGTGCATTAATTTTGTATTCTGCTACTTTACTAAATTCATCGATTAGTGCTAACAGTTTTCTGGTAGAGTCTTTAGGGTTTTCTATGTATAATACCAGGTCATCTGCAAAGAGTGACAATTTTACTTCTTCTTTTCCAATTTGGATTCCTTGTATTTCACTTTCTTCTCTGATTGCTGTGGCTAACACTTCCAAAACTATGTTGAATAATAGTGGTGAGAGTGGGCACCCTTGTCTTATTCCTGTCCTTAGAGGAAATGCTTTCAGTTTTTCCCCATTTAGAATGATGTTGCCTGTTGGTTTGTCATATATGGCTTTTTACTATGTGGAGGCAACTTCCTTCTATGCCCACCATGCACTGTCTCTTCAAGACCTTAAAGAGGTAGGCCGCATCCCCTCTTTTGGAAGCAGCTTCTAGGAATTAGGTGACTTGCCCCAGGTCGCACAGTCAGCTAGGGCTGCGAAGCCAGGCACACTGACTCTCAGCCCCTCGGGTGAGCTGCATGCAGCTGGCACGCAGTGCTGGAAGGGGCCTCTGCGTTCATGCCAACCCCTCCTCCCTGTAAAGTAGCCTGGGCCTCGCGCTGCACTTAGGTGGCAGGTCCAGGCCTAGGTCACCCAGACTCTGAGGCCAGAGCTCTGCCCCTTCCCCTGAGCACCTCGTCCCTGAGGGTCTCGTCAGGTCCTGACTCTGCACAGGCCACCCCTTCTGAGCCTGGCCCAGTCCTCGTGTCCAGGAGAGACAGTCTGTACGGAGAAAGGCTGGAAATTCTATAGGCAGCCAGGGGTGGGTGGGCGGGGGCCACAGGCGTAGGCCAGAGTTCAAAGAAAAGATGAGGAGGGGGTGACACTGCAAACTTGGGCCTGAGCGCCTGCCCCGTCCTGCACTCTGGCATGTGGGCAGATTCCGTGCACTGTGGATCTTTGGAATCAGATAAGCCTGGGTCCAAGCCCAGCTTCTGGCACTTAGCAGCTGTTCGGCCCTGGAAGACCCTCCAGCCCTCTGAGCTTTGGTTTCTCCGTCTGTAAAATGGGGTTAATGGGTCTGCTGTCCCTTCCCGTTGCTGAGAGAATTAGATGTAGCTGTGAGCATCTGTCCAGGTTTGCTGGCACTGGTAGAGTGAACGGGTTCTGTGAGTGTCCTGGGCAAATCGGGATGAGCTGGTCACTTGTGAAATCTGGTATGTGAAGCACGGAGCACAGACCCTGGAACACACAACGCACAAAACGCACAGACCCTGGAACTCAACGCACAAAAACTGCCTCTGCATTAACCGGCCCCTCCGCAGCTGTGGCTCCCTCCATTAGCCTGGCCTCCTCGCAGGGGATCTGCCCCCAAGCCCAGGAGCTGAACAAAGCCCCGTGCTGCCCGCAGGCCCCCCCTCCCCACAGGGAAACCCCTTTGTCCTCAGAACCCTCCCCTCCCCCGCCTGAGGTGCCAGCAGTAATCACAGAATCACTTACTCACAGAAGCCTGCACGTGCAGCCCCGATCAGCGGTAATTAGGCGGCGAAGGGGCTTTGAAGGCCCATCAGCCGACGCGGGGAGGGGTGCTGAATGGGACAGTCAGCCGCTCCAGGCAAGGAGCTGGGGGCAGGGAGCGTCTGGGAGCCTTGGGGAGGTGGCCAGTGACTCGGCTCCCCCCACGCCCTCTCCAGCTGCCGTGTTCCAGGAACGGTGCGGGTGTGCTTGCTGGGACGTGAAAAGCGCAGGGCAGACTGGCCCTGGGGAAAGTGGTGGGCTAGCAGGGAGGGGTCTTTGAAGACGAGGCCACCCTCATCACCCCAGTGTGTCCCCATGAAACAGATCTCATGCCACTGTCCGAACATCCTTCACTAGGGGTCGACCCTTTGTAGGTCTCCTCTCTGGTGGTCGGGCAGTTGCATTATCTTAAGGGGAAAGAACCCTAAAGCAGTGCCTCTCCCACGGCAAAGTGCTCGCAAACTACCGGAGTTCTTGCTAAAAGGCAGATTCTGGCCTGGGGGTCCAGAGAGGGGCCGGAAATCCTGCATTTCTAACCAGCTCCCCCATGGAGCCGGTGCCCCTGACTTGGCCCACACTTGGAGGAGCGAGGTTCCCATACACCTCTGGGGATGTGGTGGGCGAAGGGAGGGAAGACCCTGGGGTCATCTTCCTGCTCTGTGACATTGGGCCAGCCCCCTCAATTCCCAGAGCCTCACGCTCCTCACAGAAAAGGGGGACTTGGCGCCCGCATCACAGGGCCGCGCTGAGGATGGGAGACAGCGGTGCACGCGCCCTTGTGAGCTGCCGACCCGCATTTATGGGGAGGGGGCGGGACCTCAGCTTGGCCCAGAGAGCCGTAGGTGGGAGTAGGGATCAGCCGGAGTTCAAATTTTAGAACAGGCTGGTGAAACTGCATCTCGCGCCTCTTCATCTTTGAGTTCGTGGGTGGTTTGGGTCCCCAAGGGAGGCACACGGATGGCCAGACACCAAGAAAAAGTGTTTGGCCCAGGACAACCTGACCCGTGCCCCTCCCCTGCGTGGCCTTCTGCTCTGGGCTCTCCGGGCTCCGAGCCTCTGTGCACATGCCTCCAGCTGCCTGGGACACTCTCCTGCCTGCACTTCACTCACTCCTGAGAGCCCCCAGCCTCAGTTTCCCCCTTCCCACCGGCAGGCTCAGCGCCATCCCTGGTCCTCAGCACCAAGCGGAACGAGAGGTTGCAGGGAACTAGGCAGTTTCTGCTCAGGGACCCAGACGTCTGGTTCTGGTGACCCTGACACCAGCCTTTCCCAGGAGCCCTCGCCTTCCTCCTCCAGGAGGGGGGAGCTCCCTGCTGTGGCCGCTGCCCACAGGGTGAGGGTCTTCCAGGGCGAGGCACTCACCACCTGGTGGGCAACAGGTGCCCCAGGCAGAACCCAGACCCACGGGCAGCAGTCAGGGTCAGAGCTTCTGGAAGCGTCCCAGGCTGCCTCTCCATGCCGTGAGCCTGAAGGGGAAAGTCAGCGGGGAGAAACTGGCCGTGGCAGAAAAGGCCCTGAGAACGTCCTCCCAGGGCTCTTCTCCGCAAAAACCCAGAACGTCGTGCTATATTTTAATTTTTCTCTTTTTTTCTCACGCGTTTTAAAAACAGGTTTCTAGCCATTGAATTACTTTTCTGCAAAATGTAATAACCTTTTACATTTAAACATGTGTATTACGAAATAATTCACATGAACTGGAAGGTCTTACCCATGTACACCCACCCAGCTGATACATCACCAGTGCAGCTGTGGCCTCTTTGCACCTCCATGGGGTCACGTCTTCTCCTTCCCCACCTGGACCCCTGCAGCCCCTGGCAAGTAGCTTCTCCACCAGGGGCCTGGCCAGGGTTTTTTGCGTATTATCTCATTTAGTCTCCACACAAAAATCACTCCAGGTAAAGTGACTCTTCCCTTTTTATGAGTGAGAATTCTGAGCTCAGAGAGGTTGAATAGCGTGCCTGATGTCACACAGCATTCAGACCCATGCAAGGTGGATTCCCAAACTGCCCTTTGCCAAATGCCAGTTAGGGCCTAGGAGAGCCCCTCCCACCCGAGTAAGGGGACGGTGGCCCTTGGGGAGTGATCGCCTGACTATAGCCTCCGAAGTTACTGGCAATTCCCAAGGCCCAGTCTCTTGGGAAGTGAGTGGTAAAACCATGGGTTGGCCCCAGAGATGACCTGTGGCCCTCCTGTGTCAGGACTAGTTATAAACAGAAGCCAGAGAGACCCTCACGTCATAAGCTTTGCTTGAAAACCATCTGGGGGTGTGACTTCTTCCTAAGAGTGAGTCATTCCTGGGTGCTGTGCACTTTACTTGGGTGCAAGCAGGAAAGGGGGTGGGGGTGGGAGTGGGAGGTGGGAGGTGGGAGATGGTCTGGGGAGGAATCTGAAGGGATGAATCTTCAAGGCCAGGTTCAAACAAAGCCCAGGGCAATGTGGGGAGGCTCAGTCCCATACCCTGACACCCTCTCCCACCCCCACCGGGATGCTCCCCCCAGGTGGTCTGGGGCCGCAGGACACAGGAGGGAGGAGAGTCTGTGTCACCTTGGCCCAGGAGCAGGGACCAAGGAGCGGGGACTAACACGTTCCCCACTTCCTCTGCCTGCAGATAAAAGAAAAACAAAGGCTATAACCGCAAACCCATCACCAGGGTGTCATGGGGTGAGGAGATGCTGGGGGAAACGGACTCGGTGCCTCCTAGGCCCTTTCACCCAGGGCGTGGGGGAGGGAGCCTGTGGGGAAACAGGGCTTAGCCTCCACACACCCACACCCACTCACGCACGCCCCTTCACCTCCACCCCCCCAACCCCCGCATCCCAGCCATGATTCCAAGGCAGAGGCTGAGCCTCCGTTTCTATAATGCCTCCTGTCTGTCCTCTTACAGTTTAGACTTATCATTCAGCCCTGGAAGCAGGTGGGCAGGACCTCCTCTTTTCTTGAATGAACACAGGCATGCATGAATGAATCCCCACTGAACAGATGAACAAACTGAGGCTAGACTCTGCCACCAGCAAGTCGCAGCAGACGAGGTGCCCACTTCCATTCTTTTCCATACAGCCTCACCCCAGAATCATACATTTCCCAATTTTCTTAATTTTGATATTTCTCCTCCATTATTTTTTAAACCTTGGTTGCCTGTTGCTGTTGGTAGCACAAGAATGAACACTAGTAAAAAACCTCCGGGGAAGCTTGGAAACAACTCACCACCCAGGGCTGGGCAGCTTGCTTTGTTCCTGGATGCAGGCACAATTCTTGGTCGTGACTTCATTTTGCACACAAATAAAGAGTATTATCTGCCAGTTTTCCTGCTGGTAAAATGGTTCTTGGTTTCCACATGACTCAGTATTTTGTTTCTGTTTCTCTCCCACAAAACTGGGAGCTCCTTCACAGTAGGGACTGTGTCTCTGTGACCCCCATGCCCAGGACAGGACCTGGCACAAAACAGGTGACTAGTTATTGTTTGAATAACAGTAATAATGGTGACTATATCTTGAGGAGGCAGCTTAGTTAAAGGTTATAAGGACAAGCTCCAGGATCACGTGTGCCTGGGTTTGAATCCAGGCTCGATTTTCTTCAACTCTCTGTGCCTCAGCCCCTTCATCTGTGAAATGGGCTGATAGTAGAGTCATCCCTTGGTATCCGCGGGAGATTGGGCCCAGGACGCCCCCAGCCCCACCCCCGCAGATATCAAATCCCAGGATGCTCAAGTCCCTACAGAAAATGACGTAGCACAGTCGGCCCCTGTATCGTGGGTTCTGAATCCGTGGATGTGGGGAGCCTGTGAGAGCCAACTGCACTTCTTTCACAGGGTCAAGAAGAGGATAAAATGGCTGTGGCAAGCCAGCTCTAACTAGGCTCAGCAGGTACACACCCGTGAGGACGACATGGAGCACTTGTATTTATTTCGTCTCTGCCTCGTGACCGTTCCCGGCTAAACTGTTTACATACCTTGTCTCATTCAACCATCAAAAGCCCCTGTTCAGTGAGGCCTACTGTCATCCCCTTTTCACACATGGGGAATTTGAGGCTGAAAACAGTTAAGAAACTGCAGAACTGGGACTTAAACCAAGGTTTGCCTAGCTTCAAATGCCATGCTTTTAACCACCATGGAGTGCTGATGGCGTTTTGGTGAGCAAGAGAGAGACTCCACCGGATGGCTAACCCAGCCCCTCCCCTCCCCTTCTCCCTTGCCTGTTCCTCCCAGAAGTGCTGGAGAAGGGAGACACCCTCCCCCCACAAAGCAAGGCCAAGAGCAGCAGCCACCAGCACTGCTGAGCCCCTGAACCAAAATCCTCAGCTGCTAAGTCTCGTCTTGTGTGGGATACACAGCACATTTGTTTCAGCCACTGCTCCTTGGGGTCCCTACCACACGCAGCCAGAAGGCTTCCCGATGGTCCATTGGCAACAGGTGATCTGCATCTCAAGGTGTTCACACACGCTGCTTGGCTGGGTGACGTGTAAACACACCCATCTACTTTGATTCTTCCCCAAACTGCACTGAAACTGAAACGATAACCAAGGGATGTTTTTTAGCCATAAAACTACAAGGATGGGGGAATAGGAGAGGCTAAAACCGCATGAAAAAAGCTGCGGCTGACAGGCAGCCAAACAGGTTGCAGCTGACTTAGGAGACCCCAGAAAGCTGGATCCTAAGGCAGCACTTGGGGCAACGCAGAGAATTAACCTGATTGGCACTGCAGAATCCCCCAGAAGATCGGGAATTGCCAGTCCCCAGGATCTCTGGAAGTGGGAGCCGGGGTGTGGATGGGGGTGGACTGAAATAAGGGGATTGGCTGAAAGTTTGTAGAAACGCAGGTGGAGTCCCAGATCCCTTTCCCATTGTTACCTGCAGCTGGGCAACCCCTCTTCAACCCTGCCCTCCCGCCTAATCCCACCCTAGCAGAAGATGCAGGGAACCTGGAAGAATCTTCTCTGGGACTCCCAGGGCCCCAAAGAAACTGACACCAGGGTTTCCAGAAACAGTTCAGCTAGACCAGCCCATGATGAAACAGCAACATGGCACCCTTTGTTTAGCTCAAAAAGAAAAACAAACAAAAAACAAAACCCTGACACCTGGAACCCACTCCCAGAGATTCCAGTTTAATGGTCTGGGACATGGCCTGGACACTGGGATTTTAAAATCTCCCCACATGAGTACACTGTGAAGCCAAGGCTGAGAACTTCCATTGGGCACATGAGTCTCCCCCACTGAGATCTCTCAAAGCTGCCCTAGCTGAGTCCCCAAGGCAGAAGCTTCTGGAGACATCTGGAAGGAGTGCCCAGACTTTATCTCCAGGCCAAACTTTCCTGAGGGACAGAACCTGTAGCTCCACTGGATGCCTTAAAAGCACCTCAAATCCAAACACAATGGACTTCCTAGGTGGCACAGTGGTTGAGAGTCTGCCTGCCAATGCAGGGGACACAGGTTCGATTCCTGCCCCAGGAAGATACCACATGCCACAGAGCAACTAAGCCCATGCGCCACAACCATTGAGCCCATGTGCCACAACTACTGAAGCCTGTGAGCCTAGAGCCTGTGCTCCGCAAAAAGAGAAGCCACTACAATGAGGAGCCTGCACATCACAGTGAAGAGTGGCCCCTGCTCACCGCAACTAGAGAAGGCCCAGGCCTGTGTGCAGCAACAAAGACCCAACGCAGCTAATAAATAAATAAATAAAGGAAAGTTCTATTTAAAAAAAAAAACAACATCCAAACACGAACTCATGGTCTTTACCCTCAAACCTGGTCCCGTTGTCCCCCGTCTCAGGGACTGGCACTGCCATCCACCTCTAGCAGAAGCCGGCATCCTAGGACTCATCCGTGACGTGCCCTATAAACTCCATCTCCTGAGCATCTCCCGAGCATCTCCCACACCTGTCCACTGTTGTCATCTCCGTGTGCCCTGGCCACAGCGACCTACCATCAACTGTCACCAGAACCTGACAGTCTCCTCCTGCCAAGTCTCCCACAGCCACTTACGTCCCTTGAGTCCATTCTCTACACCACACCACACCATCTCAAGACACCAAAGCGAGTCACACCGTCCCTTTGCTAAAAGCCACCCACGGTGTATCGGTTTCCTGGGGCGGCTATAACAGAGAACCACAAGCTGGGGTGGGGTGGATGGTACCCAACAGAGATTTCTTGTCCCTCCACTCTGGAGGCCATACGGCTGGGACCAGGTGTGGGCAGGGTTGGGTCCCTCTGAGGGCTGTGAGGGAGAATCTATTCCACACCTCTCCTCGGGCTTCTGGGAGCCTCAGGCATCCTTGTCTCTACAAGGTCTTTCCCTGCCGTGTGTCTGTCTCTGCGCCCAAGTTTCCCCTTTCAATAAGGGCGCCAGTCATGTTGGAGGAGGGCCCACCCTCATGACCTCATCTTAACTTGATCACCTGCAAAGACCCTATTTCCAATACATTCACATTCACAGGTACTGGGGGTTAGAGCATCGACATCTTTGGGGGGGGCGCATAGAGACACAATTCGACCGTAACACATGGCTTCCCACTGTTTTTAGAATAAAGACAGCCTCTTCCCGCAGGGTCCTGCTCCTGGGAGGTCTGGCCCCACCGCCGCCTCTCCTGCCTTCTTCTCTCCCTTGCTCTCTGGGCTCCCTGGCCTCCTTCCTCTGAAATGCACTGCGCTCCTTGCAGACCATCTACCACTGTCTCCTTGGGAGCAGAACGCTCTCCTTCTTGCCTCCTCTCTTACCAGCTCCTCCTGGCCCTCCCGATCCCCTCCCAGACCCCCTGCTCCCCTGCCCCGCCCACACTCCCAGGTCAGGTCATGTTCCCTGGGACACACTCTCCTTGTCCTCTGTACCAGCGGTCCCCAACCCTTCTGGCACCAGGGGCCCGTTTCGTGGAAGACAACTTTTCCACAGACCGGGGTAGGGGTGGGGAGGTGTGGTCCAGGCAGTAATGGGAGCGATGGGGAGCGACAGATGAAGGCTCACTTTCTTGCCCGCCGCTCACCTCCTGCTGTGCGGCCTGGTTCCTAACAGGCCTCCGGCCGGTACTGGTTTGCAGCCCGGGGGTTCGGGACCCCTGCTCTATACCTCTCAGAACATCTCCGTCTTCTCCATCAGAAGGTGAGCTCCCTGAGGACAGGCACTAAGTTCTGTTGACAATGTCATCCTAGGGTGTCGTGCGTGTCCTCAACCTGTGCTGAGTATCACATGTATGACGTGAAGATGCTGTCCTCCAATATGGAGTCACAGCAGCCTTCTTCGTGGCTGTGGAATCAGAGTCTCAGGTCGGAGTCCACAACAGAACAGCCACGGCAGGTCACCTAACCTTCCTGAGCACGAGTCCTCACTGAACCGTGGGCCTAACGACACCCGCCCCCTCGCCCATGACACCCGGTGCCTGTGAAAGAGCACGGAACTAGGGGTCGTGGCACGGGAGGCGGCTCCTGGTGTCACCGTGCCCGCGTCTCTCCCTCCGTTCGGTGTGTATTTTACCCGGTCCAGTGTGGGAGTTGGACTAAAGCAGTGGTCTCAGCTCTGACAGATGCAGTGCCCCCTTTTATAATAAATATTTAGTAACATCCCCTTTACCTCCCAAGATGAAATTCTTAGGAACAAAAAACTACCCACTCACTAAACTGAAATACACACACACACACACACACACACACACACACACACACACACTGCTCTAACGCTAACATATAGGAGAAATAAAAGGAAAATATTTTACACTAAAATCATGCCCATTCAAAACTATTTGAATAATGGTATGACTACACCGAAGGCTCGATGAAGGCACACATCGAGAGAGATGACCGTGAACGTCCCAGCTACAAATGCAGACCGCCACAAAGTGTTAAATGCGCGACTCAGACACCTCCAGTGGCATTGCCAGGGAGGACTGTATTTTCTGAGATGGTGAAAAACCCCTGGTAAACAGAACAAAACAAAAGATTTTAATGTATATGGTAGTTTCAATCCAGAAAAATTAAGTGACTATACAAAGGCAAAAAGTACTTTCTATTTAGATGGTAAACAGAATGATATTCCAGGTTCAGATGCTGAAAACAGATTTTCCCCTGACAACAGTGCTTCTCAAAGTGTGGTCCCTGAACCAGCAGCGTCAGCACCACCTGGGAACTGTTAGAAACACACATTCACTGCAGACCTGATGAGCCAGGGATCTGGGATGGAGCTCAGAGATCTGTGTTTTCAGGCCCCGCGTGTTCAAATCTGGGAAGCACTGCCCTACAGCAACGTGCAGCTGGGCGTGGAGAGGCCACGTGGGATGCAGGACAGCTCTTGCCCAGCCCAGAATCCGAAGCATCCTTGGCCAGGGTGCCAGGTGTTCTGGAGTGGGCTGCTTTCTGCTTCCAGTGGCTTACGAGGGCTGGGGAAAGGGAGGCTCTGCTTCCAAAGGGCCTTTCAAACTGCAGCTGAGCGCACTTGGCCGTGGAAACAGGCCTGGTCTCAGCTCACTGGGTGGTGCTGGGGCCACAGAGATTTGTCCTCTAAGCAGCTGTGACCATCTGAGAGGCTGGGACAGTACTCAGAACCCAGCCAGGCCCACTCCACAAAGGAAGGAGTGTTGCAGCCTGCCAGGGTCTGGATTCCTGCAGCTACAAAACCCTGTCCCAGACCCCCGAGAGAGCCGTCAGGCCCCCAGGAAGGGGGCTGGACCTAGAGCCACCCTCCTACCTTCCACAGGCTTCCCTAAGTACCCCCACCCCCACCCTGACCAACGGGCAGCCTCTCTGTCTCTGTCTGCCCAACAGACCAGGAGGGGCTGGGATCCACAGACTGCTCAAGTTATTCCAGTCCAGTGTGGTCTGGCACGTGCAGGCGGCCAGGCCAGTAGCCCAACCCCCTCCACTGTGGCCTGGGAGTCTGCCCTGCTACCTCCACACAAACACGGGAGCTAGAAAAATGGAGTTAGGTTGGTGGCTGCATCGGCAGAGATGGTCAGTGTCCACCCGAATCCACATCCTCCCCTTCTTCCAGGGCACACGCTAGCCTCCAGGTCCCAGCCCGCTTGCTCTCAGGGGCGGCTGCGTGATGGGGCTTTAGGCAACGGGACAGGAGTAGAAGCGACATGTACCATTTCTGAGCCGAGGTTTTAAGAGCAGCTGGACCTCCTCCACATTCTCACTTTCTTTTTCTGCCCGCTGGATGCAGATACAAGAGCCTAAATAATGGTGGGGCCTCCAAATGGAGGGAGCCTGGACCCCACATCCCTGTGTGGAGGAAGCATGTGCAGACCGGAACCTGCCTCTCAGCCTTATGTGAGGGAGAAGTAAACTTCCCTTGTGTGCACACATCCCATCTCACCAGCATGTAGAGACTCTCAGGTCATCGCTGCTGCAGCTGCCCGTGGGGGTGGCATTTGTCAAGGTCTTTCCCTCCCAGGGGAGCGTGAATCTCCAACACTGATCCCACCTTCCACTTGGGTAAACTGAGGCTGATCATCAGCGGTGTCTCGGCAGCCATGCATACATTCATCAGGTGTCCGTGAGTGCCCACAATACGCCAAGCCAGTGCCGGTGTCAGGCTCTGCCGGCACAAGGCACATGTGACACGTTCCTGACCAGGGGCTGAGGGGACAGACCTGTGGCTGCATGGTCATGATGACCGCGGGAAGCGATGTACTGGGGGCATGAACACCCGGCAGGGAGAGTCCAGATCCAGGAGGGATTCGTCCTGTCTGAGAGGCTGGAAAGATGTTACCTAACAGTGGCGGGTAACTGGGGCTGCCTTGAAAAGAGGAGGGAGTGGTAAAGAAAAGAAGGGGAGGGACGGAGAAACTCCAAGAAAGGAGAAGGGTTTGTGAAAAGGCAAGGGGTGTGAAAGGGCCCGGCTGTTGGGGGAGTGGTGAGATGGCTGGGGTGGCCGGAGTATCCGAGTATCATAGAGACAGTATTGTGAGTACCACGTTAGAGAAAGGGCTGGTGGGGGATGGCAGGGGGGCACCTATTGGGACCAGATCATGGAGAGCCTTGGATGCCATGCCCGAGTCCAGCATGAACCTGGGAAGGTTATGAGGAATGGAATGACACCATCCTTACCATCTGCTAACACTGAATCCTCACAGCAAGCCCATGGGGCAGGTTCACGGTGATCCCATTTTGCAGATGACAGAATTGAGGCTCCAAGAGTTTAGGAATTTGCCCAACGCCACCCAGTTGTAGAACCCGCTAGAATATAAGCCTCCTACTTTGTTTAGGTTACTGCTGTAGCACATAGTAGGCCCTCAGATATTTTGGGGGTGAATGAATGAATCTAATTCCCAAACCCTGCAGCATCAGTCAGACTTTTGATTTAGAAAGATGCCCTTGGCTTCAGCGGGTTGGAGAACAGAGGTGGCGAAGCCAGTGAGAAGCTCTGGCAACACCCCGGGAGAGGCTGGACTAGGACAGCAGTAGGAGAGATGGAAGTGATATAAAATAACTGGGGTGGGCAGACATTGTTGACCAATCACATAATAGAAGCTATAATTTACTGAGCCGTTACTATATGCCAGGCCCTGTCCTAAGCACTTTACCAGTATTAATGCAGTATCTCTTCCCCGCAGACCCATAAAACAGGGACTCCCCTTAGCTCCATTTCACAGATGAGTAAATCGAGGCATAGAGAGGTAAAAGGTCACAGATCTAATAAGTTAGGGATACGGGACTCAAGGCCAGGCACACCGGGGTCAGAGCTCTGTGCAGGGAGGAGGAAGTGCGGGAGAGGAGGCAAGGGCGGCTCCCAGGCTTCTGGCGCAGTGACTGAGGGACATAGGTCCGCGGTGTCCCCGCAGGCCTGGAGCTCAGACGAGCCAGGCTGCAAGCCAGGGGACTGCCTGACCTCCTGGCTGGGCCGGCGGTCTGGGTGGCCGTGTTTCTCTGCAGGCCCCCAGGTGACTCTGAAGGAAGCTGTGTGTGGAATACAGACCACTCCACCCCACCCTCCACCCCAGCACTGATAACTGCTACTGGGCGACCAAGGATGCTGACAGCCACAGAGGGCCAGGCTTGCAGAAGTGGGGGCTGGGCTGCCAGGGGCTGGGCCTCGCCGTGAGGGGCCAACTCCAGCTCCCACTTTCCCTGTATTGCTGCCAGGGGACCACCCCCCACCCCAAAACCCCTTTGGGTACCTGACCTTTGCCCCTACGGGGTGAGGCTGTGGTGCCTGAGCTGGGAGCCAGGATGTGGGGGCTCAGAGGGCCCAGGCCACGTGGAAGGGAAGGGCCGGGGGTGAGGGGCACAGGAAGGACAAGGTCAAGCGCTGAGCCCATCCTGTGAGCAGAGACCTGCAGCCACCACATGGCCCCAGGCAGTAAAGGAAACAGGAGGCATCTCAAAATAGATCAGCAGTGTGCAGCTCGGCTGCATTTCCCTGCTCCCACCATCTGGCCGCGCTGGGCCGGAAGAGAGGCGGGGGAGGGGAGAGCCGCGTGTGGATGGGCTCCTCACCCCAGCCAAGCAGACACTCACCATTGCCCAGAGCCTCTCCCTGCCAGGTGTTCTTTTCATCTTCTGTGGACTCTCACGGCATGGCTGCCAAGGCACAGATTCTTGTCATGTGGCAAATGAGGAAGCTGAGGCTCAGAGAGGTAACGTGACTTGTCCAAGGCCACACAGCTGGCAAGCGGCAGAGCTGAGCAGGCCTGAGTGTCCAGCTGAGACATGAGGCCTGAGGGGCCTGCGGCCTGCTCACCCTGGAATCTGCTAGGAGTCTCCTGCCTTCTGGCTAAATCTAACCTGAGACCAGCGCCCTCTGAAAGTCACATTCGTGACCTTACCAGGAACAGCCCGGCGAGGACCAGCCTGGTGGCACTGGCCCGCCTGCCCTGGGGCTCCAGGGCAATGGGAGTCTTGGTAGGCAAGAGCTGCTGGGGCGCTCTGGGCGGGCCCTGCCACAGGCATCTGCCAGGGAGGAAGGAGTTACCATGAAACGTGCAGTTCTTCCGTGCTCGGGAGTTTCTTTGGGACCACACAACACAGAGTGTCTGCTCCTCCTTCGGTCCCAAAGCCGGCCCCGGCTCAGCCTCTCCCGCCTGCTCCCACCGTCACCCACGCCACCTGCCAGCCTGGGCTTTACAGTCGGAGGCCCTGTCACACCTGCTCCTCTCAGCGGCCTCGAGGGGGTGGGCAAGGGCCGGGCAGTTCCTCCCCATTTGAGAGGGTCCTGAGGCGCAACGAGGTGAAAGGATGCCTCCGAAATGATGCGGCCAGCTGGAACTTGAGCTGGTGGCTTTCATTCAGTCACTCAACAAACACCTGCTGGGTGCACGCTGCGCCCGGGGACACAGATGGGGGCCGTGCACGCAGGGCGTTCGGTCTCGGGACGCCCCCTCCAGCGCTCTTTCCTCGGCTCCAGGATTCCTTCATGCCCCTGCGGGCGGTGGGGGAGGGGTGGCTTGGGTCCAGGGCTGGCCCAGTAGGGTGGGTGGTGGGGGCGGGGCTGCTGGGCTGGGTGTTACCCCCAAGGCTGCCCTGTCGGGACACTCGGCCCAGAGGAAGGACCAGCAGCACCCACGGCTGGTGCTGCCCTCGGCATCCCTGGGAGCAGACCTGGGGCCGGCCTGGACACCCGGCAGTCTGGAGGCGGGCTGAAGGCAGCAGTGGCCTCAAGTCTGCCCTGAAACAAAAGCTGGAGGAAAGGAAGGCAAGGAGCGGAAGGTGGGAGGAAGAAGGGGAAGAGGCAAGAAGAAAAAAGAAGGAAGAAAAAGAGAGGGAAAAGGAAAGATGAATGGGAGAGCCTCTCTGTGAGAAAAAGAGGAGAGAGGAGGACAGAAACTGATCTTGAACGAAAAGCCCAGGTCTGAACCCTAAAGAAGCCCGAGTCTTTCTCTCCGGTCTTCTCCCCACAGGATGTGTGTGGCCACCCAGAGATTCCTGGAACCCAAGCTGCATAAGCAGGGCGTGTGGGTGGGGCTCCTCAGGGCGGGCTACCTGGAGGAGGGAAGCCAGGACCCAGGGGATGGAGATGGACACGGAGGCTGTGGCTCAGGGCCGGCAGCATCCTCTGCAGGTACGAGCGCCCTGCAGCTGCATCTCTGCAGGCTTCCCGTTCGGTGAGAGGTCTAGGTGAAGACCACCCCACTTATGACCTTCCTCCCGGCTTTGGGGCCTCAGAGAGAGCTGGAACTGGGAGGGACCGCTGGGCTCCAAGGCCATTTCTCAAAATAGCGGCCACTTTCTGAGAACCTACTGTGCACCAGGCCCTCTGCCCCTGCCTGGGGATCCTCTGACGAACCAGACAGATCCTGGTCTTGTGGAGTGCACCGTCTGGTGGGGGAGACGAACCAGTAAAGGCATGACTGATTGAATGCCTGTGCTGAGTGCACCCAGGGAAACCACAGGGCCCTGGGAAGGGAAGACAGGGGGCCTCTGGAAAACGGGGGTTTAGAGCAAACCCAAAGTGAGGCTTCTTGCCCTCCAGCAAAGCCTTGGCTTCCCTGAGCCTTTTCCAGGCCCTCCCTGAAGCTGGACATCCCAGAGGCTTTCACCAGGCAGATGAGAGCAGGAGATAGGGTAGGAAAGAGAACCACATCCATGGATGTGTTCCGGTCCTCTCCGGAATCACTCTGACTGGGATTTGGGGACTTCCTGGAAGAAACTACACTCCCCACACTCATGGAAGCCTAAAAGTCATCATTAGAGACACGTTTCGGGGGGTGGGGCATGTTAAGTGTTATCTTACAGAAGAAGCACTTTAGAGCAAGCCTCATTGACCTTGGTTTGAATTTACCTAACTTGTTAGGTAACAGTGTGCATTTGGGAGTCCGGTTGCCTTGATTTAAACCCTACTTCCAGCGCTTTAAATTCTGGATAAGTTATTTAACCTCCCTGAGCCTCGGCTTCCTCCTCTGTAAAACGGGAATAAGAAGAGTACCTACCACCTGGGGTGAAGACGAGATAAGGCAACATACATAAAGCCCTTACCAGACCGTGTGGCACTGAGAAAACACTCCGCAGCTGTTAGCCGTCATCACTCATCATCGCCACCGCTGCCATCTTTATGGTCATCCACACAACACCAACTTCGCACCGAGCCTAGTGCTTGGCACTGGGACTACGAAGAGGAGTGAAACAGCCCCTGTGCTCCAGGAGTTCATAGTCAAACACACAGGGCAGGTGAAAGCCGGCAGGGAGCTGTTCACACCTTGGTGTGAATTAGTTTCAGAAACCACTTGTCTTTGAAAAGTGGAAGGGGACATTCTAGTGAGATCAAGTCCGCAGGAGAAAGAGCTTCACACCGTGGAAAACTCTTGCCTGAGCCTGGAGCATCAGGGGAACGCGGCCCTCCTGTTTTGTTTGGTTTGGTTTTGTTTTGTTGGGATCAGAGTGGGGAGGCAGATCTGACCTCTGGGACAGAAACCAGGGAAACCAGTTTCCAGGCAGATCCTTCCAGGGTCTGCTGCTCCTTGGCCCAAGGAAATTCCCTGCCGGGGGCTGGGGGAGAGGGGAGGGCGGGGGAAGAGGCATCCGCCTAAAGCGCCTGAAAGGAAAAAATCTCTGCCTGCCAAACACACAGCATTGTTCCCGCCACATCCTAGCCCCAGACCCACTTCTGCTGGGACCTCTGCCCTGCCTTGGCCTTGAACTTCGGAATGCTGGGTTATCTGCATTCTGTTCGCTTGGGAAGAGATGTGGGCCTATTTTGGGAAGTTGGCTAGGCCTCCTGCCCTGTGCTCTCTCCTCCTCCCATAGTGGGAACAGATACGGCACAGGGCCTGGGCCACCTCCATGGTCTGTGAGGAGGCTTGGCTCAGAGGGAAACAGAGCGAGCCTGGGAACGTGGGTGGTGGCGTGGGGAGGCTGGGTGGGCTGACCCAGATTTCACTTCCTGTCCTGCTTCCCTCCATTCCCAGACACCAGCTGGGGCTGGACACAGACCACAGGCCAGCAGGAAACCAACAGTCTTCTCCTTGCTGCGAGTGAGGCCTTGAGACTCGGGTTTCGCTCCAGCTGGGACGAGGGCATCCTGCAGCCCACCTGGTCCCACCGGGACCGCCTTCCCAAGCCCTTTCTGATGGAGTCCAGGAGTTTGTGCACCAGGTCCAGCCTCCATCTCCCCTTTGGCACAGAAACAAACTGAGCCCAGCACGCAGCAGAAACCGAACCAAAGCTACATACAGTGGGTTGCTGGCAGAGGCCACATCTAGGCTCAGGTCTTCTGAAGTTCCGAAGAAACGCGTGCATGACTGAAAAAGTGTGTGCAAACCCTGACGCGTGTGCCCCTCCCACAGGGCAGGGCACCAAGAATCTATTCCTCTGGCCTTCCCTGGTGGCGCAGTGGTTAAGAATCACCTGCCAATGCAGGGGACGCGGGTTCCATCCCTGGCCTGGGAAGATCCCACATGCCCCAGAGCAACCAGGCCCGTGCACCACAACTACTGAGCCTGCACCCTGGAGCCCCTGTGCCACAACTCCTGAGCCTGTGTGCCGCAGCTACTGAAGCCCTCTTCCCTAGAGCCCATGCTCTGCAACAAGAGAAGCCACGGCAACGAGAAGCCCGTGCACTGCAATGAAGAGTAGCCTCCGCTCGCCACAACTGGAGAAAGCCCGCGCGCAGCAACGAAGACCCAACACAGCCAAAAATTTTAAAAATTAAAAATTAAAGAAACAAAAAGAATCCATTAAACTGCTCTTCTTAAAGAAGAGTCTAGGAGACCAGGAGACTAGAGAGAGGGAAGAGGGTCCCGGGTCCTGCAGTGCCCACACCGTGCCAGTATTTGGAGTGGGGGCATCGCTAGAACTTATTTACCTCTTCTGGGATGGGGGTGGTGAGGGAACACACGCCTTCCCTGAGGTAACAGAAGTTAATTGGGGGAAGCGGCCCAGTAAACCATCCAGACAAGGTCCTTGCACTTGTGGGAGAGAGAACCTACCAACAAGCAAGCAAAGGAATGAGGGATGACCTACTGCAACACCAGTGTGATGGAAGCAAACAGGGCTGGGACATACTTGGTGGAGAGGAGGGAACGGAGGGGTCTGCCTCTCTGAGGCGGTGGCATTTAGGCGGAGCCCACAGAAAGAGAAGGAACCAGCCTGGTGAAGCTCTAGAGAAAGGGCTTTTCCAGGCAGAGGAAATAGCAGGTGCAAATGCCCTGGGGTCACCAAAATCTCAGCATTGTCCCCAGGAAGAAAAAACGCCCACAACGGGTGGCTGGAGCTCCGTGAGAGAGCAGGGGGAGGCCCCAATAAGGTCCGCGAGGCAGGCCACGGCCAGGTCACACGGGGCTTCATGACCAGGGTGTGACGCTTGGGTCTTATTCTGAAAGCACCAGGGATCCAGGGAAAGATTCTAAAGAGGAGGGTTTATGGGATTCAATTTACGTTGTAATAACACGTTTTACTCCGAATAAAGGGTGGATGGGGGTGAGATGGGAGAGAGAGGCAGCAGGGAGACTGGTTAAGAGGCTGTGCAATGGTCCAGATGACTGATGCTGTCCCTTGAAGGCTGGCAGTGTTGACGGTGAGAGAGGCAGACTGCCTGAAGAGAGCTTTAGGTGACGGTAGTGGCAGGGCTTGCCGAAGGAGTCAGTGACTGCCAGAGGGAGGAGAAACAAGAATGGCTTCTGGCTTTAGTAACCCGGTGGATGGTGTTTAAAAAGACCGGGGGACAGTGACGGGAAATGCTTGGCTTTGGACAAGTTAGGTTAGCGATGCCTTTAGATATCCAAGTGGAGATGTGAAGGAGGCAGTTGGATATTCACAGCAATGGTGATCATTCCGATGCTCATCCATGATGTGTGTTTCTGTTTCCTGGTTGCCCTGTGCCTCCCACCAGACGTCGCCCCTCGAGGTCAGGAGCAGAGCCTGGCTTTGCTCCTAACCCTGTTCTCAGCACTGGGGCCAGTGCTGGGCTGCAGCCTGGTGGGCAGGGAGGTAGGGAAACACTTAGTAAATATGTGTGAAAGAAACGGAACGGGGAGAGGCTGTTGGGGGTGTAGATGGAGCTGGAAATCGAGGCCCCCTGAGGAAATTGTTCAGGTGGGTCCCCTGGGAAACTCAGCTGCTGGCTTCCGGCTTTCCCATCTCTCACTTTGGTCTCCTTCCCTTCTGCCAGCTTCCTGCCAGGAAACACAGCCCCCAGGCATAAATCATTAACTAGAACCACTTCTTACACAGGCGCTGCACTTTGGTTCCCAAAACAGTTTGCCCGCCGTTATCTTGAGTGGTCCTTCAAACGACCCTGGCAGGTGGGCAAAGGCAGGGCCCACCTGATCGCTGCTGCCCACAGGGAACGAGGGAAGGCGCATTTAGGGCGTTGCGGGCACAATCAGAACTTGCGAAGATCTGGGAGTGTTCTGCTCCTCTGGCACACTGTCTTTAAAACAGAACAGCAGAGAAGCCCCTAAAAAGGAGTGTGGATGGTGGCATGGCAGGCTCTGTGACACCTGGCCGAAAGAGTGCAGGGCTGGGGAAGCATCCTTGGCGACGTGCACGGGGACCCTCTCCCCACGGCCCCTCCCCCACACTGAACAGGATTCTGTGGGACAGCCAGCTGCCCTCCACGCTGCTCCACGCGCTGCAACCCAGGCTCCCCTCCAGCCGGCAGCTCCTCCACAGAGCCACCCACGTTCCCAGGCTCCCTGCCTCCCTCTGAGCCGAGCTTCCTTGCAGGCCACGGAGGTGGCCCAGGCCCCTGGCAGCATCTGTCCCCATCTACGGGAGGAGGCTGGAAAGAACCAGCTGTGCTGCCTTGGCCAACTCCCTTTCTCTCCCTGGGCCTCAGTTTCCCCGTCTGACAAATGGGAAGCTGGATGAAACTGGGTGGGTCCCTGGCAGCCCTGCAGTTCTTTACTTTTTTTTTTAGCCCTGCCGTTCGTTAAGTCTCTCTGATTGGAAGGTCCCTGGCCCCCAGCTTTGAGCTTCCCCAGGCTGTCATCTGAAGGCTCTTGCCGGTCCCTACTGCACCTGCCCGCAGGCCCAGGGCCACCCCTCTGGTGGCCCCACGCCAGGGGGTCCCACAGGCGCCCCTGCCATTTCCCAGCAGCCTCTGCTCAGTCCAGCAGACACAGGCCACCTGCCCTCCACAGCGGAGTCCTGTGGCCAGGGCTTGGAACGATTTCCCTCCGTTGGGCAAGGCTGTGACAGGAAAGGGACAAGACCTGACCTCTGCTTGGAACGCCGATTGGGCAACACTGTCCTGTGAGGGCCGGCACGTGACCGACGGGAATGGCTGCCTGAAGGGGCCAAGGCCTTCTCTGCAATGAATATCTTGGCAAGAGCGACAGAGACAGGTCTTTCTGGACACCACTAACTCCGGGCCACTGCTCAGTTATTCAGGCCTGGCTGCAGTGTTGTGTCCCAGCAGCATCCCTGAGCGCAGAGCCTTGCGACGTCATGGTGGAGGACACGGGTGGAGTGGCAGGGGCCGTGCACAGCCTGCCCTTCTGGCTTCCGCACACCCAAACCTCTCGTCTGTACGTAAAGGGGGTCGAAGCCTGCAGTACATTCACCTGGGCATCCTCTCCCAAGGCGAGCAAGGACGTGGCATATTTTTAGCAAGAAGTAAAAGTCTGTTGCATCAAGTGTAATAAATAAAGCAGAAATGTCTTTGGAGGCTGGAAGGGGAAGAAGTAAGTGTAGGAGAGAGTTTCATGGCGAAACTGCGTACAGAGTACTTTTGCCTTACAATGTAAGGTGTTTCCGAAGATGATGCATCATTGTTTGGAATCAGTGCATGGCACTGTTTGTGTGTGTTAGACACGTACCACGTGCTAGACACAGGGCTTGGAATCAGGTTTTTAAAAAAATTTCTTTCATGGATTAGAGGCATTAAAATTTTCTGGTTCTTCTTCAATCCATTTTTGCAATTTATGTCTTTCAGAGACCTTTTTGTATCTCAACTTTCACTGTACTGGCATCAAGTTGTTCATAATACTCCCCTCCTCATTTAATGTCTGCAGGGTCTCTAGTTATGTCCCCTCTTTCATTCCTGATACTGGTCATTTGTGTTCTTTCTTCGTATTTGTTTCACAGAGGCGGAAACTGCAGCTCCATGAGATCACAGAATCGCCCAAGCCAGAGTTAGTGGGTTACGAAGCCGGAATCCAAACCAGGTCTGATCCTCTCTGCCCTCCACCGGGGGCCTTACAATTATCTTTAAGAACAGCCCTTAACGGGTGATTTACAAGTGACCCAGGCGTAACATCTCCATCTGCTCAGTGTGTTCCTTAAAAAGTTACTCGTGTTCCTTCGTGTCCCCTGGTGATCTCAGTCCAGAGTTCCCTCCGCCTGCCCTCCCGCCCGGTTGGCTCTGGGCCACCGTCCTGTTCCCGCACCGGCTCCTCCCCGACAGGGCTCCTCCCCGACAGGGCTCCTCCCTCCCTCTGCTCCGAGCTCCTCAGAGAGGCCTCTGCCTCCGCCTGTGAAATAGCTCCCCAGCCCTGTCACTCTCTTCTCTCTTCTTCATAGCAGTGACCAACACCCAAACAAACCCTGTACCCTGATCTGGTGACTGTCTGTCTCCCCCACTAAAACGTACCTTCAGGCAGGCAAGGACCATATCTCCGGCCCCAAGCACATAGGGGGTATGCGACAGACATTTCTAGATGAATGAATTAAATGAGAGCAATGAAATGTTTTTCTTAAAGAATTGTCTCTAATTCAAACTAATTAATTCCCACTTCTAATTAATTCCAAGCAGTAAGTGCATTTTCCCTGGAGCATCTTTATTCCAAACCTTTTAGCCTGTGCTCTTCTCCTTGCTGCCTTCTCAAGTCCCTGCAGCGCTTGGGTGGAGGAATGCAATCACCCCCATTGAGGGCTGGGCCAAACGGGACGAGGGCTGTGGGTGCACGCTGCCCTCCAGATCCCCTTGTGAGTCAGGCTGGGGGACCGACCTCCCTACCTCGCAGTCGGTCCTCTTGGGGGAGCGCCCCAGCCGAAGAGGGCCTCCTCTCAGGGTCCTGCCCCTTCCCTAGGGCTGCACCCCCAGTCTGACTCACAAGGGGGTAAAGTCCTGCTCCTCAGTTCCCCCTTGAGATAGTGCCACAAAGCCACCCATCTTCACGGGGACCTGGCGGGTGGTACCCACAGCTCTGCCACCCTCCCGCTGCCTTCTTCCCTCCCATCCTGCAGTGTGGATCCTGAATCACTCCCTGACTGTGGCCCTGCACACGCATCTCCTTCTCAGAGCTGGCTCCGAGGGGACCTGACCACGACAGGAGGGACTTCCAGGTCCACCAGCAACCCCATGGCCGAGTCCAGACCAGAGCCCCGGACCCCTGGCTCCCAGGCTCCCATTAGAGTTCAGGCTACTGCGCTCCAGGTCCAGGCCTGAGCGCGGGGGACGCGTGTAGAAGACACATCTCTACTCCCTCCTCTATGCCAGAGTCACACACACACACACACACCCACCAATAAAGAAAGCCTCACAGTGGCGATACATTGTCTGAAGAAACGTTTACAAACAGGGGGAAGTGGTCAAGAGGTCTTGGGGTGGGAGAGGCAGGTAAGACGTGTGGGAAGGCCTCTCCAAGGGAGATGAAGGGGAAGGATGGGGCAGCCGCGGGCCCCACCCACCACCCACAGCGCCCTGGCGACTGTCATGCTGGTGGAGCTCAGGCTCTGTCACCTGTGAATCAGGAAGAGGGGTTTGGGGAGCCCCCCTCAGGCCCAGCGATGGTACCCTCTCTGCTCCAGTGAGCTGCCTATGTCACCCACGTGAACCAAAGCTTTCTCAGCAAATGGATTCTAGCTACTCCACACCTTCAAAGCCACAAACAGATCAAGACCCAGCAACCGGCCCTCTTCTCTCAGCTCGTTTGCAGGGAGAATGCTTTGACTGGAGGTGAAAAGAGAAAAGGAGATGGTGACGGTGTCCTCGCAGGGAGGGGTCTAGGGCTGAGGAAAGCCAGGCTCCCTCCCTCAACATCTTGACCCAAACTGATTGCAGCCACAGGCACCAAGGCTGCACCCTCTCCCGCCCGGGCATTCAGCCAAGACAACCCAGGAAAGGCTTGTGAGCAAAAGGTCCCTAGAGCTTCCCTGCTGGGTTGGCCTCCTGGACCTCAGAAGCAAAGTTCCCGGAGTCAGAGCAAGAAAGATGAATTCCTTCCCACGTAACACCATGGGCGAAGCATGATAGGAAGGAGGGGTTGGCTAAAATTGGGAGGGCATATATAACGTTACATGGGGAGAAAACAATTTGCCTTTATTGTATAAGCATTAATCAAAAATGACCCTTTTTTTTTAAAAGAAAAAGATAAACTTGGCTACTGTGGCAGATGGTTCTCCTGCCCGTATCCCATCCACCCGGACTTGCAGCTTCATACAGCAAGTGTCTGTGCTTTTCTGCCTGGGGCTGCCCTCCAGACGCAGGGAAAACAGTGTTTGGGGCAGGTCAGAAGCTGCAGGGAGTTAATGTGCCCTGGGAGCTGACCTCAGCCAGTGCTCCAGGGAACTGATGGGTAGGTACTCTCCTTGTTGCCCCTCTTGTGGGTCTACGTGACGTCCTACCCAGTCCCCCAGAGGTCCCCAGCCCGACTGAAGCCATAATGCACTCTATGTTGGTGTCCTTCCATCCTTATCTTGTTTCCCTGTCCCTTTACCCTATCCTGGGATCACATCCCAAATATACTGCACTCAAATCCCGTCTCAGGGTTCACCTCTGGTGGAAGCTAAAATAACCACACAGATGACGTTCTGTAAAGGAGATCATGTAATGGGGTCTTGGTCCAAATCCTTGCCTCACCTGCTCCTCTCTAGGTGCCTTAAACTTCTGAGCCTCAACTTCCTCACCTGTTAAATGGGGGTGATAATAACAGCACCAAAATCAACAACTTGTTGAAAGAAGCAGATAATTCATGTAAAGCAATTTTCTTAGTAAACAGTACTTGGTAAACACTCAAAAACTACCAGCTGTAATTAATAGATGCATAAAACAGCCAAATAACAGACAACAGCACTATTTACAACCGACGACAAGCAAAGGATTATTATCCCTAATAAACGAAGGACTCAAAGTTCTTCTTCAAAGGACATGAATACATGATCACAGAAGAGTAAATAAAAGCACCCAATATATGTGTTAAAAGATGTTCAGCCTAACCTCATAGTAATTAAAGCACATAAAAATTATCCAATCGGCAACATTTTTTAAAGATTGATAATATCCCATGATGATAAGGGTGGGGCAAAAACAGACAGCTGATGAAAACACAAACTGCACCAATCTTTCTGCAGGATGGTTTGGCAGTTATTAGTCAAATTTCAAACTCATAAACCACTTGCGGGAATCCCTCAAACAGAAATCCCACACTTGTGCAAAAAGGTTCAAGTGAAAGAGTATTCATTACAATATTATGCACAGAAAAAATTTCTAAAACCCAAATGTGGTTGATAGGGGATTAAATGAATGCATTATGGTATATCCAAACAACTGAATTCTAGGAAGCCATTGAAAAGAAAGAGATTTACATGTGTTGCTGAGATGAGATTCATGGTGAGGCAGAAGTCACACAATTCTACAGACATCAAGATCATACTTCTCTTGAAGTAATACTTTTATATACCCCTGTAAATTTTTGTAATTGGGTAGATAAATCTGGAAATAACATATGCCAAGCAGTGGAGATTATTTCTGAGGTTCAGGATTACAGGGATTTTGTACATCTAAGTTATACATTTCTACAATGTTTAAAATTTTGAAATAGGAATTTAAAAAAATCCATGCCAATCTGTCCTCCTTCTTCTCTTGAGCTAGCAGGACACCGTGCAAACATCACCACTCCAAAACCACATGTAATTCTAAACACCAAGGAGGCGCCCTACATCAGGATCGTTTTAAGTGAAGAAAGCTCACAAAATAGTACATGTATGTACCATAAGATTAATATTAATATATTTTTATATATTATTAGTTAATTAACCTTACTAATTAATTAAAAATTAAGTAATAAGGCTACTATTAATATCAAGGAAAAAAACTGGAAGAAGAAAAGAGCAAAATATTAAGAGAAGTGGCACATTGGTGATTTTTTGGTTGTTCTTTCTCCCTGTTTTGTATTTTTATATGTGTCATATTTTCTACAATGAGAAAATATTTACTTTTTAATTAGAAACAAAGCATATAGATTTGAAAAGCGATGCCATCAAGTTGGAGTGGTCTCAACTAATTTTAGGAGATAAGTGAGAATGTTCTAAGAAACGATCACTTTATATCAATGTGTAGATTGAAGAGAGGACACATTAGGTGGATCTGAAGCTTCTCTGAGTGCCTGCAGCTTTTTACCGAGTAATAAAAGGCCCAAACTGCCACAAACGACAAGGCCCTCATCCCCTAGTCCTCGTGAGATGGCCCGTGTCTCATCAAACTTCAGTCTGGATTAGGTTTTGATGAAATAGAAATGGTGAGCGATTTTACTTTAGCCAGATACAAACCACCCAGAGCCTGCTCATGAGAGCGCCTCCCTGGCCCCTGACCCAGATTAAAGGGACAACAGTTCTAAACATTCTTTGCCCAGAAATGACCCCGACAACAATAATTAGCACCAAGAAGCTTTCCTAATGAAACCCCAAATCACAGGCTCTCCCACTCAGAGCTGAAGCTGTGCCCGGTAAGTAAAGGAATGAAAACGCCTTACCAGACCAGGTGGCACTGAGAACGGGCGGGGCACCGTGCCTGGAAAAGAGCAAGCGCCCTTTTATTGCTAAAAACCCCACCTTCCCCACCAGGAAGTTTCATCCACGTCATGCGGGGTTTTGAGGCATTAAGTAGATGAGGTGTTCCAGCAACCCTGGTGACCGCTGTCTCAGGCAGGGAGAGAACAAGTCTCCCCACCTCAGAAGGACGGGGCGATGGGAGGTTCAGTGCCTCCCTGCTTGGGTGGCAACAAAACCCACCTGCAGGTGTGGGCGAAGAGACCTCGGCAGGGGGAGGCCGAGGAGGGAGCTCCCGGGCCCCTTGTCCTCTCCACAACGCCAGGATCTCAGGACAGCCTCTGTAACTCTCATCGTGGTCTGTCTGAACTTGTAGTATGTTGAGGTTTACGTCTTCTAACCATACTTCGTGAAAGCCCTACGAAACCATTAGACAAAATGGCAGGCCAAGGACAGGCCTCGATTGGCTTGAACTGGGGCTTCTCAGAGGCAAGTAACAGAAGGGCCCTTTCCACCCAGTGACCTGCATGTCCACCGTTATTGCTCTTTATTTATGGAGCGTATCCCACATATTGTACAAAAATGATGTCATTTGTCACCCACAACAACCCTGAGAGCATCACCACTCCCACCTGACAGATGAGGAAGAAGAGGCCCAGAGAGATGAGTGACTTGCGCCCATGGTGAGGTCAAGACTCCAACCCAGGTCATTTTGACTCCACCAGCAGAGGCTGTGGTTGGAGTCAGAGAGAGCTGTCCAGTGGACATCTTAGGCAGGACACTAAGTGTATGCATTCCCTATTGCTGCTGTAACAAATTACCACAAATTTAGTGGCTTAACACAACAGAGTATATTATTTTAGAGTTCAGAAGTCTGAAATAGGTCTCACTGGGCTACATTCAAGGTGTTGGTAGAGCTGCCTTTCCTCCTGGAGGCTCTAGGGGAGAATCCATTTCTTTGTCCTTTGAAGCTTCTAGGTGGGCCCACATTCCTTGGCTCGCGGCCCCTTCCACCACCTTCAAAGCCAGCAATGGCCAACCAAGGCTTTCTCACAGTGACATCTCTTTGGTTCTCACTCTTCTGTCTCCCTCCTCCCACGTCAGGACCGCTGTAAATACACAGGGCACACCTAGATAATCCAGAGGAGTCTCCTTAAAGTGCTGAGTGGCGACCTTAATCCCATCTGCAACCTTAATCCCACCTGCAGCCTTAATCCCACCTGCCGCCTTAATCCCATCTGCAGCCTTAATCCCATCTGCAGCCTTAATCCCACCTGCAGCCTTAATCCCACCTGCAGCCTTAAACCCACCTGCAGCCTTAATCCCACCTGCAGCCTTAATCCCACCTGCAGCCTTAAACCCACCTGCAGCCTTAAACCCACCTGCAGCCTTAATCCCATCTGCAGCCTTAATCCCACCTGCAGCCTTAATCCCACCTGCAGCCTTAATCCCACCTGCAGCCTTAAACCCATCTGCAGCCTTAAACCCACCTGCAGCCTTAATCCCACCTGCAGCCTTAAACCCACCTGCAGCCTTAATCCCACCTGCAGCCTTAATCCCACCTGCAGCCTTAAACCCACCTGCAGCCTTAAACCCACCTGCAGCCTTAAACCCATCTGCAGCCTTAAACCCACCTGCAGCCTTAAACCCATCTGCAGCCTTAAACCCACCTGCAGCCTTAATCCCACCTGCAGCCTTAAACCCACCTGCAGCCTTAAACCCACCTGCAGCCTTAAACCCATCTGCAACCTTAATCCCACCTGCAGCCTTAATCCCACCTGCAGCCTTAATCCCACCTGCCGCCTTAATCCCACCTGCAGCCTTAAACCCACCTGCAGCCTTAATCCCATCTGCAGCCTTAATCCCACCTGCAGCCTTAATCCCACCTGCAGCCTTAAACCCACCTGCAGCCTTAAACCCACCTGCCGCCTTAATCCCACCTGCAGCCTTAAACCCACCTGCAGCCTTAATCCCATCTGCAGCCTTAATCCCACCTGCAGCCTTAATCCCACCTGCAGCCTTAAACCCACCTGCAGCCTTAAACCCACCTGCAGCCTTAAACCCATCTGCAGCCTTAATCCCACCTGCAGCCTTAATCCCACCTGCAGCCTTAAACCCACCTGCCGCCTTAATCCCACCTGCAGCCTTAATCCCACCTGCAGCCTTAATCCCACCTGCAGCCTTAAACCCACCTGCAGCCTTAAACCCATCTGCAGCCTTAAACCCATCTGCAACCTTAATCCCACCTGCAGCCTTAATCCCACCTGCAGCCTTAATCCCACCTGCAGCCTTAAACCCACCTGCCGCCTTAATCCCATCTGCAGCCTTAATCCCACCTGCAGCCTTAATCCCACCTGCAGCCTTAATCCCACCTGCAGCCTTAATCCCACCTGCAGCCTTAAACCCATCTGCAGCCTTAATTCCATCTGCAGCCTTAATCCCACCTGCAGCCTTAATCCCACCTGCAGCCTTAATCCCACCTGCAGCCTTAATCCCACCTGCAGCCTTAATCCCACCTGCAGCCTTAATCCCACCTGCAGCCTTAATCCCACCTGCAGCCTTAATCCCACCTGCAGCCTTAAACCCATCTGCAGCCTTAAACCCATCTGCAGCCTTAAACCCATCTGCAGCCTTAATCCCATCTGCAACCTTAATCCCACCTGCCGCCTTAATCCCACCTGCCGCCTTAATCCCACCTGCAGCCTTAATCCCATCTGCAGCCTTAATCCCACCTGCAGCCTTAAACCCACCTGCCGCCTTAATCCCATCTGCAGCCTTAATCCCACCTGCAGCCTTAATCCCACCTGCAGCCTTAATCCCACCTGCAGCCTTAAACCCACCTGCCGCCTTAATCCCACCTGCAGCCTTAATCCCACCTGCAGCCTTAATCCCACCTGCAGCCTTAATCCCATCTGCAGCCTTAAACCCATCTGCAGCCTTAATTCCATCTGCAGCCTTAATCCCACCTGCAGCCTTAATCCCACCTGCAGCCTTAATCCCACCTGCAGCCTTAATCCCACCTGCAGCCTTAATCCCACCTGCAGCCTTAATCCCACCTGCAGCCTTAATCCCATCTGCAGCCTTAAACCCATCTGCAGCCTTAATTCCATCTGCAGCCTTAATCCCATCTGCAGCCTTAATCCCACCTGCAGCCTTAAACCCATCTGCAGCCTTAATCCCATCTGCAGCCTTAATCCCACCTGCAGCCTTAATCCCACCTGCAGCCTTAATCCCACCTGCAGCCTTAATCCCACCTGCAGCCTTAATCCCATCTGCAGCCTTAAACCCATCTGCAGCCTTAATTCCATCTGCAGCCTTAATCCCATCTGCAGCCTTAATCCCACCTGCAGCCTTAAACCCATCTGCAGCCTTAATCCCATCTGCAGCCTTAATCCCATCTGCCGCCTTAATCCCACCTGCAGCCTTAATCCCACCTGCAGCCTTAATCCCATCTGCAGCCTTAATCCCACCTGCAGCCTTAATCCCACCTGCAGCCTTAAACCCACCTGCAGCCTTAATCCCATCTGCAGCCTTAATCCCACCCGCAGCCTTAATCCCATCTGCAGCCTTAATCCCACCTGCAGCCTTAATCCCATCTGCAGCCTTAATCCCATCTGCCGCCTTAATCCCACCTGCAGCCTTAATCCCACCTGCAGCCTTAATCCCACCTGCAGCCTTAATCCCACCTGCAGCCTTAATCCCACCTGCAGCCTTAATCCCATCTGCAGCCTTAATCCCACCTGCAGCCTTAATCCCACCTGCAGCCTTAAACCCATCTGCAGCCTTAATTCCATCTGCAGCCTTAATCCCATCTGCAGCCTTAAACCCACCTGCCGCCTTAATCCCACCTGCAGCCTTAATCCCACCTGCAGCCTTAATCCCACCTGCAGCCTTAAACCCACCTGCCGCCTTAATCCCACCTGCAGCCTTAATCCCACCTGCAGCCTTAATCCCACCTGCAGCCTTAATCCCACCTGCAGCCTTAATCCCACCTGCAGCCTTAATCCCATCTGCAGCCTTAAACCCACCTGCAGCCTTAAACCCATCTGCAGCCTTAATCCCATCTGCAGCCTTAATCCCACCTGCAGCCTTAAACCCATCTGCAGCCTTAATCCCATCTGCAGCCTTAATCCCACCTGCAGCCTTAATCCCACCTGCAGCCTTAATCCCACCTGCAGCCTTAATCCCATCTGCAGCCTTAATCCCACCTGCAGCCTTAATCCCACCTGCAGCCTTAAACCCATCTGCAGCCTTAATCCCATCTGCAGCCTTAATCCCACCTGCAGCCTTAATCCCATCTGCAGCCTTAATCCCACCTGCAGCCTTAATCCCACCTGCAGCCTTAATCCCACCTGCAGCCTTAATCCCACCTGCAGCCTTAATCCCATCTGCAGCCTTAAACCCATCTGCAGCCTTAATTCCATCTGCAGCCTTAATCCCATCTGCAGCCTTAATCCCACCTGCAGCCTTAAACCCATCTGCAGCCTTAATCCCACCTGCAGCCTTAATCCCACCTGCAGCCTTAATCCCACCTGCAGCCTTAATCCCACCTGCAGCCTTAATCCCACCTGCAGCCTTAATCCCACCTGCAGCCTTAATCCCACCTGCAGCCTTAATCCCATCTGCAGCCTTAAACCCATCTGCAGCCTTAATTCCATCTGCAGCCTTAATCCCATCTGCAGCCTTAATCCCACCTGCAGCCTTAAACCCATCTGCAGCCTTAATCCCATCTGCAGCCTTAATCCCATCTGCCGCCTTAATCCCACCTGCAGCCTTAATCCCACCTGCAGCCTTAATCCCATCTGCAGCCTTAATCCCACCTGCAGCCTTAATCCCACCTGCAGCCTTAAACCCACCTGCAGCCTTAATCCCATCTGCAGCCTTAATCCCACCTGCAGCCTTAATCCCATCTGCAGCCTTAATCCCACCTGCAGCCTTAATCCCATCTGCAGCCTTAATCCCACCTGCAGCCTTAATCCCACCTGCAGCCTTAATCCCACCTGCAGCCTTAATCCCACCTGCAGCCTTAATCCCATCTGCAGCCTTAATCCCACCTGCAGCCTTAATCCCACCTGCAGCCTTAAACCCATCTGCAGCCTTAATTCCATCTGCAGCCTTAATCCCATCTGCAGCCTTAAACCCACCTGCCGCCTTAATCCCATCTGCAGCCTTAATCCCACCTGCAGCCTTAATCCCACCTGCAGCCTTAATCCCACCTGCAGCCTTAAACCCACCTGCCGCCTTAATCCCATCTGCAGCCTTAATCCCACCTGCAGCCTTAATCCCACCTGCAGCCTTAATCCCACCTGCAGCCTTAATCCCACCTGCAGCCTTAATCCCATCTGCAGCCTTAAACCCATCTGCAGCCTTAATTCCATCTGCAGCCTTAATCCCATCTGCAGCCTTAATCCCACCTGCAGCCTTAAACCCATCTGCAGCCTTAATCCCATCTGCAGCCTTAATCCCACCTGCAGCCTTAATCCCACCTGCAGCCTTAATCCCACCTGCAGCCTTAATCCCATCTGCAGCCTTAATCCCACCTGCAGCCTTAATCCCACCTGCAGCCTTAAACCCATCTGCAGCCTTAATCCCATCTGCAGCCTTAATCCCACCTGCAGCCTTAATCCCATCTGCAGCCTTAATCCCATCTGCCGCCTTAATCCCACCTGCAGCCTTAATCCCACCTGCAGCCTTAATCCCACCTGCAGCCTTAATCCCACCTGCAGCCTTAATCCCATCTGCAGCCTTAATCCCACCTGCAGCCTTAATCCCACCTGCAGCCTTAAACCCATCTGCAGCCTTAATTCCATCTGCAGCCTTAATCCCATCTGCAGCCTTAATCCCACCTGCAGCCTTAATCCCACCTGCAGCCTTAAACCCATCTGCAGCCTTAATCCCACCTGCAGCCTTAATCCCACCTGCAGCCTTAATCCCACCTGCAGCCTTAATCCCACCTGCAGCCTTAATCCCATCTGCAGCCTTAATCCCACCTGCAGCCTTAATCCCACCTGCAGCCTTAAACCCATCTGCAGCCTTAATTCCATCTGCAGCCTTAATCCCATCTGCAGCCTTAAACCCACCTGCCGCCTTAATCCCATCTGCAGCCTTAATCCCACCTGCAGCCTTAATCCCACCTGCAGCCTTAATCCCACCTGCAGCCTTAAACCCACCTGCCGCCTTAATCCCATCTGCAGCCTTAATCCCACCTGCAGCCTTAATCCCACCTGCAGCCTTAATCCCACCTGCAGCCTTAATCCCACCTGCAGCCTTAATCCCACCTGCAGCCTTAAACCCATCTGCAGCCTTAATTCCATCTGCAGCCTTAATCCCATCTGCAGCCTTAATCCCACCTGCAGCCTTAAACCCATCTGCAGCCTTAATCCCATCTGCAGCCTTAATCCCACCTGCAGCCTTAATCCCACCTGCAGCCTTAATCCCACCTGCAGCCTTAATCCCATCTGCAGCCTTAATCCCACCTGCAGCCTTAATCCCACCTGCAGCCTTAAACCCATCTGCAGCCTTAATCCCATCTGCAGCCTTAATCCCATCTGCCGCCTTAATCCCACCTGCAGCCTTAATCCCACCTGCAGCCTTAATCCCACCTGCAGCCTTAATCCCACCTGCAGCCTTAATCCCATCTGCAGCCTTAATCCCACCTGCAGCCTTAATCCCATCTGCAGCCTTAATCCCACCTGCAGCCTTAATCCCCCCTTGCCACGGAAGGCAGCACAGTACCCGCAGGTTCTGGAGATTAGGACCTGGACACCCTGGGTGTGGGGCATGAGGGGAGGGACATTCTGCCCACACTCAGAGAGACTGTGACTCAAAAGTCACCAAACCCAGGGTCTGGTTCTCACTTTCACATGGGGTTTGACAAAGTGACTCACCCTGACCAAACTGTCCAAGACACCAGTTCCTAGGCAGGGCCGTCAGTGAGCTGTCACAGTGGGACGGGCCCCTGTCCTGGTCCTGACGGGGTCAGAGAGACCCAGGGTGAGGAGCATTCACCCATTCTTACTTATGCTTACCGTTCTAGAAGTAATACCTGCTTGCAGAAAATATCCAAGCATCACAGAAGTGTGTGACTGTGGGGCCCTATCGTGTGTTCACCAGAACCTGTTTCTGGCTCTCACTGGGCACACAGCTGGCCCTCTTTTCCCAGCCTCCCCTGCAGCCCGTGTTGCCACGTGACATGTTATGGCCAATGGGAACGAGCAGAAGTGAAGTGCGGCCTCCGGAATGCTCCTATAGCCATCCTCCGGGGACCCCGGGTATGGAAAATGGCAGACCCCAGGATGGAACTGGGCCACCGCTGGGAGGACAGAGGTGCACTGGTTGGGACACCTGTATTTGCCGTTATGAGCCACAAATAAAGTTCCACTGTGTATGTCAGGCAGCGCTGGCACTTCATCACACCAGCTATCATTGCCTTAACAAATACCTAGACGCTTGAGTTTTGTTAAATTTTTCAGAATTATTTCTGCTAAGCAAATATAAAACATATACTTATAAGACAACTATAGAAATTGCATCTTGATACAAATGCTATTTTTGCAACTTGTTTTTTTCACTTAGCAGTAGACCAAGGCAGCTTTCAGTACATGTAGATCTACTTAGTTATTTAAAAAAAAAAAACTGCTTTATTGAGGTAAAGTTGATATGTAAATAACAGCACATATTTAATGTGTACAATTTGATGAGTTTGGACATATGAACACTATCAAGATAACAGACATACCCAGCACCTCTCAGAGTTTCGTGTCTGTGTGCGCCCTTGACATGAGATCTACCCTCTTAACAAATTCTCAGGTCCACAATATCACACTGTTAACCACTGGCACTACTGCTTCTCAGACTTTGGCTAAGATGAAGTGTAATATCTACTGAGTACTTTTAATGGCATCAATTTTTTGGGTGTAATTTACCTGGCCAGTCCCCCCGCCCTGGATATTTCAAGTGATTCTCGTGTCTTGTATCACGAAGAGCGTGCACCATGGCTGCTGTGGCATGTCCACCTCTGCACAGCCTCGTGAGGATTTCTGAAGGCTGTGTTCCTACCAGGAGTCCTGCTGGGGCCAACGGCTCACTCGTACACCCGTTTTGAAGGCTTACCATCAAATGGCCTTCCCCTGAGTTTGTACCAATGGCAACTCCAATGAAGAGTGAATGCAGGTGCCTGTCTTCCCGAACCCTTGCCAGTACCACGTGCCATCCAGCTGTTTCATTTCCGCCAACATGTTAGGTAAGAAATGGGAGCTTATTTCCCTTGGCAAGTCTTAATGCCCCTTAATAAGACATAATGGACGTTTGTATCTCTGCTTTCATGAGGAAGTATTTCGGTGAGTGCAGAACAATGGTTTAGGGGATGGGTGATCCTGAGGGACGTTCATGGGACAAAAACACTCAGAGGACCATCCCTGACCCCCCGCGGAGCCTGGATCTGGTGGCAATGTGTTCGTGCTGCTTAGAGCGGGGTAAAGGATGCCACACCCTTCCTTTTGGGCTTGTGACATCGTTTAACAAATAATCAATAAGTGCCTACTGTGTTCCAAACACTGATTAGGGACTGGGGATACAGAGGAGAGAGACTAAGAAAAAGCCGTCGCTGCCCTCCTTCCTGTTGAAAGACAGGGATTCTGTTCAGCCTTCGTGAAACACTGTGCTGAGTCCTTCCCCATCCTACCCGGGGGGCAGGTCCTTGACTGCCTGCGTATTCAACATGATCTCATTCTCTGGGCCATGTGACTAGCCAGGGTAAGGGCATGTGACATTATTCTGGCCAGTGAAATGTTCAGGGATATCTGACACGGGGCCTCTGAGAAGGTTTTCTTTGCATCTAAAAAGAGATACAAGTCTGGACCCTGCCTGGAGCTGCTGCAAGCATCTTGGCACCAGGAGGAGAGCCAGGCCAAAAGGATGAGTCAATCGCCTGAGGACAGTAGGGAGGAAAGATGGAGGCTCTCTGGACCCTGGATGCCATCCCCGAGCCACAGGATTAACCAACCCTAGCCTTCTTGTGATGACAAGAAACAATCCTTCCTGATTAACCACTGTATATGGAGTCTCCTGTTACTTGCAGCTGAAAGCATACTTTTTATCATTTAACCCTCACCCACTGAGGCAAGGATTCAAGTGGCAGACTCAGACTCTGAGGATGAACAGGGGTTAGCCGCAACAAGAGAATTCCAGGCAGACAGAGTTGCATGTACCTGCACATGATTTGTTTTATGACTTAGAAGAAGCTGAATTCAGCTGGTGTGGTGAGTGCTAAGAGATGAGAAGGGAGACAGGATGAGGCTGGCATGAAGGCTTTTGTGGACCATCATCAAAAGCTTGAACTGTATCCCGGGGACATTTGGGAACCATTGAAGGTCTGAAGATGGATTGACACGGTCATCTTTGCATTAGCTGCCATGTTGAGGAGAGATTGGAGGGCTGAGCGGAGGCAGTGGGACCTGTTGGAAAGCTGCTCTCACCCATTTTTTGCCTTATTTCCCTGGCATCCTCCTCAGGGTAGCAGTGGCCTCTCACCTTCCATGCTCAAGTTCCAGGAAAATATCTTGACAATTCTGAAAGACTGATCATACCTACTATGTGCCAGGCTCTGCCAGGAGACCCAACCTTGGTCCTCCAGACACTCAAAGACCAACAGAAGCAACCCAAGTGTCCACTGACAGATAAATGGATCAAGAAAATGTGGTACGTACATTCAAAGGGAGGAAACGTTGACACCGGCTGCAACATGGATAAACCTTGAAGATGTTACGCTGAGTGAAATAAGCCAGTCACAAAAGGACAAATACTATGTGATTCCTCTGAGATTCCTGGAGTAGTCACATTCATAGATACAGAAAGTGGAACAGCGGTTGCCAGGAGCTGGGGTGAGGGCGGAGTGGGAAGTTAGTGTGTAACAGTAACAGTTTCAGTTTGGAAAAATGAAGAAGTTCTGGAGATAGATGGTAGTGATGGGTGCACACTGTGAATGTCCTTAATGCCAGTGAACAGTACACTTAGATGGTTAAAATGGTGACTCTCACACTGTGTGTATTTAACCACAATAAAACAAAATTTAAGGCGAAGAGAGTGGGCTAAATCTAGTACCAAGGGCTACAGCATAAAAGATGACAGGCAGGAAAGAAAGAAGTTTCCAATGAGAAGAATACCAACCAGGTAAACAGAAGTGTGGGCAGTAAGTGCAGATTGTGAGAGAAGTGAAGAGAGAGTTCAACAGAAAGCCATGTGGGCAAGGTGCTGATTGAACAGTGACTACGCAGCAGGCTCTGTGCTGTTTCCACACCCTGGGTGTTATCTCAGGGATTCCTCCCCGAGACATTTCAGTTCTGTTTTATTCCCATTTTACAGATGAGGAAACAGAAGCTCAGAGATTTGACATGGCTTTCCCAAGATCCCACTGTGAACAGACAGGGGCCTTGGCATTGGAACTCAGGTGTGTACGATGCAGAAGGTATGCCTGGGCCTGAGGAGCTAGTGGTCCAGCTAGGTTAGAACACGTTGCTGATGTAGGAAGTAATGGAGAGGTGGCTGAAAGGGTAGGTTAAGGGCCTTGAATGCCGGAGTGGGTGTCTGTACTGAATTCAGTAGATGATTTAGGAACGACTAAAGGTTTGGATCTGGAAAGCTGCATTCAATTAAAGGTTCTCAAATCTACTGGTCTGTTTGTCTACCTCTGCCCCTCCAAAACACAGTCCTTAACTATTATTGATTTAGTAAATACTAGTATCTCATAGGATGATTTCTTCACTTTTCCCCCACACCGTTCGCTCTTCTTGGCTAATTGTTCTTCAATATGAAAATTTCCCCCACTCTGACAACAAAGATTTATTTCCAGAGGAAAAAAATATTATCAGTACATCCAAAAAACGCCTCTTTCTTTTGTATCAGAGTGTGGTAAAGTGGTCTTGGAACAGAGCAGTCGGGCACAGAGGCTCCGAAACTAGGCTACAGATTTCAGTTCCTGGCTCTGTTCCTTTCTAGTTCTCTGACCTTGAACTTAATGTGTTTATGCTCCAGTTTCCACATCTTAAAATGGGGATGAAAAATAGAATCCACCTCATAGGGTCGTTATAAGGATTGAACTAGTAAACATGTAGAAAGAACTTTACCTACAATTAGGCAATTTGTAAGCACAGAATCAATGTGACTAAGGGCTTATGCTCTGATGTCAGCCAGCCTGGAATAGAATTACCCTCATCATTCATTCATTAAAAGAAAAAAAAAAAACAACCAAAAAAACCCTTTTGTGAAATATGACACAGAAGAGGACATAAAGTAAAGGTAAAAGGATTGTCCATGAGTTGATAATGGCTGAAACTTGTGATGGGTAGATGAGGTTCTTTATACTGGTTTCTTTTCTATTATTTATGCCTAATTTTTTCCTAATAAAAAGTTTAAAAAGAATAAAGTCAAAATAAAGATTTTTCAGACAAAACCCCCTGCAGTTAAGGAAATTCTATAGGAATTTCAGGCAGAAGAAAGATGAGTATAACTGGAAGGTTAGAAATGCAAGATAGAATGAAAACGAAAATGGTAAAGAAGCGATAAATCAAAATGAACACTGACTATATATAAAGTGATTATAACAATGCCTAGTGTACTTTTAAAATTACATTTTATTGTAATAAAATGAATAAAATAAAAAGAATAAAAACACACACCACAAAAATAGCACGTATTGGGTTCTCTGTATTATTATTGGTCAATTTGTCACTTAAGGGTCTTCCACAGATTTCCCCCTCCATCTTTTCTCTTTCTGGCCTTTTGTTGCTGTTGTTATTGAAGAAAGGGCCTGGATTTTGCTAACTGCATCTCTATTCTGTTATTTAACACATCCTCTACTCTCTGTATTTCCTATCATTGGACTTGGAGATGTCATCACAACCAAGTTCAATTATTTGGCAAGACTACATTACAAGTGAGCTTGTGTTCCTCCATCAAGAAGCACATAATGTTGGTTGTTTCTCTTGGGAACTAAGTAGGGGCTGATGGTCATTGCCTAGATTCATGAATTCATTAGAGACTGGAATATATGGTGACTTTCTAATGCTAGCAGCCCTATTTCACTAATTAGCTGGAATACTTCTGTGCAGAAAAACTTTTCCTCATTAATCATTTGGTAATCCCAAAGTACAGTTTATACTGGAAAGGCAGAATAATTGATTTTTACTTTATATTTAGCATTCCAAAATAAGTTAGTTTCCTTGGTATCTCCCAAAGGTGATTAATGAGATTATTTATTTATTTATATTTATTTATTTATTTATTGGCTGTGTTGGGTCTTTGTTGCTGTGCACGGGCTTTCTCTAGTTGCAATGAGCAGGGGCTACTCTTCGTTGTGGTGCCTGGGCTTCTCATTGCGGTGGCTTCTCTTGTTGTGGAGCACGGGCTCTAGGTGTGCGGGCTTAAGTAGTTGTGGCTCGTGGGCTCTAGAACGCAGGCTCAGTAGTTGTGGTGCACAGGCTTGGTTGCTCCGCAGCATGTGGGATCTTCCTGGACCAGGGATCGAACCTGTGTTCCCTGGATTGGCAGGCAGATCCTTCACCACTGTACCACCAGGGAAGTCCCTTAATGAGATTTTTATATCATCATAGATTTATGCAGTTAAACATATTAGATGTTTCAAACCACTGCAGTTATAATCATTGATGCTTCAGTTTTTCCATCAATGGTCAGTGTGAGCTTATATAACTTGGCTTCTGAGTCCTTTTGAGTTATCCAGGTAATCTTTAATAGCTTTTTTGCTTTCTGGTGAGAAAAGATATTCCAGGCCCACCCTGCACATTTCTCAAAAGTTCTATGGTAACTTTTAGTGGCCAGTGGTATTTAAAGACCACAATCTGGGCAGCAGGGGTGCCAGTCATTGTTTCTGAACTTTTCAGTGGACAGAACTAGGAAATCTGTTCTTATTTTTAAGATAAAATATATCACAGGAAGAAAAATATTATGAATTGATGCTGATACTTCCACATTCAAATTTAGGAGTACAGGGTTTTCATTTCATCTCATCGATCACTCTCTCACACCACAAATCATGGTTCTCAGTGACATCAACATAGTCATCCAGTTGCTTTACCCTACCTGGGGCCAGGACAAGGGGGAGGCAGGTGAGGCACATACTGTGTAAAATCTAAGGAGGCATCACTCCCAGGGTGGTGTCGGTGATGGGTACCGTCTTATATTCTCAGCCTTAAGGGTCTCACTCACCTCACCCCTAGTTCTGGCCCTGATCCCATTCTACACACACAACAGTCTCCGAATAACAATACCAACACTAGAACCAGTGATACGCTTAGGAGAAACAGCCTAAGGTGCTGTTGTTGTTCTGGCAGTTCTTTATGCCTTGGCTGTATTCTACCTAGGATGTGCAGGAAATCACTGTGCTTAAAATGCTAGGAATAATTCCTTTCCATATCAATGATGCCAATTTGATATACAGTTGAGCTCATTTGTTTTATTTTACTTTGAATTTTAGGGATTAGTTCTTAAATTTCATTCTGTTCTATAATTATGTAAGAGATTTAGATGGCTCCAAAGTCAAATTTACAAAATAAGTTATTCAAAGATGTCTAACTTCCATCCACGTCTCTGTTCCCTCCCACAATGTCCTTATATGTAATCTTAAAAAATATATATATATGGTTTTCCCTTTTTTTGTAAGATAAACACATACACGCACATATGTGTGTATCCCACAATTTCAGATAAAAGGTAGCATGCTATACATACTTTTTGCACTTAACATGCCTTAGAAATCATTCCTGAGTAGCATGTAGAGATCCCTCATTCCTTCTTACAGTTGCACAGGCTTCATTGTGTGGACGTGTCATAGTTCATTCAACCAGTTTCCTATTGATAGAATTTGGGTTATTTCCAGTCTTTTCTGATATAAATAGTATTACAGTAAATAATCTAGTGCTTTTGGGTTTGTTTGTTTATTTTTTGTATTTTTAACTTTGCTTGAAGAATATTGCTTCAATACTCTTGAGGGATATTTTCACTGTGGGTATAATTGTCGCTTGACATTTAAATTCTTTCATCACATTGAAGAAGTAATTAAAATATCTTCTGGCACTATTGCTGCTGACAAGTCAACTCTCAGTCTAAATGGAGGTAATCTTTCTTTTCTCCTTGGCTACTTTTAATAAGCTTTTCTCTTTTTCAATGGCTTTCTGCAGTTTCACTATGATATGTCTAAGTAGAGGTTTCTTTTCATTTATCTTGCTTGAGATTATTTGGACTTTTTGGACCTGTAGATTGGTATCTTCCATCAGTTCTGAAAAATCCTCAGCCGTTATCTCTTCAAATGTTGCCGCCTACTCTTTCTCTCTTTCTTGTATTTTATCTCTGATGAAATAAATGTTAGATCTTCCAACTGCACCCTTTAGTATCTCTTATCATTACTTCTATATTTTTCATCTTTCGTTGCTGAAATCTGCATATTTTCTTATGACTTAAGTTCACAAATTCCCTATTCTGATGTGGCTAATCTACAATTAAACTACTCATTGAGTTATTCAATTTTAGTTACTGTACTTTTTCCTTTCTAAAAATTCTATTTGGTTCTTTTTCAAATACCCTATAATACTTTTATAGTTGCTTCTTGCAAATATTTTCAAGCCCACATTTCATTTCTTTAAGCACAGTCAGCATCAGTATTTTATTCTCTGGGTCTAATGATATTAACATTTCAAGCCTTTGGGAGGTCTGCTTCTGTTGGTTCTCACTAATCATTTCATATTTCCTTATGTTCTTGCTTATTTTGGAAGGCTGGACATTGTATATGAAAAATTAATTGTAGAAATAATTTGAGAACAGTATGGCAGTGCTCTTCTTCACAAAAGATTTTTCTTCATAAAATATTTTTTTTTTACTTCTGCTGGGCATCTGGAGGTACAAACAGTCTGAGATTACCCAATTGAGTTCAAGGATTGAGATTCCCTGGGCTACCCAGTCAAGCAAATCCAAGTTGCAAATCTGCTCAAGGACTGGTTTACTTCTGCTTACTCTTATCCTGAAGTTATAGATATTTGAGGTTCCAACTTAGAGGAAAAGTGTTACCAGTTTTGTAACCGATTCTGCTAGGTTAGCAAATGACCTCACTGTGAAGATAGTCTTGAATGCGGGGCTTCCTTGTTTGAGTTTTCACCGTCTAGATTTTGGCTCTATCCTTCATCATTATCTTGTCAACTTTTTAATGTTTTTGACAAATTAATTTATATTTCACCAAGCTTTTTAAGTTGTCACCAGTAGAAGGATTTATCCAAGCTATTTAGCTTGCCATTAACAGAAATGGAAGTTTATCTGTATTCTCATAAATTTTAGAGGTAGGTGTCTATAAGCCAAGAAACTCCAAGGATTTCTGAAAGTCACCAGAAACTAGGAGAGAGGTATGGAATGGATTCTCCCTCAGAGCCTTCAGAAGGAACCAACCTTGCCAACACATTAATTTTTAGCAGCTGGAGGATGCCACTACAGCTGGCTACCACAAGAAGTCAGCCCATCCATGTGATCCTTGCTCTACATTCAAAGGTGTGTACCTTGAGTTGTAAGTCTCCTCCTCTTTTGGCCTTTTGGAATCTCATAATGGCCATTGCACAAATATGTATTGAACACCTACCATCTGCTAGGCATTGTTCTCAGTGCCAGGGACACCAGTGAACAATGGAAACAAAAATCTCTGCCTTCATGGAGCTTTATTCTAGTGAATATCAGTTCAATATCTTGGTACTTAAGCTCCTTCAAATCCCCCATGTTATAATGATCCTATACATTCCCCTGGAGGAAAACTAAGAAAGACCTGGGGTGGGAGTTTGCATTTCATAAATGAAGAAATGGTGAATGTTATGATATTGCCTAATTTAGGTGAAACACGCGGAGTGAATTATCCTCAGGACCTCATTCTTTAAGTGAGGATTCAAAAACTGCTCTCTCAACACTCACTGAACCCACTTCAATGTTCCTCCCCGTTTTTCCTTTCATTAGATGCTTCTCTTTTCTTTCCTGATCTGGGAGCTCCCTTTTATATCAACTGCAATAAAATTTCCTTACTCTAGTCCACTGCAGGGGTTGAACACAGACCAAAGTAATATTTTAGAATATTAATAACATGTGGGTGGTATCTGATTAAGCATTATTATTTTGCAAACTACGATTACATATACTGAAGTTTCTTTCCAGCATATATATCAAAACCAACCAAGGAACAAGGCATCTGCATTTATTTTTAAAAACCTCCATGATATATGCATATGGAATCCATAAATGGAACACTCACAGATTAAACCTACCCCTCGGATCATTTTGTGCATAGAATGTGTACAACATTTACTTAGTGCCTGGGAAAAGTAGTGTTGGATTATCTCACCAAATCTGTGTCCACACCCATATATGTGGCCCTGGTTGTGTCTCACTCCAGGTCACATTGTGCAGTCTTCTCTCTAAGACACTGGATCTCAAAGTCCAGTGTCGTCTACATTCGTTTGGGTGGGTGCTTACAAAAGATAAAAATTCTGCCTAGAGGCTGTGACTGAGCATTATTGAGATGTCTGCATTCAACAAGCTCCCAAAGTGATTCTGATGCAGAGAAACCCTGCTCCTGGGTGTTCTCCCCAAGTCTTGGCTTGTTGCTTGGGTCACGTGACCTTTTTAATTTATATTCACTCTGTACTTGGCATTATTGGTAAACCTAATACAGAAACTCTTCACTTGTGCCTGTCAGTGACAGCAAATCACCTGTATCCCAGGGCAGACTCCTAATCTGCTGGGTTTAGTCCTGATGCCTAATATTACAAGGCGGGTCCAGACGTCCTGGAAGATGTGAGACTATCTTCTCAGGGAGATCTCTCCTGGTCACCTGCAGGACTGAACAGCCAAGCATAGCTGTCAGTTTGAGATGGGGTCTAAGGCCACTCCTGGTATTGGTGTGAATCACCACAAACACTTCAATTATATAAATTTCAAAACCAATGTTAGGAATATAAATGACTTCATCTTCCCGAGAACTAGTTGCTACCCAGAGTCCTTCTGCATGGGTTTCTAGAGGTCTGGAGCTATTTCCATGCAGTTGGGAACATGAACACTGAGGTAAGGGCAGTGGGAGACACACGTCACAAAGGTAGAATGAGCCTGGGTTCTAGCTCTGCTACTTGCCTGGTGTGGGATTTTGGAAACAGGCCCATTTCTTCCCTGAAGCATCGAGAATACCCTCATTCTTTATAGCTGAGGACGCTCTGCTGCAAAACTCTGGGGAAAAGTCAGTGAAAGAGTGGATGAGAAAGTAAAGGGCTATACTTGTATACTCAACAAGTACTTATTGGGTGTCTGCTATGTGTCAGGTTGGCCCAGGACATACAATGGCAACAAAAGCAGACACGATGTCTGTTCTCATGGATCTCAGAGTCTACCAGCGTAGACAGACATGAACGGACTAATCAAATAAATAACTATGAAATTGCAACTGTGATCAGTGCTAAGAAGCAGAGGGTTAATGGCCAAAGTCATGGACCAGAGGGCAGGGAGCCAACTGTCAAGGAGCACAGGTGAGGGCCATGACCCAAAGCTGCCATCCGTGGGACATCCCTCATGCTGGTCCCTCTGATGTCTTTCCCTCCTCAACCTATCAAAACCCTCCCTACTGTGAGATCATTAGCTTCTCTCGCTCACTCTCGTGGATAAGGGGGCAATACGGCGCAGTGGTCAGAAAGCAGGCTCTGGAGCAAATGGACCTGCCTTTACATCCTGCATCCACTGCACGCTGCCTCTGTGACTTGGGGTAAGAGGCTGCATCTCTCAGTTTCCTCTTCTGTGAAATAAGGAAATAATATTGCTTACCTCGCGGGATCCGTATAGTGAATTAACACATGTCAAAGTTTTAGCACAGCACCTGGCACATAGTGAGCGGGGGATAAATATTTGCTATTTGTATAACCGGTGTTCTAAGCACTTTATATGTAACAGTTCATTTACTTCTTGCAAAAACCCTATAATAGTTACTGCTATTACGAACGCTTTAGATAAGGGTTCAATCATTCATTTAACAATATGTTAGGTACTATGCTAGCATTGCCAGTGAGCAAAACAAACACAGACCCTGCTCCTAGACACAGGAAGAACAGTTAAAATACTACTGGACTCCCACTGACTAAGTCTGGGATGGTTTGAGCTTCTATAGAAATAATGGCAGTAACAGTTATAAGGTGTTGAATAGAATTGGAATTCATGTGTCCGTACTGGTATACATGAATAAACACACAAATAAATAAATGGGGGGGGGGGGATTCTTTGCTATGTTAGAATGCCAACGAATGAATGTAGAAGAAATGATGGAGTTAAAAAAAAATCACCAGTTGGCAAATATCATAGCAATAACTGATTCAGGCAGGAATTATCAATGGATACTAAAACCACTGGGTGAGAGTTTGATGAGGAATGGGATATTTACGTACTCTCAAAATACTTGTTAATTACAAAGAGGAAAATCATGTCTTTATAGTAAAAACAAAAAACAAAACCACCTTAACCAAGTGATTAAAGTTAACATCACCAGTGATGGGACAAGCTCACATCATGTACCTTCAGATATGATGCAATGAGAAGGATGCAACATTGCTTCTGCAGTATTTCTGCCAAATATGTATAATGTGAATTTCCTCAGGAAGAAACAGCAAACTCTAATTTAGGGACATTCTACAAAAGAACTGCTTGGTACTCCTTAAGATGTTAAGATCGCAAAAGACAACTGCAGACTGAGACACTGTTGCAGATTAGAAATCTGACAGCTGAGTGCAACACCTGATCCCGGGAAGCATCCTGACTAAAAAAAAACTGGTTTATTTTTGCTGTGAAGGACATTATTGGGACAACTGGAAAAATATGTCTATGGGTTACATCATAGTATTACATTTATATTAATTTCCTGATCTCGATAAATGCGCTGTGGACATGAAAGACACTGTCTTTGTTTTTAGGAATACACACTAAGGGGTTATAAGAGGTAAAGGGGCTTCATATTTGCAACTATCTCTCAGGTGATCCAGAAAATTAGAAGAATACTGATGCATGTGTGCGTGTGTGTGTGCATGTATATATATATATATACGTATATATATATATATATGTATATATATGGGTGTGTGTATATATATATAGCTAGATAAATCGATAGATAAAATAATAAAGCAAGTGATGTAAAATGTGAATATTTGCAGTATCAGGGTTAAGGACATACAGAAGTTCTTTGTACTATGTTTACTCCTCTTTTTCCTAAATCTGAAATTATTTTAAAATTAAAAGCTATCAAAAAATCAAGACAAACGTCAACCCTCCCCCCATGCCTGTTTCAGGGTGGGGAGGGGGGGGCGCGCAGAGGGGAGGGAGAGAGAGAGGTCCGAGGCCAGATTTTAGAATTGGCAAACCGGCCCAGGGGGCTGTGCCTCTGTGTCAACAGAGTCGTTTCCGGCCGGCAGGGAAGGGTGCTGACAACGAGAAACATTATTTCTGGCCCTTTTCCAGCGTGGGAGGAAACAACCCAGGAAACAGTGAAAGCTCTGTACGGCTGAGGAGCGGGTCCCTGAGGACCGGCGCCGGGAAGTGGCGGCGTGGGCATCGGGGGGGGGGGGGGGGGGGGGGGGGGTCCTGGCAGGATCTGTGGGCCAGCAGGGCTTTCTGGGGACAGGAGAGCCACTGCCCAGGGCTCTCTCCCACCACAGGGAGAGGGGAAGGAGGGACAGGAAGGGACTGGGAAGAAGGGAAGGGGAAAAACTAATATTTGCCAGGTGCCTCCTATCTGCCGAGCACTGTTCTGGGTGATTTGCATATACTACCTCACTCATCCTCACAGAAAGTTTAGAGATAACCTCTGTGATTATTTCCTCATCCTATAGAGCTGAGGAAACAGAGGTTTAGACAGGCAAGGAGAGATTCCGTTTGGGCCAATACAGTGGGATAGATCTGCTAACTGACTTTTATGCTGAAAGCAATTTTAAAAACGGATTATAAAAAGAATTTTTTTTAAAAATTAATCAATGATCTCGCAAGAAAGTATGGAATACTTAGAAGCCAAAAAATAAGTGAAATAAGGAACCCACAGAGGTGGGCAGGGCAGGAGGCTGCCTTTCACCTTGAGAGCATTTGCCAAGTCAGATGAACCTTGGCATTGGTTCTCATGGGCTGACAGAGATGAGAAACAGAAGTGTGAACTCCCAGAACCCACCCAAGGTGGGGCCCTAACAGCCCCTCACAAAGCTGCATCTCCAGTAGCCTCTCCACCAGGTTACGGAGAAACTAAAGGTAGAACCCACCACTCACCATCCCTACTAAAACCGAGAAAGAAATCTTAGCACTGAGTTGAGGGGAAAAGTATTTTCCCTGAGATTTCATAATCCCACATGGGCTATTGATTTTGAAGCCCGAATTCACATTAAACTGAAATATCTCAAGCTGAAGTTTTAAAGTATCTACCCAGAGATTTTGGTATGAATGGAGACGCAAGAAGGAAATTCTCTCTTCTTTTCCCAGATGTTCAAAAGCAAAAAGGTAAACAGAAAAAATAATGCAGACTTTTATATTAACCAAGCACTCAAAAATACATAAAGACTAGCAAAAGCAAAGATTTCACACAAAAGCTATGAAGCTGAAGTGCAACAGAAATTGCTTGGTGGGGGCTGGGGTGGGGAGCTGAGTAGCCAGCCGGCCCAGGAGTGGCCAATTTCAAAAAAAAAACTCCAGCAAAGATAATTTACCTTTATTTGAGGGCTCATTTTAAAGAAGAGTTTCTCAGTGTCAGCATTATTGCCATTTGGGGTACATAGTTCTTTGTTGTATGGGCTGATGCACTGTAAGATGTTTAGCAGCATCCCTGGGTTCTACCCACTAGATGCCAGGAGCATCAATGCCCGCTCCAAATTGTGGCAACCAAAAATGTCTCCAGACATTGTTAAATATCCCCTGAGGAGTAAAACTGCCCCCTGGTTGAGAATCACTGGTCTAAAATAATAAACCTCAATCCCTTGTATGCAACACCAGCTACACACAGGTCTGAGAAGCACAGAGTAGAAATGGAGCAGCCTCATTGTAGGTGGTGGGAGGTGCAGAAAATAGCACAATAGCCCAGCAATAGCAAATCTCAGGAAGAGCCAGCAAAATCACACTGCCTGAAAGAAACTTCTACGATAGCTGGGGCATGGGAATCCAACTAATTCCAAGAGATGTAATTTTTAAAACTGAGTTAGTGCAGAAGCAATACAAAGATCCTTCACAAAAGGATGGGAAAGGTCATTAAACCTACCAATAAAGAACACTGGCCAGGAAAAAAAAAAAGTTACCATGGAATAGATGAAAAATTTGACCATACATTGTTTCATGAACTAACAAATCTTAATAAGACAATTGCTTCTGTGAAGGAAGAACACAAAGTGGACATCTAACAGCTCAGTGAAGAGATGGCAAGACAATGGGAAGGGGTGAAACAAGCGCTGGAAGAACTGAGGGCAGAAGCATAAGAAAAACAAAATAAATTCAGAAATGAGGAAGCAATCAGCAGGAGGACCTAGACACAGCACGGTAGAAATGGAGGGTATAAATAAGGAAAGTGAATAGGATGAGACAAAATGTAGAAAGTGTTTTTTTTTTTTAATTAGAGAGAAAATGAAAAATATAGAAAAAAGACAAAAGAGAGCCAACATACACATAATTGGAGTCTCTGGACAAGGAAAACAAAACAATGAAATAAAAAAACATACTTAAAAATAGAATTAAAGGAAACTTTCTTGAAATAAAACATCTGAATTTACGTAAAAGGTACTATGTGTGCCAGAGAAAGTTGACCTAGAACAGAAAATTCCGAGACTCCCTTAATAAAATTATTGGGCTTTAAAGATAAAGAAAATATCCTTTGAGCAGACAGGCCCCCCAAAACAAATCAAATCATTCAATAAAGGACAAAATTAGGCAAGCCCCAGCAGTTTTCAATGCCAAAACGGTGGCACAATACTCATGGGATATTTAAGGGAAAAAAATGTAAGCCAAGGATTTTATGTGCTGTCAAGCTGTTCCTCAAGTATAAAAGCTCCAAATATTTTTCAGACATGCAAGAACTCAGGGAGTACTGTTCCCATGGACCCTTCTTGAGAAAACTACCAGAGAACAAACTGCAGACCACCAAGTGGTGACGAGAGAAGCCACAGCAAAAGGAGGACCAGGAGCAAGCACTGAATGTATTTAAATACAGAGTGGAGGCACAAAGAAATGTGGACATCTGAGTGTAAACTCGTATATGCTATGACAATGTAGGAATGACATATCTAGTAAAAAATGGGGTGGGGGAGTGGAAAGAAGATGAAAATAGAGTATATTCTCTTATGGCCCTGCCTGTAAGAGCTAGGAGCTAAGGAAGATCATCGCAAGTAGAGAAATCAAATAATAAAAGTATATTTAATATATTTAACATAGCATATTTAAGAACACAAAGATAAACACGTATAGAGATCATTTTGCATTGCGTTGAGGGAAAGTGGGGAAATGTACTGGCTTTTCACTGCTCATTCTGGGACACTAACAGACACTGTCTAATCAAGTAGGGAACTAAATGTTCTATGCAATGCTATAATTATGAAGGTAAACACTAGAAAAAAAAGAAAAAGAAGCCTTCCTAAATAAGAATTTTAATTGCTCTGGCTTGAACTCCCAGCGCAATGCTGAATGGCCGGGACAAAAGTGGGCATCCTTATCTCATTCCTGATCTCAGGGAAAGCTTTTGGTCTTTCACCATCGGGTATGATGTGAGCGGTGGGTTCTTCATAAATGTCCTTTCCCATGTTGAGGAAGTTCCCTTTTATTCCTAGTTGCTAAGCGTTTCTGTCATGAAAAGGTGTTGGATTTGAGAAACTACCTTTCCATTCCCAGGATAAATCTCACTTGATCATGGGGTAGATCCTTTTAATAGGCTGTTGGATTCAGTTTGCCAGCATTTTATTGAGGACTTTTGTATTTATATTCATAAGAAATACTGACCTGTAGTTTTTCTTGTGGTGTCTTTGTCTGGCTTTGGTATCAGGGTAATACTGGCCTCACTGACTGAGTTAGGTAGTGTTCCCTCCTTTTCTAATTTTTGAAGATTTTGAGAAGTATTGGTGTTAATTCCTCTTTAAATGTTTGATAGAATTCACCAGTGAAGCCATCTGGTCTAAAAATTTTCTTCGTTGGGAGGTTTTTGATTACTGATTCAATCTCTTTACTTGTTATAGGTCTGTATTGAATTACTTTTTTAATATAAATATTTTAGATTAAATCTCAAAAACTCTTCATTGTATGCAAGAGACATACCTAACACAAATAGGTTGCAACTAAAAGACAAACGAAGGCTTTCTAGTCAAATAAATAATAATAATAATAATGGTTAGAAGAAGTCATTATTTCATTACCAAAGTGCAATTCGGGCCAAAGCACTAAACAAAATGGAAAGGAGTTACATTATGTATCAGGGCACCACTCAAATGCAGATATAACTATTATGAATATCTGTGCAGCAGATAACCCAGCAGCTATGCTCACCAGGACTAATTACAGCAACACAAGGAAAATCAGAGCACATGAGAAGTGGGAGACTGGAATTCATCTCTCTCATGGCAGGTGGCAGGTCTCGGGGCAGAAAAGCAAGGATAGTGTATAAAGTAAGGCAGCTCTGCTGAACACAAGAGACCTACAGAAGAAACAACTTTATTTTTCTCTCCTGTAACAGCCCGGGACGGTAGACAGCTCTGCTCGCTCAATAGTTTCAGGGACCCAAATCCCTTCCGAGTTGTGGCTCCATCATCCCCTAAAAGTGCAGCAGCATCTGCTTGGTAGGATCCAAGTTACCACCATATTCAGGTTGCTGCTGGCAGGAGTGAGGAGAGACTGGGGAGCTGGCACGCCCATGATCTCAGGCCTGGGTCTCTACGTGGCAAATACTACTTTCACTCACATTTTATTGGAGGAAACGTGTCCCTGGATAAACCTAAATCCAAAGAGTGGGGTGAGCTGGGAGCGGTCCAGCTTCATGCCTAGGAAAATGGATGGAACAGACCTCAGGGGGTCCCTACCGATCTGTGCCAAAGCCCATCCCCCTGGGTGCCCATCTGCCCAGGAGCAGGACACACTCAATCCTCCTCCATGGCGGACACACCAAAGTCCTTCCGGTTACTGTACCGGTGATCTCTCGGCGATACACAGACCTCTCCATCAGGTTCAGATGGGGTTCCTTGCGGTCTGAAGGCCTGTAAGCTAAAAGACAATTCTTTTGTCCCACCCACCTGACCCATAGAAAGTAATGAAACAGAGAAAGTGAGACCATGATAAAGACCCACATTCAGAAGACACAGCATGGACAATACACAGTAGTTCCGGGGCAGGAATTGTCAGGACCCCTGCCCAGGCAGTGGGTGTTCTGTCTGCTCCGGTTCTGCTCTCTGGAACTTTTATTTTTAATAATTTTATTTATTTATTTATTGGGTGTTTGTTGCTGTGCGCGGGCTTCCTCTAGTTGCGGGGAGTGGGGATGACTCTTCGTTGTGGTGCGTGGGCTTCTCATTGCGGTGGCTTCTCTTGTGGAGCACAGGCTCTAGGCGTGTGGGCTTCAGTAGTTGTGGCTCGAGGGCCCTAGAGCGCAGGCTCAGTTGCTCCGAGGTACGTGGGATCTTCTCGGACCAGGGCTTGAACCTGTGTCCCCTGCATTGGCAGGCGGATTCTTAACCACTGTGCCACCAGGGAAGTTCCCATCTCCCCTCCCCCCCCTCCCCCCCCCCCCCCCCCCCCGGAACATTCTTCCTTCTCTTCTGCCCTCATCTGAATGGGGAGGGGGTGTCAGAAAATACATCTTCCTTGAGGGCTGTTTTAGGGCCTAAACAGCTATGGGTTTTCATGGTTTCTTTGGGAAAAACAATTCCCTGGGAGATGTATTAGAGATCAAAGTGTATTTGCTTCCAGTCATTTCACAAACCAGTAACCGCACTTGAGGCTATTTTCTCACATAATTCTCAAGCCTTCTTCATTTCTTTGCTTCTTAGCTCTAGCCACACCCCTTCCCTCACATTAAAGGCAGCTACTTGGAGTCCTACGGAAATAAGAGGCTTGCTGAGAAGCCACGTCCTTAGTCTGATCCTTGCCTTGGGGCTGGATGCCTTGAATGGATGTTTTGCTTAACAGATAAGTCTTTGAGAAAGGCTCTGAGCCATAACTGTCAGTTCTGCTGTTGTTTGGGTGACAGAAGCAGATGGCTTTTTCAACCTTGTGAAACCCCTACATTTTTAGACACCATTCCCTTTCATCTTTGCTTGAAATCTGTCCAATATGTGTGGATGTCTTCTCTTTTCTTTGAATATCTTGGTAAAAGTAACAAGGAGCAGCCAATATTCGCTAAACGTCTAGCTCTTCCCAACTTCTCCTTGAGTTACAGCCTTGGAAAGTACAAAATCTGCCTTTTAGACCATTGCAGGAAACAAGTTCACCTATTATTTGGCCAAGGGTCCCCAGATTTCCAGCATACAACACTACAATGTCTGCATTCCTGCCACTTGCTTCCTGCTCACTAGGTTTCAGTTATGTCAGCACCCTACTCTTGGTGCCAATTTTAAAATTCATTAGGGTAAGAACTGTGGACTCTGTGTGTGTGTGTGTGAGAGAGAGAGAGAGAGAGAGAGAGAGAGAGAGAAGAAACAATGACTTAAAAAACCAAGTTTCTTTCTCATGTAGTAGAAAGAGGTAAGCATTCCAGGCTGAGGTTCCTTCCAAATGTCCAGTCCACCATCTTCACGCTGTGTCTTCATCAGCAAGGTAGGAGCTGAGCCAGCACCATATGCAGGTTTCAGCTGGCAAGTAAACGGTAGGCAACGTGGGAGAGGCATATACACAGTCATTAGACCCAGGTGTAGAAGTGGCACACAAGTTTCTACCTACATTCTGCTGGACAGAACTGAGTCTCATGGGCACAGCTATCTATAAGAAGGTCTGGTAAATGTAGTCTAATCCTATCCCCCAGGTAGAATAGGAAAACAGATTACAGTGAATATCTATTAGTCTGTTTCACAGACACAGAACATACTAACAGTATAATTTATTGGGCAAACCTGACATATGAAAATTGTAAACACACTGTATTTTCACATGACCATGGAGCTTTCAAAAGGTCATAGAGAAAATCTCAACAACTTCCCCAGAAGAGAAATAGTATGGAAAATATTACCTGGCCACAATGAAAGTAAAGAAAAAGAAATTAATAACTAAATCTGAAAAAATATATATTCCTTTGCTTTGGAAAAATTGTAAATTGGTATTTAAACAACCCAGGTCAAAAAGGAAATACAAACTAAAATTGCAGTATTCCCATAAAAGAGTGCAAATGAGATACAGAAGTAGTTGGAGGAAAGTTCATAGCGTTAAATATATCAATGTTTTTAAAAAGAGTGGTAAGAAGTAAAGTTAGCTTGCACTTCAAAAAGTTAGATAACAAACTGAAAACTAAGGGAAGGAAGAACTATTAGAGATAAAAGCAGACATTAATAAAATTTATAAAATGGAAAGTATGTAACCTATATATAAACTTGAAAGCTGGTCTTTGAAAAAATATCCAACAGCAAAAGGCAGGGGAATGCAAATACACACAACCTGAAATGATGTGGGGGTTCCACAGAAACGGAAGAGATTAGGAGGCTCACGTGAGACTATCTGCTCACATTATGTGAATGCACCTGAAAACGTGGCGGAAATGGATAATTTCCCTAGTAAAAAGAAAGTGTCAAAACTGATCCAAAAGAAATAAAAACATTTAAACAGATCATTTCTGCAAAGGAAACAGAGAACAATGTCAAGGGTTGTCATTTTCAGGTAGCACCAGAAAAGGAAAATTTACAGCCCAATATCATTTGCGAAAAACAACACAAGATACCCAAAGAAAACATCTAACAGAATCCGGCGGCATATTAGAAGAGGATTATATCATGTTGATATCGGAATATTCTCCAGGACTTTAAGTATGGTTTAGTATTAGTGAATCTATTAGGATAATTTATGTTATTAATGGATCCAGGGAGGAAAAAACATCATGGTCATCTCCATGGATGCCAAAAAGACATTTAATATTCACCTCCATTCTTTCTAAAAGCATTCAATAAAATAGAGATCATTGGATATTTGCTTCAAAGCATGCTTTTGGGTGTTGCTTTGGGGATGTGTTGCACAGGACCAGAGCCGAGCTGAGTCTAGGGTGAATTATCCCCACCACTGAGGCAAGCCCCTTCTCACACTCTTCCCAGTGCCCAGTGAATTGTAAGGTTTTCCAGTCTGGCTGATAGGAACAGGTGCTATTCTCAGCCCTGTGTGAGCACCAGGTAGGGTTTCCTCTAATCCTTTTTGCGTGTCTCTGTCCCCAGTCTCACATGCTCAGTGCTCTGTTGAATCCTGGAGGGATTCAACCTCTGCAGATGTCTGGAATTCGTTCTTTCCGCAGCTCTCTCCTCTCAGGCACACAGTCCTGCCAACTCTAGATGCCATGGTCTGCCCAGGCTCTCAGCTCCCTCTTCTCACTTTAGGGAGCGTGCCAGTCTCCACCTGAGTCCCCCTTCCCTGAGCCACAGTCTTGAAACTCTCTCAAGACAATAACCCAGAGCACTGCAAGGCTCACATGATTTAATTCCTGTCTCGAGAATCACTGTCTTTCACTGCCTGATGTCCAGTGACTGGAAAATTGTTGTTTCATATATGTATTGTCTGACTTTGGGGGGCTATTTCAGGAAGGAAGGTAAATCCAGTACCTATGGCTCCATCTTGGCTGAGAGTCTTCCAAAGCTTTTGGTTCTGCTAAGAAGAGGCGTGGAGGCAGCATCCTCTATGTAATTTGCATCTCATCTGCATAATATGAAGTACAGAAAAAGACGCTACACCTGTCTGCAAATCTCTGGTTCTCTCTTCCCAACTGAAGAGAAACATAGAGCAGATCCAGCTGAGAGAAACCAGGGCTCCCCTGTAGTACCTGCAACTTAGCCTTTGTCCTCTGGCCTCATCAAGGATGTGGGATCATTTTACCCAGGCTAGGGCCAAGTTTGTGCTGGTTTTCAAGTCTCTGAACTGTTTGCTTAAACAGCCAGTTAGCTGACTGGTGCCTCCACTTCCCCATCTGCAAGAGGGCTAACTGAGCAACATTTTATCCAAGCTCATAGAACATCATTCCAAAGATACTCCGTGCATATACAAACTGCCAGGTTCCCTAATAGTTGCATTGTTCTTCACCTTGCTTCTTTTACATAAAAATGCATCTTCAGGACTTTTCCATATCAGTACAGAACTTCTTCACTTTTTGCTACTGCATACTATTCCGTTCTTAACAGATACACCACAGTTTAACTCTATTGCTAATATTTTCCAGTTCTTTACTGATGCAAAACATGCTACAGTGAATCACTCTGTAAATAGGGCAAGAACTTTAAAAAACAGGGAGGTATTGTGTGGTAGCCAGGCTCCAAGATGGTTCCTGATGATCCTTTTCTGCTGGAAAAGTTCCTTGTGCAATCTTCTCCCACACTGAATCAGACTGATCACTCACTTTGGGGAAAGCCAGCCAACCATGTCATGGGGACACTCAAGCTTCCCTCCAGAAACAACCACGTGGAGAGAAGCTGAGACACAGCCAATAGCAGTGCCAATTTACCAGCCGTGTGAATGTGCCTTGGACCTTCCAGCCCTGGTCAAGCCTTCATGTGGCTACAGCCCCAGCTAACGTCAGACTGCAGCCTCATAAGCGACTCCAAGTCAGAACCACCCAGCCAAGGTGCTTGCAAACACTAGAGAACTCATGAGAGATATTAAACACTTATTGTTTTATACCACCAAGTTTTGGGGTAATTAGTTCTACATCAATACAGATTTTGGTAACTGGAACAAAATCCTACACATTTTGGAGTAGCTTTGGGCCCAGGTAGTAGACAGAAGCTGGAAGGATCCTAAGGACAGTGTTACTAAAAACTTCAAGACTCTGTTAGGAGAAGCTATATTTCGGAATAGCTATGGACCACTGCCTTCTGCGTGTCTTCTATTTTCCTTCTTTTTGAACAAAAGGGTCTGTGTCAGTTATCCCATGGTTATTCGACCATAGTACGTTGGATGTGTGAGGGACAGATAATTTGTCCGTGTAGTCCACAGGTCTTCAGATCAAGAGCAACTATAGGTGGAGAGCTGTACCTGAAGGACTGCACCTGATGAGCCTCACTGAACCTGGATATACGTTAGAGAGGAAGATTCCTAGACTTTGAGATGATGCTTTAATGGGATAAAAGAGAGCTGTCAGGTGAAGCCTCTTTGTTTGCCAGCACCATCCTTCATCCTTCATGTTGGGAGGCCAGTGTGATGCTGGTACTGTGGCAGCCATCTTGTAACCATGAGGGGAAAAGACATTGTCAAAGATGGCAGAGAACATGGTCAGAATCTGGGCCCTTTATTTTCCCCCTAGGCCTTACTCATCTTTACTGCCCAGTCCCTGACAGCTGGCCTTTATTTTCCTGGAAGTGGAGAGAGTGGCATAGCTCCTGCTGGCTTTCTGGTCCTCAGACTCAGCCCTTCACTAAGCTGGGTCTGGTTGTATTTCCTACCCATGAGATCCTCTTTGAATCTGGGTCTTTGGTGGCATCACTGAGCCACTTAACCCTCCTTCAGACATCTTTTCTATAAGTAGTAACTATTGTCTTTATGTTTTGAGCCATGGCCACCCTGTGCTACGTTTCTGAAGCCAAATACAACCTAGGTGACTTAGGGACAGAGTCAGGATTTAAACCCCCACCTCCACCCCAACTCAAGTGGAGAGTTTCTTCCCCATGCTGCACTGTTTTATAAATATATTCGTGTGTATGTGTGTGTGTTCCCATCAGGCTTCTTTAGGGCCAGGGACCATGCCCCCACAGGGCTCAGCAAGTCCTGGTCCCACACATGGGCTACTCGTTGATGGTCCCAAGCAGATTCAGCATGCCCAGCAGCTTTCTATGGGATTACAGTCGACAGCAGACCAAAGGACAGCTAACCAATAACCCTCAGAGCACATAACAGCCAATAAAATGGGTTTTATGGGGCATGGATCTGGGAGTAAGAGGCCCACGGGGTCTGGCCTTTCCTGGAATACCTCACACATTTAGGACAATGCAGGCTGCAGTAGCTCTGTCAGGCTCCCCTCCACAAGATCAGAGGGAAGGTTAGAGGTTTCCTAAAGGCCAACCAACTGGTCCAGAACAGCTCCTGGTGAGGGCAGGAGCAGGGCTGTGGGGCAACGGCATGTTGGCTGGGGTCCCAGCCCCCAGTGGGTTGGCTCTCAGGATGTTATTTTGGGTTTGGCATGAATTTTTCAGCACAGAACAGCCCAGCCCAGAGTTTCTGGGACTCTCCCCAAGGTTGGGAGAGAGGATGGGGTGGACGCGCTGTCATCTCCGAGGAGATTCCACCGGTGCTTCCGTCTCCCCATCTGTACAGGATGGGGCTGCAGGTCTGGTCCCTGTGTACACTGCCTGCCTGCATGCCCCCAGGGCCAGATTCTAAGGCTCTAGGTGCTCCAAGGTGCTCAGGGTCTTTTATAAACTTCAGCAATTAAAGCTGGGAGGGCTCTCAGGGAAAGAGGGGAATTGATTTGCTCAAGGCCACAGGACAAGGAGCAGAGCTGGGGCAAGTGTCTGGCGAGTCCAGGTCCTGAGCCACTTCCATCGTCCCCGCCCCCACCGCTGGAGTACCTCTGGGGTGGGAGTCTGATGTCCCCACTCCAGTCGGGAGGATGGGACATTTTCCTGATGTGGGAAAACCACTGTGGTCAGTCCGCTGGAGCGCGCCCCCTGCTCTGCTGGGGACTGAGGGAAAAGAGCCCCAGCAGGAAAGCAGTGGTTTAAGGAAGACGGGACCTCATTTCTCTCCCAGCAAACGGCCCACCTCGAGCCCACGTTCCACCTCCACAGGCAGCGCCGCGTCCTGAGGTCCCCTCCACTGCCCTCACACTTGGTCCAGTGCAGGCCACCGGAATGCCCACGTGTGTCTTTGGGGAAGAACAAGAGCCAAGTGCCCGCGTCTCAAGGCCCAGGCCCAGTGTGGCCAGCACCGCTCGCTGGCCCACGCAGGAGCACTTCGCACGTGGCCCTGCTCCCCGCGAAGGAGGGGGACTGCAGCCCGGCCCTGTGCTGGGGAAGAGGCAGAAAACAGACGGCACAGGGCTCATGGCAGTCTCCACGTCTCAACCGGCTACCAGATATCCCTGTACCCTCCTTCCCACAGCAGAACTCACTCCCACCCTCTCCAAGGACGCAGATCCCAAACTCCATGTGGTTACACGTCCAGATCAAAGTGCACGTGCCCTGGGGGAAAGGAAATCCCCTCCTGAGCCCCCCATGGCTCCTCACGGTTCGCAGACATAAACTACGAGACAACGCATCTGCCCCTCCCCCACCACCCCAGCCACGTCCCCTCCCCAACCCAAACACAGCAGTGGACAGGGATGGGAAAGCCGCAGCACAGACTCCCATGTGGACCAGGGAGGCAGGGAACCGTTCAGAAGTGGCCGGCGCGCCGAGGCAGGCAAACGCTGCTGGCGTGAACGGTGAGGACGTGCTCTGGCAGAGGAAGCTGATCCGGCCACGCTGGGTCTGGAGGCGTCTCTTTACCTCATCACCCTCTGTGGCTACGCCTGAAGCAGGTGTTAAATAGTCTGGCCTCCCTGGAGGTTTCTTTGAGGTTCAGACTATCCTGATCACGGGCCAAGTGCTACCTGCCTTGGCAATTCCCTCGGAAACATCTCGTCGAGGTGCCTCTGGCAGATTCTAGGGGCCACGAATCTTACCCAAAGATGCTTTCTCAGCATAATTCTAAAGCCTGTTTTATTTCACTGTTTCCTGCTCTGGCCCAGCCCTCGTGAGACAGGCTGGGACCTGGGACCCTTTGCTGCCGTGCTTGCACCTGGACAAATGTCTCCTCCAGCAACAAAATGCACAGCAACTATCAGGGACTAAAAAAAAAACTGCACACGTGCACAGTGGGGGCAAATTATGGACAACAAGATACAAAAAGACCAAAAGAAACCCCCAAGCCACTGCCACTTCCGAGGAGCCAGGAGCAAAAGCAGGGTACCGAACACGCCCCCTGAACTCAACACCACCAAAAGGGTGGGTGAAGCACCTAAGCCACCCTTGTGGCCCCCCCTCCCTGGACACACCCCCCCCTCACCCCGTGTAAGGAACTAGCTCCCCCCTCCTCGGGGAGGAAGCAAGCAAGGGAACCCGCTACTTGTTCTTGCTCCCCGTCCCCCGCCCCCACTGCTGCAGGAGGGGCCCCAGTAAAGCCCGGCCTGCATTTCCTGTCTGGCCTCTGATCGATCTCTGTTGATTAAGGAGGCCAAGAACCCTGGTCAGTAACACTCTCACTTTAATTTGGGCTGCACGGGGTGGCGCAGGGAGGGGAGGAGAGGGGCATGTGGATTCTCCAACAATACGTTTGAGTGGGCAGGTGATACCCTTCGTCTAACCTTGCTCCAGAGCTGGATCCCATGCTGGACTTCCTGGGTGGCCTTTGAGAAAGGCTCGGAGCCACAGCAGCTGCTCTCGTTCCGGGTGGTTTACAAAGAGGGAAGGCTCTCACCTTTGTGAGGCCTCTTGTTTCTAGATACTCCCTATTCCTTTCCATCACTCATGTCTTTCTTGTAATGCAATTTGCTAAAAGCCACGGAGAGCAGCCAATGCACACTAATATTCTGGCTCTTTCCACCCACTTCTCCTAGAGCTATGCGCTCGATCAATACGTGGTCAGCCTTCCGAAACGTCATACACGTGGTTTTTCCAGATGTTCTTCCAAAGTGTAACAAGGGGCTCTAACGTTGCAGCCTGCAATGTGTATACGCTCCCCACATGCAGCAAAATCCCGAAGTCAATGCCTAGTACTGCAGAGGTTGTGTTCGGACAGCACCCCCGCCAGCACTAATTTTGTTTATTCGAGATGAGGGAAGGCAGCTATAAGAGAGACCCGATAATGATTTAGTGGCCCAGAGAAGATAGAAGTGTGTTTCTCTCGTGTATAACAGTCCACGGTGATCATTCCGGAGCAGCAGGTTACCTGGTTCCACAAGGTCATTCGGGGGCCTGGGGCCCTTCCATCTTGTTTCTCTGCCCTCCCCGAGGTCACTGGCCTTGTCGGCTTGATCACTGGCCTTGCAGGCACATCCATGCTGTCACTTGTGGGAAGCGGACAGAGAGCGTGGGGGGCAGGGCAGGAGGAAGGGACACATTAAGGCTGAGGTCTGGGAGAAACGCGCTTCTCTTCCCAATATATGCCATTGGCAAAAACTTACAACATCCGCAGACCTAAGTCCAAGAGCATCTGGGACACAGAGTTCGGCTGTGTGCCCTGGAGGAAACAGAAAATCAGTGTTGGCGGACAATTAGCAGTCTCCACTGCGGGCCTGGGAGCTGAACGGGCAGGTGGCCGTTGTGTGAATCACGTGGCCTTGAGACTAGGCTGAGAGGAGTGTCCACGTGGGAGCCCCTCACCCTCACACCGCGTGTACACACACAGGCCACAGCGTGCCCTTCCCCCTCCAGAACCACACGGCCCGCGGACCTCCCAACACACACGTGTTTGGTAAACTTTGCCACGTCCCTACAGTGCTCTCTAAAACGATGCCTGCCAGCCTCCCCTGTGCCTGCAGGGCCTGAGGGATGTGCACGGCAGTGCCATGAACCTGACATGAGATGGAAGGACGTGCCAGCCCGGGTTCTCTGAGCAGCGGACGCCAAGGTGGGATTAACTGTGCAAGGCTTTCATGAGGAGGCGTGCCTGTGAGACATGCAGTACAGAAGGAGGCAGAGCAGGCTGGGGAAGCCAGCCAGAAGGATGCAAGAAGAGAGACCCTGAGAGAAGGAGAGAGGGATAGAGGGTGTCCGTGGACAGCCCTGCAGTCTGAGAAAGCTTCGGCAGAGCCATCGGGAAATCTTTGAGCCCAAGTCCGCCAACAAAGAAACCTCGTGTCTCCCAAGACCTGTTCTGCCTTAGAATCTCAGCCTGTGTACGTACACAGTCGTGGGTGGGGAGCAGCCTGCAGGGAGCACAGCCTCAGCCAAAGAAGAGGATGGATTGCAAAGCCAGAGCTGCTCTGTACTGGCCAGTTACACCCTCACTGGAGGTCTGCAAGGGCCATTCTCATCGCTGTCACAGGGGGTACAGTAAGAGCTGGGGGTCACATTTTAGAAAGAGCACAGGCTTTCAAACAGAAAAGAAAATACGGGCTGCAACCCAGCCTGCTACTGACTAGCTGTGTGGCATTGGGCAAGAAACAACTGCTGATCCTCCGTTTTCTCCTCTGTAAAGTGCCTGGGAAAGGCTCTCAGGATGAAATTAGAGCACCTACAGGAGGTGCTCACTAAAGGGTGGTCTTTATCCTCCCCCATCTTGCAGAGCCCGGTGGGCCTAGGGGCTACCCCAAATGTGCTCCCCGAGGGAGGACTCCCAAGTCCACAGCTGACCTGATTCCCCTGGAATCACAGACAGCCCTTCCCTCTTATCCACCGCCCCCCTGCCCTGCCCCACCAAGCACACCCAAAAGTGGTGCACAGTGGACTGCAAAGGTCAACCTGGCTTTTAAACAAGTCCAGGAAACACCCTGATAAATATCTCTGCCCCGGCCAAGCAGAAATGTTTAGAGGAGGCTGCCGGCCAGGGCTGGGATGGCAACGTGCTACCTCCTCTGGGCTCCGGCTTGTTTGAAAACTCATCACCCAGGCTAGGACTGTGGGCTAAGACCCAGGTGGGGAAGGGAAGGAAGGAGGCGTCTCTCTGGACAAGCGTGCAAATCCAGACGGCTGTAAAGCCAGATGGCTGGGCAGGCTTCCACCCACCCCTGGCACGTGCCGGCTCTGCAACTCCCCGAGAGGTGCTCTCACCCCGATTTTCTCTCTGCTCCAATGCCCATTCTCCAGAGTATTTTCTAACTCGCATTCCCTCCCCCCACTCTCGATGGACCCCTCTCTCTCTCTTCCTCTCTCTCTCTAAGGGTGGCCCCATCCTCTCAGTCTCATGACATTTTCCGGCTCCTGACTCTGTATTTCCCCGTCTCCCTATCCCTCTGAGCTCCCCCGTTTCCCCAGGGGCCTCATTCCTCCCCATCTTTCTGGTTCTCATGCTCTCCCGGCCCCTCAGCCCATGTCTTCTCCCTCTCTTTCCTCCTCTCCCACTATTTGGCCGCCCAGCCCAGCCCAGCCCAGCCCAGCCCAGCCCAGCCGCCTCCTTGGAGCTGCGTGTTGCCTTGGATTGCCTTCAAGCCACAGGGAGGAGCCGAGCCCCAGAAGTTCCACAGGGACCTCAGAGAAGCCCCTCCTGTCTCCCCGCCTTTCTCCTCTGAGCAGAGTAGAGATGCTCAGAACCAGAGCGTGCCCCAGTGTAGCGCAGCGGCCACAGTGCCCCAGACCCAGCCTGCTGCCTCCAACACAACAGCATCCCAACCTCCCCTCCCCCAGCCTCTCTCCGTGTCACCACCTCTTCCAAACTTCCTTCCATAGTTAATCCTTAGCACTAACTGCCAGTTATAGGCAAAACTAAGAAACTGGGACAAACAGGATGTCACTTTTATACCAAAGAGTGGAAAATAAGCTTAATTAAACGTGGAATGTCTATTCAATAGAAATCTATAAAAATCATGGTAGATCGATACATGTTGCTGTTAAATAGAAATCTAAGTAAGAATAAAAAGCTTAAACAGTACTTAGAGCATAAACCCATTTTGTAAAAGAAAATGCGTATGTAGACATACACACATACACGGACACACATACACACACGTGATATAGGCATAACCTCCAAAATGTTGACATGTTTATCTTGGGAGTGGTAGGACTATGACTGACTTGTTTTTATTATAATGAACAAATAGTTTTGGGTAATAAAACATTCATTTAAAAACAAACCAGGAAGTAGGCAAGATGACATCAACCTTCCTCACAGCCCCCTTACTCATTTTAACCCCACAAATTTTTCGGAAGCGCCTACTGGGTGCTGGGCCCTGTCAGCAGCTGAGCAGGAATAGGAGTGATCGAAGGTGGTCCCCACAACATCCCCAGACGCTGGCCAGGGTGACTCAAGGAGACCCTTCTGGTCGGCCTTCCGCTGGGGGAGGGGCTGAGGGCGGGGGACTGGAGAAGAGTATGGACAGGGGCCCGGTGCCCAGAGGGAGACGCCTAGCCAGGATCTCAGGCCTGAAGGGTGAACCCATAGCATGGTTTGGGGCACCTGGCTCTTGCAGAGTAGAAACAGGAGCTATTGCCAAAGCTGTGGGATAAAGACTGGGGTAAGAGCGGGGCAGGATGCGGGAGGGGACTGGGGAGGGGGCTCCGGGAGGGAGTTCTGAGCTTCAGCCATTCTCCTCCCACTCCAAGGAGCTCAAATCAGCGCAGACATGGCCACTGCAGAGACTGGAATCAAAACACGTACCCACGGCTGCCTGGCCACGCCGATGCCGTTACAGTTCAGAGCCTTGATCACGCGTCCCCACAACGGAACTGGCTGTTGCTGGGGGCTGAGATGGCCACTGTGTTCCCAAGGGTGAGGGCAGCCCCAAAGGCTACAGTCCCCAAGGCCCTGAGCCCGGCCCCCTCTCTGTGAGCCAGAGGGGAGGACATTCTTTTAGACCCTGTGTGTTCTACTTTTGTTTCTTTGTTTCCTTTCCCTTGCCTTCCCCTTTTCTGCAGAGCCCAGGGCGCCAAGAGGTGCGGTGTGAAGGGTAAAAGGCAGCCCGGATGCCCCGCAGGGCTGGGCTGGGCTGGGCTGGGCGCGGCACCAGCCCCCACCACCAGGGGGCATCGGCGCACAGACACGCGGTACCCGGAGCGGGAGCAGCCGGAGAAGCATCCACGGTTCCCCGGCCTCTCCACTGCTCAGGGGGGCGACCGGCCCTGGCGGCCCAACTCTGGAGTGATGCTGGGGGGGCCCAGTGTGGGGGCCGGCCCTCCTCAACCGAATGTTGCTTACTACCCCCGTCACCACCTACTGCCGGGAGGAGCTTCTCAGACTGCTGACCCAGAGAATTTAGGGTGTAGACAGGGATGCCCGTAACTGCTGGAGGCCACTGGAGAGACAGAGTCTGTGATGGGAGCAGCACTGGAAGCGGAGTCAGGAGAGCTGGCTGCGCAGCCCCTACTCTTCACGTGACCTTTCCCTCTCTGCTAGATTTGTTTTCTCATCTGTAAACAAAGGCGGGGCGGGTGGGGGGGTGGGGGGGGTACTCCGTGGTACCCAAGCACCCTTCAGGCTCTGATCAAAGACGGATTCCTTGCGGAACCTTGAAGAGGGCAACGGGAAGAGCTGGAGAAAAGGATCAAAGAACCAAAACAGCCGCTGTTTGCTGCCCCAGCGCAGGGGCGCCGGGCCCTACGCTGAGTCAGCGCGGGGGCAGCGGGGCCCTCACCCGCAGGCGACTCTGAGCGCGCACCCACACTCTCGCTGGCTCCCAGCCGTCCCTCGCATCCCATCACCTACACATTCCCTCCTGGGTCTCCCACTGCCGGCTCGGGCATCTCCCCACCCACTGCCTGGAAAGGGCGCGGAGTGAGTGGGGTCTTCTGTGGTGGGTACGGGACGATGATCCTGACCCCGGTCTCCCCGAGAGGTCAGCTGCACCAGGCAGGCGCTCTCCATCCTCACAGCGCCAACCTTCGCCTCCCTAGCTGCCCTCCCCGTTCCTGGACACCGACGATGGGGAACAGACCCGGGAGGCAGGAGAGCGCGGGGCCCGGTGGGTCCACGGGGGAGGGAGGTGGGGGGCGGGTAATGGACTTGTTCACTGGGGACGCGACCTCGTTCCGGTGACCGAAGCTTGCGGAGTTACCTCCACCAGAAGATTCCCGGCCCGCCCCCCCATTCCAGCTAATCCTCCCCACTTCTCCCCCAGTCTTGGGAGCCTGGGCCCCGAAGGTTCAAGAAGTCAAGAGCCTTGAGAAATGCACTGTGCAAATATATTGACTTTATTTGTCTCCATTCGGGAGCCTCACAGACAGATCCAGGTAAAAAGATCGTTAAATAAACGCCGTCAGCCATCGCAATGCAAAAATAAATATCAATCCTCCGGCCGCAGCAGCAGCAGCAGCTGCGCTGCGCCCCAAGTCCCATCGGCCGCGCCTAACAGTTACAAAAGTGTTCAGCGAGAGTGTGTCGGCGTGAGTGTGAACGGGTGTGCGCTGCGGGGGGGCACGGTGGAGCGGAGTGCGAAGTCGGAGTTGCAAACCATCGGACGAGGGCGTGGAGCGGCTCTGCGGGCAGCCCCGGCGACCCGGGGCGCCTCCCCGCACACACTCACAGCAGAGTTCGCACTGGGAAGAGTTAAAAAATAAACATTTCCAAGGGCGGAGGAAGCGGCCCCCCTCCCGCGCGCCCAGCGCGAGCGCCGCTCGGGGCGCCCCGGCCGGCTCGCAGCCGGGCGGGGGTCCGGGAGCCGGAGGGGCGGCGGCCCCCGGTCCTCTGGGGGCCCCGGCCGCCTCGGGGTTCGCGCGCGGGGCCCGGCTGCGGGCGGCGCCCCTCACAGGGCCGAGTCGGAGTCGCTGGAGTCCAGGCTGTTCCTCAGTTTGCAGCTGCCGAGCTGCTCCCGCTGCAGCGACAGGCTCTGCGTGCTGCGGCGCAGGCACTCCAGGCTCTGCAGGAACGACCTGCGGGCCTTCTCCTCCTCCATGGGGGACACGCCCTCCTCCTCCACCTCCTGGATCTCGTCGAAGGTCACCGGCTGCGTCTTGAAGCGGGACTGGCGCGGCCGCCGCAGCCGGCCCTTGCCCTTGGGCAGCCGGGCGGGCCGCACGGGCGGCGGGCACTCGTCGGCCAGGCACACGAAGGGCGGCATCACCGCCTGGTAGCTGGAGCAGACGCCCGTCGGCTCGCCGGGCCTGGCGGCCGCCATGGCGCGGCCCGCGTCTCCGGGGCTCTCCGGGGGCGGCCGCTGCGCCGGGGCCCCCCGGGAGGCAGCAGCCTGGGGCTCGCCGGGCGGCGGATCCAAATCGGCTGCGGGGGGGGCGGCGCTGCTCCGCAGGGCGGGCGGGCCCGTCGGGGGGCGCGGGGCTTCGGGGGCGCGGCTCCGCGGCGCTCCCGGGCGCTCGCCGCCGCTGCTGCTGCCGCCGTCTGCCCCGCGGCCGCCCGGCCCGCCGCTTATATAGGCGGCTCCTGCCCACACGGCCGCGGGCTCGGATGACAGCGAATGCCATTTAAAGCGTGCGCGCCGCGCGCCCTTCCGCCTGACGTCGCCCCGCCGCTCTGGGAAAGCGGCGGCCCTCTCCCCAGCCCGCCCGCCCGCCCGCCCGCCCGGCTCCGGAAGGCAGGCCCCGCCCGCGGGAGTTCCGGGAGCATCCGAGGCCCCGGAGCATCCGAGGCTGCGGAGCACGCGGCGGCGCAGGGGTCCTGCCGCCCCTGGGATCCGCAAGCCCGGACCAGCCGCGGGGGCCGCGGGGGCGCAGGGCCCCCTCTCCAGCCTCCCAATTAATCCCAGAGGCACACGATCGAGGCGCTCGGTTCTTCTGCGGCGGGTTCTGCACTAAGCGCGCAGAGCGGAGGCAGCTCCCAGGCTCCTTGCCGCAGGGAAAGCCAGACCCCCTGGGCTCCCCAAAAGTGAGTTCCGAGGAAGGGCTGGATTTCTTTGGATCCATGCCACCTCCCCTCCCCAGACACACACACACACACACACACACACACACACGCACGCACGCATGAATACAAACACACCTGATTATTCCATTCCAACTCTCTTCCCTAATTGTCCTCTCGGTTTGTCTCCTTCTACCCGCACCCTCCAAGTCCTTGGGGCACCCCCACTCATGCTCAGAATGACACTTGGATACGGCAGTAACAACAGGAATGATAACGAACCATCTGGAGAGCTTCACTCCAAGCCGCATTATCCTACCTAATCTTCCTAACAGCCCTGTGAGGTAATTGGTATTCTCCCAATTTCACATAGGGGAAAGTGGAGGCACAGAGAAGGTACGCAATTAGTCCCCTAGAGACTGCTGGGAACAAGTGGGCGCCACGCTCTCCTAGTCCCTTGCTAAGGGTTGATACCCACCAATGCCCCCATGGCTTCGAAGAGCAGGTCCCCTGCCAGGGGTTCCCAGACTCCCCAGAGGAAACCGTGAGCATCGTTTTGACACGTGGCCCTGGGATGCCAGCACCCAGCTCACGGGGCTGCTGGGAAAGGAGGGTATCGATGGACTTTGGCCTCCATAGCCATACAAAGATTTACTGAGACCCTACTGTGTACCAGCTCAGGAAAGTCCCCGCCCTCATGAAAGCTAGAGTGTAGGTAAGGGGGGTGGGGGTGGGGGGCAGACAGTAAACACCTAAACAAGAAATGCGTTGTGGGTGGTGGGATGGGAATGCAGACGCGGAGACGTGCCGTGGGGGAGGGCGGGAAAGGCTCCTCAGAGTGGGTGACATTTAAGGTGCCCCCTGAAGGGCAATAATAGCACCACCAAGTGTTTCACAGATGCCATACTTCTGAGTACTTTCTATGCATTAACTCTAACGTGTTCACTATTTTACTGAATCCTCTCAGCAACCCTGGACAACAAGTACTTTTACTATGCGCATTTACAGACAGGAAAACCAAGGCACAGAGAAGCTAAGCACCTTTCCCCAAGGTCACCAGCTAGTAAGCAGCAGAGCTGAGATTCAAACCCAGATGACTAAGCTCCTAAGCCCTCGAGCCTATGCACTACACTGAAGTGTCTGCCCTCTGGAGCACAAAAAAGGAACCAGTGTGTGACAAGTGGGAGAAGAGTGTTTAGGGCTGAGGGAAGGTGGTGCAAAGGCACTGAGGCAGGAAGAGCCTTGGCTTATTCCAGGAACAGCAAGAAGACCCATGTGGCTAAAGCAGAAGGCGCAAGAGGCATAGCAAGCAAGGACAGTCACAGAAGGCCTTGACGGCCAATGTTAAGAAGACTGCATTTTATTTATTTATTTTTAAATTTTTATTGGAGTATAGTTGATGTACAATGTTAGTTTCTGCTGTACAGCAAAGTCAATCAGTTATACATATGCACATATCCACTCTTTTTTAGATTTTTTTTCCCATATAAGCCATTACAGAGTACTGAGTGGAGTTCCCTGTGCTATACAGTAGGTCCTTGTTGGTGATCTATCTTACACATAGCAGTGTGTGTATGTCAGGAGATTGCACGTTATCCTAAGGGTGATGGTAAGGCACTGAAGGGTTCCGAGCAGGGGAGCTACATGCTCCATTTTATGTTTTCAAAAGCTCACGCTTGCTACCATGTGGAGAGTAACTGGAAAGGGGCTGGGTAAAGAAGCAGGGATCCCACACGGAAGATCATGGCATGATCCCCAGATATACGCCACTGAAGACTTGGATGAGAGGGAAGAAAACGGAGAGGTAGGGAAATGGTCAGATTAGGAATTTGTCTGAAGGTAGAACTGAGAGGACTTGCTGATGGATTGGATGGTGGGGGGATTGGATGGAGGGGCGGCAGGTGGAAATCGAGGTTGACATCTTTGTATTTGGCCTAAACAAATGTTAGATAGTGGTACCATTGATGGATGGGGGAGTGTATGGGGAAGAAAAGGTAGGGGAGGGGAGGGCCATTGTGGGGTCTGCAGGTTATCCATGAAAATCTACTACCCACCAAGATGAGGCCTGAAATGATCATATCAGAACTACACTATGTGAGAGAAAAATTCGTTTCTCTAATCCTAAAGCCACTGTATATGGGAGTTCCTTTTAACAGCAGCTTAGCAATACGCTGATACAGAAATTGGTGCCAGGATTGGAAAGCTGCCAGGTATTAAAAAAAAACCCTAAAACATGTGGCCCTGGCTTGGCCAACAGGTGGTGAGCAACATCAAACAAGTACTGGAGAATGGAAACCAGGTGTCCCTAGTTATGTTGTGACAAAACATTTAATAAAAACATTACCTGTGATAACTTGGAAGGCAGACCATGACTACTTGAGCCACCAATTCTAGAAAAATGGTTGGAAAGAGCCAAAAACGTTTGCATGTGTTGACTGCTTGATGCTGCCTTTAGCAAGATATTACGAGAAAGAGATTGGCTAGTTTGCAAAAAGAGATGGACAGAAAAGGAGATAATATAGAAAATCACTGTCCTCAGGGTTGGAAAAACCAACTGGTTTTGTCCAAAGAACAGGAGAGCAGACCGTCGGGGCCCAGAGCCTTTCTCAGAGCCTGTCTATTAGGCCAAACAAAGGAGTCACCCTTGTGACAAAGTACGATATTAGGGGTGCTGCCTTGTCATCCAAGTCTATTATTTCAGATGTCCTTAGGGTAACTTTCATTTTAAATGGGAGCGAAAAAGATGGATTGGGCAATACAGACAATAATTCCATCAAGAAAGGAACTTGGGATGTGGTGACTGCCCATGGAACTGACTAGAAGCAGAAAGACCCAAAGTCTACTATGTTTCTGAAGGGAACGTTATTACCAACAAAATTGCAAGGCTGGACTTCAAAAGCCCATGACTGTCCCAGCCTAAATAAGTGCCCAAAGAGGAGAGACTTTCAACACCCTGTTGGGTGGTAGTTGAGGAGCCACAGACAAGGAGGAATCTGTCAAGGGCAAAGCCAGGGGCCAGGGAGACACAGGACGAGGGGGCCTCCCCCAGAGAACCAGGGCCCCCCCCACCAGGGTGGGAAGTCCTCGCCATTCTAGAGGGTGGACCGTGATGGAGACTGCTAGCTGTCCACCCAGCCGGGCCCATTTCCCAGCTTCCTTTGCAGCTCCGTAGGGCCGTGTGTCTAAGCTCTCATCTGTGGAATGTGAGCAGAAGTCAGACTCCTGTCTCACTTGCTTAAGAGGAAATTCCTGCCCGGGATTTCCATGTTCTTTCCCTCACATTGGCTGGAAGCCCTGAAGGTTTCACGTTAAAGGCAGCAGTGCAGTCATCGGTCTGGGTCCCTAGATGACCCCGTGGGACGGGGAGCTCTCTACCAACCTGAAACACTTCCCATGGAGCTGTTTTGTGAGACAGCCAGCAACTGAATATTCTAAAGCTCCTCTCATCTGGGGTCTCTGTTACATTGACGTAGATCATCCCAACCAAGAGAACCATTAGACAACCGGGTAGAGATGTCGAGCAGGACACTGGAGCTCAGAGGAGAGGCGAGGGATGGAGGTGGCAGTTTGGAAGTCATCAGGGTGTAGACAGGGGAGTGGGTGAAAGCCCACCTTCCAGACAGAGAAGAGCTGGGACCAGCCAACCCTGGGAGGAACATGAGCCAGTCAGGGACTCAGAGGAGCAGTGTCCGACAGGGTAAGAGCAACAGCAGGAGGACATGTCAGAATCCAAGAGGAGGATGTTTCTAGAAGGAGGGAGATGATTAGAATGGGAGTCCAGAGACAGGTCCTCGCCTGGCTCCACCTGAACGTGCTGTGAGGCCCGGGCCAGGCTCTGTGGAGGTCTCAGCGCCAATGCAGCTTCCCCAGACCAGCCTTCCAGACCACTCTCTTCAAGGTTCCCCCTCGGTCACTCTCTGCAAGGCCTTCTCATTTATTTGTACTTGTCAGTGTGGTCTGCCTTCCTGGTGGACCCTGCCTTTCCAGGACAGGCTAGGTTGCCACCCTGGGACACAGGGTGGCCATGAAAGGGGATGCAGGACTGTCCCTCTTCTCAGCAGGCCTGTAGCCCCGGGACTGCAGAGGAGGGATAGAGCGCGTCATCTGCGAAACACCTACGCTGTGCCAACAGTGCGCTGCACGTGCCTCAGCTAAACCACCCCCTTGGCACCCTTTGAGGGGCACTCTGCGGTCACTCCATTTTACAGATGAGGACTGAGGGCACTCTGCAGCTTACCGGGGTCACCGTCAGTGTTGAGTGCCGAGGCCGGCCCTCCAGCCAGGTCTGCCCGACTCAGAAATCAGTGCTCACTGTCTGCGACACCCCATCTCACCGTCGTCCCTCTGGCGTGATGGGAACAGCCCTGGGCTAGAAGTCGGATGCCCAGCTCGCGGCATCAGCGCCACCAGCCATGTACCCTGTGGCCTCGAACCCGCTGCTTCCCATCTCTGAGCCTCAGCTTCCCCACCCGTGAAGTGAGGAGGCTAGACTCTGATTTGCGGGGGCCCCCTCCAGCGCTAATATTCTAGAATCCTCGGAAGGATGCACCGAGGAGGGGACCCAGTTGCAGGAAGTAGATGCTTCCTCTTGAGCCAGACAGTGGCAAGGAACCCCAGGCTGAGGCTGCGGGGGAAGGCTCCCCTCCATGGAGGGGGCTGCTGGGGGAGCAGACGGGGCAGGAAGATGGCAGCAGACTGGGGAGGGGCTTGTGCCATCACTTCCTCCACCATCCCCACCCACTCTTTGGCTTTGGGGCAGAGCCAGGGTTTGAAAATAGCAACCACCAGTTCTTCAGCTATGAGCAGGGCTTTGTTTCCAAGGGAGCCTGTGGTACTGGTACCCTGGCCCGGGTCAGAAGGGAGCAGAGATGCTGAGTCCGTCCTGGGATGCAGAGAGGCAGTGAGCCACGGAGGCCGCACAGCAAGGTGGGAAGAACGAGGTCAGGGCGGTTCTGGTCACAGGTCCTTCTCTGCTTCCTGACAAGAGGGCCTGGCCCCCTCCTGTGGCTGCTCTGCTGCCCTGGCACAGACCTGTTGCCAGCTAGAAGCCTGGGTCAGCTGGTGTGCCCTCGCGCTCACCAGAAGTCTCTCCAGAGTGGATCTCAGGCCTCCAAGTGCTGAGATCCACTCTGGGTCATGGTTCTCCCAGATGTTGCTGTTGGGTCCGTCTGTGATGCAACCACTTGTCCGTGTGTGTGTGTGTGTGTGTGTGTGAATCCAGGTGTGTGGAGATGGAATACGAATGTGAACGTGGCACGGGGGTGGGAGGAGTCAGCTGTGGCAGGCAAGTGACAGGGCCTTTCCCCGGTGTCCTGCTCCTGGCCACCCTCACCTCCTCCTGCTGCCCTCTTTACCCCCCAGTGGGCCCTCCCCACAAAGCCTGTGGCTTCAGCATCCTACCAACTGCTTCTGCCTCACTCAGAATTAGCACTTGGTCTGGTACAATTGTCAGCGTAAAAGTGTTTTGATAATTTTGCTGGAGGGTTGCCATGACAATCTCCAGCAAGCTCCAAGAGAGGGTGTTGGTATGTGCAGGGGAGCAGGGCGGCGGGTGGGGCGGGGGGATGGAGAGCCTGAGAGACAGAGGGGAAGGGAGAGGGTCAAGGGGGATCCCCAGCGATATCCCTAAGTCAGATCTTCAGCCTCTAGTGCCCCCACCCCGGTGGCCCCACTCATGTCGCGATGAGCTCACTGTCTAATCTGGGCCTCACTGTACACCGCTCAACGGATACCAGCTGCTGGCGGGCAGGCTGCCGGGGCTGGCACGGCAGGGCCGGTCCTGCCGGAGGAGGCACCTGACAATCCCCACGCCCAGGATGAGCCCCAGGGAACACCGGCCTGGACTGGGGGGCAGGGAGATTCCTGGGGACTCAGAGGGAGCCGAAGCCCAGGGAAACCTCCCAGCAGTCATGTCCAGGTGTGGGCCCGGCCACACTGATGTGAGCAATGGGAACACGCTTCCCTGCTAAGGGCTTGCTACCGGGCACAGCTTCGGCAGCCCAGGGTCTGTCTGGCAGCCCTTCCTCCATGCTTGTTTGCAGGCCTGAGTGTCGCCTCTCCTGGGCCCGCTGGCCTGGGAATCACTATGTGGATACGGATAAAATGACTCACAATCTGTGCACTTGAGCTTGGCAAAGTCGTTTCCCCTCTATGACCTCAGCAAAGCAAGGACATATTTGTCTTTTGAGAGGGGAACAGAGACTCAGAGAGGGGAGGGAACTAGACCAAGGTGACAAAGCAAGCAGCAAGGTGGTGGCAGAATAAGGATGGAACCCAGTCCTGCACTTTAGTCCAGCCTGGCTGCCCTGAGGACAGGTTCTCCAGAACGCGTCCAGCTGGCACTGCCCCTCACATATAGGCAGGGAAACTGAGGCCCAGAGCCATTCCCCCAGCTAGTAATCGTAAAGCAGCACTTGCAATCTCAGATCATGAGAAATTTCACCGCCGCTCCTGAACCGTGAGCTAGCGCCATGTGGTCCCTAAAGCAAGCCTCAGGAACTTATTTATGTTTCAAGGTTAAAGTGCCAGCCTCTGCCTTGGAAGGAGAGTCTTCTGGTTATTGGCAAAACAGAGCAGAGGGCAGCTGGAGCTGGCCAGGGACATAGAGGCGAGGGGGTCAAGTTTTCCCAGGCAGTGCCAAGTCCCAGCTGCACAGGCAGCCTTGCGAAGAGACCCTAGCCTCTTGCTGCTGGAGCTGTGTGGCCGTGACAAGTCACCTCAGCTGTCAGAGCCAATGCGCCCGGGATCCCTGGGAGGAACGGCTTTCCACGTTCTGGGAAGCAGCTGCCCGGGAGCAGCAGTCCCTGGAGATAGACACGCCTGTCTCCAGCTTGGCTCACGGCCGTAGTAATTTGGATCTGAGCCAAGATATGGATCTTTCAATAATTATTGTCATGGGAGGGGCCCCAAAAAGAAAGTGCTGTGGGTTCTGAAGACAGCTCACAAAGAAGACGTTCATGCAGCCTTGGTAAAGGGGAACAGCACGAGAACAGGCAAACAGCACATCAAGACTGCCTGCTTGGATACCCTGGTTCTCGTGTTTGCTAGAAAGTTCTTCTCACTACCCTGTGGATGTGGAACCTTGTGCCTGCCCCATCCTTCTCTCACGGTGGGGCTATGAGGATGAAACCAGGTTATTCTATGAGAACGTACTGGGGTAAGACTTGCCCTGCTGGTGGGTGAATTTTTAAATGGATTCCAAAAAGTTAGGGTTGAAATGATGCCCTTTGTGTGGTGTGGTGTGTGCTGTGCTGGCCTTGAGCTGGCGCACACCATCAGCCTTGTGAAACGCTCCTGGCCCACTTTAGGGGCCCAGAGAGTTCATTCTCCGCAGTCCCTGCCTGTCTTCCTCCTCAGACACGGTCTCAGGCTGCCCAGCAGACACGAGATGCCTGCTGCGCCCCAGTCTCTTTGCACATTTTGGACCCGCTGGGGTTGGGGGGGGTCACTCCCAGGACAGCCTACTTAAGGCAGCCTCTCTCCGCCGCCACCCCTCCTGTAACTGGCCCGTGGAAGGCATCTCCCCATTTTCTTTAAGGCGGCAACAGCTGCCCTTTCTCCAGCCGTTCCCTCACAGGGACACCCGAGGGGTGGGCTTTAAAGAAATGGGTTTTCCTCCTGCCGGGCACCAATACAAAGCACCCTGTGCCTATCATCTCACCCTTAAGTTTATCCTCCAAGATGGGTGTTGCTATCTCCAAACATTAGTTGAGGAAACAGGCTCAGAGACGTCAGGGAACTTTCCCAAGGCCACACAGCCAGGCAGAGATGGAGCTAAGGTTTGGACCCAGGTCTGTCACTGCCACAGCTCATCTCATCACCCATCAGCAGCTTCCACGATGGTGACTCCTGAACCTGCCCAGAGAGGGGTTCGGTGCGAGGAGGGACGGGGTGAAGAGGCTGGGCCTGGGGAGGAGTCTGGAGTTCCAACTGGGAGCCAGGCTCTACTTCCCAACAACTTTTCCAGACAGAAGCCTGGTGTCCTCTGGCCCAGGCAGTAGTCGGGTGGGGGCGGGGAGAGGAGTGTGGATGACATCCAGACCCACCCCTTTTCCCATGGTGCTGGCACAGGGCCCCTCCCCACCCACGGATGCCCCGGGCACTCGAGGCAGAGCAGGCGGCACCCAGCCAGCGGGCGTGCCAGGACCTCCCACGGAGGTGGGCGGGCACTCAGATCAGCGCCAACAGGCCAGGAGCTCCTTCCCACATCTCAGATTAGCATTTGAAGACACGAAGAAGAAAACCACAACAGCTTGGCTGATGTGGTCATGAGGCCAGAGAAAATGGAACAGAACTGCCTGCTGCCAGAGCAGGAAGGAACCTTCCAGATGAGCTGGGTCAGTGTTCAGAGCAAGGGGTGTGACTCATTCGTGGGCCGCGACCAAGGTGTCTCCAAACAGTAGTTAGTTAACGACGCACAACAGACACCAGCAGAGGAGAGAGACCTGTTCCATGAAGCTTTAGTTTTAGTTAAATGTGTGCATAAACTTTTTTTTTAACCATGAATTGTCAAAACAGCTACAAAAAATTAAATTGGTTCGACCTCTGTATGCTGCAGATGGGAAAGCTGGGGCCAAGTGCAGGAAAGGGCTCGGCCCAGGGGCCAGAGACAGAACCCAAAAAGTCCTGATGCCGGGACGCTACTGCCCCAGCACCGGGGGGCCGCCTTTCAGAGGCCCGACTTTTAACCTTAGACACAATCAGCCTTGCCTGCTCTTACCCCATGTTGCTCCCAGGCTAGAGCAGGAAGAATCCAGTGCTTCGTATTAGGGTGGGGGGCGATGGGGTGCTGTGCCAGAATATTCTCCTTCCTCTCGCTGTTCCTTCTCTGGCTCTTTCTCTGCCTCCTTTCCCTCCTTCCATCCTGCCCACCCTGAACACACCCCAGAATCAAGTCCCTTTCCACACTCCCTCCCAACTGCCCCCACGGTGGCCCCTGTACAGCTGCCTCCCCAGTCTCTCTTGGCCAGGCGGGGCCGTCTCCCCGAAGGCCTTGTCGTGGACCTGTCTACACGGAAGTCACCCCAGCTCCATCACAGTGAGACCCACCCGAAGCCCGCAGGCTGGAGGACCCTCCTCCCCACCTACATTATTTGATGATAACAGTCACCCAGACCGAGACAGAGCTACACTGTCACTCTCAATTCTAACAACCCTGTCTTACAGGTGGACAAAGTCAGGCCAAGAAATTTGCCAAAGGCCACACAGCAGTAAGTGGAGGAGGTGGCTCTAAAACCAGGTCTACGTGGAACCAAAGCTGACACCTGGACAGGCCCTTGCCCGGCTGATTCCTGGCAGCCCTTCCTCCAAAGATCCCGGACGGGGCAGGATGACCGTGAGGGGGAGCGGCGAGTATCTCCTACCTCAGCTGCAGTGAGGAGAGGAACGCGCCAACCCCAGAAGCCTGGAAATGCCCTCCCGAGCCCCTCACTCCCGCCTCCAGGGGAGGAGGACAGACTTCTCTGACGGGGCAGCTTGGGAGAAGGCAGCAGGTTGGGGGACAGGCACCCCTTTCCCGCCCACTTGCAACGTGCCTGCCCCGGAGAGCGCGCGTGCAGCCCGGCTCCTGGGTCCCCCCCGGGAGGGAGGGACGCCAGCAAGGGCCCGCGTCCACCTGCCGGAGCAGGCCTGGAGGCCCACCTCCTCGGCTCCCCACGCGCCGGCGCGGCGGGGCTGACAGCGACTCTCCTGGCAGCTGGCGGGGACAGGCCCGCGGTGCTGGTTCCTTGAACAGGGTGCCCCAAGGCCCAGACATGGCGAGGGAGGATCAAGAGGCTGACCGTGGTCATGGATGGAAGCCAAAGTCTCCCATCCAGCTCTGTCAGATATTTTGACCTCACCGCTGAGTCCTGTGTCTGTTTTTCTTTTGCTTTTCAGCACTCGCAGCAAGAAGGGGTGTTACCAGCCCCAGGAAACCCAGCATCTTTTCCCCTCACTGCTCCCAGAGTGCCTACCAAGCCACACACGCAGATCCCTCTGCCTGGGCTCCCGTCCTGGGCTCCCGCAGGTCTCCCACCTCCAGTCCCATTCCCCTCCTCCCTCCTGATAAATACATTTTCCTAAAAGTCTCAGCCTTCAGAGCCTCCCCACCCCCAGAGCCCTCTGCCTGCGGAGGCTCCCAGGCCTGATCTGGGCCCATCTTCTTCTCTCACTGTCTCTCCTCCAGCTCAGCACTCCTTACACAGGCCCTGGACACAAACCACCCAAGGCTCCGCCGCTCATGAGCCTTCGGGCTGTTACTTCAGGGTCCTCCTTCCCATTCTCCAAGTGCCTCCTCCACTATGCAGCCTTCTGTGGTGACCACTACCCCAAATTACGTCCCACAGGCCTCCAACACCTGTAGCACTCACCGTCGGGACCCCGCGTTCCATATTCACCTTGTTATGAGGTTCTTCGAGTATGTGTCTTGTTTTCTCAACAAATGACACATCACGTGACAGCAACGCCAACACTGGCTGATGCACTGAGTGTTTGCTTACTCTACGCTGGGTACAGGACAGCCTCTGCTTCAAGGAGAGAAGCTTTCTAGAACACTGGCCTAGCACATTATTGTTGCTCCAAGTATGGCATGAGTTTCTCAAATACACACAAACACTGTTGGTAGGAGAAGCTGGGGCAACCTTTCTGGAAAGCCATTTACATTATGTATTCAAGGCCTTAAAAATACGCACAGCCTCCTGAATGTGGGCCAGGACCCAAGACACAATCACACGTGTGCACAAAGGTTTAGCCACAGGACGGCTGCGTAAGTGGAGGGGTGGTGCTTTCGTTTCATCAACTGTAAAATGGGGATAAAAATAATGCCTAGTCCATGGCCTATTGTGTGGATTCGTAAATCATGAGCTAATATATGTAAAGCACTTAACACAGTGCCTGGCACAATATTCAGGCTCTATAAAAATGTTACTTACCTCTCCTTTTATTATTTGAATTGAGGCCTGATTGAGGCCAAATCCTGGACTCTTAGCTACACTACCACTCCTCCATCCACTCTCATGATTTCCAAAATCAACAGAATGGTTACAAATAGCAAAAACAACTCCAGCATCAACAACGACTGAATTATCCAACACAAAAGACTGGTTACGTAACGACACAACTATACACAATTCTATGCAGCCACGCCTTAGGGAACAGCAATTAATATCATGCGTCAATTTACAAAATAAGTAGAAAAAGGCTACAAATTGATGAGTTCAGTATGAAGTCCCCCCCCTCCTTTTTAAGTATACAAATGTGTAGAGAAAAAATCCATTGCAAAATATAAAGAGTTGTCATCTCTGGTGTCAAGTTATAAATGATTTTCCTTTTTCCTTGTATCTTTCTTTTAAATGTCTTAACAAAACAAAACAACAACAACAACAACAAAACCCTAGAGAGGCCCAACTCTAAGACTTTGTGTTTACGCCTGAGCCACCGGCGTCTTTCTTTTAAATGTCTTAACAAGAACACATACTCCTTTTGTAGTTAGGAATAAAAACTAATTTTGAAGAAGAAAATAAAGGCCATGCTGGTTTACTTCTATCTGTAATAGGAGGGATGGGGTCTCCCTTTTATACGTCCCCCAGTGCATCTAACACACAATTTCTGGACATAAAAGCCCAGGTCTTGAACAGAATTTCTGATTCAAGATCGCCTGGCAATCCTGTTTACTCTTCCAGGCCAAGGTGTTCTGTACAGAATCTAGAAATGGCCTGCAAGGACAAGAAAACAATGTGACTGGCGGGGGTGCGTCACACTGGTCTGTGACCCGCTCGCCAGGCTGGGAAGTGTCATGCACTGACCCGAGGCGGGGGGGGGGGGGGGGGGGGAGGGGAGCAGTGGGGCCAGGCCAGGGCTGGTGCATTAGGGGGCCAATTACCTGGGGAGCATGTGGTGAGGCTGCCAAGAGCCACCGAGCCTCGACGCGAGGCCACTTTGGCACCTGGGAGCTCTCTTGAGCTCCGTGTAAAGAACTTCCCAGGAGACACTTAAGTGCAGCTGGGTCTTAATATCATCAGCCTCTTTGTGCACCATCTCCATTTGGACCTTCCTTCCCAAGGCCGCTGGGCCTTCCCTCGCTGACTGGAACAGAGGTACAGGCGCCCAGGGAGCCTGGCAAGGGGAAGGGCAGGGTCACAGGGCCATCTGTCAGTCACGGCGGGACGGCCCACCCAGCACAGGGGTTTAGGGTCAGGGCTAGCAGGGCATGTGGAATGTTTTACTTAAAACAATTACACTGCTGAGCACATTACTGTCGGGCATGTCACATTCATGATCTCAAGCCTCACAAGACCTCGGAGAGGTGGCTGCTTCTCTGTCCGTTTCACAGCGGAGGAGCCTGAGGCTTGGGGGCTGACTGATGGGCCCAAGGTGACTCGGCTGGGAAGAACAGAGTGGGATTCGAGGCCAGGTCTGCCTGGCTCAAGCTGAGGCTCGATCCACAAGGGCTCTGCACTAAGTCTGACAGATGCGGAGGCTGGGACAGAGGAGGTGTGTCCAAGCTCTTTCCTAATTCCAGCCTTGCAGGCAGCACTGTGACAGTAAGGGGGGCATGGTCCCCCTCGCAAAGGTGAATCTGAGCCAGTTTTGCCTGACGTTGTCCAGCTAACTCCCCTGAGCCGCTGGTGCAGAGCTTGGCCTGCTCTCTTTTCTGCAGAAGGATGCGACCTCGAGCTGCGGCAGGGATCCCTGCCAAATCCCCAGCCACCTGGCTGGTGCGGCACGGAGACCACCCATACCAGTCCCTGGAGGGCTGCCCCAAGAGGCACTGCGACCTTCTGGGGGCTGCTTTTAGCGGGGGATCTCAGAAGAGGTCACGGAACCTCAGAGTGGGGTAAAGAACCCTGGCCTGGGCACTTGCTGTGGCTCTTCATGCTGGTTCTGCCAGCATGGCCCTGGGTGCCCTCAGAAGAGCACCTGTCCCGTGGGGAGAGCAGCGCCCAGCCTACACCCGCACAGGACTTTCAGAGACAACGGGCAAGGCAGGAAGAGCCCGCCAGCTCTCCTCTCTGGCCCCCTCTCCCAGCGCAGGGTGGGAGGCGCTCCAGAAGGCAGACTGGGGGTGGGGGAGGGCGGCGAGAGGGAAGCCACACATTCCGCCTTCCTCCCAGATTTGTGCATCTAGGTTAACTGTCCTTCCTTCCCCTTCATAGGGGGTGAATAAAGGCTAACGGCCACCATCAGAGACAGGGTGCAGAGAAGAAATTGATGGCGAATCCCTCGATACATTTTCAGAGAAAGCATTCCAGAGAAGTATTCTCTAACCGACAAGGGCATGAGGGAGACACTTCCGCGGGGCCCTCCTCCTCTCTTGGACTCTCCTGAGTCCTGACTGGGTGCTCAGCAGCCTGAATACCCTGGGCCAGAGTTTGGGAGGCCCCCACAGCATCCTTCATCCACCCATCTCACATTCTTTAGGCAGGGAGGATAATACAGCCCTCAACCCAGAAAGGCTTTCTGGAGGGGGTGGATTCCCTTTCCCAGATGGTCCCATCCACGTGCAGGGCGGGGGGAGCAGGGAGGGACCTGGTGGCAGAGGCTCCGACTCAGTCATCAGAGCGACATCCGCAGCTAACGCCGCTCGCTCCCGCAGGCTCGCGCTCGCCTTCTCTCGGGGGCGTCTGGAGCCTCACAGGCTCCGCGCGGCAGGCGCCTGTCACAGCGCGCGCCCACACCCTTCCTGCAGTGGGCGGCTAATTGCAACCTGATCACGTGGCCCTGAGAGCCCCTTGCCTGGCCCACCACTTCCTCCTGCCTCCCACCGGATGGGAAGACGCTTCCAGGCTCCCAGGCAAGGAAGGTAGCTTTTTCCAGCTGGTGAAGGAGCTGAGAAAGCACAGTCCCTCCAGCCCCAGGAGACTCTGGCTAGAGCTGCCCTCACCCCGCCCCCCCACCCCAGGGCCGGGGGAAGCCCAGAGATCGCACTAAATGCCTGCTGACGAGTAACCACGCAGGAGCCTGCCACCAGGGACACCCAGTCTCAGATCTGACCTATCCTCTAGGTACCTGTCTCCTCATCTGTTTGAAGAAGCAACCAATCACCAGCCAGGTTATGTATGTAACAATTGGTCCAGTAAATACTCTACACGTCCTTCTGGCTTTCACCTTTCCTTCCCTCTTAGAAACCTAGAATTTGTGTCCAGAGTTAAAAGCTAGTGGCGTCAGGGGCCAGGATTCTGCCTGAGCATGTCCACACTCGTGGAGGCCACAAGAGAACAGGGACTGTCCCTGGTGTCCAGGGAGTGTGACATCACCATTACATGGAGGGCAAGTGATAGCATCCACAGAACTGTAATGATAACACTGTCACACATGCCTTGGTCAGCTCCAAGTTGGCTCATCTGAGAAAACAATCTTTCGGGTAATCTTAGCTACAAAAACACTTCCTAATTTATCCTGTTTTCCTACATGCCCAGCTGAAAGCCCAGCCCAGCATGGGGCTCTGTTCACAGGCTGGGGAAGGCTTTCCTAACTTGGCCCAGCAGTACTAAGCCAGCTGGAAAAGGCACCCTTAGCCTGTGTTCCACTCTCAATAATACACATGAGAATAATTCCCCTGCTGACCCCCAGACACAGGAATCATCGTACCTAAGAATGGGTTTTCAGCAACACAAATCTGACAGGGGTCTCAAACGAGGGTTCCTTGCAAAGAGAAAAATGGGAGGGGGTAAGGGGACAGCTGTAGACTAGGTCCCTCTGAGGAGAGAATGTGGGTGGAACCACGTATATGTAAAGATTTAAACAAACAGAATGCATCACTATGGAAACATTCAGCTTTTTCAAAGGCAGAGTTAAGAAAATAAAGCAATCAAGAATTCAGATTCAACACTACAAGTGTTTATGACCAGAAAAGGCAAAGTGGGTCTCAGATATTCCGCAGCCAAGTAAAAGCTGCCAGAACTCAGGGAAGAAATATTCCCAGCAGGGCAGGGACCGTCGTGTGTCAGGGCTCGCTCTGAAGCCCTCCAACTGGAGTGTTCTGCTCGCTGCAGCACCTGCTTAACTCTTCTGGGGTTGCCATGGCACAACCAAGGAGACGGTACCACTTACAGACCAGGTCCAGACAGACCTGCCACTCACGAGGGCAGGTCCCATCAGCCATGGAGGGAGCAGGGAGTGAGTGTCACACGAAAATGGCAGGTCCATGAGCTGTGACCCAAACTTACTAGGAATCATCGATGCCATGTGAGTTAGTGGTTTAGGTGGCAACAACTCAGAACCCGATTTCAATACTGAGGATACAATCTGATGTTGTGTCCGGCTGTTCCGACCCGTGCCCTGAGGCACGTTGTCAGCATGTCTCTAGTGTGCAGCCGCCCTGCTTCCTGGGCTGGCTGGTGACCGGAGTCGCGGTGCTGGCAAGCATCCTGAGGAAGCCTGATGCCGGCTCTGGGCGTCAGGGTCCCCAGGTGTACTCACAGATAAGAATGAAGGCGGGAAGGGACCACCTGTCCACCTCTGAAAGTTCGCTTGGAAATGGTCAGGAAACACGTTCTCAGTCACTTGCCAGGAAGGTTAGATAAGAATTTGTCTACTTCATCATAAGTCGGATTATGTCCCCCCCAAATGAGCTTCCCCCAGTAAATAGGACAATTCTGGTCCAGTTGGCAGCAGAGTTTCTCACCGGGAGATGCTAACGTTGATTAAGGAGAGATGAGCTGCAGATACATGCCCTGGCGCACAGGAAAGCCAGGGGACAGAGTGGCCTGGCAGTCAGCTGGGCCGGCAGGGCTCAGGGTGAGCTTGGGCTGCCCGCTCTGCGCGAGAAACCCTGAGGCTCAGGGATCTGAGGTGCTCGCTGGACTATTCCGCCTAAATTCGGCATGGCAGAGGGAAAAGCTCAGTCCAGGGTTAGCCTGTGCTTTATGTGCTGCTTCCGCTGTTCGTAAGTCCTGCGAAGTGACTCCACCTCTTGGGAGCCTCGGCTGCCTCGTCTCTACAATAGGAGTAGCAGCTTTCCCTGGCAGGGCTGCAGGGAGGATTAGGGATTATTTACGAAAGGCTCCTATAGGACTGTGAGTAAATTGTCCCGGTGGGTTATTAAAGCTCAAAAAAAGGGCAGTTAAAAACCCAGACCTGTGTTTCTTCATGTAACGGCCATTATATTTGCTCCCTCTGCTTTGTAAGTAATCGTGACAAAAATAGCTTCGCCCTTAATTCCTAGCTGAGATCCACCACCAGTAAAACACAGCAACCGGCTGGTGCAATCACTGAGCACGCGCGTCTCTGGCAGGGTCTGGAATTCCTGTCTGGTCTTAAACCCAGCACATTCACTCTGCGGCAGGCACCTACTTGACATTTCAGAAGGGACATTATCTTAGTGGTAGAAAGAATGGCACTTCCGGCATCTGACGACAAGAAACAAAACCTAAGACTGCTGCTCTCAGATGATGAAACCCAGGTGGTAGCCCAGGCTGTCTGCTGAAGAGCAGGAATCCGTTTTCCGGACAGACATGGCAGTGATGAGGACAGGGAGCACATCTGCAGCTGACGCAAGCGGAGGGTATGACCCCGCGTTAGGAGGGATGTGGGAAGACGCGGAGTCATCTGCCAGCTCTCTCACTTGTGGGAATGGAAGAGGAATCTCCGCAGGTCATGCACCCAACTCGTAGCCAAAGCTGGCTACAGCACCCTGGCCAGGCTGTGTTTGTTTGAACTGGAGGAGAGCTAGGGATGACATAGGTTTTATTTTATTGTTACGGTGATTGTACCGCCCTCACAGCAAGGCTTAGTATGACGCTCAGATGTTATAAAGCACTTGGTATGTCTTAGAGAAAGGAGCTACACACATGCAACAACATTTAAAAGAAAGAGACTCAAGAAGCCACAGAGCTTGCCAGAGAACAGCGCCTGGCCAGGCACGCCATGCACCCGCACTCCAGGGAAGAGCCTGCCCAGCCTTTGGCATTTTATCACCACCATGGGGAGCATCCACCTTACAGCATGCAAGGGAAACAAGATCACAAGCAAGAAAGCTCAGTACATTTTTCCCGCAGGGAGCTAGGGAAACTCTAACTCTCTCGCTCTACTTTCATCCATTTCAATCCATTCTCTTTCTCTCCGGTGTTCCCTGTCTTGGTTTGGAATTGGTCTGGCATGCTGCTCCTAAGTCAAGGGGTCAGGAAGACACATGCTTTTATGATGCAACAAGGGGCAGCCGCTCTGTTTTGGGAACTTTGGTGACATCAGAGACTAACCCTTGAACCTCAGGAACATGTGTAGAAGAAAACACTGAGAAGGAAGAAAGCCTGAGTCATAGGGCTACTGAACTCTAAAAGTGAACAGGACTATTAGGTAACTGAGTCTATTCCCCGCAGGACTGCTCCCGCGCCTATCTGGCTTGGGTTTAAATGACTCAAGTCATTCTCCAGGAGGAACTAATCTACGTGGAACAGCTGCCACGAGCAGGGCATTTGCTGCTCTTCAGCCGAAATTTCTCATGACATCACTCAATTCTTCCTCCCTTTGAGGGGACAGTTTTCTTCTGTATTTCAAGTAGTCTAGGTGGCTGCTTGGAGGTACACTGGAGAATACCACCTTTGCTCTTTATTCAGAGGCCTGTAACCTGTCTGAGCATATCCTGGGAAGATGGACAGGCAAGGAGACTCAGTTAAATAAAGTGCTCCCAGAATATGCAGCTTTCCGTTACAACAGCACACAAGCCAAGATGTTCAGGAGTCAAGGCAGACTTCAGCACAGCTCTGTTTGGGTTTCAGCAGCTGTCTGCCTACGGAAGGCTCCAGGGTCCTGACGCATATTTATATCTCCACTTTGCTAAAGGCACAAGGAACAAACACGTGCAGATCTACCCTGGAGGCAAAGTCCATTCATACTTCTTCAAATGAAGCGGGAGAGGGCAGGAAAAAAACTGCTTATGGACAAAATCATCTGTGAACACAGCCACAGCAGTTTTTAATTTGCCTAAAGAAAATACATGATTTCAAAATGTGATTAGGGATTACTGTTCCCACAGTAAACATACTATGAACATGAACTGCAGGCTGTCATTTAAAAGGACTCCAAGCTGGGAAGCAAATCCCTTCCTCGTCTTCCAAACAGCCACACCACGAGAGCAGCTGGACCAGTCTCTGGAAGTTTCTTCACAGTGGAAGGTTTGCTCAGTCTCAGCAAGGCTTCTCTCTCCAAGATCTCACATCACCAGTGCGCCCCTCGAGGGTCAGGATAAACTGTCCGAAAGGTCAAGTTTATTCTTGGTTCTCTAGAGTGGTACTCTTTGGGCACGCGATGCTAAATGGAAATATGAATAACTCTGACATAAACACACTTATACTTTTACTCCAAAGCAATTTAAAACTTATTTATGAGGACACAGACATATTTCAATTTTATCTCCCTTCAATGAGCAGCAATAGCTCTTTAAAGTCTTGTGGAAAAAGGTCTTCTTCTCTGAAACAAATCCCCACCACCGCCCTCACTGTGATATGTCAGCACCCTCACAGGCAGATAGGTTCATTTTTTCTAAGTGTTGCTCTTCCTCTCAGCCTCCTGCCATTTTTCAAAAGCTCATAAGAAAACATAATGGCTGAGATCACAGAGAGGCACGAGATTCCCCTCTCATGCTAAGGGTTCCTACATTAATTTGCACACCTTAAACATGGCCTGGCTGAAGCTGTGGAGCTGTGCAGCTCCATATGCTAGCCACTGGCTGCCTGAAGCTCAAAATTAATTAAAAATTCAGTTCTTTAGCACACTAGCCACACCTCAAGAGGTCATCAGCCATGTGTCTAGTGGCAACTACACTGGGCTACACAGATACAGAGCATCTCCACCATCACAGGCAGTTCTACTGGACACCGCTGCTGCAGGGGGCCATTCTGAATGTCAGAATCAAAATTCCTTGGAAATGATGCCAGTGTATTGCCTCCCGCTCATCATAAAAGCAACCTGCTTTTTTACCACGTTTAATCCAGAAATTAATCCCCGTGACCAGCCAGAAAACTGCCTCCACGTGACAGCGAATCCACGCTACTTGCGCGTTCTCACCTGCCAGTCTGCTTGTGTGGCTCCTTCCATGATGAGCAAGGTCCCATGGTCCAAGGGGATCTTCACTCTGTCCACATACGTGTAGTCTCCATTCTCTTCCTAGAAAACAGCATTCATTGCACTGGATTTTTCTGACTGTGTGATCAAGATGCAACAGAACGTGACACTGGTCAAAGAAACGGCAACCCCCACGCAGCCAGACGGCGGGGCTTCGTGTACGGGCTCTGTCGCTTGGCAGCTGACTGGCCTTAGGCAGGTGACTTCCCTCTCTGTTACTGAATTTCCTCATGTGTGAAACGCGGATGATGCCAGTACGTGCCACACAGGGCGGCTGCGAGCCTCACCTCACACGGACTGAATCACTGGGAGCCTGGCACCTATTAAGTACAGTATAATCGCTGTTAGTATTCTCAGCACCCAAAACGCAGAAAAGCACATTCTGGCCTTGAAGGGATTCAAAGTCATTCATACAAGAATTCTTTACATCTGCCTTATTCTGTGCCCTGTGTTTTGACATAGTGTTAGAAGAATAGGCTTTCACACATGATGTGGTGTGATGAGTTTTGACCAGCTTTTCACAACTTAGGCCAATTCACTAATTGGTACCTATGTTAAAACTCGTCACAACTCTTCCTGTAACTCCTTTGCTATTTTGGAGATATATTCTTGTTTCTTTCCAGAACAATCAACAGCAAGATTTTATCAAACAAGGGAGCTCTGCCGTGACCAGAACAGCCTTGCTAAACTGAGACTGGCTGTGTAAGCCTTTGAGACTGGATCGCAACTCCTGAGCACCTGGGGTACAAATGCCCGTATCTGCACAGCCCCTTTCTTCCAGAGCTCGAGGTCAATTCACGTCCACTGTCGTAACGAGGCTTCCCCGCGCGGGCTGCCATATGGCCAACAGGTGAGGTCACTCCCCCTCCACTGCTGACACGGGTGCTGAACAACCTCCTCGCTCACAGCCACAAGGAGGACGTCGGGAACGGAGACCACGACGGACCCAAGCTTCCTGCCTTCTTCACCTCCATTCTGGGCAGATCCGTCCATTCATGTGCTTTGCTTCCAATGCAAGAGATCACAGTTGGGTTACTGCAGGACTGATTTCACTGCAGTGCTGTGTTTATGTTTACTATGGTAGGGGTGCTTCTGAGAATGTAACTGTTTACAATGATTTCCCCCCGCCCCAGGAAAATCAGAATCAAAACAAAATGAACTTTCATAAACAGTCTAGGTTCCAGGCCCCAACCCTCAGCAGTGACTTTGTCAAGCACTGTTATAACTTTTATAAGCAGAAGATATAAGCAATGTTTGAAATTATTTTTGGTCTCAGTGATTGATTTTGTGTCTGCCACCTTTTGTCTTTCAAGTAATAAGTAAGCACCAAAACATTTCCCTCTGACCCCTCAGCCAGCCTGAGAGCAGTGGGAAGGTGATCCTGTCCAAGGATGGCCCAGCTCCATTTCAGAAAAGCAAAAGGGTGCTCTCTGCAAAAAGTATCCCAGAGAGAGGAGATGTATGCTCTACAGAAGAGAAGAGATCAGAAGGGAGTGTGTCGTTCACGAGATCAGAGGGGCCAGAGCTCCTTGATTCAGGCTGGAAAGTCAGTTACCAGACCGAGGTTCTGCACAGCTAGAAACAGAACTGTCACCGTCTTCCGCAGAGTCTGGAAGCACAACAGGGCCTTAGTGCATAAATCAGCCACAGACACTGAGACAGGAGAGTGCAGTGAAGTACCCAGGAAAGACACTCAGCACAACAGGAAGACAATCCTGAGACGGAGACTTCTTAGAACATCCAAACATTATTGGGATAACACTGTACATCAACTACTCTTTAATTTAAAAAAAGAAAAAAATACATTAAGGAGGAAAAGCGTGTTCTAGGAAGAAGGAATTGTATATGCAACAGCCCAGACGCCAAGAAACCAAGGCCCATCCTCTGTACACAGGTCTGTGAGACTAGAGAAGAGGTATAAGGAGTAATTTGGAGAAGTTAGAAGCGTTAAGAACCAACATTTTCTAATCCAGTGTTGCTCAGCCAGAGCCACTGTGGTAAAATGCAAATTTGATCTCAGAATTCCTCTCCCTTGCTTAAAATACTTTAATCACATCCCAAAGCTTTCAGGATGAAGTTTAAATCCATTAGCTTGGCACCCAAGTCTCTTGATGACCTGCCTGCTCCTCCTCTTTAGCTTCATCTCCCACATGTCTCTCCTGGGCACCCTGGACTCCAAATAAATGGAATTACTTACAGTTTTCCAAACATAAAAAAAAAAACAAAAAAAAAACCCCCAAAAACTACCCTTACTGGGGAGGAGGGAGTGCTGAGGCCAGTGGAAGAGGAGTGAGCACTGTAATTCTACCTGGACATATGAAGCAGGAGTAGCCCTAGCAAGTGAAAGAGAATCCCAAGTGCAAGAGGGCTTCAGCAGCATGCATGGAAAGTGACGTTCAACAGAGCCTCACTTCCCTCACTGTGTCCAAGGCCGGAGGTGTTCAAATGAGAGAAAGCCTCAGGTTGGTTTGAAACTCAACATTACATCCAGTATAACCATTAGTTGTACCAGAGAGCAAAAGAGGGGGAGCCTTCACTTGGCAGGGAGCTACTCTGATCCGTGCCTGAAGGAGACGGTGACAGCAGCGCACCCACAGTGAGAAGTGAGGTCGTTACTTTGCTGCTTGTTATTCATTCCTTCCAACACCCTTGGCTTAGGAAGTGCATTCCTAATTCGCAGGAGACGGACAGAAAGGGGGGCAGGGGGTTCTACCAAGGCAACGCAGAGCTCACAAACACTGCTTCCCCGGAGACCAGTGCAGCAACAGACCACAGCGCCACCCTTTAACTTCACCAAGACGCACAGAGACGTTTCCCCCCGAGGAAGCAGATAAAAGGGCAGCGGAGCTCGCGTGGCTGAGCACCGGGGCTCCGCTGACGAACGGGTGAGCGACAGTGGGAGCGGGGGTCAGACTGTCCAGAGGAGCGCACTCCCGGCCACTAAGCATGCTTACATCACCCAAACATGGCTCTGTAACCCTTTCGATTTACTCAGGTCTTTCTTCAAAGCAAAACAAAACACACCCCTAAAAAAGCCACGGCTTAGGATGAAATGTTCCACTCCCAATCCCAGCTAAAAGAAACGTTTCGGGTCACAACCAGTCTATGGGCAGCTCTTGCTGGTGATAATCTTCATTTTCCACACACTTGAAACCTCAAAAGTCGATGGAAAAAGCAAAAAAAAAAATTTTTTTTATATTAACGTTAATCAACATTCGCACTCTCCCCAACCATAGCCAATTCATATGAGTGCTTAATTATAATTTCCAATGAGTGCTGGGGCTTTCTAAAGTTCCACAACTCTCACCAAGATCTGAGCCTATTCATTTTCCTTTAGAAAAATGGCATTTAGGAAAAAAAAAATAACCTTGTTGTATTTATTGTTATGTCATTAGAAACCATCAAACAGGCAAGAAATCTGAACATTTTTCTTTTCACTGGAAAGGAAACGTCACACTGTATGAGTGAGATCTATCTAGATCTTTTCATGTAATCGCATCTTTCTTGTCCTAAAAAGGTGTCTTAGAAACTACCAATATGAATACTTGAAAATCATCATCGGCATAGTTTTTTTTCCCTACTGTAAAAGTAACGTAAGTTTACCAGAGTAAATGACACACGTATGATCACCTGCTCAACGTCTGCCTTCTTGATCTCTGAGAAACTCCATGAGGGGAGGGCTATGCTGTCTTTCCCTTTTGACATATGCTCAATGCCTATCACACGTATCAATAAATATGTCCTGAAGGACTGAGGAAAGGCATCCAGAAAACAGAAAAATCACCTTCCATCCCATCCTCAGAATGCACGCAGCACACACACAGGGAGCACTCTACGCACACAAGCGTGCACGCATCTTTAACACTGCATTGTGAGCATTTCCTGCATCTTAGATGGGCAGTGTTTTAAAACATGGTTATATCATATCCCTTTGTATGACCACATCCTTCCTCCTTTAAACTCACAAATTATTTGTGGACCACCTGTATATGTTAGGCACTGTGCTAGTGCTAAGGATATAGCAGTGAGGTACACCTGGTTGGAATCAGACATTTTAATGTACCACGAATACTTAGAGAAAAAAAAAGAAAGGAAAAAGAAAGAAAAAGCTACTGCAAGTAGATCTTGGGCAAACATCTCTTTCAAGTGGAATAACTGTATCTAAGACGATGAACTTGAAGGCACTTTGATTTATATTATCAAACTGCTTGAAGAAGGTTGTGGCAATTTATAATTCCCTCAGGAAAAGCCTACAGCGCCACCACCTGCGCACACCGCCAGCGCGGAGCACTCTTGACCGACGGCGAAGACACTTAGGGAGAAGTGGCAGCTCACCCTTCACACGCCGCGCTCTTAAATCCCTAAGCAAGTTCACCGCCTCTCACATGCCTATTTGCACTTCTTCCCTTGCAAAGTCTCTGCTCCTGTCTTCTGCCCATTATTCTATGGGGTGCTGACGTTTTTCTTATGGATCTGGAACCATACGTGCAGGATACTTTCCCTTCGCTTTACTTTCCGTAAATGTTTTCCTCATTTGCTACGTGCCTTTTAACTGTGTTTCTGATATTTAACACAGAGTAGCTCAAACATTTTTACAGTCAACTCTACTGATCTTTCTTTGGCTCTCCTTTATGGTTTTTTCCCATCTTTAGGAAACTTAAATGTATGACTGCATTTCCTTTTAGTTAAAAGGAAGTCTATATTTTTTAGATTTAACTCTTTAATCCACCTGAAGTTGGCTCCCCACTCCCCGGCCCCAAGTGTCTCTTCATAACAATTTCTAAGGCATCCTGCTAGACTTTCTGGACACGATCAATCACGGTGTTCACTGCTACAGTGCCAGGCGTGTTAGGGACCGTTTGTACCCAGTACTGCTAATTCTCACCACAACTCTGTAAGGGACATGACATTCTCCATTTTATTATAAGCAAAGGAAGCTGGAGGGAAAGTATGTTTCTAAGGCAAAAAGCTGGCAGGAGGCAAGTAGGCAAGTATTTGAACTTAGATCTGCCTGGCTCTAAAGCCTGTATTTTTTCCACTTTACTGTGCTCTCCAAAGTGATGCTCTTTCTCCCGAAACCCTGTAATATGTCCTGTCTGAATTATATGGCACCCTGACCACACTGTAAGGGTCACAAACACCAGCAAGTAGCATAAACAAGGGGCGGGGGCCAGGTGCAACACAGTGGGGAGTGGGGACCATGGAGCACCAGAGAGCACGGGGCCTGTATCCGGGGGGCAGCCACCCTACAGCTCCCTCTCTGTTCCCCCAGTGTTGCCTGATCTTCTGGGTTTTCCAGGGAAACTGAAAAAGGAGATTTTATGTGAACTCTCCTGAGTTATAAATTTTGGCAACTAACTCAGTTTCTTTAAAAACACTGAGAAGTATATACACAAAACAAGTCCAAGGACCATTTTCCACTTAAGAGCCGCCCAACTGAGCTGCTGGTGGACCCATCACATGACTCCTTCTTTTATGCCCATGTCCTGTCATCCTGTGTAAGCTCCCAGCAAGGCCACATGTGATCTGCCAGCCTTCTCTGATGCCCCTTTGCCATTCTACATGGTAGTGCCTGAAACAAAGCTCAGGACAGATATGCTGCTTCAAGTATCATATTCTTAATCTCAGTGATCAGTGCAATCAGAAATGGCCACAGATGCAAAATATGCTTCCAAATTAATGACCTTAGTCAACAGTGAGACATTTGGTTTCCAAGTCATTTCTGATCTCCTAGATGAGCTACTTATCTAGAAATTTTTCCACCTTTTTACTAAGAAGATGTTTATAAAAACAAAACACAAATGAGCAGAAAGGTCAAACAAAACAAAGTAGAAGCCTGCTACCTGTTTCTCATTTCCCAAGCTCACAGGAAGCATCTGACATGCAGTAACTATTATTAGTTTCTTCACTGGAGGCATCAGGAAAGGCTTCGAGGCTACAGTGGGCCCTTGAAGCCTGGAGAGGACTTCAGCTGATGAGAAGGTGGAGAGCACGCCTAAGGAGCAAAGAGACAATTCAGCAGAATGGTGCAATCACACAGGGAACAGCGAGACACCAAAGTCAGCGGGCACCAATTATGTAACGATCTGACAGTCTGGTGGAGGAGTTTACATTTACCCTCTGTTCCAGTAAAGCACATAAAGACTTCTGAGTTGGAAAACAAAGTGATGAAAGCACTGAGCTCAACCTTGGCTCTCTGCTCCTCTGTCTCTATTCTTTTGCCCTGAATTGATAATGTGCAGTTCCATAGCTTTACATACTATCTAGATTATTAGTTTCAATTCAGTTCAACAAACGAAAAAGTGATTGAACACGGTGCCTCAGCTACCTCACCTGTATGACGGGGATAACAGAAGCATCGACTTGACAAGATTACTGGGGGCTGCAGGTAAAGCACTGAGAACACGGCCAGGCACAGGGTCAGCACCACACACTGGTTACTGCTCACCATCCCTCACTGCTGCCCCCGTGGTCATCATCCTGACGGCTCACAAATGATGCCTCTGGCACAGGCCTGTCTTCTGAAGCCAAGACTTCACAGCCAATGTCCTGCTTTGCATTTGGAAGCCTCAAGCACTTCCAACCTAGCATGTAGAAGAAGGAACTCTTGATTCCCTCTACAGAGTCTCCCTAAACAAGAGCAAAATAAAATGCAACCCCCCCTGCACCTCCTTTATCTGAGTAACAGTACCTCCATCCACCAACTGCTCAAGCCACAAACCTGGTTCACCCTCAAAAATATACCTCAAATTCATTTTCTTTGTTCCTCCCCACTGCCACCATCTAAGTCCAAATCAGCAGTCTCCCACTAAGAACACTGAAACAACCTTTTATTTAGTCTCCTACTCTTGCCTCTCCCTGAATTATTCTTCACACAGCAGCCAGAGTGCTCTTTTAAAAATATAAACCAGAGCATGTCACAACCTCATTTACTCCCATTGCACTTAGAGTAAAATCTAAAATCAGAGCTCTAACCACATGCTGTAATTATGTCTCTCCGTTCATTTGATCATTTTCTAGCTCCTGTGACATCCATGAGGGCAGGGCCCCCACCTGCCATATTTACTGCTGTATCCACAGAGCTGAGCACAGTACCTGACACACAGTAGGTGCTCAATTAATATTTGTGAGCAGGAGGAGAGAGAGAAAGTGAGCTGTTTCTGAAAATACCTGGCATCTGGGTATCAGAACTGAGGCAGAAAAGATTCGAATTAAAGATACCAGAGTGGGAAAAGGTCATTTTAGTATTTTAGACAGGTGGTAAAAAAAAAGCCTGGAATGAAGCTGCTGTTAGAAGGATGAGTTTTTCAGACATTTCAAGAAAGAATTAAGAAGATTTGGGAATTAAAACAATTAAAATGAGAGAATAGGAAGAACTGAAAATAACTTACAATGTAAACCTGATCAAGAGATTAGTGACATCATGAACTTATGAGCAGGTGAAACTGGAGTTTTCTCAGAGAACAATAATAAATCTAATTTTACAATTTCAGGTTAGAAGTCACACACTGTTATAAGTGGAAATGTCTTGTGAACATGTACAAAGTGATGACTAGAACTTAAGATAAAAGTCAAAGCTGGAAATAAGATTCAGAAGTTGCTCCGGCCAAAGAAGAAATGGTTGAAGCCATAAGAACAAATGAAATCTCATTTATGCACTTATTTGATCAAAATGCACGCACGCACACACACACACAGTGCTAAATGCTGGGGACACAACGATAAACACGACAGACGTGGACCTTGCCTACAGAGCGTTTACAGTCTACTGCTCGTTCACCATTTTCTAAAAAGTAACGCAGACGATAACAGAATCAAAGACAATCTTGAACATCCGTATTTAAGGGGTGTAAAGGGAAAAAAAACCTCAAAGGAGGCAGAGAAGTAGTGATCAGAAACGTGTGAGGATAGCTGAGATAACACAGTATTTCAGAAGCAGGAGGACTAGGAAGAGGAAGAGGCAGCTAACAGATGGCTGAGTTTCAGGCAGAGGTGCTGGATGCTGGTGACCAACGTTACAAGGGAGAGGAGAATGGTGACTGAGGAAAGGCAGAGTACTCGCTCTTTAGGACAGTGGTATCAGTACACAGCAGCCTGGTGGAATGGAGCTAGGGAGCATGTGTTCCAAAAGTGAGTTAAGTTGTAGGAAAGGGAGACTGCAGATAGAGACAACTCATCCCAGAGTCTGTGCTTCAAAAGCAAAAACAAAACAAAAAAAGATGTTAAGAGTGTCTGCAGAATCAAGCAAAGGGTTTTCTCAAGACGGTAAGAGATAGAATAGGAATTTCCCTAGCTCTGTGGTCCAAGAATCAGATACATGGTAGAGCTGCTTGAAAAGTATGGTCAAGGCTTTTTTTCTGCAGACTGAAATGATATTTGAAAACTAAATGCCAGCATGTGCTCCAGCTACTTAGCCTCTGCTGGAGCCAGCTGTCCCTTTACTTGTCTGACCTCCCAAGTTATGACTATGCCAAAATGTCCTCCTCTCCTCTTTCTTAATCATTTCTTTCCAGCTTGTTTTCCCAATTAAATTGTGGTGTTGCCTTGCCCTTGAGAACCTGTCTGGCTTTTAGACAGCTTCGTGGATCATCAAAGCTTGCAGCTATATTTGGACTGCAAGGTTGTTTCTACAGCACGGATATAAGAACACAGCTGGACTTTTTGTTCACAGTGGTAACATATCTTTTAAATCTGACATAAATGAAACATATTACTTGTGGAAATTATGAAAACAGAATAAAGCTAGGACCCCACAAAGGCTTCTCCACAGTTAGTCTGCTGACTCAAACCACACTTTCAGTGGCGGCATCCTCAACATCGATATGAAAAACATGACTTTAAAAAAAGCAGCTGTTTCTGAAATAAGAATCTACCAAAGTAGGAGGCTAGCTGGAAAAGCACAGATTTGAAATGACTGAGGTTATCTGTTCGAAACAGTTTTGAGCTCACTTGCTGCATACAAATCTCTGGGTTTTCATCAAACTCTTCTCCTGATTTTTGACATGGATTTGGCATGGAAGGTTCTAGTGAGGTGAGTGAGAATACTAAGCGTGAGGGACTGGCATGTGCAATCCATCATCCTATACCAGGCGAACCCAGGGATCTTAAGAGGCAAATGCAGTTTACCGTGAAACACCTACCGTCGGTGTCTGCTGTTCAGATTTGTTGTTGATACGGTATTGGGGGTGGGGTGGGGGTGAGACGTCACTGAGTTTAAGCAAAAACAAGCTTGGCTTTACACTTACTGTTATAGTCATTCTAGCTACTCTGAATGTGCATTTAAAACCAGAAGACTGAATGTAATGAAGATGCCATTCCTGGTGATATAATATTTCCAAGAAACAAAACTTAAAGGAACGGCTATTTTGAAAGAGCTTCCACTCAAGACTGTAGCACCAGAAATAAACACTCTCCTTCCCCGAAGAGCACACAGAACAAATTCCACGAAGCCTGATATCCAGCTGACCCCAGTCACCAGCAAAAGTGCAGGGTTCGCCAGCCACCCATTAAATCAGAACACGCATTCCCAAACCATTCCGGGACATGACCCGATCAGACATAACCCCCCCCACGCAGCCCTGCGCCCCCCGCTGTGCGCGCCAGAATGCTCCTCCAGTGACGAGCAGCACCCCTGGATCCTCAACGCCATGTGCTCCGAAGGTTCCCTCTACTTCCCGTCCTAATTAAAACCTAGGTCTCTCCAGAAGATTCCGAATGCTCTGAAACTCGTTCTCCTGCAGAAGGTGATCACGTCTCTCACACCTACAGAGCCAGGGGATACTCCTTATTAACGCTTTCAGACCGCTGTTCCCATGCCTCTCTTGAAACCGCCTGCTGCTCTGAGCTCACGTCATTGAAGCTGTCCACCTCTCTTCTTCTCTGCCTTGGTCCCAGGAGGTATAACAACCTTCTAATTGGTCTCCTGGCTTCCACTCTTGCTCCTGTCTAGTCTGAGCTCCACGCAGTAGCAACTGACCTTGTAAAATTTCAAGCAGATCACATCGCTCTTCTGCTTGACACATTTCAATGGCTTCTTGATGTACTTAAACTCCGCTCCTCCCTGAGGCTCCTGAGTCCCTGCGTGACCTGGCCCTGCCCGCTCCTCCCACCTCATCACCTGCTACTCTCCTCGCCTGCCCACTCTGCTCCACAGTGGGACCTCCTCCCCCTTCCTCAAACTCACCCAGCTCTTTTCTGCCTCAGCTAAGCAGTCATCCACCATGAAAATGTACCCTGTGAAAGATGAGAAGATTACCAGAAGGCTTAGAACAGTCTTTTAGAGAATGGCACAGTGGAGGGGAAGAAAACGCTACCACTGAGACAAGGTTTAAAAAAAGTTTGTGAACAGACCCCATACCGAATCAGGGTGCACACGAACTTGACACATCACTTTAGAAAAGGCTGTTTTCCCAAGACTAAAAGCACAAATGGTGGCAATACAAAACTGGGAGGCTCTCTGCAAAAATTAATTATTCTCAGTGGCAGTCAGGCCCTGAATTCCAGCCTGAGACAAGGCCTCAAGGAAGCAAATGAGGAGTCCCACTTCCAAAAGATCTCATGTCTGTAGAGAATTCAGGTCCTACCAGGACTACTTATCTTTATCTGCTTAAACATGCACAAATTCATTTACCCACTCACTGACATTCTCCAAACCACTGCATGACTCTAGATACAGGAGCTCAAAAACTCAGTCACCATTCCTGATTCACAGGCCACTTCACCCTCCCCGAGTCTCCCCTGTACCCCCTCAATGAATGCCTTTCACAGGCCAAGGCAACCTTGGAGGTTAACTTCACTGCTGTTCATTTTCTTCTTCAATTTCCACATCTGAAAAATCACCGTAGCAACCACCATTTATAACAGCTTAAAAATTCACTGATTACTGCAACAACCTTCATGGTGCCTTTCATGGGAAAACTCTGTTACTTCCATAAAGCAGCTACCAATCATCACCCCATTTACAAAAAAGGAGTGAGTATAAATGAGGTGGGTAAGTGCTTTTTTACAAACATCAGTAACAGAAACAGGAAACAAAACCTGATTTGCTAAATTTCATTATGGAATGCATTAAAAAGATGATGGTTATCAAGAATTTCTTTCAAGTGGTTCTTGCCATTTCTCAGAACAGAGCTGTAATCAGAAGATGGGCTAATAAGCAGCATGGATGCCTGGAGAAGCCGCAGTGGGGGCACTGGCTGAGGTGGCCGTTCCGTTGCCATCCCATGAAATACTACACAGCTAGTTTGTCCAATTTTTAAATTTAAGCTCGTCAGTTTATATTATTTTGGGTTCTAATATCCTCATTTCTTCTAAAGTCCTGGAGAAATATTGGTGTCTATGATCAAAGTGACCTTTTCATGCTCCACTCTTCCCAGTAGTGTGTAAAATAGCAATCAGCAACGGAGGTTCTAGGAGCTCAAATGCTCTGGCAACTCTCAGAGCCTCTACCATTAAAAGTGATTTTACAACCATCTCTTTTGGTGATAAGAACCGAGTTTACACCCTTCAGAAGGTGCTAGAGAGAGGAATGGTTAGAGAAATGTTCAACTTGCCTCAGCTCAATCACCCTGAGGTAGACAGAAGCCCCTCACATTTTCAGGATTCAGGTGATGAAGGATAGAACTTATGCACGGTAATTTTCTAGAAAACAAGGCTTTTGGCATCTAAACCTCCAGTGCATCACAAACTTCCTATTATCTAATACCCCCCCCAAACTCAGCCATCATTGTTTCTATGGTAACCGACAGAGAAATAGCAGCCTGCCAAACGGCTTTTGTAGTTCCTTTCCCAGCTTGTTTTTCAGTATAGAATTAAAGCTATACTGGGAAAAGAACCAGACTAATCTTTATAACAGGGACATGATGCAGTTTGAAAAATACAACTGGGTTTGGGACACGAGCGTAGAAAAGCTTTAATGAGCCCAGCTCGGTAGAATAAAAAAGGCTACTGGTTTCTAAAAAATGTCTACTGAGGTATATTTGGTAAGCTTTACTTTTGTCTTAAGACAGGATATCCTGACGTTGGCCAGAAGATAGATACGATGCTACTGACTCAGGTTTAACTGAATTAACAAAAGAAGGGATGGGGTGAATGGAAGAGCAAGTCTACTATGCCCCCCAAGTACCTTAGTATCATTAACAGAAGTGGTAAATTGACTCTCAAATCAAAACGAACGAGCAGGAGTGGACAAACCTGGACTAGAGGACAGTGAAATGGGGATGAGCACCTCGGAGGGGCGGACATACCATCCTGGGGATGATGCACGCGTGAAGCCGCCTGAGCCAAAGGCATGAATCAGAGGGGCACTGATGCGGAGGAAACAACTCTCTCCTTACCAGCTCAGCACAGCGAGAAACTGCGAGGAGTGCAATGCGTGGAACTGGGGCAGCTTTCAGAAGATCAGCAGCTACAGAGAACTACGTGAGGTGCCAGACTGCAAAACAAACAGCGGCTGCGGGGTGGAGGAGTTTGAACGTTTAAAAAAAAAAAAGGCTAATTCTCTTTGAAAGCGGCCCCAAACAGATGCTTTTCTGTCTCAAAACTGCATACTTGAATGAAGTACAGGAAATCTCATGATTCCTTTATGTCACCTGTAGATGAGAAACTTTACTCAAGTCAAACAGGTATTACCTTCTTCTCCTCTGATAGGTTAAAACTAACTGAATTTTGAAAGAGATGTCCTCCCACAACCTTTAGCACACTCCAAATGTCTTGCTGCCAGACATGAAAATTACAACTTATAGTGGCAGAGCGAGACAGGTTCCTAGAACTACAGAAAGAAAGACTCCTACGAATTCCACGCAGAAGACTAATCTAATTTATACTTTTTATTTTATCTTTTACCTTGAGTTGTACAATATGAATCATGAGCCATGTTCTCAAAGCGATCACCATGGTTGAGAAAGAAAAGCAGACAGATTTGCAATAACCATGTCCTTTCAAATCCTTCAGAAAAGTGGTCATTACACTGAGATACAGATGATGCACTCTAAGATACCTTTCCAAGGATGTGAACTCAAAAAAAGGCTTCTGTACTTCAAGTTTAGCTAGATTTAAGGAGCCCAAGATTTTTTAAATCTGTTAAAGAAACTTGAAGAAATCTTTCCAAAAGTTTAAACCTGGGTTTTATCTATCCTAGAATGGAATTTATAGGTTCCGGAGGAAAAAAGTAACTTTTAAACTGTATTCACTAACACATGATTATAATTTCAAATATACTGACCTTCAATTTCCCCATCTTAAACAAAAGCCAGTTTTGCATCAAATTCAATCATAGTTAAGACTATGCTGGAAACCAAGACTTATTAGAGTCAGTAACCTGACATACTGACACATTTACATTTCTTCCCAAATCTGTTTCCTCAGCCAGCTTTGTTTCAAGACCTCAGACAAATTTTCTTACTTATCAGAGCTGTACTTTCATCAAGTCAGCTGCCACAGTTATAGCGCAGATTCCCCTGCGACTGGCAGGCAACTGAAGGGGCTTAACCACGTTTTCAGCGTTTCATGGCCTGTGCTTTCACACTCGTGTTCATCAGAATAGCCTCTAAGAAGCCTTGAGAAGACAGTTTCAGTAAGTATGGTCAGTCCCCTCTCACACAGAGATCCTGTTCCAAATGTTTGCCCTCAGAAAAAACATTATGTGGTAGTTACATTTTCCATCCACACAAGAACCTATAACACAACTGAATCATATTACCAAGAAATAGCTCTTGATCACCATGAATATGTTTTTATATGAGAAAATGAAGACCTTCAGCTGCCTAGAGGGGAAAAGGAATAGAGGTATTCTGGGCACCAGAGTACGGTTAACACTTAATAGTTGGAAACTGCTTGTACAGTATAACTGATTATCCAGAAAGCACGCTTTGGGAATTTTTAAGCTTAAAATCTATAAATAGGCCAAAAATATTTTTTAAAAGGGATGATGGTGGTGGTGATGAATGAACATGGGCAGAGCAGCAGTAACTGAATACTTAAATACTTGGCAACAAAGAAAATAGCGGCAAAGAACCGGAGACTTGCATTACACCAAAGATTATATTGGATACACTGCAGTTTGTTTTCCAATCAGAAAGCTGGAAGGATAACTCTGGGAGGGCGGCAGAGCACTAGCATGGGCCAGGTCATGAGCTCCAAGAGGGGAAAGATGACTGCATTGCACTTACTCATTGCTATAGCCACAGCTTCCAGGACCACGCCTGGCAAAAAGGGGATATTCTATATGTCTGGCTTGAGAAGAGGGTCTGAACTTTAAAATAAGACACATGGTATTTCTCCGCTATTCATACAACAGGAGACTTACTAAGGGCGGGATGAATTCTTCACATGTGTGAACTTGGGATTTAACTGAGTGGAAGTCTGCATATGAAAGCATAACCATACCGAAAAAGAATATGGGGGACTTCCCTGGTGGTGCAGTGGTTAAGAACCCGCCTGCTAATGCAGGGGACACAGGTCTGATCCTTGGTCTGGGAGGGTCCCACATGCTGCAGAGCAACTAAGCCCATGCGCCACAACTACTGAGCCTGTGCTCTAGAGGCCGCGAGCCACAACTAGAGCCCATGCTCTGCAACAAAAGAAGCCACCGCGATGGGAAGCCCATGCACCACAACGAAGAGTAGCCTCCACTCACTGCAACTAGAGAAAGCCTGTGTGCAGCAACAAAGACCCAACACAGCCAATAAATAAAATAATTAATTTAAAAATATAAAATAAAATAAAATAAAATAAAAAGAATATGGCAAAGGCTGGGGCGCCTGCTTCTCAGGTGGTACTCCCTGGGACGTGAGAAGGCTGACTGCCAGTGAAACTGTGAAGGCTATTCAAAATGCTCAGGGAGCACGTTGACTCAGTAAGTCACTGGCAACTGGCAATCCCCCACTAACAGAGACCAAAGCTTCTGTGTAAACAAAAGCAAAGGAAACCCAGTCAATGTAAAATATACCAACAAAAGGTACTCAATGGCATAAATGCAAAACAACACAATATGCTTCAAAATACCATGCTTGGAAACCCAAATACATGTCAGGAAAACAGCCCAAAGAAGTACATCTGATGAAGAACAGACATGAGCACTGACTGCCTGATAATTATGTGGTCTGGATTAGGTCATACTCAAAACACAGCGTTGTAGGCCTTCCACGCTGACTGGGTCTGGTTTAATGTTATAAGCTAAATGACTGGGAACCTCAGTTAGAAGAAAACACAAATCTTGGAATTAAGATGATTTGGTAGAGGTTTGCTCTTTTCTTAGAGTTCCTACTATCTATTTACCTTAGTCCTAAAGTTCTACCCTTTTTGATTTAAAAAAACTAACAGCCCTCATATCCCTCAAATGTCTTGTCTTTTAATATAGGCAAGAGCTGGGCTGGACAACTAAAGTTAGTCTACAGTTTAGCCACTGCTTGTCTGATAATCTGGCTTGAATTTCCTCTCTGAAAGAGTTACAGATCCATGTGGATTTCAGGAGCAGGCTAAGAAGGCCATGAGGGTGCATGTGATGCTCCTTCACAGAAGAGAGGTGACACTGCCGGGAAGAACACTTACTTAAAACAAAGGTTTCCTCAAGGGCATCTTCCTCGAGCCTCCTTCCTTTCCCTTCTTGCCCCCACTAACATGAACCTTGCCTTTACAAGCCCTCCTTCCTACCATCTATCATAATTCCAATTACTTGAGTAATTAGTAACATCGGTCTACCCCTATTTCTTTGAGGACAGGGACCACGTCTGTCCTTTCCACCAATGGAAATCAGCCTCCAGCACCTGGCACACGGCAGGCAATCTCCATTGCACGAGTAAATGAATGAATGGCTTCTTTGGAAGTCAAAAGTTAACCATGGGGGTAAACGATCAGTGGAAAACACTTCATCAACAAAACACACGCTCTAATCCCCTAAATCTGAAAATAGGAGCCTTTTAGGAGCTCAACTTTTTTCACAGAATATTAGATGGCAGGAGGAACTTAAAATAAATAGACTACTCACTGGTAAGGGCTTCTTTCTCATCTCAAACATGCGTGTGGCACCAAAGCTGAGCGAAGCAATGATGGGGCACCTCCCCAGCGAAGGTTCATCATCGCTGTGCCAGTCCACGCTGTCCTTCTCATTTCGATAAAGGTTGCAGAGCAAGGAGTTGAAGGTGTGGCCAGTGTTCTCTTCAATTTGATTCTTCAGCGTGAGCAGCACAGGATGCCACTGCAATCAACAGGCCAAGAAAAGGGACAGAGACAGTTCACATAAGCCACATGAAAAAACCAAAGTGCAAAATGAGTCACGTTATAAACAGGGGCATGGAATAAGCAAACCACCCGAAACATAAGGCCAGAAGAGTCATTTAATTCTCTCCTGTTATTTCTACTTTGAAGCAAGCTGACTTCTGCCATTTTATTAAGGTACTAAATTTGGTGTCGCACCATAATTCAAAAAGACACATGCACTCCAATGTTCATTGCAGCACTATTTACAACAGCCAGGACATGGAAGCAACCTAAATGTCCATCAACAGATGAATGGATAAAAAAGATGTGGTACATATATACAATGGACTATTACTCAGCTGTAAAAAACAATGAAACTGGGACATTCTTAGAGATATGGATGGACCTAGAGACTGTCATACAGAGTGAAGTGAGTCAGAAAAAGAAAAACAAATATCGTATATTAACACATATATGTGGACTATAGAAAAATGGTACACATCAACCAGTTTGCAAGGCGGAAATAGACGCACAGATGTAGAGAACAAACATATGGACACCAAGTGGGGAAAGCGGGGAGGGTTGGGGGGGAATGAACTGGGAGATTGGGATACCAAATTGTACACTCTAGATATATGTAGTTTATTGTATGTTAACTGTATCTCAATAAAAGTTCTTAAAAAAAAAAAAAGAGAGAGACAGCATAGGGTCTTGGTTAAGTGCATAGACCCTGGGCTCAGTCTGCCCAGCTCCAGCCTCTGCTTGGCCACTCACCAACCCCAGGACACCAAACAGCATTTTAATTCCCATTTAATAGCCATTTAGCCTCAGGGAGTTCATTTGTAAGATGGAGATAAAAACAGAAGCTGTTTCATCCAATAGAGCCCAGGATCTGACATGTTAAGTGCTCAATAAACTCTGGATATTATTTTTGTTAAAAAAAAAAAAAAAAAATTTGGTGTAGCAACGTCATGAAGACCAGGCCTATCCACGCATCTCATCCTTCCCACGTTACATATACAGCCCTCGCAAAAAAGCAACTGTCAATATACTCAGGACAGTCGCCTCAGTAAGTCACTGAGGTGGCACACGCAGCAGTAAGCCTGGCTTGTCACCACAAGAGTCAGCAGATGCAGACTGAGGTCTGAGGAGTGAAACAACTCTTCTGCTGGGCGGCCCTCTGTTCCATTCCTATGTTATCATGAATGGCAGAACTGCTCTCCCTAAAAAAGATATTTAATATTTCCAGAGTGGCAAACTTCCTAAACACAGAACCTGGAGGGGAAAAACATTCTACAGAATGGAATCATGACCTGGCTGGGAACTACAGAAGATTTAAACAGAGTCCACAGCCCTGCCTCCTTAGCACCGAGTTCACTTCCATAGTTTATGTGCAGAACTCACCATCCTGCCACGTACACTTCAGGAAGCTATGACCCCTAACCTCAGGTTGTACCTGGGAGCTACAATCAGCATAGCTCATACTGGTTCTTGTTAGAATTCTATGTCTTTTTTTTTGAGTCTTTGGCTTTAGTTTTTATCTTCTATTTTTTATTATATTTTTAACGTATGCTGCTTAGATTCAGTACCATAGATAAACTAACACATATATTTACATCCTAATGAAATTATCCCTGAGGGAGCCATAATATTCTTGGCAGTTCTTTAAAATGCACATGATTACAGAATTCTATGTCTTGACTCCAAGAAACCTCAAATGCTTTACAGAGATTCCTGTAGGACAGGGTTCTCATATACCACTATCAAAAATTATTGAGGAGGGAATTCCCCCTGGCTGTCCAGTGGTTAGAACTCCATGCTTTCACTGCTGAGGGCCCAGGTTCAATCCTTGGTTGGGGAACTAAGATCTTGCAAGCCACATGGCACAGCCAAAAAAAAAAATTATCAAAGACCCCAAAGAACTTTTGTGTATAGGGTTATAGCTACAATAGTTACCATATTAAAAATTAAAACTAAAAAATTTTTTTTTCATTTTTGGCTAACTCATTTAAAAAAATAACCCCATTACACATTAACATAAGTATTATTTTATGAAAATTAACTATTTTCCATTACAAAAAATTGTTGGGAAGAGGGGCACTGTTTTGCAAATCTCTTTAATGTCTGACTTAATAGAAGAGAGTTGATTCTAATACCTTCTTCTGCATTCAATCTATTACAATATGTTGTTTTTGTTGAAACGTATAAAGAAAACTGCCTTCACACAGATATGCAGTTAGAAAAAGGAAGAATCTTTTATAGCCTTTTCAAATAATCATAGATAGTCTTTGATATTACACCAAAAGTCAACTGTACTGATGTCTTAAAGATCAGATGCAATGTGGAATTTGACCATATCAACAAACTTTTCATACTGCTAGATCTAAATCCACCGGTCCAGGTTTCCCTAGTGGCACAGTGGTTAAGAATCTGACTGCCAATGTAATTTTTCACAGAACTAGAACAAGAAATTTTATGATTTGTATGGAAACGCAGAAGACCCTGAATAGCCAAAGCAATCTTGAGAAGGAAAGATGGAGTTGGTGGAATCAGGCTTCCTGACTTCAGGCTATACTACAAGGCCACAGTGATCAAGACAGTATGGTACTGGCACAAAAACAGAAATATAGATCAATGGAACAGGATAGAAAGCCCAGAGATAAACTATGGCCAACTAATCTATGACAAAGGAACCAAGGATATACAATGGAGAAAAGGCAGCCTCTTCAATAGCTGGTGCTGGGAAAATTGGTCAGCTACATGTAAAAGAATGAAACTAGAACACTCTTTAACACCATACACAAAAATAAACTCAAAATGGATTAAAGACCTAAATGTAAGGCCAGACACTATAAAACTCCTAGAGGAAAACCTAGGAAGAACACTCTTTGACGTAAATCACAGCAAGATCTTTTTTGATCCACCCCCTAGAGTAATGGAAATAAAAACAAAAATAAATAAGTGGGACCTTATGAAACTCCAAAGCTTCTGCACAGCAAAGGAAACTATAAGCAAGATGAAAAGACAACCCTCAGGATGGGAGAAAAGATTTGCAAACGAATCAAGAGACAAAGGATTAATCTCCACAATATATAAACAGTTCAACCAGCTCAGTATTAAAAAACAAACAACTCAATCCAAAAATGCGCAGAAGACCTAAATAGGTATTTCTCCAAAGAAGACCTACGGATGGCCAAGAGGCACATGAAAAGCTGCTCAACATCATTAATTCTTAGAGAAATGCAAGTCAAAACTACAATGAGGTATCACCTCACACCAGTTAGAATGGGCATCATCAGAAAACTGACAAACAGTAAATGCTAGAGAGGGTGTGGAGAAAAGGGAACGCTCTTCCACTGTTGGTGGGAATGTAAATTGTATACAGCCACTATGGAGAACAGTATGGAGGTTCCTTGAAAAACTAAAAATAGAACTACCATATGACCCAGCAATCCCACTGCTGGGCATATACCCAAAGAACACCATAATCCGAAAAGAAACATGTAGCATAATGTTCATTGCAGCACTATTTACAATAGCCAGGACACGGAAGCAACCTAAATGTTCATCAACAGATGAATGGATAAAAAAGATGTGGTACATACATACAATGGAATATTACTCAGCTGTAAAAAGCAATGAAACTGGGACATGCTTAGAGACATGGATGGACCTAGAGACTGTCATACAGAGTGAAGTGAGTCAGAAAGAGAAAAACAAATATCGTATATTAACACATATATGTGGACTATAGAAAAATGGTACAGATCAACCGGTTTGCAAGGCAGAAATAGAGACAAAGATTTAGAGAACAAACATATGGACACCAAGTGGGGAAAGCGGGGAGGGCTGAGGGGGGAATGACTTGGGAGATTGGGATACCAAATTGTACACTCTAAATATATGCAGTTTATTGTATGTTAATAAATAAATAAACAAAAAAGAAGAATCTGCCTGCCAATACAGGGGACATGGGTTCAAGCCTTGGTCCAGGAAGATCCCACATGCCGTGGAGCAACTAAGCTCGTGTGCCACAACTACTGAGCCTGTGCTCTAGAGCCCACAAGCTACAACTACTGGGCCTGCATGTCACAACTACTGAAGCCCGCATGCCTAGAGCCTAGGCTCCACAACAAGAGGAGCCTACACACTGCAAAGAAGAGTAGCTCCCACTCACCACAACTAGAGAAAGCCAGTCTGCAGCAACAGACCTAACACAGCCAAAAAATAAATGAATTTATAAAAAATAAATGAATAAATAAATAAATAAATGCACTGGTTCAGTGTGCACTTTGAGCAGATCTTTTAATCGTCCATGATTCTGTAACATCAAGCACTGGTCACTTGGAAAATATTGGTTCACTGAGTTATGCAGACCCTTTCACTACTGACATATTTCGTTATATAATATCAAAAAATCACCTCCATTCCTATTACCACTGATCTCTTCAGAAAAAGCTAAGTAATGGGAAGAGGTCAGGCTTAAGGTGGTAGATAAGAGTTTTTCCAGAATTCCTAATATTTCTTTGAAACCTCAACTTTTTATCATTAGTAACAAATCCTGTCCATTGTTTTCCTGGAAGTGACACTTCATTCATTTATGAGAAAATGTCTGCTGAATACTCGTCTGAGTAACTAGTTTGTGTGCCAGTTGTTCTTCCAAGTAAAATGCTCCATGATAAAAGCAGCTAGTTCAGCTTACAGCTTAAACAATCACACAAGTGTTTTTCCGAGACACTCATCATAGTAGGTTTATAACAGGAGTGCGTTATGCATACTTTGAATTTCATAGAACAGTTTAAAAAAGATCAAGACAATAAAAGTGATAATGCTTACTGCTTCACCAAGGGACATCCTTAAACAAAACCAGCATTTTTTTTTTTTTTTACTGGAAGTGCACATAGTAAAGGAAACAGTGATGACTAGCACAGTTTGGTTGTAACGCCTTGATTCATGCTAAGGCACCAGCAGTTCTACTCACCGTTCCTTTTGTATCACCAGTGCAAATTCAACACAGTGAAAAATGTCACGTAATCTTAGTATTACCATAAAAACAGTTTTGTCTTTGTGGATTCCCAAAAAGAATTTCGTGGACTTCCTCCAGGGATCCACAAATTCTACTTTAAGAACTGCCACTTTAAAGAACCCCTTGAAAGTTCATGTTCTGTGTTTGCAAGTGAAGAAATGGACTAGGTATATCCATTATTTGGTATATCCCATGACTACTGTCAGATAAAACTTCCAGGGAGCATATGTGGAAATCACTCAGCTTCACTGTCACGTGGAAATCATGGTAAAAGCTGGCATTCCTTGTTATGGATATTAGCATTACATTCTAAGGAGAGGATTTTATTTATTTTACTGAGTTAACACTGCTTTATAACATTATATAATTTAACATGTACAACACTATATTTCGACTTCTATACGCTGTACAGTGTGCTCACTACCACAGGTTCCATCCATCACCACACCGTTGATCTCCTCCATCCATTTTGTCCTCCATTCTGTCCCTTTCCCTCTGGTAACCACTACTCTGTTCTTTGCATCTACATGTTTGGGTTGTTCATTTATTTTACTAGTTTTTTATATTCCACATATGAATGAAATCATATGGTGTTTGTCCTTCTCCACCTGACGTACTTAACATAATACCCTCAAGGTCCATCCATGGCCTCACAAATGGTAAGACATCACCTTTTTCACATGGCTGAGTGGTGTCCCACTATATACACACACACACACGCACCACATGTTTATCCATTCCTCTGCTGATGGGCACCTCAGCTGTTTTCAGATCTTGGCTGTTGCGAATAATGCTGTGATGAACACGGAGGTGCACGTATCTTTTCAAATCAGTGTTTTCATATTCTTTGGATAAATAACCAGAAGTGGGATAGCTGGATCATATGGTAGCTCTATTTTTACCTTGTGAGGAATCTCCATACTGTTTTTCACAGTGGCTGCACCAATTTAAATTCCCACCAGCAATGTAGGGGGGGCTCCCTTTTCTCCACATCCTCACCAGCACTTGTTCTTTCTTGCCTTTTTGATAGCAGGTGTGAGGTGATATCTCACTGTGGTTTTGATTTGCACTTCCCTAATAATTAGTGATGCTGAGCATCTTTTCATGTTGTCCAATTGTATGTCCCCTTTAGAAAAATGTCTATTCAGCTCCAAGAGGATTTTAAAAAATAAACAGCAATAATAAACAAAACTTAGATCAATAAAACAAATGTTACTAAACTAACATAGGCTAGTTCAAGAGAATAAATTTGAAAATGAAATTCCATAATAATGTTAGCAAGCTATATTTCCTATTTATTTTATGGCTTTAAGCTTTTCTTCATGGGGAAAAAGATCAGATGCTAGAATTATACACTTAACAAGAAACACAAGAATGTAAAGGAGGATAAGAGCTTTTCGGCAATGTGACTGAGAAAGTAATTAGCACTTCCCTTGACTTGCTTAGGGACTGAGCACTGTGATAACACCAAGTTTGCATTATGTTTCTAAGTGGATATATACATTTTCTTGGTTATTTTTGGTGGTGAAGTAAGGAGAAAAGGAGAAAAAAAAGGGAATAATGAACTAGAGGATTAATTTAGACTCTCCAACCAATACTCTATATACAGAGCCCTCAGAACTGAACGTCTAAATTAAAATTCAGCGTCATCTCACTGTTCGGTGAAGACATTCTATCCTTAAAAGACACTTGAGGAAAAGAGTATGAGAAAATATGAACCATAAAAGTAAAAGGACCTATTCAGTGGACTTCAAACAGTGTTTTGTACAGACCTAGGCACCACAGAGGTGCCTCTGGGATCACAGCAGGAGAAAGGAGAGGTCAAGCTGGTGGGACTGCCAGTCAGTCAAGGTACTCTTTTATTTTCATACACTGGGTTCACAGAAGATTTAGTATGAAAAAAGACGAAAGGAAATTTCACTACCTGTGACTGAATCTCCTCCCGTGCTATGGGATACTAAGATTTAGGTAATAATAACTGTAAAATTAAACTGGTTCCCCCAACACATATATACACCTTAGGGAATCCCCCCTTAAAAAATATGAGACAGGGGCATCTCTTTTGATTTTGTTCCAGATGGTATACAAACTAAATCTATTAGCAACAAATACGAAGTTACGAGCCAGCCAAAATCAAATTAAAAAATTCTAATTTGAAAACCTTTATATCCAACAAAAGAGGCTTGAATAAATTATGCTACACATAAACTATGGAATACTATGTACCTATTAAATATAATGTTGTGAGATAATATTTAATGATATTAAAATATGTTAATGATATAGTAAAATAAAATGTAGTATATAAATAATTGATTTCATTTTTATAGAAAGATTCTCTACATATATGTGCCTAAAAAAAAAAACAAGGAAGACTGGAACCAAAACATCAGGTGGAAGTATTATCCAAAATTTTAATATTCTTCATACTTGTCTGTAGTTTCTAAATTTCCATAATAAACACATATTACTTACATTATAAGAAAAGGATGGTCATTTAAAAAATTCTTTTAAAGAGTTGTCAAAACGTCCCCAAGCATAAGTGCTCACTCTACTCAGGAGATCTTCATGCCTTATGTTTATTCTAAAGGAGTGGTTCTCAACCAAGGTCAGTTTTGACCCCCAGCAGATGTTTGGCGATGTCTAGAGCCATTTTTGGTTGTCACGACTGGGTAAGGGGTACTTCTGGCATCTAGTGGGCAGAAGTCACAGATATCGCTAAACATCCTATACCGCACAGGACAACCCTGACAACAAAGAATCACCCAGCTTGAAATGTCAGTAATATCACGGTTGAGAAATCCTGTTCTAAAAGATTAACTAGAATGAATAAGAACTTCTTCCCCACAGGCTTGTTTAATCCTCAACTTCTCTGCTATGACTGTTGACAAGAAGATAAACTAATTCTGACAGAAACATGGCCAGCAGTCTATGCTGCACTGGCCTAATTCAATTCTCTTCATGCTTCCAAGTCAACCTCAGACACAGAGGGTCTCAACGCTTCCCTGGGTCACACTCTAAATGCAGCCGTAGACATCAGAGCATACAGCTATCTCTTTATGTGAAAAAGCCATGTTCCATTCAGTCAATACTTTATCCCTAAATGCTTTAGGAAAATGGTAGTTTATGATAACAAATTACTAGGAGCTCTAAATGTGTCACATTTCTCTTTATTCCAAAGTCTTAAGCAAAACTCCATTTTCTTCAGTCTCTTTCAATAGAAACATAATATTATTTGCCAAAGGCAAGATTCCAGGGACTAAACAGAGAGCTATTTCTTGGATCTTAATTCCATCATCTGGACAAGCTTAATTTATATTACGAGAATCTCTTTGTCTGTCATGGGAATTTTTAAAAACAAAAGAAGCAGTAGAGACAGGCCAAAGCGATGGTAAGTTAGACATATGAGAACTGCAGCCACAGAGTGAACGCAAAGTCAACAAGAAAAGCAAAGGAGTTTTTCACAAATGGCAAAAGAGCCTGAGAGGCGGGAAGCAATGTCCTAACCTCACTGGTCAGCCATAAGGATTTGGCCCCACAGCAAATATGTACTAGGAGGTACGCAAAGGGCTATGGCCAGAAAAGCTTGGGGAAGGGGGGGATTAGGAAAAGAAATGATTCATTTCTCTGAAATCCTTGAGTCTGGGTCTAGTTTACTCTAGTTCCAGTCTATTCCTCATCCTCTGACATCATCTATGGAGCAGAAGCACGTCGAGGGCGACAGCACGACGACTCAGTGTGTGAACCCAGAGGCCTTTCTGAACTAGGAACCACCACGCGGCTCTGCAGGGCAGCTTATGCTATTTCACAGAACTCTACACTTATAGCAGATAGTCTATAAAACCACACCAACAACAACATTCCAACATACGTGAGGATTTGGTTCCATAGTGATTCTTGAATAAGTGTAAGGAAGTTCTCCATACCATGCTGTAAGTCTTGGCTGCTGGTAAGTTACATCTAAGAAAGAAAATACAGGGCCTTTGAAATGGTTTAATGCCATTTAAGGTGTACCTACTGAGTGTCAACACCATGCTTTGCAACATTTAAGAAGCTATGAGAAATACTAAGGAAGAGTAAGGATGGGCTCTGACCCAAGGTTCCACCTTCATGGAGGGCGTGGGATTTCAGGAGTAGAGTGGTGACAGCTAAAAGGAGGACGACAAGAGAAGTCATATTGGCAGGAACAGTGTGGGTGAAGCTCTGAGGTGAGAATGAATGGGACTTGTGTCAGTGATGACATAAACAAGAGTGAAGGAGTCACACTGCAGAGTAGAAGGGTTCAGATTAGGGAGGGTCTAATGCAGGATATGGAGTCTGAACCCTTGTAGGTAGGAACTTGTGGCACCAGCGTCCATACAAGAAACAAGACAATCTGTTCACCCACGTGCCACCACGGTAGAAGCCCTTTTGATTCCAAATGAAGAAAAAAATGTTCTGACCAACAATAGCATGTAACCAATTTTAGTCAGAAGTTTTTGATGTCCAATTTATTTAGAGAGAGTTATCCATGGATCTGCTATTTTCCTACAATTGATTTCAACCACTATAACAATAAGAACATATTATTATTATATAATAATAAAACCAGCTAACATTCACTGAAGGCTTACTATGTACCAGGCATTCTGTTAAGTACTTATCATGCACCATCTTATTTAATTATCACAACAACCTTATAAGATAGGTATTATTATTAGCTCTATGTTACAGAGCAGAAAATCAAGAATCAGAAAATTACTTAACTGTAATGTGTTTAAAATTAACACAATTACTTTGAAAGACAGAGCAAGCAATCGAAGCCACATCTGTCACCAAAATCCCTGCTGTAGAAACTGCTGGGAATTAGAAGGCTGCCCTGAAAGAGCTGACTCTCATTCTGATGCCTGAGTTACAAAAATGATGCCAGTATACTTTGCCTCTTTCTCCACCGAAAATTTAAATTCACTCCATGTACCAGAAAGGAAATTCTATGCTAGAACACAGACGCCCCCCAGTGAGCACCTCTGGTATAGCAGGTACTGCGGCTTGTGGATGCCCACAGAGGGGACCGCTCTGAGTCCGCTAATCTTGATAAGCTCAGGAGAATACTACAGCTGCTGAAGCTAAAGGAGACTGGACTCCTCTAGTGAAACTAAAATGAGAATAAAAAGCTGATAAAAAGGATCAAGAAAGAATATATGCCAAATAGAATGAGCAAAAAAAAAGCTCTGGAAGTTTCCATGAAGAAAGAGGAAAGTCGGCACCATTTACAGTAATAAAAACAGTGAACAAACACAAAGAGAGATAAGCTCGTCAACCACAGTTCGGCCAAGCCAAACTTCCCTTGGTTTCTTGAACTCCCACCTTCTGCCACGCTCTGAAAACCACTTGCTGTTTCTTCTGCCAGGAACACTCTTCCCTGTCCCCTTTGACCGGCTAATTCCTACTCATCCTTAGGGTTCCAGTTAGGTTTTGAATCTCTGTTTAAGTCTGGCTGTGGTGCAAAGAAGCAATGGTATTGGAAAACATTCTCGTAAGAAGACCAAACATCAACCACTGTGATCTCAGAGATCTACTTACCCTCCCTGATGCCGGTCCTCTGCTTCCAGGGAACATCCTGACAAAGCCGTTCAAATATCAAGTCAGCTTCTTTTAAGTCAACAAAGCCAAGATACAAACACACCCTTGATGCAGAGAGAACAGTTATTAACTAAAGAACACAGAAAAAGACTCATTAGACTCTAACCACTAGCCGAGCAAATTAATCTGGATGATGCTTCCTTTCATGGGTGGATGAAATCATCTTCCCACACCTCCAGAGCCTACCACCACCCAGATCACGATGCTCCGGATGGAAAACACACCTCTTTCAAGTCAAGACAAGTAAAAGAGGCAATGAAGGATAAAGAGGCACATGACAGCTTTCACAGATGTGGTTCAAATATTATCCCAGCACTGCTTAGCTGTGAAACCTTGGACAAGTTACTTAACCTCTCTGAACCTTGGTTTTTCTCATCTGTAACACAAAGACAATCTCCACCTCACGGCATCACTATGAAAAGTAGAATAACTAATGAAATGCTTGGCCCTGTGTTACTTTCACAATTGGCAGCCTTCTGAGACTATGCCAATTGTAGGGAAAGCAATCATTTATAACTATCAAAATAACTATATTCAAGTAAGGGTTCTTTCTCTCATTGGATATACACTTATTTCAACAATACCAAGTCAGCTCAAAATTGTTTTGGATATCTTTTTTCTTTAATCCTTTAAACAGCTTTATCGAGGTATAATTTACTTACTATAAAATTTGACTTAGCATAATGTCTTCAAGGTTTATCCACGTTGTAGCACATTATCAGAACATTTCTGTTTACGGTGGAATAAAATATTCTGTTCTATAGACAGACCACCTTTTGTTCATCCATTCACCAACTGATGGACATCTGAGTTGTTTCTACTTTTGCCTATTATGAATGTTGCTATGAACATTCACATACAAATCTTCGTGTGGATGTATGCTTTCATTTCTCTTGGGTAAGATACCTAGGATTGAAACTGCTGGGTCATATGGTAAATCTTTGCTTAACTTTTTAAGAAACCACCAAACGTTTTTCTAAAAGGGTTGTACTATTTTACATTCCCACCAACAATACAGGAAGCCTCTAATTTTCCACATCCTCATTTATAATAACACTTATTATTGTCTTTTTGATTATGGAAATTCTAGTGAATATAAAGTGGTACTTCACTGTGATTTTAATTTCTATGTCCCTAATATACTATTTCATTTTAACAATGCCTTTGGAGTTTCGCACACCTTTCTCAAGAAATGTTCTGAAAGCCCATGGAACATTCTCTTCAACAGCCTGTTGGTAGTAAACTTTCACTCATTGAAGGTACATTTCATTTTTTTTTAACAGTTTAACAATTTATTAATTAATTTTAACCAGTTGTCCAATTTAAAATGTTTGGATCTGAATTATTAGTTTTTTCCAGTTTTACTGAGATATAATTGACATACAGCACTGTGTAAGTTTGCAGTGTACAGCACAATGATTTGGCTTACACATATTGTGAGATGATTTTCTGAAAGAGCCAAAGCTCACCTGAAGCCATACCAGGTTAACAATGAGATGTGACCAAAATAATGCAACTGGTTTTCCTGTGCAACTATTAAACTTGCTTTAAAAGGGAAGTTCTGGAAAAGTTCTGAAAAGGGTTATGACAATGGCAGTGCACTGGACTAATTATAGAGGCTTTCAAGTCCAACAGCAACTCTTTCCAAGCAATTCATTTAGATACATAAGTTCTGATTTCTTTAAATGTCTCATTATTTTACAGTTGCATGCATTAAGGTGATGCTTTCAAAATGTTTCAAAACAATGACTAATACCTAATATATCCTAAATCATACATGCTCTAATTTTACTGAAATCTACATTTATATAGCAATATAACATAACTTAATAGATATTATATATAATGTATGATTAACATAATATACATAACAATGTCAATACATATAATGTAATTTAACAATAATAATATAATGTATCACTCACAGCACAGAAGTTGAGGCCAGACCCAACTCTAACATTAAATTACTATGTAGCACTAGGAAGAAGTACTCAATCTCCCTGGACCTCATTGCCTCATCTGAAAAACTGGAGAAGTAATAGTTACTATACCTGACAGAGAGGCTATAAAAATGTTTTGAAGCTAGTATAAAAGGAGATATTACCACAAATTACCCAGGAATTTAAGGGGCAGAAGTTACCTACTTTAACGAACGGAGTAGAATATTTTAAGAGACTATAACTCGGTGACAATTATAGTCCCCTTCTAGTGAGCATTCACTTACCTAGATATGCCTGTGGGTGAGAGGCTGATTTCATACACACCCTCTTTACTAAAGAAACAAAGCAAACAAAGACTTGTTAGTATCAAGTAAAACAATATACTGCACATAGCGGAAGGAAGGGTTGACCTTCAGAGTTCACAAAGTCCTAGCCCAGCAAAACCATTTCAAGAGGAGGGCGCACTATGAGGAAAGTACAGCCCCACGCGCCTCTGCCACCGAGGTAAGAGGCAAGATGGTGGTAATCATGAATGGCACTGGGAACAGAATCCTGACAAAAGCAGGCCACAGAGGCAAAGACCGGGACAAAATAAATTCCAGTTTTATCCCTTTATATTTCACCCATACTTCAGGCTGATGTGGTGCAAGAATCTATCACACAAACGGGTGCCAAATAGAGCATCCCCTCGGAGAGCCTGGAATAGAGATACACTGAACAGAAGCAAGTACAAGGTCCCCACGACCTAGCGCCACCTCCTGACAGTTTCCACAGACGCATCGGCCTCCAGGGTAATTACTGCTTGGACTCTCCGGCACACACCACCACGCGTCTAACGCCATGCTTTCCTACAAGCGGGCATGCCTCCCCGCCATCCAGCACCCCCAATCCAACCCATCCCCCAGCGTTGGTCCCGTGGAAAATTCTAATTCCTCCTTCAAAATCTCAGCTCAGCATCACCTTCTCTAAACCTTTCTTGACCTGTAATCCAGTCAAATAATGTTAACAATCTCATCCTCTGTTACCACTTACCTCTGTTACACCTTACCTACAAGTCTACTGTTCCAAGATATTCAGGATTACAGTTTATCTGACTACACGTCTATTTCATTTACTAGACCCCGGGCTCCTGAAGAGCTGGATTGGGTTATTTTTCTGTTTCCTAGTGCCTAGAACATAACAGATGAGCAGCAAAAAGCTTCCTGAAGTGGATCAAATGTGCAAAAGTATAAAACTGATACGGATGGGCAGGGTGGTGAGGTCTATAACCCACCATGGTGAGAAAACGGACCCAGACTGGACAGGTGCCTCTGTCAAGGTAACTGTGTCAGATCCTTCTCACGAGATAAGTTACAGAGAATAACATAAAGGGACACGATTTACACACCCTTCTCCATGTGAGTTAGCAGTTCCTGATCTCTGAGCTGGGCTCTGAGGTGGATGTGTGAGCCACTCTGAGCCAAAATGTAGGCAGAGTTATTGTCATAAACATGTAGCACACTTCAGACGAGATCGGGCGCGTTCAGGGTGGTATGGCCGTAGTAGCACACTTCAAAATGAGTTGCCTATAAGTTTCCTAGAGTGTGAATGTATAATATTTCAGTGTGATATATTTTGGGCCACGCTTAGAAACTGGCTCACTTCAAATGTGAGGGACATTTCTGGCTATTAAAAAAAAAATCTAGCATAGCCAACTTTAGATAAACAGAATTAACAAACCCTACAGTCAAGTAGGAATGAGTACTGTCATTTTCTTTCCCCTGACTTGGAAATTCACAACTGTCCATTATTTCAACCTGAATGTCCCATCTGTATCTTGTAACAGGTTTCACAGTTTTGTTTCTTCTCTTTACCACCAATGGAGGCAGTATCACATCTGCATTTACAAAACAATCAAAGACTGTTAGAGCTGCCAGACTGGGTCTTAAGTGATTATATAGTCCAAACCCTTAATATCACAGATAAGGAAACAAAAGTCCAGAGAGACAGCAATAACTTACCTAAGGACTAGTTACACAGCTAACTAGTGGCAAGGCCATAACTACATGGCTTCCTTGTAAGTATGATGACATTTGTGTTAGTTTCAAACTAACTAGTTTCTAAGATATACAAGTCAACCTGCAAACAGCCAAACAGCTTAGCACTTGCTTATGAACAACAGCATACACATAATGCTAACTTGCTGAAATAAAAGGATGCTGCCTACTGATAATTTACCTGCATCAGATGGAAACTGAGAAGGAGGAAAAGACGAATCAAAGCATCTTTCATCATTTTGGAAAAGAATATTTTAGACACAGATCAATATAAGAGAAATGTTTACTATCATTTAATTGCTCTGCAACAATTATGTGGTTTTAATAAAAGAACTGTAAGAGCATCTAGATTTCTAACAGTTTTCATAAGCACTGCTAATAAAATGATACTTAAAGGTTTTTTCAAAGAGTCAGGTTTCAATGACTCAAGAAAAAACCCTCTCTGTCTTTACCTAGGAGACATTTCAGCTACTATCTGCAGATATATTAGTGAAACAGGGTCAGGAAATCTATACCAGAGTCAGAGTTTAATGTACAGATATCTAGCTGCATTTTCCACACCATCAGCAAATTCAGAAGGGCTTCTCAAAAGACCAAGTTTAAAGACATCTGAGACAGGAACATCCCAGCCTAAAATTTAGACATGGATTGGCCATTATCTTTTCCAGATGGAAAAACCAGGGTGAGGGAAAGATCCTGGGCTCTCTATTTCACTATGCGCAACAGTTACAGGAGGTCAGCTATTTACTTACTCGATCACACGTGGCTCTGGGGCTCTGCGTACCACCTGCAAGGAAACAGCCAGATCTTCTTTATGAATGATTCCTAATCCTCAGGGAGGCTTACCTGCAGGATTACTGTATCCTCTCATTTCTAGGCAAAGTAAATCAGGTTTAAAACTATCTTTTTTTTATTCTAAGCTCTTACTCTCCCACCAGAAACTCTTGTTTCTATTCTTCTTAGAACTACTTCACAGTTACTAGTGGTCAGTAAAAGATGACAAAATTAAAATACACTTTCCTAGCAGTCAGCAGCTCTGGAAAAACCTTCCTTCCAAGGGATTTTTAAAAATAGAAGATATACTAGGAAATAAGGGATTTTAATCATTATTTATGCAATCATTACTACAGCAAGATGCTTGATTTTTAGCTCTTTTTTTCCCATGTTATTAAAAACAGCGTATCTTCATCCTTTCTTACATTTTTCCCCATGGGGAGAAAGCTAATAAGATCAGGCATTGTAGCAGCTGAAATTTCAATCCAATTCCAGAGGTATTTGCTACACTAGCATTTTTTAGGACTGTTAGAACTTAGATACCTAATGCAAGCTCTAGTCATTGTATAATCTCTAACCTCTAGTCATGGTACATCTCCTTGCCAAAAATATGGGAATTATACGTGCCTATAAATTGGGGTAAGACTACAAAGAATCCTCAGACATACTATGAAACTGATACTCAACATTTCACCATTACTATAGTCCTTTCAACTCTCTTTTTATTAGTGAGTTTATTCAGTCACTATTTGAGTGTCCACTATGTGACTGTTGCTTTTATAAATGAACCTTTGTTACTGCTGAAGAAGAAACAAGAATTTACCTCCTGGGGTTCTCTGAACACAAACTGTCTGTCAGACAGACGATGCTCCTTATTCACCCAGGTCTGACCAGGTCTCTGTTGGAGGTGGCTCTCAGCAGTGGGAGCTGAAGCAAGAGATAGGAGAGACTCAAACCTCACATCAATCGAAATGGGAGTCCACTATAAACCAAAGGGGTATACGTAAAAGAAGATGATACTTGTGTGTGTGCAAGCAGGTGCACACGCGCGCACACACACACACACACACACAAGATCCCCACAGGTTCTTGCCTGGCTGAGCAATGGCCTGGCTCTTTGCAGGGCCAGCCCAGGCTCCCTGCACTCGGGCTCGCCGTCTTTTGTCCTCCATGTTGACCAAGAAGGCTTCTGCTCTTAGCTTTCAGATTTCATTCCTGATTCAAACGACACAATGGTATCTGTTTCAAGGGAGAAAAAAAAGATGCTTTCAGTTGGGGTTGTGAGAGCTTGGACTACCAAGGGGTAATTATAATCCTTTCAAGCAGACCAGATGGCTCAATAGCAATCAGATCTTCTACATAGTATCAGCTTCTGACATCACAACACCTAAACCAAGAAGCCTACTAAGTTACTTGGGGATGCTGCTTTTAATGTTCATCTTTTGCAATGTTTATCTTTTAATGTTTATCTTATCACAGTACTTTCACTTCATTCACAAGAAAGCAGATGTTAAGAAATTCTAAAACCAGGATCTATCATAAACTATATTACCCTTTTTAGCCCCCCAAGAGCAGAACACAAAGAAACTGTAATACTCCACCTACACGAACATTCAGAAATAGGCTAAGACTCAGTTTCCCAGAGTATTTTCATATTCCATTATCACAAGCTGCATCAAACTTCCATGGAAGCTTGTTAAAAACACCTATGGCCTGTCTCAGAAGATGTGATGTAGGATGGATACAGGTGTTTGTCTCTGTAACAAGCACTGTAGATGATGATAGTCAGGTATGTAAGGCCCACCAGGTTAAGTGGCTCACCCAATGTCACTCAGGAAATCAACATAGGTAGGTTAACATTCAAATTTCATTACGTTCCAGTCTTCAGCTAAGTAAAAAAATCCACCTTATACTGAATGGCCAGTAATGCTAATTTGACTTTTTTGCCGATAAAAATCTAGCCCACAGTAAATACAGGAGCATGCACAGGTACAAAACAAAAAACAAAAACAGGAAGGTTGGGGGGGCGGGGGTGGGGAGAGTTCTGAACCCATAATCTGTTTTCATCTCAAATTCTGAAAGGCAATAGGCTCATTTGACAGCTTGTTTAGCCTACAGATTCCCAGCCTCACCTCCGGGCCTTCTGATTCAGTAGAATTAAGCTGGTCCCAGGAATCTGTATGTCTAACAAATTCCCCCAAGTGATGTCTCTAAGTTTTCTTATTCAATAGGTGGGGAGAGGACAGAGGCTGCCATCTGCCCCAAAGTTAATGGCAGAACCAAATACCAACTCTCCAGTCCCACATGATTTGTAGAGGAAGCCCTCATGTGACGTTTTCTCTCAGGTGAGGCCTTGAATTCTTAACACTACAATTAGCTATCTCTGTGTTCACGGGGGGGCGAGGTGTTACATGCACTGCACGGCTGTTGAATATAGATTCCCATCCCCGACCTACTGAATCTGCAGAGTCCCGTAACCTGTTCGCTAACCCCACCGTCCATGCTGAGATTCTTTACCGGAATCACGCATGAGGACCCTGCTGCGGCGCGAGCAGCGAGGGCTCCGGCTCCGGCCAGAGGACTCGCTCTGAATCCGGATCGGACACTTGCCTGAGGCAAATGCCTTCACGTCTCTGAGTCTGTTTCTTCCTCTGCGGACAGAGGAGCCAAACCCTCTCTCACGGTCCAGGTGCGGAGTAAGCGATCCTCGAAGGAAAAAGGGCCTGGCCCTCTAACGGGTAAGCAGCTTTCTCTGCTTTAGACCCTTCTTTTCCGGGAGGCCCTGGACCACGTCCCGGAGGTCGCCCTGGAAGGGACCTCAGGGCGGTCCCCACTCTCGCAGCCCCGGGCACCCAGCGATGGGGCGGGAGGCCGCCCCCGCCGGCGGGGCCGGGCGCAGGGGTTCAAAGCCGCTCGTCCTACAGCAACCCCCGCCGCCCCCGGCCCGCTCCCCCGCCCGCCACCCGGGCAACCTTGAGAGCCGGGAACTGACCCCAGCAGCTCCAAACCACAGGCCGCGGCCTCAGGCGCTTCCTGTGACGTCACGCGCCGGCGCCGCCGCTTCCGGCGCCACCCCCCCGGAGTCCGGGCGGCTCCGTGTGCCCCGCGCCCGGAGGGCCGAATCGCCGGAAGTGCGGATGGTGGGGCTGGGGCTCGAGGGGGGCGCGCAGAGGGAGGGTGCGCGGGAGCCCTGCGAGGCGCCGGGATGTGGCGAGGGTGGGGGTGAAGACGTGTTTCCTCGGCCGGAGTTCCTCTGGCCAGGACCCTCCACAGCCCTGGCTAGAGGCGGCCGAGCGCCCGCTGCTGTGGTCTGTGCGGAAAGGGCGACTGCGTCCCAGCGGGGCTGGCGGAAGGGCGCGGGCGTTGGGGAGCCTGGTCGTGATGTGCTGAGCGAGAGGCTTTGAGGGTCTCCTGGAAGCCGTGGAGAGTGGCCACCGCCCTTGTGCTGCCTCCGCGGCCTGTGCACACCTCCCGCGCGGCACGCAGGGCAGGGCAGGGGACCACGCCTTACGGGAGAGGAGAGACCTGGGTTTCAGTCGGTACACCATCACTTGCTAGGTGTACCGTCTGGGTCAGGTAGCCCGCTTCTTCATAAAATGCGCACAGCTTCTGTTGGGAGTATCAAATAAGGATATGTATTTAGCGAATTTAGCACGGTGCCTGGAACGCAGTAAAAACTCAGTAAATGTTAAGAGTGTAGTCTCTTCAACCCATCTGAGTTCTTGAGAAACGTCTTTAAAGTGGCCATATTACATCGTGTACCTTACAGTGCGAAAATAGCAAAAGTAGCCCTAAATTAACTATATCTTGTGCAAGTTATTCTGTGAAGGTCTTTAAAGCAAACTTTGTATTATATAGTGCTCACCTGCAGGAAGCTCAGACCCCATCAACAACCCTGTATTGTTGCTACTATCAAGTCTAATCTCACAACATCCGTTATTCTTTTGTTATACTTTGTAACATTGAAGGGAAAATGATTTATCCTTGAACTGAAAAAAGTGGTAAGGCCAGACTATAATTTTTATCTCTCCGCTCCACCCCCCCCACCACCCCCCATCAACTAATAATTTGTCAGTGTCTGCTTCTGGCTCAGGAACCTTGTCTGTATCTCCAGTGGATGTCATTTCTTTCTTTCCAATGATTATGGTTTCGGAACGGGAACAAAGAAGGCCTGGATTGTCCTCCAAGTAGAACATTTCTTAAAAGTCAATCCATGGTCTGCTTGCACCCAAAATAACTGCATCACCTTTAACAGTTTTAACAAAACCACTTGTATTTTTACCAAGTGCCCAAGGTAATTCTGATGCACAGAATGTCTGAAAACCTCTAGGAGGCATGTAGGGTGACAAATTGTTCTGGTTTTTCTGGGACTGAGGGGTTTCCTGGGATGCAGGACTTTGAAGTGCTAAAGCTGAAACAGCCCTGGGCAAACAGATGATTGGTCACCCTGGATACATGTGAGTATATAGTTTTTGAAAGATTTTTTTTTTTTTTAAGAATGAGAATTTTTCTTTGTATTTAATTTATTATTTTTGTCTGCGTTGGGTCTTCATTGCTGTGTGCGGACTTTCTCTAGTTGTGGGGAGTCTCTTTCCTGGCCGTGCTCAGGCTTCTCATTGTGGTGGCTTCTCTTGTTGCGGAGCAGGGGCTCTAGGCACGCAGGCTTCAGTAGTTGTGGTACATGGATTCAGTAGTTGTGGCTCACAGGCTCTAGCTTGCAGGCTCAGTAGTTGTGGCCCATGAGCTTAGTTGCTCCATGGCAAGTGGGGTCCTCCCAGACCAGGGATCAAACCCGTGTCCCCTGCATTGGCAGGCGGATTCTTAACCACGGCGCCACCAGGGAAGTCCTTGAAAGATGTTCTCAATGGGTGTTGGCATCCTGGGTTTCCTCCTTTCTGTTTGTAGTGTTTGTGGTTTTGTTAGGGGGTGGTAGTGGAGACCATGGGAGAGACAGTACATGTGGGGTGCGTTGCCAGTCACCAGCCCATTGATTCTCAGCCCCCACCCCATCCTTCTCTGCCCTGCTAGCAAAACTGGAACGTTTTTTCTCTCTTGCCGTTTGGCCCGGTGTTAAGCTTCATCAGTAGAGGACGCTGGAGGGACATTGGAGTGAGAAGGAGCTCTTTCCCCTGACTCCAGGGTGGCTGCGCTCAAGCTGGCTCTGCAGTGCACAGTGGCCTGCTGTGATTGGCACGTCCTTGTGCGCTGAATTAGTTGAGTTTACAGCCTTGTTAACATCTCTGAAGTTGACATCATCTGGGACAGTCCAGCACCTGAGTCCCGGCCTCGCTCTTTCCTCAAGGAACAAACAACATGAGCTTCAGCGCCCAGCCCACCTTCTCCAACTACTGGTCCCTGGGCTCTGTGCAGTCGACGGGCCACCGGGTCTGACCGGTCAGCAGCACAGCCAGCGTCTGTACAGGCTCCGGGGGCTCGGGCTCCCGGATCTCTGTGTCCTGCACCACCATCGTCCAGGGTGGCTGCGGGTCCGGGAAGCTGGGCTTCAGGATGGCCGGGGGTCTGGTGGGTGTAGGGGGCATCCAGGGTGAGAAGGAGACCATGAAAGACCTGAATGACCGCCTGGCCTCCTACCTGGAGAAGGGGAGGAGCCTGGAGGCTGATAATAGGAGACTGGAGAGCAAGATCCAGGAACAACTGGAGAAGAAGGGACCTCAGGTCAGAGACGGGAGGCATTAGTTGAAGACCATCGAGGACGTGAGGGTTCATATTTTTGCAAGTTCTGTGGACAATGCCCGCATCATTCTGCAAGGTTGATTAATGCCTGTCTTGCTGCTGATGACTTCAGAGTCAAGTATGAGACGGAGCTGGCCATGTGCCTGTCTGTGGAGAGTGACATCCACGGGCTCCGCAAGGTCAATGATGACACCAGTGTCACCGGCTGCAGCTGGAGACTGAGATCGAGGCTCTGAAGGAGGAGCTGCTCTTCATAAAGAAGAACCACGAGGAGGAAGTAAAGGGTCTACAAAACCAGATTGCCAGCTCTGGGTTGACCGTGGAGTTGGGTTCCCCCAAACCTCAGGACCTCAGCAAGATCATGACAGACATCCGGGCCCAGCATGACAAGCTGGCCCACAAGCACCGAGAGGAGCTGGGCAAGTACTGGTCTCAGCAGACTGGGGAGAGCACCGCAGTGGTCACCTCGCAGACCGCTGAGGTAGGAGCTGCTGAGACGACACCCACAGAGCTGAGACGCACCGTCCAGTCCCTGGAGGTTGACCTGGATTCCATGAGAAATCTGAAGGCCGGCTTGGAGAACAGCCTGAGGGAAGTGGAGGCCCGCAACCGCCAGGCAGATGGAGCAGTTCAACGGGGTCCTCCTCGCTCTGGAGTCAGAACTGGCCCAGACCTGGGCAGAGGGGCAACACCAGACCCAGGAGTACGAGGCCCTGCTGAACATCAAGGTCAAGCTGGAGGCTGAGATCCACAGCTACCGCCGCCTGCTGGAAGATGGGGAGAACTTCAGTCTTGGTGATGCTGTGGACGGCAGCAACTCCATGCAAACCATCCAGAAGACCACCACCCTAAGGCTCGTGGACGGCAAAGTGGTGTCTGAGACCTTGGACACCAAAGTTCTGAGGCGTTGAGTTAGCAGAAGCAGGGTGCCCTGGGGAGCAGGAGGCCAATACATGTTGAGACGTTATTGCATATCAAAAAAAAAAAAAAAAAAAGACATCATCTGGGAAGGAATGGGATCCCAAAACTTGAAATAGGGAACATCTGCTTGGAGCGAGGTGAAATTGACCATCTTGAACACCCAAGTGACCCTGAGCCTCCTTTGGCAGTGGAAGCAGCTCACCCTCCTGTGTCTGAGGAGACTGGCCATCCTTTGCTTGAAAACCCTGTGAAACCCTCACCTGGAGCAGATGACTTGAAAAGTAGAGCATAGGTCTGTCCTGATGGGTGGGAGAGCATCCAGATTTGTGCCTTCCTTTGTGTTCTGCCTCGACGTAGAGGTCGGTAGTGGCTGCCGCCTTTATCTGCTATTTGTGTATATTAGAGTTTTCTCCCCTCCGCCCCCCGCCCCCCACCCACCATCGGTAATACCCCGTTACGGTTAATCACTATTTTTTCTCCTTGTTCGAATCACTCTGTTTTCTGTCTCCTATTTAAGTCCTGACTGTTACAGTGGATTGTGATCGCAGGGATGGGAGCTGTGGGTAGCAAGTGGCTGGCTCCAGGGCGGGCCTGAAACTGTAAGTCGTGGGTTTGCCTCTGACTTTGGCCCTTATTAGCCCTGGCCCTTTACTCTTGCGCTAGCTTCTTGATCCTCTTCACTTGAGACAACCCTCCTGAAGTCCCAGAAGGTTTTCCGGGATCCGTCGTCTTGCCTCTACCCTGAAACCAGCGTTTCTCAGCATGTAGTTAGAAGACCATCTGCATCGGAGTCAGTAGGGGATGCTTGTTAATGTGAAGATTCCAGGCACCTCAATTAGATTCTGAGTTAGTAGGTCTGGGGCAGGGCAGTTTGCATTTTTAACAGTGCCTTGTTTCATTTTGCAAGAAGCTTCAAGAGTTCTCTTTACCTTTTCCCGTTGACTGCTTTATTCAGGTGGTTACTTTTCCACCCAACAGTTATCTCATCCTCTGCATGGTAAAACTGATAGATACTAAGTGCTGGTAGCTCTTAGAAATGATTCTGGGTGAGCCACATGCTGTAGCCTGTTTTCAGTTGCTGATTTTCACACCAGCCTCTTGCCAAACATTCAGTCACCCGCTGCTGAATTCCTGAGAAAATCCAATCCAAGGCAAATAACCGCCATCATGCAAATAGCTCTCAGTGAAGGTCTCATAGAGAAATTCCCAGCTCATGTCTCAACTGCCAAAGGCTTAGCGTTTCCTGGCTTGAGGGAGGAGGGTGTTTGCGTGGAGGTTTTCAAGGCCCTGCCAACTTTAAACAGTGGTGAGGGAGAAAGGATGCTTTCCCAGACTCCAGACAGGAACTCCTCCTGTTCAGTGCCCAGCATGATTGCAGGTGCTGCCAGAGATAAAATCTGCCAGTGAACCACAGTGTAAATGATGTGAGGTACAATTAACAGTATAATCGGGTGTCAGATTGTGGAGAGCAGACAAAAATCCAGGACAGGAGAGACCACTAGAGGTTATGGCCATCAGTGAAGGCCTTTATGCCAAACAGGGAGTTGTGTCAAGGTTTTAAAGTATGTAGCATGCAGATGGCTCAAAGATATTCTGATGGTTACATCACCCCTAAAAAGAGTAAGCTGCATTTATACGTCCTTGTTTCTAAATAGTAGCAAGTAGTATTGTTAACATTTCTATTCCTTCACATGCATGCCAAGTACTGCTCCAGTTACTTACATGGTACGCTGATGTAATTTTCAGAGCAACCTTATGATGTAGGTAACATTAGTTCCATTTACAAAGGAGAAAACTGAACCATCACGCTTCGTGATGCCACCACGCCACTACTGCACAAATGCATGGCGGAATGAGAGCCAGATTAGGAAAGGCGGGGCTATGCCTGGAATGATACACGGAGCCATTTCCCGGGACCTCATAGCTGGTTTCTTCCAGTGACTTCAACAGTGAAGGGTTGGTAGCGGTATAATCCAGCAGGCCCTGGGTTATAGGTTGTTTTAGGTTATGGCTGTATGTAGATGGTGTAGCAGATTCCTCTTTAGAGTTACCCAGTCCACAGAGCTGTGTGAACTGTATTATTTCAAGTGTATGAACTGTGTCTCAGCCTCACTACTCCCTTGGTGGGTAACGTCAGAAAAGTTACTAAAGCCCTCCCAGCCTTAGTTTCCTCATCTGTTGGATGGTGTGAAGATTCACTCATATATTCATTTAATCAACTAATAGGAGTACTGACTGTAACTAGTTAGCACTGCACGAGATGCTGGGGATAAAGTTGTGATCAAGACAGACCTGCTTCCTGCCCTTGTGGAGGTTATACTCTAGCAGGGGAGGTAGACATTTAAAAACAGATATTATAGTTGTATTTTATATGAGACAGTCATGGGGGACCTAACCTCGTGGAGTAATATCCCCATTATATGTTGAGGTGTAGGTTCGTTGGGAGTTCTGATTTGGATGTGATTCAGCTGGTGAGTTAGCAGCTGGTGGTTGGCTGGTCTAGACTACCTTTAGCTCCATGTGGTCTCTCATCCTTGAACAAGCTTACCAGGCATGTTCTAATAGTGGTATCAGGGTTGGTGTGTGCAAACACACACGAGACCTCTCCAGGCCTAGGCCTCGAAGTGGCCCAGAACCACGTCTTCATTTATTGGCCAAAGCGAGCTAGCCCAGGTTCAAGGAGCGGGGAAACAGACTTCACGTCTTGATTGGAGTTGTTGCAAAGTCACATTGCAAAGGGTGTGGATACTGGGAGGAGTAGCGTATTGAAGCCATTTTTGCAATCGTTCTACCATACTACGTGTTGGGGAGTACTGGAGACACAGAAAGTTCCTGTCGGAGTAGTGAGGGAAAGAGTTTTTTGAGGTGAGGTAGAAAGTCCGATCACGCAGGCCTTGAGAGGCATGATAAACATTAAATGTTAATTTATGTGTGGTATGAAGTATATGATTAACATTAAATACTCACTCGCCTTTCCTCCCTTACTTTCCATCTCACAGAATACTTTGAAACGGTTGTCCAGTCCATTTGTTTTAAGAAGGTGAAAGATGTATGTGATCTAAAGAGAAATCAGAGTATCGGTCCATTTGTTTTTAGTTGTGTCCTAAGGCAGGGATTGTTTTCTTTCAAGTGATTAGGATGCTGGTCAATAAAAGCTTATTACTGAATAAATTAAAAGTACCTGAAATTATTAAGTTAACGATTAGTGGACTAAGTCCCCTAATGCCTTAGGAATAAATTATCCACTTTGTAGAAGCAAATCCATTATACAGAGAAGCACAGAAGCTGAATTGATGTGCCTAAGTTGTCTTTTGCCCAGAAAGCACCAAAGACAACATGGCTGGTAGAGTATTCATCTGAGGCTCCACTTACAGCTTTTGCAGAGGTTGTGTAGTGTTTGGCAGCCACAATTGGCTTGTCCAGTTTTCAAATGCAGCCAACAACACCTGTACCAGGGTGCATGAGTGAACAAAACATAGTCTAGGTAAACGGAGCGTGTTAAAAGTGGCCTTATCGTTCATACTTCTAGTACCACTTGCTGGGCAGAAACCACATTTATAAGGTATGAGTCTGAAAGGATTATTCCAGGTCTTACACCCATTGTTCTCTCAGGGGTAGAACAGTGACTTTGCAGAGCTGAGCTAGTCAGTAGTACATTAAGTAGGAGAATCTGACTCCATGTAGTGAGGCACGTAGAGCTTCCATTTTTAGAAATTAGGTTGGAGATCCTGAGGGGTATCTGCTGTAAAACACCTACAAGTAAAAGATAAAATGCTTTTCAATAAATGAATTAGCCTCTGCAAAAAAGATTTCCTCTGAGACCAAGAATAATGTGGGAACAGGAGTCCAGAGAGGTAGACAGCTTGGGACAGGATGGAGACAAAGTTTGTGAAGGGGAGTTATAGCAGAGACCCTCTGCATAAAGCTGGGACCTAGGAAGTGGGGGTGGCGGTGGGGGTGTAGAAAAGAAATCTCACAGAGGCCAACAGCAAGAAAACTTTTTTTGTCTCGGCATTAACTTAGGGTAGGAAAAACTCTTCCCTGAGAATTCATGGCCACTAGCCTAACTTTACATAGGTTTAAAGGCTGAGTTAATACCATTCATACAATTCCCCGACCCCTCCCCAAAACCCAAGAACAACAAAAACCCAACAACTGCACAAGCTGAAAATTTTAATTTGGGGCAGGTGAAAATTACTAGTGTGACCATATCTGATGCAAACACAAATCCTGCCAGGAAAATTTACACTCAATAAGAATTTGAATAATTCCAATGTAGGTCTAATGAACATTAACACACACAAACACACACACACACACACACACAAATCATGAAAACTACAGGGAAAGGAAGCACCATTAGCAAAAGTCAGCAGAAACAATAGAAACATCTACAAAAATTATTGGATTATTGGAACTGTTAGATACACAACATAATGATGTTTAATATGTTGAAATCAAGGATTAAAAACATAAGTATAGTTTAAAAATAGCTTTGAATTTTTGATGGTTTTAAAAAGAACCAAATATAACAAAATTAAAAACTCAGTGAAGCCTCTATATCTGGGTGGGACATGGTAGTAGCAAGCAGTCAGTATTATAACAGAAAAAATAAACAAGTAAATTATGATTTGTTTTTCTTTGAAGACACTAGAGATTTTTGGATGCAAGGAGGACGAGCTTAACTAAAATTCTAAAGAAAGAACGCTTGCTAGGTGGGCTGGCTACGTTCTCCTCTAGGGACATTTTCCAAGCATGATAACTGAGAACTGGGATTGCCAAAGACAGTAGCAACTCTACAAGGGGAAAGAGAATCCAGACCTTTTGACAGCCATTGGGATGGCATGATGGGTTGGAATTTAGGAGAGTTCTCAAATGCATGACCAGTTTGCCCTGCAAGGCATTTGCTGAGTACTAGGGCAGCACAGGAGGATAGACGGCTGGGGTGGAAAGACAAGGTGAAACCTCTCATAGTCTTACTGTGCTTTAAAAACCAAGTTCTGAGAAAGAGGAGCCCACAATAAACACATGACACATTTCATTCTGCTGACATTGCAAACTATGGGACACTGAATTTAATTAAAGTGGCATCCTAACCCTAGCTCAGGTCAATACCTACTTCACTTGAAGTGATCAGTCCCCACCCTGTCTACCAGAGAGGAGGCAAGCCCTCCCTGGAGAAAAATAACATCGACTTCAATCTTGATGGTTCTTTTCTGTAGAATGTCTGGCATACAATTTTTAAAAATTATGGGACATGCGAGGAAGCAGAAAAATGCAATTGCTTATCAAGAGAAAAAACAAATAAGTAGATCCACAGACAATCCAAATATAGGCATAAGCAGACAAGGACTTTAAAAACAATGGCTAGAATATTTATAAAAATAGAGGAAACGGACAAAATATGAAAAAGGGAGTATTTCAATAGATGATTAGAAATTACATGAAAGAATCAAATGAACATTCCAAACATGAAATGAATGATGCCTGATATTACATGGATTTAACAGCAAAATTTTCACTTAATGTGGTAGGATCAGTGAACTTAAAAGATAGTCAACAGAAAAGATTGTAAATTTAGCTAACCTTAGCTAACCTAACACTCTTACTATATAACCCAGTAATCATGGTCCTTGGTATTTACCTTAAGTGAGTTGAAAACTTTTGTCCACATAAAACCCTGCACACAGGGATTTCCCTGATGGCGCAGTGGTTGGGTCTCTGTGATCCCAATGCACGGGGCCCTGCATTCGATCCCTGGTCTGGGAACTAGATCCCACATGCATGCCGCAACTGAGAATTCTCCAGCCGCAGCTAAGAAGTTCACACACCACAACTAAGGAGCCCATGTGCTGCAACCAAGGAGTCTGACTGCCACAACTAAGACCCGGTGCAACCAAATTAATTAATTTAAAAAAAAAAACCCTGCACACAAATGTTTACAGCAGCTTTGTTCATAATTGTCCAAATGAGAAGCAACCAAGATGCCCTTCGAGAGGTGAATGGATAAGCAAACTGTGGTACATCTGTACAATGGAATAGTATTCAGCAAAAAAAGAACAGAGCTCTCAAGTCTTTAAAAGGTGTGGAGGAAACTTAAGTGCATATTAAGTAAAAAAAAAAAAAAAAAAAGCCAGTCTGGGACTTCCCTGGTGGCACATGGTTAAGAATCCACCTTGCAATGCAGGGGACACAGGTTCAAGCCCTAGTCCAGGAAGATCCCACATGCCACAGAGCAACTAAGCCCATGTGCCACAACTACTGAGCCTGTGTGCTGCAACTACTGAAGCCTGCACACCTAGCGCCTGTGCTCGGCCCGCAACAAGAGAAGCCACTGCAGTGAGAAGCCAGAGCCCCACAAAGAAGAGTAGCCCCTGCTCTCCGCAACTAGAGAAAGCTCGCACACAGCAACAAAGACCCAATGCAGCCAAAAATAAATAAAATAAAAAATACACCAAAGGCATAAATTTGTTAAAAAAAAAAAAAAAAAAAGCCAGTCTGAAAAGGCTATGTACTGTATGATTCCAACTACAGAATTCTGGAAAAGGCAGAACTATAGACAACAAAAAGCTCACTGATGCCAGAGGTTTGGAGGTGGGGGGAAAGGTAGGGATGAATAAGTGGAGCATGGGGTTTTTAGGGAAGTGAAACTATTTATGATACTGTAACGGTGGTTACATCACACATTTTTCTGTAAACACGAAACTGCTTTCTAAAATATACAGTCTATTAAATTTAAAAAGTGACAATCAATAGAAGATATCCAAACCGAAGCACAGAGAAAAAAATGGAAAACTCACTGGAGGCTTCTGGCAGTTTGGCTAACTAATATGACTAGATTTTGACTAAATTAGAACAAACATGCTGAGTGGCCACAGAATCCCTATGAATGCGTTAGCAGTTGTCTGTATGGCTCCTCTGTTCTCTGCAGAAATTCTGAATGTTCTCTGTGTTGTTCTGTCATATATTTATTAGCTTATACTGAATCCCCAACTAGAAGAAATGTAAAAAAGAATATTTATGCAAACTCTTTAAAAATGAATTTGTAACTACTCTACATTTTAATGCAAGGCTGGACTCACAAGAAACAAAAATGATATCTCTAAGGGCAGAAAACAAACCAAACCAAAAGAGAAAAAAAGTGTAAGAAACTGAAATCAGAGCTTGAAGCAGGGAGCAATAAGAAATCAGTGAGGAAAATGCCCAAATCAGCATTAGGAAGAGGAGAGTCACTCTTGGAATCACTACAAGGTGAGAGAACTAAGCCTGCGACTCCTGCAACATCAGGTACCTCAAAAGAGTGGTGCCTCATTGGTGGAGGGCCTGTGCTGCTGTCAGAAAGAAACACAACATTTATCTCTGCAGAACATCCCAATTTAGCCCTCAGGATTCATCTCCAGCTTAAAATCAACCAAATAGGACTTCAAAATAAAAATATCAAACACAGAAGAAAACAAACATCCAAGTAAGAGCAGAAACATAAACAATAGATTGACTCCTAAGAATTTCAGATAGAAGAATCACCAGAAATGTAAAATATCAATGTATGAAATACTTTCATTAATTTTTAAAACTGAACTGTTAAAATGAGCACGCACTAAGAAACTGTGAATGACCAGGCAAATTTAAACAAGAACTAAAAACTTTTTAAAATGAGAAATGAAGGGAGTTCCCTGGTGGCGCAGTGGTTAAGAATCCACCTGCCAGTGCAGGGGACCTGGGTTCGAGCCCTGGGCTGGGAAGATCCTACATGCCGCGGAGCAACTAAGCCCGTGCACCACAACTACTGAGTCTGTGCTTTAGAGCCTGTGAGCGGCAATTTTTGAGTCCATGTGCTGCAACTACTGAAGCCCACACACCTAGAGCCCATGCTCCACAACGAGAGAAGCCACTGCACTCAGAAACCCGAGCACCGCAACAAAGTGTAGCCCCCACTCGCCGCAACTCTAGAAAGCCCGTGCACAGCAATGAAGACCCAATGCAGACAATAAATAAAAATTAATTCATTAAAAAAATAAAATCAAATGAAAAATGTAACTGGAATTAAAATAGCAGTGAATAACTTTAACAGCAGATAAAATGCATGAAGAAAGAATTACAGAACTGGAATGTAGATGCAAAGAAATTATACAGCATGCAGCTCAGGGAGACAAGTAAGGAAAATATGAAAGGGGTTAAGAGACAGAAGAAAGATGTGACAAATAATGAGAAATTCAGATGGAGACAATGAGGATTCTTCAGAAAGACAAAAGTCATGAATTCTTAGATACAGGAAGCATAACATAAACCAAGCAGGATAAATTTTCAAAATTCCACACTTAGATACATTGTCATAATACTGATGAACACCAAGTCAAATGGTGTCTTTAAATTGGCCAGAGATATATCACCTACAGAAGAATGCCATACTGACACTTCTGAACACTAACAATGAAAGCCAAAAGTCAGTGGAATGATCAGGTATTTCATAAGATTTAAAGTGCCATCAATTCTAAGTCATACCATAACTTTAAATATACCAACAAAGGGGAAAAAATAGTGCCAATTAAACTATGACATGCACCAGAAGGAAGGTCTGAGATGCAAGAGAGGTGTGCAAAGTGATAAACATGTAACTTACTTTATGCCAACATGTTTGTATAAAATAATGAAAACATAATTTATAGTTTAAAAAAAACAAATTAAAATCCTGGTCCATGAAAATGTGTAAGTCGGGACAGGGTTGACCAGAATAATAATGTTCTAAAGACCATGTATTATTAAAGAAGGGTAACTTAGGATTCCAGACAACTTTAAATTGTATTGCGTATGCAACTGAAAATGTTCAGGAGTAAAGACAAGGAAAATATAGAGTGTAAAACTTCGAAACTAGTACAGGGGAGAAATGGGAGTTTAAAAAAAAATTGAGCCAATCAAAAAGTGAGAAAAAAGAAGCATAAAAGAAACAAATAGCACAAAATAGCATGATAGAAAGAAGTCTTCATGTTTTAAGAATCATAATAAATGTAAATGGAATAAAGTTGCCTGTAAAAAAAAAAAAGCAGAGGCTACCAAATTAAAAAACAATGCCCCTCCCCAGTCCAGGTTTATTTGGCTTATGAGACATAACTGTAGAAAGATAAAAGGGAAAAGAATTGAAAAAGATATACTACTACTCATGTGGGTCTACTTCTGGACTCTGTGTTTCACTGACCATTTTGTCTATTTTTTTGGCCAGTACTACACTGTCTTGATTACTGTAGATTTATAGTGTGTCTTAAAGTTGATTAGTATCAGTTTTTGAACATTGTTCTCTTTTAATATTGTGTTGGCTTTCTGTGTCTTTTCCTTCTCCATATAAATGTTAGAATCAGTTTGTTGATATTCAGAAAATAAATTTCTGGGATTTTGAAAAAAAAGAAAAAGAAAGAAAGGAAGAAAAGAAAGGAAGAAAGAAAAAGATATACTACTAAATACTAACCAAAACAAAGCAAAGGTAGCTAAGTTGATATAACAGAAAACAGATTTTAAGGCAAAAAGCATTAGCAATAAGGATGTCAGTACATGACAGAAAAACATTCAACTCACTAGGAAGACAATTCTAAACTTTATTTGCCTAAAAAGACAGCCTTAAAATGTATAAAGTAAAAATTGATAAAATAGGGGAATTTGACAAATTCATCCTTACGGTGAGAGGATTCAAAACACTTCTCTCAATTATTGACAGGTCAGGCAGACAAAAGTAAAGAGATGGAAGATCTGAATACAATTAACAAATGACTTAAAGGACATGTATTGAAAAGTAACAATTAGAAAATAAACATTCTTCTTAAGCACATATGGCCCATTTTAAAAATTGGTTATACCTAGACATAAAATAAGTCTCAAAAAACTAAGAAAAGGTAATAATAAAAAGGTTACATTTGTATTAGTTTCCTATGGCTGCTGTAACAAAATGAGTGGCTTAAAATAAGAATATCCTCTCACAGTTCAAGAGGCCAGAAGTCCAAATTCAGTTACTAGTCCAAATAAGAATGCTGGCTGGGCCCTGCACCCCCCAGAACTCTAGGGGAGAAGCCAGTCCTGACAGCTGTTGGTGGCTGATGGCATTCCTTGGCTTGTGGCTGTATTACTCCAGTCTCTGCCTCTGTGGACACACTGCTTTCTCCTCTTCTGGCTGTAATCTTTCTCTGCTTCACTCTTATTAAGAATATTGTGATTCCATTTAGGGCCCATCTGGATAACCTAAGAAAATCTCATCTCAAGATCCCTAACTTAATCACATCTGCAAAGGCCCTTTTTCCATATAAGGTAACATTTACAGGCATAGGGATTAGGACTTGCTATCTTTGGGGACCATTATTTATCATATTTATATTATTTCATATATATATATATATACATACGCATATATGTGCATATGTATACATACACCTTATACTATGCTGGATTCTGAGCACTTAAAAATATTAATTTATGCTCACAACAATCTATGATAGGAGCTATTATTCCCATTTTTCAGAAGGCAAAACTAAGGTGGAGAAAGGTTATAACCTGCCCAAGCTATGTCATATTCACATGTTCTTTGACTACATGCAATTATTTAGAAATCAATAATGAAAGATTTAACTTTTTTACTTTGAAATAACTTCAGGTTTACAGGAAATCTGCTAAACAGCACAAAGAATTCCCATATACCCTTCACCTAGATTCTTCAAATGTTAACATATTAACACATTTGCCTTATCATTTACTGTATACATTTTTTTCTGAACATTTTGAGAGTAAGTTGCATATATAATGTCTCATAATCCCTAAGTACTCCAGTGTGTATTTCCTAGAAAACAAGAACTTTTTCTTAAGTACCACAGTACAATGATCAAACTCAGGAAATTAACACTCATGCAATGCTATTATCTAATATATAGACTTCATTCAAATCTCACAAATTGTCTCAAAATTGTCCTTCATAGCAAAAAAAAAAAAAAAAAAAAAAAAAGTTTTTTTTTTCTCAACCAGGATCCAGTGCAAGATCATGTGTTTTGCATTACTTGTCACATTTCTTTAGTCTTCTTTAATCTGAAATTTTTGACAAGTATAAACTGCTTATTTTATAGAATATCCTTCAATTTAGCTTTTTAAAAATATTCCTTCTTGATTCCATTCCCCTTATATTATACATTTTTGCCAGGAATACCACATAAGTGATGTTGTATCTTCAGTCCATCATATCAGAATGTAATATAAAATTGTCTTATTAATGGTGACAAGTTTTTTTTTAAGGAAATACATTTACAACAACTTAAATTTGTGCTTTTACAAACATTTCTAAAAATTAATAGGTCATAGAAATCATAGTGTGATTTTTTTAACACTAGCACTGAAGAGGGCATTTGTGTATATACATATTTATGCAAACACACACAAACTGTGAGATGGGATAAAGGAATAAAGGATAGACTTAGAGCCTTAGATGTTTATATAAGAGTAAAAAAAACTGAACATGAATAAATTGTTTGATTTATGAAAGAAGAAAAATAATAGAATAAATCTCCAGAAAGCAGAGCATAAAAAGGCACAGAGGATCAACAAAGCTAAAAGTTGGTTCTTTAAAAACTAATAAAATAGACAAACTTCTGGCAAAATGGTCAAGGAAAAGAAAGTGAGAAGACACAAACAATACAGGGAAAGGAAACAGGTACATATCTAGGTTTAAAAAATAAGAAAGATCCTCAAGTTACTTTATGCTAATAAATTTGGGGGAAAAATGAGCACACATTTAGAAAAAACTTTTTTTCAGAATTGACTCAAGAAAAAATAGAAACCCTGAGTAGTCTTATTACCTTTAAAGCAATATAATAGTTAAAAATCTTGCCACAGATAAATACTAGGGCCAGACTGTTTCATAAACTTTCAAAGAAAAGTCTGTCCCAATCTTTTACAGACTCTTCTAGAGCATAGTAAAATAGGTAGCACTCCCCAGCTCATTTAATGAAGTTATAATCTTGATATGAAAAGCTGGCAAGTATGAGAAAGACTGCAAGCCCATTTCTTAAATATAGATGCAGAAATCCCAACTAAAATACCAGCAAACTGAATCCCACAGTAAATGTAGTGAAATAAGATCAAGAATGTAAAGGTGACTTAATAATAGAAAGTCATAACTACACTAAAGCAAGAGCTCTGAAATCTCCCACTCACCTAGTATGTGCTTCAATATGTATGCACTCCTAGCTATTCTTGGAACATAGCAGGCATGCTTTCTCCTTGGGCTCTTTGCACAGGCTGGTCTGCCTGAAATGCTCTTCCCCTAGAGCCAAAAGGCTCGCTCAGGATGGTTGCAATGCCACCTCTCTCTGGGTCTGCCCTGAGTACCTTACTTCACGTCACCAGCCTCCCACCCCTACCCGGACAAACACTCATTCCCCGGCTTCGGTACCCTGCTTCATTTTCCCCCACAGCATATAACACTTCCACTACCTTACTGTTCCTTCTGTTTATTACCTGCCCCTCATTTGCTCCCTCCCCAGGCTCCCCCTGCCCCACCTCCTCCCCGTTCAGTGTAAGCTCAACTGGAGTTAAGAATTTTTTGTCTGCTTTGTTCACTGTAGTTTCTCCAGCATCCAGAAGCGTACATGGACATGGGTGGCATGCAGTGAATACACACAACAGTTTGTCTAGAAACTTTTGTGAAAAGGAAGACAAGCTGGCTTTTTATCCTTTTAGGATTACTGTCTGTAGTACCCGTTTTGTTTTCTTTTCAGTGACACAGGTAAAGGAGAGTGGACAAAGCTGTAAGATACTATTCATCACATTAAAATGTTTTTCACTATTAAGCTTGTGTTCATGATAGACAAGTGTTCCATTTCTAGATGTTTCCACGTGAATCACAATAGAATTACGTTTTCACAAGGAAATTTTAATTCTGTCCATGTTTATGTTTTGCATCGACTAACCTAAATATGTTAATCTAAAAGTATCAGAATGACACAAAGTAGTGAGTCCTTAAAATTTTAATTAATTAGTTTCCAATATATTAAAAAAAAAAGCTTTGATCATTTGTTTTGATACTGGTAAACCACAGAGCAAAGTAGCAGAGTCCAGGACCACCAAAATCTCAGGTAATTTTTGGTATCAATGGGCTTCAGAAATTATAGTACTCATAAAGTATTATTATAATGATACATCTCCTCTTTCACACTGAATCAGCGCCATTTGTATTGGCATTGGCATTGATGTTCACTCCCTATAAAGTTCACTTTTATTGTATTTCAATGCAATAAATATCAAGTGAGAACTTCAAATTCATCTCTTTAGAGCAGGACCACATTTGAGGAAATGGAGACCAATAATATCATCTTCATTCCCAGTGCATGTGGGCCTGACATAAAGACAGATCAAAACGGCCCCCATCACTCTGTGTGCAGGGCAGTTCCTCTCCTGGCCTCCCTCCCCCATGCCATCATTCTGAAAGGACAATGAAAGAACAATAAATTAAAATCCAGCTTTCTATGTTGTGAGGTGAGCTGATTCTACATTAATAATCAATACTGTCTTCTACTCTAGTCTGAGTTCAAACCTTTTCTATCACACATCAGACTATAAAGTCAAGTCAATATAAAGTTAAGTCTAAAAATTATGCTTCACTATTTTGAAGGGCTTGAGAACATTGGTTTCTCTTTTAGTATAATTTTTCTTTCATGTGCCTGGAAACAGATTTTTTTGTTTTTTTTTGAAACAGATTTTTATGCCATCATCTTCAACCCTGAGTGTCAAATACAAGAAGATACTTGCAAAGTTGAAGCAGTCAAAGCCATAGCTCAGTTTTGAGATTGCTAAGGGATTCCCTAGCCAGATTACAACTAATTTCTAGGCGATAAAAGGAGAAGCATTTTGTATACTTGCAAACCAATCCCTCAGCCTCTCTGCCAACTCTCCACCAAAAACCACCACCACAACAATCAACCAACAAATGTGTGAAAGCAAATAACATATTGCCCAGGTCACTGTGATTTCACCATTTCTACAACAAAATGAGAGAGAGAAAGGCACTGTGTTTTTCATAAAGCTAAATTTATTCAAATTAAATGACTACCCTTTACTCTGAGATTATCTTCTTCCTGTTTTGGGGGTGCTAAAATGTCTTTTCTTGTATATAATGATGCCAATAGCAGATGGTAATTTGGGTTTTTCTGTTTTTGTTTTATGTCCTTAGCTGGCAAGTTTACAAGCTAGAAACACTTAAATACCCCAATTAAAAAAAATTTTTTTTTCTTTTTTTGCAAATATCCTGGTGCTGAAAACTCAAGAGCCTGGGAACCATAGCTGAGGTAAAGACCTACCTTCTGTGTTGCATGTTTCACAACATGGAATTAATTTCTCAGCAAGTTCTCCACACAAGTTATGTAGCAGGAAAAAAGTCTTAATTTATATTAAACCAGTGCAAAAATGGCCTTAATTTCAAGCACCAAAGAAATATATTTTCAATCAACACCATGGTTATATCATCTTTTATTAAAACTAATTGTATCAATATCTATAGGGTGCCTATTTAAAACTGCAGTGCCACTCTAACATCATGTGAGCAGTACTGGTGCAGAGCAGACACAAAGAAGCCGGCGTCCAAGCAGCCCACCTTCCCGGGTCAGGGTTTTAGTGGCACTGGAGGGGCTGCCCATCCATGTACATTCTGGCCCATTTACCTTTATAAATCACACCATATAGCATTTGGTATTTACATACGTTTAAACTGAGAAGACATGTATTAGAGAAAAGCATATTTTAGTGGGCAACATGTGTCAAAAGTAACTCCATATTTCATCATTACTTTTACATCATTGGCTACCCTTGAGAAAGGTAAGTTCTACATAAATGTACAAACCAGGACATGCTTTTAGAAAACCTTACAGAGTGCTATTCAAATTGCAGTGTGTCCTCCCATAAGTAAAGCAATTAATCCCCACACCCTCAACGTGTTAAAAACAAAAAAGGGTAGCTGGCCATTCCTTTTAAAAGTATGTTTCAGAGAAAATACAAGCATAATCATCACTGGCATTCTGGACCAGATGAAACTCGAGCCTTGTGTCGCATTCTATCGTTCAGCGATTTGCTATAATCATGTCCCTTCCTAGTAGCGGTTCTTGCTAATGTTAGTTCTGTATCCATTTGATATGAGCATTTATGTTAAAACTTCAAAATAACTCCTGGGAGCATGCGAATCTATATCAGGAACTCCTGAAAGCAACTTCTGCTTTCCTCCCAATTAAGACGACCTTTAGCTTCTTTGGTAGCTGTTCGCTAACATGACAACTGAAGACTTGGAGACGGTGAGTGCCTTGTAGCCAACATGCTTAGGCTGGAGCATCTGGCCAAGTTACTCAGCGCAGTTGCCAATGCTTAGTTCTTCTTCCTTTTCTTCAGGTAGAGAGTCCGGGTGGAGCTGACTACATTCATGGTTACTTTAAAATACAGCCAGGAAGGCAGGATTGAGAATACTGAGGCCTAGGGAGAGAAATGAGAGATATACAATTAAGGCCTACAATTTGAACTCATTTGATACACATGATCTTACATTTTACTATATTGTTGTTTTATTTATATGTAGGTTTTTAAAAAGATTTTATTTATTTATTTGGCTGAGTTGGGTCTTCATTGCTGCGCACGGGCTCTCTCTAGTTGAGACCATGGGCTACTCTTAGCTGTGGTGCCCAGGCTTCTCATTGCGGCAGCTTCTCTTATTGCAGAACAAGGGCTCTAGGCCTGTGAGCTTCAGTAGTTGTGGCACATGGGCTCAGTAGTTGTGGCTCACAGACTCTGGAGCGCAGGCTCAATAGTTGCAGCGCATGGGCTTAACTGCTCCACGGCATGTGGGATCTTCCCAGAGCAGGGATGGAACCCGTGTCCCCTGCATTGGCAGGCAGATTCTTAACCACTGCGCCACCAGGGAAGTCCCTATTTATAGGTAGATGTTAAGAGTTCTTGGGTGTACAGTTGCCTTGATGGTAAGTCTAGACAATGTATATATGCTAATATATCACATGCTGTTCTGTGACTCAATGGGAAAGAAAACTCCAAACCAAAGTACTGATTTGGGACTTAAAAATCTACATACCATAAGAGAATGGATCAGGTATCCGTTGGTTCGGGATTGCACGCCTACGGTTTTAATGGCAGACTTCACAAACGTCTCTGAAGAGGGCTTATCCAAAGTTGGCTTTCGAATTTTAGCCAGTTTTGTAGCTACGTAGAAGGGCAGGACACTCTAGAATGGCAACATAAAACACACACACACAAAACAAACAAACAAACATGCCATTGATTAGGAAGGCCACAAACTCAGAATTCACAGTGATGCTTGACTGCTCTTAATGGCAGAAACATTCTTTAGAGATAGAGAAGAAAAGAGAAGCAGCTATCTAAAGCTACCTTGACAGAACAAATGACGGCATAAAACAAGTTGTAAAAAAAAAAAAAACTATCAATACGACAGAGTTTGAGACTAGAGAAAGTATTAAGAATAAGCAGAAACACTCCTTTTTGAGTCTTTAAAAAGAAGGCATTAAACAAATCTAGAGAGCAGAGACTTGGGGCAGGATGCTCTCTACTCTGACTAAACAACGTAGTTACAGGCTCACCACAGAGCAGATTTTTGACATTTTATGCCCCTAAAGAGATAATATTAATTTTCTCCATACTTTATGGTTATTAAGCTTGTTCTCTCAGCCTTGGTCCCTCTAAAATACACATTTCACGTTCTCAGCTTTGGGCTATCACTTTTCTTCCCTAGTTTCTTACCATTCTGCTTCTGAGTTTTATAAACTTTGCTACTGAAAAGATAGGACCGCCTCTCTCTCTTTTTTTTTTTTTTCTTTTTTCTTTGTCGGGGGTAAACAGGATTAACAGTATGGAAACAGCTTGGGTGGCTAATAGACACTTGACAGAACTGGTGTGGGATGACAAACCTGGACATTATCTTTCAGGGGAGCTTAATTAGATTCTTTATTTCTCACACTTGCTATATTTTGGACATGCTTCAACACAGAATGCAGGAAGCCCTATTACCACGACTCCTGAGGCATGACACAAGAGGTTCCTTCCACAGTTTGAAATTACTTGGGCATGGCTGTACATCGAATGAATGTATTCTGTTTACCTGACATGTGTGAAAGGAAAGGGTATAAATTACAATGAGACTTCTATTAAGGAAGAGGATCTGTTTCAACACATGGTGGTCAAAATAAAAAACGTCATGACTAAAGGTAGAAATAGAACTGAGGTGCTCCAGATTATAGACTGTCTTCCTGCTGAGAGCTGGGGAGTTCCCCTATCTCTTTTGTTTTATTTCGTATTTTTCCCATTCCCAAGTATGAGTCACCCTCAACAGGTTGAGCTGAAACTTCAGCCCACCTGTTAGAACCATGAACCCAAGGGCCTAACCACTGTCACATTCCAACTTTTTCTGAGTCCCTGCAGCCACAAACCCACACTAAGTAAACTAACTTGCCCAAAGTACTTCAATACCTGGGCCAACTTTGATTAGGTGACTTTTGGTTTTTGAGAATTTGTTTCTTGGAATTATTACTCTACACTTATTCCTCACTTAAAAAGCAATTTTTTTGGTCAAACAGGTTTTTATTTCTAAAATCATGTTGCCACAAGGATCCAGTATATGATCGCACAAACCAAAGCGAGATCTCAGATGAACACACAGTATGAAATGCAGAGCTCATGAGGCTGTGACAGCGGGTAGGGAAAGAAAAGTTTGTTCATCAAGCTGAGAAGCAAACAAAGCAAAGAGAGTGTATGCATGTACTCTGACTCCAGTAGTGGAGGACCTTAAGCAAACCCTGTCCCATCTCTATGCCCCAGGTTTCCTGGTTAAAAAAAAGTAAAGATTAAAAAAAACAACCAAACAAAACAAACAACTTTCCCATATATAGATCACAAGCCTGCCAAGAGTACCGTACAGTTTTGAGCATCTCAACATAAAGATGGTCTGCTAATTATACCTTCCAATTACATAATTATATTCTAATCCTCCCTCCCTCTCCATGCGGCATGAATCGGACTGTTCTGATTCTGCAGGAGAGTGAAGTCGCACTGCCTGGCTGAACCACTTGGTGGTGCCACAAGTTAACAAACTCATCGTTCAGCTAAACCACCCAGCTAGTCCAGAGAAGGTCCTGGCTCTGGAGGTGGGGACAAGAGACACATGTAAATTCTATTCTGGAAAGGGTATTCATTTCTACAATGGTTTAAAATCAAAGCGGTTAACATGGCCGAGCAGAGGATGGAAAGGATTCAGTGATGACATAACTTTGGAGCTAAGTCTTAATAAAGGGGAGGAGTGTGCCAGGTAAACGCATAAGGGGAGAACATTTGGGGTAATGGGGACAGCAGGAGCAAAGAAAAGCAGACACAGAGAGCAGGATGTTCTCAGAGAACTGCAGTAATTCAATACGGTTCACACGTCGGAAACGTGTGAAGCAGTGGCAGGAGGAAGGCTAAATGGAACAGAAAACTAAATCCAGTCACCGACAGTATCGATTTCTAGAGCATGAGCTCTGTGATGACACGGTCTTCTTCACCAGTACGTTGCCTAGCATGTGCGAAGATCGACTGAATGAATTAGCAACAGAACACTTCATTATGGACAGCACTGAATATAGTCCTGGGGTCCCTTTCTACTGTTGCAGTCCAGAGAATTAATAACACCAGGAAGCTGACAATGTAATATGCGATTTAAACAATAACTTTAGATATTCTGAAGTTTAAGCAAGATTATCTATCTAAACAAAGGCAAACTTACAGCTCTTAGTTACTTGCCCAGAATTTAAAAAGGGATATTTCAAGTTATGCAGAAGTAAAGAAATATGTCAAAATGTCATCTAGGTACATCCTTAAGCAGTTAAACAAAAAGCCAATAAATGATAATTGATCCACTTTTTCTGCCTACACAGGGAAGCATTTCAGTGAACAGGTCAAGAAGATACCCATACCTTCATAGGAAGAATCTGGGGAAGAACACAAGAAATTTTAAAAGTTGCTTAAGTCAGCAATTTGCCTTTATAAATATTACCAGCTTGGAAACAGCCTGAACCTTGACAGCTACAGATGCAGGTAAGTGCCCTGGCCTTTGCACTTAGAATCCCAAACTGAAAATAATTAACCAGGCCATAAAGCAAAGCTGTTGATGTTTTGTCCTTGCTCAGCCTATTAAAAAAAATCCCTGGAGACAAACTTGATATCTTTTTTCGCATCCACTGAGTAGCTTGCTTAGGTATCTGATCTTTTTTTTTTTCTTTTAAATAACTTTATTTATTTGCTGCACTGGGTCTTCCTTGCTGCATGTGGGCTTTCTCTAGTTGCGGTGAGTGGGGGCTACTCTTTGTTATGTGGGCTTCTCATTGGGCTCTAGGCATGTGGGCTCAGTAGCTGTGGCTCGTGGGCTCTAGAGCACAGGCTCAGTAGTTGTGGCGCATGGGCTTAGTTGCCCTGTGGCACGTGGGTTCTTCCTAGACCAGGGATTGAACCCATGTCCCCTGCACTGGCAGGTGGATTCTTAACGACCGTGCCACCAGGGAAGTCCCAGGTATCTGGTCTTTAGGGGACAGTTTTGGGGCCTCGATTCAGAACAGGATGGTCATTACAACTTAATGTCACAGAATAGGAGAAAGAGGGCTGCCCAGCACTGCATGGCAGGTATTCAAAAATCAAACACTGAACCTTCCAACTTCATGTGGTAGCGCGTCTTTCAGGTCATCACCTGTGTACTAAACATGACTTCTCGAATTTAAAAATGACCAGGACAACTCAGAGCCATGCACTGGGAAACATGGATCCAAAAAACGCCAGGCTCCAGTCTATTTACACAATACGGAATTCTCAACAAGGGGTCTAATCTGTCTTTTATGAGCATTAAGTTCACCAGTGAAGCTGGCACACATTCTTAAGGCAGAGGCTGAGGCTCCTATGAGGCGTTTCTCCTTAAGTTTATGTAAGTCTATGGAATCTTTTCTCCTTAAGTCTATGTATTCACCCTCCATTTCAGGGTCTGATATCATCCAGAAAATCTGAAATAATTATATGCATGGAGCCTAGTTTTGGAGTTTGTATGATTTCACTTGCAGACCATGAGATGAGCATTTCCACTAAAGGGCCCTTGATTATGTCATTGGTAGAAACCCTTGGACTTACTAGAAAATGTCAGGAAAAAGGAATCATTCTGATGGAAAAGAGATCCCTGATTCCATGGCAATGAGCAAAGGCCCCACAGCAACATTAGGTACAAACCTTAGCACGTAAGCCCAAAATGAAGGAGTTAAAACGTTGCGCTCTGCACAAAGAAAATCCTTGATCAACACTAGCTGGCTGGTAATATTACAAGTGACCTACATTCAAATATGTGGAATTCATATGTTAACATTCAAAGAACAAAAGGGAAAAAACAGTGTTATCTCACAAAAAAGCATGTATTTAACAAGTATTTCCTGAGCACCTACTAGAACACTGTTTTAGGCACGCGGAATACAGTTATGAACAAAGACAAATTCCCTGATCTTACTGAGCTTACATTTTAGCGGAGGGAAGGGGAGCCTGGTGAAAACACAGCCTACAAACAAATGGTTAAAAGAGCATCTACAATATTGGCAGGTGATGATTAAAAGGAAGAAGAAAAATAAACCTGAGTAAAGGATGGAGGTGATGGAGGCTGTTCCTGCAGGTGATCAAGACAGACCTCTGTGATACAATGACATATAGTGACATGGTCACACATAAGCAAAGATCTCAATGGAGGGAGAGTGAGCCAAAAGGATATCTAGATAAAGTGCCTTAGACCGAAAGAACAGCAAGGACAAATGTCCTGAGGTGTGAGTGTGCTCAGAGTGAGGAACTGCAAGGAGGCCAGAGAAATAGTGAAACATTTGTGATCAGAACATGGTAGGTCATAAGAAATCATGATTTTACTCTAGAAGAGATGAAAAGCCACAGGAGAATTCTTAGCAGAGGAGTAAAATGACCTGGGTTACGCTTTAAAGAGATCAGTCTGCTAGGTAGCCGACTGTGAGGGCTACAGGCAAGGGAGGGAGTAGGGAGGCCACGGAGGAAGATACTGCAAAAGGTCCAGGGCAAGAGATCATGGCGGCTCGGATCAGTAGCAGTGGTGGTCGTGAGAAATGGTCAGATAGTGGATGTGTTGAAAGGATCCACTGAAGTCAGTAAGATTTCCTGATGGATGGAATTTGGGGTGTAGGAAAAAGAATAAGCTGGATACAGGGGGGAAACTACAGCTTTGAAATCAGACAGACTTGGATTCAAATTCCACTTGACCACTTAATAGTCATGAGATTTTGAGCAAAATACTGAGCTTTAGCTTCTTCCTTGGGGATATAGCATCTTCCCTATTGTATTATTACAAGGATTGAATAAAATATTGTCAGTTACATGGTGTGGGATTTGAACTGTGGTATGTATCAAAACTATTTTCTAAGTTTTCTAATATTTATATTTTTCAGAATGGATTTAGAAAGAAAAACTTGCCTGAATTTTTACATCCTGTAAGAGTGTAAGAACATCATTTTCTACAGAAAACGACTGCAGTAACCACCTGGATATCTGAGTCCTTTCTGGATACAGATTTAATGTCATTTGAAGGACTAAAGGACATCTTAGGTTTTTAGTTCTTGTGGTGTAACACTGTTGTAAAAGGCCAAGGCAAAAAAAGCCATTGTCACTGACAAAAATGAAGATTCACCTAGTTGGAAGGGGTCTGGGTTAAATGATCCCAACAGGACTAATTTTACTATTCTTCAACCATCTCTCAAAGTTGGTGCAGTTGACCAGATATGAATATTTCCTGTGAGACTCTTTCTGCTGCCTTATGATTCCCTGTATTTAGACTCCATCTGCACTAAAGACACACACCATCACCTTCTTGCATTGTCACTGGCAACTAACAAGAAGGATGGATGAGGACCTACGTTTTCAGTCCCGACGTGCACTTTCCATGTTTCGCTTTCTAGTTCTTTGAAGCCCAGTAGATCTGTATGATTGCTCTAAGCTACAAAATGTTTCAACAAAATATAAATGAGGAACATCTTCCCTCATTAACAAAATAAACTGGAATTTTGTTTGCTCCCTCATCTCAATTTGTCCAATTTGTTTTTTAAATTTATTCTGACTAAAACCTACATTTTCAACTGAATTAACAAAACCACCAATTCTCATCACCAAAGAGGAACAAAGCACTGGAAGGTAGGACTTTAAGAAAATGGGGCCCAAAGAATTTCTCCATTATGGTAAATTCATATTTATTTTTATTTTTTTAAGAGTGTGTATGTAGTCCTTTTTTTTTTAAAAAATTTATTTATTTATTTATTTATTTATTTATTTATTTATTGGCTGCGTTGGGCCTTCCTTGCTGCACATGGGCTTTCTCTAGTTGCAGCAAAGAGAGCAGGGGCTACTCTTCATTGTGTACTACTTCATTGTGGCTACTTTTCAATGAGCGGGCTCCTCACTGGAGTGGCTTCTCTTGTTGCGGAGCATGGGCTCTAGGAGCATGGGCTTCAATAGTTGTGGCACGCAGGCTCAATAGTTGTGGTGCATGGGCTTAGTTGCTCTGTGGCATGTGGGATCTTCCTGGAGCAGGGATGGAACCCACGTCCCCTGCACTGGCAGGCGGATTCTTAACCACTGCACCACCTAGGAAGTCCTAAATTCACATTTGAATGGAGCATTCTTTTGTAATCTCATGCTAAGAATGAGAAACCCCCTTCATTTTCAGGCCAGACCAGCTGAAACCTAGACCTGCCCTTTTCTGTGTCTGGGTGGTCTCCACCTGCATCCTCACCTTTCCTCTGGTAAAGGGTCAGGTAAACTAAACCTTATGGGATGGTTTCAGTTAGCAGATGATCTCCTTGTTGACACCATTTCTGGAGACCTGGCTTCCCAGCTCCAAGGAAGAAAATGATGGTGCAGAGTAAGACCTGGGGGAGAATCAGGAGCGTGCGGCAGAAAGAGCACAGGTAAGGGGTATTCAAGGCCTCACGGCCAATCCAGATGGGTAAATTCCCCACACCGCCCACATCCCCAACACAGCAGCCTCCTTTAGGTTCTCCACAGAGCGGATCGCTATGTAAAATCATCTCATTTAGGGCTTTCTTTGCTTGCTTACTGTCTGTCTCCTTCCCAGTAAATATAAACTCTGCCACAGCAGGGACTCCATCTGTCTTTTTGCCATTGCATCCCCGAATCTCCCTTAGAGCTCCCCCTGGGTATTTCTTGACTGAGGAAATGTGGAACACGATACACACCTCTGGTTTTGGACTTAGTATCCCTTTGCCATTGAAATGTGTTTCAATATCTGTCCCTCTCAGCGGGTGCCTTGAGGTCAGGGACTTCGTCTCATTCATGTGCTTCCTCCCTGCCTGGCTGAAGAGCGGGCCGGGAGCGGGCACTCACTGGCTGGGGAGCTGCACTGACCTTAGGCAAGTTACGTGACTTGTATTGATTCTTGGATTCCTGTTTGTAAAATGGGACTGGGTTAAGGTCTATCTCAAATGAGATAACAAAATATGTGAAAACATGGGGCATGTTGTAGATAGTCAATAAATGCAAGTTCCTTTCTTCTTCCTTTCAAGCTTCTGTATCATTTCAGAGTTTCCAGTGTCTTTATTTATATATGCAATATTATGTGTCCCCACCTGCTAAAGGCGGAGACTGAGACTCAAGGGAATGAAATGGCTTCCTGTGGGTTAGCCCACTGAAGGGTGATATCAGGACTAAAACCTTGGTCTGCTGACTCCAGGCTCAGCATCCTTTCCTCGCTGCCTCTCAGCACACCAGTAATCAATGCGGTCTGCATAAAACCACAAGCCCAGACTGAGGGAGTTGAGGAGTGTTGCTTGAAATGGCTAGATATCCAGGCAGGGCTTCATGAATTCTTTACTATCAACAGCTCTTTGTGGGACTTCCCTGGTGGTGCAGTGGTTAAGAATCTGCCTGCCAGTGCAGGGGCCACGGGTTCAATCCCCTGCTCCAGAAAGATCCCACATGCTGCGGAGTAACTAAGCCCGTGCGCCACACCTACTGAGCCTGCGCTCTAGAGCCCATGTGCCACAACTACTGAGCCTGTATGCCACAACTACTGAAGCCCGCGTGCCTAGAACCCATGCTCCGCAACAAGAGAAGCCACTGAAATGAGAAGCCCGTGCACCACCGTGAAGAGTAGCCCCTGCTCGCTGCAACTAGAGAAAGCCCAAGCACAGCAACAAAGACCCAACGCAGTCAAAAAATTGTCATTATTTATAAGGATATCCTTATTCTTTGGAAATACACACCAAAGAATCTGGAGGTAAAGAAACATGATATATGCAACTCACTTTCCAATGATAAAACAAAAGGAGTAAAATGCTCACAATACGTGAATCTGCATAAAGAGTACTGGGGTGTTCTCTGTACTGTTCTTATTCTTACAAGCTTCTATAGATTTGAAATTATTTCCAAATATAAAGTTGAAAAAAAAAGGGGGGCCTGTGAAAGTTTTACAGAAGAAGAGTTCAAGGAGAATAGTTTTAAGATGTCATCTTCGTTTCAGCTGTTTGTCACTTGCTCAGCATTAAGAGAAGGAGCCCGGTACGGAGGCCCATCAACTAGCGGTCAGATCACTTATGATTTTGCCCTTTGAAAGAGTTGTGATTTTGACTGGGATTTAGTTATAGGGTAATAATGAGAACAGATCATTCTCACCAACAGAGCACACTTTCGATGAGATTTACAAGAACATACTTCTTATCCTCTATTCAAACACAACCAGAGTCAAAATTCACCTCCAGGACGTTTATATCACATGTTGCTGCTACTGTTTATTTGTGTTTCTAGTAAAGGCTTATACATTGGCAAACCCGAATTCATGAAGGACATTTTAAATGCTCTCACAAAATTATAAGAAAGAAGTTGAGGGAAAGATGGGGAGAGAAAAAAGCAAAGAAAAAAAAATATTAACAAGGAATAAAATGACCTAGAATTTGAAAACCATACTCTCTTCTCTCCCAAAAGAGCAATCTGTTGTATCTTCACATGGAGGCAGACCTAAAAAGAGAACTTGCCTTCCAAAGATTAGAAGAAAGTGAAATCTGGCACCATAGCCTTAGCCTGGAAACCCTCTAGATACAGAGTTTGAAAATTCAAGACCAGAGGCATACGGGAGCAACAGAAGAAGCTCAAGAGGCCTTAAAAACAGAGGACTGTGTACCACCAAGCATGGCTACGCATAGCCAGGCTCCTCCGTGATGCCAGCAAATGGCAGGTCTCTCGTGTGCCCCACATGACACGTGGCATCAGCAACCCAGAGACAAACACGATAGAAAGCCTGTTCTCAAGAATACACTGGATTCCGGGGGAGAAGGGCAGCCCGGGCCACAGAGCATCAGGCAGAGCTATATAATAAGAAGTAAGAAAGCAGAAGGGAGGGTGTAATCACATGTGCCCAGTGGCTGAGATAAGGATTCCCAGGGCAGGTGTAGTGAGGCTGAAGCCCTGAAAGACAGGCAGGGGCTGCAGGCCCCAGGGCGAATGGGGCAGGGAGATGATGTGGAGAGGAGACTTGCAGAGGAGTGGGGGCAAGGGCGTGCCCACAGGGGAGCCAGCCATGGGCGCCGCAGAGGGCAGAGCACGCACTGGACACGGCAGTGTCCACTCCGGCCAGAATGCAGGGTGGGGTGATGGAGTGGCACGAGGCGATGGCTTCACGAGATCTGAATTCAACCCTAAACATGACGGGCGGCCACTGGAGGACTCTGAAGGAAAGCAACGTCATCTGACTTGTTTTTAATAAAATCACCCAGGAAACAGTACGTGGGATGGAATGGAAGGGAAAACCAGCTGATAAATACTCCTAGTCCAAAAACCTGTGCAGATAAATCATACCACCAGAGAAAAACCAATACTTTTAACTGAGCTTTGTTTAGACCAGATTTTTTTTTTAATCCCTTTGGTCAAAATTAATATGAGATTCTCTTCTACTTCAGCATTCTGATGTGTTCATGCAGAAATGACAACTGTACTTTTCCTTACAAACATTTCGGTTTTTGTTTTTTCACCAAATTCACTCTAAGTTTAAACCTTGAATGAATTCCTATAAAGGAAGACAGTAATCAGTGAAATTACAACATTCATAATTCATTATTAGGAAAAAATGAAAGTTTGTCAAAGTCAAATCTTTGGGAAAACAAACGCTAATGTGTTTTTGTAAGTAGCTGCTAGTCACAGCAGCTCAACAGGCAGAGAATATGGAGAAGAGATCTTTGAGGGAAACCGGGCCTGGAAACGAGAGAAGAAACAGTCTTGTCTGTTCACGGGATTTCAGAGATTGCTCGTCCATGCTCACAAGGCCTAATAAGACGCCCTTTGTCACTTGTAGCTTCTGGTCACACTGCCTCTAGGTCACCACCCAACAGACCTTCAAGATTCCTGCTTGGTCTCAATAGTCTTTAAAAATACTAAGTTAATAGTCTGAATATAGGACTTCCCTGGTGGCACAGTGGTTAAGAATCCGCCTTCCAATGCAGGCGACATACGCCATGGGGCAACTAAGCCTGTGAGCCACAACTACTGGGTCCACGTATCACAACTACTGAAGCCCACATGCCTAGAGCCCAAGCACTGCAACAAGAGAAACCACCACAATGATAAGCCCGCACACCGCAACAAAGGGTAGCTTCCGCTCACCGCAACTACAGAAAGCCTGCACGCAGCAACAAAGACCCAACACAGGCAACAAACTAATTTTAAAAAGTCTGAATATAATAGATTCATCAGAATAAGAAAACGGCACCACACTGTGTGTCATGTGATGCCTGGGCTCCCCTGCGTGCTTTACTGGTTTCTCGTCACCAAAATATAGCACATTCTGTGTAGCAGGTTCAAATTATTAGCATTGAAATGACTGGTATAAAGGAAGGGAGGAAAGGGAGTGTATGGTAGCTCCGTATAAAATTCACGATTCTCAAAAACCCTGTCCTCCCCAGGGTACCCAATATTTATGTGGAGCTGAAAACTGGAATAATGCTAAAGGGTAATAACATCGAAGGATCCCTTGGGGAAGACCTCAGGTAAGGATTTAGAGGAAGCAGGCTCTAAACTGACCCTGGAAGATGAGGAAACATTTTACCCTAAAGATATAAGGGAGAAATGGAACTAAGCCAGCAGCCCAGCACCTTCTGGTTCACAGCTGCCTGAGCCGCAAGAAGTGTTCAATGCTGTCCTGAAGGCCAGGAGCAAGTAGCCCAGTGGTTAACCTCAAAGGCTTTGGTACCAAACAGACTCAGACTTGAGTCTGGTTCAACATGAGCAAGTGGCTTGACCTCTCTGAACCCCAACTTCCAGAAATTTACAGAAGATAGCAGTCAACACTGTCTCATGACATTGCCGTAAGACTCAGCGAAACACACAGGCACGTGTGAAGGGCTTAGCGTTGCTCCTGAAACCTATCCCCTCAAATATTACCTATTATCATTATGAGTGATCACCTGGGGCTTCAGGGTGCAAAGGGGAAAATACTAGGCTCACAGAATTGAAAGCCATAATGAACACTGGATGTGTGAAGAGGTGGGAGCAGGCTGTGGGCAGTAGCAGGGGTAAGAATTGCAACCTCTCCCAAGACATTGTTAAAAATGTGCCTCAGCATGGAAATACTGTGAACCATTATTTCTTTGTGTTGAGCAATAGCTGATTTGAGATTGATGCCCATAAAAACCCCTACATTTGCTTCCTCTTGTATTTTGTATTGTAGTTTCACAGCATTGTATCTGTTAGCTACATAATAAAATCAAAGGTCTCTATAAAAATTAGGTCAAAATGGAGCAAAGGCCTAAATGAAAGAGCTAAAACTATAAAACTTTTGAAAGAAAACATACAGGGAAAATCAACTATACTTCAATGAAATTTAAAAAAAAAAAATAGGGGAAAAGCCTCACGACATTTGATTGGCAATGATTTCTTGGCCAAAAAGCACACGCAACAACAACAAAAAGTACATAAATTGGACTATATCAAAATTTAAAACTTTTGAGCATCAAAGGACACTATCCACAGAGTGAAAAGGTAATCCACGGAGTGAGAGAAAATATTTGCAAATCATATATCTAATAAATGGTTAATATCCAGAATATGCATATCAAGAACTCCTACAATTCAAAAGTATCAAACAAAAACAAGCAACCCAATGAAAAAACGGGCAAAGAACTTGAACAGACATTTCTCCAAAGAACACAGCCAAGTGGCCATAAACACTTGAAAAGATGCTCAGCCTCACTAATCATTAAGGAAATGCAAAGCAAAATCAAACCCACAATGTGATACCACTTCACACTCATAAGGATGGCTACTATTAAAAACAAACAAAAAGACACATAAGAAGTCCACGTGATGACAGAGGCAGAGATCGGAGTCATGCAAGCTATAAAGTAAGAAACACCAAGGACTGAGAATACTTTTGGAAGGAAAGAATAAAGGAATACATGGATTGAAACGCATGGTCGCTTCTCAAGAACAAAGCTCCTATGTGCATTCATTCCCTCTTACAAGAGCACCAGAATTACAACTAACTGCTGAACAATTATCGACAGAAAGACACTGGAACTCACCAAAAAAGACACCCCATATCCAGAGACAAAGGAGAAGCCGCAATGAGATGCCCTACAAACCATCAGTCCCTCCCATCAGGAAGCACCCACGAGCCTCCTAGATAGCTTCCTCCACAAGAGGGCAGACAGCAATATCAGCAGTACTTCGTCTTGTGGAACTGAAAATTACAGCCACAGAAAGACAGAGAAAATGAAAAAAGCAGAGGACTTTGTACCAGATGAAGGGACAGGATAAAACTCCAGACAAACAACTAAATGAAGAGGAAATGGGCACCCTTACAGAAAAAGAATTCAGAATAATGATGGTGAAGATGATCCAGGACTTTGAAAAAAGACTGGAAGCAAAGATCGAAAAGTTTACCAAAGACCTAGAAGAATTAAAGAACAAACAAACAGAGATATGCAACACAATAATTGAAATGAAAAATACACTAGAAGGAACCAATAGCAGATTAACAGAGGTAGAAGGGCGAATAAGTGACCTGGAAGACAGAATGGTGATCATTACTGATGCAGAAAAGAATAAAGAAAAAAGAATGAAAAGAACTGAAGACAGCCTAAGAGACCTCTGGGACAATGTTAAACGCACCAACATTCACATTATAGGGGTCCCAGAAGGAGAAGAGAGAGAGAAAGGACCCAAGAAAATATTGGAAGAGATTCTAGTTGAAAACTTCCCTAACATGGGAAAGGAAATAGCCACCCAAGTCCAGGAAGTGCAGAGAGTCCCAGGCAGGATAAACCCAAGGAGAAACATGACAAGACATATAGTAGTCAAACTGACAAAAATTAAAGACAGAGAAATGTTATTAAAAGCAACAAGGGAAAAACAACAAATAACATACAAGGGAACTCCCATAAGAGTAACAGCTGATTTATCAGCAGAAACTCTGCAAGCCAGAAGGGAGTGGCACGATATATGTAAAGTGATGAAAGGGAAGAATCTACAACCAAGAATACTCTACCCAGCAAGGATCTCATTCAGATTTGACGAAGAAATCAAAAGCTTTACAGACAAGCAACAGCTAAGAAAATTCAGCACCACCAAACCAGCCTTACAACAAATGCTAAAGAAACTTCTCTAAGCAGGAAACATAAGAGAAGAAAAGGACCTACAAAAACATAAACAAAACAATTAAGAAAATGGTAAAAGGAACATACATATCGATAATTACCTTGAATGTAAATGGACTAAATGCACCAACCAAAAGACACAAACTGGCTGAATGGATACAAAAACAAGACCCATATACATGCTGTCTACAAGAGACACACTTCAGACCTAGGGACACATACAGACGGAAAGTGAGGGGATGGAAAAAGATATTCCATGCAAATGGAAATCAAAAGAAAGCTGGAGTAGCAATACTCACATCAGATAAAATAGACTTTAAAATAAAAAATGTTACAAGAGACAAGAAAGGACATTACATAAAGATCAAGGGATCCATCCAAGAAGAGGAGATAATTATAAATATATATGCACCCAATATAGGAGCATCTCAATACCTAAGGCAAAAGCTAACAACTATGAAAGAGGAAATGCAAGGCAGAAATAGACACACAGATGTAGAGAACAAACATATGGACACCAAGTGGGGAAAGCAGGGAGGGTTGGAGGGGAATGAACTGGGAGATTGGGATACCAAATTGTACACTCTAAATATATGCTGTTTATTGTCTGTTAACTGTATCTCAATAAAAGTTCTTAAAAAACAAAACAAAACAAAAAGAAAATAACGAGTATTGGTAAGGATGTAAAGAAACTGGAATGCTTATGCCTTGCTGTTAGGAATGTAAAATAGGGCAGCTACTATGGAAAACAGTAAGGCGGTTCTTCAAAGCAAACAAACAAACACAAAAAGAAATATCACATGACCCAGTAATTCCATTTCTGGGTACGTATCCAAAAGAACTGAAACTAGAGTCTCAAAAAGTTAGGTGTACGCCCATGTTCATAGCAACATCATTCACAGCAGCCAAGAAGTGGAAGCATCCCAAACGTCCATCGATAGATGAATGGATAAACACGATGTGGTATGTACAAACAATGGAATTATATTCAGCCTTAGAAAGGAAATTCTGACACATGCTATAACATGCATGAACCTTGAAGACATTAAGCTAAATGAAATAAGCAAGTCACAAGAAGACAAGTATTGTAGGATTCCACTCACATGAAGTATCTACTGTGGTCAAATTCAGAGACAGAAAGTAGAATGGTGGCTGTCAGGGGCTGGGGGACGGGAACTGGAAAGTTTTTGTTTAATGGAATCGGAGTTTCAGTTTTGAAGGATGATTAAAAGTCCTGGAGATGGAAGGTAGTGACGGGTGCACAACAACATGAACGTACTTAATGCCACTGAACTGAATACTTAAAAGTGATTTAAATGGTGTTTTCCGTTATGTATATTTTACCACAGTTTTTAAAAAGTACAAAATCACTACCACATCTATGTCATCCTGGTGTATGCAATCACCCTCGCTCTAGTAAAAGTTAGCCTTATTCAGCTCTCTCCTTTCTTGTGATTATTATACAGAGGCTCTGGAATAGCCATGGCATTCCTTGCCTACCTGGTAGCTGAGAGATACTGACAGTCTAATTTCCTCAAAATAAAATCATAAGAACTTACAATTATTATGCACCAACTGTTGAGGCTGCACAGTTCTACTTTAGGTATTACCACTTAAAAATTCTAGGAAATAATTGTTTAAAATCTAGACTTCAGTGCATGAAGGAAAAGAAACCATGTCTTTAATGGTGTGCTAACGTCACATTCACTTTACTTAGGGATGTGATTTTCTTTCGTTGCCAAGACAGCAACAGTTGCTGTGGAAACCACACAGAAACAGGGATACTTAACTGAAACAAACTCCACTCACCTGCACAAAGATGCCCTTGCTCTTATATTCCTCATGGAGGCACTGAGAGAAGAAATCTACAAAAGCCTGGGAGGGGGGGTGGGAGTGAGAACACAAACATACACATTACATCAATCTGCCCCATCTGTAGCCATGGAAACAAAAATAATCAACTATCCACTTAACACTATAGTTTCTAATCATTCTTTTCATTTCAAATGCAGAAGAGGCCTTAAAAAAAAAAAGCCTCAAAACCTCAAGTTTTCTTTATCTGCCACTAAATTAAATATTCTCCTACCAAATATAATATCCAGATCAAATTCTGATTTAACTGGAAAAGGCTCTTTTTTTCAGATATTGGCTTTCCAAGAAGAAGCATCTTATTATATAACAAAGGATGCGTTCCTCCTCCCCACTTGCCATTCAAACAGAAAGACAGTATGAATTCTGTTCAAGTCTGTTCTACGGGGATTTTGTTGTCAGTAAAGAGAAGAAAAGAGCAAGCATCCTCTTGGGTCCTCTGGGATGGCAAGATCCAAGAAGCGTAGAGATGAACGTGACAGCCCATCTTCTTCCAATAGAACAACTTTAAATATGTTTGTAAAATATAATGTACCATTTAGTTTCAAATGTGGACTCAACCTCAGGCTTGAAATGTAAAGTATCAACGATGACTCTACTAGGGTCCTAATTAGTAACAGCCTGTGTCCGTGGAGCAGAATAGGCAAGAAGTTGTTGAAGTTCACCAATCGCTTCAAGAAGCATGGTGTTCATTTTAAACATGCCTACTGCAGGTTCAGAGGTACAGAAAGCAAGTAGACTGCAGGGCTGGGGGGGCGTGGCCAAGCTTTTTCAAAATACAGTACGTAGTCACTTTAAGTTTTTCCAGGAGACAAAGAACCAAGTGAAAAAGAGGGCAGGCATTTTGCTCTTTTCTTTCCCTATCATATTGCAAGTTCTTCTTGTGTATTTTATTTTGCTCATTTTCCCCTAGAAGCTCGTTTAATTTCAGCATCTCAATGGTCATTTTTATTTCAGAGATGTATCCTAGGCTTCCACAGTGTATTTGAAAATGATGCTATTGACCTGCAGGCAGTACAAAATGCATTCTAAATTATTGTCCCAGTAGTAATGTGAAGAGGTGAATGGTGATGTGGTATAAAATTATGGCACCTTACAGAGAGCTCTGGAAAATTCTCGTCTCGCTCCAGAAGCAGCAATAAACATCTGTGAATTTTGAATAATGTGGCAAAAACACACACTCTCCCCGTCCGTCGCGTGCCTACTACGTGCACCTTTGTGCTGACTAGCCGCGATCCTTCTGAGCTCTGCGGACTTGGCGCTTGAGCTGTGTGCTGAGTCGTTCATGAATCAAACCCCCATTCTTAGACTCATTCTGTTCTGATCAACTGAGCTAACTGGCCCAGACCAGCTCTCTATCGGGAAGTACAAATACCAATTTTAAAACCAGTAAACTACTGGGAGAAAAAAAGCACTTGTGGATCCGAGATCTGGGTGCCTCATTTGTAAAGTTGATACCAATCAGTATATCTCCAGCTCTGGCTCCTCTGAAACCAGGGTTGGCTATTGTCCTTTTCTTCTCAGTCCATTTGAAAACTGCTAAGGATTGAACGTTAAGAAAGTTTCATGCTCATTTCTCAGAATGAAATATTCATTATTCTTATTCTGACACAATTTACTAAAAAAATTGTTCACCTTGGTGGCAGAGTAGAGGGTCAACAGTGGAACTGGGTACATGCCACTGGCAGAGGAGATGTTCAGAATTGCCCCTTTAGATCTAAAAAGGAAGATGCAAGTAAACAGAATGAAATCATATATACAACTGCTTATAAATTACAGATCGAGATATATAATTATTTGAAACAGAATAACCTGGCTGTTTTTCTAACACACATCTCTCCTTGCCTTTCATCAGCATGTGATATGCTTGGTCAGTGAATGAGGCATAACTCAATCAACTAAAAATAGCTCTTCTTTGCAATTAGCTCATTTCTCAGTCTTAGTAATCTGGGGCATGACCAGATTAGATCTTCAGTCTCCTCAAGTTGATTTCTATCCTCTGAGGTCTTCTCTGGCCATAGCACCAAGAATTCTTGCTCTTAAAAACACTCTCATACTCCTTGCATGCTTTTAATTTGGCATATCACCACATACTATCATGCTGTAGTATTTAGTCATTCTATGAGTATAAACATTTTTCTCCCTCAAAAAAACCACAAGCTTCTAGACATCATAGCCCTTATCTTACACTTTTCCTCAAAATACTCTGCACGGTCCTGTGCATGTAACAGGCACTCATATGAATGAATGGTCACGTCCTGTCCCCCAGGTCGGGTTGTAGACATTCAGGCGCTACATGAAGAGTTGACTCTAAAATCACACGACTCTATAGTTCATCAAATCATATTCTTCTGCCAAGAGGCAAAGCTCAATTTCTACTGTAACTTTTAGAGACTAATGAAAGTTCAAAGTCAGAAAGTTACCAGCAATTATATACTCATTCTACGAATACAATGAAAATTAGTTTGAGAAAAGGAATGCTAGGGCTTCCTAGGTGGCGCAGTGGTTAAGAATCCGGCTGCCAATGCAGAGGACATGGGTTCGATCCCGGCTCTAGGAAGATCCCACATGCCACGGAGCAACTAAGCCTGTGTGCCAAAAAAAAAAAAAAAAAAAAAGGAATGCTGCCAATATACAAGTTGTTAGCAGTTGTAAATGGCTTGGGTAAAGTGTGAATTTTAGGGTTTTAGCAATTTTGGACAGAATTAACAACCAACTTTTCCCCCTCAAATCCATTCTTGTCAGGGGAGTTGGTCCCCTTTTCAGCTTGCTAAAACCTGACTCCACCTGCCTCCTGCCCTCTACATCACGCTGCTTTCCTTCAACTTAGTTTCTCATTATTCTTGGTCTGAATTTACCTCCTAGGGCCCATTTTTTTTTTAGTATTTAAAAAAAGGACTATATGCAAAACAATAAAAGAAACATGATCCAATAGCACCTAAGTTATTTTAGACATAAATCTGACAAGAAATAATCCCCAAAGGTCACCCAGTCCTTCTGCCAGCCTCCAGGCAAGATGCCACTTCAACCATCAAACAGAAGTCTGGACCCTCCGCTTAATGAGTCCCTGAAAATGAGCTGTTGTTTTTTTGTTTCTGTTTTTGAACTGAAGTCCTTATTAGTAATATATACTTTCCTAAGCAGCGATATCCATTAACATGTTGGGCATAGGAATCAAATCTCAAAAATTTTTTTGAATTGTTAATTGTTATGTTACGATTTTGAAGAAAGTTGGAAATATTTAGTTAATATATTAATTACACCATTTTGTAGTTTTTGCTTGTGTCTCTCACAGACAGAAAAGCCTTTTCTTTTTAAATTTTAAGAGAGTAAGAATGTCTATCAGGAGTTAGAACCCAATTACTCTAAGATAAAAACTGGTGAATTAGCAATGAGTATCTAGTAATTTCATTTCATCTATATTTGTGAGAAATTCCTTTGATCAAAATGGGTTAAAAACCACTTCTGTTACTGAGACTTTTAATATAGTATTAATTTATGATGTTTAAAATATCTTTATCTTTTATAGGGTGTTAAAAATGTTCTGAAATGAGGTGATGATACACTCTGTGAATATACTAGAAACCACCAAATTGTATGCTTTAAATGAGTGGATTTTATGACGTGAAATATATCTCAATGAATTGGGAGATTGGGATTGCCATATATACATTACTAATTAAAAAAATACCAAATTGTACACTCTAAATATATGCAGTTTACTGTATGTTAACTGTACCTCAGTAAAAGTTCTTAAAAAAAAGTAAAAATATATTTATGATATACTGGAATGTGTCACCTTTAAGCTAAGAGCAGATCCCAATCAAGTAGAAGCTAAGAGAGCCATTGAATCTTGTGCAATACCATGTGGCTTTCTGAGAAGCAACCCCAAATCCTGACAAGTTGCACCCCATCCTGAGCCCCAAGCATCCTTGTAGGTTTAGGCAGTGTTTTATTTTACCGTGTTCTCGTGTAACCACGAACTGCTATGTCCTCACTCATTCACCTGTAGAAGGTGATGCTCTTCACTGTAGCCTATCCCTGCTGGTTTTGCCGTGGGGTTACGGGCTGGGCGACTCAAACTGGCTGAGCCGGCTGCATGTGCCCTTGAACAAAAATCTTACATCCTTTATTTTCTTCCTCACAAATGACATACAACTTAAAAGTCTTCCAAAATTAAAGTTTAAATGTTATCAAAAACATTTTAAAAATTAAATCTTGACCTCACCAAAATTGGTTCCTAAAACTTCACTCACCAAAGCAATGATTTCAATACAGGAAAATGCATTTAAAGATAATAATAATCTCATTCCTGTTGCAAAAGTAATACAGACCAACAATCGAATATGCCACAATTATACACGCGTGTGCTTTGCACTGTTTGCTTCTCGAGGCAAGTGAGATTTCTGTTTCTCAAATATTCTACCCTAGTTTAAAGGCAGAGTTAGAGTTAATGAAAAGTCAGAATTGGAAGGTATTTTATTCAAAACACAGCATTTGCACTCTAAAATGCATTAAAGCAAATCCAACACCAACAAAGTAAAAAGCGAGAATGCACTAGATCTAAGTCTAAAAGGATAGCATTCATCACTGGACCAAAATGACAGTAGAGAAAATACCCCTTCCACAAGAACACTGTGCTACCAAGAAGCATACGCATTTGTTTGTCTTGCAAAAACCTTCCTCCCACACACAAGAGCATTCAAGTCTCTCTCTCTTTCTTTCCAAGGATAATGATATTCAACTTAGTTTTGTCTGAATCACAAATAAAACACTTGTAGAGCTGTCTTAATCCTTGCACTGTATACAGTATCTATTCTTTACGTAGAGATGGAGATGAACATTTGGGACCGCGAGGCACAAAGGACTCGCCTTTAAAATCAAATACTTTGTCTTGCGCTAATCCCCCACCTAAACAGAATTAGTGACGTCAAACCAGTTTCCATGGCACAGCCAGACTCACGACAACTCTGTTACACGAAGCAGAAGGACAAAATGGGCTGCGCTTAATTGCCCACAGAAACAAACATAAAACCAAACCCTGGTTAATCTTTCATTTTCTGGGGACTTGGGGAACAATTATAAGATTGGAAGGTACATTAAGAATACTTGCTGAAGTTTGGTAATGAAGACTCACAACGCTCATATTTCAGCACATTTCCAGTCTCTTATGACAAATACCCAAATAAACAAGGCAAGTAGTATCTTCTGTGATACTACATACTTGCTAACAGCCACACGATGGTGTCTCAGTGGTGTAAGTTACTGAGGATCTACTGGAATTAAAATACTGCAAAGACAAAGCAGAAAACACCACTGCAGAATAAGGAAGCACGTTTTCATCTAAAAATATTCTCTTCAATGACCAGCCCTCCCATGAGCCAGATATTAAACACATCCAACCCTATAAAATTCAGTACCTTGCATTTATAGCCTCCTATAGCGATGCTTTCTAGAATTTCCTCAGTCCTGTGAAATTCCCAATTAGAAAACTGCCCTTAATGATCACTTGGATAAAAAAATTACCAAACTGCTTTTCTTCCATATGCGCCCCACTAGTCTATCAAACTGCTATTGTATCCTTATACACAGTTCTTATAAAAATACTATTGTCACAGAGGAAGTGACAGGTCTCCCATGAAATGAGTCACTGATTTCTGCCTTCCTCAGATCTCTCATCACTGCTCCACGCTGCAGGTGAGGAGGGAAAGATGGGGAGGTGTAAAAAGCTGCTGTGAAGCACTGGAACACAGGGTCAGTCCTAATGTGGACAGCTTACTGTATACAGAGTGTGATCGCAGACAGACAAGGCAGACTATGCAAAAAAGACTACATTCCAGTTCTTATTTTTACTTCTTATCAGGGAGCATATAAGTGTGCTCTTGGAGGGTCTTTTTTTTCTTTTTTTTTAAAGCTTAAACATAACACAGAAATTGGTACAGACAGTTCTCTAACAGATTTTCAAGAAGACTGAGAAACATATTAAAACATAGTTCCAAGTCAGAAAAGAATCCTGGATCACGGGGGTCAGGTATATCATTAGAATCAGCGATCCAAATACATTACACAAATATTGCTTTGTGGAAGAAAGTTTGCAAACATTTCCCACATGAAAGAGAACTGCCTGCCCTAAAACACTGTAACATGTCATAATTCCACCTTAAGCAATACAGTATGAAAGGGGCTATTTTTAGCTTTTCCATGGTTGTTATGGCAACCACCTCCTGGCTCCAGCGGTACACTATGTTTATAATTCCAGGGAAGTGGAAAGAGCAAGTTTCCTCTATAATGTAATTATGCACTTTCTACTTCTATGGTAATAATACCTCAGTTTGATCATGGAGACTTGTTTAGTGATAGTCAGTTGGCCCTAAGCTATAGTTCTAGAGAGTTTGGAAAATCTCATACATCAGAGGTAGAATCAGTGAAAGGGAAAAAAGAAAAAAACCACAATAACAAAGAACTCTGCTGTTTCTCAATGGAGATATGAAACCTATGGTAACCAACCACAGGAAACAGGCCATTTGGGGATGGTGCAAAGGTCAGGCTATAATCAAATCACTTATACCATGTAAGTAAGAATGCTTTCAGATGATCTGTGAACTCCGAGTCTCTCTTTCCTCTTGGGAACACAGCTAATGACACTTCTGGCCTCCCTTGCAGCCAGCTGTAGCCTGTGACTGAGTTCTAGACGATGGGACGAGGGCACAGGTGAGGGACACCACTTTCAGGCCTGGACCGTGAAACCGCCCATATAGTCATCCTTCCTCTCTCTTCCCCCATCTGCTGGCTGGATGCAGAGAACCGCAAGGCCCAAGGGAAGAGTCCCGCCCCCACTCCAGGTGGAAGGAGCCTGAGATCCCTGGATGACTGGGTAGAGCACAGCCCCAACCACTGATCCACACGGGACTGTGATGTGAAGGAAATATCAATCTTTAGAGAGTTGAGCCACTGAGATTCTGGGGTGGTCTGTTACAGCAGTTAGCCTAATATGAGTAACTCTTTTAATTCAAGCAGACATAAGTGGTTCCTTCTCCCATTCAAAAGTACCGATTCATAGAACCCACTTACATTTCTGACTAGTTCTTAGCCGGTGCCACAATCACCCCTGTGATGTCAGTTTCAATCCATAGCCTATGATGGCTTTCTACCAGATCATTTCACAACCTCAGTGTAAGGGCAATTTGATTTCCTAAAGGCAAGGATCCGATCATCTTCCGTATGCTAAACTTTACTCAGTGAATGCCAGCTGAAATGGATGGACCCTTTCCTTTGCATTCTTTGTCTTCATCTAAGGCTCCAGCTGCAACTGTGATCGTGGCTGCTTGGTCTACAGAGAGAGGTGTGAGCACTCTGTATCCTTTATTAACTAGTTCTGTAGCCTCACAGCACTCGGTTTCTTTGGATCTCACTTTTTATGTCAAATGAGGAGGGTTTGGTTTCAATTAACTTAAAGTACTGAAATACTATGACTCTTCAGATCTAATTCATCATGGTCATAACCAGCATCTCTTTTGATATGATTTTTACCAACACACTTAAAAGTTCCTTTTATAATACCTCTGCGGTATATAAGTACTGCTTTTTTAACAGATGGAACTTACTATCCTGAATTAATACTGTCACTTGCTGATATCCAAACGAGAATTATTGATGATGACCCAATTTTCATCCCTCTTGAGTTCTACTCTGCACTAATTCTCTGTAATCTTCTAGGATTCTGGTCTGGTTTGACCACCATCACTTCCATATCTGACCGTCAGGCACACACTCCCACTGTCAACCATCAATAAGTAGTTTAAAGGTTTTAGAGGGAAATTTTACTAAAATAAAGCAATTAAAATACACAAAACTACATACAAAATGCATTACAAACAAACAGCCTTGCTAAAAAGTAGCTGCCAAACAAAGTGGATTCCTAACTTCAGTCTCCTCATCTGTACAGTGCTGGGAGGCTATCAAAGTTAAATGAGTGAACACATCAAGTTCTCAGTCCAACACCTGGCACATAATATGCAATCAATACACATGAGCTGTAATCCCTGCCTGAAGCTGGCCATGGAGGTTTCTTCACAGAAGTAGGGTCCCTGGGTCTTCCCTTTGCAAAGCTGTGATTCCTTTGGATCTCTTCCAAATTCAAAGCCATTTTGCACAAGAATGACTGTGAAATCCTACATTTAGCAAATGACCAAGCAAGCCCAGCTCTTTGCAACATATTTTCTTTGAACACTTAGCCATCACTCCAGCTTCTCCAAGAGAGGAACAGAACTTAATTTCCATCTTACACTTCAGGCTATTTCAAATGTAAGGACTTAGCAACACATTTCTCAGTAAAAATGAAGACATCTAGCGTATCCTAGTGGAGCCCCATTCAAACTGGAACACAGCTGGGGCTAGAGGACATTGCTTCTTTCTTCAAGGGCGGGGGGGGGGTGTGCTGACATCTTATAATCACTTTATAACACGCCTACGTTGCTCATACATCCATTCTCCCAGTAAGAACAGAAAATTCAGAGGATGGGGTCTCACTTCATGAAACTCCACTGATTTGGGCTCTGAGAGCATACAGCTTTAAGAAGGCATTCCCAGGAACATCCCAGGAACTCTATCCACCCCCTCAGAATAGCAGGCAATTGAGTTAGTGGTGGTGACTCAGGCAGACTTTTTAATCCTGATGTAAAGGAACCACCACAACCCTGGAGAGGGAAATAAAAAGGGAATGGAGTGGAAAAGGCCTCCACCACCAGATGACTCATGCTCCACCGTGTGACTTGCCTGGCACATTACTCTGTCACTAAGACATGGAGGAGAGGTTCATTAGTCACTTTTATGAATTTTTCAAAGTAAGGATTCTCCCTATAAATAATCATGAGCTCTGTGGCCCTAGTGTTTGTGTGAGTTTATGACTCACCTTTCTACCATGCCAGGCAGTACCAACCGTGTCATCTGCAAAAGAGAAAAACAAAACATCCGTGAAGATGCAGGCCACAGAGAGAGTGGAGAGAACTCACCCACACAAACAAGAAGGGAATCACGAAACCGCTTGCAGCTTCTACAGTGTATCTTATATACTCTATACTTTGGCTGTGGCAAGTGTGCGTAAGAGGAATCAGAGGAAATTACTGAAGAGAACACTGGAAACACTTTCCGTGAACTTAGCTAAAATCAGTCTTGCCTGAAATGTAATACTGGCATGGAGATCTTCAAATAATTAAGAATTCATGGTGAAAGCCATATCTCCCAAAAGACATTCTCGGAAAAGGACATATGTTATCACAAGAAATATCCTGCCTATCAAGCTTACTTAAGCTTCCTAATCTCAAGAGATCGAATAATCTTTTCCTATCAAGAAAAGCCTTTAGAAGAATACCATAAAGTAACATGTTGGCAAACATTAGGTCTATCTTCACATTTATTTCTCTTGTTGCGCAAGCTAATTGTGAGTGAAACACATCCTTAAAGAAAGCTGAAGTTATCTGTCATTGCAAGTAACCAACAGTGAAAAAAACGACACCTGCTTTTTAAAAGGACTTCATAAGTGTTGACTAAATACGTACACTACGATGAGTGAAACTACTTCTAAACTCTGTTTTAAGATATTACTAAGAAAAGTTAAGACATCCACTGGTTTAGTCAAGGCCACGTCATAGTTAAGTACTGAGGCTGGAACATGAACTCCAGACTCCTGCATATCATCAGTTCTCTAACAAACAAATGCTGTTTTGTTACAGAAAAGTTTGCATGCATGCCAACCATAGGAATTTTAAGCTTTCTATCTTGAATAATATTATGTCTTAATTAAAACAGCATTCTGATGAGGAGAGAATTTTTTCCCTAGAAACATTTTGAAGAAAGAAAACGCATCCAGACGTTACCAATGCAGAATGTGCTCTGCAGTACTCCCAACCCAGATATCAGCTTTAGAGCCACTGCACACACTTCTCCAGGGAGAACATGAACTCAAACTGACACTGCATCATAACAGATAGACTGACACACTGCCAACTTCTAAACGGACAAAGTGGTGCCTGCAAAGCCTCGGGGAATCATTTCAACAGAGGTATCTAGATTTGGCCAAATCTTCCAGACTAAAAAAAGAGAGACCATAAGAAGGAGTGTGGCCTGAAGCGTCCCCTATCTCTCTCATTCTTACATACAAGTCTGCACTTGCATTTTTTGGTTTTTTGTTTGTTTGTTTGTTTGCTTGGATTTTTCTGCCTGCACCACGCTGCATGCAGGATCTTAGTTCCCCGACCAGGGATCAAACCCGTGCCCCTGCAGTGGACATGTGAAGTCTTAACCACTGGACGCCAGGGAACATGCTTCTCATGTTAAACTCATCTTCACAGAAGGATGTGGCAAAGAACGCCAGCTGCCCCTCAACATTCAGTCTTTCCTTAAGATAACAGTTGGATTGTCAGTTGGATGTGCCCTCCATAAAAACTGTATTTTCTGCATTCCCTCTCACAGTGCATGTGGCCCTAGAACTATGTTCTAATAAGACGACAAGTAATATGTGCAACTTCTTGGCCTTGCCCTTGAAGGAGGAAGAAAATACACGTCCTTCTCTGTGACTGTTCCTCCTCTTGATGGCTAGAAAATAGATGTGATGAAAGGAGCTGAAGCAGCCATCCTAGACCCCAAGGTGAAAGCCATGTGCCAAAAGTAGCAGAGCAGTGAGATAAAAAGAGGTAGGATCTCTAATGACTGTGGAGTTCTTATGCCAAACCTTAACTGCCCACCTAGCTTTTTATCTGACAGAGAAATAAACTTCTATTTTATTTAAGCCATTGCTAAACCTCTGTTGCAACAGCAAAACCAATATTCTAACTGACACAACTGACCACCTGGGTTGCTGAAGACCAACCAACGTTAACACTTTAAGACTTAAGAGAAAACAATCCCCAGAGCAAACTCAACCAGAAATTACGCTGACAGTCCCAATGGCTTCAATGTTTTATAGTTTGTTAAAACAGGACCCTATTTCTTCACTCTTCTAGGTCTGCTTGACTCAAGTCTGAATGTGTCCACCCGGCCTCAGACCAAACTGTATGGAACCAAGTCAAAGAAAAAGCTGACTTTACCCTTTCAATACAGTCACCTCTTCTCTTCTCAGATTAAATAATGACTCTTCGAATTGGCTTACAGGGGTCCTAAGGTTTCTGTTTCTGTAGGAGTACAGGAGTTGCTCAACATGGAGCTGCTGCATGTTTACGGCAATGTGGTATGCGGTCAGGCCCTTCCCCTTCCCAGCTGTGTGACCTCGAGTCTGTTCCTTATTCTCCTCTGCAGTCCTTATGTATGAAATGCAGAAGCTATCTACATTACAGCTTACTATATTCTATATCTCACATAAGGGGATGTATACAATGGACCTGGCACAGAGAGCGCCACAGAGTGAGCCCCTGGAAGGAAATTATGTCCCTTTTTGCCAGCGTGCACTATTCTTTCAGGGAGGCAGCACCACGAAGTATCTAGGCCTCCCTTAAGCACAGTTTAGAGCCAAAAACACTGACATATCTTGAAGTTATTCGGTTCAATGCATCACACAGAAGTGTCTGGAGAGTTTTACCAATATTTTAAAATACCTCGACTGGGCGCTTCTTAGGGTAAGAGAACTGTTCTAAAATTAGAATGTTGTAATGTTCATATGATTATGTAAATTTACTAAAACCATTCAATTGTACACTTAAAATGGATAAATCTTAGAGTATATAAATTATCCCTCAATCAAACTGTTTTTTAAAGAAAATCTCGATAATCATATGCATAAGAATTAAAGAGCTGGAATCACAAAATACATTTGATGTTACTTTATAAAACACAGGAAATAAAAGAGCTCTCGAAATGCTCTATGCATATCAACTCATGGCCTGGAGCAACACGAAGTAATAAGGAGGCATTCTTCCACTCAGTAGAGGGCATGTTAGTTACCTGAATCAGGGCTGGGTGATGGGAGCTCACAATCAAGCAGGAGGGCAGATACTCACAGAAATAAATCATTTCAAGACAATGCTATGAGCAGGACAACAGGGCTAAGGACAGAGGTCACCAATGCTTAGGAGAGGCACTAGTTATGTCTGGAGAAACAGGTAAAACTTCACAGATTACGGCTTGGTTAAGTTCTGAAAGAATAAATGCATTCACTAGGCAGAAAAAAATTCTAATCAAGGGAATAGAATGCAAAAACGCAAACAGCTGCAGGAAATTACAAAGCATGCTATAGAATTAATGCATTTTAAAAACCTTTTTGTTGAATGAGTGAAGTATACAAAGAAGTAAAAATATATGCATCCTATTATACATGTCATGCAATTTGCATGTCATTCTACGTCACAGACAGCTTCCCATGCTAGTACAAACAGATGTACCTCAGGCATGGTAACAGCTGCAGAGGGTTTTCTTTGTAAGGACAGATTATATGCATTCTCAGCTGTATCCGAAAACATTTTTTATTTAGTACATTGCATCAGGGGAACATAATGCTTAGCTAATGTATTATAAAGAGGTCCCCAAGCATTTTATGAAAAGAAGCTATTATGCAGTTCCCCAAAGTCCTGAGATCACCAGAAACAGGATGAGGAAGGAGAAGACTGATAATAAAAATGTTCTCACTCAGGGGCAGGGGTGTGTGTGTGTGTGTGTGTGTGTGTGTGTGTGTGTGTGTGTATGTGTGTGTGTACGCGTGCATTTGCAGTAAGGAAATGAGACTCATGAAGTACAAAGCAGCTAAGTGGAGTTGACGGGGGTAGCCACTGACTGTTTAGCTTTCCTACACAAACACAGAGGTGGAGGGATGGGATTTGTAGGCAGTGATCAAACTGGAGAACTACCAGGAAAGTCTACAAGATCTGCTGATGGATTCCTTTATTCTGACCAGAGATCTCAGTACCATTTGAATATTTAATAAGTGATCATGCAGAGTTTTAAAGTTCGAGTTTTTTCCCCAAGACATAAATTTACACATTTAAATACAGTCCAATAAGAAATATCACTGTAAGCTGGGATATTGAGGAAATATCAGTGCAAATACACACGCTGGGAGATATCTTTTCCTTAGACTACGTGCGTGTCATATATTAAATGTCTCCTTTCTGAACTGCAAAAAATTATCCAGGAAATGATCAGAGACAACATAAAGCCCCCGAAGATATAACCTTACTTACAAAATTATATCAACAGCACAGTAAACATTAAATCAGTCTTGATGGTCGTCAATGTGTGGACATCTTCAAATTACATTCTTTTTTCTCCCAGTTTCATTGAGATATAATTGACATATAACTTTTTATTAAGGCATTCAACATACTGATATATGTATATATTTTGAGATGATCACTGCTATAAGTTTGGTTAACATCAAAAATATGAAATGCTTCACAAATTTCTGTGTTATCCTTGCACAGGGGCCATGCTTATCTTCTCTGTACCATTCCAATTCTAAGTATATCTGCTGCTGAAGTTAGCAATAAAATATATTCTTTATACATGTGAATTAAAACTCAAGAAGTTTTAATAACTTAACACAAAGGAAGAAGCAGTGTTTTCAGTGCCCAGCTAGTAAAAGGCCAGAAATACTTGTTGGAATGTTCAATGACAAAATGATTCATCAGCAAAGACAGAAGTCCACACATGAAAAAGTTAAATTCTTTTGCACCGTTCATTGGCTCCTCCTCTTAAATTCTGACTCTAAATTATTTCTCCTTGCCATAAAGCAGAATATCTTCTTGGATCTGTCAAATATAACAGCAAAGCCTAAGAAGCGTTCACCTGAAATCTGCAGGCTTTTTTAAGCCTTTATCCATACTTAAAATATCTTTCTACTCAGAATACACGTCATAATAAATTCAATTTCAAGCCTTCTTTGTTTGGGTATGTGCACAGAAATAATTCTTAACATTCTGTGTCTGAGAGAGGCTTCACTATGTTAACATCAAATTACATTCTCTTTAACATCAAGTTTTACATAGGATATTTAAATTAAGCTATTAGTAGTCTCATTTTACTTTATATGCATCGATTGGTATCTTGATATCTGGTTATTTACATCATATACCAAGTGTTTCTGTGAAATCTCACTATCTAAACACCATCTCACAGCTCACAAGCTGTTTCTGGAGTTAACTCAGTACACTAATTTTAGACCATCTGCAGGTGATAATTGCTACCAGGAAAACTTTTGTTCCTCTTAAGATATTGCTAATATAAGGTTACTGTAACTTGTAAGTTCAGTGGTTGAGAATATTAGAAAAATAGTAGTAAACATGACTTCTATACTTGTTTGCTTCTATGTTCAGATGGTTTCCAAAAGTATGCAGCAAACAATTTACATTTAATTCTTTCCTGAAAAGTAGATAAAAGTCCTGTAATAGTACCTCTAACCATGGGAGCTTCAAATTCTTGCAGAAAAAAAAAATGTTTCCAATTTATAAAAATACATTTTTTAGTGACAGTTTTATCCATCCTTACCACAAAAAAGTCCTAGAAGCCTAAAAGCAAAGGGAGAAAGGTCAATATATGTTATCTCACACCGAAATGTTACATCACTCTGTCTACAGGCTGTCCATAGAGTATACACATATACAAAGATAAATGAGTCTTCACCAATGATAGCTCAATTTAGAATTCCTCTTGGGGACACCACATATTCTATTTCAAGAGTGAAATACTCACTGGTATTTATTGCCACAACTATGTATATTCTGGCTGGGAAACAAATAAGAGACTGGTTTAGTTCATAGAAAATCAAAATCAGTATTATTAGATCATTCAGTTGAGATAACCTGACTCAAAAATTCATTGACTGGCCTAGAAAAGTCCTTGAAAATATATTAAAATGCATCCATCTTTGGACTTCCCCTAGTGGTGTAGTGGTTAAGAATCCGCCTGCCAGTGCAGGGGACACCGGTTCAAGCTCTGGTCTGGGAAGATCCCACATGCGGCGGAACAACTAAGCCTGTGCGCCACAACTACTGAGCCTGTGCTCTAGGGCCTGCGAGCCACAACTACTGAAGTCCGCACGCCTAGAGCCCGTGCTCCGCAAAAAGGGAAGCGACCGCACTGAGAAGCCCACGCACCTCAATGAAGAGTAGCTCCCCGCTCACCACAACTAGAGAAAGCCCGCACACAGCAACGAAGACCCAACACAGCCAAAAAAAAAAAGTATCCATCTTACTATTTTGAAATATTTCTCATAATTTGGCAACTGCTTGAATTGCTTTTGTAATTAGAAGAGCCCCCACAATTAATGTTATTTCTAAAAGGAAATTAACATGAATAAATTTTTTTTCTTTTCACTTCTCTGGCATCAGTAATCAAGAGTTTGCAAAAGGAACCTTATTTTATACTCAAAAGCCAATCCAAGTTTTCCACTTCTTAGTTTGGTATGAACACTGGTAACACAAGCAAATTGTGCACACTATTTTACAAGCAAGTAATGTCTTTTTACAAGCAAATTATTTTTATATCATCTAATCTCTGGCGTTTGGTCATTTGTTTGAACAGTATAATTGAAGTAAACAGTATAAAGAAAACACTACTGCATAATGCTCAAAAAGATAACGAAAACACCCAAATGAAAAGATTACATTTCAAGATACTTTAGAAAAATAAGGAAACAAATATCGACACCTGTATCACCATGATATATACATAGAAAATAAAGTGTAATAACTTGCTTGAGAATCTGGGCAAAGCTCCAGGAATCCAGGCTATTCGTACAAATAATTAGGATGCCACGAATAGCCACTTTGCCCACTTCTGCCCTGCCCTCAACCCTAGAGAAACCTGCTTGGAGTAAACAAGATCTGAATTCAAGCAACTGAAAAATGAACCCACACAAATTAGAAGGAAATACATGCAAATGCCTTAAGCAAGTTTTCAATTGGAATCATTAGCAATAATTTTTAAAATCACAGTATAATAGCAAAAAGAATTACACAGAGCAACGACGATGTTGCACAATGCCTGTTTTGGAGAAATGAGGTGGTAACTCCACTGGAAGTCATACTAGAATGACACAGCACACATTTCCTTTGACAAACTATAATTTGAGCTCTGCGGTGCCAAGAATACAACTTAATTAGAAATTCTTAGACTCTCACCTGTATGGTGAACAGAATACCTACTGTACAGGGGGTGAAAAGCTTAATGAGATAAAGCTTTTAGAGTGCTCTGAGATCTCTGAGTATTATTTGGTTTTCCTCTCTATTAATGTTTAGGTCTTTGTGGAAGTTATGAGCCCTCCTTGCCATTTCTCTCCACCCCATATTACTTAACCTGAAATTCAACCCCACACCATAAAAAATTAAACTTTTCCTTTTATAATAAATTCTGCTTTGATTTTGTTAAAATAATTTAACAAAAGAGTAAGACAAGAACTTTCCAGAAGAGAGAACTGAATGCCAATTAATAATGAATCTAAAGCCATAATTCAGAAACTCTAAACAAAAATGAAAAAAGAACACATACACCATCACATACTATCTTTCTAAGTTTAGCATTTTATAGCATGCTAAGAGTTTCCATTACTTACATTTTCCCCAAATAAGCTGACTTCTCCAAAAGTCACAGATTTGGGGAAGAGAAAATAATCCCTAAAGTTCTGAAAGAGATTTTTACATTTTCACTCATTTATAAAGCATTTCTCCTATTAACTAGCTTTACTTGGAGCTGAAAAGAATCTTATAACCAATCTCCAACTACTCCCTTATTTTTTAAAGATGAAAACTATGGAAAGAGTGGTTGTCACATAGTTTGACAAATCCATCATTTTGTAGTTGTACCTAAAGCAGGCCATTACTATGAGACTCCAAGGACTAAATGTGCCCCTAAGTTTGGAAATTTTTAAGAGTTTAATGATAGCTGCTTTCAAATGGATTAAAAGACTCTAGACATTAACTTGGAATGTCCTCATTCTGAAAAGCCCTAGGTGGGGGCAGTGGTGGGAGTCATAATCTCCCCTAGTACAATTAATTAATTGCCTACTGTTGTTAGCTTGAATTCTTGGGGCAGAGTGGGGGGATAAATTCTGAGCATAATCCCTAAACTAAACACAGCTGGACTGCTGAACAGACATTCTTCTGATGGATTTCCAAATTAACAGAGGGCTCCCCCTACTGGTACTATCTCACGTGCCAGAGGCAAATCCATGTAAGAAAAAGGAAACAAATGCTTTTCCTGTGCTTTTTCATCCATCTGTCCATCCATCCGAACATTTATTATTATTATTTACTCCACGGGCAGGGCATGGCATTATCGCTAAGTGAAGTACGATGAATACATAGCGGTATTATGAGAAAAAAAATTGACTTTTCAAAAGCATGCAAAGGGCCTCATACTCCAAGTGATTTGATTTCAAATAATCACTGGGATGGAAGAAACTGATCCAGTCAAAGTCCTTCTAGTTCTTCAACTTCACCAAGCAAGCAATGGTTCAGTTTGAGTAGACTGAATACTTGGAGTTACTGAACAGGGGAACAGGAACTCAGGTGGGTAACATAAATGAGTGCAGTAAGTCAGACAATAGGGATGAGTGGCGACTGTGGAAATCCGAAGCGTGCAGGCCTACTTGCATACTCAGCTGTTACTCAGCTCTAATCACTTGTTGCCATGCAGCAGTTCAGGTCTGTGTTACCCTATTTTCAGACTTTTCCCAAGAGAAGCTAGAAATTTGGGTGTGAAATGTCTCAGTTTTGAAAACACTGCTGGAGCCAACCAAAATACGCTGGTAGGGCACATCCAGCCCACAGACTGTTGGTTTGCAAGCTCTCGTCTAGAATCAGAAGGGAACTTGCCTTCTGCACATCCCACTTCCGGCAGATTCAAAGTTTAGGAAGTTCTCACAACTTAATTCAGTGTAAGTATTAACAAGTGATCTAAGGCCAGCCTTCCAGGGCCACACGCAGTAAGTGTGATCCTTATTGCCAAAGGACTAGAATTTTCAGTTTTTTAATTCATTCATTTACTCAAAAAGCATTTGTGGTATACCTGCCATGTGTGACGACTGGGGCTGGGAACTGGCAGAAAATGAAAAGGACGTGGTCCTAGCCCTCACAACCTGTAGACAGACACTAAACTGAAAATGAAACGCTTAAGGAAAGGAAGACACGTAGCGTGTGAGGAAACCGCATGGCCGAGAGACGTCATCTAGCCTGGAAGGCTCCCCACCCCTCCCCCACCCCTAAGCGTGTAATGCTTCCGCTGAGAACTGAAGCGTGGGTAACATTAGTAAAGTGGGAGACACACGAGCCTTCCACGGAGAGGGAACAGCCCAAGGGGACGCTAAGTCCAAGAAACTGAGCACAGCGTTGGAGGGAGAGAGACCCGAGGTGAAAGGGAGAGGTGGGCAGGGGCCAAATCACGTGGGTCCTTCCCTACGGGTCACGTGAAAGCTTCTGGACGTGAGGGAACAGAGAAGTCACTGAGGGGCTTAACAGGGGTGTGATAAGACCCAGTGTAAAATAATGACACCTTGGCTGGAGCACGGCGACTGGACTGGAGGGAGACAAGTTAGCTGGCCAGGCGATCCTAATGGCTCCCACTGAGAAATTTAGGGGCTTGGAATCTGGAAGGATCACTGGGGATAAAAAGAAGTGAGCTGACTTGCAAAACACTTAGGAGGTTAAACTAACTGGCCTTGATTAGATGTGTGTGTGTGTGTGTGTGTGTATGACGTCATGCTTCCCTTCTCCATGCTAAACATCTCTAGTTCTTTCAACCACTCCTAATGAGACAAGGCTTCAAGTCTCTACTTTGACTGATTATCTGATGAAGGAAGAAACTAAATTCTGACCCCCTGCTTAAGACTCCTTCTCCCCATTCCCAAATAAATCAAACAAGACTCAGTGGTGCTTCACTGCAAGTGGAAACTGTTAATAAATTCTGGCTTGGGTCACACCCCCACCCACCTGCTTCTCTGCTCTAAGAAAGGTAATAAAGACGGTTGGGATATCCCCCCCATTTGTCAAAATGACAGCTGGGAAATTTTTTTAAGGGATCCAGGTGTAGGCAGGGCCACTGCCTATTACCCGCCGTACCCACCAAGCCCCGTAGCAGCTTCAGGGCCCAGCACCTTCAGAAGGGATGGATGGTTTTCCCACACTTAGGTAAGCTGTGGGAAGTGCAGGTGATATGGTTTGGGCCGTGTTCATGTGAAAAGAAGTGAAGAGGCTACGGTGTCTTGAGGTTCTAAAACTGTCATTAAAGGAATCAAAGAACAGTCAAGCCTAGAGAAGGAGGACAACTCCGAATCTGGCACATGTTAAAACAAGTGATCTCAAACCAGTAACAAACAATACAAAGAAGACCCGTTTCAGGACTTGTCTTTGGGAGTGGTGCTCAGTGTGCTACCTGTTTGAAAGTGGACTTGTATATACCCGCCTCTGGAGTTGTGGCACGTTCCCCATTTTCCATGATTTCTCTAATAATAACCAAAAGCAATACAATTTCATTTACAAACTCTCAGTATTCTGAGATGGAAGCCCCTTCCAGGCATAAAACCGGAAATACTATCGAAGAGTGTGGTTCAATATCTGGAGGTTTAATTATCTCTAAACACCACCATTTCTGGTCTAAAGGTCATTATTTTTGAGGAGAAATAGGCCTTGCCTTAACGTCTGAAATCACAAGGAAAAAGCCCCGGCTAGGAGGACCTTTCCTCTAGTTGAAGGCTGATCTACCTGCCATATCAGTCACCTATGCAGAATTTCCATACCACCGCCCTCCTCAACTCGCCACTTACCTGCTCTGTAGGGAATAAGAACAAGACTAAATTTAACCCTTAAGGTATTAGGAGCAAAACTGTAAAGCAGGTAACCTCAACTAACTTGGTAAAGGGAAAGCCCAGTTAAGCAAGTCACTGAGAAAGAAGAAAGGAATAATCCTAAATTACTGGATAAGATGACACGTCAAATCGTCTGATGGAACTGGAGAGAGGAGGGCCTGGGAGAGCTCATCCGGACTCCCTGATTGAACACCAGGGGCCTATGGTCACAACTATTCTTGTTAATATCTCTTCCCTGATATTCTGGGGACCACGCATCCCCACTTCATCTGCTGATGATCTGTAATTCCTCTGGTCAGGCTATTTCACTTTTCTCATTCCTCTATTGGAATGGGGAACTTGTATGATTTCTATCATAATCTGACCTACAGGACGGGAACACATGGACCGAGCACTAACTCTGGACCTGAAGGAACGTCAAGCCGGGTCATTCAACGCTCATGGTGCAGCACAGGGCTTCCGAGCAGATGCTGGGCCCTACTCAGCAAACATCTCCAAATAAGCGGCACAAACCCAAGGTCACAAGGGCAAGCTACCTTTTCCAACCTTTCCTGGCACGCTTCTCCGCTGGTCAGCCCCTATCATGTGGTTTGGTGAGGAGACAAAACTTGGGCCAACATTGACGATGAGAAGAGGTTGTTCTCTTTCTCATATAAGCCTTTTCTGATCCATTTATTAAGGCATTAGGCTGCAGACAACCATGCCCTGGTTCCCCTGATGTCCAGCCACCAGAAAATCTTGTAAGATTCTACAGCCAGACCAATTTTCATCTTCTTTAAGTTACCCCAGCGCTCCAAACAGCCACTGCTACTGAAAATGTAGCCCTGGCCCTGCAACGTAACACAGTCAACTAAAGGACAATAGGCACCATTCATCAAAATGTACTATAAGGCAAATCACAGCAGCACAAAAGGGTACTAAACCTGCGAGCGTTAGACACAGAACTCCGTCAACGTGAATGCCCCTTCTCAGTACAAGATCAACACGTATACCATAAAATACACACTGCCAGGCCACTCTGCCACCAGAACTGTCTTTCTAAAATGCACACCAGCTTACGCCTTGTTTCTATGTTAAGGCTCTCTGCCCTCTTCAGCACAGCACTCAAGGACCTGCACGATCATGTCCTAACTTACTTTTCTGGCCTCTGGTTAGCCACTCTGCCTTACAGAGATGATAATGACCCGGATCCTGCCTATAGCACAGCGGAGACTAATCGGTCGTCCTCCAGCTGCTACTAATTGCATGATGAATAAATCAAGACTTCCGAATTGTTTTAAAAGTAACTATCACAAAAGGGACAGGAAAATGCATATTTACATGAAAGATATGTGAAAGGATGATTATTTGCCTTCATGAAGAAGTGTTCTAAATAGCAAACTCTCCTAGTGCTTTGTAAATGGGATGTGCAAAAGGAGGTTTACACAGAAAAACTGTAAGCACATATGCAGCTCTGCTGCTGGTGACACTTCCCATCAGTATGGCTCACAATATGACAGGGTATGATGTTCAGTAAGTTGGCATTTGTCTCCACTAACTCATTTCGTGGGAGAAAGTATCTATGCCCATGGGAAGAAAGAAAGTGGAAGAGGAAGAATGAAGAGGTGGGAGAAGCATTTTATAATTTGTCAAGATACTAGGACTGGTGCCTCATTATTCTTTCATCATTATTTTAAAGAAAACTGAAAGATCCTCTCCCGTGCTGTGGGACTGGCAGTGCTTCATCCACACGTCCCGCCACTGTACTACTAATTTTTAAGCAGGGCCGTGAGGTGACCACCACCAGCACACACTGATCGGTGCTCAGATGCTGCTCAAAGAATGTGGTGTGTGACCACAGAGCACAGCAAGCTGACTGGTTCTCACAGATCAACGTCAGCACCTTGGCCTTTTATCATTACTATTCTGTAGACTGCCAGCCCCAAATGCATGTTTTGGGACACAGAGGAGGCCAGGGTTTTATAATATAAGGGTATACAAACACTTAGGTACTGACAAGCAGGAGATCTCAGGAGAAGATGCTGATGTATCTACAGTAAAAACTTTACACAGTTTATCTGACAGGAATTAAAATTATCAGGAGACTAATTTAGAGCTAGCATTAACAATTCTATAAAATACAATTTAAAATGAACATATTTTTCATCATTAACTCATTACAATATATTATGAAACACATGTACATAACACTATTATTTTTTGACGCATTATTTTTAAGCATTTGGCCAAATGTATTAGAAAAGACTATCAAAATGATAGCACACATCAGTCTTTTCAAAAGGCAAAACCATAAAACAAACTATAGAGAAGTGATATTAATTTGGATCAAAAAATTTGCTTGCTAAAAAAATTAAGAGTTGCGCATATTTACTAAAAATTTTTATCACCTCTGAGTTTGAAAAACGGAAGCACAGAGGGTAATTTGCTCAAGGCCATACAACTTTAGTAAATGATGGAGTTTTTTAATTAGTTTGAAACCTCAGACATATTACTGAAGAATGATTACATTTACATAGTATGCCAAGGGAAATACCTTTAAAACTCTACAGATACATGCACATCAACCATGTTTTAAAAGTATTAATTTTGTGCGTGCGGGTCTTGATCCACAGCTACTCACAGATCCACTTGTTTGTACGGATACTTTGCCTCACTTACACTGCATCTTACTTGAGAAAAAAATCTTCATTAATCACAACAATGAAAGAGAGCGATTATTTGTTTTATAAAATTATTTGTAGTATTACAATATGATTCATTAGAGGTGCCTTTAGGTAACAAGCTACCAAATGTTACATGGGATGCATGCATCAACAATGTAGCTTTCTTTTTGGTAGAGATGGTTAACCTGAATCAAGCACATTGCTAAAATCATATGAAGGTGGAATTAACTACAGGCTTTAAAAGCAACATACACATCACACAGAGAGAAGCACAGCCATATATGGAAAGTTGACCATGGCATAAGATTTTAGGGCCCTTGAATCTGAAATCAACCCTGTAGGGTTGTGATTCTCAGGACATGAAGACCCAAGGAGAACTTTTCTTTAAATATTCACAACAGAAAAAAAGATCAAGACTATGCCATAAAGTGAAAATTAGTTTTGAGCTCAATGTCTTTTCGTTTTCTTAAATTAGAAGAAACATGAGTTAATGAAAATAATTTGCCTTTTCCATCAGTATGTTCAAATGTAAACTACCTGACATGACATATGGAAATTCTGCCTCAGGCAATATTTTCTGTTGGTCTGGTATGCATAATCAAGGTATGGTATCTCGTAGTTATTGTTAAAATAGAAGGGGAAATGGGAATTCCCTGGCAGTCCAGTGGTTAGGACTGCACAGTTCCACTGCAGGGGTCTGATCCCTGGTCAGGAAACTAAGATCCTGTGTGTCACGCATGTGCAGTCCTCCCCCCTCCCCCCCAAAAAAGAGGGAACTGGTGCTCAGATGCTCATACTTGCTAGCTATTCTTCCTTTTAGCATATATTAGCTGTGGTGTCTTTTGTTGGCATATACCAGTGACATGGTTATAATGCATGCCGAGCAGCTAGCGTTCAGGTGCGGCTAATAAAAGTCACTCTCGTTACGCTATGGGCCCACATTCCCCATTCAATGCTTTCCCACAACATTCAGCTCACCAACTTACGCGGACTACAGGGCACATGGAACGGAAATAATTTACCAGTGATGAATTGTATGTAGATGAAAACTTTGTTAAAAAGAAAAAAACAAAACAAACAATTTCCAGACTAAGTTAGTCTGTGTAGTTGCAGGACTTACGACAGTGTTTGCATACAGGAGGCATTTCATAAGTGTTCAGTTGCTAACAAGTAAAATTATACAGACACCTGTTTGGTATTTAGTTCTTTCCACGTCCTGAAGACATGAGGAAATAGACTGCTTTCATCTGGGATATGTACTTACCTTAAAACAAGAGCTGACTGAAGTGAACAAACTGATTCAGTGTTTTTAAGCAGAAAAACAAAAGATGACATATTTATAAAGAATCTGCTTACCTTGCAAACAGAAAGAATATTAACATTGATCAGTTTCTTGATGGTCTGAAAAAGAAATATTGATAATTTTATATAGATTTGATCATGGAAATAACCATATTAGATATATATGTAAGTGATCCAGAGATGTATTGAAAGTTTCCCCAGATACAGTAGAGACACTGGAAAACGACAGGAGTCGGGGTAAAGAAGTAGATTTTATTTTACTTTGTGTTATAGTACTTTTCTACCAAATGTAGCAATTCATGCTAATATATAAAATCCAAGGTATATGTACAAGTGAAATCTGCAAGCAAAAAGACACACTAAACCTAAAATAAATATGCAATTTCCTCTCTGATAACATGGAAAAGAGAGATTATTGAATCTAAGATTTTTAACAATTTTTAAAAATTTACATATTCCTTCAAAGATACACTTTTCTAGTTTTTATTAAAGAATTATATGTGCATCAAGGACATGGCTTTCATTTTGGTAGAGTTTACCTGAATCAACCACATGGCTATATGTTAACACATTTATGGTTTTTAAACTGATGTTTAGAATCCTGACACTTACACTGAGCTGTTTTGATATAACAAAAATGATGATAAAACTGGAGCTATTATTGAACCTGGCACTGCACAACTGAGGTGATAAATATTTTCTCGTTCAATCCTTCTAACATCCCTGTAAAGTTGCCTATTTTATAGACAGGGGAACAGACATCAAGTATGGTTGGCTCACTCCCTGGGTAACTCAGGTAGAGCAGAAGGACCAGAGGATGGACCTCGGCCGTCAGCTGGACTCTCGTGCTCAGAGCCTGAACATTATACCATACTGCCTCATCCATCATGCGTGCGTCCTTTTTGTGACCATAATCTACACAGAACAACTTACATTGTCCAAGTCAGGAACATCCAAAAAGTATTCCGGATACACATATGACATTCCCACATTGTTCACTGAAATAAGGACAAGATCATTAGCTGGCTAACATATACATTTTCTAGATTTATAGAAAAAAAAGAGATTACAGATATCAAGACTAAGATGATACATACAATTACATAAAATGCTATTTATGTCTAGAGTGACCTTTCAATTCAAAATCTCCTGTAGGGACAGTTCAAGGGCTTCTTCCTTCCTTAAGCCTTTCTGGACTCAACCCCTGGCAAAAGGACTTTATTTGCCTCTCAGTTTCCACAGCCCCTTGGAGTATGTATATATGCCGCCTCTGCAATACAATTATTGGTAGATATTGCTTAACCCCTCTCTAGATCTTCAGTTTTCCCAGTGTTGTAGAAAGAGAGGAGAGCACTGTTATGTAAGAGACTGGAAACTTGAATTCTACTTATGTTTCATAAAATGTGTGACTTGGGATAAGTCACGCAGGATACACATCTCAGTTTCTTCACCTCTTAAATGAGAGCTCATTTCATCATTCAACAAAAATTTGCCATTAATCAATGTGCAAGACGTGTTAAAAAATATCAAATTGTACGCTTTAAATATATGCAATTTATTGTATGTCAATTGTATCTCAATGAAAAAGCAATGGAATAGAAAAAAAAAAAAAGACACGTGTGAGGAACTAGAAAAACTGTAAAGAAAAAGGCAGTTTCTGGCACCACGGAGCAAACTGCTCAGTAGGATGAAAAAGGCAATAAACAAAAAGTATCCAACAATTATTTCGCTGCAAACTACGAGTGCTATGGGAGTCTGTCCCAGACCTCATCTGGGACAGGTGGGAAGGCTTGAAGTTCAGAGCAGTTAAATAACTTGTCCAAGTTCATAAGTAAGGCCAAGATTCAATCTCAGGAAATTTGACTTCATAACCACTACTCTAAAGCCATCCTATGCCTTCACTCAGTATGCGGTTCAGGAAAAAAATGTCAGTAATAATTGGATAATAAACACAAATCTGATAGCAATGTTTAATAAAACTGTAAAGTGTTAGAAAAGGAAGGTTTCAGTAGCAAAAAGATAATGAAATTCTGATTGTTCTGCTCAAGCTTATAAGGAATTGTGCCTGATCAACCTGATAGTAGTAATACTAACTTTTTCAACAGACTAACAAAATTAGTAGCTCAAAGGAACTCAATAAGGGTTCTATATTTAGCAGTAAGCCAGTCACTTGATGCTGTGAGTCTCAAGATCTTACTGGTACACGTCAGTCAGGATGGCTTGAACAAGATCACTGAAACCTGTCTGAAAAATCTGTAAGCAAAGGACAGTAGCAAAGCAAAGTGTAATTAATTAAGATTCATGACCATCTGAATAGGGATGGTATCTAAACAAAAAAATAACAGCAGGTTCAAATCCAGTTTTATTTTATTCAAAAGACTCCCCACCCACCAGAGGTTCAAGGAATCAATTCTATAAAAGACCTGTTAACAATTACGCCAAAACTGGTTGACGGTGAGGGTTTATGTTCCTTCAACTTTACCTTAACCAACTACAGAGTTATAAAGGATGAATGTCTCACTTACAGTGTTACTGAGAGAAATAACAACCACCAAAACATCTGCTAAAACGCTATGCATAAACAAAATAGTCTTTACAAAGTCAGTTTAAGATCACAGAATCCTCAAGGAAAGATTTTTGCCAAATTGTAACACTCTTCATGATTTCAAGAAACTGCTGTTGGGGATTTCCCTGGTGGTCCAGTGCTTAAGACTCTGCGTTCCTCATGCAGCAGGCCTGGGTTCGATCCCTGGTCAGGGAACAAGATCCCACATGATGCAACTAAGAGCCCATATGCCGCAACTAAAGATCCCGCATGCCGCAACTAAGACCCAGTGCAGACAAATAAATTAATAAGTAAATAAACATTAAAAAAATAAAAAATAAAGAAAATGCTGTCACATACAGTGACCTTCATCTCTCCTCACGCTCCCGTATCTACAAAACTTTGTATCGTCAGGTCTCTTTCTAGCCCATGGAAATACTAATGCTCTGTTTTCAAAATGCTAAAGAAAACTGAGCAGTGTAATTATAAATCTCACAAAGTCCAGATGTGGATTAACTCTGTTAGGCAGCACCGCGAACTCTGCAGCCTTCGCACCTTGTGTCACACGGCCCACACCTAAGTAAGCAAGCATCACTCTGCGGAGGGCTGCGTTTACAGTGGGGCGTCTTCAGATCCGTCTCTGCTAACGGAGCAAAGGAGAGCATCCACGTCATCTACTCAGACAGGGAAAACGTCACCATCTATTCAACACGGCTCTAAAAGAAAACAGTCAACACCAAGAACACTGGCCCAAAGAAATGAAGAGCTTCACGTATAAGGGTTATGCTTTTATAACCAAAAATACACACAGGAGAGAAAAAGGTGTTAAAGCTGGAACAGATCTTTCAGAGCACTGAGCCTCATTTTATGAAGGGAAGTACACATCAAGGTCACACTGGTAAATTGTCCTTTACCAGGGATTAAGACGCTTAAATCCCCCCCTGCTTTATTAGTTGCACCTTTTGCTCGTGGAACACAGGCGACCCATATTCTCTTCACAGTAAGTAATCACTTCAGGATGCTATTATTTAAGAGCTAAAGAAAAACAACTGTTGCTCTCAAATAGTTATTTCCATAAACAGCACAATAGTGTGAATCTGTTAGAAAAGGCAAACTCATTGCAATTTTATTTTGAGACATTAGGTGGCAGCAACAGCCAAACAGCAGGCGGAACGCTATCAGGGACTTGGAAAAAGAAGAAAACAGGCTTTGGGTAGGAGGGACGGATGGAAATATTTCCATTATAATTTAATCTCATTAAGAATGGGTGCGTGCAATGCCATCTCCTTATATTACAAGATTCATTATAGGATTCACCAAACCAAACAATGCCACAAGTTGTTCCAACATTATTCAGAGAGTTGAAAATCCCTTTTAAATGGTAGCATTTTAAATAGGCATTAAATATCTGTTCATTAGTGAGTTTTCTTGAATTCTTCAAGTGAAGCCGAACTGAACATTTTTTGTTCAACGACCTGAAAAACCCTCTGAACTCGTGTAACACACCATGTCTTTCAGAAAACAAGGTGTGTCCATGTAATCTCAGAATTGCAACTACTACCCCAATAATCATCACAGGACCGCGATCAGATGTAAACTCCTTCCCATCGGTTTCACAGTGGAGTTCTAAGATTGGGAAGAGCTCAACAGAAGAGATGAGGCGGATGGAGAACAGAGGTGGAGACAGACCAAGAACAAGGACGGGTAAGGGGAAAGACAAGGAGGCGGTGGGTCCTCCCAGAGAGGAACTGTCTGTGCGCCGTGCTCAGCCACGCTCTCCAGGTTCGCCACCCAGAACTTCCTAAAACACCAATGCTGATGGGAGTATTTGAGACTCAGAAAATCCAGAGATGTTATATAAATATTCCAAATTACATCATACTCCTGTTTAAAAATCGCTGCCACATCTCATACTTTTTAAAAAATGACAAGAGCATACACAAGATTTGTTTCTTCTAAATTTGTTTGCTGCTGCTTCTGACCTTACTGGACTTAGAATCCTTTATCAAAACCAGCTGCTACAGAGATAATGATGTCATTAGGAAATTAGATTTTTGGTATCTGGGTCGGGCATGAGGGAGGAGCAAATGACAATAAATTACTAGAGAATAAAAATCCATTTGAACAAACACAATAATGACAGACATGGGTAACCACACACAGACCACCTTCAACCTGCAGCCTTTTCCAGATTAATCAGACAAGAAACTGAGGTGGTTTAAAAACACCCTGCCTAATGGTTGGGCTTCCTAATGTATATCAAATAATGCAAAGTCTGCTCTATTTCCTTCTCATCAAAGTAGAAAATATTATAAGAAGTTTATATTTTGGTCACATTTGTAGTTGGATACACTGACACAGTTCAAGCACCCATATAAAGACCAGAGAAATGGAAAACCTATTAGAGATCGTTAATAAAAATGAATTTTAAAAAGGCTGCCACCTTGCTCTGTTTCAAAATTTACTGCATTTTAAAAACGTAGACCCAAGTAACACCACAAGTAGGGAGAAACTTCTGTCTTAAGCTTTTGAACTCAGAGGGGATGGATCTCAGAGTCCAGCAGACCCAGGGGTCAGTCCTGGCTCTGCTACTCCCAGACTCTAACAAGATACAGGTGATTTCACCCCATAAGCCTCAGTTCTCTCATCACCTTTATATACAAAATAGGTATAACAATTTAAGAATTAAATGAGATAATACGCATAAAATCTTTAACTCAATGCCTGGAACATACTAGTATGTTAATAAATGGAGGAGAAACCGTTGTAACTGTGGTCATTTATTCAACAAGTATTCACTGAACTCCTGTTGTGCATCCAACACTCCCGTAGAGGTTGCAGCAAGACAGCCAAGGTCTCTGATTTTATTGTATGTGACCAGCATTGAAGTGGAGAGAGATCCTTCTAAAAGAGAGCTCTAGGCAACTGTTAACCAGAATAACTTTATATTGATTGAATTTATCCTAATTGCTCCTTTACCCTCTTTACTTCATTCGAATAGATCTAATCTTACAGTCTGCAGAGTCTGGAAAGTGATGCAAAGAAAATTCCTTCTTTGCCTTATTTAACATATTGCTGTAGCTAGCACATGTTCATACTCTGACAGATGATATTTGGAACACCAAGTAAAACATTTTGCAAACTTTACAGTTTTCCTACACTTGTGAGTAGCAATTTCTAAATAAAAGAGAGTTTACAGGGCTTTAAATCTGCAGAGCTCTTACTCAGAAATTGAAAAATTAAGATCGCGTCAGAAGCAACACAACAGAACATTTCATCTTCACTGTTTAATTATAAACTGCTCCATGATGCTCATTACAAAACCACGTAAGATTTGCCACACATAAAGTCGGAAGAGAGGATGAGAAAAGAAGGATGGCAGAAGGTTGGTAGTTAAATCTCAGCGAATGGGAGGAAGACATATCAACCTCATGAATTATGGTGCTACTTACACTTCTGAAATCACAGCTAATTACCCAGTTTTAAGTTAAAGGTTTTGCTTTAATTAATACCATTAGTGGTTTTCGAGTAAAGGGAAATACGTTTGAATTCAAAGTCTTATTCTCAATTTAGAAATCCAATCTCATTCAGTACACCTAATGGAAGCATAAGGCACTATACTTTGTCTAATAATGTTCCTGATGAATCTCCTAAAAATTCCATGTACCTATTCTGTTTGCCATGATTGCTACATCAGGCTTCTGCTTCATTCAACCCAAAGGAGGGCATTTACACCAGATCCCACTGTCTACTTGAATCTCCACTTGGCTTTCTCACAGCTCTCTTGAGTTTAACGTGACCCAAAATGAAATCACCATTTTTCTCTAAAGAATTGTCCTGGTCCATGGTCTCTTGTCTTAGGGAAATAGTACCCAGTTGCTCAACTCCATCTAGAGGTTGCTAATTAGTAACTGTATAATCCTGGACAATGCATTTAAACACTGTAAATCTTTTCTTGTCAGTAAAATGGGCAGAGAAACATTAATATCTACGTTACATTAAATGAGATTAAATGAGATTCATTAGCATCGTGCCTGGCATATAAAAATACTCAATGAATCCTGGCCATAATAGTTAAAAACAAACTACTATTATTCTTCACTCCTTCTGTCAGACAAGACCTCCGATGAGGATCTCGTCAGAAATGAGTCCTATTTCTATTTCCTAAACATCTCTCTAGTCTATTCACTTCTACCAGTTCCCACTGCCACATCATAACCTAAGCTATCCTCATCTCACAGTTCATTGCTGAAATAGCCTTACTGGTCTCCTTGTATGAATTCTTGCCTTTTCTACTTGGGAGTCAGAATGATGTCTCTAAAATTCTAGAATGACATCAACTTAATGCTTAATACTCTACAATGTCTACATTGTCCTTCCAATAAAGTCCAAACGTATAAACCTGGTTTTCTAAGCTGTTCGTAATCTTGGGCTGCTTAATTTCCAGGCTTTAGTGCTGTCTGTCCCCTTTGCAATCTATGCTCTAGATCACAGATCTTGTCAGTTCCTCCAACTTGCCAAGCACATTCGCCTCAGGGCTTTTGTATATCCTGTTTCTTCTACCTGGAAACATCTTTTCTCTCAGGGTTAATAATCAGCTTTCAGGTCTTAACTTAAATATTACTTTCTCAGAGAAATCACCTCCGACACTCTTAGCCTTCTCAGCAACTTATCCTTTCATTACATGCAATCTATTCCTAATTACTTGTTCTGTGGCTGTCTTCTATGAAAGCAAAAACAGTATCAGTTTTTCTCACTGCTATATCTCTGGAATTTTACTTGTTGAATGACTTAGTGTAGGACTGACTGAGCCAGTCAGCCAGCAAATAGGAAAGGAAGGGTGCTGAATAATAAAGAATGCTGTATCATAGAGTTTGTCTGGTCTTTGTCCCAGATTACTAGGGTGGAAATACCTAAACCCTTGGAATGTCTTGTGTTATTCACGGTGGGGCCTTAGGATCACACCTGAGTTTACACTAATGAGACAAATCAGAATAGGGCTTGGTCACCAGAAAGACCCACTGTGTCACTAGAGTTGGGGCTTTGAGCCAGCCCAGCCTCTGGAAAAGGGAAGGGGGCTGGAAACTGAGTTGAATCACGTGGCCAGTGATGTGATCAGTCATGCCTACACAATGAAACCCCAGTGAAAACTCTGGACCCTGAGCTCAGTGGAGCTTCCTGGTTGGTAAACACACAGATGTGTGGAAAGGGCGATGAGTCCTGACTCCACAAGGAGAGGGCACAGAAGCTCTGTGTCTGGCCCCTCTCGGGCCACACCTCACATGTTCTTCATTTGGCTGGTGTTCATGTGTATCCTTCACAAAACTGTAACTTTCAGTATAGCAAACTGTCATATGTGAAGGGGTCATGGGAACCCCCGAACCTGTAGCCAGTTAGTCAGAAAGTGCAGGTGGCCTGGGGATCCCCAAACTTGTAGCTGGTATCTGAAGTGAGAGCAGTCTTACTGGGGACTGTGTCCTTGAACTTGTGGAGTCTACATTAACTCTGGGTGGCTAGGGACAGAATTTGATTGCATTATGAAAGGAACTCCTGGAAGTATCCTAAATCCCTAGAAGGCACGAAAATCATATCCTGGCATAACAGAGAAACTCCACCCTCTCTGCAAATTATCATCTTACCATGCTGCTGTAATCCTTTCCTACGTACTTAGAATAATAGCCTCTGTCCTTTCTTGAGCCCGAGTCACTGTATACCCGGACTGCAGGGGGCAAAAAAAAGGGAGGAGGGTATTTCCAAACATCCAAAGTTTATCATTAGTGCTCTCTCAACTAACTTGATTTTGCCCTTTTATTTTCCATCTCCTCTCAGCACCTCACTAATTACCAACCTACCACTACAGTTTCCTCTTGAAGCCTCTGTTCTCCATTTCAAAATGATCTCTCCATGTCTTTCACTAACTGAAACAGCCGTTTCCTCAGGGGGACTGATACCTCAGGTAGACAGGTAGTAAACAATGTACTAATCGCAGTAAGATGTACATGAAGATGTCATTGCTCTTTTCAGAGACAGTTACATTTCAAAACAAGGCAATTTAAAACTAATTTCTAATTAGTAAAGTTCCTGAGAATGGGGAGAAGAGAATCTATAGCTTTATATATTTTTAAACCCTCTGAAGAAGAAGCAAGACTCTTCTACTTGTTAATTCCTTCATCAATTGGGACTGGGAAGCCACAAAACTTCCCAGTGCGCTCAAGACTTCTTCCTTCTCAGGGTTCCTAGAAAAGCTTTCCTCAACCCAGTTCCTGCAGGCCTGCAACTCTCTCTCCCAGGCATCTATCTCCTCTTCCTTTGCCACTGAACTATTAGGAAGCCATCTCTGGATCCCAACCGAACTAATTACCTGGGAGTTTGCCATTCTGAAGCTAACTGGTCCTGCCCCCCAAGTAGCTAATAATATTCTTGGGTCTTTTGTTAAAAAGCTGTGAAAATTAAGTATCAACAGTTATAGAGTTGACTAATCTTAACTACTAATCTCTGCTCAAACTATCTTTTAAGATACTTATTCCCAATACTTAACTAACCTCCATCTCAGAAAATTCAGGGAAATACTAGGTTGTAGGGAAGATAAACAGAACACAAGTGCTTCCCAAGTATTTCCTCAAATCCATAAAGTTGCATAGGCAAGGACAACCAAGGGACATTTTTGCATTCAGCTGAGGAGAAGGGAAGGATACTAACTAAAAAATAACCCACCACATACATTAATGGAACAATTGTTCATTTATGAAGGGCATAGGAAGAAAAGAGAATAAGGTCTACTTCAGATTTTGCAATCAATGACTCTGCAAACAACTGACTTTTATTGTCTATACATATTGTTATTTAAATGATGCCTCAATAAAATTATGGCCCCTGTGCAGAGACAGAAAAAAGCTGATGAGTAATAAACAGGCCTAAGACACTAAGCCATCTCAGGTGGTCACCCTATCCCAACTGATTCTCTTGACTCTACAAGTTACATAAATAATGACAGGATGGGTGTCATAGCATTTGGCATGGGGAAATTCTTGGTTCACTTTGCATTAAAAGTTTGAATAAAGCTATGGTTGGTTGGTGGTTTGTTTTTAGTGAATCACAAACTAAGTAACTACCTTTTTTCCAGGAGGACCTTTCTATTTTTGCTTCTAGAATAAAGAATGCCACTTTTAAAAAGTTAAAAAAATCATAGTGGAATGTGAAAAAAGTATTGTCTGTGGCATACTTCAAATCCAAGGCTACTCCCCTGGCCTTGGTAAATTATGCCTCCTGTGATGTATTGTACAAAGTCCTCCAAACCAATCTGGAACACATGTGAGAGTCTCTCTTGAGGAATCAAGTGAGCATTGTAGCAGTCACATTTTGTTAACCAATTGTTTGCTGAAAGCAGGCCTGATGTCATTTTCTCTAAATAGCTTAAGATTTTAAAGTTCTCTCAAATCTGTGTTTCTTGGCATTTGCCTGAAAGAAGACAGCAGATGCTTACTTTTACACAACAGAGTTGAGAACTCATCGTCTCAACCTTAGGCATTTACAGTCTTATCAAGTTATGTTGACCTTTCAGTATAAATGCACACAATTCATGGCCATTTTCTCTCCACTTACTGAAAACTTAATGTTTCTTTGATAACAAAGAGCTTTAGCATTTTCCTTTGTAATTCTGGAAATATTAATTTTCTTTATTAAGCACTGACTACCCTTTAGAGGTTAATGCTAGTCAAACAAATGGAACGTACCTTAATGATTTTTATTTCTTTTTATCATTACCGGTTTCATTAATATTCGGTAGAAAAAAATCTTTCCTATGACTTAATATGGATTGCTTAATATTACTAGAAATCAAGGTACATATTTGCTACTTTAGGGAATGTTATAAAGGTGACAGTGACATTAAGCAGATGAGGAAGGAAAATAAATAAGATTATTTTCCCTTTATTGGACAGAGGTGGGGGGTATGTGAGATCTGGACAGGGAGCAAAGAGGGAAGAAAGAGTGAAGGAGCTATAGGCCCAGGTATTTATAAGAAAAAGAAAACATAAACACCAGACTGCACCCACAAGTTCTAGAGGGTTATACTCACACTAGGGAAAGAATTAAAATTTTGAATTGAAAAATGACCTAGCAACAAGATAAAATTTAGCTCATAAAGGCGTTTTAATAGTTTCCTCAAAAATCTTTTTTTTTTTTTTTACAGGCCACGCTGTGCATGTGGTACCTCAGTTCCCCGACCAGAGACTGAACCCATGGCCCCTGCATCAAGAGCGCAGAGTCTTAACCACTGGACCACCAGGAAAGTCCCCTAGCTTCCTCAAAAATCTTGACAAATTAAAATTACAATGCAATATAAGATATCTGCTAATAAATGTCAATAATAATCACACAAATCTTATGATTAAGGAGACAGTTCCGGTAGAGTAGGAAGAAAACAAAATGCATAGCCAACTGATAGCACAATGTATGGGAAAGTGCTGCTATAAACTTTAAAGGATTATGTAAACATTAGCCATAATTATTTTTATTATCAATCTGTAACCAACCCAGAAATCAAAAATTAAGTTGTCTGTATGCGTGTGTGGGTCTCAGTAAGTATTCGGTCAGAACAATTTGATTACAGTGTAACTTCAAAGAGGGCTTCTCGGCCTCAGCACTGCTGAGACTTCAGACTGACCGGTCTGCTGCGGCAGTCTGTCCTGTGCACGCGAAGATGGTCAACACTCTCCCCTTACCCACTAGAGGCCAGCAGAACCTCCCACTCCTCCCCCCTCAGGCAGTGACAACCAGCAATGTCTCTGGACGTTGCCAGACACTGCAAATCCCCCTGGTTGAAAGCCATACTAAAGCATAAGAAAAATCTAGAAATTATATGTATGGCTCTCCCACACAAACTGAGGATGAGAGACAGTCAAGATGAACTAGAGCTAGATGTCCATCACTAGGCATGTGTGGCTCCGAACACTTCAAATGCAGCTAGTCTGAATTGATATGTTATAAATGTAAAATACACCCTAGAGTTGAAGACGAGGTATGAGAAAAAGAATACAAAATGTTTCAAAACACTTTACGTAGATTATGTAAAGTAATAATACTTTGGATATAGTGGGTTAAAATAAAACACATCATAAAAATCAGTTTCGTTTGTTCCTTCTTGCTTTTTAAAAATGTGGCTACTAGAAAGGTTAAAATTAAATGTCTGGCTTGCATTATATTTCCAGTGGATAGTGATGAACTTGTACAAAAAATCATCCCTCCTTCACACTATACATTCCAGGCAGCCTTTGACTACAGAGAGCTGTGTCCCAGTTTTCTCTTTACCTTCTCCCCGCTCTCCTTGGATTAGCTCCAGTCCCCTTTCTTCACTGAGATTACTACTCAGAGATGACTCACCTCAAAACTCTATCTCTAGTTAGGAGCTCTACTGAAATCTAGATCCATATGTCCACTATCAACTTAACAGCCCCACTTGGACATCCTAGAGGAACCCCAAACTTAAATGACCCTCATTCCCCAAAAGGCTCCTCCTCCAGGATTCCTCATTTTATTAGATGGCACTATTGACACAGATGCTTAAGCCAGAAACCTGAAGGTCATCATGAGTTCTCTTGCAATCTCTCACAAGTAAAGTCCTGCTTCCTCTACTCCCTCAATATTTCGAGAATCATCCTTTTTTCTAACACTGGCTAGGCCAAGTCACCATTCTTTCTCCCCATATAAACTCTGTCATCCTTTTTACCCTCTTATTATACCCTGCCCTCCCTGTCTCAATACATATCCCACAGGTAACTGTTTTTAATCAGGGTTGTCTTTCCTTCTAGAACATTAGACTATTAACACATAAAGCCAGGTGCTTTCCTGTTCATTGCTTTGTCTCCAGTTCATTGACTAACAAATGAATGAATGAATAGGGGGTATAAACTGCTGACTCACAGGCTGCAATTTACTAAGGGGCTGGACTACAAAAGCCATGATTCCATTAGCATATGTGGCCCAGGAAAATATCAATCCGTACGTACAAATATCAATGCTAATGTATTGACACAATTCCTAGGATTCTAGAAGTCGGAAAAATGTGTTTAGGCACCACGTACTCTGTACCCTCATCCTTAACAGATCTATCTGTTGTGCATAAAATCACACTGCAGACTTTCTATATACTGAGTCAGGAAAGAACAGCTGAAGAGTGCCTTTTATAACCCTCCAGCCCTGCAGCAACCTGATGCCTGACATCTTCCATCTTCAACGGCATAGTCCCAGAGTAGCTAGAGTTTCAAAGCTACCCAGTGAATAGCAGCTGAAATTTATACAAAGCTAAGAACTACTGTGTCTTTCAGAATGGGGGGGGGGGGGACGACGATTGTGATTAACTGAACTACTCCTGAAAGAAAGTTATTCTCCAAGTTCAAAATAAGTCTCCTCTCATTAGGGATCCTCAGTCCACTTCCTTGCCTGAGCCAGCCTTCACTCTCTAGCCTATGATTAGTTTGAAAGAGATTTAGATGGACTATGGCAGTGTCTATCCTAACTAGTAAGTTACAGCTGCTACTGACTTGGAAGTTTAAAAAAGTCAAGAATTTTACAGATGTTAGCCATGCTTTAGCTTAAGCTAAAGGAAGAAAATTTTGTGAAAGACTCCAGGCAATGTATGTATTAGCGAAGAACAAGGCAAAAACTAGACTTGTGTGTTCGTTCATCTTTTGCTACTGGCTCTCCTATAAGCGTGGGAGTAGCTGTGAGGGTAGGTGGGGCATGGTGACGTGTGATATGAACCAGGCAGGAGCTGCAAAGATAACATGTTAAAGCCAGCGTGAACCCCCAGTCCAAGGGCACTATGTAGGGCTATACGTGTATAACTTTTTAAAATTGCCTTATTAAGAATTATATAAGAGACCATTCTTTTACAGTATGAGGAAGACAGGCGGGGTCTCGACTAAAAAAAGGTTAGGAAACATTTTTTTAAAGTATTTCTCTTTGTCATTCCTCCTTTTACAGTCCAATAAAGAAAACAAGGGCAATTACCAGGTTCACACCAATTTAGGTAAGGATACAGAGATTTAGTGAATACCAGCTGTAAAACAGATAGCTAGTGGGAAGCTGCTGTATTACAAAGGGAGATCAACTTGATGATGGGTGATGCCTTAGAGGGCCAGGACAGGGAGGTGGGAGGGAGTGGCGGGAGGGAGGGGATGTGGGGATATATGTATAAATACAGCTGATTCACTTTGGTGTACCTCAAAAGCTGGTACAAGAGTGTAAAGCAACTATATTCCAATAAAGAGATTAAAAAAAGAGAGAGAGATTTAGTGAAGAAATGACGTTTTTCTGAACTAGATGCCCTTTTTCTTTCTAGAAATGAGTCAGAGAATGGTGGGTAACTTTTTGAAGCCTGTTTTTTTGTTTTTTCCCCTTAAAACCTGGTGAATCTTTTCCATAACAAGGTCCAATACTTCCACATCTCAGCAAAATCATCAGTTGTTGATAATAAGAATAAGGTAGCTGAGGTGTAACACAAGGCAGTAGCAGACTTGGAAAAAAAAAAAAACAGATAGTGGCTAAATCCCACGCACAGTACTCAGTCTACGTCATCTCAGGCAAATCACTCACCTCTCTGAACCACATCTTCTCAGATGTGAGCTGCGGTGACAGCTCCCTCCAGGGGACAAAAATTGGTTTGGGGGTGTGGTGTGAGTTCTCATCCTTTTTATGCATCAAGCACAGATATACATACAGCACATAAACAAGATAACACATTGTATCTGTGGTATTAACATTCCACGGGAGGGAAGATTAGGGGAAAATAATGCCTAAAACATTAGGGGGTAATGTTGAACAAAAGGCTGAGAAACACCCCTCTGAGCCTTCATTTATAGCTGAGCTGTAAAGACGGGTCAGCATCACCGGCCATAAAGGATTATTATGATATAGCTGTATCTAAATACACACAGAGAGAATGAGACCAGAAATAAAGCAGGCAGGGAAAACCACCTAAACTGTAGAATCGTCATCAAAATACAACCCAAAACACAAAGACTCAAATGTATATAGATTCATATCATCTAATGATCACTTGTTTTGATGACAATTTTCTTCTCATGAGTCATTTCACCAGGTGAACCCCTAACATCCAAAAGCAAAGTCCTAGTTAATGAATGAATCTATAAATGTGACAAAGATACAAACCTAAAACGCCAACTTCAAGACCTGCCAAGCTTGTTTTAATTTCATCATAAATATCTTCTGACGTAAAGTCAACAGCAATGGTCTTTGTTTCCACTTTGAATTTTTCTCCTAGGGAAAAAAACACAAATGGAGAGAGGAGAAATTAATATATGGCAATTAAGATTTAAGCATTTGATGACATTACCCTTTCAAACACTCTCACCCCTCCCCCATTTTTATATGAAATTTAGACAGGATAATTTTAAGCAACGATGAGACCATCTAAGAGATGATACAGAGTCAACACAATAGTTCTATAATAAAAATTCCAATGTTATCACAGAGCTGGCTGAACATTCCTTAATCAGTTCTCCTATAAATCAATAGTGATGACTCTTCAGACCCTTAAGTACAAATAATAAAACATGATTTATATCATAATGTTATATACTCTTTAAATATCACTGGTTTGTGATTTTTTTAATACTTTCATTTATTTATTTATTATTTTTTGGGGGGTACACCAAGTTCAATAAACTGTTTTTATACACATATCCCCGTATTCCCTCCCTTCCTTGACTCCCCCCCCCACGAGTCCCCGCACCCTCCCCACCCCAGTCCTCTAAGGCATCTTCCATCCTCGAGTTGGACTCCCTTTGTTATACAACAACTTCCCACTGACTATCTATTTTACAGCTGGTAGTATATATATGTCTGTGCTACTCTCTCGCTTCATCTCAGCTTCCCCTTCATCCCCCGCCCCCTCCCAAACCTCGAGTTCTCCAGTCCATTCTCTGTATCTGCGTCCTTGTTCTTGTCACTGAGTTCATCAGTACCAATTTTAGATTCCGTATATGTGAGTTAGCATACAATATTTGTCTTTCTCTTTCTGACTTCACTCTGTACGACAGACTGCAGTTCTATCCACCTCATTACATATAGCTCCATCTCATCCCTTTTTATAGCTGAGTAATATTCCATCGTATATATATGCCACATCTTCTGTATCCATTCATTTGTTGATGGGCATTTAGGTTGCTTCCATGTCCTGGCTATTGTAAATAGTGCTGCAATAAACATGATGGTACAAGTTTCTTTTGGGATTATGGTTTTCTTTGGGTATATGCCCAGGAGTGGGATTACTGGATCATATGGTAGTTCTATTTGTAGTTTTTTAAGGAACCTCCAAATTGTTTTCCATAGCGGCTGTACCAACTTACATTCCCATCAACAGTGCAGGAGAGTTTCCTTTTCTCCACACCCTCTCCAACATTTGTTGTTTCCAGATTTTGTGATGATGGCCATTCTGATCGGTGTGAAGTGATACCTCATTGTGGCTTTGACTTGCACATCTCTGATGATGAGCGATGTTGAGTATCTTTTCATGTGTTTGTTTGTTGGCCATCTGTATGTCTTCTTTGGAGAAGTGTCTATTTAGGTCTTCTGCCCATTTGTGGATTGGGTTATTTGCTTTTTTGGTATTAAGCTGCATGAGCTGCTTGTATATTTTGGAGGTTAATCCTTTGTCCGTTGTTTCATAGGCAATTACTTTTTCCCATTCTGAGGGTTGCCTTTTAGTCTTGTTTATGGTTTCTTTCGCTGTGCAAAAGCTTTTCAGTTTCATGAGGTCCCATTTGTTTATTCTTGATTTTATTTCCATGATTCTGGGAGGTGGGTCAAAAAGGATCTTGCTTTGATGGATGTCATAGAGTGTTCTGCCTATGCTTTCCTCTAGGAGTTTGATAGTGTCTGGCCTTACATGTAGGTCTTTAATCCATTTTGAGTTTATTTTTGTGTATGGTGTTAGGAAGTGTTCTAATTTCATTCTTTTACATGGTGCTGTCCAATTTTCCCAGCACCACTTATTGAAGAGGCTGTGTTTTTTCCATTGTATATTCGTGCCTCCTTTGTCAAAGATAAGGTGCCCATATGTGTTTGGGCTTACTTCTGAGTTCTCTATTCTATTCCATTGATCTTCCTTTCTATTTGGTTTGTGATTTTAACAGCAAACTGATACTTCACAATTTCAGGAAGAAGTCGTGTTGTAAAATATTTTAAAGTATGATCTTTTAAAACAAAAAATCCATCTTATTAAAATGGAAATAAAATGAATATGATTTCAGAGCTTGGTTAATAATGAACAGTCACTACATTTAAAAAGCCAAACAAAATGCACAGTAATGGAGCTACAAAGTGACACAAGAAAGACCTCAGTGTTCTACTTTGCACAGGACTGTTATGGTCCAAACGGAGCTAAAGGGAAATAATAGATTCAGAAATGAGACCCTGGAGAAACAAAACTCATCTGAGGGAACATGTCATGTTGATTTCTGCCTTCACTAGCAAGCCACTTTGAGAAGATGGCATGGACTGTGAGGTCACCCAGACTAGGGTACAAATTTCACTTCCACACTTATTTGCTAAATGACTTTGAGCAAGTCACATATCCTCTACAGGCCTCAGCATCCTCTTGTGAAAATGAAGGCAATAATACCCGTCTGTGCTATGAACACAAAGGTACCAAAGTATTACCTTCAGTACCATCAATCCTGCTATGTACTGGCATACAGGAGACACTCCATAAAGTCTCCTAGAATGCTTATTCTTTGGAATTTGATGAGAATTCAAAAGAATTAATTTAAAAATCCTGGCTTCCAAAAATAAAATCTTTTTCCTTTGAAGTCAATGCCAGCTCATCACAGAATATAAAGCATTAATCCAGATAGGAGCTTTCTGTTCTTGATCTAAAAGGATTTATGTCTAAAACGAAAGAGCTGGTTCACAAAAGATTCGATTCTTTAGACTCAATGAGAAATATCCACCCTAGATAGGAATCCATGAATAAACTAGAGAGCATAATAACTGACCAGGAAAATACCTTATCTAGTGATAAAGGTACACCTACTATTCAAATATAAATTAGTTACTCTATGTGTTCATGTAATACACTGCCAGAAACAGGGCTGTCATTCCCCAATAGCTGGTCTGACATGTCTTACCATAAATGGTTCACAGAATTTACCACAAGTAAAGAACTCTGCCTTTATTAGAGCCACCGATTCACAAGAAAAAAGACCAAAATCAAAAGGCTGAAGGATACCTTTTATTGAATGTAAAACTTTATTCCAAAAGTAATATAAGATAAAATTTATCTATTTATGTGAGAAAAGCAAAGTCTGTTTCTACACTAGCACTATACTGACATTTAGGAAAGTTTCTCTCCAGTAATAAAAGCCAGCTCACAACCCCTGAATCAAATTTACTTTTAGATCTCACAGGATTTGGTGAATGCACTCACATGGTACAGTCTTACATAGTTATGCTACTAAAAAAAAATTTCAGAGACCCTTTTGGAAAGAATGTTACTTAATCTGAATCCTCAAGTAAGCACTTTCTGATGTCTTCACATTAGGATAAGCAAAATGGCTTCTGATGCAAGCTTTTCAAGATAAATAAAATTTTGAACTTATACCCGAATTACCCTGAATCGTATTCTAATCCAATTAACACTGTTTCCTTAACTTTTCTTCACTGCCTCTATTGTGGGCTTTTCTTTTCGTTTAAACATAGGTCAGATACTCCCCTCCTGGCAAACCTCCAAAGGGTTCCATCTCACAGTAAGAACCAAAGTCTTCAGCAAGAGCCTGATACTGAACTATTCTCTACCCACTTACCCTCCAGTTGCCCCCAGGCCTTGGTCACAGGGGTCCTAGCAGTCCTTTAGACACAAGATGTTCTCCAAATACACTCAAGGCTTTTGCACTTACTGTACCCTCTGTCTGGAATGTTCGTCCACATCCCTTGTCTCTGTTGGCTCTTTATGCTAATGTTACCTTCTCAGAGAAGCCTTCATTGGCTATCCTTTAAAAGGTGCAGCCACTCTTCCCCAGCACTCCTTGTCCCCCTTCCCTGCTTTGTTTCATTGCATCATGCTTTATTCCTCTCTAATACACTACGTATTTTAATAATGCATGTGTTTCCTGTCATCTGCTCCAACTAGAATTAAGCTTGTGAGGACAAGGACTTGGGTCTGCTTTGTTCCGCTGCTCAACAACATCACAAAGGCTGCAGGGTCCTTCCACCTTCTCTCTTATTCCCCTAAGCTGGCTCTTTTCTTGGTTTCAAGAGGCCCACTGCCATTCCAAACATCCATGCAGGCAATGTTCAGAGACAGAAATGGGGCGTCCCTGTTACATGTCCCTTTCATAGTGAGGAAAACGTCCCCAGAAGAATCCAGCAGACCTCCCTCACATTTCCCCTCCCAAGATTATGGGAAATGCATGCTCGTGACCAGGCCCAATTAACTGGCTTTGAGGATTCCATGAACCGCCCCACCACTACCACCAAGTTGCATGAGTCAAAAAGAACATCACGTACATAAGAAGAATAGGACAGCCAATGCCTCTCTCTGGGCCAAGGCAATCAGAAGAGAATTATGAAGGATGTGCTAAAAGGCTGAGGTAGAGACCACTGACTTCCCTAGGAACTGGGAAAATAAATCTAGGCATCTTCCCCCTTCCCATAGCCTAACAGCTCTCATCTGACCCTGCCAACAGAAGCCAACACAGATGAACAAGAATCCTCAATTTTACACATCAGCACAAGGACGTAATAAGCATCTGGAAGAGAAGCACCACATACACATAATACAAGCTTCATTTCCACCATGACCACCTCCCCTACCCAAGGTTCTTCATAAGACCACCAGTCCACAACTCAGCACCAGCCCGCCACTGGGGAAGAGTAAGAACGTCACCAAAGCATTTGGGGACATACTTCTGAGTACTCTGATCCTTGCCCACCACAAAGGCCCATGACATGACAGCTTCCCCCAAGTCTTTCCTCCAAGGTAGGAGCTGTGATCAGTTAAAATCAATCCCCTACAAGTGTGTGGAACAAAGATACACAAACAAGTGAATCTGAAGGTTGCAACGGAAAGAGATGAGCCACTCAGCTGCCCCTTCAAGGAAATCCTGGTTGCCCCAGCTGCTGGGGTATCATCAGCAGACGGCTTTCAGGTGTCAGCCCTTGGGGGGCGGGTGGAGCACGGGTTTGCCTCAGCTTCAGAGAGTTGCCTGGACCAAGATCGTCCCTTTCCCATGACATCCACATCCCATGAGTGACTGAGGTGACTGGACAGCTTTTACTGACCAGATTCCAATTTCAAAAGTATAGTCTGTTTTTCATCATATTTTCCTGTTCTTTTGTAATGCCCTAGTTTCAATTATTCTAAATTTACGATAAGTTTTAATATAACTAGTAGTGCAAAGCTCCTCCACTATTATTCTTTTTCAAAAGTTTGTGAGTTATCCGTGTTTAGTCTCAGTTTTTATTGGGTTGCATTCAACATTTCAATTAAATTTATGAAGAATGACAATGTGGCATTCCCTCTAGGCTCTCCATTTGTTCAGGGTCTCACAGTAAAATCTAGTGTTATAAATTCTTAAAGAAATTAAAGAACTAAATTATTAGAATACTACACACCATTATGCAAAGATATTCCATACTATTGACTATTTGTACTGACTTAAACCATCTGATACTTGAAATTGGATAGGCTAGCATCCTAGCTACTAGTTGTAGCAAATATAATCTTGCCTTCTTTCCCTTTTTTCTAGATTGAAATGATTCTGATACGGTCTTGGCCCACTATCTCTCAGCCTAGTGGCTAAAACAAAAAACTAAGAAGCAAAAAACTGTGATGATTGATATGAGCTGTCAACTCACTAGAAATGGGGGCAGAAAATCAGCTCCGGCTTTAAACGTGGGGAATGAAGCTAAAAAGTAGCTGGGCTGATACTGTCCATCCCTCACTAGCCCACTGAAAATCACATGACCACAATGGTGGACTATCAGAAAGCAGACATTATTCATACATACAGAGCTATAACAATGAACGTCCTGACTGCCTGGGGCCAGTCCATCACTTCCAGGAACGGGTGCCCCACTCCTACACTCACACTGCTGATCTTCACTCAGAGGATCCTGAATCAGTTCAAGGTCAAGTCTGGAACTGACAGAAGGAACTTCACCCAAAAGCAGTTTCAAGATGCAGCTAAAACACCTCTCAATATTAAAACTAATTCGTTTTTAGGTTCAAAGCTAGAAAGGTCATGAACAAATTTCTAACAGCCTTCAGGTTAACATGCTTCTAGGTCTTCCCATCACTATTTTCATTTTGCTCAACAAGCTGACATCTCTCCACCTCCCTGAAGACTAGGATGATGTATTGGTGGTTTATACAAATATCAGGAAAAACAACAACAACAAATGGACATTTCTCACATTTAACAGTTTTGCTCTAAGAATAATCTTATGGGTCTTAGAAAGACTTTCCTTGTATCTCCCGCAGATATCTTGGGATATTAGGTCTGAGAATGCGAGAAAAGAGGTCTAATCTACATAAACTCATGTACTACTTATAATTTTTCTATTAATAACAACCAAAAATAATATAGATTCTCCTTTGTTTCCACGTCTGCTCCAAATAAACAACGTGTCTTTCCCCCTAAGTTTCAGTTTCCCTCTGTTCATTACAAAATTCCTGTTACATTCATCCTTCTTCATCTTTTCCGTATTATAAACTTCATCATTTAAGATCCAAGTTGTGTCACCACCTCTGTGGACTGCATTTTCATGATTCCCATTACCTCCAAGGTAAAGCTACTTACATCCTCTTGACTGTGCTCCTAGAGACCTTCTACATAACCCTATTAAGCGCTTCCCATAATGTGCTATGCAAAGAGTCTCTACTTCCTAACAAACACAATCACTTTGTTATCTTTGTATTCCCAGCACCTAGTACAATGCCTGGCATATAGCAGAGGTCAATCAAATGTTTGTTGAGGAAATAAATGTATCTAGGCCAACACAGCTGATATATTAAAATCATGTTCTCAATACTTCTTGAACTTCTCTCTACAGAAATAAAACTAGCTGATAAGAGATGTCTGTGTGAAACATAATAACAGAAGGTACTTACTATTAGGTATTTTAAAGCATTAAGATAAATTGAGAAACAACTCAGTTCTCCCATCTGTCCTGCATGGGTTGGACTACCATTCACATGGAAGTAGAAATGTTTTAGAGTAATCAGAAACCTTAGAAACCATCCAGTCTTACGAATAAAGTGCTCCAGGAGCTTAACTCAGGGGCATGGAGGGGAAGGTGGAAGATACTTTAGTCATGGACCCACCCTCCCTCTCCCCAGCCCTGAAAAATGTAACCGGGGGAGAGGAGAGACTCTTGGGGAAACAGTACCATATTCCATACCTACCCATTTTAGCTTCTTAAATCTAAATTCATTAAATTCAATTTGTAACTATAAAAATGTACTGCATGTTTTGAAAACCCCCTCCATTTTACATAAAATATCTTACAATATTTAGAGCTATAAAAAGTATGAGTCTTCTGTACTTTCTCTAATTTTTAGGAGAAAACAAAGAACAAGTCTCCTAACTATATTCTTTCCACTTAACTTCCCTCCTTTTCCTCCTTTCTTTTATACCCCGAAACCTCACCATCTCCCCCCACCCCTGCCCCTGGGGGTTAGACACCTCCCCACAGAGAAAGCCTCCCTTACGTAGCTCTGGAAAAAACGTGCTTGTGTCCTAGATGGGAAAAATTCACCTGACTCCATTTTTTTTAAAGGCCCATTTAATTATAACTATCAGAGATGCTACACAAATAATGGTCCACTTCTTTTTTACACTGCCCTTGAAAATATATTCACGGCAATTTTAATCTCATATGAAGAGGCTCATTTTCAATCAAATCAAAAAATCTGTCATAGCATCAGGGATTCCATCCCAAACCAAGTATTTCTTTATTTTAAGCCAAGGTCATCCTGTTTTATTCATTACTGCCTATTTAACTAGAACAGCCATCTGTAATAAATAAAAACCTCAGACCATGTGAATTTGTTCTATTGACAGGGCAAGAACAGGTCCCATTCTTTCAAAGCCCTCAGTTGTACATTTGGTTCAGGTACTGTAGGCCCCTGGACAAAGCACCTTTGAAGAAATTTTCAAATAAAGATGTCTGTTTTCTACACTTGGAGGGAAAATAAAGCTCTGCCAATGGAAATATCTGAATTTCATGTTTTGAGGTGAGAAAAATATAAAAGTTATTCCTAACATTAGATTCCAAGATGATGTTGCTAACACTGTGGAAGCTGCATATTATGGGCTGCATGTTTCTGTCCCCGCCAACATTCCTATGTTGGAGGCCTAGCCCCCAGTGTGATGGTCTCTGGAGGTGGGGCCTTTGGGAAGTACTTAGGCTTACGTGAGGTCATGAGGGTAGGGCCCTCATGATGGGATTTGTGACCTTGTAAGAACAGGAAGACAGAGAGAGCTCTTTCTCACTGCACAACACACCTAGGAAAGGCCGTTGACGACACAGGGAGAAGACAAGCCAGGAAGGAGGCTCTCACCAGGAACTGAATCTGCCTGGACCTTGATCTTGGACTTCCCAACCTCTAGAACCATGAGAAATAAAGGTCTGCTGCCTAAGAGACCTAGACTATGATATTTTATCATGGCATGCCAAGCTGACCAGACATAGAATTTGCTCAAAAACCATGGGATGTAGTTAGAGGCCCTGGACTTGAACTCCAGCTGTCATTTGGCTCAAGGTCCTTCACTCAAGCCTTTCAACCTTCAGGAATTCCATTTCTTAGCCTTTAAACTACAAGAAATAATACCCACCCTACAGAGCTCCTATGAGGACTACGTTATAGCATATGAGAATGTATTTTATGAAGCTTGTAAAGTCTTATTCAAATGTTTTCTTTTCTTTTATCTGCCAATATCTACGAAGATGACTGCATGGCAAATAGTTGTTTGTTCCTAAACAGCACAGGCTGCTGTAGGTATTATCTATATCATTAACTCTTCCCTCTTTGCATCAGCTGCACGTCCCCTGTCAAGCTGACCATGCTCATGGACCTCCACTTTAAAAAGTGATTTATTTACTACTTTATCACCAATGGAATCTATGGTCATGAAACACTACTTTAAGCCATGTCTTTAGTGTCCCAAGTATTTCATTGACTCAATTTGCTTGCGATTAACTTTGAATTATTACTATGCTTTATCTATTCCAAGATGCATATTTTTATTGGCTTTTTATCTTTGAAATCAGGATGCCTTACAATTGACGGCATGTCAGTTTAATCGGCCATTTTTCTTTCTTCCTGCTCATAAGCTGCATCATTTCATGATCAATGGTGTCTCGGGTTTGATGAACGAAACAGAGAACGCTGGTGGTCTCCACCCATCTCTTTCAGGTCACAAAATGAACTGAGGACAGCTTCCAAATGCAAGATTCTCTTGTATTCCAGTGCCTATAATATTCCATCACCACCGTTAGTCCAGAAAGCAGAAGCTTGCCCATCCTAAACTAAGACCCGAAAACCTTAGCATTTGCTCATTCATTTATTCAGGGCCCCAGGCATTTGCCACCAGGCCAAGCATCTCACTCCCTAAATTGTAGTTCCATGAGGGCAGGGTCCATGTCTGGGTCTTTTCTTTACCACTATACATGCAGAGCCCAATAGCACCCAGTACACAATAGGAGCTCAATGAATATGTTTTGGCTGATTAAACTGAAGAAGTACACACTGAATAGTGTCTACATGTCAGGCTTCACCCTGAGAATAACAGCAGATCCCTGCAAACAGGTCATATTTCCATGAAGGAGACGTGTGAACCCAACTATGGCTCTAATAAATATAAACAAAGCGTGCAAAGAGAAAGCAACCACTCTTGCAGAGTGGGATTTTCTACAGGACGTGACATTGGTGATGAGTCCTTGCGTAGGAATGGGCCCTGCAGAGAAGCTGAGAAGTAGGCAAAGGCAGAGAGTGGAGAAAAGGAATGGCACGTGGGTGGAGTAGATGGTGCACAGGGGGAAGGGGAAAGTTCTGTCGGAGGACACTGGTAGAGGCTGTACTCGCCAAGATAACAGGCAGGACGAGCTACAGAATGTCCCGGGGCCCAGTGCAAAATAGAAATGCAGGGCCCCCTGTTCAAAACTTTAGACTTTCAAGATGGTGACAGCAGAGCATTAACCAAGGACGGGGCCCTGTGCAAATGCACAGGGTACAAACCTATGAAGAAGGCCCTGTAACACACTGACAAGACCTCCTGTGTATTAAGAGTACTTCGCAGAGGTTCTAATGCTGGGAAGTGGCACGATCACACTTGTTTTTGGGAAGGAACTGCTGTGGCAAAGAGGACACAGCCTATTATCAAAAGTAACGGGCAGCTGGGAGAGGACACAGCAGCTGCTGCATTAGTCCTGGGAGAAGGGACCCAAAGGAGGGAGGCAGCAGTGGAAACAGGAGGCAGGCAGCTGGGAAACCTCTGAGTCAGAGTCTGAGTTAGGGGAGAGGACTCAAATTAACCATTTGCTTTAGACAGTTTATTCACCACAGTATCTTAGAGCTAAAACTGTCTTCATTCGAGACTTCCCTGGTGGTCCAGTGGTTTAGGCTCTGTGCTCCCAACGTAGGGGCCACAGGTGTGATCCCTGGTCAGGGAACTAAGATCCCACATGGTGCATAGCCAAAAACAATTAATTAAAAAATAAGAAATAAAAAAATTAAAGTCTTCGTTGGTTTCCCACATGAGGCAACATTCCTCCAATTATGTCTCCAATTATGCATCTTTTTAATCACATAAAATGTTTCTCTGTTGTTTTTTTTTTTTTTTTGGGAAAGCAACTTTTTTCTCGAGGTAGCTTACTTCTCCTTATTGGCTTGAGAAATGAAATTACAGTCATCTCTTGGTATCCATGGGGATTGGTTTCAGGACTCTCTGTGGATATCAAAATCCACGGAGGCTGAAGTCCCACAGTCAGCTCACTGCATCCATGGATTCAACCAACCCAGGATCGTAAACATAATATACGATCCTGTGGTTGGCTGAATCCACGATGTAGAACCCGTGGATTCAGAGGACCCATGAGTACTACCAATAAGATCTGGGCCAGAGCTGACCAATTTTCCACGCAGAATGATCGTGAACTAAAAATCAAGTTGGAAATCAAAAGGGATATTTTTGGAAACCTCCACAACATTCTTTCCTTCTTCTTCCAAAGAGAGTTAGAATTAATTAGAAGCTAAATATCACATGGTAACTTTCTTCTAAAAATGCTGATTTTCTTACTTTTTTTTAAAAAGTGACCTCTTTTTATTTCAACCTGTCACTTTGTTCTTACAAGATTCCATTCTGGTTTTGTGAAATCTTGCCACAGGAAAAAGTATTCTTTTCAAGATCTGGGTCTCTCACTTTGGTATTTTAGGAAAAGGAGGTGTAACAGTTGCTTTTATTTCCTTAAAGACAAAACCAACCCAAAGCAGAAACTTTTGAATTTTTTTTACCATAAAATTTAAAATGTCAGCTACTGAAACGAGTATTCACTTTATGGCAATTAATACTCTGAAGATCAATATAGTTCAACATTTTGTCAAGAGTAGAACCATTTTTCTATTTAACACAAAAAACAAACCTCTCCATTTAAACTGTTAAAAGAGCACAGTTTTCACATATTAAACCAAAGTAAAAGCAAAAGCACTTGATTCAAAGGTTCCTCTTGTACTCTTGGAAATAAGGAGAAGGACCTGACACTAGGATGTCCTAAAGAACTCAGAGGTACCATGTAAAATGCATAAGGTTGCAGTTAATAGTCTACCAACTAAACAGGAGTAATAACTATTGTGGTTGTCAATTACTGAGAATCAACTAGATGCCAGAAAGTCTACTGAATGACATATGTCATTTAATCTGCACAAGAACCTACTGGTATCTTGGTGAAATTTGCAAATGATTACTCTCATAAATTTCAGTTTTCATCATCTGAAAGGCCATCATTTATGCATGTTTTTTTTTTTTAAATTCTGAAATAATCTCAAGCAAAGCTGCAAATGCTGTATGAGGAAACTTTTTTTCCTGAACTATGTTTCTTTCAGTTGTTAATAAGATTTCATCACCCATAAATACTTCAAAGCAGCAGTTCTCAAACTGTGGTCCATGACCCTTAGGGCTCCTGAGAGTCAAAAATACTAAGACATTTTTTGCCTTCTTCAGTGTGGTGACAAATTGCACCAATGGCACAAAAGCAATGGTGGGTAAAACTGCAGAATCTTACCAGGAATCAAAGCATTAGCACGTAACTATATTAAAAGTCACTGTATTCTTCACATCTTGGCAGTAAAAAAGAAAACAAAAAGTCAGTTTTGTTACAGAATGTCTCCTGATGAAGTACTAAAATAATTCTATTAAATCCCTATCGTTGCGTACACAGCTTTTTAATGTTTCATGTGACAAAATGGGAAGTGTGCATAACGCATTTTTCTGTGTCCCTAATACAACGGCTGTCTTGAGAAAAAGCACGTGCAATTGAGTCGTGAGCTGAATTAGCCGCATTTTTTCATGCAGCATCATTTTACTTGAAAGAACAACTGACACAAAAACTATGCTTATTCAGATTTGGCAGATATATCCTAAAAAACAAATAACGTGAGTCCGTCATTCAAGAAAAACAAGCAACAGTATTTACTGTCCATGATAAAATTGGAGATTTTAAGTGAAAATTAGAAATTTGGAAAACTTGTGTCCATCATCACAAGACTGAAAGAAAAGATTTTTCTGATGAGATTAGGAGTGATATTCATAATTGTAATGGGGGGCCTGTGTCAATATTTGTCACTATCTGCAGAACTCTGCAACAAATATCTTCCAAAGACCAATGCACAAAGTTACAAAATCAGGATGGACAAACGACCTATTCAAAGTGCAAGGTAGACAAATGGATTTTTAAGGCAATTGAGTATGAAAAATTCATTGGTATGTTTTCAGATTCCATATTGCAACTAATCTTGAAGAAACCTCCACTTTAAGGAGTTTTGATGTAGTATCAAAGGAAAATATCCACAACTATCTGAAAAGGCTATTAAAATCACTTTCTCTTTTCCAACTACATATCCACGTGAAGCCAGATTTTCTTCTTATACTTCAACCAAAAAGAACATTATCTCAGCAGAATGAATGCAGAAGCAGATCTGCAAACACAACTGCCTTCTATGCCAGATAGCAGAGGTTTTCAAAAATGTAAAATAATGCCACTTCTCACTGAATCTTGTCTTGTTTCAGAATATAGTTATTTTCCTTACTAAAAATACATTATGTTAACATAGAATGGGTTTATCACTATTCTTTTTACATAAATTAAACATTATTTTTAAAAATTACTCAGTTTGAATTTCTGATACAATAAGCATTGATAGCTGTGTCCCACATAAACAAAAGCTCTTTGGGGCTTTCAATAATTTTTAAGAGTATAAAGGGGTCTTGAGACTAAAAAGTTTAAGAATGTTACTTTTGTATTTATTTCCTACAAAGACAGTCTCCTAAATTTTACATAACGAACAAAATCAAGAAATTAACCTTGACACATGATTGCCTTCTAATTCTTGGAGTCTGTTCAAGTTTCATCAATTGTCTCAACAATGTCCTTACAGCAAAAGCATCCAAATCAGAATCACCCATTGCATTTAGCTGCCATGTCCATTTAGCCTCTTTCAATCTGGAACAGTTTCCCAGTCTTTTCCTGGCCTTTATGACTTTGACACGTTGAAGATCACAGGCCAATTACTTTGTAGAATGTCCCTCAATTTAGGTTTGTATGTTTCCCCATTATTAGATTTAGGTTATGCATCCTTAGAAGGAATATCATAGACATGAAATTGTGTTTCTCATTGCATCCTATCAATGGTCCCATTACCAATGAAGATACGTTTGATCTCTTATTAAGGTGAAGTCTGCCTGGCTCCTCCACTGTTAATTACAAAGGGGAAAATAGGAACTTAAATATTTTTGGAATTCTGTGGGCAGAGATTTTGAGACTACATTAAATCCCCTTTCTCATCAAAATTTCAATTAATGCATTTATCATTATTGGTATGGGCTCATAATTTTCTATTTTTTTCAACAGATTAGAACTTCTATCATTTTAATTTTAATGTTCAATTTATCCAGATTTGATTAACAGGAGGGAGTCCCTTCAAACTGGCTTCTGTGTCTTTTGACATGTCTCCATTATCCTTTGAATACTTTCTTGATTTCTGGCACAATAAGATATTCCAGGCTCTCCTTTTATTTTCCTTGCCCCAGCCCTGGAATTAGCCATTTCTCCAAGGAGTACTGCATCCATTATTAGAAAACAGTATCTAGAAATCGAGATCTGGGTTACTCATTGTAGTTGGGGTATAGCTGCTCCCAGTAAAGACCATAAGCTTTAGCAACCAACTTTTGCAGTGTCACAATCACAACACAAGTACATACTGGGTAGTGTCCCATGGAAGACGTAGTTGCTGCTGAGAGACACTACTTGAGATGCTTTGATAGAGGAGCCAAAGATGCTGTAGGTAGGCTTTGGGGTTCTCCTCCAGAGCTTGGAACACTGTAAATGTATCCAAGTATCTTAGATAGTAAATATACAAATGTCTTTGGTATATAATGTATAATAAAGGCTGATAAAACACTATAATTTAAGCCTTAGTTTAAGAAGGGATAGCTTTATTTGTGGTATTCACTCGGTAGATAAAAGTATGAAAAAATATTTGTGCTATGTAGGGCAAAACAAGCTCTTAGTTACTTATGGAGTTTCATGCTAAAGATACACAGGCAACTCCATACTTTGCTCAAAGCATTTCTAGAAAGTATACCAAATACATATTGAAAAATATATCCCTACCTCAAAAACTGGTACGTGTGTAAAGCAATTATATTCCAATAAAGAGCTTTAAAAAAAATGAATAAAAATAAAGCACTTAAAAAATAAATAAATGCAAAAAAAAAAAGAAAGAAAGAAAAATAGATTCCATTTGCCCACAGAAAATTTTATAACTGGAATTTCTGTTACTAAAATTAATCACAGCTAAGCCCAACATAACATAAATGCACAAACATATCATACCATTAGCCTCTAAAATAATTTAAAATAGTAAAATAATGCTCCCAAATACTGATTGTCTTGAGGACCCAATTTACTATAAAGTATCTATTCAGCATATAAATAATGTAACTATCATATCATAAATCTGACCTTAAAACATGTTGGTCCCACTTAATATACAATAAAACTACCTTCCCAGAATTTAGAATGATTTGCACAGCATGAGCCTTTTAAAAAAAAGAAGCTCAAGGAAGTATGAGCTAAACCTTTTAATTAACAAATTTCTCTGCAGCAGACAGAGGCAGTTATCATTTCCAACTGCCCTTATGGTTTTTTCAAAGTAGCAGAAACTCAATAGATATGATTACAATGTGAGTATCATGAAAGCAAAAATGAGGGGTTTTCTCAGTACTTAAAAATAGACAAACTGAGGATACTGGAACGTAATACCAATACACACTACTTGAATCAAGACAGTTCTTAGAAGAGTCCTTGAACTCCCTAAAATTATAGGCAAAATACTCTGTATATATACGTATTTTTATAGGAATATGGTCTTTAACATTTGGAACCACAAAATGGTCCATGACCCCCAAAAGAATAAACATTTTCTGTTTAACTGCTCCCCAGAAATAACCACTGTGAACATTCTGGGCTGTGATCTTGCAGACCTTTTTATTTATTTATTACCTTTTTTAAAGATTGATTGATTGATTTATGGCTGCATTGGGTCTTCGTTGCTGTGCACAGGCTTTCTCTAGTTATGGCGAGTGGGGTCTACTCTTCCTTGTGGTGCGCACGCATCTCAGTGCAGTGGCTTTTCTTGTTGTGGAGCACGGTCTCTAGGCATGCAGCTTCAGTAGTTGCAGCGCATGGGCTCAGCAGTTGAGGTACAAAGGCTTAGCTGCTCTGCACCATGTGGGATCTTCCTGGACCAGGGCTTGAACCGTGTCCCCTGCGTTGGCAGGTGGATTCTTAACCACTGCGCCACCAGGGAAGTCCCCTGCAGGCCTTTTTAGATGCATATCACAGATTTGGTTCATGAGGTTAGTATTTGTATATATGTGGCATGTTGGGGTTTTTTAAAAACAAAAGTTTTTAAAGACCAGACCTTCTCTAAATGTGCTACTCTGTAACTTGCTTTTTTTCACTAAAGATGGTCTTCCATGAGATATTTTTAATTACATAGTATGGCTGGGCCATAATTTATTTAAATAGGCATTCAAAACACAGTATGAGGGCTTCCTGGTGGGTTAAGAATCCTCCTGCCAATGCAGGGGACACGGGTTCAATCCCTGCTCCAGGAAGATCCCACATGCCACGGAGCCACTAAGCCTGTGTGCCACAACTATTGAGCCCATGTGCCACAACTACTGAAGCCCATGAACCTAAAGCCTGTGCTCTGCAACAAGAGAAGCCATGGCAATGAGGAGCCCGCGCACCACAATGAAGAGTAGTCCCTGCTCGCTGCAACTAGAGAAAGCCTGTGTGCAGCAACGAAACCCTAACACAGCCAATAAATAAATTAAGAAAAAAAAAAACACAGTATGAGCAGGCATAGAGCAAAGGAAGAATTCATTGTACTGGAGAAGGGAAGTGTGTCTTGGCAAGTTATAAGAAAGAGAATGTGAGAAGTCAGTGAACTCAGAAGAAATTTTATAGGTCATTAAGACTTTATTTTTAAAATAAGACAAAATAAGGACCCAGGAAATTACAGAATGTTTACATTTGTTAACATCGAAGCAAAAAGCAGTTTGACCAAAAGGAGTTATGGCTGCAACTAAGCCTGCCTGTTGTTCCCCTCACATACACCCGCCTCAGCTTCCAAGACCCCTCCCCAGGCCAAAGACATTTTAATAAAAGAGAAAAAAAACATACATATGCAAATAAAGTAGAATAAGTCATAATCCAAGGCAGGGCTACTTGTGGTCTAGTTAAGGCCACCCTGGGGAATGGTTCTTGGGAAGAATCTGGGAAAGGCTGTACCACAGGCAACAGACAAAGGCATGAAGTCCTAAAGGAAAAAAAAGTTGAGTAAAGAGCCCTACCGAGCCAAAGCATTCAAGAGCATTTGTGGACTCAGGTCACCTTTTTTCCCACATAACTGTGGTCAAGACAGGTGATAAATCATGTGGCTGCAGCTCTAATCACCCATATTAAGGTCTGGAAGGAATCAGTGACCAAGAAGAGAGAGGTTGTGTTCCCACTGCCCCGCATTTAAGCTGGTCTGTTAACACAGAGCAATCCAGCTCTTACTGTCTCCATTGGGAGGCTGGGCCCTGTCTCTGCTCAAACAGGAGAATGGCTTAGGGAGTCACCGACAGACATTTAGATTGTTTCTCATTTCTCACTACTATAAGCAACACGGTGTTGAATATCCTGTATATAGATCTTTGTGCGGTTACCTGAGTTTTCCTGCAGGATAAATTCCTAGATGTAGAACAGTCAGGGTATATGTGTTTTCAGATTGGCTACAGGAGCAAAGGGAATCAGCTTCTGCATTTTTACAGTCTGAATTAATTTACTGGTGAATTTCAGAAAGCCAGAAGCATTTCTGTCATTTTATAGGAAAAAATACTTCCTCTGGTCAAGACTGGCTCTTAGGGCTAACAGCTCTATAAACAGAGGCAGGCTGCAAGCAGTAAAATACATAAAGAAATAAAGTGTTGAGCAGAGAGAGAGGAATGCTGGAGAGACGGGAATGGAGGGAAAAAAATGAGAGTAACTAAGGCAAGTCTTGGAAATGTTCACCCAAGCACAGGCTGAGGGAAGTCGGCCAGAGGCAGCCAACGGTTAGGTATCCTGGCAAGGCTGCTCGCATCGTGGAAATAGCACCGCCAGGCTCTTTTCACTTAATGCCCTTAAACACACAAACTCCCTGGGCAATAGATGGCCACGCTCATGAAAGGAACTTCTGGTTTTATTTTGCTTCCTCTGTACATCTGCCAACAGGGAATATTACGGTGATAAGTAGTATAGCCTGCACTATAGTTTTACTTCCTTTAAAAATAAACAAATAAATAAAACTGGGCATTTGATTTTGCCTATTGAACTTGGTTTCGTGTAATTTTACCCTTGAAAGGCATATTTACTCTGAATATTCAGACAAAACCAGGTTTCAAGGCCTGCATGTTTATATGCCAGTTTGTAAATCTTGGTCAATTCTCCAGGAGTTTTCTTTTGAACTCAAGAGTGTGGAATTTGAGCTTTCTGTCTTAGGCGTGCAGGCACACGGACTCGCTCCACTCCCCGCCCAGGCCAGGGGTCTTTGGCAGCAACTACGGTGCATCACTGCCGGGTACATGGTCCCTCAGCCACAGCAGCCTGCCTACAGCCAGATTCCACACTCGGTACTGGAACCGAATACGTTCCTCTGACATTGGAACTCTTGTTCTGTTTCTGACGTAAAATTTCTCTTCTCTCACAGCGCTCTTCTAAAAAAACCGCAGTGGCAACCTCTGAGTGCCTACCATGTGCCAGGTACTGTGCCAAGTGTTTTCCATGACTCAGCTAACTGAATCTCACAGCAGTCCTAGAACACAGTGCTAGGATGTCTCCATTCTCAAGTGAAGTGAAGTAGCTCGCCCGATGTCAGAAAGTTCTGTTAGAGACCAGGTGGGAAGCCGGGCATCCAGCGCTGGAGAAGGCACCTTACTCCCAGCCCCGCTCTCTCCTGATAATGTCAGGTGCTGCTTCCTTACTAACTGAGGCTGGCAGCCTTACATTTAGGTCCACATTTCTGTGAGGAATAAAATAACAAAATTTTCAGTTTCAGAAGGACTCTTGCCTTGCTGAGGGTTTCTGCTACATTTAACCCACATATTTACCTTTGAAACTCTCAGTGTATGAATATCTGGATATAAGGCCCTGAGCACCTTGAGTGTGGCTGGTCTCCTTCTGTTGAAGACATAATTCCAATCTGGATCGTCTCACCATCTAAAAAGCATATCCTCCAAAGTCTCTTTTATAAGGCAGTTGATGCTAGGGACATTCACTCACTCACTCAACAGGAATTTACTGCCTGCCTACTATGTGTGGGAATATTAGCCATGACCCAACCTGCTTACCTTGGAGGTTTTGAGTCTATTGCAGGGGGTGGGGGCAGGCAGGAAAGAGACAGGTAAAAATATAAGAAATATAATGCAGCAAATTTGGTAATAAATGCCATGGGGAAAAAATAAAAGCAAGGTGAGAGGGAAAGGGAATGAGTGAATAACAATTCTTTAAAAATGAGAATATTTTTTGAAGCTAAGAAACTATCTATTCCTAATTTGTGAAACTGGTACAACATTCTGTTTAAATTCCTATGCCAGTTCCCAGTGTGCAACAAATCTGTAATATCACAGATAATTAATGGATCAAATTATATAACGGATTGAATGCTAAATCCTTAAGAAGTAAATTTACTTGTTTTTGCTCTACCTTTCAATTATTTCTAAGAAAAAATGAGTATTTGAAATTTTTCCAATTGACAAATGTCACACGACTTAATGTAAAACATAAAACACAATGTGTCTATCATTAATAAATTCTATGTCTCTCTCTATATGTATCCAATCAAATTTTTAGGGAGTCTAACTGGACATTTCGAGGAAATCAATTCAAATATCCTAAAGGTAATAAAGCCAGGCAGACCCTTGGGAGTCACTGAACTGGTCCCTCAGCCAATATCCTTCTGCAGCAACATTTCCTTTTTCCTTTATAAATTTTAATAATGACCATAGTGCCACTGCCATGAAAAGTTACCCTGAAAAGCAAGGGCCAACATCTTTTATTCCCTTTTACCCTCTCCTCTTCCTCATTATCAAATGCCACCAACAAACAAGAATTAAAAGCTATGTAAATGAATCACACCGCACTGGAAAGTCACGAAAAGCACTTCCATGTAGAGTTTCGTAGGAGAAAAAGGAGGAGGGGAAAGAGAGGAGAGGGGGAGAAGGAGGAGGAGGAAAAAAACTTCTATATCTTCCTTAGACTAAGATGATACATATGAGATGACATCTTTATGTGTGACTATGTAACATACGTATGAAATGTACACATAAGCAGCCAAGAGTTCCAGAAGCAACAATATGGAGCAGAAAGGAGTAGGGAGGGGACTAGGGGATGGGAGGAGGCAGATCACCTATATACTGCTACCAATATCTCCCATGAAATGACAGAGATGCTAACCTTTATTCTCTCAAAGATCCAAGACAGCAAAATTACTTTGCAGATGTCAATTTCCAACAATTCTTAAAGTGGCAGCCAATTAGGATCAGAAGTGGGAAAAGGAGGAGCAAGTTTTCTTTATCAGTAGGGACTGGGGATGAGGATGATGAAAAGCAGAAAGGTAAGGAAAATCTGGCAGCTTCCTTGAGCATCTGTCCAAAGGGAAGGCAGTAGTGGAAGACAGTCTGCAGACTGTCCTGGGTAAAAGCAGTTATATTTCTCACTTTGCCACAAGAAAGCAACGTATTTCTCAAGTATGTTACCTTGCTTGATCCTTACAACAATCCTCTAAGTTATAGAAAGCAGATATTATCAACATCATAGACGTGAATATATCTGTTCTACACAAAGTACTTGTACAATAGACAGCTGGTTAGATGTCTCAGGTGACAAAGGTTCTCAGTGGAAGATGAGAGATGGATCAAGGTGGCCTAACAGATGGTTAATCCATGGTCACAGAATCATGCTTTGCTAACAGTACCTGGTGTTTTATAGAGCATTCTGGATAAAAACAGTGTTGTTAGTTGATTTCACGTTCCAAAATGGAACATTTTTTAAAAGGTATGGATTCCTTGATAATCATTTAAGAACCTTGATAATCCTTAATAATTAAGATTCATTAGTCATTAATACCTATAACTAGAACTGACAAATGCCTATGAGGCTTCCCTTGGAGATTCTGCTGCCCACACAGTAGATTATACTCCACACCATGCCCTCCACACTGCTTTGGGCAGGTCATATTTGCCATCTACATTTTTAAAAGTACATGAAGGTTAAGTGAAAAATGATCAATTCCACCTCATGATTTTTAAATATAAGATAAATTGTAAATTCTGAAGGTCAGAAAGTTCATTAATTAAATTACCAAGTTCTAGAATATTCCATCATCTTTTTAAAATTTGCAAACTTTCTGCAACACCTTAAAGAGCTTTCAGTAAATACTTTACATACTTGAAATGCTCATTCTTTATAATTTTATATTAAAGAGATTAGAAAGGAAACAACTCTAGTTCACAATATAGAAAAATAAAACTAATTTTAATATATTACGTAAAGAACGTTTCTATGTATAAATAATTTTATACATATATATTTATACGTGCATATGTATATACCTATCAGCTTCTTAATTTAGGGGGGAAAAGATAAAAAGAGGACTTGAAGAAATAAATTTCTGAGTTGCTCACAAAAGTGAATTTATGAAGAACATCATAGTAGAATATATACCTTGTGGTCATGAAGGACAGTGTGGAAGCTTTAAAAATACGTTCTTACAATTAACTGTGCAAAGAGCTCTCTGGATAGAAGCCACCAAATGATGACATGGAACAGTGTACTGTGTACCTGCGCTGCCTGGATTCATACTCCAGTTCTGCAAAGTGACCTCAGCAATGTGACCCAGGGAATACGCATGAGTTCTCTGTTGCTGCATCATAAGTTACCACGAACTTGCCTGTTTAAAACAGCAGACATTCATTATCTCCCTATTTCTGTAGGTCAGGAATCTGTGCATGGTGTAGCTGGGTCCTCTGCTGAGAGTCTCAGAGGCTGTGATCTCACCTGAGGCTCAGGTTCTACTTTAAAGCTCACTGGCTGTTGAGAGCATACCATTCCCTGACATTGTAAAACTGGGGTTCTCCGGTCCTAGAGGCCACTTGCCATTCCCTGCCACACGGCCTTCCCCATAACATGTTTGCTTCTTCAAGACAAAAAGAATATTTCTGCTGCTTCAAATCTCTTAACCTTAGGGGAGGCTTGAGCCAGCTTTTAAAGAGCTTAACTAATTAGGCCAGGCCCACCAAAGGTAATCTTCCTTTTGAAGAACTCAAAGTCAACTGATGAGAGAGACCTCATTTTTATCTGCAAACTCCCTTCACCTTTGTTATATAATAGAACCCAATCACAAGACGTCCTGCCTACACTCCAGGGGAGGGATTCTATGGGGTATGTACACCATGGGGCATGAATCTCCAGGAGCATCTTAGAATTCTGCTTACCACAGGCAGTTACCCCCCTGGATCTGGCTGGTATCACGTTTCAAATGGTGATAATGAAAGATGAAAGTACCAATCACAGAGCGTTGATTCAATGAGCTGATTTCTATAAAGCTCTTAGACTAGCCCCCAGCACATTTAATGATCATAGAAATAATACTTTGATTAAAAAAAAATAGCAGCCCATAGATTGTTGGGGCCTCCTCAATTTTATTTGGCCCCAATTAGGGCTAAGTTGATGTAAAATTGCAAAGTTTTACATAAGACATCTTGGTTTCCTTTTAAAATTCTTTTTTAAAAACTAGAAAATGTGGCATCTTCAGCCTTGCACTGCCACACAGTAACAATTAGCAAGAGCCCGCATCTGCACAAGGGCAAGAGCTCTCTGGTCCTCCAGACTTCACCACTCCTTCCTGCCTCATCCAAGCCTGCTCGATTCATTTGCTTTACCTGCCTGGTCTCTGTGAGCATATGCATTTCTAGCCTGGGATCTAAACTGATCCCTTTCGGCCTACACCCAGTGTACAATACAGAAACAGAAAAGACAAGCATATATAGTAAAATATATTTTTTGAAAACGAAAATGATAAAAAAATAAAATGGTGAAAAGCAACAAATTTACTTTCCATGCCACTTTTTTTTTTAAGTCAAAGGCATATAAGCCAAGGAATCCAAACACAGACAGCTAGGAGAATCATTCTGTAGGCAGTATATAACAACAAGAACTTGAGATTTAAATGTATTCCTTCCAAGAGTACGAAAATTTTACATTGCACTATGGACTTTGGGTTAGAATGTTGTATTAACGCAGGTTCATCAACTGTAACAAAGGTACCACTCTGGTGCAGGATTTTGATAGTGGGGGAGGCTGTGTGTACATGGGAAATCTCTGTACCTTCACCCAGTTTTGCTGTGAGCCTAAAACTATCTCTAAAGAATAAAGCCTATTTTCTAAAACAAACTACAAAATATTTTTAAATCTAGTAAGATAACACCTTCTCCATAAAATAGTCTTTAACTTTTCTAAACATCTTCAAAATGGCTTGAAAGTATTTTTCACCCAAAATCATTCCTAAGAATCTGACAACTTAAAACCCATTCACAAAAAAGACTGGAAACAGCCCATATTCCCATGATGCTCTGTTCTCCTCAAGAAAAAGCAACCACTCCTATGGATTTATTCTCCATTCATACTGGATCATAAGCTAGTACACAGGCTATTTTATTTGCTTTTTAAAATATACTAATATTCCTGAAAGCCTGTGCAACAGTCATTGATTTCCTTCATCTACCAAAAGCAGCTGCATTGTGTAAAAGTCCCAGAGGCAAGGTTGCTGTGTAAAATGATGATTTAAGTAACATTAAGCCCTTCTTGCAGAAATCATCTTGTAGTTATGCCAAGAGAAAATTCAATTAATAACGTGTTAGCTCTGTGCATGAAAGGGTGATGGAAAGAAGGCAAAGCAAAAAATAAAAGTATTTTAAGTCATGATCTGATTAGGATGGTCCATGTGAACTTATATGAGTACACATATCTGTTTTGTGGCATTTTCAAGAATGCGCTTTTAAGAGAAAACAGGGGTGGGGAGCAGTGGGGGAGCCTACACTGTTTTCCATTTCATGCAGTAACCTACCCCATACTCAGCCCCCGCCATCATTCACATGATCTGCAACATGTACTTTAAGTCTCCTTATTATAACTTCTGACCACTTGAAGCCATGCCGAATGAAGGCAAACTGCCAGGTGAATCAACTTGGAAAATCTTGGTTAAGTTTGAAAAATTTTAAAGCAGTTCAGTAAAAAGGTTAGATGTTCAGCTTTATATATACACACACATATATAAATTCATTTAACGTACCAAAAGTTAAGACATAAAAATAAAGAGGTGGTTTGCAGTCTCACTGATGTTTTTTGTTTTGTTTTGTTTTTAAGGTGACAAGGCACAGAAGGAATTAAGGGGAATTAAGGTCTTAGGCGCCGATTCCGAGTCTGCTGCTGTATTTACAACACGATCTTAAGAAACGTATTTGATATCTCTTTACGAAAGTCCCTGAAAGAAACAGCAATGCCTTATGCATGACAAAGAGGCATCAAGAATATGAGTCCACTAGCACTACAGATCCAACAGAGACGCATGTACGTGTGCTCCAAATGACACACACAGGAGTGTTCCTGGTAACATCGCCGACATGCACAACCCCGACGTCCTCAACAATGGAACAGACAACGAAACAGTGGTATTCTCGTAAAGGAATGAAAACACTCCAACAAAGATCTGAAGCAAAACAATTTTTAAAAAGAGATGCAAATAAGTGAACTATAGCTACATGGAAAAGTATAGATGAAACTCATGAGCATAACGCTGAGGTGAGAAGCGGAAAGTACACACACTGTATTATGCAATGTATATAAAGTCCAAAGAAGTCAAAACTAAATGACAGTATTAGAGATTAAGATGCTACTATCTTCAGGGGAGGAAAGGAGTAGTAATTGGGACAGAACATGTGATTCCCTCAACTTTGTGATCTGTCCCTGAGTATTTTTATAGTTTTCCTACATCTTAAGTTTATATTGTTTTCAGCATTAACATTTATAGGTATGTTTCTGTTACAAGACAAAAGCAGAATTAACGGAGAATATTGATAGTGTACCTATACTGTACTAGAAGTACATTTTAAGGCATATCCAAGTGATGCAAGTGTTCTACATGTCTTGCAAATGTTCTACTGTATCCTGCAAACAAAACAGAATTTCTCTCTAGATGTGCTGTTTAGAAAGACTGTGAAGGAAAACAGAGGTTGCAAACTCAAGTGTCCTCAGGGGCCAAGCACATTTCTCAAGTGTGTGGACAGGGCCTCATGAAAGTACATATGCGTGAGAGAGTGGGGAGGGGTGGCCACACTGGACAGGACAGTCCCCACCTAAAGGGCAAGTGGCTCACAGCTCCAGCTGACTGCTGCCCTACAGGAATGCTGGCCTAGGGTTAACAGGTCACACGGGTTTTCAAAGGAAGACATAAATTAAGATTTATGTAATTAAGTGTAATTTATATAATTAAAAGAAAAAACAACCCAACAAAACTCATCTAAAAGTACGTACTTGAGATATCAGAAGAGAAGACCGCTATGGGAACAAGTCCCTAAGGTACTTACTAGCAAGAGACACCAGCTTGGGGTTCAAGACACCCGCAAAAGGTTGGCTTTTAGAGAAGAAAACATTTCTTCCTCTGACGAGGATGAGTTTAGGCTTACAGAGACATATGCTAAGTAATTGGGTCCTTTGTTAGAAGGGAAAAATTAGGAATGGCAGAGAAGGTGTCGGTTTCCAGCAATGGCTTCCAACAGGCTCTTTTATCAAAAGACCACAGAATTCCATGTACAAAACCCATCAAAGCAGAGTGGCCAACACCGAAGCAGAAGCAAAGCTGAAGTCCCACCCATGAGGGTGTCCCCTATTGTGCTGCAGGTCCAACATCCAATCATGGAGACCACTACTGAAAGGCACATAAAGGATGACTAATGGCCTTCTAGAACTGGGTACGACGGAAGCATCTTCCACGCCATTCAGAAATGGGAGTCAGAAACATGGATTCTAAATGATTCAAGACTGGAAAGCAAGGCGCACACTTAAGACACCTTGGGAATCTAGATTAATACCATAAAGGATAACTTGGGGGAGGAGGGATGAATAATTAGAAGTGTCACCTAGGAGTGGAAGGAGAAGCAGACCTGTAGTTAGATGGTCTGCAACTAAAGACCACACTGCCTCCTACGTGATCTTGGATAACCGTACCAGGCTGTCCTCATGATAGTTCTAAGGATCAACTAGAATATTTATTTCATTACTTATTCAGGATATATCTTAGATATTACTAGAAGACTGTTTTTAATCAAAGCTTGTTGTACTATAAACAGTTTTATTTAGTTATATTAGGGTTTTACTAATTCAAAGTCCTCCTCAAATACACAGTTGGACATGGCTGTGTCTTAAAAAAAGAAAGCAAATACACCCATTCAATCAAAATGCTCACACGTCCTTCAAATGATCCAATGATAATAACTATGACAGGCAACTGCTTCAAAAATAGTCACAGCGCAAATTGAGCTCAGTTTGTTCTTTACTCTCTTGAGGCTAAGTAAGACTGCCATCACGTCTTTGAAACGTACCTCCCCCAAAGTGACCATTCAGTTACACAGCCGCACTATCTGAAGTATGTTCAAGAGCGTGGGGGCAAAGGAGAACACAGCACAAGAAGCCAAAGATCTGAGCCCTGTCCACCTCTGCCATTAACTAGCTATGACTTGGCTTCTCAGACATAGTTTCCATGTTCATAAAATGAGGCTTTTAGTCCATCAGTAGCTCCTAAACAGAGATGCCCTTTTAAAATAGTGTGGAGTCTGTTTTTCAAATTACACATGGCTAAACATAATTCTATGCATTCCACAAAAGCGAATATATTTATATTTGTGGCTTAACATTTTAATCAGTTATTAAAGAGTGACTACATTTTAGATTTTATACATCTCTACAGCATTAAACAGAATGGAAGCGTAATGAAAGCTGACTCTATATCAATATTCTTTCTGTTACTAGTAGCCTGCTGTCATTAAATATTAATTCTATTGTTTTTTTAATAGTAAAGGAATAAAATAATTCAAAATTTATGAAACTTCCTGTCAGTTTTAATGGGCTCATCTTCTCTTTGACGCTATTATTAGATATAACAGTAGGTCATTTAAATTTGTTGATTTGTAGTTATTTTAAGGATTAGCATATAACATAAATTATGCATGTAATAAGTGACGGTATAAAGAGATTACTAAAACAATGGATAATTAAAAAGAAAACAAAGAACTTCACCTGCTGGAAAAATAAAGTGACACTTTTCCATAAAATCTGCAAAAATACTTGCTCTCTGGGATAAAGGAGTAAGCAATCCCTCTATAAGACTACTGAACTTTACAAATGCTTCAAAGACAGTGCCTGTCTACAAATTCTTTTATTAAAGCCGAAGCCTGCACCCCAAATTACAATTATCCACTTAAACCAACAACTAATAATTTAAAAATGGGAGGAGAAACACCAATCATCTACTTAAAAGGAAGCCATTTCAGAACACTTTGGTCCCACATTTCCCTAACCAAAAAAAAGTGTTTTGTACAAAAGTCACTGAACCGTCAATAACCCAACTGGAAAGACCACTTACTGTTTTAAAGAAACCACACAAACATAAGCAAATATTTTAATTAAGAGGTATAGCTAGTGTCTGGCCATGGTGCAGTACACTCCCACATGCCTAATGCCAGCTGTAGAATAGCAACATTCAAGCAGCTGCCTTAAATGGAGATGCAGACCAACACATGCTAATTTGGCTGGGCCAACTAATTGGTAGGTATGCTACATTTCTAACAAAATATCCACCCATATTACAGATGTTGTTCTCTACTGAGTAAATGATTGGTAACAAACAGCAATGAAATTGAAATGAGCTACACTTGGTGAAACTGTTTAGTTGGACAGCTTTGCAACAGGATCCCTGTTAGCTCAGAAAAACACTTGTGCCAAAACTGGAACATCAGCTAAATGTCAAAAGCATCTTTCTGTGCAATATTAAGAACACTGTGAGGTTTCATAATGACTCTTCAGTCACCAAAACAATACCTGCTAAGTGGGCACAGCCCCCTTAATCACACTGGGCCGTGCAAACATTTGCAAAAGAATTGAGTCCTTTTCTCTCTTTAACGTCTAATGCAGACCACACATTTATAGACATGTGCAAAGATAGTAATTATATTTACTAGGAAATCTATAATGGTAGAAAAAAAATGGGGTGGGGATGCTTCTGCTTATAGTCATGATGGTATAACAGAAACCAGATTTACTCTATCACTTTAAACTTAAAAAATTGGCAAAATATAAGAAACAATGGTTTTCAGACGCTGGACCATAGATAGTTCAGGAGAGGAATACTTCATTGAAGGGAAATAAACAAGGTGACCCCTGTAGTTGCCCTAGCTTATTGCCCACTTAGGTTTTCGAGACTGGGATGAGGAGAGAACTCACATAAAGACAGTATCCCCTGCATTGAGGAAACAGACTTGAGCATTTGGGAAAGACAGAAACTGTACAATTAGCAGACAGAATAGAGAGTGAGTGTGAGTGAGACCAAAAGCAAGAAAGACAGACATATATATACAGTTGATCCTTGAACGACTCGGGAGTTGGGGTGCTGACCCCCTGCACAGTTGAAAAATCAACATAAAATTTTACAGGCAGCACCCCATATCTGCAGTTGTGCATCTATAGATCATGTAGTATACACTCAAAACAATCTGTATAAGTGGAACCATGCAGTTCAAACCAGTGTTGTTCTCTCTTGAGAAAGAGAGAAGATGCTATATTCTATATGTTCCAGAAAGTACAGTGAACATTTTAAAAACAGAGAAAGAAGATATAAAAAAGACCTAAATTTTTATATATAGAGAAAAACACGTCTGGATAAAAACAAACAAACTACAATAACAGGATTAATAGTAGCTTAGACACTACAGGAAAAAGGCATAGCAAGAGACACCATCCAAAATGAAAAGGGAAGAAAGAGCACACTATCAGCGAGTTGAGGGAAAATGTCAATCAGTTTAATATATGTATAACTGGAGTTTCAGGAAAAGGGTGAGGGATAGAAAAAATATTTGATGAACTAAATGGCCAACAGACTTCCTGTCAGAAACACTGCAAGCCAGAAGGCAGTGAAACAAAATAGTTACAGTATGGGGGGTGGGGGGAGCACCTGTCAACTTAAAATTTTATACCCAGGGAAAATATACTTCAAAAATAAAGGTTTTTTTCAGATATACAAAAAGAATTTGTCACCAGCAAACCAGCACTACAAGAGATGTTAAAGGACATCTTTCAGACAGGAAAAAAAAAGTCTCATTGAAATCTTTACACAAAGGGGTGAAGAACATCAGGAGTGGTAATACATGTGTAAATATAAAATACTTAAAAAATAAATTTAATTCTCTTTAAAATACAGTTGACTGGACTTCCCTGGTGGCGCAATGGTTAAGAATCCTCCTGCCAATGCAGGGGACACTGGTTTGATCCCTGGGATAGGAAGATCCCACATGCAGCGGAGCAACTAAACCGATGCGCCACAACTACTGAGCCTGTGCTCTAGAGCCTGCGTGCCACAACTACTGAAACCCGCATGCCTAGAGACCATGCTCCACAACAAGAGAAGCCACTGCAAAAAGAAGCCCGCGCACAGCAACAGAGGAGCCTCCGCTCACACAACTAGAGAAAAGCCCGCAGGCAGCCACGAAGACCCATTACAGCCAATTAATTAATTAATTAATTAATTAAAAAAATACAGTTGACTAAGGCGAAAGTACTATGTTACACAGTCCATAACACACAGAGAAACAGAATGTATGGAAAGGAAGTACAGGATCAGCAGGTTTGTATGCTACACATGAAGCAGTACGCTGTGATAAGTTAAAGATGTACTCTGCAAAATCAAAAGCAATCACTAAAAACAAACCAAAAAAAAGATGTACAGCCAATAAGCCAAGGAAGAAAATGATATGCAAGAATAAAAACCATGCTATTAACCCAAAAGCAGACAGAAAAATAAAAAAATGGAAATGAACAGATGGGACAAACAGAAATCAAAGAGTAAACTTGTAAATTTCAACCCAATCATATCAACAACATTAAACGTTAATGGTCTGAGCATACCAATTAAAAGGCAGAAATCATCAAATTGGATGAAAAGCAAGACCAAATCTATGCTGTCTACAAGAAACCCATTTTAAATATGAAGTGCAGATAGACTAACAATAAAGACAGAAAAAGATATATTGTGCTAACACTAGTCAAAAGAAAGCTGGATACTAACACCAATCACAAGAAAGTTGGACAAAGTAGATTTCAGTGCAATGAACAATACTATCAAGCAACTCTCTGTTTTACATTTTAAAACCCCTGTTCTTTTCTAATATGTGCTCACTTAAATCTGAGAAAACTCAAAAATTACCAAGCAAGGACAAAACTTCTAATGCTTTAAATGTACTGGGAATTTCAGAAAAAGCCTTCTCAAAGAATGATCAGCTCAAGCAGTGATAGTTCAAAAAGTCAGACAGACATTTGGCTAACAACTATTAGTTATTTAAAACTGCACTAATACAAACTTTTGAAATATTTTTACAATCGGTAAGAATCCAACTTAGACATAAACTTCTAATTAAGGTAAATACTTGGCTAAGGTAGAACTAGTTTGACCATTTTAATTTTTAACATAGTTCTATGTCTTCTTTCTGATATCACAGTACAATACAGTGCACTAAACATTTCATTCTTTGAGCTTTTAAATCTTCTACACAGGGTTTACAAATTGGAGGTTATTATCACTGCTTCCACACATACGATTTAAAGTCATAAAAATGATGTCTTTATTAAAGAGTTATTAGCTCTTCTAAATTACAGACAATGCTGCAAATCATCTGATCTTAAGCACTCTTCCTGTCTTCTGTGTAAAACTTTCAAATACCGTCTCTGACAAACTTGGTATCAATAATGACTGTATTGCTCTGCAATGCCATTGTAAATAAACTGGCCTTAAGATACTATACTAATATCACAGTGAGTTAAACAACGAGGAATCTTTGATTACCTGGCCAATTTCTAAAGACTAAAATTCTTAAAGAAAACTCTAATTAGGATAGCAAATTGAGCGTGATATATGCAACATCTTATAAGAGAACACAAAGTTAACACATTTTAGGTTACAGGTAATAGTGTTAATTTGTAATCTAAATATATATATATAATATATATGTGGATGTATAAAATATATTAAAACCTACAAAGAAAGCTTATGAATTAAACAGTTTGAAACCAGTTGTTGAGAAGAAACTTAACCTTTGATCATTCAGTCTTCTCTTAACAAGAAAGCTATAAAAAATTGTTCTGTGCCTTCAGTACCTCGCCTGGCCAGGCTCCTCATCTTCCCAGAACACTCGTACTTCCTAACAGCTCGTTAACTTTTTGAGCTTTTGTGTTGACTTTTGTCATGCCCTTGAATCATTTTTTAACAGAAGTTTCTTATTTCTGAAAAAGCTAGATTTCATAATAATTAGCTTCTTACAGCTATGCTTTATTTTAATCACTGCCACCCCAAACCAAGACTGTAATCACTTCTTGTCTTCGGCACCTATAACTTATGCTTATATTTTGCTGTAATCACCAGTCTCCCTTTATGACACTGCCTTCTCAAACTTAAGCCTCAAATTAAAAATAATAAAATTGTTAACATATATTTTACACCCAAACTATCTCTGGTACTTCCCAGATAGCCACTAGGTAGCACTACTGAGCAAGGAGGCTATTGGGAAGAACTAGATATGTATTCTCCACATCTTTAACCAGCTTAACTCTATCATGAAAGCTGCCCTGTCTACCACACCCATAACATGGGCAGACCCGCGGTGTAACTAACAATAAACGTGTTTTGCACCTGTATACTTTTCAGGGTGGACAGAACACATTCATGATCCTGTGCAAAGACTGGCACAATAATGCAAACAAAATGACTTCTAAGATTATTTTCTAAGTATTAAATACTCTTGTTAATTGGTGGCAGGTTTAAAACACACTTTATAAAAGTCCCTGAAGATGTATTTACCAATGCCTTTAGTGTCCATCACAAGGCTTGTGCCCTCAGGATAAGCACTGACTAAATCATTAATTAGCTGTATATTATATCCCAATAGGGGATTCCATTCTGACACTGTTAATTACTGTAATACATTAACCAGAGACCATGAGTCTTATGAACAGGTGGTTTCTACTTTTCCTTCAAGCGTGCCAAAAGGCCAGGCCATAAGCTACAAGGAAGATTGAGTCTCTAGGATGAAACATTCAAAGAATAAAGCCTCAATAAAGGCCTATACCAGTATTCTTGATTATTATTGACTCCTGGGTCAGGTTTCCTGCCCAGTGTAACCCAACATCACCACTAAGAGCAGACTCCTGGACAGACTGTACCAGCAACCTGAGCCAGTATTTACAAGACTCTTTCATCAGAAAATCAGACACTTTGTAAAACCATGCTGCTGACCCAAGATTCAATGGAACAAGAATTAATTTTGCAAGACTGAATGGAACCCATGAGGGAAATTTAATAGTGGTTTTGAGAAAACATCTTTCTCCTTCATTTTTCACTAAGTCTCATGGCGGCTGGCTATACTTGGGCAAATTGGAATGAAACACTCTTTGAATATGTTACTCCTACTGATCCCTCTGAATCTAGGAAAAACATTCTCTGGGAAATCTTAATAAAGCTTATAAAATGTGGCAGACTCTATTTTCCCAAATCCAGATTTTATTTTCACAAAAATATCGCCCTTCCCACATGCTCTCCAAAGATACCATGTCACTCCCCCCATCGAGAGGTGGTGTCTTTCCTCTCCTGTTGAATCTGAGCAGGCTCATCACTGCTTTTACCAACAGAGTACAGCAAAGTAACAGCATACGAACTCTGAGAGTGGGTCACCAAAAGACCTCAGCTTCTGCCTGGTTCTCTTAGGACGTTCACTCTGGGGAAAGATAGCTACCACGTAAGAAGTCCAGCTACCCTGAGATGGACCTGCTGGAGAAGCTCCGCGGAGGCACCGAAGTCAACAGTCCCAGCCAGGCCATGACACCAAACCGTGAGAAGCCATCTCAGATCCTCTAGACCAAACAATGCACCTGCTGAGCATCACTGAGTGACCTCAGTAATGCTATGAGGGGCAAAATGTTGACCCCCTCCCCCCAGTCTTGGCAAAATTCATGACCAGCAGAATCTGTGAGCACCTCAAATGGTTATTTTACATTTATAAGTCTGGCGTGATTTGTTACGTGACAATAGTAACTGGAACATAAACTAGTAAATTGTTAGGTTGATTTAAAGATGGAAACTGTGTAGAAAATACAACACTTTTTTTAAGATTTGTTTTTGATGTGGACCATTTTTAAAGTCTTTATTGAATTTGTTACAGTACTGCTTTTGTTTTATGTTTTGGTTTTTTGGTGGTGAGGCATGTGGGATCTTAGCTCCCCGACCAGGGATCGTGAAACTGCACTCCCTGCACCTGAAGGCAAAGTCTTAATCACTGAACTGCCAGGGAAGTCCCTACAGCGCATATTGACTGGCCTTGTCTGCAAAACTAATCAGAATAATGGTCAAATATTACACAACATGTCTTTACTGAGTTCTTTTACTTTCCATGGTAATGTAATTATTTGCATAGGCTCAATAAGAATCTTTCTCCCTAACAGGATATAATTAGATAGAACAGATTTGTAACTATCACCATGCCAGAAATGCTTCATTTAACAGTAAATCTCACTTAATGAGGCATGACAAGCCCACTGGTAGGGAACAAGGATTATACTCCCATACAGGGAAACAATGCTTCAAAGACCTCCCAGGAAACTATCCTGGTACCTGCTGTATGGCTTGAAGAGTCTCAGTCTTATAGACAGTGCAGAATGGCACTTTCTGGAAGGCCAGGAACACTGAGGAATTTGGGGAACCTGGAGTAAGAAGGTACTTCCACAGTCATAGGTACTACAAGCAAAATCAGTAGAGGCAAACTGGGATGGTTTTTTGGTTCCTGATGGCTCCTGACCTTGAAATAGTGAACTTATCTCAGGGCCATCAAAATATTTCTGGTACTACAGAAGTGATAAAAATATATACATATATATGACTCCAGGGGCTGCATGAGATTAACTCTAATCCTACCATCATGTGGTTCTAGTTTTATTAAACACAATAATGCTTCACATGTCCTTATGTAGATGAATAAGCTAAATACAACAAAGCACCATATTAACGATACTGATAGTGCATCAGAAAACTGTGGAAAAAACATGTTTGGTCAAATCCACACCTTAACTGCACAGATATGATCATAGGTAAGGACTGAAAAAGTGAAACTGATTCTGTTCACCTTAACCTATTCCTCTGTCGAATACAGACCAGTAAGACTTACATTTATAAAAGCCTTGCATTTCAAGAAATAAAGCCATGAAATTTTGGGGCCCTCCTAAAGGTTTTCACCCTGACATAAATTACAAAAAAAAAAAAAAAAGAACATCATATTTGTTTTTTTTTTAAATCAAAGACAGAAATGTTTTTAAAATCAAAGTTGATTAAACTGTATCCAGTGAGAATTACCGATTGCCACATAATAACATGAACTATTAATATCCCCATCTCTATATTCTGTGAACAAGAGGTTGCTCTGAAAGCCAGTCTCCTTTGCATTGTGCTTTACTGCAAGTAAAAACTCAATGCAGAGTTTAAAAATTATCCAGGAGGTTTTTTTGACAAATCAAAATCTATAAAAACACTTGATATATTCATAATCCTGGCTAACAATGTAATAAAATAAGCTTATTATACGTGTGGTGACTTTCAGCTTGACTTAATTCAACGAGTGACAGGTATCCTTACAAAGAACTGTAATTTCCTCAAAGTGGTCAATCCTGTGAAAACATTTATCCACTGTTGGCGAAACATTTAGTTCCCTATGAAATTGTATATAATCCTTTTAAATCTTTTCTGAAGAACTCTGATGAGTCCTCCACATTCACCAGGAATTACTTCTCAAGGCATAGAATCCCCAAGTTTACATAATGACAGTAGAGAGTTAGAGGAGCCCTATTTCTCTCCAGCTGGCACTTGGTTGCTTTTTCAATCTCCTCCTTCCCTCTCTTCTCCTTTCAGTGAGACAGGGAAGGAAGAGGAATGAGTTTTACCCACTGGAGTGAGTGTCAGAGCTGGACCAGGAGAGACAAATCAGCCTAGTTAAACTTGCTTGACTTCTGTTTCCTGACTGATGTAGAAACTGGGATCAGGAGTGGAAGCCCAAAATGTAGCATCGAAAGACTTCTACAGGGGTTTGATTTGATGCAGTAGTGTCACTATTAATCAAATTAACGGTGATTGATGATTGTAGCAAAGTATCTACTGAAGAAGTGCCTTCAAGGACCAAGCAGCTGCTACATTTGAGTTTGGAAGAAACGATGACTACAAAGACTGGGCAAGCAAATCAAAACCCCATGGAGCCACCACCTCACACCTGTCAGAATGGCTGTCATAAAAAAGAACACAAATAACAAATGTAGGCGAGGATGTGGAGAAAAGGGAGCCCTCCTACACTGTTGGTGGGAATGTAAATTGGTACAGCCACTGTGGAAAACAGCATGAAGTTTCTCAAGAAACTGAAAATAGAATTACCTTATGACCCGGCAATTCCACTCCTGGGTATATATCCCCCCCAAAAAAACAAAAATACTAACTCGAAAAGATCCATGCACCCCAGGGTTCATAGCAGCATTTACAATTGCCAAGATATGGAAGCAATCTAAGTGTCCATCAAAAGATGAATGGATAAACAAGAGGTATATGTGTGTGTGTGTGTATATACATAGATATATGCACACAGTGGAATACTACTCAGCCATAAAAAATGAAATTTTGCTATTTGCAGTAACATGCATGGACTTGGAGGGATTATGCTAAGTGAAATAAGTCAGATAGAGGAAGACAAATACTGTATGATATCACTTATATGTGAAATCTAAAAAATACAACAAACTAGTAAATATAAGAAAAAAGAACAAGACTCACAGAGAAAGGGAACAAGCTAGTGGTTATCAGTGGGAAGAGGGGAGGGGCGATACAGAGGTAGGGTATTAAAACATACAAACCACTATGTGCAAAATAAGCTACAAGGATATACTGTACAACACAGGGAATAGAGCCAATATTTTATAATAACTATAAATGGAGTATAACCTTTAAAAACTGTGACTCGCTGCACTGTATACCTGTAACATATAATACTGTCCATCAACTATAATATTGTTTCAATACAAAACAAACAAAGACTGTGGTATGTGGCGTCTTCTGAATGCATTGGAGTTCTTATGAAAAGAAAAGGACAAGCTGGGGTCTTTAAGCTTTCAAGCTCACATTTACGATCAGGATCCAGAGAACTTCTATGGCAATCCCAATAAAAACTTTTATGTCTTAAAGCCACAGAGCTCACCTAACTAACATTAGATTTAACTGTGCCATTTGCAGAATTACAATGGAAGTTGAATTCCACAGACTTTCCAAGTTTCAGGGGTGAAAGTGAAACTGAATGAGAAAGAATGAGACCCTGAGACTGGGGATGAGGATATACGGGTGGTCTCTGCTGAAGCTAAGAATCTGGACCCACCCACACCCATCCCTCCCTTGCCAGTGGAAACAGAAATAGCCTGCTCTCTTGTATCTGAAGAGATTAGCTTTCCCTGGCTTGTAAATCCCGTAATAACCTCACCATAAATAGAAGGATAATTTGCTTGCAAGGGAATTCCTCTTCTCCTCAAAACCTAGCTGGAACATCTCTTACCACCAACCCATAACAGGGTTATACTGACATTCTCAGCGGAACAAGTGCAAAGTCTGATCCATGAAGTAATAACTTCTACACAAAAATAATTGTCAAATTTTGCTAATTCGTGTTGGTAGAAACCTGGAAAAACCTGTGTTAGGCTAAGGAAAACAAAATACACCACAGATTGGGCCAATATATTTTATACGAGTCACTTACTAGAGATTTGGGATTTAACGGTTAGCTTATACAGTTAGAAGGGGCTCTAAGAGTTAACTTGGTTGGCTGACTGAAACCAGGACTCCATGATAGCCCACATTTAATCAATAGGGAGGCCACAACTTCCCATGGCAGAATGTAGAGTCAAGGACCCAAAGGCGTAAGGAAGTGGAAATGCTGGAGTAACTCTACCATTGCAACCTGCACACACACTCCCTCTACCACTCACCCCCAAGAGCACTCAGCAGGTATCTCCTCACTAAGGCTCCAGCCTGCTCCTCTTATGGGCAAGAGGTCCTGAGTCTGGCCCTTTCACACTCTGCCAGCCATAACATTCGCTGTGTTGCTACAACATAAGAACTCCCTGTGTTCTCTCTCTGGTCCCTTACTTGTTTCCTTCATGGTACTTACTACAAACTGCAATTATTTATCTGTCTTTTTTTGGTTTTATTTATTTTGGTTTTATTTACCGTTTTTTTTCCATCTCCACTTCCATATAATACGTTCCATGAGGGCAAGGGCTGCATCTAGCTGTTCACTACTGTCTCCTGACTGCCTAGCACAGTACCTGGTACACAGGCATTCGATAAAGATCTGCTGAAGGCATAAACATAGTCTGTCCCTGCCAACATTAAATTCTGGTCCTCCCTTCTTCTGGAATATATATGTTCAGTGAAACATTATCCTCTCAAAGATGATTTACATCTCCGTTGAAAACTTGTACAAACTTATAAATCTCCTCTGTGTATTTATTTCTTCAGCCTAGAATGGATGACCTGGTCTGCTGATACCACCTCTTCCATTAAATTTCTATTATGCCCAGAAAAGCATTTTTCAAAGTTTTCAACTAAAAAAAATTCTTTTTCCCTCAAAATAAAGGTCAATTCAGTGCCTTCACCATCTGTTCCTTCATGAAAAATGTTTGAACAGGATCCTGTCTTTCTCCAGAATCACATTTCTGCCCACAGTCATGTGTCACCTCATATCACAAGTTAACCAAATTCTCAAATATCATTAAAACGTATCTTCTGACTCATTGGGCAATTTCTGTACAGGCTGGAGCACATGCTGTGAGTGTCATGAGGTAGCTTTTCTCGTTTCTGTATCAAATAGGTGGTGGATTCATTCACAGCATAGCATTTGGAAATTCAACGTTCCATTTCATCAAAAGCTTCTATTTTCTGCCTATGAACCTTTATTTCCAGCAACTAGTATGTGCTTTCATTAACAGTCAGTTTTACACACACACCCCTCACATACGTACACACATTTTTATCACCATAAGAGGTATTATACACATGATTACAAGTAACTAAGAGAGAAACAGTACTAAGATCCAGGCAGTATGTTAAGTTCACCTACTATTTACATAAGTAACTACCTCAGGCTCCTTACTGTCATGGCTTAATTCAAATTCACACCTTAGCAAAACTACTACAAGATACCATATGTCTTGGACCTTCAGGGTTGCTTTTACATAGTTGAAACCTTGAAAGTTAAAATTCTTAAATGTCCAAGACTTACTGTATATCACAGCTTTGTAAAGATCTGTGCTCTCGACAGTGTTTAAAAAAAAAGATTTAACACACTTTATATTAGGAATCTATAAAGATCTGTTTTTCACACCTAAAGATAAAGTGCATCAATGTGTACTCTGTCCAACAGGAGGAGCTATGGTCTGGGTAGAAATAATAACCAAAAAATACACCTCACAAGGATGTCTGAAGGATCAAAGAGGATACTACAAGTGAGGAATAAATGAATGGTAACATACTATATAAATGTTAGTAGAAGGTGGTAGTGTTAACAATAAAACAAGTATGTTGTGCACCTTAAACTGACATAATGTTATATGTCAGTTTTAGCTCAAAAAGCTGAGGGGAAAATAACAGAAAAACACAGTAGAAATCCTTTCTCATCTGAATGAATCAGGGCAGTTTTTGTTGGCTGGCTACTTAGAAAAGTCAGTTATAGCAAACAATCCTAGAAAATGATAAATACACATTGTAAACATTGTATTTTAATTTAAACCATGAATAAACCAAGTCCTTATCTGAGTTTATTTAGATCTGCTATCAGGAATTCCAGGCTTTCTTACAAAAACCACACCCATAATGCATTATTTATAATTGCAGTTTCAGTTCTCATATACTGCAGCAAAAACTGCAACACATATGAAACAATCAAAACAAATTTCTTTCTTTTTTTTTTTTTTGGCTGCATCATGCAACTCATGGGACCTTAGTTCCCAGACCAGGGATCGAACCCGGGTCTGGCAAGTCCTAACCACTGGACCGTCAGGGAATTTCCAACAGCCAATTTCTAGAAAAACTTGCTTTTCTCACTTTTTTTCAGAGCTTTCAACTTAGTTATAGTACTCCCCTATATCAGTTTACAGAATACTTAATAACAAATGCACCCAGCATAAGTAAATTTGGAAGCAAACACCACTGACTGTTAATAAGTAAACTGTTTGACCTGCAGGAATAAAAGTAGACACACATCACACTGAGAAGACTCCAGGCCACAGTCAGCACACTGGGAACATGAGTCAGTACATTTTTCAAGGAAACGGACAGCACTGGTTTCTCCATCTGGTTGGTTAATTGGATGTCAGCTGAAAGAGTGTTTGGCATATTACAATTGAGGTCTCAAGCACAGCTGTCTAAGAAGAAAGTTCAAGATAGTTTCTCTGTCATATGTATATATGCTACCTTTTGCATTTCGTCCTCAATCATAGATGATATACATTTAAAGACAATGAAGTCAAAGAGTAAAAAAAAAGCAAGAATATTTAAATGAAACAACAGAAAAGGAACTCAGATGTTTAAGGAAAACATGATAAAATGATCAGAGAATTTGACTCCTGACAAAAGAACCTAAATGAGTCAGGAAAAGACATTTTAAGCAAATTATAAAAGTCCTATTAACTTGGAAAAACTGATGATCCATCTGTGAAACACCCCATTAACAGCATGAAAAAGAAGCCTTCTGAACTAAAATAAATACGTCAGTGCCAGATATCTGCTTGGAGACATTAAACGTAGATTAGCTATATTCCCTTTGTGATCACAAGAGGAGGGAAGGGTGATGTGAGAACTTACTGATTTCACTGGAAACCTGGTTCAGTTTGTCCTGTGATCTGCTGATAAGGACAATCTTCATTCCATGCCTTGCTAACTAAAACAATAAAAGAGACCAAACAGCTGAATCACACCTGCATGTTTCACTTTAAAATGTAAATTACTGATACAGTCTCATTTTAAGAAAATCTAACCATATTAATCCAAGTTAAAAAACAAGCAAACCTAAGTGCAATGAATGGGCAAATCAAAATGAAGACTTTACAAAGATTCTCCAAAGGGTTACCTTTATCAATCAAGCTAGTATATAAAAGTCACAGGTTTTAGAAAAAGGAAGAATTTTACTTGTATTTTGTATCTGTCTATACTTAGTTTTTTCAATCATAAGTATCTATTACTTCTTTAATTTAAAAATTAGCTTTAGGAAAGTTTTTGTTTTAGACAGGATACATGAAGACTGCAGAACCGGCAAAGAAAACCACAGTTCAAATGTAAGGAATTCCTAAACACTGAATCAATTTTAAAATGTTTATTTAAACATTATACTTTATGGACTACAAAGGCAAGCTAAGATAATTAATTGGATGACTTAAGAATGTCCTGAGGAGTACCTTCTATGTACTTCCCCAGCACTGTGTAAATGTTGCACAGAACCGGTAAGATTTATGAGAACGTGGTTTCTACCCCAGAGACCCATAAACACAGGGGCAGAGGAAAAAAACACTGATATACATGGAACTTTTTAGTGAACTACTCCAGGCAGTATATAAATAAGAATAAATTAGGTGCTATGAACTATAAGTAATTTAGTAAACTAATTTTTCAGTCCTAAGTCCTAAAGTCAACTTTTATTAAGTAAAGAGTGGTATTGCAAATAAGAAGATATAGAAGAATATTTTTTATGAAAATAATTAAGGTTGGTAATAATTTGCTAAATTAATCTTTTATAAAACCACTAAGGAACCTGTGAATATATATTGATAGTTTTTTTTTTTTAATTAACAGGAGAGGAAGAACAAGGAAAAGCTCTTGATAGAAAAACAGCATCTAATATAAATGTAAAAGGAAAGATATCACTAGAAAATTACCATTTTTAAACCACCCTAGTAATAACTAGTTAAGGCAAAAATTAGCAACAGACATTGGGTAGAAGATTGTTGGGAAATGAGATATTCATACAGTCTCAAAGTATCACCCCACAGATTCTTTATTAATTACAAATGGGAAAAGGTATTTTTATAATGGAAAATTATGGCATACATCTTAATAAATAATTTATTTTAAAATAATCAATAAAGGAACAAATGGACTTCTTGTGGCTCCTGATAAGATAAGCCCAAAAGAACACAGTATCACCTGTGCAGCATTACTGCTAAAAAAGGTTTAACTTGAATCTAATCATGAGGAAACAATCAGACAAATCCAAATTGAGAAATCTACAAAACAACTGGCTTGGATTTTTTCAAAAATGCCACCGTTATAAAAGAAAAATAGAGAAAAAAAGGAGGGGCTAGGGAACTCTCCTAGTCGAGAGATACGACATCAAGAAGCTATGAATGCATAATCCTTAAATGGATTTTGGAACAAAAAAAGAAGCTCTATAAAAGATATTATTGGGACAACTGGGAAACTTGTATATGGACTGTACATTGTATAATAGCACTGTGTCAAGTTAAACTTCCTGTGTGTGACCAATGTGCTGTGGTTACAAGTGTGAATGTTCCAGTTCTCAGAAGCTTCATGCTGAAGTATTCAGGAGTGAATTGGTACAATGTCTGTAACTCCCAAATGGTCCAGCCCAATTATAATTATAATGATAAATTAAATGTGACAAAATGTTAACAACTGGTGAATCCCTGTGAAAGGTATATGGGTGTTCACTGTACTCTTCTTGCAAATTTTCTGTATTTTTATGTTCAAAATAAAAAGCTGGAAAAACAAAGGATTTTTTTAAAACCCCTTTTAAAGGACAAATGAGAGATGCAATGGATCTGCCAGGATCCTCATTACAACTGGGCAATATCAGGGGCTACTGGTGCCCCTGTGGGACTGGAAGGTGAGAAGCTCGCCTCCACAGCACTGCCAAGGCTCCTGCTTTGCACAGTGGTCTTCAGACTACTGCGGTTGCCTATTCTTCCGTTACATTACAGAGAACTTGAATCCTCTGCCTGTGTCTGTCAATATTTGTCAATCACAGTCCTTCTTGTGAAAATGATGCCATGGACTTGTCTGGAGATGCAACCACTCTCTAATAATATATCTACCATTTGGGAAATAATCCAAAACAATTAATTTTAAAAACTGAGAACTGTCCATACTTACACAATATAAAATAAAATTACACTAAAACTTTCACAATTCCAAGTTACCAGGATAAAAAGTTTGACACACATTTTGCACAAAAATTTGTTTTAAAGTTGTGTTTAAGCAAATATAGTATTTCTAACAAGATCGAAACAAAGTACATCTATTATACTGTATAACATTATATTTATGCTTTTCACTTCAAAAGTCAAAACCACTGTAAGAAATCACTCTATACTTGTTCTTATATTTTTACAGGAAAAAGAAAAGTCTTGAAAATTACCTACCTCTTCTGCATATGATTTTCCAATTCCATCAGTACTACCTGTGACAACTGAGAAGAGAAAAAGGTAACAGTTTAGTTTAAGAATTAACAATGTAGAACTGATCACAGTTAGGATCCACCAATTAGACACAAGAGGACCTGTGTAATAGTTGACCCTGACAACATGGGTTTGAACTATGAGCATCCACTTACAGGCAGATTTTTTCCAATAAATACATATTACAGTACTACACGATCTGAGGTTGGTTGATTCCACAGACACAAAATCTTGGAGGCGAAATCTCAGATACTGAAAGCCGACTGTAAAGTTACACTTGGATTTCCAACTGCATGGAGGGTTCATGCTCCTAACTCCCCCATGCTGTTCAAGAGTCAACTGTACTTTGATGGAAAAGATGGAGCAATTACCAGTGGTTCAAATTTAGGAATGAATACCCACGACAGTGGCTAAAATTAAAAAGACTGCAATACCAAGTCCTGACAAGGATGTGGAGCAACTAGAATGCTCATACATTGCTGGTGGCACTGTAAACTGACAGTCATTTCGGGAAAATGATTTCGCATTATGTCTAGAAATAAACGTGTGCCTATCTATGACCTAACAATTCCCAAGAGGTAATTAGGCATCACGTCTACCAAAACAACGTCCGTGGCAGCTTTATTTATGTACAGTTGGTAAATATATCCAAATTTTTTTTTTTTTTGGTCACACCACCTGGCATGTGGAATCTTAATTCCCTGAGCAGGGATCGAACCCACACCCTCTGCAGCGGAAGCATGGAGTCTTAACCACTGGACCACCAGGGAAGTCCCCACCTGCCCAAATATTAAACTACAAGAGAATGAATAAGTAAATTAAGGTATATTCACACAATACTAAATAGCAATAAAATAAAAAAAAGAACTACTAATACACACAAAACATGAACAAATCTCCCAGACATTATGTTGAGTGAAAAAAGCCTGAGATAAAAGTGTTATGATTACATTTATGCAATTCCTAAAAGGGCAAAACTAATCTATAATGATGGGAGTCAGAACATTAGCTACCCCTGGGTAATGGGGCAGATGACAGGGAAGCATTAAGGGAACCTTCAGGATGTAGGAGATATGCTATACCTTTTTGTGTATATGTGTATGTAAAAATTCATGTAGCTATACAATTAAGTACACACTACATCTGTTATACTTTAATAAACTTTTTTTAGTTACAGGTAGTAGAAAGAAATTTAATAATATCTATTTCTTCTATGGAAAAGCATATTTCTCTTAAAAGCTCTAAAACCTTATGTAGCGTAAACATTTAAAAATGGGTCAGGCTACACCATGGTATCTTACCTGTACAATACTGGAATCATGTTTGTTACAACTTCATAGCATGGTTTTGAATAGCATCCCAAAAGATTAGAGATGCCCCCAAAACTTCTCGATGAGTTTTTCCAAACCATTTATGAATTATGGAAAACAAGTTACGCTCTAAAGAAGGATTTTCTTGTATTTGTCCTAAAATCACTTCTTTGAAATCACACAATGGTCCCTACTTTTACTATTCAGAAATATGGCAGACATATCTAATCTCTTCCTAGTCATATCTTTCATAATCATAATAGATTATGAAATCATAAAATAGGTTATGAAATCCTATCTATCTAGATCTATTTATCTGTCTTCATCTCTCTCAGTCTTCCCTGCTCTACCTCCTCCTCTTTTTCTCCCTCCGCCTCCCTCCTGGCCCTGCCCTGTCATCTGTTGAAGATATTAAGTCACACATTTACACTTAACCAACCTGTCGTTGGCTGACTGCACCCTCCTGATGTCATTTAACATGTTGTTCCACCCCCTACTAGTTAGCTGTAGATGCTCAAATTCGGGCTTGATTTTTTGGATAAGAATACTTCATAAGTGATACTGTATACTTCTATCAGGAGGCACACGTCTGCTAGCCTTGCTTTTTGTTATATTAGCAGCCATTGCTGATCACTGCTGAGATACACTGTTTCATCAGAGATTGCAAAATGGTGATATTTGAATTCTATCATCCCATCTTCATTTATTAGCTGGAATATTTACATAGAGAAATGACTCCTCATCAGTTATTTGATTACAAATGATACAGAGTTTGCACAGGAACACAAGATAAATGTTTCATATTTTTCTCCTTTACCAGTTTTCAAAATAAATTGGTTCTCTGGCATCTTCCAAAGGTAACTCGTGTTTTTGTGATTGTGGTTTTATTTACAAGAAACATTACTAACTCATGGATTTAAACAATTGTAGCAGAACCCCCCACCTATATGAAATTCAATATCATATGAAAGTTCCTTCAACCTCATGATCAATTCAGTTGTACATTTCTGCAACTTTTCATCTCCTGAATATTTTGGAAGTGTGGGGATCCAAATTTTATACTGTATTCCTGCTACTGATGCATTAATGTCTCACAAGTGAAGGTTAAACATTTCTAATTGTCTCCAATTCTCTCCTTTTCCTTCTCTCTGTGATAAACTTTTCTGCTCTCTCCAAGATCCCCAGAATCTCACCTCCTCCCTTCTTCCTTCAAAGTCTTGTTCAAACTCAACCAACTCCACTGTTCAGATAACGTCAAACAAAAGAAACCTTTCTCCCCCAAGCTCCCCTAGCTCTTTTTTTTATTTCCATAAGTTTATTTATTTATTTATTGGTTGCGTTGGGTCTTCATTGCTGCACACAGGCTTTCTCTAGTTGCGGAGAGCGGGGGCTACTCTTCCTTGTGGTGCACAGGCTCCTCACTGTGGTGGCTTCTCTTGTGGAGCACAGGCTCTAGGTGCGTGGGCTTCAGTAATTGTGGCACGTGGGCTCAATAGTTGTGGCTCACGGGCTCTAGAGCACAGGCTCAATACTTGTGGGACACGGGCTTAGTTGCTCTGCAGCATGTGGGATCTTCCTGGACCAGGGAACGAACCTGTGTCCCCTGCAATGGCAGGCAGATTCTTAACCCCTGTGCCACCTAGGAAGTCCCTCCCCTAGCTCTTTACATGCACTTCTCTTACAGCACTTACCACTCTCTACTTTGAATTGCATTCTCTTACATGTACACATCTTAATTCTTCTACCAGATTCCAGGCTCACTGCAATGTGACGTACACAAGGTAGGTGCTCAGTAGACATTTGCTGAATGCATTTAGTTGGTCTTACAAACTACAAAACGCATAAGACTTAGATGATTTCCCTGAGAACCTGGTTTCTCAAAGTTCTTCACTTTACAAGTACAGTACCTTATACTCTCCTAATCTGTCTGCCAATCTATTCACAGTCTTTGGTACCTAGATTATTCTGCTTACTCTCTACAACTGTCATGCAAGCAAATCCTATATGTGATCACAGCACTGAATCAATGGCAACATCAGATTTTCTCAAGTTAGGTGCATTAAGATCCTTCAATAAGAAAATGCTCAATAATTAAACTACAATAAAGTCACTCCAAATAATGCATCTAGAATTTCTGGCTGGCACACACATATTTCCAAAGAATTCAGATGACTCAGGTGTGTGTGTTTGTGTTTGTATCTATGTGTGTATTTAAAATTGCCAACCCCAGGCTGATTTAGACCAGCATACCACACTTTAAAAATAGTCCTGGAAAGCCCAGAATATGCCAGGACTAGAGATTATAAAATTTGCCTAAGGGATAACAAACCTTCCTTTTTCAGATTCTCCAGTTTTTGGAGTTTGTAATGGGCACTGTTAGAGCACCAACCACATCCTCCCTTCCAACACAGAGGTCTTCAGGCAATCCTCCCGCCAGGAGTGTTATGTGCTGTCAGCTCACAAGTGAGCATCTCCCAGGAACTGCCCTCAGCCAAAGGGAGCCGCCTTGCCCAAGGTTACTGCCCCTCCCCTGGGCAGTACATGTCTAATGACTGGTCCACACAAAGATCCAGCTCCCTTACCTCACTCAGGCATCTGTGAAGGGCCACCCCAGGTTCAGAGCTTCCCATGGGATCAGGTGTGACTCCTGCATCACAGTTTGACTTCTCCCTCTGCCCTACTCTGCTTCCTTTGCTTCCTCAAAGGTGCTCTCCTTAGAGCATCCCCCAAACTGTACACACACATCTCAATGTCCAAGTCTATTTCCTGATGAACTACTGAGAGCCTGCAGTCAAGCTCCCTTTTTAAAGTGATTTTATTTATATCTAAGTAATACATAACTTAGTCTGAAAAAGAAAACAGTTACAAATTTTTAGACCAAGAAACAGCAGGACTTTACCCCCATCCTTCTGCACCTTCCCATTCCATCCCCAGAAGCAACCATTTTCATTGCCTTCAATTGTTTTTCCTTATCTTTACATGTTCTATACCCCATGTTACACTGTCATTTCCTGATTCATCAACACATTACTTGACTAAGGGTTGATGAGAACTTTCACTCCCTTTTATTTTCCCCATCCTTCCAATGAAGTTAATCACAAGATTCTGTCAACTGTCAGTGTTTACCTTACTGTAATACTGCAACTCAATTCTGATATTAACCACCCAGAGTCAGTGCAGATCCCAAAGGTTAAAGGTCCCCAGCAAAACTGCCCACAACGCGGGCACCAGCCATCAGTTCACGGGTCCCTAGACCACCCACACTTGTGACTAGCTGGCTACAAAGTTCTGGGTCCTCGGGTTCAGTAATTCACTAGAATGGGTCACTCAGGATAACTTACAATTCATGCTTACAGCTTTATAATAAAGGATACAAATCAGGACCTACCAAATGAAAAGCCACAGAGGGCAGGGTCTAGGAGAGAGCTGAATGCAGAGTTTCCAGGTCCTCTCTGAATCAGGGCAGGTCAGCCCCCTACCCCAAGCACATCGATGTGTTCACCCACTACATCAAGCTTCAGGGTCCAGAGCTGTCACTGAGTTTCATTTCAAAGGTATGGTTGATTGAATCACCGGACACAGGACTGAACTCAACCTCCAACACCCCCTATTCCTCCCCAGAGCTTGGAAGGTTGAGTTGGTATCACAAGGATCAAAGCTCCAATCTTCTAACCACAGGGTTGGTGTTTTTGGCAGGACCAACCCCCATCTTGAGTCATGTCATTAGTATAAACTATCAGAGCCCACCATGAATAACAAAGACACTCCTATCACTTAGGAAATTCCAAGGATTTACATACTCCCTCCCAGGAACCAGGGACAAAGGTCAGTCGAATTCTCTATTATTGTGGCTAGAAAAAGATATTATCCACTAGTGAACCAAACAGTATAGTAGAATTACATTTTCTTTCCTCATCAACGTTTTTCTTCTCCTGGAGTTAAAATTGCATAGTATTCTTTTTAAGTTTTCCCCTAGTCTCTAACAGCCTCTCAATATAATTATCCACACAATCAACCCCATCAATTTGTTCCATTCCTTTTTTTTCCCCCCTTAAAGATCACCGTCACAGAGCACTCCAGCTTTCATCCTACTCCAACCTGGAATACTCTGTGGTACAGCCACTGTTCTAGAACACAATCTTGGGAATTCCCTCGGACTCTCTCCTGGGTTGAAGCTCTTGTTTTCTAGATCTTGTTCTATTCCCTCTTTATGAAGAACACCTTAGCTTCCCAAGAAAGGATGCATGAAGATACATATGGTAAACATTTTGAAAAGTAATTTTTAGATTTTAAAATAGTCTTAGACTTACAAAAAAAAGGGAAAAAAAAAAGGCATGAAGATAATACAGAATGTTCTCTATACTCCAAGCCAGTTTCTCCTATTACTAACATCTTACATTAGTATGGTAAATTTGTCACAAATAATGAACCAATAATGATACATTATTATTAACTAAAGTTCATATTTTTTCAGACTGTCTTGTTACTGAGTGTCCTTCTGTTCTAGGATGCCATCCAGAATATCATATTAAATTTAGTTATCACATCTCTTTGTCTCTTCCTGTGACAGTTTGAGGCAATTTTTAAAATTTTTAAAAAATTTTTAAAAACAAAGTCTATATTTTAACTTCATACATAATAATTTAACTAGTATGGACAAAGAAAGTCACCTGCCATATCAGTAAACAAATGATGTTGCAGCCATCAAGCCATCAGCCACTGCAGCCACCCCCCCACTGTGTGCCCTGAGGGGATTCAGGATGGAGGAAAACAGGATTCTGGCCTGTTACGGTGAAAGTCAAAAGAATGACTTCAATGAACTCGCCCATCTTCCTATACATGAAAAAGCACTAAATTCATTAACTTGAGAAGTCTGGTTTTCTTTAATTAACAGCAATCTTTTGATTACTTGGTTTTTGTTGCAAAAAACTCTTATATATCCTGGCTCCTCCCTTACCTCTTTGGAACAGTCCCTCAGAGCTATCTGAGAGGCTGTCTCCCGGGACTTAAGTCCTCAGTATGTCTGCCGAATAAAACATTAATCTCTGCCAAAGAAGCAACTGACAAAGGACTAACCTCCAAAATAGACAAGCAGTTCAATATCAAAAAAAAACCCCACAACCCAACCCAGAAATGGGCAGAAGACCTAAACAGACGACATTTCTCCAAAGAAGGCACACAGATGGCCAACAAACACATGAAAAGATGCTCGACATCACTAATCATTAGAGAAATGCAAATCAAAGCCACAATGAGGTATCACCTCACACTGGTCAGAATGGCCATCATCAAAAAATCTAGAAACAACTGGGACTTCCCTGGTGGCGCAGTGATTAAGAATCCATCTGCCAATGCAGGGGACACGGGTTCGATCCCTGCCCCAGGAAGATTCCCACATGGCGCAGAGCAACTAAGCCTGTGTGCCACAACTATTGAGCCTGTGCACCACAATGAAGAGTAGCCCCCGCTCGCCGTAACTAGAGAAAGCCCGTGTGCAGCAACAAAGACCCAACACAGCCAATAAGTAAATAAGTAAATAAATAAATTTGTTTTAAAAAAAGTCTATAAACAATAAATGCTGGAGAGAGTGTGGAGAAAAGGGAACCCTCCTGCACTGTTGGTGGGAATATAAATTGATACAGCCACTATGGAGAACAGTATGGAGGTTCCTTAAAAACTAAACATGAAACTATCATATGATCCAGCAATCCCACTACTGGGCATATACCCTGAGAAAACCGTAATTCAAAAAGATACGTGCACCACAATGTTCACTGCAGCATTATTTACAACAGCCAGGACATGGAAGCAACCTAAATGTCCATCGTCAGATGAATGGATAAAGAAGATGTGGCACATATATACAATGGAATATTACTCAGCCATAAAAAGGAACAAAATTGAGTTATTTGTAGTGAGGTGGATGGACCTAGAGTCTGTCATACAGAGTGAAGCAAGTCAGAAAGAGAAAAACAAATACCGTATGCTAACTCATATATATGGAATCTAAAAAAATGTTACTGATGAACCTAATGGCAGGGAAAGAATAAAAATGCAAAGAGAATGGACTCGAGGACACAGGGGATAAGTGGATGCTGGGACAAAGTGAGAGAGTAGCATTAACATATACACACTACCAAATGTAAAACAGAAGGCTAGTGGGAAGCTGCTGCATAGCACAGGGAGATCAACTCCATGACTGGTGATAACCTAGGGGGGTGGGATAGGGAGAGCGGGAGGATGGCTCAATAGTGAGGGGATATAGGGATATATGTATAAATACAGCTGATTCACTTTGTTGTACAGCAGAAACTGGCACAACAGTGTAAAGCAATTATACTCCAATAAAGATCTGAAGAAAACAAAGCAAAAAACCCCTTAATTCTCAACTTCTAGGTTGTGCATTTTTTTTTAATTCGACACAAGGTACAGAATTCTAAACAGGAGATCATTTTTAACAAAAAATTTAAAACAATTCTCCATCTCACCAGCATTGTTCTGATTTCAGACAATCTGCTTTTTTGTCACTGGGGCTTTCAGGATTGTTACTTAATCTGTAGGACTCTGTCATGGTAATACAGGTTGGACTGGGTGTTTCTCCACTCATTGGTGTTAGGCACCAATGGGCCTTAAAATCCGTGCTCTTCAATTCTGGCAATTTTCTTATGTATTAATTCTTTGAAAATTTCTTCCCCACATTTTTCTTCAGAATTTCTATTAATCAGAGTTTGGATATAATAGTTTCTCTATTAATCTTACTTTTCTTCTTGTTTACTTTCCTGGAAATTTCTTCAACTTTTATCTTTCAAGTTTCCTACTGACTTGTTAAACTTAGGTGGTCAATTTTTTAATTTTGAAAAGCTCTTCTCTATTCTGATAGTTTTTTCTCTTTTTAAAGCAGCAGCTTGTTCTTACTATAAATCCACTATCTTCTTTTATCCCTGAGGGCATTAATTAGACTTTATCTATTTACACTTTCTTCCTCTCTTTTATTCTGTTTCCTCTAAATTCCTTTTGATTGTTTCACTCTGTCTCATCTTGGAGGCAATAACAGGTAATTAGCGTGCATGGATGGGGTGACTATACTGTACCCCTCACTATAATAATCAATGGGAAAACCAGCTTTTTGATTAGGGAATCCACAAGTCAGTATCTGCACTTTCTCTAGGACCCTTCAGCATCTCTTAAGCATTTCCCAAATTCCAGTCTTCTGGCTGCTGGGTAGTTGGGCAGTTATTAGTCTGTAGACTTTTCACTTAACGCCTGTTCCCAGTCTGGTATCTCACCTCTGCCCTCTTCTGTGCTCAATTTTCTGGAGTATCAAGCATATCTGGTTCAGTGTCCTCCCTCATCCCTGTCTTTTGAGGTACCTGATACTTCTAATTCCTGTGCTTTTCTGGGATCCAGAGCAAACCTGCTGTTTCCCAGTGGTGGACCATCTGTGAGCACTCACGTGTCAGCTCAGCATAAGTTGTCACTCTTCCAACTTCATTTGCTGTGACTGGGGACGAGGGATTTCAGAAGTTCCCTAGTTTCATCAAAATGGTGCTATTTCTTATTCTCCTAATTATCAGAGAGGATTTCCAAAAGATAAAAGGCTAGAAATACTGTTACTTGACTATTTTAAAACTGGAAGTTTCCCAAGGTCCTTCTTAAACATATTATATTAAAGCAGACTAAGTTGAGAATAAGATACTAAACATACTTCTCAAAAAGATTTAGCTTTATGCTCCCAACAAGAACATTTTTTCCTATCATCTCCTGTTATTAACTATCAAATTTAAATCAAACTAACAGTTTTAGAAACTATTATGTGTAAGACTACAAAGAACACAACGGTGTATAAGATCCACTGTGGATATCAGGTGTTCCATCAATCACCCATTTCATTGTTTGGACTTTAAATATTAAGCAGAAACAATATGACTTTACACTGTATAAATATTAAAAATTTAGCCTCTGATCTTTTTAGAGATAAAAATATCACTTTTCCATATTCTGATAATCCTCAAAACCAAATCTAGCACTGTACAGTTACACATAAGTCAGATAATGCCCCACAAGTACATTTTTGTCTGAGAAAACAGAAAAGTGCAAAAATTATTTTTATGGGCACAAAGAAACAAAAAATAAAATCAGAAACCAAGAGTCTCTCTTAGTCATCTCTGTAAGCACTACAGCAGTTCTACAATAATCAGAGTCATGTACAATGGCCAGGCAATGGGGGACCAAGTAGAATTTCCCCATCAAAGGAAATGACAAATTCTTTAGTTCTCTAAGTCATATGATAGGTAATACGTTGGAAATAATGTACAACCATGACCAAGTCATCTGTCAAACTTTAGTCACATAAAAGTTTTACTTGATGCCAAAAAAAAAAAAAGTTAAATTTGTTTATTTAAGACAGGGAGGATGGGGACGAGGATTATTCTGCCTTTGCTTTTAAAGATATACTCTTTGCTTTAAAGCTACATATCTTCCAAGGGTAGTAGCAGAGAGCGCAGCTCACAGTTGGATAGAAAAAAAGTCCTTAATCAGGTTGAGTAATTTTTTAATTTTATAAAATAACAGTGTGAGTCTCACTATTAAGATGATACCATAGTGTCTGGGTAGGCAACTCTTCATCACTGACTTTATTTAGGAAGCTAAGTAAAGCACCTCTTAAATCAAAAGTCTTCTGCCAGTTATTCTGGGGCGCTGGGGAAATACAGGAAAGAGGTTACTACTTTTCACTCTTCTTCCTGTTGGTATTTTTTAACTGAGGTATTTCCAAAAAAAGAAGTCCTTTCCTACAAGAATAGAAAGATGGTGTAAACTGATTCAGCAGATTCTTCACCTATTCCAGTTTCCCAAAAATCAGTGTAGCATTGCTTAAATCAGTGTTTCCTAAGGTCATGTAATACCTGCTTAAAACTGATTTTTTAAAAATTCAATTTAGTAGAAATCTTAATGACTGGATTACTATTTAAAAGACCAATTTCAATTAATATAGATTAGTGTAAAATATGTATATAAAAAACCATTAAAACTTTACAATATTCATCAATGCAGTACTTAAGATCATCTCTTGGTTGGTCTTTTGGGCAACACTATCTAAGCACCATCATCCTGATACACCACCACCCTGCAATGAAAACCAAAGGAAACAAACCCAGATTCCAAACTGTACAAATTAGAAGCACTCCTTGTTTTTCACTTCCTTAAAATGAAAAAATTAAGCACTCACAGCCACACCGAAAGAAGATGCAATGTGCAAAAACAACCTGGGGGACCCATCCTTCTCATGTTATGTACACACATGGGCCAGAGCCTGCTGTCTTCCTCAATACCCATCCTTCCCTTCCTTCTTTGCAGCAATTGTGGTCTGGAACACAAACCCCCTAGCAGCTCTGTGTGGCCATGTGATTAAATCTTGAAAATAAAATGCAAACAGTATTGTGAGGGACTTTGAGAAAGGCTGCTTAAAGGAGTGACTCAGCAGGGAGCCATCCCTTTCTGCCCTTCATCTAGCCAATTCAGAAATGATGGCTGTATCTCCAGCAGTCTTGAACCATGAAGTAACCTTGAGCATAGAAGCCATGGGGTAAGATGAAGGAACATACTCGTAGAAATCAAGGTTTCTCATGACCCCATGGAATTTCTATGACAGTTTTTTTTTTCAACCTATTAGTTTGGTTTTTTGGGTTTTTTTGTGTGTGTTTTTTTTAAACTGCTTACTGCAGAGAATCAAACACACACAAAAAGTGGGATATTCCCTGGAGGTCCAATTGTGAAGACTCCGAGCTTCCACTGTAAGGGGCATGGGTTCGATTACTGGTCAGGGAACTAAGATCCCGCGTTTTGGCCTGCAGAGTGCCCCCCTGCCCCCACCAAAAAAAAAAAAAAGAAAAAGAGAACAAAAAAAACCTAAAAACAAAAAAACAAAAACTACACAAGAAGTCCGTCTACTCTTCTTTAAGCTGGGTGAAAAATAAACTTCTCTACTGTTAAAGTCACTAGTCACTATTACAGGCCTAGAAAAGCAAGAGTAAGCTGTCAATAAATTGTTAAAACAGTGTTTAATATTACGAAAATAAATTTTAACATATTGAGGTATGGGGAAGCCATTCTCGCTTATATATGAGTTAACTTGAATTTTAACTAAAACAGTCTATTTGTGGCCTCAAACATATATTGTACATCTGCTTTCACTGTTCAAGAAAAGGGCACACTGGGGAACTTCCCTGGTGGTCCAGCAGTGAAGTCCATGCTCCCAGTGCACGGAGAGGGAGTCCAAGTTCGGTCCCTGGTCAGGGAACTAAGATCCCACAGAAATAAAACCCCACACATCACAAATAAGCCCTTGCACTGCAGCTAGAGAAGCCTGCGTGCCGCAACCAAAGACTCAGCACAGCCTAAATAAATAAATAATAAAAATTAAAATATTTTTAAGAAGGGGCACATTGGGACTTCCTAGGTGGCACAGTGGGTAAGAATCCGCCAGCCAATGCAGCGGACACGGGTTCGATCCCTGCCCCAGGAAGATCCCACATGCCGTGGAGCAACTAAGCCCATGCGCCACAACCATTGAGCCTGCACTCTAGAGCCCGTGAGCCACAACTATTGAGCCCATGTGCTGCAACTACTGAAGCCCATGCACCTAGAGCCCGTGCTCTGCAACAAGAGAGGCCACAGCAATGAGAAGTCCGTACACCACAAGGAAGAGTAGCCCCTGCTCACTGCAACTAGAGAAAGCCCGTGTGCAGTAAGGAAGACCCAACACAGCCAATTAAATAAATAAATAAATAAACAAACAAATAAATTTATTTATTTATTTATTTAAAAAGGGGGGGGGGGCACACTGACCAGAAATAAGAATGTCTATGTTAAAATTAAAGATTAAATGTCTGCCTTCCTGGGATACCAATGCTGGTAACTCCTTTGATTTTAAGACTCCCTTCGCAGGTGTCAAGGCCATACTGCCTCACCTATATGCTGGTCATTTGTTTTGAAACCTTGAAGAAATTTATCCCTGAGTTGTTTAATGTTCTTTCTTCTGACAAGATATAAAACTATGCTGAAAACCTGCTTCTCCGGAGCAGTTTCTCAAGAGTTATTTGGAGGCTGTTTTCCTGGCTATAGTCCTCAGGTGGGTTCAAATAAAACTTTTTCTATTCTCATTGACTATTTATTATTTTCGTCGACAGTATTCACATCATTATAAGAATATTTGCTCAAGGTACTTCACTGATACCACCCAGTCAATTCTCACAACAGCTCTCATCTGAGTTTAAGCTATCATCCCAACACACAAGGACTTGTGCAAAGACCCTTTCAGTTCCTTCCCGCTTGATTCATGCAATACACAGCTAAGAATTATCCTTCTCAAACACCATCTTCTTGATCTCATTCTTCCATCAAATGCGACAATGCTGCCCTATGGCTAATTATATAAAACCTGGAACACAAATCTATTCACATCTCCCCATGCCACCACCTGGGGCGACCAGCATTCATCTCCAGCAAGAACTACTGCAACAGCCTTCTAACTTATTCACCAGCTCCCTCTCTTATTCCTCTCCAACCCATTCTCCCACACTGCAGCCAAAGGGATCACTCCATTGGGCAAATCTGACATCACTTCCCTGCCAAAAACTTGTCAATGGTTTCCCACTGCCCTAATTCTTTATAAGGTCTTCCATGAGCTGACTCTACCTCCCATCACTTTCTCCCTACCACCCACTGCCCTGGTCATGCTGAAGTTTGTCCAATTCCTACAAGGTAATATGCTCTCTTTTCACGAACGTTGTTCCCTCTACTCCCAATTTCACTTCCACCAGTTTCTCTCTTCCATCCCTGACGCCCTCACTTGAACATCTCCTCTCCTTTAAGCCTCCCTTGACCTCTAGACTAGCAGGATCTCATAGCTCTCTGGCCTCAGGGTACTCTGTACTTCCCCTACTTCACATTCATCTTATAGGTTTCCATAAGGGTCTGGGTCACCGCAGTCTAAGGGCTAGCCCCCGGTGCTTGGCAAAAAGTAGATGATGAATGAGGTTCTGTGAGATGAGTGAATGCGTGAATGAATAATAGGAGATTATGAACAGAAAAGCAGCCTCTTATGACACTCCCCACTGCTTTACCCACTCTTTTTTTTTTACAGAAATAACGCCCAATCACCTACTGTACACGACAAACACTCTTTAGCCCGTCTCAACACCAATAATCAGTGACCTAGGGACTTCCCTGGCGGTCCTGTGGCTGAGAGTCCGCCTCCCCACGCAGGGGACGTGGGTTCCACGTCTGGCTGGGGACCTCAGACGCCGCACGCGCGGAACTGAGCAGCCGCGGAGCCCGCATGCCCGGGACGGCCCCGCGCGCTGCCGCTGCGACCCCACGGAGCCAACAGTACATATGAGTAAATAAATATTTAAAAAAAAAAAAAAAGGCTCAGTGATCTAACATAAAATCTAAGAAATTTCACCGAGAGAAGTTTCACTCTGTTTGTGATGAATCTATAGATGCACATTTTCGAGGATTCTGAGGCTGTCCTTGAGCCTCAGGGACGCTTCTCAGCGCTGGAGGGAACGACCTCACCCATCATGTGCCGGGGTGGGCATGAGGTGAACGAATACAAAGCAGGGGGAGGGGAGGGGGAGATGAACCACTGTGGTTTAGTGAAGCACGCCGAGTCACCAGCGCCGTGCCATCTCCCTGCTCTTGGCATTAAGATCTGCTTCTTCAGTCAACCCTCAACTTCTCAAGATTCTGTTCTGCCACGGAGTAAGTGGATAAGTTAAGGTCGTTTTCAACAATACACAGAAAAAAGCCACAGGTATTGCCCACGCATGACCCGGTGGCCTCGGGCATTACCCACAGCCCTGTGGGGTGTGAGAGTATTTCCGGTAGCCAGGGGCAGAACTGAGGTACAGGACGGAGAGAAGGAAGAGGGGAAAAGAGCAGATTTAAAAAGGCTTCTGTTTTCGTATATAAATATAACACCAGAAACCAAATCTGCAAGCCTCTGAGAAGACGGAAACTGACAGCTATAAAGAGTACCCCAGCTTGGCATCCAGAAGTGTCTAGCTTGTTACAGATTATATAAAATACTGGCAACTGACCAGGGCTCAGCTTCCAGGTTTTATACAGTCAACAAAAATGCTTCAGTTTGTGTAGGTTAAAAATATTCTACTCTTTTTGTCCTCGACTTGCTAGGAACAGATATTTTTAGTAAGAGCCCAATCAACCTTATCAAAATCAAACATCAAAAATAGACTAGAGGAACAGTGGAAGCAAACATTATTTTTAGCGCTTCTGTCTATTCCCTGCCATTACCCACTAAATTCTCACTGCAGAGCCCATGCATAAGAGCCTAGTTATTCCAGGCAGGTTCCTTCTCGTGACCCTCCCTCCCCCGCCCCCCCCCCCCCCGCCCCCCACGCCCCCAACACCTGAATACAGAAAACACTCGATTGATTAAAGATTGATACTGCCGCAAACCATCACAGCTGCCGTTCCTCTGAGTGCTCTTGGGGGGTGGGGAGAATAGAAAATGACAGAGAGCTTGCATCAGTATTCCTCTTGGGGATCTATTACATGGAAAGAAAATTGCTATTTCAATTCCCTTTTCTTGCTAAAAATAGCAGTCTCAATTGATTCAGGCAAACAGGGACCGGCTTAGCAGGGCTGAATTTAGAAACCACTGAAGTCCCAAGGAGCAAATGCTAAGGCAGCCTAACACATGCCAGCTCATATTAACAAAGAACAAAGAGGAGAGGCATGCAGCCTGCAAGTTAACAAAACGGCAGCAACTTCCTGTGTTTTTATTACAGAGAAGCAGTGAACGTGATGCAAAATAAGGAAAGACAACTATAACTTGTTCTCATCATATTTTAATAAAAAGTAACTTTATAGGGGAAAAATCAGATTATGCATCAACCTTGATATTGTGGGCATTTCTCACAACCTCATGGTTTGGGGAAATACACGTCTCTTCTCAAGCACAGTATACTACTATGGAAAGAAAAGGCCCAGTCTACAAACATGCTATCCCAGTACTATACAGGCCCCTCTCCCACTAAGTCCTCTTGGGTTCCCTACTGAACAGCTCTCTCTCTTACACTTCCCTCCTTTTCTCTTGATCCAACCAATGCTACAGACAGTTAGTTATAATTTGCCACTTAGAAAACTAACAAACAAAACTAAAAGTGAACAAGACAACATTCAAAGTACCTACAGGTTCAGAAGAGAGAAAAGGAAGAAACTGCAAAACGCAGGATCCGCTTAAGGCAGCTAATCCCCTGGGCCCACTTCCAGGCAAGGCCATGTAATACATTCTGGTGGCACCAAAACCCAAAAATATCTCCTGCCTGATTCTTTCACTTTACTTGGTTAACCAAAAACCTTTGCAGATAATGATTCATTTCAGTTAATGCCACATCCTCATTAAAAATGCAAACCCTTGTACAAGAATTAAAAGGCTATGAATCCTTGTGCCTCAGTGTGATTTAGTGGCCTCAAACTGCTTTCTGGCTTCCTTTGGGGATACCCAAAATGAAAGGATATCACGGAAGGGGCCTCCTGAGGGTAGGAATTCTGACTGGGAACAAAGGGGTTACTACTTGCAGATCACAGGCCTACAAGTAAGACCCCACCGAGGAAAGGCTTTACGCTTTTGCTATTTACAAAGGGAGTATGTGAAGCGGTTAAGAGAGTGGGCGCTAAAATCAACAAGCAAGGTTCAAGTCTAAGTTCAAATGCCAAATCTGCTATCTATCAGAGGCTACTTAAACTCTATTGTCTCAGTTTCTTTATCTATAAAGTGAAGACAACACAATCTGTCTCCTAAAGTTACTGTAAAGACTCAATAAAATAATGTTAATAATAGTACTCACCATACTGGATTGTTTGAGAATTAAACAGCCTAACGTATACGATGTACTTAGCATGGAACTTAGCATATTATAAATTCTCAATAAATATTAGCAGATGAGGCGTACTAGAAAGTGGAAGGAATCTATATGCAGTGAAAGAAAAAGGTAAGCTGGACCTCATCAAAACTAAATTTTTTTATACATCGAAGGACAATATCAAAAGAGTGAAGAGACAAACCAAAGAATGGGAGAAAATATCTGCAAATCATATACCTAATAAGGGACCAATACCCAAAATATATAAAGAATTCCTACAACTCAACAACAAAAAGATAACCCTATATTAAAATGGGCAAGACCTGTACAGATATTTACCCAAAAAATATATACAAGTGGCAACCAAGCATATGAAAAAATGTTCAGCATCATTAGGGAAACACAAGTTAAAACTACAATGACAAATTAGTCTGGCCATAACTAAAAAAGAAAAGAAAAGAAAATAAAATGGAAAATAACAAGCGTTGGTAAGGATATAGAGAAAGTGGGGTCCCTGTACACTGCCGGTAGGAAAGCAAGATGGTACAGCCACTGAGGAAAACCGTTTATGTTTAGCAGCTCCTCAAAAAGAGAAACACGAGTTCCCCATGTGACCCATGAATTCCACTCCTGGGTATATACTCAAAAGAACTGCAAACCACATTCAAACAGAAACCTGTACATTGAGCCAAAAAGGGGAAACAACCCAAATGTCCATCATTTGGAATGGACAAATGAAATGTGGCACATCCATACAATGGAACATTACTCAGCCACAAAAAAGAACGAAGTACTGACACATATGCCAATGGGGATGAACCCTATGTTTAAACACTCTAAGAGAAAGAAGCCAGATACAAAAGATCACACTGTATGATTACGTGAAACATCCAGCATAGTAAATCCACAGAGAAGAAAGAGTAGTGGGTGCCAGGAGCTGGGGAAAGAGGGATAAAGAGTGACTGCCTACTTGGTATGGTGTTTCCTTTTAGGGTGAGAAAAATGCATTGGCACTAGACAGAAGTGATGGTTGCCCAACACTGTGAATGTCCTAAATTCCACTCAACTGTGTACTTTAAAATGGGGAATGGTTAATTTTCTGTTACGAGAATGTTGCCTCAATTCTTAAAAGTCTCTTTTAAAAAAAGTTAGTAAAGATTAGCTTTTCACCAAGGGCTAGACCAAGAAAAGAAACTGCTATTTCTCTTGCTGCATGGTTCCTTGAATTCAGGAAGTTAGACTTCAATTAACACATCATGCAGTTTACACAACAGAATGCAGAGGAACCTACATTTGGATTGTCCCCATGGGTAGAACAGCCCTTTTACATGTAGCCAAATTTATGGAGGACCTAATATGTGCCAAACAAAGTAGCAAGCGCTTTAGATATTTTAATTGTCCCAACACTCTGTTAGCAGCTGTGCCAGCAACTACGTGAGGGTTACAGATAATATTATAGTATCCAATTTTTTTTTAATTTTTATTTTTTGAGCTGTGCCACATGGCTTGCGGGATCTTAGTTCCCCAACCACAGACTGAACCTGGGCCCTGGTAGTGAAAGCACCAAGTCCTAACCACCAGACTGCCAGGGAATTCCCAGTAGTATCTAATTTTATAAATAAAGAAACCATCTCAGAGTGATTAAGTGACTTGCCAATGGTCACATCATCCTCAATCTGATCCCCAGAACATGAACCCACTAAACAATACAACACTGACTTATAAACTTGGAACTATCAAAAACAGTCACATTTAGCAAAGATGCATGGTGCATAAACAAATACTCCAAGGAGTCTCTTGCTCATTAATCTGATGATGCAGAATCCAACTTTATTTTTCATTATTCCTTAACTAGCCTCTTAACCAGCCAATCTGTCTGGTGTTTCCAAAATATAACTTGCCAGGGAATGGGCCCCACAGTGTGCCCAAGTCACTCCTCATATTGAGAAGGACATTTCTCTTTACTCCCCACCCCCATCAGTCACCTTCCAATAATCTGAACCTCTAAGCTTTACAGACCACAACAATCATTAAGTCTGGCTGACTATGTAGCCTCTAGGATGTCAAAGTCCTGACTAACTTATTATTCGAGGCTAAATACTATTCACAAGTTCAAAATAACTGGAAGCGGGCTTCCCTGGTGGCGCAGTGGTTAAGAATCCACCTGCCAATGCAGGGGACAGGGGTTCAATCCCTGCTCCAGGAAGATCCCACATGCCGCAAAGCAACTAAGCCCACGTGCCACAACTACTGAGCCTGTGCTCTAGAGCCCACGAGCCACAACTATTGAGCCCACTTGCCACAACTACTGAGGCCCACACGCCTAGAGTCTATGCTCTGCAGCAAGAGAAGCCACTGCAATGAGAAGCCTGTGCAATGCAACAGAGGAGCCCCCACTTGCCGCAACCAGAGAAAGCCCGTGCACAGCAACAAAGGCCCAACACAGCCAAAAAAATAAATAAATAAGTTTATTTTAAAAAAAGTAACTGGAAGCAAAGAAAACAGAACTGAAGTTCTCTGACTTTTTATCTGGTTCTAATCCTAATGATCATTTAGATCATGAAATAAGGCAAGGCAAGGAATTCCCTGGTGGTCCGGTGGTTAGGACTCTGCGCTGACACTGCCGAGGGCCCAAGTTCAATCCCTGGTAAGGAACTAAGATCCTGCAAGCCGTGCAGCGCGGCCAAAGAAATAAGGCAAGGAAAAAGAGTGAGTTGATAGCATAGTTACAAGATTCTTATCTCTGATATGTTATGTAATCCTGGCTCCATTTTCTTCTTCATGTGGAGTAGGTAACAATGACAAATGACATTTTGTCAAATGACAATTGTCCAGTCTATGTAACTGGTTTATATTCAACATAAACCATGACATTCCCTCTCTGCCTGTGTAAGAAATTTACATCTCATAAATGCCCACAGGCTTGAAGATATTACTTCAACAAGTCCAAACTGGAATAGTCTCTAAGCTCAAAATGAGAAATATTAGTTCTTGACATATCTTATGATTATACACATTTAACTGAAAAAGTAATAACTAAATCAAATATTTCCTTAGCTTACACACAGTACAAAAACACACTAGTAGGACAATAGTGTCTATTACATGAGTGTCCTTGAAATATATTACTCAGGCCTGATAAAAGTGAGAGTTATAACTGCAACCTACTTGGGAATTCCAATAATTAGCTTCTTTTGAACGGTCTGAATTTATACACTCCAAGGTAGACAGATATATACATAAGGAGGGTCTAGTGTAGATTATTTGGTTTATTTCAACCTAACTCAACCAGTTTCTCTTACCAATATTCTTCAGGTAAGAAGCGGGTAAATTCCTCTAAAACAAAGAGACCCAGATTTTAGTCACTTTGATAAATAAGTCCCTCCCAACTAAAAAGCTATCACAGTAACACTGCAATAAAATCATATTTTGAGCCAGAGTCTCCTAGTGAATAATTTAAGGATCAAATACTTTCATAGGCCTATATGTTCATTCTTCAGCCAAAGAGGCCTCACCACATCCTTAGGTTCTTTACACCTAGGAGAAATCAAGTTCATTCTGACTCAGGCCTGGTTACGAACTTCCAAACATTGTCCAGCAACTATACTTCAAGAAAAAAATAAAATAAAGGGACTTCCCTGGTGGCGCAGTAGTTAAGAATCCACCTGCCAACACAGGGGACATGGATTCCACCCCTGGTGTGGGAGGATCCCACATGCCGAGGAGCAACTAAGCCCATGCGCCACAATTACACAGCCTGCTCTCTAGAGCCCATGAGCCACAACTACTGAGCCCACGTGCCACAACTACTGAAGCCTGTGCACCCTAGAGCCCGTGCTCCACAACAAGAGAAGCCTGCACACCACAACAAAGAGTAGCCCCCGCTCACCGCAACTAGAGAAAGCCCACGCGCAGCAATAAAGACCCAATGCAGCCAACTAATTAATTCATTAATTTTTAAGAAATAAATAAAAATAAGAAAACTTTAAAAACAGCTTCCCTAAAAGATAGTTTGACAATTTATGACACATATCTTGAAGACGGGCTAGTATCAACAACACATTTGAGGAAGGAAATGAAGAATGCTAATCTATTTGCTCCAATAATTTTTTTTTTCTTATCCCTGAAAAGCCAAAAGCATCAAAGCACAGTTCCCTCCTATCAGACAACATCTAGCTGGATCCTCTTTCTACTTTTTAGGAAAACCCAAGACTGCCAATGAAATTATGCTAAGCAACTTAACGACTATCACACTTTTCAAAATGAACACTCAATAAGATCCATTTTCAACCTAATCCTTTTAAAGGAGCTTCACATAACCCAACACTATTTTTCTCAGTTACAGACATCATATTTTATTGATATATAAAATAGGGGTGAGTTGACTAGCAGTCAAGAAACCTTTGTTCTAGTTCTGGTCCTGCTAGCTCAGTGAACCTGGACCACTAATTAACATTTCTGAGCCTCCGTTTTAGCATCTTTTTTAAGTATAGTCACATATTAAATGAACAGCCAAGACCCTATGGTTCCATGACTATGAAGTCATAGTCATGGCTTCTTACTCACCTTTAATTATTGAAGCAAACAAACACACATCCACAAGTGTTGACAACAGATGTCAAGTCAGAGCTTTGATTTATAATAAAACAGACCTATAGCTAGCTCATCTTTAGAAAGTCAAGACAAAAAGAACATGAGTAACGAATCAAAAACTCTTTTAACTTTTTTTTGGAAGTAAAGTTGAAAACAGTTAACAAGAAAGGTAGAAAACTTGAGGCTTGTTTTATAACGTTATCTCACCCGTGAACCACTGGGGTTTTGGAGGTGGTAAAGACCAGTGGAATGATTTTCTGCTTGCTGTTTGAATCCTGCTTTATTCAAGTTCGTGGATAAGCCCTCGTCCCAGATGCAGTGGTTCAGTACCAAGTACAGCTGTCTGGGAGCATTATGGACTCAAAGGAAGCATACCTTCAAACCTCCAACAAACAGAACTTCTAACAAAAGGCTGATCTAAAATGCAGTCTTATGTACTTTGCAGCGGTCCCATTTATTTACTTATACCTCTTTTTATTTCTGCAAAGGAACTGTGGAAACTCACCAGTCTCTAGTGAGAGTTTCCACAACTTTTTCTACTGTAAATTATTTAACAAAGTCTCACTGTCTGAACCAGAGCTGAAAGAGAAAGAATAAGGTCTCTGATGCCTGATGTTAAAGTTGTGTTGTTTACTGACCTACTCACATGCCTTACGGGTACGGGAGAAAGATTAATACCATCTGCTATTTAACGTTTTGCAAACACCTTCAATTCCTCACGAGATTAGGATTCGTCACTGCTAAACTCATACATTTCAGTTTTCTACTAGATTCTAGCAGATGTACAGTGGCCCTTGTTTCTCTTAATTGCTCATTGATCCTTAAGAAACAAGGGCATCTGAAGCAATTCTTTAAATGTCACGCCTTTCCATGCCATCTGCTGGCCCTTACTAACTTAACGCTCTACTGTCTTTCCTTTTTAGTTTTTCAGAATGAACATGACCTTTAAGATGCTGGTATACTGCAGCATTGTTTGCAATAGCAAAATCGAAACCGTTCAACAATAAGGGGAACTTCCCTGGTGGCGCAGTAATAAGACCCCACACTCCCCAACGCAGGGGGCCTGGGTTCGATCCCAGATCAGGGAACTAGATTCCATATGCATGCCACAACTAAGACCCAGCACAACCTAAACAAGTAAATAAATAAATGAAATAGTCTCACTGATATACTTAATTATTTTTAAAAAATCAATGAGGGACCACTAAATTATGTATACAATATAACTGAAGAATACATACAGTGCATATGTATATAGTATACCAAATATAATTATGATGTATATAGTAATACATAGTATATCCATATGTATGTATACTATATATAATATACACAATATCTATATTTTATATGATAGTATATCAATACAATGGAAACACAATGCAGCTATCAAAAATTCTAGCACCAAAGAACAGATACTGGCAGTAAAAAGGTGTCTATGATATACTTTGCTAAGAGAAGACAAACTGGAGAAAAACCGTGCAGAGTAAAAATGACTATATTTGTTTTAATGACATTTATTTCTCCTGAAGACCCTTAGCTGGAGTTTCTAATGACCATCATCTAATGATGAGCCAGAAGCAGCTTATGAAAACCCTAGCTTACAAGCAAGCTACTTCCCATATGCAACAGGAATGACAAGCACAACTGCCATCTTTTGTATAAAAAAAAATACATATGTCTGTGTATGTTCATGTGTATGTTGAAAGAAGTCTAAAAAGTCTAGAAGGTCATACATAGACCAAGAAGTTGATGGTAGTTACCTCTAGGTAGAGGGCTGTAATTTTTATTTTGTTTTTAGTTAGCTGCATTTTCAAATTTTTCTATAACATTTAAATTTATCTCATATAATGTTTTTATAAAGTTTAAAATTCAAATAAAATTATATTCTGTAAGCACTAACTTAAACAGAATTACACTATGGAAGTCCCTATATGGTTACTGCCACAGTGAGATGGTCTGTTCAATTCAGTTAGTATTTAAAATCTAGAATAGAAAAGCACGTAATAAACTCAGGCTTTCTAGAAATGAAACAAAATAAAGAACTGAACCTATTCTACCACTTCTGGAGAAGTGGACAGCCATGCCCGCTGTACACTCACTGCTTCAGTCCATCTCTCCTGACCTGAGACCCAGAGGTATAGCAGGGAAAACAAAGAGAAACAGGATTGATCAAAGGTCAAAAAGGATAAAAGCGTATTGAGAGGGGAATTTTGTGGGTTTTCTACTGTTTTACCTAATACCAAGTACTTGGAGAAAGAGAGTTGTAACATTCAGCATTAAGAGATGATGGTTTATTCTATGAGGGCAATTTATATCAACAAAGTGCCTTATAACCATGAGTTACTTTTCTAGCATGCTAAAGACTGAAGTAGACCCAAAGTTCCCACAAAGTTGCCTCTAAACTGGATCTTCTCTGGAGCCGTCTACTTAGATTTCATTTAAAGACAATAAAGACACGGCTTCCCTGGTGGTGCAGAGGTTAAGAATCCACCTGCCAATGCAGGAGACACGGGTTCCATCCCTGGGCCAGGAAGATCCCACATGCCAAGAAGCAACTAAGCCCGTGCGCCACAAATACCGAGGCTGTGCTCTGGAGCCTGTGAGTCACAACTACTGAGCCTGCGTTCCACGACTACGGAAGCGCACATACCTAGAGCCCATGAGAAGCCACCGCAATGAGAAGCCTGTGCACCACACAAAGAGTAGCCCCTGCTCGCCACAACAAGAGAAATCCCGCACACAGCAACGAAGACCCAACACAGCCAATATAAATAAATAATAAATAAATAAAAATAAAGACAACAGAGCCACTTTTGGTGAGTTAGCTGATACCTTATAATGTAAGAATTAAGGAAACATCCACTGAAAATAGTGAGGACTGCTGCAATATTTTACATTGAATTTGTTGCCTCTTGGCCTTTAAACAGGCCACAGTCTTCTCTGCATGTGCTACCCGACTACACAATTGTCACCTTCACTGAGAGTAAACATGACATTGTATCATGACCGAGTCCTCCATACAATGTACATATAAGTAAGTTTACCCTTTAGGTAATAACTGTGGTCTCATCTTTATACACTGTATAAATAAAATCTGCTCTTTGAATCATTATGTAAAGCAAACTCCGTGATTAATTTAACAGAAGCCTTAAGAATCTTTTTGGAATGCAAACATCCCCTCCTACTTTAGCTATTTTTGTAAATTTTATATTCCCTTACACCAGGTTTCCTTAAGAGTGGACCACACCTGTATTCTGACAGATTGGCAGCTTCTAATTTGGGACAGAATGTGTACAAGAAGCCAGATGGAAATCTTAATAGACACGCCATGTTATAACATCTGTTCTATAAGAGTTATTCAGATACTACCTAAACGTGCTTCATCTTGGAAACTCAGTCCATTAGAAGGCCAACACTGAAGCTTCGACATTCCTTTTTCATTTAATTCAAGACATAACCAAGTGAAAAACAAACAAAAATGTCACTCTCTCTATGAGCAAAGGATTCTAATGGTACCTGATGAGGAAGGTATATGCTTGCGGCTTTAGTCATGGGAAGACTGTGAAGTATGACAGGGTAAGCCGGGTCATAGAGGTCGGAGGTAGCAGCGTTGGTAGGAGCCATCTCAGGCCCAAGTCATGCCCTCGATTTCTCCTTCCTTCCTTTGCTCAGGATTTAGGGATGCAACCTCCTTAAACTCCATTAGCATTACTCTCACCTGCTCGATCCTCTGCGCTAGAGAATGAGATGCTATCTCTCTGGTGGCCTCTTTCCATGTTGTTCTCGAAGACAAATAACCCTGGTCCAAGCTACTCAACTACCTCGATGCACCTGCCTACAAAATGGCAACAGTAATAGTACTCAACTCAGAGAGCAGGATATGAATACTGACATCAAACCCTCACAACAGTCCCGCCATATAATTAGCGTTCTGTGTGCCATTGTGTTTTATAGTTATTACTGTTCAGAACAATGTCTGATATAACAGCACTATACACTAGTATCATTACTGGTGTTTGAAGTATCTGATTGCTAATTGTTATATAAAGCAAGAATAATAACAGAGCATTTTTTAAATTTACAAAAATCTTACATTCACCGTTCTTGACTACTTGATGACTAATACAGAAAGTCCATTTGGGGGATGGCACCTTCTCCATCCTTTCTTACAGTTTTTGTGTATTTTCTCTTAGCCTTCATTTACTGAAACTCTGTTGTTCTCCTATGACCTATTTAAATGGACCTTCCTTTACGAAGATTTTTCTGAGGTCCACCTTCTAGTATACTAATAACTTACATTTTTATTTTGTGTATTTTGCCCCTCTTCCTAGTTAGAATAAAAGCTTTAGGGGGATAGGGACTGTTATATTTTATTTACAGACGAATCCCTGTGCCTAGAATAGGATCTGGCATATAAGAGATTTTCAGTAAATATTACTGAATAGTCAACCTGGCTTGCCCTAGACCTCTTGTTAGATAAATAAATCCCTATCTATTTAAGCCACCAGAGTCAGGTATTCTGTTATTTACAGCTGAATACATTCCTGACTGTTAAAGCACTATAGAATACTCACTGAATATTCGTTACTATTCCTGTTACTGCTATTACTGTTATTATAAATTAACTAGCACTTATTATGTGCTTACTATGTCCTAGGCATGATGGTGTGTATCCCTAGCATGTTGTTAAATAAGCACCATCTTTTTAATCTTTACAGTCAGTAACTTCTGAGGTACATACCAATTTTGTAGATGAATAAACTGAGGCTCAGAGAAGCTAAATAATTTGCCCAAGGTAACAGAACTAGGAAATGACAAACACAAGCTGAAAACCCAAATTTCTGGCTCCTGTGCCTACACTCCTCCCCAGTAAATTATGCAACCATGTCTGTGAAATATCCATGCATATGTCCTCTCCTTCGAATAACTATAAGCTCTACAAGTCATGAAGCCTGTTTTCCAAGCCCTGGTATCTATCAGAGCAATTAATATGCTAGGACCTGAAGTATCTACTCAGTAAACATTTGTTAGAAAGATGGACGAGTACCATCCCCACTTTGGAAATCAAAACTTATAGAAAAATCAGACATGAGTATACTTTGTTTTAAAAAAAAATGAATTTGCTGTATTTGTGAGTTGCCCCTTGCCTTCTCTTGATTGCAGGGATTCTCCTTCGGCTGTGGTTGTATCTGCCACTCAACCACCCAGAATAAAAGAAGGGCTTCCTAACAAATCAAATGACTGGTGTCGTATGTATTTAGAGATAATGATGGATTCTTTTCAACACAAACCACTAGGCTTTCTGCCACGTATAGTAACCCCCAGGCTCTTAGGCAGCTATCACTCATGCAAAATAATGCCAGTCCCTAGTTGGGTGAGCCAGTAAACACACACACACACTGCATACAAATACATACATAAAATAACACATCTGGAGAAGGCAGCCAAAAACTGAATGGGCCAATGAGGAGAGCCACCAATGCACGTGTTCCTCTTTTCCTTGGCTACAGCTCAGTGATCTGTAACAGTTTTCCCGTAATAGATAATAAGCAGAGATGCGTAAGCAGCTGCAGAGAGATGAATGAACTGTGTGATGCTGAAAATCTGTGAACTGAAGTATCTAATACATGAATTGAAATAAAAAACATTCTCCTCCTCCAAAGAGTTGTATGAACAAATCAAAGGGAAGAGAGAAGAGTTGGAGGGAAAATGAGACAAAGAACAAAATCTGGTCTGTGTGACACATTTATAAAACTGAGGGCCTGTCAGCAAGACACTGATGAATATTTTTGCAGGATAAAAATGGCAACCCAGTGTCTAAAAATAACCCCTTGCGCTGCAGCCCTGTCTGGTACAGCTACACCACTGGAATACAAACACCCTCACTCACTAGCATATTTTGACTCAAGGTTTCACAAAGAAGGAAAAACTGAACATTTTGTTAGCAAAAGAACATATTTTATGTGGTTTTTCAATGTTATGCTCTCTATAGAATATCCATTTGAATTTGAATTTAAGTTTAAATGATTTTCATTTACTAAAAAAGGTAAAATAAATGGTAATAGCAATAAACCATTAACTCGTATATAAAAGATTATTTCCTCCCAGCCCAATTATAGGAAAATAGTGTGGCATCATGACCATCTCGTGACAATAGCCTAAAATCGCAATTTGAAAATAAAATCATGAATTATTTCTAAGGCCTGCTGACTTGAATGGCCAATCTAGTGAAAACGCTATCTCCAAATGACTCTGGAGATGGGGTGAAAAACCAATTATCTCATTTTGCATCTGAACTCTACAATAAAAAGCTGTCAGCTCAAATGGAAAAGTGAAGCTGCTGTCCTTCACAAGCAGCACTTTAATTCATCAAAGCCATTCACCTTCCTCAATCCTGCCTGAGGTAGTGAGAGTTAGGATTCTGGTCTCACGTAGATGCTGGTTTCATTGCTAAGAGTTACACACCTTTGCAAGGCTCTCCCAGAACATTTTGATTACTATCATGCCACCATTTTTAATAGTAAAAATGAACTCTCATAACAATAACATATGGATAACAAATGACACATGAGCCGTTATGACCATGCCCAGTTGGAATAAATAGGGGGAAAAAATCAGATCGACATTTTTTCAGGGGCCAGGGAAGTTTTCACAACATAGTACAAATAACACTGCCTAACTCTGGGAGGTATTCGGTTCTGCTACTAATTTCACAGTAAACAGCTCCACATTTAAAAATAAACATCCTCCGATACACGGCCACGTGCTTCACTGCATCTCAGTCTAATGGTGGCAAAGTCTCCTAATGAATAATAAAAAAGCACATAAAGAAAGCCATACAATGAAAACAATTTCGTGTTTAGGAGTTTTTATTATCATCTATCTTCTTTTCATAGTAGGTATCACACACTTAATTACAGTCAAAATAAAAGTCTTGATTCCCACTTCAAGCTTGCTCCTCTTGTAGACTCCCCATGGGACCACCCATTCAATTGCTCAAGCCAAAAGCCTGGAAGTCAGCTTTGATTCCCCCTTCCTACATCCTGTACCCAGTCCACCCACAAAACCTGTCTACGCTCTCTCTCTCACATATATACCTTGTACAAGCACTTCTCATCCCCTAAAGCACCACACCCTAGTTTAAGGGGCCACCAGTCACATCTCCCCGGGATGAGTGCAAGACCCCTTAGTGCCCATCCGGCTTCCACCCTTGGCCACTCCAGTCTGTTCACCACACGGCAGCCAGAGTCACCTTTATACAAAGTGAAAAGCATCACGTCACATCACGACCCCTCTTGAATTCCTCCATGACTTCCCAATACCCAGAATGCATAAAATCCAAAGTCCTTTCCATGTCCTATGAGATCTTTCATGGCCTCATCATGCCCACCTCTTCTACTACCATTTTCCCCCTCATACTCCACACCTAATCACACAGCTCAAAGGCCTTGCCTTTTCTCAAACACACCAAGCCCAGTCCCACCTGTGGGTCTTCTTACTTGCTTTTCGTTCTGTCTGGAACACTCTTACTGTATAACTTCACAAGATTGGTTCCTTATCACTAAGGTCTCCACTCAATATTATGTCTCCAAGAGAGGCCTCCCTAACCACCCTACCTAAAATATCCCCACCACTTCACCACTCACATACCAGTTACGTTCTACCCTCTTTATCCTTTCTTTATTCTATCAAAGCATTTATCATCATCTGTGATTCTATTATTTATGGAGCTAGTTGACTATTATCTATCTTTCCCTCCTTGAATATAATCCCTATGTCTGTCTTACACATCGCTGTATTCCCTAAAAAACCTACTGTAGAAATCAATCATCTACAGCAGCAAAGAATACAAACAAATACCAAAGAAGCCAGGCAGGTAGCATAAGTGAGTAAAGCTGGCAATTTCCAGCTAACGTGGAAATGCAGGCCCAGTACAATAGCTTACTTACTTACAATGGCTTTCAAAAGAAGTCAGATATACAACCGCTAGATGAAATTTTCCACAGAGAAATAAACTAAATAAGGACCTGTTTAATTTTCAAGCAGAATTTAGAGACGATATAGAGGGCACAGGATTGGCAAAAGATTCTCAAATTAAGAAGTGGTCTCAGGGTAAATATCAAATCAAGGGTTTGTCCCTAAAATCTTTGGTTGAGACCTTGGAAATATTTAAGATATTATCTAGTAGACTCTTCTCACCTATACAAAGGGACTTGTAAGAATCGTAAGGACCTTGTCTTACAGATGCAAACCAAAGACAAGTCTGTCTTGGAAAAAAATTATGGATGTACTTTTGGGAACATAAAATCAACCCCCAATAAAACTCATAGAAAACCTTCAAAGTTTCTTAGAAAAGTATAGTGTTAAAAGTACAACCATTTCGGACTAAATGAGAAAGAAACAGTTTAAAATGAAAAAAAGTGTCTGCGGCCCCCAACTTCATATAGATAGGAAGCAAGTTGAAAAAGCTACTCAGCTGCAAATACAACTCATTTCTTACTGGAAAAGAAAAGCAGTAGAGAAAGCCAGAAGACCAGAGGGTAGAGCTAACAGTCTCAGAAAACAATGGATTAGGGAGAAACTCCCAAGTAGCAGAAGTGGGCACAAGTCGAGGAACATTCTCAATACGTGGAGCAAGAAAACTGGTACATAATGCCCAGCTGGATGTCAACATAGCTACGGACCAGTGATGGCTGTGTTCCTTTCATTCCTCCTTGCTTTTGAATGGGAGAACCTATGCAATTTTCCAGTCCCTGTCCCACCAGTGCATGTTGAGCGTGGGTGGGCGGGGTAGGCAACGTGTCTCTTAGTTCACAGACCCTTAGATCACAGGAAGCTGTACCAGAGCGGAGGTGTCCGAGAAGCTTCATGTGCATCTCTTCTTTATTTAGATGATAAGGTCCTTGACTTTGAGTTGTAGTAATGCGATAAAACGTCCCCAAAACTTCTGGAAGAGGGGTAAGCATATTTTGCACATGGAAGAGATGTGAACTGTTGTGCTCAGAGGGCTGACAGCAGCAGATCATTCCCAAAGACGGCTGCGATAGTATCTCCCATCTTATACCACTTTGCTATAGGAATCTTCCATTCTTCCATCAAAAAGGTGGAAACTTTTCCCTGCCACTTGATTCTGGGAGGGTCCTGTGACCTGTTTTGGCCAAAAGAATGTGGCAGAAATGACACTGTATGATTTCCAGGTCAAGGCTTTAGAACACCTTGCAACTTCTGTTTTTACCTTCTTGGAACAATCTCATTGCCTTGTAAAGAAGCTCAGCCCCGTCTAGTGAAAGATGGGAGACCATCTAGAGAGGCCACATGGAGGAGATCCAAGGCATCCCTCAATGAGTACCAAGGCCCCCAACACGGAGGTGAAGCCATCTTGAACCTTCTAGCCCCAGCTATTGCCATGTGGAATAAAGCTGTATCTGCTAAGCCCTGTCCAAACTCCTGATCCACAAATCATTAGCAACAATACATTTGGCTGTCTTCTTAAACCACTGAGTTTTAGGATAGTTTATCCACATACAATAGATAACTGAAACATGGTGGGGGGGGGGGGGAATAGGGACCTGAATAATGGAAATGCCTGACTTTTTCAATTTTGAAAAATCACAGTTTAAACATTCACAGTGATCTTTAAGACAACAACCTAGGATTCATTTCTTCATTCACCAAATATTTACTGAGCACCTAATATGTGCCAGGCACTGTTCTATGCTCTGGGAAAACAGCAGTGAATGAAAGCCCTGTGGAGACAGGAGGAGCAAAGGTGTGAAAGCAGGAACAAGGAGAGGGAAACAAGGAGAGACCTTTAGGGAACTGCTTTAATAAGTAACATGATTTCTAGCTAGCACATCAATATTGTAAGTTAGTGTTTGCCAAATAGCTAAATCTAGTTTGAACTTTCTCCTTGAAATTGTTACTTGGATGCTTTATCACTGTACCAGGAGCTATTTTTAGCCCAGTCCCTCTTCAGGCTGAGCTAAAAGAAAAACAAGGTCAAGATGATGAAACACCTCTAGTAAATTCTGTATACCTGAGTTTTCAGGTATCTTCAGTGTACTAAATGTGTTCCCTGATTAGAACATGAGCACTTCCACACCTGTGCTCCCGCTGCTCCTCTTCCGGGAGTGCCCCTCCCCCACATGCTTCACCTGGAGGACTCCCGATGCCCTCATCAGTCAGGTGCTTCTCTTGCTCTTCCACTGCATCCTTTGCATTCAGAGAGCACAGTACTGAACATATCATATTATAATTTCCCATTTGTTTGTTTAATTGCTCCCACTAGATTGTTAGTTCTTCCAGAAACTAACAATTCTTCCATCTCTAACCTAGAAATCTATGTATAATTGTAAATGAACAATAAACGTCTATTGAATGAATGAGCCTTAAAACTTTAATTAAATCATGGTTCCCTTACCTATAAAATGGGGTTAATAATCCAAGGAGAAGATGGGCTGCAACTGCCTGGGAAACTATGAAGCATCATTCAAACTTTCTAACATTATTTACCAGACAAGAGCACAAATTTCCAAGACTCAAGTTCCTACGCAGGCTCACGTGAACTCTGGTTTGTTGGTTCTTTTGCTTTGTTTTGATCAGTCACTCCATTTTGCAGTCAGCTGTCACATCCTGTGTATCTATATTTTAACATGTAAGCATATTTAAAGTGAAGAAAACCTTCATAGTTTGTGATCCATCCAAAGGGCAAAAAAACTTTAGTTTGTGGGTCTTAAGAGTCACAGAATTCTAGATCTACACAGACACATCAACTTAGTTTTCAGGACAGTTTTCAGGACAAAATTCCTCTTCTTTCCACATAAATATGATTATTTGAAAGCAAGATGTTTACATATTTTAGTATCTCAGGCAAGATTACAAAAATGCAGAGGACTGAATGCATATGCATACATACCAGTCATAATTCAATCCCTGATATATCATCACCCAGCAAATCACTTTAAACCTACACTGTCCAAGCATGGTACTGGCACAGAAACAGAAATATAGATCAATGGAACAGGATAGAAAGCCCAGAGATAAACTATGGTCAACTAATCTATGACAAAGGAGTCAAGGATATACAATGGAGAAAAGGCAGCCTCTTCAATAAGTGGTGCTGGGAAAATTGGACAGCTACATGTAAAAGAATGAAATTAGAACACTCCTTAACACCATACACAAAAATAAACTCCAAATGGATTAAAGACCTTAAATGTAAGGCCAGACACTATAAAACTCCTAGAGGAAAACCTAGGAAGGACACTCTTGGACGTAAATCACAGCAAGATCTTTTTCGATCCACCCCCTAGAGTAATGGAAATAAAAACAAAAATAAATAAGTGGGACCTAATGAAACTTCAGAGCTTCTGCAGAGCAAAGGAAACTAGAAGCAAGACGAAAAGACAACCCTCAGAATGGGAGAAAAGACTTGCAAACGAATCAACGGACAAAGGACTGATCTCCACAATGTATAAACAGTTCATCCAGCGCAATATCAAAAAAACAAACCCAATCAAAAAATGGGCAGAAGATCTAAATGGGCATTTCTCCAAAGGTGGCATACGGATGGCCAAGAGGCACATGAAAAGCTGCTCAACATCACTAATTATTAGAGAAATGCAAATCAAAACCGCAATGAGGTATCACCTCACACCGGTGAGAATGGGCATCATCAGAAAATCTACAAACAGTAAATGCTGGAGAGGGTGTGGAGAAAAGGGAATGCTCTTGCACTGTTGGTGGGAATGTAAATGGATACAGCCACTATGAAGAACAGTATGGAGGTTCCTTGCAAAACTAAAAATAGAACTACCATATGACCCAGCAATCCCACTCCTGGGCATATACCCAGAGAACACCATAATTCAAAGACACATGCACTCCAATGTTCATTGTAGCACTGTTTACAATAGTCAGGACATAGAAGCAACCTAAATGTCCATCAACAGATGAATGGATGAAGATGTGGTACATATATACAACGGAATATTACTCAGCTGTAAAAAGCAATGAAACTGGGACATTTGTAGAGACATGGATGGACCTAGAGACTGTCATACAGAGTGAAGTGAGTTAGAAAGAGAAAAACAAATATCATATATTAACACATATATGCAGAATATAGAAAAATGATACAAATCAACCGGTTTGCAAGGCAGAAATAGAGACACAGATGTAGAGAACAAACATATGGACACCAAGTGGGGAAAGCGGGGAGGGTTGGGGGGGAATGAATTGGGAGATTGGGATACCAAATTGTACACTCTAGATATATGCAGTTTATTGTATGTTAACTGTATCTCAATAAAAGTTCTTAAAAAAAAAAAATCGACACTGTCCACTACAGTAGTCACTAGCCACATGGCTATTAATTTTAATTAGATAAAATTAGAAATTCAGTTCCTCAGTCACACTAGCCACATTTCAAGTGCTCAAAAGCCACTTGTAGTTGGTGGCTACCAACTGTACAGAGCTGATATAGACTTTTCCCATCATCATAAAGTCCTATTGGACAGCACTGCCTTCAATAAATGAAAGAGTTTCATGTCAAATTACTGAGAGGATTCTTTGAATATGGCTTACTGCCTGCAGTAATGAAAACGTGATATTTCAGAAGAAATGTTAAACACAGGAGAAGTCAGGAAAAAAGGACATTTTTTTCATAGGTTAAGAGGATGCAAAAGTTTATGTAAAAATTCATTCTTTGAAGTGAGTGATATTCCAATTAACGACAACTCATTTTGTTTAGCAAACTTTCCTCTCTGTAACGTAGATTTTTTTCTTAATGTACATCTTCAACATTACCATCTTTGGAGTTCAACTAAAAGGAGCAATCCTATAAAAGCTTTCCCATCTTAAAAGTCTGATCATTTTCTTCAAATTAATATATCACACTATACTTTTAAAGTACTTTATCACCCAAAGTATATAAAGCATATTTTACTTGGGACTCTAATAAGGTAAATGTTAATTCTATAAAACCTAACTTTAGAATACACGTTTGGAATAGCTTCTTTCTGAAGCGTTAAAATAAATCTCGCTGCAAACTTACCTGAATTCAAAACATGATAAATCTGTCCAGTACTAAGATTTGTATTTTATATCCATGAAGTAGTCTCTTTTCTTTTGAAATATTAAACAAGTTTTCAAAAGTGAGATGCAAAGATGGTTTACAGAAGTTGCGCAAATTCAAAGAATTTCAAAGTATAATGGTAAATTATTTACCCAATTTTTTAAAAACTACCTATATTTGCTTTAGGTTCTCTTGAGATGCAAAGTATGTATTTATGGTAAAGTACTACATTAAAAACCAAAGGAAACTTCATTTGGATAAAAATCACCTTCGATATAAATTTTTAGAAAGTGTTTGGTGCTCATCGGCGCCCTCTAGAGTCAGTTACTACAGTTCAAAGTGAACCAGATCTTGAAACAGTAATTCATTATTTAAAATAAAAGTGATAAAATAAAGGTAAATAACTTTTATTAAAGAGCCTAAATCACAGTCATATTATAATTTTCCCTCCAAATTTTCAAAATTCCCCTCTGTAAGTCCACATACACTTTTTTTTTAATGAGTTCAGTTTGGCAGCGTCTCTAAGATATTCACACTGTTTTGCAAAAATATGGTTCAAGTGAAAGACACTATGCCTTCTGAAGTTTACTATACAAAGATCTTTGCTCAAAAACCTGCATTTTTAAGATTTTTAAGCCACATATTTTTATTTCTAGTTGTCCTCCATATGCCTAAATTAAGCATCACTCTATGTGCAAAAAAGTTTACATAATATATACTGCATTAAAATAAGATAAAGGAAGCTTATATTTCTTGAATATGTTGAAATTTTAAAATGACAATTCACTGTAAGGACCGTTGGTCCAGGTTTTAGTAAGAGTCAAGAAAAAGAAAACCTGGTTTACTTTCTCAGATATCAACCACTAAATTATTTTAGTGAAACATACCTCCAAATTTCCACCAATACATAAACTACCATCAAATCTCTTTCTATGTCTCCCCTTCAACTGAGTGATCCAGCTCTCCGACTCTAGAAGGGCAGAGACACAGAGGAAGCCTGCAGGCACGGTGTGCCCATCATCACAGGGCAGAATTCAGCACCCCTAACGCTGGCTCCATCCGCCAGCCCAGCGCTGCACCAGCACCAGCCCGTGTTCTGAGCATGCGCCTCTGCCATGCTCTCAGAGGCTCAGGCACACGCAGTCACCATACCCACAGATGAAGCCCTTGTCCACCAAGAGACCACCACGTTGCGGCCAGCAGTCAGAGCAGAATGCAGCAGCCCCTTCCATCAGCAAAGAGGGGAGTCGTGGTCCATTCACAATTTTATGAATGCTTTAAATATACATAGGTACAGCAGCAAGATGTTTACTGTACACACCCACGAAATTAATTTCAGGTTTTGTCTCTTAAAAAAAAAAAGTCATTGCTTGAGTTCATTCTAGGGGGAAAAACTCCAACTACTCCCTACTCTCAACTGTGACTAAACTTGCCTGATGTTGCATAAACCAAATATGCCGTCACGGAGGGGACAAACACAGCAAAGCGCTGCATCAACTACTTTGTTAAAGCAATGAAGTTAAAGCACTACTAACAAGTCCCTCTTTGGACGTTCAACAAACTCATAAAGAGGAGGGCTTATGCATGGTATTCTTGCTTATAAGGGGTGAAAACAAGCTCTTTCTTTTATGTAGCAAATAGTTATGCAGCTTGACTCTCAACCTGTTGCATCACCTCCTCGCCGCTACTCATCACCTGGGCTATTTCACTGCCCTGTGTTTTCTCCACTGGAGGGCACAGTTAGCTAAAAGAAAATTGGGTGAAACCTGATTTGGTCTGTTCTACAGTTCCAGAAAAAGTATGGGTGAGAAATGAGGCGGAAGCTGCTCTGAGAAAGGATGTTTCCGTAATATTTATGAAGTTTACCTCTCTCTGTTCTCCTTGAAAACCATTATAAAAGATAATCACTAACTGGCTAACAGCTAAAATAAAAGAATATATTCCAAACACCACTATCTATATAAAGCATAAATAAAAGATGAGGCAGAAAGCAAAGAATGATTTTTTAAAATGGTGAAAATGAGCCACTTCAAGTACAAAATAATCCACAGAGGAAGTGCAAACAGAAATTCTCCTCTTCAACAAGCATATACATGACTACTACGGTCCCAACACGGCAGCGCTGTGAGACTGTGGTGTTGACTCACTCAGTTCTTCTGCAATGACATAAATCATATGCTCAGCAAAAGTAGATTTTTTATTTTCTATTTTTTGCATTATCATTTTAGAGACAAGTCAGTAGGGGATGCTATTCAGCAATTCATTTATAGCTGACTTTTCTTTAGGAAAAGATTAGTAAAGAGACAATAAATACTGCACTTCTAGATAACATCAATAAATATACAGCTTTCAGAGGAGCTTATAAAACAACAGTCTTTTGTTGTTTTAAAAATTGCTTTTGAATAAAACTGTTTCTAGCCTTCAGCTTATCAGTAAGCTTTCTAAGCTTTTATTGTGTTCAAAGTAAGGTGATGGAAGACAACTCTATGGATATTACCAAGGGAATCACGTTTTATTAGGTCAAATGACAAAGCATTATAACGTAGTTTTTCATTAGAGATAGACCAAATGAATTTTTTAAAGTAGCAAATGGGGCAAAATAACTTGGGTGCAATCTTCAAAAAGATCATCTAAATATCATGTTTATTTAAACAAATTATTCGTTATTTTAAGTGATTCACCAAAGAAATCTAAAAGTTCCAGCTAAGGGTTTCTACCTAATTTGGTGGCAGCCAGACCAACCCTCTGCAGTCCTAAGACAAGAAGGAATTTCATTTGCCTGATAACACAATGGGTTGCTCCCAACCCTTTCCCCATTTCCTTAAACCACGGCTATCCGTAAGAAGGGCGTTCTAGGCAGAGGGATAACTTAGTACAAAGTTTGTGCTGCAGATGCACAAGGAACAGCACGGAGTCCAGAATGGCTGGAGTGGAGAGCGGCAATTCTGTTCAGGTCTGAGTTCAAATGTCACCTCATGAGAAAATCTTGCTTAACCACCCTACATAAACTAGCAGGGATACACACTTCCTCTCCATGCTCCTCTGTTATTTCTCTATCCTCTACCTTGCTTTATTTTTCTTATTTTTCTTCTTGTGATATCTCATCACAAGACTTACGAAATATGTTTGTTTACTGTCCATCCTTCCCGATTAAAGTGCAAGTTCCACAAAAGCCATGACTTGGCCCCATTTTGTTCCCTGCTATCCCCCCAGCACAGTGCAAAGTTAGCTAGCACACCAAAGATGATCAAATATTTGTTGAATCAATTAATTGAAAGAATAATTATGTGAGTATGGAAACAGCTGGAGAATAGATGATACAATACCCATGATATATGTTATATGCCTAATATGAGGTGCCAATACCAAATAAGGAGCAGATATGGTAGTAATATAAAATTGTAACAATTACCAAAAAAAAAAAAGAGGCATAAAGACTATAAACTTAAAACTTGTAATAACAGCTGTCCTAGTCTTCTTATACTTGCCTTTGATCCATTATCAAAGAATTAGATTCTTTTACTAATCAGCAGTAATACCTTACCTTAAATAATACCTGTTTCTTAAACACAAGAATAATCACCTTTCCAAAACCAATGAGTGTTTCATCTCTGAAAGAGGAAGGCAGGAAAAGAACACACACACACACACACACATCCTTCATTAACAGGGCAAAATTTGAGTATGCTACTGAATCTCTCTTATCAGAAGGGACACGCCCACACAAAAAAGCACTGCTCCCCTTCAGCCCCAGCGATGGCCTATCAGAGTCTTGACAGCCCTCAGAGGCTTAATTTCTTATTGTACTACGGTCCTTTTAGACTTGGTCCTTGCATTACTGCTATTCAAGACAAACTCAAACAAATCTCTATCTTCTTTTCAAAATAGTGTTTAGATTCACACATCAAGCTCTCCTTGTTCGTAATAAAACAAAGTCAGCATCAGTAAGGCCATATCTCCACCTGCATCGTAAAGCAGAATCCACATCCCTAAGCTCTTTGTAACTTTGCTCCAGCTTGTCAGTGACTCAGATGGCACATTTCCTTATTTGGGCCTTAAAAATAAGGGAACATAAATAACACTGACTCTCTAACCTTATACTTGACTATTGTCCCAAACCAGGAATATCTGAAATGGATGTCATAATTTTTATACTTAATAATACATTAATATGGGGAAATGGCAAAGCTAAGACTATACCACCAGGGTAATGAACACTACTGACTTCTTATCGGCTTCAGGATGCAATTACAGAGAAACAGCACGAAGGATAGTAACAGACCCACACACGCATATACCCACCACACCTTCACTTCTTCATATCCCGTCCTGACCCTTCTCCAACTCAGTTGAACTACACTGGGTCGAAGTCTTCAGATTACTAGGTACTCCCTAAAAATAAACAGTTACTTAGACCAACTTAAAGTAGACCATCCTATGACATTTACTTCAAGTTAACTGAAAACTCAGTATTCCTGAATCATTTGGTAACAGTTCTCAAAGAATCTTGGCAGTAAGTTTTCACATACCTATACTCTTTGACTTTATAAACTGCAGACCTGAGCACTAAAATAATTTAATGGCCTGATATGGTCAAGAACTCAATGACCAGAGTAATCAGGAATGAGACTTTATTTGTTTAATGAGACATGCAATCATATCTCACACCAGAGCTGGCCTCCTTTCATCCACTTCAGTATTCAAATGAATCACCGTATATTGTTTATCCAAGTCAATAGGAACTTACATCAACTACAAAATTTTATTCAAAACAAGCAAATCTCCCTCCTTTTCTATCAAATCTGTAGGTTAGGATGCTTTTGGCTGCAAATAACAGAAATAGCTTTAAGAAAAATGTGATTTATTATCTCAAAATAACAGGAAGTGTAAGGCACCTCCAGCATGGAGACATGACAGAAGCAAAGACCCAGATGCTTTCCATCTTTCTGCTCTGCAATCCTCAGTGCTCTGTTTGTCCCCTCTGGTCCCAAGGATGGCTACAGACATCACATCCTCACAGAACAATACCCTTCTTTTTGCCTCTTTTGAAAGGGGAGGAAAGCCTTCTCAGAAGCCCTCCCTCCAGGAGATTTCTCACATCTCATTGGCCAGAACTACGCTACATGCCCATTCCTACACAAGCCTCTAGCAAGAAGAAAGGAATCATCAAGTCAAGTGTAAACTATTCAAGATTGGGCCCCTAGGGCTGAGAAGAGGGCCAACCTCCTCTGATGTATATGGTTGTCCAATACGTATACAAATTTGGCATTCTGTCAACAAGCAACTGGAACTTTCCTGGTGGCGCGGTGGTTAAGAATCTGCCTGCCAATGCAGGGGACATGGGTTCCATCCCTGGTCCGGGAAGATCCCACATGCCTCGGAGCAACTAAGCCCGTGTGCCACAACTACTGAGCTTGTGCTCTAGAGCTCGTGAGCTACAACTACTGAGTCCATGTGCTGCCTGCCCTCTAGAGCCCGTGCTCTGCAACAAGAGAAGCCACTGCACTGAGAAGCCCATGCACCACAACAAAGAGCAGCCCCACTCACCACAACTAGAGAAAGCCCGCACACAGCAACAAAGACCCAATACAGCCAAAAAATAAGTTAAAAAACAAAACAAGGAAACAAACAAGCAACCAACCACATCTGCCACAACTCCTTCAAATATTGCACTCACTTGGTACTGACCACGTGGAAACCATCTCCCATTTAGTAGATAAGAATTAAATTATGAAGAGATTAATTCATACTTGAACACAAACATAAACCTGTGAGGTTCATTCAATAGTCAGTCATCGACTCCCTCTTGCAAGAGCACCAGAATTAAAACTAAATGCTGAACAATCATCGACAGAAAGACACTGGTACTAATCCAAAAAAGACACCCCACATCCAGAGACAAAGGAGAAGCTGCAATGAGATGGTAGGAGGGGCGCAATCGCGTTACAATCAAATCCCGTAAATGCTGGGTGGGTGACTCACAAACTGGAGAACAGTTACACTGCGGAAGTCCATCCGCTAAAGTGAGGGTTGTGAGCCCCACATCAGGCTTCCCAACCTGGGGGTCCAGCAATGGGAGGAGGAATCCCCAGAGAATCAGACTCTGAAAGGCAGTGGGATTTGACTGCAGGACCTCCACAGGACTGGCGGAAACAGAGACTCCACTCTTGGAGGGCACACAAAACAGTGTGCTCACCAGGACCCAGGGGGAAGGAGCAGTGACCCCACAGGAGACTGAACCAGACCTACCTGCTGGTGTTGGAGGGTTGCCTGCAGAGGTGGGGGGCAGTTGTGGCTAACCAAGGAGATGGGGCACTGGTAGCAGGGGTTCTGGGAAGTGCTCACTGGCATGAACCCTCCCAGAGTCCACCATTAGCCCCATCAAAGAGCCTGTAAGCTCCAGTGCTAAGTAGCCTCAGGCCAAACAACCAACAAGATGTGAACACAGCCCCACCCATTGGCAGAAAAACAGATTAAAGTCTTACTGAGCTCTGCCCACCAAATCAGATTAAGGTCTTACTGAGCTTTGCCCACCCAGCCCTAGGCACCATCAGTCCCTCCCATCAGGAAGCACCCAGGAGCCTCCTAGATAGCTTCCTCCACAAGAGGGCAGACAGCAGAATCAAGCAGTAACAGCAGTATTTCGTCTTGGGGAACTGAAAACCACAGCCACAGAAAGAGAAAATGAAAAAGCAGAGGACTCTGTACCAGATGAAGGGACAGGATAAAACCCCAGAAAAACAACTAAATGAAGAGGAGATAGGCACCCTTCCAGAAAAAGAATTCAGAATAATGATGGTGAAGATGATCCAGGACTTTGAAAAAAGACTGGATGCAAAGATCAAAAAGTTTACCAAAGACCTAGAAGAATTAAAGGGCAAACAAACAGAGGTATGCAACACAATAACTGAAATGAACAATACACTAGAAGGAACCAACAGCAGATTAACTGAGGCTGAAGGACGAGTAAGTGAGCTGGAAGACAGAAGGGTGAAAATCACTGATGTGGAAAAGAATAAGGAAAAAAGAATGAAAAGAACTGAAGACAGCCTAAGAGACCTCTGGGACAATGTTAAACGCACCAACATTCACATTATAGGGGTCCCAGAAGGAGAAGAGAGAGAGAAAGGACCTGAGAAAATATTGGAAGAGATTCTAGTTGAAAACTTCCCTAACATGGGAAAGGAAACAGCCACCCAAGTCCAGGAAGCGCAGAGAGTCCCAGGCAGGATAAATCCAAGGAGAAACATGCCAAGACATACAGTAGCCAAAATGACAAAAATTAAAGACAGAGAAATGTTATTAAAAGCAACAAGGGAAAAATGACAAATAACATACAGGGGAACTCCCATAAGGGTAACAGCTGATTTCTCAGCAGAAACTCTGCAAGCAGAAGGGAGTGGCACGATATATTTCAAGTGATGAAAGGGAAGAACTTACAACCAAGAATACTCTACCCAGCAAGGATCTCATTCAGATTCAATGGAGAAATCAAAAGCTTTACAGACAAGCAACAGCTAAGAGAATTCAGCATCACCAAACCAGCCCTACAACAAATGCTAAAGGAACTTTTCTAAATGGGAAACATAAGAGAAGAAAAGGACCTACAGAAACAAAAACAAAACAATTAAGAAAATGGTAATAGGAACATACATATCAATAATTACCTTGAATGTAAATGGACTAAATGCACCAACCGAAAGACAGACTGGCTGAATGGATACAAAAACAAGACCCATATACATGCTGTCTATAAGAGACCCACTTCAGACCTAGGGACACATACAGACGGAAAGTGAGGGGATGGAAAAAGAAATCCCATGCAAATGAAAATCAGAAAGCTGGAGTAGCAACAGTCACATCAGATAAAATAGACTTTAAAATAAAAAATGTTACAAGAGACAAGAAAGGACACTACACAAAGATCAAGGGATCCATCCAAGAAGAGGAGATAACAATTATAAATATATATGCACCCAATATAGGGGCACCTCAATACATAAAGCAAATGCTAACAACTATGAAAGAGGAAATACAAGGCAGAAATAGAGACACAGATGTAGAGAACAAACACATGGACACCAAGTGGGGAAAGTGGGGAGGGTTGGGGGGGATGAAGTGGGAGATTAGGATACCAAATTGTACACTCTAAATATATGCTGTTTATTGCCTGTTAACTGTAGTTCAATAAAAGTTCTTTTAAAAAAAAAATTCAGTCAGTCATCTGTACTTACAAAAAGTGTTAAAACACTTAGAACAGGCCACTCCATCAATCACCCTGAGAGGCCGCAAAACTCCTACGCACAGTGAAAGAGTATAACGTACCAACGTATGCCTCAAATCTACTCTACTTCTTCTATTATTTCCAGGAAATAATAAGCCTCACAATCCTTCTCTACCTTTCCCTCGGTCTTTGTTCATTGCTTTGTTTAAAGAAAATGAAATCAAGGGCAAATACTGTGACGGGAATGAGAGCTAAGCCGGTGGTGCCCAGTCCGTACCCACTCTGGCCACACCACTGGAGAGTACATTCCAAATGTGTTTCTTTGCCCGGTGGCTGAAGCCAGCAACACCCAAGTGCACAGTGGACAGAAGCGCTATTGATTAATGCTCCTCACCACCAACAGCCCTCACCCAGGGACTAATGGCCATTGGTGTATAAATACCTAAGCTCCCAGGCCCTGCAGGTGAAGGTGACTCTGAAACTTGAGTTCTCCACTAGCTCCAGGTGACCACAGGGCTTGATAATAGCCCCTTTACTGGCTGTGTTCCCTTCCCTGTCTCCCTGCCTATTGGTGTTTCTTGGGATCACCTTCCAAATAAATGGACTGCACTTCATTCCCTGTCTCTCAATATCTGCTTCTGGGAGAACCCAAAGACAGGAATCAAATGGAGAGAAAAGTAAATGTTTCCGTTTGCAGAAATATTAACAAATAAATTGCCAAAGAAGTAATGTAATTTGAAGCAAATGTTTTTAGAAGATTTGGATGTTCATATATATTCCTAATCTTTGTATATTTTTAAAAGTTCGATTCAAAGTACATCTAAAACCTTATATCAAAGATAATCCTTTTGCTACAGAGATCTAAAAAGTAGTTATGTCATCAGTGTCATAATTCATAAGAATCTAGCTTAAATGACAGTTGCAACAGAAAACCTTTAACTAAAGGAAAAGTATTCTCTGAATATCTTTAAGCCTGAGACAAAAACAGCAGGGTACTGAGTGAGAAATGACAGGAAGTGATAATTACCTCTTACAATAATGCTTGTAATACAGTAATGGAACTTTAAACAGTTGTCAAACTTGAGTCTTCCAATTAATTACATCGGAGTTGAAATGACACTTCACTACCAATAACTTGACTATATCCTTAATCCATTATACCTAACCATAGCTGTTGCATATGTTAAAAAATTAAAAATAAAGTTGAAGTTTAAGTATTTATTTAAAACTAACAGTCTGTGGTTAAATTAGTTTAACTTTATTTCAGAAACCCAGCTTAACAAAGTTGTGTAGAAAAAAATTTTAGGTACATTCGAAAATTGACATGTATTAGATAAACACATCAATAGAGACTTAGGTGTTGATCATGACAAAGGTGCAAAAGATCCCAAAATAAATCTCTCAAACAATTTGAACCTCATACAAAGGATCTGATCAACTCATGGAGCAATTCTATTTCCAGGTTTCTAATTGAAAATGGAAAGCGGGAAGAGGCGCCATGCCCTGTTTGCGCATTAGGCTTTGTCCTTTGTACAGTGCTTCCAGACACCATTCAGAGACTCAATATCTCTGAAGACAGAGTGGGTATTTTTAGACATATTTGATAGATGAAATAAACAGAGAGGCTGACTGAAGATTCCACACCTAATAAATGCCAAAGGTGGGAAGACAGACTCTGAATTCAGGTCTTCTGACAATCTGCTTCCCTGCTTTTCTGCCTAAAAAGGAAATGGCAAACATTTACCAAACTAAGCCACAAAGTGCTATGTGGGATACACTCAAACAGCTCAAAAATAATGTTCTCCTTTCCCTAAAATATTACATGTTGAGGCTCCAAAGTTTCTATAGATCATAAGATACAGCATATAATTTATGACAACTATAAATGATTGCTGAGCCAAAGGACTTTGGTAAGGAACTTAGAACATTGGGCTCAGCCCGATGCTAATCCACAGGAAGACTGCTAGACATCCACGCAGAACCACATAGGAATCATTATTTTCCTCCCAAACTCTGCTCCTTCTCTTTGTGTTTCCAAGGTCGGTGACTAGTGTTAGCATCTACCCAGACACATCAGAGTCCTTAACTCCACCACTTCCTTCACCCCCAAAACCTATCTGTGAGCAGGGCCCAGGACTTCTACCTCTGTCTCTCTTGTCTGACTCCCTCGCTCCGTCTCTGCCCCATGACCTTAATCCAAAGCACCATCATTCAGCACCTGCCTTACTACCACCACCCGTCTCCTGCTGGTCTCCCTATCTCCTGGGTGGCTCCCTACACATCCATTCTCCAAAATGCCAGGGTAAACTGGTCAAAATGCCAACTCGATCACAATATCTACTGCTTAGAATCTTTCAACGACTTCCCACTGCCCTCAGGGTAAAAAAAACCCTCACAGAGCCTCAAGGTCCTTTAGGACTGGCCCACTGCCCACTTCTCTAAGTTTTCTCTCTTGCCTCTCTCCTCCCAAAGACTGTCTGCCCAAAGTTCCTGAATGCTCTGACTTTCCTCAAGGTCTTCACCCAAGTGTTCCCTCTGGTGGAAAACTCCCCTGTCCTCCAGCCCCCCTCACCTGCCCACTTCTCATTCATCAATGCAGTTTGCAGAGAGGTCACAGGCGTTCCAATCCCGGGGCTCCGCCCCTTGCTAGCCATGCACCTTCAGACAAACCGCTTGATCTCTCTATTACCTTAGCTTTCTTTCAGTAAAATGGGGATGGGACTTACCTCACTGGAGTACGTTGGGGATAATGAACTCACTGAGGCACTGAGAAGAGTATCTGGTACACGGTAAGCTTTTTAACAAACACTCTGTCTTATTACTATTGTCAACATCATCGTCACCTTCCTTCTACTTCTTCTCTTCCACACCCTGCATTAAATGTGACTTCTTCCAGAAAACTTTTAAACCCCTGAAGAGGTGCCCCCACAGCTGGCTCCCACCAAGCTTTTTGGAGCTGTTTATGTAATGATCTGTGTCCTCTACTAGAACACAGAAGGCAGAAACCCAGGCTTTCTTGCTCACAGCTAATTTCCAGACCCAGTGCTGTATGCCTAGCACACAGTCAGCATGTAACGAATATTCACCTGCTGAATGAATGAAAAACCCAATTCCACTGTTTAATCACTACAGAAGTCACCCAAACAGCCAACTAAAATTGAAATTCCTTCTGGTTAAACCGAAGCCCATTTTGCTTTCTTCTCCATCACTGGGGGACTTTAATTTTTTTTTTTTTTTTTTTTTAAGAAAAAGAACATCTTCAGTCTATTGGGCCAGTAAATATGACATATTAATTTCACAACAAGGATAATTTTTTTTAAAACCCACCTATAAAGAAAGAAAGCAGACTTCAAATGTTCTTGTCTACAAATGTAATAAATATAAATTAAGAAATGGGGCCACTAAAAAAAAAAAACATCGCAAATGGAAAATAAGAGCATACTAGTCTCTCAATTCCTTATAGGGAAGCTTCCAAAGTCTTCAGCTATTCTTCCTATGGTCTTACCGAAAGTAAAGTAAAATCTCCATTATTTGTATCTACCAAAAACCATTCTTATTGACCCCCCCCCCCACCCTCACCCCGATCTCCAAATAGGAAAGATTGGGAAACACTGTGTGTACTGCTTGTGGTTGTCACTGCATAGCAACACAGAGAAGTTTCAAGTTTTCTCTTTTTTTTTTCCTAATCTATTTCAAATGCACAAACAGAACTAGCCTAAAATAGAATCTCTATTTAACTGTCAAAATTATATGTAAATATTTAGTACAGAAATCACTGGAAGTTTTAACACTGTTATAAACCAAGCCCTGCTACCAAGAATAGCCATCTGGCTAAAAAAGCCTGCATGTATAGTCATTCACTGCCTCCTTCTAGGGCTAGCCTGACCCCAGCCCAGTGTTTCTCAAAATACATGAGCTTAAGAATCAACTTAATTTGTTAAAAACATATTTTCCCATGTTCTTTTCTTAGAGAGTTTGATTGAGGCTGCAGTGATGACCTAGACTCTCTGTTTTTAGCAAGCACATCCAACTGATTCTTATGTCCCATGGACATTGTCAGGGCATAAATAGACCCTTCACTTTCAGACAACATTTGAGGCAGTCTCCAACGTCTAAGCCCTTGGACAGGTACTGCAAACTGCCTTAAAATCACCCTTATCAGGAGCTTTGGCAGGAAATTTGGCAGGAGCCTGCAGTCAGAAAACCCAGACTCAATTTCTTCTGTCACTTACTGGCTGTGTAACCCTTACACCAGTCACTGCAGCTCCCTCTGGTCCTGGTATATTACTGGAAATAGTAAGTACAGGGTGGTTGTGGAAATCATTTGATAATACTTGCAAAAGCAATTTGTAAATTAAGATGTCATCATCACGGTAAAATTTCATTAATTCAGCCTCCTCTAATTCAGAATGTGCGAACGTCATTGTCCAAGCCGCTATGTTTTTCCACATTATCTATAAAGAGACCATCCCCTCCTTACTCATGACAGGCAGTGACAGGTATTGGAACCTACAGAGAAGCAGCTGCTCCCCATTCCACAGCCAGATCATTAGACTGGATGTGCAAGATGAGGGGAGCTTGTTTATGTGACAAGATGGGAGTTTCAGCGATCATGAAAGCAAGCTTGGCCATATTTCTACTGGAAGTGAGCTTGGTGGTGAGCAGTTACTGCCAGGCATTACAGCAAAACCAATCTGGAGAGAGAGTTTTCCACATACCAGGAAGGTTAAGGGAACTTTAAAACTGGCATTTCAGGACTTCCCTGGTGGCGCAGTGGATAAGGCTCCAAGCTCCCATTGCACGGGGTTTGGGTTTGATCCCTGGCCAGATCCCACATGCATGCCGCAACTAAGAGTTCGCGTGCCACAACTAAGGAGCCAGCCTGCCGCAACTAAGACCCTGTGCAACCAAATAAATAAATATTAAAACTGGCATTTCAACTTCTAAAGGATATTGTACCCTTCCCTGGCCACCTTGAGGAGTACATCCTAAAAATTATACAATATTTTCTTGGCAATTTAGTGTCATCAACATCATCTGTAGTTACAGCTACAGGTGCAGCCAAGACTATAGATAAGAGAGATTGGCTCGACTCACTTGGCTTGTAGCACTGTATACAGTGAAGAAGTCCCCCAGTCTTAACATCCATGTAGGAGTGTACCAAGAGCAGGGCATAATGGTACCCTCATGGCTGCAGAGACATGTGGCATTTCTTCAGGAGCTCAGGCTCTGGTACAGAGAGGGCTTTTCGCCCCATACCAGTTGTGAAAACGTGATGAAGTCCAGTTCTGCCAGCACCTTTACTGTTACCATTCATCGCCTCTGCTTGTCCTCCTCACCAGTTTTCCTCTCTTAATTCATCCCTGACAAATCTTTTCTATTCTGCCGTCAGTCTGCTGCTCAACACTCCTACCACTGCTTTTAAATCAACCCACCACCGATGCATTCCCCGTTTTCTGCTCTTTGCCACTGACCCTCTTGCCTAGACATTCTCTAACTGGATGCATGAACTTGAGCAAGTCATTACCTTTTTCAGCTTTGTTCCTTAATAGTTTAACTGAAGAGGTCATCAACAGCCTTTCCAGTTTTGTTATTCTATCATTGCCTTCTAATGATTTTTCAGTTTTCTCAGGTTTCTCACAAAATGGCTGGCTAAACTTTTGTAGATTATCAGTCAAATGCAGTATTCATTTCTTTCCATGACGCAAACAACGCATATACTCAATGCTCTGTGGTTAACTTTCTAGCAGTTATTAAGTATATACATTGACCATTCAATGCCTTTACTACTGAAGAGATTTTCCAGGAAATTCAGTTCAATGTCCCCCAAAAGTCTGAAGGCTCTAGAAGGCATGGGTTCATTTTATCAGGCCTTTAAAATAACAAAACTACATTCTCGTCAACGCATCCTAGAATTCAGTTTTTTCACTCATTCATCTCAGCCTTACCAATTAGCAAGGTTTTACTGAAACTTTCATTGGAAAAGTCTTTCTTACTAAAAGAAAGGCTACTTGCAACGATTTTATAAAGACTTGAGGATGAATAATATTACCAAAAATCCATTAATACAGAAATGTTTATTAAATCTGGCACAGTGGTTCGCCTCCTACAGCAAGCTCCTAACACCTGTATGAAGGAAGATGAGCATATTACCGATGCTACACAAAGATACCTCTCTGCTCCACTGCCTTTCACACTTTCAAAACTGTTATCCCAGCTCTGCTATAATAATTCCATAACCAGTCTTTGTCTAGTCAGCCTGGGTTTAAATTTAATCTAGATTTTTAGGTGTCACTTGAGATTTTAAAATAAAGAGGAAAAAAGGTGTACAAATTACTTTGCAAAACATAACCAAAAAAATACAAAACCAAAAGCAAAACACCCCACCCCCATCAAAATATAACTCAAAGAAAATATAGTCATTCACTATGTTATTTATTGTGTACTCTCGAGGGGCTTATAGTTTAGAACAAAGTCATGCACGCACACACAGGCGCGCGCCTGCACACACACACACACACACACACACACACACACAAAACTAAAAGGTAAAGTGTGGAAAAGCTCACAAAAAAGAACAAAACAAGCACTATCAGGAGTTCCAAAAGTACATGATGGCTTCCATCTGGGCAGCTGCACAGAAACACTCAGAATCGGACTCTGAAAAGTAGGCTGAATTTCATAAACAGGAGTAAGGAAGAGTGAACAACAGAAGAAAGAACACTCCAGGTAGAGTGAGATCAGCATGCAACACTGAAACTACTGAAGGTCTCTGCACAAGCAAAAAGCTATAGAAGCAGAAAGAAGCAGGTAGGTCTGCAAGAGAGAATAACCAAAGGCCAAGGCAGCAAGGCCAAGCATGTTCAAGGAAGAAGGGAATGTGGGTAGGAGGGAAGGAGGGAGGGAGGGAGGGAGGGAGAGAGAGGAGACATGGGCAGAGAGGAGATCATAGATAAAAGAAGGCAGGAGGCAGGTGGTCAAAAGCCTTGTCAACCACAGGAAGAGTTTTGGGTTCTCATCTAAACAGGATGAGATGGGAGACTGGGATTGACACATATACACTATTGATACTATGTATAAAATAAACAACTAATGAGAACATACTGTATAGTATAGGAAACTCTACTTAATGCGCTGCGGCGACTGTGGCGACCTAAATGGGAAGGAAATCCAAAAAAGACAGGATATATGTATATATATAGCTGATTCGTTTTGCTGTACTGCAGAAAGTAACACAACTTTGTAAAGCAACTATATTCCAATAAAAATTAATTTAAAAAAATAAACAGGATGAGGATCACATGATCTGCCTAGTGCTTTTCAAGGATCACTGGCTGCTCTGGAAGAATCAATTATAGGGGAGCCAAGGCGGAATCAGAGAGACAGCAGGCTGTTATATCTAGGCAAGAGATTTTGGTGGCTTACACCAGAGTGGTAGAAGCTGGATTCTGGATATTCTGAAGTTTAAGTCAGTAAGGTTTCCTAATAGACTGTATGTCGGTGAGAAAAGAAGAGCTGAAGATGACCAAAGGTCCTTACAAATGTAACTGAAAAGTTGCATAGAACCAGATTTTTCTAAGTCCATCATATCTTAGGTTCACTAATGGGAACCATATTTCAAGGAACCACTTAGTAAATCTTTTCACAAAGCAAGGAGTTCTCCTGCAGTAGCATGAATCACCTCCTAATGGGTCTATCCACAACTTCAGATTTCCAATAGTTTATCTAAGTGAACTACATTATTTCTTGGTTTCAACAATCCCTTTTCATCAAATAAGAGCAATGTGTACAAATAAAGATGTCTTAAATCCATGTTACTTGGTATCCATAAAAACACACAGAAGGTCACATGAGAACCTCATTTACATCTCATTTCATTGTCATAATAATCCTGAAAAGTATCAGCCCCACTTAATAGATGACGGAAGTTATGCTCAGGGGTTAGCAATCTTTGCCCTAACAGCTCAGTAAGTAATAAAGCTACCCTTGCTGCACTGACCCCAAAGCCAATCTTGCTGTTAGTGCTACTGTTCCCCAATGTTATACTCTTGAGAGGCAGGAATTATTCAAAATCTGTAGTTTTCTAGTCTTTCCTCCCTTCCCCCAATGACTAGATCATGATTAAAAAGAAAGAACTTCACTTAATAGTGGTAAGGATAGCTTTTCAGAAACTGGATAGTCTCCCTGGAATTGCCAATTAGAGACCAGGCAAACGCGTTCTTTCACCAGACAAAATGAATAAGAAAACAAAGCATTCCCTCTGAGGCAGATGTGTGGCAGCCTTCTCAACTATCACACCACTAGGGAGTGGCCTCGAGAAAGCAATAACAGTTTCAGGGTTCACTCAACAACATTATCATCCAGTCCCTGGTTAAGAGCAGAACTTCCCACACCACAGTGATTAGATTTTCCCCCGGAGAGAAACCGTCTTTGAAAGATAACCAGAAAGTGCACAAAAATGGCCTCCCTCACTATAGATATGAATTTGCATTTTTTATTGGAATATAATTGCTTTATACTCTTGTACCAGTTTTTTGAATTTGCATTTTTAAGGCAATTTTAACTGAGAGTATCTGAATAATTTACACTGGTGTATCTCTGTGGCGCTGCAACAGCTTCAGGAAGATCTCAGAAGCAAAAACTTCTGTTTAAAGTAGCAACTCAGCACTACCCTTCCGCTTAAAATCCCCAGGACTGTTTTCCCTGTTCTTAAACAGCCCTGCTCGCTGGCCCCTGTACCCCTCTCTACTCCCATCTTACATCATGCCTACCCTTTCTGGCTCCAGGTGCTCGTACTTTGTTTTAAGGGAACCCTGCTCTTTCCCACCTCAGGAGCCTAGCACCTGCTGCTCCCTCTGCTCTGTCTGCTACTCTTCACTTCCCTTCAGATCTCAGCTCAGTCAGCTCTCTGACCTTTGTTCACTAGTTCCCACAGAACCAAGCGTATCTGCTTTCCACCATGTAACAGGGCAGTCTGTTCCTGATTCCTGTTTGCCAACCCGCTGGTCTGTTACCAGGTCCATGGCCAGTGCTCAGGAGGATCTAGGCAGTGCACAAATGAGCAGTTTTGGATCACACTCTCCACCAAGACAGTGAAGACTTCACTTCACCCTCGCTGCCTCTCTTGCTATCTATCCCCCGGAAGGCAGAGATACAAACTGCCATAATAATTTAATATTTTTATTTTCATGAAAGATGAACAGGAGAGCAATGGAACAGAGGATCTGTGCTACAGACTGAATTCATATGCTAGAGACAAAATGTATATGTTGAAATCCTAACCCCCTCAATGTGATGGTGTTAGGAGGTGGGGGTCTTTGGGAGGTGATTAGGTCATGAGGGCAGAGCCCTAATAAATGGCATCAGTGTCCTTATAAGAGACCCCAGAGAGTTCCCTGGCCCCTTCTGTCACGTGAAGACAGAACAAGACTGCTATGTATAAACCAGGAAGCAGTTCCTCATCAGACACCGAATCTGCCAGCACCTTGATCTCACTTCCCAGCCTCCAGAACTGAGACATGTTTGGTGTTTAAGCCACCTAGTGTATAGTATTTTTGTTATAGCAGCCCAAATGAACTAAGACACACTATTAAATAAAACTTCTTTTAACTTATCCTTATCTACAGATGGCTTTAAAGGCAATGGAACTGATATACTCAAATCCACTTACCCGTGTATTCTGCTCAATAACTATTCAATAAATCTTTCAACAATTTTTTTCTGAAACTGAAAGGAATTATCCTCAACCAACAAAAACAAACATAAAATTAGTTTTGAAGCTCAGCATTCTCCATGGCAGTAGCAAAGGTTATCTGTTTTCTGAAGATGCAGTCACCCAGCTATTAACTTTTCCTCACTAAGCCTTATCTTGTCAATACACTTAAGTGATTGGTATATAATGCTACTAAGGCTAATATTACTAATAACAAAAAGTTATTAAGCATTTCTATGCTAGGCACCACACCATCTGTTTTACATAGAATAAGTATTCTCATTTACCCTTCACAACAATCCTATGAAACAGGCCCCAATATTATCCCCATTTTGCAGATGAGGAAAGTGAGGCTCACAGATGTTTACTACCTTACTCAACATTACACTCTATCAAGTAGAGGAGCTAGAATCCAAGTCTAGCTTTGAGTCTCCGAGATCTCAGGTTTGACCCTTAAATAGGAAACTTTAATATTACACTGAAAGGAAGAATAGAAAAAAAAAAAAAAATAGAAGGAAGCAGGAGACAATGGAGGCTGGTGTGAGGTTGGAGGGAAAAGATATTCTAGCTCAAAGAACAGAGGCTGAATTTCTAATTCCAAGAAACCATCTTCCTTGGTTTTTCCCTCCAAATATGAGCAGGACATGCTTTTAGGTCCAATCCTCCAGCTGCATCTGCTTCCTCTTACACAGCTTTAGCCCTAGTGCTTTAAGCTTGCCCTGTTAACTCCAGTCTGGAGACCTTGTCCCATTTAGGCCTATGGACTCCCTCTTCAGAGGTGAAGTGCAGAATGAATAAATATCTTCAAGAACTTTTATGACTAAGTTCATCTGTTTCCCTGCCCGCCGCCACCTGCGCTGCTTTAAAAAAAAAAAACAACAACAAAAAAAAACAACAAAAAAAAACAGCGCTACTGTGATCAGTATCAAGGACAAGCTCATCAGGAGGAACAGGTTTACTAGAGCTTCGTGAACGTCAACGGGGAGCATACTACACTTACTGAGCTGGACCTCCAGAGAGTCACTGAAGCCATTTGAGAATGCCAGTGATAAACAGAAAACAGCACTCAAGGTCAGGTCCTGCCATACTGATGACAGTCAAACTCTTCACACTGTTAAGCACCTGGAGTGCCTTTCCAATGTATTCCCATGCAACAAGATTCATGGTTACAAATGTGAAGAAAATTCCAAGCTACTTGATTCTAAAATGTCCTACCTATCCTGCAATGCTTCCAGAAATACCAAGCATGTCCAAATTTGAAAGTGTGCCTTAAGTCAAAAAGCAATAGGAATACGCTCTCAAGTACCCATCTAGTCTGTAAGCCAATAACCAGTACACACCGTGTAGATGTTGCATAATGGACAGCTTGGCTCCAAATCCTGATTCTGTAACTCACCAGCTATGAAACCGCAGATGAAAAGTCATTAACCTAAGCCCGTTTCCTCCGCTGTACACTGGGGATATGGGAGCAAAGCTCAAAGAGAAGTTAAAGATAATCTCTGTGAAGTGCCTGGAACACGTCAAGTATTCAACAAATGACAGTTATTAGTATTTCATCTGGACTTGCCAAATTAAAGAATTAACATTTCATAATATATATGTACATGCATAATCATGGGATACCTCAAAACCTAGTTGAAAAAAGGGACCTATTGTCAGTGGGCCCTGCTCACTCAAGTAGCCTTCAACAATCGCAGGTAACTAGACCAATCCTGCACGGCTGTCAATGCCAAAACAGAAATTACCTATCACACCTGATTTTGAGGATCCTTTGATTCTTGGAGCTTGGCTAAGTAGAGCCAGCTTTGATAAATGGCTTTTCCACAGAATTCCACCACCCCATACCCTTAAGTTCTCACTGTCCACTGAATTAGGATAACCTTGGAATACTACAGAGCCAAACGAATTCCATCAGCTGTGGAAAATCTCAGGATCTACTAATGCAGATGTGCAGAGGGCAAAGTACAGAGGTGAAGACCCTCTGCCAAATCTCACTCACTCCACACAATGGAATAGTATTCAGCAATAAAAAAGAAATGAAACACCAAAACATGCCACAACATGAACCTTGAAAACACTGTGCTAAATCAAAGAAGCCAGTCACCAAAAACTTCACATTGTCCCATTCCATTTATATGAAATATCCAGAAAAGGGGAATGTATGTAGACAGACAGTAGGTTAGCGGTTCACTAGGGCTGGGGTGAGGGGGTAGAATATGGAGTGACAGCTAATGGGTACAGTGTTTCTTTTAAAGAAGATGAAAATGTTTTAAAACTAGGTCATAATGATGGTCACACAACCCTGTGAATATAACAGAAACCTTAAATTGTACACTTTAAATGGATAAATTGTATGGTATGTGAATTATATCGCAATAAAGCTATTTTAAAAATCTAACTCATTAACTGATTAGTGGACCTTTTATTCTTTGCTGCCTGGAGCAATACCCTCTCCTCTAAAAATTGAGAACCCAGAGTGCTGTCTCGGGTTTAAAGGATAAGATACCATGGCTTTGGAAGTATACTTAACTTGCCTTAGCACCTATCACCTCCACTTCATTTCCAGTGTCGGTCATTTTAGATGAACTCCAAGGATGGAAACTTGCTCAAATAAATGCAAAATGTGTCTACACGCAAACCAAAATCTACCGATTACATTCTCTGTTGCTCCACAACAAGGACTGTTCTCTTCCTTCATTACTTGCTACAGTGACCTTTAAACAACTAGAAGTTCCACTTTCACAGGATCTCTTTGTTCTCTGAAGAGACAAAAAATATCACATGACAATGGCAGGCAAGAGAGCCTTACCTCCTAAATTGGCTAAACCCACCTGCTAGAGACCTGGTGAAATCAGCATAATTCACTTGAGTGGGACTCTTGCTGGAGAGAACTAGGAAAGGGACAACACAGCTCTTGATTAGAAGATGAAAGAGATAAATTAGAGGACGGGCCATGGAATGGATGGTCTTAAAAACCTATATATAGGGTTGGCCAAAGAGTTCGTTTGGGTTTTTCTGTATGATGTTACAAAACCCAGAATGAACTCTTTGGCCAACCCAATACTAGACTAAGGAATCTGTGGCCTGGAATATTTTTAGAGATTGCAAAGCACAATTATATTTTTGGGGATTTCCCAAGTTTTTTGTTTTTTTTAAAGTTTAGAAGAGTTTATATCTGATCAATGCGCCAGTTACTGTGGGAAAAGACAAAAAATGAGGATCCACAGTCCCTGCCTCTCAGATTCTAAAATCTGAGGGGGAGAAATTAAACATACTCACATGCAGAGAACTTAAGAATAACAAGTATAAAAATATACTATCAGCTCAATACACATTACAGAATACCAAAATAATTGGTTATGGAGCGAAAGACATTAAACATCAGTATTAGGAAGTAGGCAGTGCCTCCCTAGTAACACTGAGGCCCCCTAAAACAGAGTTTCCTTATTGATTTTATGATTAATCTCTACCCAAGACTTTATTCCCAGAGTTCCTAGGTGGCGCAGTGGTTAAGAATCCGCCTGCCAATGCAGGGGACACGGGTTCGATCCCCGCTCCAGGAAGATCCCACATGCACGGAGCAACTAAGCCCTTGCACAACTACTAAGCCCGTGCACCACAACTACTGAGCCTACATGCCACAACTACTGAAGCCAGCTCAACAAGAGAAGCCACCATGAGGAGCCCCCGCTCCCCACAACTAGAGAAAGCCCATATGCAGCAATAAAGACCCAAAGCAGCCAATAAATAAATAAAGTTATTTAAAAAAACACAAAAAAATCTTTATTCCCTTTCTGGTCCCCTCTGACCTCAATCCTGTGCTAACGGAACACTAATCAACCAGAGTCAGATGACTAAAACTGCCATAGTCCATAACATCATTCACGTACCAAAACTGCTGTCGTCAATAACATCGTTACCTATAAACTCAGGTTGTTTCTCCAGTGCAAGATGAGCTCACAGACCCCTGAGCCGTGGACACCTGCGCTGAGAATCATAAACAAGAGACACCCTGACTCCCAAAACTATGATTAGGAAATGTCACAGAAACATCCCTAGATGGTGATTAATCTCAACCTCTTTGTTCTTTCCCTTTAAAAAAAAAAACAAACAAACCCTAAACTCAAAGACCAAGTTGGCGTGGATCTGAGACTTGTCTCCCACTCCCCTGGCTTGGTACCCTGCAAATAAACCCTTACTTTGCTGCAAATACCTGCAGCATCCTTCCTCCGGGGCCAAATCTTTTCAATATAAATAATACTTATAAAATGACAATGTCACATCACTTGGCTTTTTACTATGGATTCATATATAGAGGACTTGGTCCATTTGAGTTATTAGCCACTATGGTCAATTTTAGATAGTTAAAAAAAAGTTATTACCATAAGTTTTCGCTTACAAATTACAAAACATTCATCTTGGCATATGATTTTCTAAGGCACTGGAGTCTTGTGCGACTATTTCAAAAGTAACAAGCAAGTTTTCCAAACCTAACAAGCAACACTTTGGGCTTATCAACGGTGAACTTATAATCTTGACTATAATCAAGTTAAGCATTTCACCTGCTTTTTCAGCGACTGAAACACGGTGACTTTTTAAAATATTATTATGTTAATAGCTGCTTCACATATTCCTTCCTACTTGAGATGTTTTCTCTTTTTGTTGCTGTCCCAAAAGGTTAATTTATTATGTTTTTCGTACTAAGTTGTAGAAATGTTTTCGAGTGAATAAAGAATATGGAATAACATTATTTGTGTACCTTATTTGAGACTAGTCTGAAAGCAACCCCTAACCACCCCCAAATTCAATAAAATGCTGTGAGTAAACATTCAATTATAAAACAGCAGAATGAATAATCACGTCGGAGAACGGCATATCACCCGGTTTTTTAAAAAGCTAAAAGGAACAAGAAAACAAGGAAAGGAAATAAAAAAGGCACAAAAAGAAACAAAAGCAAGTGCAAAAGTTTCCTGCACGTTTCCCAACGTCTCCCATCTGACCTTCCCCTTCCACGTTCAAAATCCTCCGACTAGATGAACAAGGGCCGTTTGTTTAGCTCACTCTTTGCAGAAATACTTTTTCCTGCAAATGTCCTTCTCCAGAAAGTATTTCCAATTTCTACAGGAAGAGTTACCGTTTTCCCGCTACTCAGGACTCCAGAACAGTTTGGCAAGGATTTAAAAAAAAAAAAAAAAAAAAGAGAGAGATTTTGTAAATTACACGAACTAGGCCGAATCCAAGGTTCCAAAGAGCAGAAAGACTTCTGAAGTTCTATGTTCCTCTTCCCCCACCCTCGCCCCCCAAAAGGCAACAGAACGCTTTTCACCCCGAGCACAGGGCCAGTCTTCGAGCCAAACACTTGGTTTTAAGAACACTCGCGAGGACCCAGCCAAGGTGGGCAGAGCGTGATGAGGAAACCAGCAGCAAGGCGACCAACTCCGCGAACCCGGAACGGCTCGGAGGGCACAGGCCCCGGAGGGTCCAGGCCAGGTTTCCCGCGCCCACCGAGCAGGGCTTTAGCTTCGCTGAGTGAGGCCAGCCGCGTCCTCGGTATTTAAAGACTCTGCCCGTCTAGGCGAGCCGAGAACGGCTCAGGGGGCGGGGGTCACGCGGGGCGCACGAGCCTCGGGAAGCAGGAGAAGGGGAGCTGGGGGCCCGGAAGGCCAAGCTCGGGGCCCGGCCCGGCGTCGCGCGAGCAGCCGCGGGAGCGAGGGGGCGGGCGGCACCGGATCCCACTCACCTGCCCATTCGCCGAGCCCCGGGCCGACCCTCGCCTCGTGACCCAACCCCCAGGCCCGAAGGGCCGTGAAGAGCGAATACGAGATGCGCAGGGCCAGGTAGGCCACGGTGCCCGCGCCCACCCAGTACAGGAAGCCGGCAGCAGGCAAAGCGCGCTCCATGGCTCCCCTCCGGGCCTCACTCCCTTCGCGAACGGAGGAAGCGAAGGAATTAACCCGGGAAGCAGCGCCTGCAGCTACGGCCGTGAGGTGCGCGCGACGGTCATAGGCGCAGTTCCTGAGCCGCTTTGGGGCTAAACCCCGCCCACGGCACTACATCCGTGCCGCCATTGGCGATCTAGAGGTCCCTCTGCACGTAGTGCGTCAGTCATTGGCTGGCTCTAGTTTCACTGCCCCGCCCACGGCCCCCCTTGCTCTCACCAAGCCGCGTTTCCGTCCTAAAACGGCAGGTCGCTCACCCACCAATCAAATGTCAGTCCCGCACATCGTGTCACCACGCCCCCAGAGTTCCGCCAGGGGGCAGCACGTCTCGCCCCACCGAATCACCCGGACCTCTCATTGGCTGGAGAGATCCTCGCGGCGACTGGAGATGGCGCTCCGATTGGCCAATCAGACCCAGTCTGGCCTGAGCTCAGGTTTAAGGAGGAAGTGGGATCAGAGACGCCGCTAGCGAATGGGAAGGTTGTAGTGAGGAGTGGGTGTGGAGCTGTGGTTTATTTTCACATCTTGACTAAACAATTCTGTATCATTGTTAACGTTGCTGTCCTGGTTCCCGTAAGCTTTTCCGAATAAAGGCCTGCATCTCCTGTTTCTACGCGGTCCCCGCTGCACACCTGCGCTCCCGTTGCACATCCTTACGGAGGGCCTTCTGGATGCCAGGCCTCCCCCCACGCTGAGCACTGCACAGTATAGCTCCCAGAGTCTTGGAGTGCAAGGCAAATAACCATGGAGTCAAATGGCATAAGAGCGATAAAATGAATGAAAGATATATTATGGGAACGCAATTTGATGAACAATTAGATGGTGGTGATGGGGGAAAATTTGAAGTTTATAACTTTATGCTAGCTCTGTTTCTGTAAAAACTGCTTGCTGTGCCACCTTAAGAACAAGATGACCTAGTTATCAACTGTAACCTTAAGATGTTCTGATAAGTATGGAATGTCCTGCTCCTGCTCCAGCAAGTTTCTGTTTGGAAACCCCCCCATCCCCACCCCTTGCATGTAACCCATAGCAAGTCCTGATGCTCTGTAACTGCCCACAACCTATAGTAATTATGTAACCAATCAGTTTGTACCAAACTCAACTAGAGCCTTGTTTAAACCAACCAATCAGTCTGTGCCAATTATAGCTATATGCCTTAACCTGTATAAGGAAACGATTCCCCTGAAATGGGGCCCCAGAATTTTGGAGCATTAGCTCCTCCGGGTCTGCGGGCTCAATAAACCTGAGCTCTCCAACCCTCTGAGTGTGGTGCTTGGTCTCTCGTGGGATCGGTTTTCTGCAACAGTGGAAGGGTTCCATGTTTTATTTTTTTTAATTTTTTAAATTAATTTTATTTATTTGCTTATTTGCTGCATTGGGTCTTCGTCGCTGCGCTGGCTTTCTCTAGTTGTGGCAAGTGGGGGCTACTCATCCTTGCAGTGTGTGGGCCTCTCATCACGGTGGCTTCTTTTGTTGTGGAGTACAGGCTCTAGGCGTGCAGGCATCAGTAGTTGTGGCACATGGGCTCAATAGTTGTGGCTTGCAGGCTCTAGAGTGCAGGCTCGGTAGTTGTGGCTCATGGGCTGAATTTGCTCCATGGCATGTGGGATCTTCTGGGCCCAGGGATTGAACCCATGTCCCCAACATTGGCAGGCAGATTCCTACCCACTGTGCCACCTGAGAAGCCCGGCTCCATGTTTTCACTGGACTTAAAGGACTATAGAGATTTTTCGTTTACTTTCTTTTTGTATTTTTGTTTTTTTGGTGGGGGGTGGGGGGAGTGGCAAGGGGGTACAAAAGTGTACAGTCCAAGTAGAGGTATGAAAACCACCTCAGCAAAATTCCAGAGGAGTAAGACCACAAGGGAAGTTTAAGAAATTGTGTAATGCCATAAAGTGCTTCACACTTTACTTCCCATCAAGAGTTTTTCTTTTTCTGGCAGGTATTTGGGAATCATAATGAAACAGATAGGTGTGGTTGGGGGTGGGGGGGGGGCGGGATTCCAAAGAGCCCAGTCCATTATGTCTCAGCACAGAAAGAATGCAGCAAGAGGCAAAGTGAGAGATAAGAATTGATTTATTAGAATAGGACGCTTGTGAGGCTAACAAGCGGGCGGACAAGAGGGTGCCACGCCGAGAACTTAGTGGGCTACAGTTTTTTAATCAAAGGAAAAGTGGGGAAGGGGAAGGGATCTTCCTTGTCTTTCTTGAGTTGACGTCATGCTTCCAACATCAGCTCCTCCTCCAGGTTGGGCAGGGCAGTTTTTTGTCCCTACATGGTTAAGCCAGGACAGTAAAAAATTATTTCAGGTCTCTGTGCAATGAGCACCTTTCCATAAATTATTGTTTTTTATGTGTGCAGAGAGCATGTCCTAGGGATCATTAACTTACTGAGCTCACTGGGCAGGATGTGGGTCTCATGCCACTGTTGTTTTATTGCTTGGGACCATGTCTCGTGCTTGTGCCACATGGGTGTTGTTGCTAACCAAGCCTGTTTGAATTTGTGGTTAAGCAAACCTGCTTTCTTGAATAATCGTTAGCTTACAGGAGTGTCCCATACTTTTTTCTACTTACAGTCCCTTAGTGGGATTAACTATTTAATCACCTACTTTGTCCCTTTACTCTGTTCCTATCAATATAAGATACCTAAAATTTATTCTTAGCCAGTAGGGGCTGCTGATTCAAGACTTGAGAGTTTCTTAAAGGACGGGACTTAAGGGTAACAATTCTAAGGGTCCACAGTTCAACACATCTTGAAGCTAAAATCATAATTTTATAATATTTACTTTATGAGCCTTATGTCTCCCTGCCCAATCCCCTACCCCCTCCTCTTATAGCATAGATATAGCTGAAACCATGAACCTCAGATTGGGACTTGAACCCACATGGCCAAGACTCCAACTGGGGCAAAATCCAGGGTCTTCCAATTGAGATCACACACCTGGTTTCAGGACTTAATGAAGCTCCATTTCTTTTCTTTCTTTTTTTTTATTTTAAATAAATTTATTTAATCATTTATTTATTGGCTGCTTTGGGTCTTCATTGCTGCACATGGGCTTTCTCTAGTTGTGGAGAGCGGAAGCTACTCTTCATTGCAGTGCGCGGGCTTCTCATTGCAGTGGCTTCTCTTGTTGCAGAGCATGGGCTTAGTTGCTCCACAGCATGTGGTATCCTCCTGGGGCAGGGATCGAACCTGTGTCCCCTGCATTGGCAGGCAGATTCCCAACCACTGCACCACCAGGGAAGTCCAAAGCTCAGTGTCTTGATGTCTCATCACAGAAAGAATTCAGTGAGAGATAAAGTGGTAAGAAGTGGATTTATTTAGAGAGAAACACACTCCACAGACAGAGTGTGGGCCATCTCAGAAGGTGAGAAAAGGCATCAGGGTAGGGGGGTTGTCAGTTTTTGTAAGGGTAGGTAATTTCATAGGCTAATGAGTGGGAAGAGTATTCCAGCTATTTCAGGAAGGGGAGGGGATTTCCAGGAATTGGGCCACGGCCCACTCTGTGATCCTCATGGGCAGCCTTGGAAGCGTCATGGTGCCTGGAAGTCTTGTCTGCCGTTTTGGACCCATTTGGTTCTAATCAGTTTACGTCATATCCTCAGGCTATGTCATTCTTTCAAAGGTTGTGCCCTGCCCCCTTCCCTCCTATTTTATAACCTCTTACATGGGATTATATATTATTTCTCCACTCCCTCTTATAGGATTAATTACTGTTCTTCATAAACTGTCGATAGTCTGACAGAATTCAGCCACATGAGTTGAGCAGGCACCATATTTTGTTTTAATTGAATTTGATATCTTTGGCTGGGGCTGCCTGTCCAATTCAACTTAAGTCTCACCACCCCTCTGCCTCCACCTCACCTTCCTCCTCTCTCTCTTTGCCTACAGTACAGCCCCAAATTTACATATCCCAATTCATCATCGCTCACCAACAAAGGGCCTTCCAGATATTCAATCCCATTCTTCTTAGAATAGGGTGGAAGGAGGGGAAGAGAGTTATATAAACTAAAAATACATGTTTGGTTGCATTTGTATGTATGTATGTATTGTGTGCATATATAGCTCACATGACAATTTATGATTGTTGAGAATACTATGCTGTGACTCCACAGGGCCTAGAACAGTACCTGTGCTACTGACTCCAAGCTTGCTCTGTTCAACGTGCGGCAGGCCAGTGAATCGAAGACGAGGTGTTGAGGCAAGGAATACGACTTTATTCAGAAACCCAGCAAACCGTGAAGATGACAGACTAATGTCTCCTAAAAAACCATCTTATTGGGCTCTGGATGCCAGTTTGTTTTATAGAATCAGAGAGGGAGGGGCTGGGAAGTAAAGTAAAAAGGGTTATCAGTCTTGCAAAACATCTCCTGGAATGACTAGCCTCGCGGGAAGGGATGTGTTCATTTCACAAGTGGGTAGGATTCCCTGAGGCAGGCTGTTGTGTATGATGAAAACAATGAAAAGCAAAGGTTAAAGTCAAAGAAACAGATCCAAAGTGGAGTCCAATTTAGCTCTACACAGTAACACCTGGAATTTAGAGACACTCAAATATCTAACAGATAAGTAGAAGTAAAGATTCATTCATTCAAAAAACACTGTTCTGGGAATTCCCTGGCTGTCCAGTTAAGCACTGGACTCCGTGCTTTCACTGACAAGGGCCAGGGTTCAATTCCTGGTCAAGAAACTAAGATCCTGCAAGCCACCTGGCATGGCCAAATATGTGTATATAAAATACCAGTCCACAATTAGAGCAGAATACTGGTACCAGCAACTGAGCTAGGTACTAGGTGTATAATAGTGAACAGATGGTCAGTTCTTCGTCCTCATCCTATTTTAACATTCAACAGTGGGTGGCCACTGTTTTCCTCCCAGAGGCTCCTTCCCAGAGTCCTTTGCTGACCCTTGCTCTTGATGACCTCTAAATGATGCAATGCCCTTGTGCTCAGACCCCAACTGTCTTTACTTCTCTACATTTTATCTAGTCCCTTGTTTTTTTTGTTTGTTTGTTTTTGTTTGTTTGATCCTGACCACACCACATGCTCAGTTCCCTGACCAAGGATTGAACCTGGGCCACGGCAGTGAAAGCACCGAATCCTAACCACTAGACCACCAGGGAACTCCCATAGTCCTTTGTTTTTAAATATCAACTGTAAGCAGATAACTTCCAAAGTCTCTGGCCAGACCAGAGTGTATGTGTATGTGTGTGTATATATATATATATATATATATACACACACATATCATCTCCACCTGCCTACGCAACATCTCCACTCAGATGTACAATAAGAATAAACATCTCAAACTTAACATGTTCAAAACAGAACTCCACACACACCTCCCTTCTCCTGTTAAAGGCACCACTAAATACCCTCTTATGAAAGCCCAAAATCTAGCGGTCAACCTTGATTTGATTTTGTTCTTTCCATTGCGTTCCCGTATCCAATTCTCCAGCAAGTCTTTTCCATTCTCCCTCCAAAATATATCTTGACAGAGCACTTCCCTAACGTTTGCTACTACCACCCTAATCCAAATGACAAGCGTTTCTTACCTGGAATAAGGCAATAGCCTCCTAACTCGTCTCCCTGAAACCTGTCCTGGGGTTCATTCTCCATGAAGCAGCTAGGATTTTTTTTTAAGTAAATTAGATGTGATTTCTTTTACTTGAATCCCGTCATGGACAGACACTAAGGAAACATCCAACTAATTATATGGTAAAAATTGTAGTAAGTACAAAGAAGAAAAGAACAGGGCTTAATGAAAGGGTAGATGGGGAGAGGAGACTGCCCTGAAAGGCCTTTCGAGGGAAGTGGCATTTGAACTGGGATCTAAGGATAAGCAGAAATTAATCTGGCAAAGAGTGCAGTGAGGTAAAGGAGAGGAAAGAGCAACAAATACCTGTTAATGGTTTTGTTGTGGTTTTGAAGAATACACGTATGTGCCTCTAGCACCTACCACAGCATCTGACATAAAATTAAACAGGCATTAAAAAATAATTGTTGATTTTAGATTGTTTTTTAATAAATAAGGACAGGTACCATAGAAAGGTACTTTCCATTGCTGTTAGAATTCCTATTAAGTATGTTATTTTATTTCAAGGAGTACTGAAGATTGAAACCACCTCATTTTGGTATCCATTCTTTTTCTATAAAATCTGGGCACTATCCATGCAGTTAACAGGAATAATTTTTATTAAAAATGCACACATTTATTCTGATCACCTCAACTTCCTTTTAGGAATATTAATTATTCTATCGGCTAAAAGTAAAAAATAGAGGCAGAGTAATGTGGTACATGCCAGAGTTAAGCCCTTCCTGGTTCAGACAATTACACATTTTTGGAATTGAATGACAATTGTTTGCCCCTGGATAAACTTAATGAACTACTAAAAACACTAATACATACAGAAACTATGGTGGTCTACTCCTATTCAGCAGTATTCTGTATTAAAATTTAATATAGACCATGGTTCCCAGAGACTGGTAGAGCCATACCATTAAACATAAGAAACCATTAAAAGCTCTCCAAAGAGAGAGCAACTATAAAATCTTGGGCTTCGGTGTCAGGGAAATCTGGGACAAGATTCCACTCCTACGGCTTATTAGCTATATGATCTTAGGTGGATTTAGCTGCTAAGCATTCAGAATTCTGCATCCGTAAAATGGGACAATACTATCAAATATTTAAGCAGTGATTGGCACAGAGACATTAAGTGTTCAGTGAGGTTGGTAATACTCTTATCCGCATTTTACAGATGAGGAAAGTGAGACTTAAAATATTTAAGTAACTTTCCTATGGACACATAGAAACTAAGTAGTAGAATTGGGATTTCAATTTAAAAGCTGTGGTTGAGAAAACCATAATCCAAAAGGATACATGCACCCCAATGTTCACTGCAGCACTATTTACAATAGCAAAGACATGGAAGCAACCTAAATGTCCACCAGCAGAGGAACAGATAAAGAAGATGTGGTACACACATACAATGGAATATTACTCAGCCATAAAAAGGAATGAAATTTGGTCATTTGTAGAGACGTGGTTGGACCTAGAGACTGTCACACAGAGTGAAGATAAAAATGAATATCACATATTAATGCATATATGTGGAATCTGAAAAAAATCTGAATATCACATATTAATGCACATATGTGGAATCTGATGATCGTATTTACAAAGCAGAAATAGAGATACAGACAGAGAGAACAAACATATGGATACCAAGGGGGAAAGGCAGGGTGTGGGATGAATTGGGAGATTGGGATTGACATATATACACTATTGATACTATGTATAAAATAGATAACTAATGAGAACCTACAGTATAGCACAGGGAACTCTCCCCGATGCTCTGTGGTGACCTAAGTAAGAAGGAAATCCACAAAAGAGGGGATATATGTATATGTATAGCTGATTCACTTTGCTATACAGGATAAACTAACACAACATTGCAAAGCAACTATACTCCAATAAAAAAATTAAAAAATAAAAAATAAAGATACAAATGAACTTATTTACAAAACAGAAACAGACTTACAGGAATCAGAAGAAACTTATAGTTACCAAAGTGGAAACGTTTTCGAGTCAGGGAGATGGACTAAATCAGGAGCTTGGGATGAACACACACACTACTATGTATAAGATAGATAACCAACAAGGACCTACTGTACAGCACAGGGAATTCTACTCAATATTCTGTGATAACCTCTATGAGAAAAGAATCTAAAAAAGAATGAATATATGTATATGTATAACTGAATTACTTTACTGTACACCTGAAAATAACACAACATTGTAAATCAACTATACTCCAATAAAATTAAAATTAAAAAAGAAATGCATGAAAAAAAAGCTGCGGTTGTGAAATCATTTCTCAATAACTAGATCAGAGAAGGCAGCATTTTAAAAAATGCTTAAGGAAGAACGGAGTAGTCTCTAGAAATTTTTGGTGGTTCCACAAGTAACGTATTCAGACACAACCACATTGGATTTCAGTCTCATTTATTTAAAAGATTTAGATTTCAGAATAATTTTTAATAAGGAAAAAAATGTGAATCAACCAAATTGTATCATATTAATATACCAATATTCCCATTTAATTATAAATTCATTTGCAGTATTTCTGTAAATTGAGTTTCAGGTCATATTTTCATGGTGAAATCAGGAGTAGTTCAATATAATGAAACAAAATTGCATAATTAGAGAATTACACAGAAGCTAGGAATTTTTAAGAATACATTACAACAAAGCTCAATCCTTCATTGGTCTGTATAATAAAACTTACATATTTATAACAGTTCCATCTTCTATCTCATCTTTGTTTAAATGTAGTTCAAAATATTGCACTTAATTACTCCTTTAAGTTCAGTTGAGAAGGTGTTCAATTCTAGGTTAAAAAAGAAATAGTGCCATGATAAATGAACTTTGACCTTAGAAATCAGGAGGTTTCCAAAAAGTAAAAATTTATTTCTTTAACAAACAATATTACCATAAGACATGAGCATTAACATTTACATGCTTCAGTATTGCATTATCATTTTCAAAGTGACTTCACGTGCATTATCCACTCAAATATTATGTTATCACTCTTATTTTTTCAACAAGGAAACAAAGTCTTTGAGATGAACTTCTTGTCTAAGAACCACTCTGGTGCCGTAGGCCTGTTTCTAGAACCAAGGTGTCTGCACTAAAAACCCAGGGCTCTATTCTACTTTCTCACCTACTTTACAAGAGAACTTTAAAGCTCACATTTCATACAACCTTCTGTAAACATATAAAACTAAACCTTTCATTTTGAAACAAATAATTGAAAAACTATACACTTAGTATTTTATTTTTTTAGCTTCAAAAGCTCACAGAAGTATATAAAAAGTATCCCACCTCATTTCCTACTACCACTAATTGCAGCTGGCAATCTGGAATGCATTCTTCCATCTCCTTTTCTGTGTAAGTATAAAGCAACATACATACTTTCTGTCACTCTTTTTTCTAGTTTTACTGAGCTATAATTGATATGTAACAATGTAGTGGTTTAAGGTGACAATAAAATGATTTAATAGACGTATATATGGTGAAATGATCACCACAATAAGTTTAGTTAACATTTTTTTAAGTGAAAAAACCGTGAGGAGGTAGCCAAGCAGGTGGAGTAGGAAGACCCTGAACTTACCTCTTACCAAGGACACACCAAAATTACAGCTACTTACAGAGCAACAATCTATTTGAATGACCTGAATATTAGCAGAAAAGATTTTTCACAACTAAAGACAACAAGAAGGAACCACAATGAGACAGGAGGAGGAACGGAGATATAGTACAGTCAAGGCCCACGCACCACAAATGGGAGAAATATCACAGCCATGGAGGTCCTTCCGCGAAGCAAGGGGCCCAACCACCACGTTGGGCTCCCCACCCCAGAGGTCACGCACCTCCTGCACCAGGAAAATGAGCCTCTGGAACATCCGGTTTTGAGGACCAGCAGGGCTTATCTTTGGGAGAGCCAGGAAGCTGTAGGAAACAGAGTGTCTGTTCTTAAGAGCGTGCACGAAATCTCACAGGCCCCAAGTCCAAGAACAGAAGCAGTAGTTTGAAAAGAGCCTGGGTCAGACCCACTGGCTGATCTTGGAGAGCCTCTGGGAGAGGCAGGCGTGGCAGCCATCCAGGGGAGCTCATTCTTCCACAATTACACTGGAGCTGACAAGTGCCATTTTGTAATCCTCCATCTAGTCCATTCGCACCAGGCACCTGGCCCCACCCCCACCAGCAGAAGCAGCCCCAGTAACCCCTGGGCCACACAGACAGCCTCAAGGGAAGATTACCCCACGCTCCAGCAAGCGCACATCCACTGCAGGAGGCACGGCCCGGCAGCCAGTCAGGTTGGAGACCAGCCCCACATAGCAGAGAGCCCACAGTAGCAGCCCCCCCACGACAAAAGGATGCACACAGCTCATAGAGGGGCACCCCTGAGCATGTAGCTCTGATGACCAACGAGGAGCACGTTGCTGAGCCCCGCAGAGCTACACACAAAAGAATTAACCTGCACTACTTTCTCACACCATAACAACCCCAAATGGCTTAAAGACGTACAGGGAAGGCCTGAAAGTGAGAAAGGAGGGGAGGGGGCAGGACACAACCATTAGCTGTTGAGGATACAACAAAAACTGGTTGAAACCTACTAGGCCTAAGATGGTGGGAGGTTCAACTTCCAGTAGACCTTGAGCCTCCTTATACGCTCATTCACGAGCATGCAGATGACACACCCACAGGCGCCATGATAGGCCTGAGGCTGACCATAAAAGGCCGAAAGCAGGGAATGGCCCAATTCCTGGAAATCCCGCCCCTCCCCCAAAACAGTTGGAATAATCCTCCCACTTGTTAGCCTATGAAACTACCAGCCCATAAAAACCAACCACCCCATATTTGGGGGCCCCTCTCACCTTCTGAGGCAGACCGCATTCTGCCTATGGAATGTGTATCTCTCTAAATAAACTTGCTTTCACTTTACTATGGCTCGCTCTTGAAATCTTCTCTGTGCAAAGCCAAGGACCCTCACTTAGTGGCCCATCCCAGGAACTCGCCCAAGACCCAGGACATGACCATCCTCTTGTGCCCCATGTCCCTGCAACAAAACCATAAAAATTCTAGAAGAAAACATAGGCCGTATGTTCTTTCACATCAGTCTTAGTAATACTTTTTTGGGTATGTGACCTCAGGCATGGGAAACGAAAGCAAAAGTAAACAAATGGGACTGTATCAAACTAAAATGTTTTTGCACAGCAAGGGAAATTATCAAAAACAAAAAGGCTGCCTATTGAATGGGAGAAGATATTTGCAAACGGTATGTCCGATAAGGGATTAATATCCAAAGTATATAAAGAACTCATACAACTCAACATCAAGAAAAACAAACAACCTGCTTAAAAAATGGGCAGAGGACCTAAATAGACATTTTTTCCAAAGTAGACATACGGTGGCCAACAGGCACAAGAACAGATGCTCAACATCACTAATCATCAGGGAAAGGAATGCAAATCAAAATCACAATGAGCTATCACCTCTCACCTGTCAGAATGGCTATTGGAAAAAGACAACAAATAACAAGTGTTGGTGAGAATGTGGAGAAAAGGGAGGCCTCACGCACTGTTGGTGAGATTATAAATTGGTGCCGCCAGTATGGTAAACAGTATGGAGGTTCCTCAAAAAACTAAAACCAATTACCATATGATCCACCAATTCCATTCCTGGGTATTTATCTGAAGAAAATGAAAACATTAATTCAAAAAGATATGGGATTTCCTAGGTGGCACAGTGGTTGAGAAATTGCCTGCCAATGCAGGGGACACGGGTTCGATCCCTGGGCCGGGAAGATCCCACATGCCTCGGAGCAACTAAGCCCATGCGCCACAACTATTAAGACTGTGCTCTAGAGCCCATGAGTCACAACTTTTGAGCCCATGTGCCATAACTACTGAAGCCCACATGCCTAGAGCCCGTGCTCTGCAACAAGAAAAGCCACCAGAATGAGGAGCCCATGCACCACAAGGAAGAGTAGCCCCCACTCGCCGCAACTAGAGTAAGCGCACGCACAGCAACAAAGACCCAACACAGCCAATAAATAAATAAATGAATAAATTTATTTTAAAAAAAAAGATATATGAATACCAATGTTCATTGCAGCATTATTTGCAATAGCCAAGATATGGAACCTAAGTGCCCATTGATAGATGAATGGATAAAGAAGATGTGATATATAGATATAGAGATAGATATAGACAAATATATAGATATATAAGGAATATTATTCACCCATAAAAATAATGAAATCTTGCCATTTGCAACAACATGAGTGAATCTAGAGGGTATTATGCTAAGTAAAATAAGTCAGACAGAGAAAAACAAATACGTATGATATCACTTAAATGTGGAATCTAAAAAACAAAACAAACAAAACAAAATGAAAACAAGACTCATAGATACAGAGAACAAATGGGTGTTTGCCAGAGGAGTGGGTGGTGGGATGGATGAAACAGGTGAAAGGCGTTAAGAGGTACAAATCTCCAGTTATAAAATGAATAAGCCAGAGGTATATAATACATAGCATAAGGAATATGGTCAATAATGTTGTAATAATTTTGTGTGGGGACAGATGGTTACTAGACGTATTGGGATGATCATTTCAAAATGTGTGCAATTGGCAAATCACTATGTAGTTCACATAAAATGAATATAACTTTGTATATCAATAAATATTTTGTATATTTCAATTAAAAAAGGGGAAAAAAAGGAAAAACTGTGATCATACAAACATAAGCCAACCACTTTCTTTCTCCACTCAACATACCATTAAAAAGATGCAGTGAAATTTTAACATATCAGGGTTGCACATTACTGGGTTTATTTCACCAGCACATCTATTAATCATTCCAACAATCTTACCCACAATATTCTTACGCTTAAAAAAAGATTAGTGCCGTGACGAACACATCAGTTTAAAATGAAGTGAAAGGGAAAGTAAACAATATACTTTGCCAAAATCACACTGCCAGCCAAAAATAACAAAACTTCAGGATGGTTTTGCAAGCAAACTGAAGCAAAGAAAGTGAGGGAATTTCAGGTGAAGTTTTCCTTCACCTAAATGCTTCTTTTAGCAGTGGACTCAAGATTTACCATCTTTATTCATATTTTTTTTCTAAAATCTCTAGCTACTTTAATTTCTATTACTTTTGCCTGGTTCTTTTCTTTCTTCCCTTCGTTATATTTGTAAATATATGTGATACATACAAAAGATTCTGTGAAATACATGTTAGTTATAAATCATAATATTATAAAAAAAAAAAAAAACAATTCAAGAACCAAAGACTCAAGAACCTACCCTTTCCTATCCTTCAGAGGTAAGCACATTCCTGAATGTTGTGTCATTCTACTGTTTTTATACATAAATATTTTAAAAATACACATACACATAAATACTTTATCACAAATTTATATGACATAGTAATACATTGTTTAGTTTTGCTTGTTTTTGAGATCTGTTAAAAACCATAGTGTAAATGGCTGCTGGGATATACAACCCAGGTACCCACTGCAGGACCAAGACATCCATTTGAGGAGAGTGCTAATTGCTGAGGGCTCACAGCTGTGTCCCTCTGTGGGCCTTATCCTTCGCCAAAGGGAGCTTCTTTGTCCCCTCTGTGGACAGCCTGAATCCAGTGTCTGGTTAATGCAAAAACACAGAAGTCTGGCCCACGTATCTCAATTACAGACATCTCTGAAGGGCCATCCTAGCTTCAGAGCTCCCTGCGGGATTGGCTGAGGCCTCTATTACGGCTGCATTGAAGCTCAACTTCTCTCTTGGCTTAAACCTGCTCCCCTCATTCCCTTACTGATGTTGTTCCCCAGAGTACTCCATAAATAAGTCCCCTGCAAGCAAATCTGTCTCAGAGTATGTTTCCTGGGAAACCTAACTGTTGTACGTTGAACTATGTTCCCACAAAAGATATGTTGAAGTCCCTGGGATCTATGAATGGTCCCAATGGTCACCCATGAATGTGACCTTCTTTGCAAGTAAGGTATTTGCAGATGTAATCAGGTTAAGATGAGGTCGTGCAGGATTAGAGTGGGCCTGAAATCCAGTGACGGTCCTTACGAAGAGTGGGAGATTTGAAACACACAGAAAGACAGAGGAAAGAAGGCCATGTGAAGGAGAGAACGTAGTGAGCAGCTACAAGCCAAAGAATGCTAAGGGTTGTTGACAACCCCAGAAGCGAGGAAGACGGCTCTTCACTAGAGCCTTCAGAGTGAGCATGGCCCTGCCAAGACCTTGATTTAGGACTTTTAGCCGCCAGAACTGTGAACCAACAAACTTCTGTTCTTTAAATCTACCAGTTTTTGTCAATTTGTTACAGCAGCCCAAGGAAACTCATACATAGACTTAAGACCTACATTTGGGTAGTCTTCTCGGACTTGCTCTTTTTACTGGACATCGTGCTTCCAAGAATTATTCACGTTGTTTACTGCAGCTGTAGCTCTCCATTGTTTTCCTTAATATCAATGGCAACATCTCATCAGAGACATGGTAATAATACATATGTGAAAAATGTTATTCTTTCTAAAATGATTATACCTCTGACGGTACAGTCTTTGTTCCTTTATTTCACATTGCTTGAGAAAAAATTCTACATAAATTTTAAAATTATTTACATATTTATCTTTGTATGTGTATGTATGTGTTAGGCAGAATAATGACCCTCCCCCCAAAGATATTCACATCCTAACCCCTGGAATCTGTGAATATTATGTGACAACATATTATGATGATACAATTAAGATAAGGATTTTGAGATGGGGAGATAATTCAGGTGAACCTAATATAATCACCTGGGCTCTTAACATTAGAGCACATTTCCCAGCTTTGGTCAGAATGGGAGATGTGACTATGGAAGAATGGTCAGAGAGATGCAATGATGCTGGCTTTGAAGGTGTAAGAAGGGGTCCACTAGCCAAAGAATGTGGGCAGCCTCTAGAAGCTGAAAAAGGCAAGGAAATGAACTCTTCCCTAGAACTTCCAAAACGAATATTTTGATTGTAGCCCAGTAAGTCCCATGTTGTAATTCTAACTGATAGAACTGTCGCATAATGTGTGTTGCTTAAAGCCACCAGTTTGTAATAATTTGTAATATCGACAATAGAAACTAATGCTGTTTCTGAGTGTGTGTGTGTGTGTGTGTGTGTGTGCACGCACGTGCATGTGTCTGCATGTCTGTGTATGCGTCCTAAAGAAGCATACCTGGCTCTGACCCCTGCCCTCCTCTCTTGTTCACTACACTCAAGCGATAAGGGCCTTCTCTATAGCCCTCAAAAGCACAGAGAGCCATGCTACCCAACCCTCCTTTAAGCACCATAAAGTTCTGTTTGTCTTATTCACCAATACAGCCCTGATAAACATATAATAGACTCTCAGTAAGTATTCATTAAATGAATGAGTGAATTATCATTGTAGAAGGAAAAGTGTATAAGTTAGTGGCAGAGAGCAATAACTTCCAGTTGAAAAGTAAAATCAGTCACAATTTTTAAACTATATAGCTCATCTGTTGGTTCTATTTTTCTCTTAAGTTACAACTCATGGATTTTTCCTTTATAAAACCAAGAATTGGAAAGATGCTAAGCTTCATTGACTCGCCTAGCCCAAATCAGTTTGTTTATTATCTGCAAGGGGGAAAGCAAGCTGTTAAAAATACTACACAATTAGTTGGTTACTATTTGTCATGCTTTTGGGGCTCACCTGGTAAGTCTACCAACTCCATTGTCACCTCTTACTCAAGAGTGATTGGATCTTAGGAATACCACCATTCCACAGCTCAGAAGGAGAGAAGGGAGCCCAGGCTGGGTGTGGGCAGTGATTCTTCTCCCCACTGCATGATTTGATAAGAGAATCTCTTCTTTGAGGGGTAGGGTGAGTGGAGTGGGAAGAAGGTTTGAGGATCTCAGTTACTTCTGAAAAAGAAGAAGCATCTCTTCGTGTGACAAGAGAAAAAGATGGCGGCGAAGTAGAGAGACGTGGAGTGCATCCCTCTCCACAGATGCATTGGGAATGCACGGAAGGACGCAGTCATTCCCACAGAGAACCAGCTGAACACCAGCAGACGGCCTCGGACACCGGAAAGGGCTGCGGAGAACCTGACATAGCCGACCGAATATTCGTCTAATCCAATACTTGGACATTAGTCTGAGGCTTGGACAGTCTTCTATAAACACCTCTATCACCAGGACAAGCAACCCCAAAAGCTTGGACAACCATGAGGAAACAAAGAAACACCATGCAGGCAAAGGAGCAGGAAAAAAACCCACAAGACCAAATAAATGAGGAGGAAATAGGAAAAATGCCTGAAAAAGAATTTAGAGTAATGATAGTAAAAATGATACAAAATCTAGATAACAAATTAGAGAAAGTACAAGAAACAGTTCATAAGAACTCAGAAAAACAAACAGCAATGGATAACAAAATAACTGAAATTAAAAATACTCTAGATGCTCTAACCAGCAGAATGACTGAGGCAGAAGAACGAATAAGTGAGTTGGAAGATAGAATGGAAGAAATAAACGCCACAGAGCAGGAAAAAGATAAAAAAATAAAAAGACTAGAAGACAGCCTCAGAGACCTCAGTGATAACCTTAAACGTACCAACATTCGAATTATAGGCATCCCAGAAGAAGAAGAAAACAAGAAAGGGTCTGTGAAAATATTTGAAGAGGTTCTAGTGGAAAACTTCCCCAACATGGGAAAGGAAATAATGAACCAAGTCCAAGAAGCACAGAGAGTCCCATACAGAATAAACCCAAGGAGAAATACACCAAGACACATATTAATCAAACTAACGACAATTCAACACAAAGAAAAAATATTAAAAGCAGCAAGAGAAAAGCAACAAACAACATATAAGGGAAAACCCATGAGGATCACAGCTGACCTTTCTACAGAAACTCTGCAGGCCAGAAGGGAATGGCAGGATATACTGAAAGTCCTGAAAGAGAGAAACCTACAGCCAAGAATACTTTACCCAGCAAGAATCTCATTCAGATTTGAGGGAGAAATCCAAAGCTTTCCAGACAAGCAAAAGTTAAGAGAATTCAGCACCACCAAACCAGCCTTACAACAAGTGCTAAAGGAACTTCTCTAAGTAGGACACACAAGAAAAGGAAAACACCTACAAATACAAACCCAAAACAATTAAGGAATACCACCTCCTGTTACTCAGTTTACAGGGAATATTGAAAAATCAAAATGCTGGTTATGGACTTCCTAGGTGACGCAGTGGTAAAGAATCCGCCTGCCAATGCAGGGGACACGGGTTCGAGCCCTGTCCTGGGAAGATTCCACATGCCACGGAGCAACTAAGCCCGTGCACCACAACTATTGAGCCTGCACTCTAGAGCCCGTGAGCCACGACTACTGAGCCCATCTGCCACAACTGTTGAAGCCCACACGCCTAGGGCCCGTGCTCCACAATAAGAGAAGCCACTACAATGAGGAGCCTCCACACCACAATGAAGAGTAGCCCCTGCTTGCAGCAACTAGAGAAAGCCCGTGTGCAGCAACGAAGACCCAACGCAGCCAATAAATAAATAATTTTTAAAAAAAAGTTTTACAAAACAAACAAACAAACAAATGCTGGTTATATATCTCTGTGAAAGATATTGTTAGTGAACTATGTTCACATCATCTATGTAGGGGACATAAACATATTTTCCTATCTCTAGCTCCCTTCTATTTTTCTTTATTTTGCAATAAGAGAATTTTAATAAGCCTCCTCAAAATCTTCTAAGCAAGATAGGGAATGGAGAAATAAATAGCCCGCCCCCTTTCCTAGCACCCAGGTACGGAGGAAGAGCATGCCTAAAGGTTGCAAGGCTGAAGAGTTCAGGGAGGAAGAGAGAGTGGCATGACTGGAGTGCAAGGGAAGTAGGGCAGGAAATGCAATGATAGGAAGTAAGGCCTTAGGTACCTACTGACTACATTTAACCACAAAACCTCCTTATTATACAATAAACTACATTTGTTTCTCACTCCCTCCAGGCCATAAGCTGGGCTTATGTCTGCTCTGTGTCACAATCATCTTGTATCACCCAGGTCAGAAAACAACTCATTATCATATATATTGCAAAATATTTCTAAAACAGAATCTTCTCCTTCAGTAGTATGAGGAAAAGAAGAAGCCTTAAGTCGTGTGACCTTGGACAGCTCTAGTATTTAGTTAGCACACATGTAAAATGGGGAGGGCAAATAATGCCTACTTTGCGGAGAAGATAGACATGACAACCAAGAAACCTGAGAGGCCTGCTGGGTTCACACGTCTGCTAGTGGCGGGTGTGTTTCAGGGCTGTGGATATCCCCTACGTGGACATCGAGGCACGGAAGAAACTCAGCAGGAATAAGAAACTGGTCAAGAAGCTGGCCAAGACGTATGATGCCTTTTGGCTTCTGAGTCTCTGATCAAGCAGATCCCATGACTCCTGGGCCCAAGCCTGAATAAGGCTGGCAATTTCCCTTCCTTGCTGACCCACAAGGAGAACATGATGGCCAAAGTTGATGATGTGAAATCCATGATCAATTTCCAGATAAAGAAGGTGTTGTATCTGGCAGTGGCTGTTGGCCACATGAAGATGACAGACATTGAGCTTGCGTACATCCTCCAGCTTAGCTTTCAACTTCCTGGTGTCATTGCTCAAGAAAAATTGGTAGAACATCCAGGTTTTGTATATTAAGAGCACCACGGGCAAGCCCCAGTGCCTGAACTGAGGCACAGCTTAACAAACTATACTCCTACTATTTACAGCAAAACAAAACAAACAAAAAAACTAGAGTGCATACTATGAAGGTTAGTCAAAAATTACCCACATTCTGGCTGTAGAATTTATTTTAATTAACTTTTAGAAAAGACAAATACATCATTTTTGACATAATCTACTTGCTTTTCAATACACTGTCTATCTGTGAACAAGCTTTCCCATTCCCTCCTTAAAAAATATTTTAGGCTGACCTGTGAGCCACGAATACACTGCTGTCTTCACTTCTTCATCAGAAGTGAAACTTTGTCCTCATAGGGCTGCTCTTAGGGGACCAAACAGGTGAAAGTCCAATGGAGCAAGATCAGGACTATTGAGAGGATGCTTTAACACCTCAAAATGAAGTTTTTGCAGAGTGGTAACAGTGTGGGCAGAAGTGTGCAGACATGTATTGTCATGCAACATCACAACACCCTTGGAAAGCAGTCCTTTGTGTTTAATCTGAAGTTTAGGATTCAGCACAAACTTTTTCAAAGCTAAGTGTGTCATGGATTATTTCATAGGCAGAGCCATGTCTGATTTGCAAATGATTTGCCACATAATCCATGGTCACTCATCTATTCGACAGAATCATTTCATGTGCACACTCAATGTTGTCATCAGCTGTGGACGTGGACAGGCGTCCGGCTCCTTCTTGATGGCTAACACTTGTGAGACCTTTCTTGAACTTCCCTATCCATTCATACACACTTCTTTGTGACAAAACACTTTCTCTATACTGCACACAAAGTCTTCGATAAATAAAAGCACCAGGTACACCCTCAGACCACAAAAAACCGAACCATTGCACGCTGCTCATCTTTCATGCAAGTCATAAGTGGGGCATCCATTTATGCTCGCACCACAGTTGCAAATGAACTGATGTAACACATTTACACCTGCACAGCAGTGACTGGGGAGACAGAAGCCTTGAATGGAAAGTGCTGATAAGACAGTGAGGCCAACAGAAGTTTTAACATAACCACAGTGTGGATAACCTTTGACTCACCCTCGTATATTGTCATCTGCCTTTGTACTTAAAATAGTAAACATTTTTCCAAGTCACATTTTCTATATAATTTTTAATGGCTTGACAGATTCCATGTATAATATATCATACATAGATCTAAATGATATTCTATTCCTGGGCATTTAGGTTGTTTCAAGTATTTAGCTATTATAAATAAAGCTGAAGTAAACACTAGTATGTTTTTATACACCTCTGATTATTTTATATTAAATTCTTAGAAATGCAATTACTGAGGTGTTGCAAATGTCTTTTCCCAGTCTTTGCATTTTTTTAAAGTGTATTTTGATGAGGAAGTTTTTAATTTTGATGAAATACAATTTATCAAATTTTTTTCTTATGCTTCCTACTTTTTATGTCTTATCTAAGAAATCTTTGTATTACCCAAGATCACAAAGGGTTTCCTCCTGTTTTCTTCTAGGAATTTGATCTCTTATGTTTAGATTTATGACCCATTTCAAGTTAATCTTTGTGTATACCGTAAGGCTAGAAACAAGGTTCATCATTTTGCATACAGATATCCAACTGCTCCAGCATTATTTATTGAAAAGATTATTTTGCCTATTGACTTACTCTGGCAGTTTTGTTGAAAGTCACTTGATAGTATATGTACACAACTCCACTTTGTTTTGTCCTGTTGATTTATTTATCATTATTTTAAAATTACAGTTACATTACTGTAGTTTCAAAGTAAGTCTTGGGAAGTCCCTGGTGGTCCCGCGGTTAGGACTTAGCGCTTTCACTGCTGGGGCCTGGGTTCAATCCCTGGTCAGGGAACTAAGATCCCACAAGCCATGCTGCATAGCCAAAAATGAAAGTCTTAAAATCAGATAGTATAACTCCTCTTTGTTCTTATTTTGGCTACTCTAGAGCCTTTGCATTTCCACATAAATTTTAGCCTGTTGAATTACATATATATACATCTATACACCGATTTGAGAAGAGGTGAAATCTTAACAATATCAAGCCTTCCAATCCATGAACATGGTATCCTTCTCATTATTTAGGTATTCTTTAGTTTCTCTCTGCAACTTCAGCATACAGGTTTTGAATATACTTTGTTAAATATATCCTTAAGTATTTCATGTTTACTGGTGCTAGTTAAATGGTTTGTTTCTTAATTTCAATTTATAATTATTGTTGCTATGAATGAGCATTTTTAAGGCTCTTGGTAAATATTGTCCTTTATGAAGGTCATACCAGTTTATACCAACAAAATATGACAATGCCTGTTTGATCACACTTTTGTAAGTAACTACCTCATTTAAATATTTTTTTTCCAAGTATGGCAGATTTTAAAAATCATTCTATTCTTTCAATTCACTTTCTTTGACTACTGGAGAATTATAATTTTTTCTTGGGAAGATTGTTGTACCTCAGGCACAGAAACTTTGACCATATGCCTTGGTTTATAGCACACCATCATCACTGGCCTTTTAATTTAGTTTCTTTTACCTCATTTCCTGCTCCTATTCTCTCTCCTTCTCCCTCTATGGGCAACTTTTATCTTGTCCTTAGGAAACCATTCTGTGTTTGACATGTTTTTGAATAGTTTCTTATGACATTTTTGTGTCCATGTGTTTTAAATGTACACAAATGGTATTATAATTTCATTATTGCTTTCACTAAACACTGCATTTTAAAAAATATATGCATATCTAGTGGCTATATGCAGTCCTTTACTTCTGTGTAATGCACAGTACTATGTACGTGTTTATACCATACTTTACCTATTCCCACATCTCCCCAGAGGGATTAAGAATCCCAGGTTCACTCTAAGCTACTGCCACCAAAAACAATGAGACCAGTATCCTTGTTTTTGTTTCTTTGGAGACCCGTGTAAGACTTCTTGAGGACACATACCCAGAAACAATTTATTAATATCTATATTCATTTAACTAAATTCTGCCATTTTGCTCTCCAGAATTGTTCTACCGCTTTATACTCTCAGCACCAGTGTATGAGGGTTCCTATACCCTCAACCCCATCAATATTTGACATTACCCACTGTTCTAATTTTTGTTAGTCTACTGGGTATAAAGAGATATTATACTGTGGCTTTAATCTGAACCCCTCTGATTACTAATGAATTTGAGTGTATCTTTCTGTGTTGTTAGCTTGATTATAACCTTCGTGCATTTTTCTAGTGGTCTCTTGTTTTGATGATCTAGGTATTCCTTGTTGTATTATAGATACTAGTTCCATGCTGGATTTACACATGAAAATATATTCTCCAATAATGCCATCTATTATAAATTATGAAATCTTTTTTTCTCAGTATCTTTTTCCAGTGATCCATTGATACATAATGAAGCACTCAAAACCTCAGAAGCTTAAAACAAACCAATTTATTTTGCTTATGATATTTTTTGGTCAAAAACTGGGAGGGGTTCCACTGGGCAGTTGCTCTGATTTACACAGCAGTAGCCAAGGCAGCTGGGGCTGGAGGATCCATTTCCAAAATGGCTTCTTCACTTACACTTCACTTCTTCTGGTTCCTTGGTGCTCCTTGGCCTCTCTACTTGATGTCTCATCCTCCAGGGCCTATTTTCATGATGTTAAACTTCTTACAACATAGTGATTTCAGGGTAATTGCATTTCTTATGTAGTGGCTGGCTTCCAAAAGGCAGGAAGCAGACGTTGTCAGGAAAGGTAAAAGCAACACCTGGAATTGGCACACCATCACTTCCACCATATTCTCTTGGTCTAAGCACTCAAAGGCCCTGACCAAATTCAAGGAAGTGGAGAGATGCCACCTTCTGATGATAGAGTAATATCACGCTGCAGAACATGTGAGCTGGGAGATACTGTTGTGGCCAACTTTGGAAAACACAGTCTGCCACATTATTAATTGATTTTTTTTCTTTTGTGAATTGTCAAATCATGGCTTAGTCCTTCCATCTTTTCCTACTGATTTATAAAAACTTTTTATATTACGTATCACAAAACTTTTCATTTATAAAAATTATGTTTTTTTCCAAGTTTTCCTCCTTAGGTAGAAGAATATAAGACAGTCTAACTTACTTCACTATTTCCTCTAAAAATGTTTTGTTAGGATGAAAAAATTACTTCAATCTATGTATCTCAAAAAATTAATGAATCTATGTTATAGGATCTTATCAAAGAATAAACCATTTCACAGATATCTTCAAATTAACCCCATTATATTAAAAATTCAGGGACTTTCCTGGTGGTCCAGTGGTTAAGACTCCATGCTTCCAATAAAGGGGGCAAGGGTTTCATCCCTGGTTAGGGAACTATGGCTCCACATGCCATATGGTGTGACCAAAAAAGAAAAACAACAAAAAAAAACAACTCAAATTGTACAAAATAATCACAACAAACGGCACAAAAAGTTTAAAATCACTGATGTCTTCATTTTAACTTTCTAATACAATGGGCCTCTTCTTTCCCCTCCTAAACTGCACATACTCCACACCTTTGGTTAACACTAAAATAAAAAGGAAAAAGTTGGCCACTCTTAGTAAACTTCTTTGACAATACCGTCCTTACCCCCTAAAAAAAACTTCTTTAAAAACAATTTAAAATCCAGAAACATGTATTTATTTCAGAGTTAAAAAAAGCAAACTACAAAAGCAGTTTACAAATTTGGGGGGGGGGGTTAGTAAACGCACACAGAACTCCTTCTATTATATGAATTCAAGGACTTCTAATACTGTCTCAATAGAACTTTTCACAAATATGTATTTCATGAGAGTTTCAGGCAAGAAATAATACTGTCCTCAAGTAAAACTTGTCTGAAAATGACAAGTCATGCGTCTCTTCATTAACTAAGACTGTTAATTACAGAAAAGCAAACTAAAGCTATATGTCCTGCATGTTTTTGCATGCCAAATTCTGGTACTTTGTGCTCAGGTTTAAGGTAGTTATTAACTCATTATTCCCCAGCACATGGAAACATAATATGCATGGCATTTTAATTACAGAAATGTAATATGACAAGTATCCTGTATTAAAATAATGTCCTTATTATAAACATTTCAGATAAAAAAATGGTTTTTTAAGTTGAAGTAAATGAATTTTGAAAAACAAATTCCAAACTAAACAAAAATGTCCATTTAAGTTCTAGAAGCATACAGACACACTGAGGGAGAAAGTCAAACAAAAAGAAAAATAAGGCAGGCAGAGGACACAGCAAAATGATCTCTTAAGGTCTACTGAAGCTTTAAGATATAGCTAGAATCCTTTAAGTGGCAGGATATATGCTTATGATGTTGTTTTCTTTCAGATGGAAATGAATTAATGTCTTTTAACTTAGACACAGTATTTTGAAGTAACTGTTGGTTTGCTGTGTCTTACCCATAAAAATCATTATGATACTCTAACTTCAAAAAATAAGGCCCAGCAGAGCAGAGATAATGTATTCTGTCCTAGAAATATATGTAGGAAGAATCAGAAAATAAAATTGACAGGCATAGAAAAATTTTCAATACTTTTCCTGTTTCTCCCAGGAAGGTGGAGGTAAGGAGTGGAGATATACTCCATGTTTAAGAGTACTGCAATCTAAAAACAAACGTATTAAACTGAAGAAAACAAAATACACACACAAGTGCACAAAGTACAATCAATAATTCTTCCTCCTAAAAATAATGTAATGATTTGCATTACAAATAATGTAAATGAAAAATAAAGGCCAAATTCTGAATGAGTGATGTGTTGTCTTGTATATGCAGTTTTGCCACTCACAAATGTTCACAAATGCAGACATACATTAATAAGAGATGCTTACTTTTAGCAAAGTGAACGGTTACATATAGGGAAATGGAATAAAAAGGACTTGAGTAAAAGCCTCAAATAGATATTCCTATCCCCACCCCCACAAGTGCTTCCAAATTTTGGCTACAACCTAAAATGAAAACTTAATTTTTTGTTTTCTTCCAAATTCTACTACCACATACTTCGAAGATACTGCAGGTTTGGTTCCAGGCCACTATGATAAAGCGAATATTGCAACAAGGCAAGTCACTCGAATTTTTTGGTTTCTCAGTGCATATGAAAGTAATGTTTACATTGCACTGGACTTTATTAAGTATGCAATAGCATGATGTCTAAAAAAATAATGTACAGACCTTAAGTAAAAAACATTTTATTGGCACTTTCCTAGTGGTCCAATGGCTAAGACCCCACACTTCCACTGCAGGGGGCGAGGGTTCCACCCCTGGTCAGGGAACTAAAATCCCACATGCCTCGAGGCGCAGCCAAAAAAAAAATTTTTTTTTACTGCCCCAAAATGCTAATCCTCATCTGAGCTTTCAGCAAGTCACAGCAGGAACATCGAACATCACTGACCAGAGATCACCACAACAAAGATAATAATGAAAACCTGTGCAGTATTGTGAGAATTACCAAAATGTGATACAAAGACACAAAGTAAGCAAATGCTATTGGAAAAATGGTACTGACACCACAAACCTTCAATTTGGTAAAAAAAACAAACAATAAAACCCTGCAAAAGCTGCTAAGTGCGATAAAGTGAAGCACAGTAAAACAGAGTACGGGTGTATCTGGAACTACATTTGAGTCTCCTTTTTAAATGAACACCAGAACCAAAGGCTTTCACTTATAACGCCTAGGTCAAGAAAGTTACCCTTTGGCTTATGTCTCATTAAACGGAGTTTCATCAAAACCATGCAAAGCCTAAGTTTCAAAAAGACAGCTTTTGACATACCTGTTCAATACACAACCTTAGGGACCATCTTCTTCAAAAGGCACTGGATTTGGCCATATTTTTTTCTGAAACTATTGTTGACTTTACATATTACAAAGCAGGTTTTACACCAGCAGCAGGACTGAAGTGATGGAGATGGAAAGCAGAGTGCAAAATAAAGGCCTCAGGGGCCAAATGTCAGGAATCTTGGGGGTCAAACCTCATCATTTCGTCAAGAGATGTGTCTACTCGTAAATGTTCAGGAGGGTTCTTTGCAAATGCACTGATAAGTTTATCTGTAAACTTATGAAGTAAACACCCATCCATTCTCAAAGCACTTTCTTATGAACCATCTGTTCTGCTTAACTCAAGTCAGAGGTAATTTAGCAATTTAAAACATATGTATCTTCTTTCAAAGCAAATTGTGCTTATGGTTGGTTTTGAATGATTCTAAATGACTCTACAAATCTACAACTTATAGCCATCCAGTTTTCCTACAATACAAAACCACCTCACCAGTTATTCTACTACATTACCAAACCGTAACAAATATGGACAATACAGATCATTTAAAAGTCAGTTTCCCAATCTTCTTTCAATTGGAAAGTTAGTTAATACTCTGAGATACACTCCGGTCAGGTCAGAGGAAAGGAAAGGACTTTATGTATTGCAAAACACATTTTACATCAGCAGCAGAATTGAAGTGACCTGACTAGCAAGCCAACAGTAACAGTCTACCAATTTATAACTGAAATCACATTCAACAGAAATGCGCAAACCCATCCAGCTTTGCTCCTTTTTCTACCATTAGCATACTCTCAAGTAATCAAGTAGTAAGCAAACTCAAACAAGAGGAAAATTATGAAAACCTACTTCATCACAAAACAGCAAAGGGTTTTTTAATGATATATGAAAGTAATCCAATGCAATGACACAGAAACAGGTTTTAGACACTCTAAAATACCAAGAAAAAATGGAACACAATTTTCCTACTCTCTCTATAAGTAATTTCTGTAATGTGGCCTACCCCTCAAAATTTAAACTGATAGCTGATTTCCAAAACATCTGTTGTACATTATTTCAAATCCCCTACTTCAAACTTGAGTGAAAGAACTTCCTAGACACCAGTTCTACTTGGTGGGAGGGATGCTTTTAATTAAATTGTCTGAGAAATGGCTTTTCACGGCCAGTTAGGCCTCAAGTTACATAGACAACAATCAGACTATAAGGCAGAATTTATGGAGCAACACATGGTGGCAGAAATAGTGAGGTACAAGTCCTTGGCAGTAGGTAAGGCATGTGTTATCCTGAGACGCTAACACATGCAGTTAAATGTCAAGGCAGTGTCTCCTTTTGCCTCATGCTGAGAAAATACCCAATAACAAAGAACAAAGTGTCCCAACATGCAGAGCAACCCTGTGAGCCAAGAGGAAGGTAACACAGGTAAAAGTAAATCTGATTCCCATAAAAGTTCCCAAACAACTTCCGAGCACCAGAGAAGCCAAAGGGGCTTGCTCCCTAGAACTAAAGGTATCACTTGTGATACTGGCATGTTTTAAATCCATTTCTGCACACAATACCCTTCTACAAACAACTACAAAACACTCCTCCAAAGATTTAAGAAAGCGTCCAAGTCCACAGAAAAGCATTTCACAAGCAGGAACCGCCACAGCATTAGCAAACAAGGGCAAAGTTCACCACATGCAAGAGAAAGCGAATCACACATTCACGACCAACAGGCTCACAACTCATGCAATTTCTTACACCTAAAGCAAAGGACACATCACCCAAGCTACTGCTGTCCACGCTTTCCAAAATCCCAGCTCTTGCATAAATCCCACCAGACCCAAGACAACGAGCCCTGCCTAACCCCAGACAGGGTCGTCAGCATCAACGACTACATGGACAGAGCGGACGCTATAAGACAGGGGGGAGGGGCGCAGGACACAAACCACAACACAATAAAGCAGACGCCACCACTCCCAGGCGCTAGCCACACGAATATCTCAAAGGCAGAAGGCCAGACGGCCAGGGTCCGGCAGGCTGGAGCCCCTCGCCAAGCCGGCAGCAGCCAGAGGCCCCCCCGGCCAATCTAACGACAGCAGGCCCCCAAATTGACCCGTCAGGCCGCTCTCCCACCTCCGAGCACACAACTAACAGGCCCTTGGCAACCTGGGGGCTGCTGGGGGCCCTCTAACGGCACAGAGAGCCCCCCAAGCCGTCCGCAACGGCAGAAACCCCCAACTCTTGCCTCGGCGGCGGCCATCACGGCAAGAAAACGAACTTTTACGACAACTCCCACAATGCCCGCGGCCTACAACTCCCAGAGTGCACCGGGCGGCGCCGCGGTTAACCCTGTCGTGGCGCCGGAGCTGGCGAGCCCTGCTTCCCTCCCCCTCCCAACTGCCAATTGTTGCACTTACTTTTACCCTCACAATCCGAAACTAACTTTGGAAATTTTGTCAAGCGGCTACAGAGATGCTAGCTCGGCGCCTTCTTTTATCGCACAGACGACCTCGGCTGCCCAAAAAGTATTCCTGACAGAGAACTTTTCGTTATCTTCAGGGCTCTCCTCACAGTGCCAAATGTTTATCATTTAAGGGGACATTTAACTTCAATTAATCTTCCCTTCGCCCTTATAATTTTCGGGCATTTTTCTAAATTATTATAACCTAGAGCTTTTGGTGCTCAACTTTATACATTTAAAATCTGCTAAGTTCTGGGAACCAACAAGAGAGAAAGACTATCCTATAACCGACTTCAATGTTCTGCATCTCTCTGTGAGACGAATTTCCTCAAATATTTGACTAAGAAAATTTATGCAACTCTAAATAAGTCCTAATCAGACACATTAGTTATGGGCAATATATCTTTTAAATTCCAAGTTAATTTTTTTAAGGGAAAACCCCATGTGCCCACATACTTTGCTTTCCTTTTTCTCTTTCTATTGATAGATAATCAGATATAGCATAAACTGCTGCTTTATTCCTTTCTGACTTTAAAATGTCACCAAACAACAGGTAAAGAAACATTTTAATATAATTTGAAAAACAAACGAAGACTTCATTCTTTCAGAAACCTGCACAGCACATCTTTTACTCACGAAAGAACTCCTTTAAAGTCTTTCTCATTTTAATTAAAAATAAAGTTTAAAATGCATTTCTATTAAATATATATTGCCCATAATTTCAGAAAAGATGGCAATCACATTTAGAGATCACTGTATCATCAAAATAAATTAAATGTCTAAGCTGTACTTACACAAACTAACTTGCTCAGACGTGTGGCTGACTGACCGACAAAATAATTGTTTGGTATTTGAGGCGTGCACTAAAACAACAGCTAGAATTCTCCTTTAGTATCTGCTATTTTTCTCATACCCAAATATAAAATAAAATGTACACAATGTCTGATTTTTCCACTGAAACTTTTTGCCATTTGAAAAGGCACTCAAAATGTATCATGAATTTCAAATCACAAAACTCAGAAATCCTAATACACAAACAAAAACCCATAGCCTTGTCGGAAAGATACCTCGTCAGCAAAACCCTATTCTACAGTATTCTATTTTAAACGTGTCTTTTAATATTTAGCTTATTAGTAAATGTTTTGATCTAGTAAACTACGAGAAAATACTTCTCCATCATTTATTTTTTTCATTCCTGTTACAGTATGTAGTTTCATTAACAATTAAGATAAATGCTACATACCAAGACATAAAAAATTATACATACATATATATTTTGAATTTCCGGTCATTATATTATTTTAGCTTCTGTATTTTTCTAATTTTCACTTAACACTTCAGTTAGAATTTAGCTAGAAGAAGTTGCATTGTTTTCCCCCTATTTTTTAATAGCTGCGAGACCATAAGAATTTAATGTATATTTTATATATTATTCTCCTGATGTTAAAATATATGATTCATATGAAAGGCTCAAAAACAAGTCAGAAGTGAAACTTATCTCCTCGTATATGTATTACATGCTTACAACTTTCTTCTCAGTGCTATGAGATTATATTTTCCATCAGGAGGTTAGTCATTTTTTCTTTTCTTTTATCCTTCAAAATATCAGATTTAAAAATTGGTATATTAAAGGGGTGTATTTAAAGATTACAATAGAAGTAATTTTATTTTTTTTCAGGGTACCATAATTCTTCTTTAAAAAATAACTTAGAAGTTTAGTATATCCTAATTAAGTAATGTAAGTAAGTCTTAACCTATATACTTAATATTAACATGAGTTTCTTTATAAGGAGAAAACAAATGTATTCTAGAAATGAATTCTTCAAATTCATACCAATAATTTAGTATTTTTCTCCCAAAGTTTTAGATTGTATCACATCAATTTTTATGTGTATTTCTTAAAAGCCTAAACCTCTATACTATGATTTTTAAAAATATTCACATGTAACTGTATTAACATATTTAAAATTAGGATAAATCTTGTTTATTCTTGAGAATATATGTTAATAGAAGTCAAACATTGCAATCTATTTCTTTTTCCAAATGTGGTATTGGTGACAAAGCTAGACTGTACAGATTTTCAGATCTTACAACAGATTCTATATATAATTTCAGTAACTACTTCTTTTATCCTTTTAACTTCATAAAATACTTTAAAGCATCTCTAAATGTTTGTTTAAACGTTTTAATTGCATTTTTAGTTTATCTGCTTTAAAACATCTGATTTTCATGTGTAATTTATACTGTTCATGCAAGTAAACTGCACTAATAGAATTACTGCCAAAAATAGAATGAGTTGCTAATATTCTATTATGCTCAAAAAGTTAGTCTGTCTTTTCTTTTCTGACATTACCAGTATGACACAAGCAAAAACTGAAAAGAGGTCACACACAAAGGACAGGTTCTTGCCTGATTGAACTAATTGGTTATATTTACGTTATGACCCTACAAAGCAATATTGTGAGTCTATCCCAGAGTTTAAGCTTCTCTCTCAAATCTTAATTAACTTTAATTCATTGGCCTGCTTTTAAATCAGTGACCAGTCTTTCAAATTTATCAGAATCGTCTACTTTTAATTATTTGTATACGTTTACATTTATGTTTAGGAATATTCTAGTTGTCTGAAAAATCTCTAGTTTCTGATTTTGCTAAATATAATTTTAATTTTATGTCTTAAATACTTAGAAAAGCTGGATAATGGGAATCCTATTATCATGTCAGTCTATGAGAAAGTGCAAAAAAGGGTCTCATTTTTTTCCAACAAGCTGATCTTTTTAAATCAAAAATTTCCAACTAATTTGTCTTATTTAATTTTGAAAAATCTTGCTTTCTCTCCTCTTCATAATGTTTGACGTCAGTTAGGATAAGCAAAGCTTAACTACCTGTTTCTTCTTTTCCCTAATCGAAGTGCTCTCTTTTCAACAGATGGATGAACAATAGAAAACATTTCCTTACCGAAGGATGAAACGTTTCACTTTCAAAAAGAATCTTCAAGGTTCGTCAGGAGATAAAACTTTTTATATTTTCCTATGGAAATGAAAAAGACACAGGTTAATGATTATGAGTACTTCTACTCTGTAAAAAATCATAATAGGATGATGGGTATTTGAATCTTTTTAGTCAATTTTAGACAGCAAGGCCTAAATATAATTTAGTTAAATCAGTGTTGTCAATTAAAAAATCATCTTGTTTTACAGTTTAAATTTTATCACAGAACCATCACAAGGTAGTAGTTTCTTATACTCACTTGCTCTGCATTTTTTTCTGTCATTGATATATCTTGTGGTTCTTATGTATATGGCTCAATAATTTTAATACTCTTTCAGTATATTGAAGTCATTAACTATCTTTGTTTTAGGATGCTTTCTAATACATAGTAATGCCTCCTTTATATATAGTTTCAAAAGTCTAAATCTCACGTAAATATATGAAAGAAAAAAATCCAAACTCTAAGCTTTCTAACTTTCAAGAGGTTTTTTCTAACTTCAAATCAGTTTCCCCAAAAGGAGATGTGTAAAACACTGTATACTCTAAGGTAGAAATACTAGTACTCTAAGACACAGTAAGATTTAGGCTGAATTTTTAAAAACAATTATCCTGCTCCTCCCTCTTCCCCTTTGTGCTCATAATTTTTTCTCCACGTTAATTCAGAATTACATTCATTAACGCACATCATGCCTTCTCTCCAAAGAAAAATTACCTTCTGCTCGGAAAATGTTCAGATCCCTTACATTTTCCCTTAATTTCACATAAGGATCTACTATTTCAAACTGAGTATTAATGAGTATTAATTATGCTGTTTCTCCCCTGAATTTCTTTTCCTAGACCTGTTTTCTCACTCTTCCCTCTATATGATTCTACCATACCCCACTTAGCTTTTTTTTTTTTAACACCAACAAGATTTGTCTAACATTTCTTTCCCCAACATTTGAGAGCATATTCTAATTTTCTTTTTGTGTTTCAATGCATGTATCACAGTCTGGCTAATGGTACCTCTCCACACTCCCAATATAAATAATTCCACTCCCTCCTAGAGACTCGTGGGCTTTCATTCACGAGACCCCAGAAATCTCTTGTCCTTCGCCATTTGGGATTCACATATGGATGCCTAAAGTTGGAGAGCGTAGGGGATTTAGATCCACAAGAAAGAATGCCAGCCACAGATATCACTATTCACATCACTGAAAGTATCTTGCTCAAACTACCTTGATACTTTAGAGTTTTAAAAAATCACATGCACAAGTACTAAAAAATTCCTTTCCTCTTGTTACCCTAGGCTATCTTCGATTTCCTAAGCCATTTTTTCAAAGGATATAAACTTTGTGGTACAATTTGCACGCACAAAGCGAAGGTTTATTTTGAGGGTAGGAAAGTTGGCCACTCACAAACCCAACCAGTTTCTAGGGCAGAAGCAACATGACCTACGAGGTCTCCACCCAGACTAAAAGCTTTGAGTTGTGCCTCTGATTTTGCCGGTCACATGCTCCCGAGGGACAGAGGATAAGCGTATAACTACACCGGGCCTCAGTTTCTTCATCTCTAGCGTCATTCCCTGGCTCAGTACAACAAGCAGATGCTCACGTGGGAGTAGCCAGGGAAGGCAGGATCAAAAGGCCAAAAGAAGAGAACTTAAACTAACCTGCATCTATCCCTTAGCTCCACTCTCTTTCCTGAAGCCTCCCAGCAATGCAGGTGGGCTGTGGTACTGGGTGAGGTTGAGGGGAACAAAATGGACAGTCTCCAGTATCTCCAGACCCTACAACAGTGCAGGCAATGATATGGTTAGAAATAACAGCAATGTTTTTTTTTTTTTTAATTAAAAAAAAAAAAAAGCCAGGCTAAAGGCCTCTTTCTAAAATATTGACATGGTAGGTAAACGCTTTTTATAAAGAAGAATACACAGGTGGGTTCAAAGCCATAAAAATCTTATCTTTGCTTCAGCCTCAGCGTTATTGGCTTCTTTTTCTCCATGTAAACAGACAAACTAGCCCTCAGTCAGTAACCCAATGCTCTTGTAACTGGGGAGCAAGCCCAGTGGGGAGCCTTTAAACCCCTCAGAGAAACTTCCTCCAACCCAACCCTGGCTCAGTGATTTGTGAAGCAAACTCAGCAAAGCATTATTAGTGTTAAGGAGGACTCCTGCCCCCTTGCCTGTTCAGAACTACACGCCAAATTAATCTGACTCATTAGATCCTATTGAGACACTCCGTTATTTAAAAGAAAGCACTAAGCTTAAACTTAGTTAAAAGTGATTTTTTTTTTTTAAAGCCAAGATATATTCATTCTAAACAGTAACAGATTAAATCAGCTGCTCACCAGCTTCCACACCGGCTGCAAACAGGGTTGATTCTTCATTTGCTGGAACCATCAGCATGGCCAAACTCTTCCCCCAAATTCCTTTTCTTTTAGAAACCAAGTTCCTAGAAATAATTTTTAAAAGAGAATTTTCTTTATCTTGGGCTCTTAAACACTAACCACAAATCCAATCTAACATCGTTTAGCATAAAGTTAGAGTTCTCTCTCTCTGTCTCTCTGTCTCTCTTCCCCTCCCTTCCTCCTTCTTTCCCTCGCTCTTTTAATTAATTTGGGAAAATTCACGGACTTCTCTACTCTGCTCTTCTACCTGGGTATCACTTTAAAACTGAAGAAACTTCCTCTCTCTTTTCCTTCCTCCTTATTTGAAATCCCTCTTTAAACATACCACGAATTTCCCTGGCTTCACTGTACTACAATCCTGGCCAAATTTCTCCAAACTCTATTTTCATAGAAATGTAAAATGTAAAATGAGGGGGTTGTACAGGACAATCTCCAAGGTCCCATTTAGCTCTAACATTCTATATGTGTCTGTGATGATCCAGAGAAACTGGGCTAACTCCATAGAAGCACCCAAATTTGGGCCTCATTTCTATGTGTGTTACTGCTGTCACTGTGTTTCTGTAAACTTTTTGCTGAATTACAGTATAACACACATTTCTCTGCCTTTCTAGTCCCCTCTTCAATTTGCTTCTTCAAACTAATTATTTTTTTTCTCTAAGAAACCATCTGTATCACTGATAATGTTAACTCCATCCTTCCCATCAAGACTATCACTACCATCAGCAGCCTTTTTCTGACCTAAGTGAGGATCTCTTAATAACACTGTAACACAGTCTTCTAAGTAAAACAATAGTGTTTACTTACCCTACTGTCATCCTCCTCCTCCTCATCTATAACATTTATGACAGCTTCCTAGATGGCAGACGCCTATTCTAAGCACTGCACATTTAATCTTAACAACCTTCTAATGCAGATTCTCTTATCATATCCATATTACAGATGAGGAAGTTGAGGCAAACAAAGGTTAAGTCATTTGCCCAAGCTGTATTCCTAATGAGTGAAGGATCCAAGTTTGAAAACCATACATTTGGGGGACAGAGCTTGCACCCTTAACTTCCATGATGCACTGCCTCTCTGCTTAAACGATTTCCATGGGCCCTCCCACCTCCAAAATCCTCTGATTACGCAGCACGTGATTACCTCAGAATATCTAATCTCTTAATTGAGGAATTAGGCATAACCAGAATATCTACTTTATGATTTTGAGAATTAAAAAAAACATTAATGTAAAGCACTCGAAACAGTGCCTGGCACAGAGAAAATAGTTCGAAAAGACATCAGCAGTTATTGAATGGGTGAGCTCTCAATTTGCAAATGAACACACTGAGGTCAGAAGTGAGTGGAAAAATCTAGGACTGGAACCCAGGAGTAATGCACCCGCTTCTTTTTTAAAAGTATCATTTATTAATGCAAGGCTAACTTCAGAGACACACTTAAATTTTGAGACTTTAAAATATCCCATGTCTTGTGTTTCTTAGTCCGGGGCTTTATCTATTGAACCACACTGCTCTTGCTAAAAGGCAAATTCCAGGGAATTAAGGATTTGCCTGTCTCGACCTCCTGGTGCACAGCTAGGCTTTGCTAACCTGTATGTCAGCAGTGTCTAACTGTTTTTGGAAGAGCAAGCTTACCAGAGGCTTCCTATCTATTAAAAATGACCTCCATGTTGAGAATAGGTCTAAAGTCTTTTCAAATGGTGATATTGATTTGGTGAAATGTATTTCTCACCTGAGGCCCCATACTTGAAAATGAGCCCATTTTATATGTATTAACTGAAAAGAAAAAAAGGTATTCAAAAGGAAAGATCTCCTTCCCTGTATAAATAAAACTGGGGCTCGCAAGGGTTGTGCAGGTAATATTTATATTTTTAAATCAATGTGACATTAAATATGATAACAGTAGATTCGGGCATGCATTTGCGTGCAGCAAAGAATCAAAGGGCTTGACATCAACACAGTTGAAACTGAGATCTGCACTCTAGAATTTTACGTAGAAACAATCCCTCCACTATGGGAGATATATTTTCTTTTTGTGTCCTCATGGCAATAAATAAACACACACATTTTGTGAGAAACAAATGCTATAGTAACACACCAAAAAAGTATTACATTACTTGGTTAGAACACAACTGTGGTAATTACTATCCAAAAGATAAAAGAAGCATTTTTAAGAAGCACATAAATCTGGTAATTCCAAAGACGATTAAAATAAAAAATCTCGGTACAATTTATAATTTCATAATTTATATCATCAGTGTCAGATTTGCAGTTAGCTTATACAGTGATACTGGCTACCCTGATTTCCTCTCAAGTTCTTATCTGAGAATCCAAGTTCCTCAAACCCTTTTATTTCTGTGACCAACATTCCACCTTGCCCTGAGGTCAGGACCCCAAACTTTTCATCAACTAGCTCAAGTAAATAAAAAGGAACATGTCTTCATTTTTTAATGTCACTGTGCTTTTCTTATAGTTTCAATTCTAGAATTTTGAATGCATTTTTAAAAACATTAAATAGTATTTTTGCACAGGATTTTCATTTTATACTGGTTTATATGTCACTAACCATATTCTTAAGAACTGAAGCCCCACCTCAGAACATTAAATTTGTCCTTAGTCCAGAGAAATTTTAAGTCCATGCTCCCCTCTTGTACATGCGCACAAAATATTATCTCAATAAGATTTTATTTTATCAGTATGTGTGGTATTTTTTAAATATTGGATCCCAAGGGGGTTTTATTTTTTTGTTTGTTTTTTAATTATTTATGATAGAAAATTTCAAAGAGAAGTAGAGTATAACAAACATCCATGCTTACATCATTTCTATTTAAATGTTAATAGTTATTAACGTTTAGTCATTTGCTTTCTCTCTCTCTTTTTTTTTCCTTGCTGAGGCACTCTGAAGGAAAGTACAGACGTCATGGCATTTCACCCCCAAACACTTCACTGTGCTCGCATAAAAAGTAAGGACATTTTCCTACATAACCAGGATACCATTATCACTCCTGCAAGATTAACCATAATTCCCTATTACCCAGGCCATATTCTAATTTCTCCACTTGGAATCTAATTTTCTTGATAATATCTTTTAAGTCTCTGTTCTGTCATCAGTGACAGTATACACAAGTTGTTAAACAAAAGCCACCTCTGAAGTGGCTAACTCCAACCAGTTCTGCTAAGGAAGCAATGCCCACCTCGAACTGCTCCAAGTCCATTATCTGACAGACCATCAGGCATCATCTACTCTTACCCTTTTGTCCGCTGGGGATGTCACGTTAAATCAAACACTGATGAGAACTGGATAAAAGATCCTGTGGAATTTCAAATGGATATCTCCCCTCAATAATCAGTGTGCACTGGGGAGCAAAGAGAGTGGGACAGGAGACCATAAACCCTAAATATAGTCACATAGTTGAAAGTGGGGTTGTTTTGCCTCAGTCAGTTCAGTTCTATACAGCCCAATCAACGCAAGATGCTAAGGTGGTAATTTTCTATAGAGTCAAATTCATTGAAACGCAGAGGAAAAAATTCATTTTTCCTTCAGTCATTTAGTTAATTCAGTAAAAGTAAAATTGTAATAATCTATGGAAGAGATGGGATAACTGGATTATTTGGATTTTCTAGGGCTGAGGAATAAAGACGTTTTTTTGAGTGGCTCGGGAAGGAGACTAGAAATTAACCTGACATAAATTTTAAGTTATGCTTTGTCATACAGACCAGGGCAAAAGATCTCTTTTGTCCTTTGGTAGGAAATAATCAGAATAAATAAAATAGGTAGCCTAAGACTATCTTTTTTTTTCAATTCCATCTGCAAGTTATTTGTTTTTCTAGAAATGATCATCTCCTATCTATATGCACATCTACATCATCTATCTATATCTATATCTATCTATCTATCATCTATCTATCTATCTATACTTATGTGTCTTTCAAAAACTGATGCAAGCAAAGGAAGATGGTCAGTCAAGGGTTTTGCAAGCTCGGACACTTGAAGGCAATTCTTCCGTGCTAATTATGGTGAGAGCATTGCCTGGAACAGCTAAACATCTAATCTTGCCCAGCATCCTTTCTTTTCTTTCTTTCTTTTTTTTTTTTTTTTTTTTGGCCACACCACATGGCTTGTGGGATCTCAGTTCTCTGACCAGGGATTGAACCCCAGGAAATTCCCAACAGCATCCTTTCTCCACCTTTATCTTTCACATCTTCCCTTTCTCCCTGAAGCCACAAAGCCACTTTAAAAATGTGTGCTCTCTTATTATTTTTAAAAAATTTTTTGTTTTGTTTGGGGTTTTTGTTTTGTTTTGTTTTTTTCTTTTGGTTTACCTGTGAATGAACTAGTTAAGGAAATACAAATTTTCGTTTCTTCACTGAGGTAAAACTGGGTGAGGAAAAGGTACCTCCCCTTTCCTTTGTAACCAAACACACCATATTATGCTTTCTCTCTCTTTTTTTCTTTTATAATAAAAGAACTATAGCAAAAGTACGAAGTAGAAAATATTTACTGATAGTATCAGAGTGAAGAATGCCCATCAACACTTAGCCATGTGCCGCCCCCTTAAGAACCTCATCCTAAAAGATGTGCCCACGTGCCCACGTGTACATTTACAAAAATAAATGTGTGGAAACATTTACATTTGATATGATAATTTAGGTGGAGGGAATCAAAGTGAACGGCTTCCAAAAATGGGACCAAAGAACAGTATGGGAAACCAGAATCCAAAGAGAGTCTTCCATCTTTTCCTTTAGTCACAAAAAGCTTTCCAGCAGAATAAATAAATAACTTAATTGTTGGCTACCTCCCCTTACCACTCTTCGGAATAAAGGCAAGAAAAATGGCAAATAGGCAAGGAGTAAAAAAACATCTGTAAAGGACCTAGGGAGATCTAAAAACTCAGAAATCCATCCCTGACCAGTGACACTGGCTGCACAGCCAATCAATGTATATGCAGATGGACAGATGGGCTGTTCATCTGCCCTTGCCCATGTGGGCATATCCCTGTGGGTGCCTTCCTGCCTTCACTCAGTGGGATGTTACAGCCTCAAAACACATACACACACACACCCCCCAGAAAACTTTAAATGCCTCACAAGAAAGGTATTTTTTCCCCTTACAGATTTACTAAGTGCACTTTACAGTATAAGTAGTCATGTGTTCTGCCATCCTTACAACATGTCCAAGAAATAGAATGTCGGCATCATCTACTCATCTAATAAATACTTATTGATTACCTGTATATGCCTTGTAATAGAAACATTGGTCTTTGAAGTTGGAAGCATCCTTAAAGATCATCTAATTCAAATTATTCACTCTACAGGGGAGACAAGAGAGGTAAAATGACTTACCAAGGTCATAGAGCTTTCTGACCCGTCTGTCTTCTTCAATAGATGGCAAAGAGCTCAAAAGAAGGAACTGCCAAGGACATGATAGAGAATAGCTAGCAAAACTAAAAGATGAATTGTACTTTCTGACAGCTTTTCAGAAGAGGAAAAGTTCTGACCATCTTCTCCATTCCTTGTTTCTCACTTCCCACTCCTTCACACATGAACCCTGCTGTGGCATGGTCAACCAACTGCCTCCCGGATTGCTCTCCAGCCCAGGTGTGGTGAGAGGAAAAGATAAGAGGGAAAAGACAGGGCACTGGCTATAGGACACAGAGGCTCCCCAAGACACAGTCCCAACCACGGTTCAGAAAAATGGCAGGTACCCTACAGATTGAGCTCTAGATCAAATATTGATAGAGCGGTTCCTTTCTATGAGAATCCATAACTCATTGCATGGTACCTTTAGGGCAGAGCAGCTCAGGGTTTAATAGAGAATAATTCTTACAATGAAAGAAATGAAGGGGAAAGAAGAGAGAGAGAGAGAGAAAGTTTCATGTTTTTGTTGTTCATTCAGACTCCTAATATGGGACCTTATTGTCTCCCAGTTATTAATGTTAATGGTCTCCTTTTACAGAACGGTTCAGCAGGAGCTCAGCTTGTGCCTGTTAGGACTGACCATGCTCTGGACAAATAAGAAACTGCCTTTAGGAATTTTGAGGGAAAATGTTTGGAAGATTTAAAAAAAAAAAGCGATGTTTTATCTGTTAGCATGTAATTTTTAATTAAGTTAAAATTTTTTTGTAGTATTAAAAAAAATCTATATTCTGGCCTCTTAAAGTGGTTACCAATAACAATGAAAGCTTAAGTAAATTCTGTTTATTTCTAAAATATGTTTTAGAAAGTCCTGTTGCTACAAGAGGACTTGGAGCTCTCTTGTTAAATATAATGCTTGTAAAGAGACACTTGAGATCCCTTACTTTCTACCCAATCTGTATTTGTTCAAAAAACTTTATAGTTTTTTTGGGGGTTTTTTTTTTTTGTTTTTTGTTTTTTGTTTTACCCAGGGCTAAACCATCCACCATCTATTTTCTGACTGCATCAAAACTTAAATCTCCTTTGTAGTCTAAATCAGGTGTCCAAGCAACCAACTTTAGAAAGACAAAGGTGCATTTTTTTTTTAAAGAAAAGAAGCCTATTAGACGATTAAGATGCCATTTCTGGGTCATCAAGTCCAACGCTGGGGAAACCTCAACAGAGGTGACATATTAATTAAGGCAGTAAAAACTCAACCATCTTGAACTTTCATCCTTTTTAACCATTCAGTTAGCCATCCAGTTAGGTTCTTACAAGGAGATGAACTTCATAGAAACACAGAAGTTGAGGTAGCCAAATAGCTAATCTCCCCCCACAGTCCAATCTGTGGCAAGATACTTCACTGTGGGGCGTTTAGACAAAAGTGCTTCTGGTTGCCACAGATACCTGGGTGCACAGGGGCTGCTCATGGTTTGTAATACCCTCCAGGGCAGTATTCCCTAAAAAGACGGAGGCATGAGAAGCAAACAGAGATGCAGCGCATTAACCCGAGCACAGAAAAAAATGAAAAAGCATCCTGGAAACCCCCACTTTGGGGGTAGTTCGGAATCTTGCTATCTTGTCAATAGACACCTGCCCTAAGGTTCATCATCATCCCCAAAGTCAAGCTGTCAAACTACTAGAGGACTTAAACTCATCTAGTCCACTTTTCACATTTTATAAATAAGGAGACTGGGATCCAGAGAGGAAAAGGACCCAAAGTGACACAACCACAGGTTGAAAAATCCAGAACTTCCGCCTCCTGTCCATTTCTCTTTTCTATGCACTGGATTTCACCTTTCCAAAACTTTTATGCATTCATCACCTCAATTAATCCTGTAAGGAAACCTCTGTGGCAGATGCAGTTATCCCCATTTTCCAGACAAAGAAATTACTATAGAAGTTTACACCAAGGGTCACCGCCAGACTCAGAATTAAAGCAGATCTCCTGTACACAGTATCAGATGTTCTCCTAACTGACATCTGAGAACAATAGGTTCTGTTTATTTAGTGTCCATATTTGTACTTCATATATTATTATTTTTCTTTTGTATCCCAACTTTTCAAAAAAGCAAACAAAATTAAACACACCCTGTTTGAATTGGAGATGAGACTAAATACAAATATTTCCTTTGAAAAAATGAATTCTGACACTGCAACCTCCCTACTAAACAGTTATGGAAAATGTATTGATTTGTAAATTTTCTTCTGGACTTAACATCAGGTTTTGCCACGACTGGGAAGTCCAACCCTACGGGCTTTCCTATTTTATAGTGATCATTTAATACAGAAAAGAATTGCAGTCACAAGGAATTCACCAAACGAAACTGGTGTAAATCCTATAGAGCCTGTGGCCGAGGTAGTATGTCCTTCTGTGCAGACCTAGAGAGAAGTGATAAGGAAAAGAGAAGAGGGAAGGAGAGACAGAGGAGGAAACTTCACCAGGCAGGCTCAATAAACTCCATGAATGGGACCCCCAAGGGGTCTGGACCCTCTGCCAGTGAGCTCTTCTAAGGACCGCATAATCTATGTTGGTTAGGGTCACCCAATAGATTTAAAGCTTAGAGAGAGAGAAAATTGGACAAATACCGAGGACAAACAAAAATATAACAGTAGCTTTCTCAAGGTACATTTAGAGATAATGAACTAGACTTACTCCTGTTAAGAACAAAAAAACCACATATGATCACAGTTTGAATACCAAGATGTTACAGGACCCCATTAGAATCACTTGACACCACTCATTTGGAAAATTATAATATTATAAAAATTATTATATTTCGTCAAGAAGTCTAGGTCATTTGTTCAATGCAAAGGGGTTGCAAATAGGCTTCGTCAGAACTGGCAGTTAACTAGATCTTTCCAGGTTTGTAGACAGCGAGGAATAAAGATGTTTCTTCATCCCCCTTTCCCTCCCACCCTTCTCCACCCATCATCCACGTTTCCCTAGAAAAATAGTCCTGGGTAAGTCAATTTCCAATTCCATCAACAAGAAAAAATAAAAAAAAAAGTAGGGGTGGGATCATGTTTGGTCAAGTAACCGCTTTATAACAATTGTAAACGTAGACCCAAACATTCGGGGAAATGTGGTTGTGAGATTAACGGTATGAATGGTCAGTAAAGATGAGTGACATTCTTAAAAGCCCATCTGGGTAGCTCACAACACTTTTGATTAAGCCAGTCAAATGACAGTGCAAAACTTAACAGTACTCATTTGAAAATTACTTAGATGAATCTCGGAGCTTTTTAAGAGAGGTTTCGGATAGCTCTACCGATGGTATAACATAGTATCATGGTTTAGTTAGAATCATTAATACAATAACTATACAAACCAAAAGAATGTAAACGTATGCTTCCATACATCCATTCATTTCTTATTTCTTTGGCTATGGCTATAACACAAAGTTTAAAAAAAAGGTTTAGAAAGTTAACACGGCTCTGGAGACTAGTTCTAACCCAGTCAGATGTATATTAGGACACAATGTTTTTAACTCAAAGCCTGAAAAACTGCAAGAGAATGAAGTGGTCTTCTTGTCCATTTTTATTAACATTTATATTTGCACAATGTATTCTTTTTGGGTAGCTGATTTCTTTTTTATCTCTGAGTCGTGAGCCAGTGCTCATCTGAATGCCTAAAAAATCTTGAGAATTAAAAATGCTTCTCAAATTCTAGTCAATAGTGACAGTGAAACACGATCAAGGCCAGAGGGTTTGTTTGTTGTTGTTTTTTGTTAACATGTGGATAGCAAAAGAAATGTAGTCAGCAGTGGCCACGCTTGAACCAGTAATGTCACTGAGAATGCTCAAATCTATTTTATTTGGGATAAGTTTCAAACAGAAAGTTCTTCAGCAAAATGGGATATCACTATAAAAATAGGAGAAGCTAATAAAATTTTTTAAAATTTTAGTTAAAAAAGGAAAGAAAATTGTATTGAAATGGGATCCAATTACTCTGCTAATTAAAAAAAAAATCATTGCTTTGTAATATTTATTTTATGAGGTATGTTGCAAACATTTTAAACCATAATTTTATATTTCTTCTTTTTTTAAAGTATACTCGACTTAATTTTGTGTTGATTTCAAGTGCACAGCAGTGATTCAGTTATATATACATATTTCTTTTCAGATTATTTCCATTATAAGTTATTATGAGATATCAAATACTGTTCCCTGTGTTATACAGTAAATCTTTGTTGCCTATATTTCTTCTTATATGGTATTTTGTAAAAAAAAAAAAGTCATAAAGACAAAAACTTCTGGACTAATATTGAGAGTTTTAAAATATTATTATTACCTACATTAAAACTGGCAAAAAGAAAAATTTGCCACTGCTTTTCAGTTCTTTCTAATAATACTTTGAAAATACAGATAAGATTTTTTTAACATCGGTCAAAATTAAAACTTCTTGAAGATTTATTTATCATGACCAAGAGTCTAAAGTTTAGCATTATATCAGAATTCTTTAATCAAAATCTAGAGAGAAATGTCATTTAGAATATCTGAAAATATGTTTTAGAAATAGACACAATTTACTGTCAAGCTTTCATTGATATTGGCAACTGCATTGAGACTAGAATACAGATTTTTTTAATACTATGTAATTTTTAAAAGTTAATTAAAAATTACATGCTAACAGATATAACATCACTATTTTAAAGATTTTTTAATACCTAGTGAATACATAATAGTAAATAACAAAACCGTAAAATGCCATTTTAGGGTTTTGTGTTTTTTTTTGTCATTTTAGATTTCATCTATGGTTCCTATCTGATTTTCAGTATAAATTTTTTGTTAAATCATGTTATTTTGTTTTAACTCAAAAGATATATATATATATATTTTAAATACAGTTCATTGAAATTGAGTTAATTTTTTTTTTAAATCAAGGACTAATACTTAAACATTTAAATAGCAAATTCAGGAGATAATAGGGCTTATTCCTAACATTTCTCTTAATGTTGGTATAATTCCATATAATCACTATAAAACCAATTACTGTGTTTTTATAATGTCAGTATATCTGTATGGAAGCCAAAAATCTGCACAGGACTATGTTGCCTGGATAAGCCTGATAACCGGATGTTTGTAAACATCAGGTAGCTCGAACCGAGTCGTCCAACCTTTATGCACCTTCATGCACCTTCTAAAACCAAGCTATCCCTCTAACTTTCAAAACTGTGAGATTAATTCATTAAGAAAGTAAAGTAACTGCAACTGGTTAGCATGGATTTGAAGGTTCTAAAACTGTATTAAAATTTTTCTCATTGATTCTTTCCATGGTAGTTCCTACGTTCTGTGTAATACCCATTTTATTATTATTTTTACCCCATAAGTAGTGTAATATTTATTTCTATATCAATGCAAATACTAGGTTTGGTAAGATAAGATTATGAACCACGTTTAGAGTTACATTTTGCATCAAAATTGTAATCTGCTGCATCTGTTTCATTTAAGCCTGAGAGTTGGCAAAATGGAAAGTTTAAAAAGAATGGTATTATTTTCCTTTAAAAACGTTACTTATTTTACTACAGGTCTCAGATGAAATGAAAATAATCCTTTTCCTGAAATTATTGTTTTAGCAAATTTTGAAAAATAAAATGCAAGAAATCTTTAATATGCCATATGGTTTCTGTTTCTTGCTACTAGTTCATTTATTTGTAAAAACAAAAATGCATTATTTTTATATGCATTTTAAAAACCAGTAAATAAATATGTGACTAATTCTGGAATGTATACTTTATCGTTAGAACTTATAAATAAATTGAAGTAAGTAGAAGGTTTATATTTCAACTAAAGGTTACAAAAATCTGAAAAATAAAATATCAACTTACTTAAATGTCTGGCACTCAAAATAAAATTTTGTTATTCTGCTTTACAAACCTAAAAAGAGCTTAACTGAAATAATTAAAATTTTTTTATATTCAGTTAAAATTGCTTTTGGTTTTTAGTAAATGTTTCTAAATAGAATTTCTATCCAGAATGTATACTTTTCCATTGTTTTACAATGGAAATATAAAAGTACATGCAGAGTTTTTTAAATTTAATTTTTCAAAAATTGAAATTAAAAAATCTAAGCAATTAATGCTTTCTTAGCAACTCCTTGCTTTTCATAGAAATAAAATTTTAATGAAATTAGCTCATCTTCTTTTTAGTATTTCAAATAGTATTTCAAATATCAAGAATTTAAACTGTTTTAAAAAGCAGAGGAAGAATTTTCAATATTTATAATAATGTTATTCCTAAATTAAAATATTTAGGAATTAAAAATAATGTATATTAAAATTTAGAAATTGCCAATTGTTTCTTATGGGAGAATATAAAAAATTATACTGGTTTCTAACAGTATCATATGTTAACTATTAGTCCAAAATTCTGTATTTTAGTCTTTTTTAATATTTTTGAATTATTAAAGACAGATTTCAGGACTATGTTGACAATGAATTTCTATAGTTATCAATTACGCCTTCATCAAAATGTTCCAACTTGGCAAAATTAAAACAATGTAACTTATAAGGACAGCATTCTCTTTCTATAATTTGGTTCTTTCTTTAAAAAAAAGGTTCACATAAACATATGGTAAAATGTCTTGCATGCTTCTAATATATTTATAAGCTATGATTCCCAATAAAATATATTTTAGTCCTATCTTCTTTTTTTTCTGAATTATAAATCAATTGCCAAACTGGTTGTTAATAAACGAAATTTAGTTTTTCAGATTATTTTAGAATTATCTATTTTTACTTTAATTCTGAAAATACATGAAGTTAAAAAAAATATGTGCATCATTTCTAACGGTAACAATTAGTTTAACATTTAGTGATTAAGGCCAGTATTTGTCGCAGGCTTTATAAAAGCTTTATGTTAAGAGTTTAAAATATTTAATCATGCCATCTTGAAAAAAAATCTTCAAATACTACAAAGTTGTAGTGAAAGATCCTAAAAGTTAAATTTGGAGAAATTTTAATTTTTGGTTTTGTTTTCTTTTTACATTTTATCAATCTAGTTTCGTAAAGTCTAGGCTTTTTGTAAACAGATAACAGCCATTTCATGTCTGATTATTTGGAATCATTGTTTGGATATTTTTGTTTGTAGAAGAACTGTCTTTTAAATTTTGTGTGTGCCTGAACCTTTCTTTAAAGCAGTATCAGAGTTAATGTGATTCTGTTGAATGTATTCCATTTGTCTATATTTGAAGAACAGTGAGATAAATAATAAGCTTCCTTTTAATACTCATTTAACTATTCCTGGTTTAAATATTATGCTTCTAATTTTCTAATAGGATATATGACAGGCTTCTGCAGTAGTAATTTCTGGCATGAATGGGTTTCAAATTTTGTTTTAATTTAAATATCTGATATATTTCATGGACTATTAATCTACTCGATTTTTACCTTGAAATTTGCAGCCCAGTTCGGTTTTATGTGAACATTTTCTATTTTTAAAATAGATTCATAATGTGTTTTAAAAATTTTTTAGCTGACTGGATCAATGTAACTACTTTTGAATTTCTGAACCTTTATAATTTCATAGCTTGCCTGTTACTTTAGCATCTATCAATAACAATCCTAATGTGTACTAAACACACTGGTAATAATTCCTTCCTTTATTTAATTGTGTAATTCACAAGAATATGCAAATACCACGTAAACAGAACCATAGGGTATCACATGCAGCTGAAAGTAGCTTAATGAGTTTTCTTTTGTCTTCTGGTTAAATCTTGTCATCTCATCTGAAAAAGAAAGGTACTCAGAAGGTTAGACTTGAGAAAATTTTTTTAGGGTGGAGAGGGGAGTCATTACGAACACAAGATTTTCTATCCCTCGTAAAAATAACTTCCGATTTTCTTGAAAAAGGATTCTCCGAGAGCCTTACTTTCTTTCCTATAAATTACACATATTTCATTGAGGTTGAATGCACAGTAAAAAAAAAGAAAAAGAAAAGTTCATGAAATTTCTTCCTGACTCAAATCTTACGGCCCTTTTCAAACTCTCAGGGTGAAGTACAATTATCTGGTGAATTGATCAGTGAGGACAAACAATGCACATAGTTTAGGCTCCTCAAAAATCTTCTTCTTTCACTGAGGAGGTTTTTTTTCCTTTGAATTATCTGAATAATTGCTTCAACTCTTCAGTTCAATTTGCATGTCTAGACAGGAAACAAGACTGAATAAGGCTTGGAAGGACTGTGATTTTTGAAACCGCTTTTTTTTTTTTTTGAAACTGCATTTTGAATTGTAATTCATACTATCTTCCATGTGTAACCTCACTGCTTGCGTCTGAGGCCTCCCACAAATCTTGTGATGTTTTAAGCATTCATCCAGTTATATATTATATATAATATATAATATATGTTTTAACACTTACCAGGATCTGTTATACTTTTCTTCATGTGGCACTTACATGCAGGAAAATATAAATGATCACTCCTCCCTCATCCAGTTTTCATAAACAAATAAAAGTTTTTTACCTCTTTATACAAAAGGAAAATGTCTGTATTTGTGGTTTTTAAACACATTGCTGAAAGACTATTTGAAGGTAATTCTTTTTAGAAAAGAAAACAATGCAGCAATGGTTTCATTTGTTAGACATAGATTTGCTCAATTACATTTTGCTGAAACCCTTTTTTAAACGTTATTGGTCATTTCATAAGACAAAAAATAGGCTACTTTAAAAAATGTTGTTTGAAGAATATGCAAAAAAAAAAAAAGTAAATCTTTAGTCATCATTTTTTCAAATAGCTAATGGCAGACTGGAAAGAGTTTAAAATGTAATGGAATGAAGGTGGTCAAAAGGTATAGCCTTCCAGTTATAAGTAATTACTGGGGATGTAATGCACAGCATGGTGACTATAGTTAACACTGCTGTGTGGTGTATTTGAAAGTTGTTAAGGGAGTAAATCCTAAAAGTTCTCATCACAAGGAAAAAAAAAGTTTTTATAACCATATGAGGTAATAGATGTTCACTGAACTTACTGTGTTAATCATTTTGCAATATATGTAGCTCAAGACATTATGCTGTATACCTTAAACTTATACAGTACTATATGTCAATTATATCTCAATAAAACAAAAATAAAAATAATACAAAGAAATAAAATCTTAAAAAATATGATTGATTCAGAAGCTCTAATACATGTTAGCTTATGGCTCTAAAACTTGCCATTGCTATATTGATAAAAGAAGATCTTGCATGGAATCCTTCATTTTCAGCCTTTTATTTTATTTTATCTTTCATTAATTTAATTTATTTTATTTACTTATTTGGCCATGCTGCTCGGCACATGGAATCTTAGTTCCCTGACCAGGGATAGAACCCATTTCACCTGCAGTGGAAGCACAGAGTCTGAACCACTGGACCACCAGGGAAGTCCCATTTTCAGACATTTTCTTTTATTTTTATTTTCTTTTATTTTATTATTTTATCTTTTGTTTTATTTATTTATTTGGTCATGCTGCTCAGCACATGGGAGCTTAGTTCCCAACCAGGGATCAAATCCATTTCCCCTGCAGTGAAGCACAGGGTCTTAACCACTGGACCACCAGGGAAGTCCCATTCTCAGCCATTTTAAATGAATTACTCATCCTCCCTCCAGATTAAAACCTGGAAAGTAAAGCTTTAGCCACAAGATCCAAAAACTATACAAGGCCTTGAATTTTGTTAATCAACCGGTCTTAAAATATGACTCCAGCAATATTATTTTTCCTTGTTGTTTTTGTAGAAACCCATAAAGTAGCTCTTTGACACCACAAATAGCACCTATTCACTATTAAACAAGTTGAGCTAACCAAAAGGAAAAAATATTCAAAACATAAAAAGGATTTAATCACAAACCCTGTAGAACTGTTAGAGTTCATTCGGATGTTAAAATTCACGAGATTTTCTTTTGAAAATGGTCCTTTCTTAAGTCATTTTGGTTTGGGTGCGCCTTGATAAATTCTTATAAGCCTTTCCCCTCCAAAAAAATTTTTCCCAAGGGGATTCATGTCTTCATTTCTCATATGATAGTTTCTTACTCATGCCTTCTTTTCTTCTCAAAGTGCATGAACTAGTAAAATTAAGGACAAAGGTGGCTGGGCTAGTAAGTGTACAATCACCTTTCCAAAAAATTGTAAATTCCATCAATTAGTTGCAAATCTTTCCTTTATAAAATCTGGTCACCTTCTTTATCACATATCCTATTCTATTTATCCTAAAAGTAATTTTCAATATTCTGCCTGATAGAATGAAAGTGAGGTTCCAACTTCAGATAATAAAAGCTATTAATTGAGTAGTTGGGGGCCAAGGGCACTGAGAAGTCAACAGGGTTCAATAGGGATCAAAACAGTAAGGGGGAAATTCCCTGGTGGTTCAGTTGTTAGGACACGGTGCTTTTACTGCTTTACTGACGTGGACCCAGTTTCAATTACTGGTCGGGAACTGAGATCTGCCAATCCGAGAGGTGCCCCCCACCAAAAAAACAAAACAAAACAAAACAAAACAGAACACAGTAAGAGAGTAAAACCCCCTGTCCCTCAAATATTGTGCTGTGCATTCAGTTATCTCATTCTGTATCTTTCTTCCTAGGGTAATCCATCTCTGGATTACCTTCTCCAAGGACAGAGCTCATGCAACTTTACAAAACCATTTCAAATTGTTTAGGATGCAAACCCTTTCCTATTTTTGGACAAAAGGGGTAAGATTGGAGCACCAGCTACATAACTGGAGCTATGACTCAACTAAACCTTTGGTTTTCAGAAGCGAAGCCGTTACAACCCAGCAGATGGAGATCAGCTAAGATAACCCATTAGTATGGAAACCATTCAGTGTGGATTTTTTTTATAGCCCCAATTTCATAAAATGCTATTCTTTTCAATAAAAATGAATTATTAAACATGCACTAAATGTGATGCAAATTTATAACTCTGAAAGATGTTTTCTATCAATAGACTCATAATTCAGAAAAACAGACATCCATCAGATAAAATATCCCCATTTTAGTTGGGGAATTATTGTCACCATCAAGCCCAAGGATTTGGACAAAATTTCTTTATAAGGGGTATAAGCATGACTTCTAAGTTTTCAGCCCTCGGCTCCCCCAAGGGTACAATATCTGGTAACAGGGGTTTACATTTTCATTTTACAACATACTCATGACCACAGTCTCTTTACTCTTGATCTATTATTATACATGCATATCTGTCACATACCCCTAAAATAACCAATCACTTTAATCAATTCCATCAGAACTATGGAAACTAGAAACAGGCAAGCCAGTTGTTTGACTCTAAGAAGCAGTTTGCACAAGAGACTCCATCTTGTTGGCCCACGTAGCCACGACCTTCCCGCTGATGACTGAAGGGTTCTTGAGTTCCTGACACAGTGAAGAGAAGGAAGAAGTACCAAAGCCTTCTACCTCACGCACCACCTGTCGACAGAGTTCTGACCACAGAAGACAGGCTCACGCAGCTAAAGCAGACTGCTTTGCAGATCTGAGGAACCTACAGATCCCATAGAGGGGAACGTATGTTTTGGCTTTATGGCCCAAACATTTGGGTCTTATATATTGAATATTTCTGAGAAAGAGCATATGGAACTCAAATAAATCTATTAAAAATATTTTTTGTGCTGTTTTGTGTTGTTGTTTGGGTTGTTTTTAACTGTAAATCTACAAAATATTTTGATCACTGTGTTTCTAAATTTACTGCTTGTAGAGGTCCATTTCAATTTCTTTTTGAAAGTAAAAGAACTTGGTATTGTGGTGGTAACTTAAGGAACATTATGTCTTTGTCTCATAGACTCTGATCTTCTTATGTCCTACAAGCAACAAATAACACTATCTAGACTGTTGGTAACCAACACTATTATTCCTGGGGTGTTTGAGGTGAATTTCTGTGCAAATGTCTTCATAACTTAAATAAGCAAACCAGTGCAGCCTGGCTCAGAGGTAACAAATGGACCAGAGTTGCTTCTCTTTGTCTTTCAGGTTGCCCAGCTTTCAAAAACAGATACAATCTAAAGTGGAATGGTCATTCATCATATCTGATTTATGTAACATATCACATTTTAATATTCCAATGGGGTACTGTCAAGAAAAATAATGTATTCAGGAAATTCTAAATTGGTTTACATGGAACAAGTAAGCTCTGGATTATAGGCATTTGAAAGTACTTTTCCATGACCATGTCATGTAACTATTTTTCAGTTTCCCCTTTTTTAAAATCACCTCATTTTAACAATTATAAAACCTACCAAGTGTATGTAAATTTGGTGCTTTTACATTCTCTCTTTTAGTCCTCACAGTGTCAATAACAATGTTATTATTAGACCCATTTCAGGGTGACTAAAAGCTCAGACTATGAAATGAGACTGATAAGAATTTGAATGTTGGTCCTCTTAGTGTTCTAGCTGTGTAACATTGAACAAGCTTCATAGACTTTCTGAGCCTCAGTTTACTTACCTGTAAAAAGGGGATAATAATGTTTACATGATTGTTGAGAGGTTTAAATGAATAAAAGTGCTGAGTATATAGTAAATGCTCAATAAATGTTTTTTAACCAAAAGGTATTTAACCAAAAGGTAAATAAAGCTGTGAGAGTCATTGAGAGGTGTGCCGTTGATGTAGCCAAGGTCAGGACCCAGGTTTGGGACTTCAAAGCCTATGATGAAGCCCTCTCACTTTGTTTGTAATTGTAGCTGTTTTAAAGCGTGACTTAGCACTGTTCCCAACTGCCTTCTGCCCACGTACCGATCAAACACAAAAGCACTTTTTCCTCCTAAGCCATAGGACTTAGGACTTCAAAACCTTCCATAGATGCCTTCATGAAAGACAGTGGACAACCAGGCCTTGTCCTGGTACAGAAAAATACGGCAAAGTTAAGTCATAAAGGCAAATCACTGAGAAAAAAAAATATTCTACAAAGATGAGCTTCAGTAGTAGCTCATTGCCCTAGCAGGAAACTGTTCCAAGAATCAAGATGGTAAGAGGGATTGAAAAAAGTCTCAGGGTCTCTTTTTTTTCCCCTTTTTTTTGGCCGCACCAGGTGGCATGCAGAACTTCCCTGACCAGGGACAGAACCCATGCCCCCTGCAGTGGAAGCGTGGAGTCTTAACCACTGGGCCACCAGGGAAGTCCCAAAAGTCTCAAGGTCTTTACATCAATGTGTTCTAGTGTATCTTTTTTTTTTTATTTTTTTTTATTTTTTGGGGGTACACCAGGTTCAATCATCTGTTTTTATACACATATCCCCGTATTCCCTCCCTTCCTTGACTCCCCCCACCTCGAGTCCCCCCCACCCTCCCCACCCCAGTCCTCTAAGGCATCTTCCATCCTCGAGTTGGACTCCCTTTGTTATACAACAAATTCCCACTGACTATTTTACAGTTGGTAGTATATATATGTCTGTGCTACTCTCTCGCTTCATCTCAGTTTCCCCTTCACCCCCTGCCCCCTCCCATACCTCGAGTTCTCCAGTCCATTCTCTGTATCTGCATCCTTGTTCTTGTCACTGAGTTCATCAGTACCATTTTTAGATTCCGTATATGTGAGTTAGCATACAATATTTGTCCTTCTCTTTCTGACTTACTTCACTCTGTATGACAGATTGTAGTTCTATCCACCTCATTACATATAGCTCCATCTCATCCCTTTTTATAGCTGAGTAATATTCCATTGTATATATATATGCCACATCTTCTGTATCCATTCATTTGTTGATGGGCATTTCGGTTGCTTCCATGTCCTGGCTATTGTAAAGAGTGCTGCAATAAACATGATGGTACAAGTTTCTTTTGGGATTATGGTTTTCTTTGGGTATATGTCTAGTAGTGGGATTACTGGATCATATGGTAATTCTATTTGTAGTTTTTTAAGGAACCTCCAAATTGTTTTCCATAGTGGCTGTAAGTTGGTCTAGTGTATCTTTTTAAACAGACATTCTTAGTACACATGATCCAGGTATTTTGTTGGGTTAAAAGCAAAAGTGCATTGGCTTGAATGTCTGGGTAAGTGCCCAGAACTTCCAAACATAATTCTAGTCCCCTTAAGCCATCATACATGTATTCTTTTCCATGTCTGTGGAGAAAGCTTATAAATGAAACTCATTTTAGTACTATAGTTCTTTGAGTTTCTTAATGAGGCTCTCTCCCTTGAGTTCTGAGTGGGGCTGTTCTCCAGAACAAAGTCCCTTGTTACATCTGCACATCTCTGCTCCTTTGGTGCTTTCTGAGTCATTTCAGTTAATTTATTTACCCTGTGGCTGCCTTCAATACATGTTTGAGCCCTACTGATGCTCATAGTGAGTATGTCATAATCACAGGCAATAAAACTGTGATCCTCTATTTTTAATCTTGAAGCCAAAACCATTCCAATTCAGACATTTATGTTCTAGGCTCTTGAACCCTAAACTACAAAGTTTCTGGCTGAATTCTAGTTCTGGAATCCTCAGAAACTGATGGTGGTGGTTCATAATTTCAAGTTTAGGATTTTCTTACATGGAATTTCGCAAGTGGTTTGCTGGAGGAGGGTTACTCTGTTTTGCTTCCAGAAGAACTTAAAAAGGGAGAAGGTGGGGTATACATGTAGAAACAGAGCCAAAATTTAACTGACCCTTCAGTGGGACATTTTTTTGACTTGGCTATTATTACTCTGGGTGACTTTCAAAATAATAGCTGTTAAATATTTAACCAAAAATGTATAGTGCAAGATGGTTCAATTTCTTTGCTTGGTGAAATGACACTTGGAAGATATCTTTAATATACACAGTATATAACAATATTTGTTTTATAGGAGGCATCAGTTGTCAAGCACCATCTGAAATTCTTCATGAAATAAACAAAAAGACAGCATCAGGGTTTCAGATTCGTCTTCAACCAGCACAAGTAAAACAAAAAATTCTAACCCAGGATCTCTGAAGATGACACATATGTCTCTTGTGGAAAAAAAAATGATGAACATAAATAAATAAAATCAAAGCTATCTTGATGTTATTAGTCTTAGAGGAAAATTCCCTGGAACTTAGGCATCTCTTTAGATTCTTTCTTCAGCAGGATACTCCTTCCAAAAAGAAAAGAAAAATAACAATTATATAGAATAATTGCAGAACTCTGGTTGACAAGAGAAAAAAAGGACAGTAGTTTTCTGGTTTTCAAATGGGCCCATCTGTCCAAATTCAGGTCTTCCTACTAAATAAGATGTTATGTTTCCAAATACAAACTCCCCCTATTTTCTTTCATAAACTGTAATGTCTAATGCAGTTTCCTCAGACATTTCAAATAAAATGTGATCTCCGTAGAACATGGCTCAGTCCACGTAAAAAGATACTGAGGGAGATGATTCACTAATCAGGAACCTTGCAGACAGCAGAGAGAATAGACAACGGCACCTTCTGTCTGTGAGGACGTGAGATTTTATGGCCTGGAAAGATGTCTGTGGAATAGGCACCTGTAGGTCCACACTAGCTACAAGGTGTGGTTCCTGGCACTACTTCCAACTCGATCCATTGCTGTCTTCCTGCCGGGTGCTGGGTGACTCAGGGCCTTGGTTTTGGCACACACAGACTTTCTTCCCTAAATTTCAAAGGCAGTCGAGTTTGACAGACACTGAACAGAGTGGTTCAATGACTCAGGGAACAACTGTTTGGTGGCCAAAGAGACATGATCTTGGCATAATAATAGCCTGCAATCTCCTATCCCTTTCCTTCTTGAAATCTCAAAGATCAGAGGAAGAACTCATCCCAGGGAGATATCAACTCTCAGGTAGAGAAGTGGAAATGAAATCCTAGAGAGACTCAGTGCCTCTAGTCTGGATCAGGATCCCTACCCACCCTCTCAGTCTCACCACCCTCGTCAGAAGCAGAAATAGTCAGTCTCCTGATGTGAATTGCTGATGATTTAGGGAAGTGATTTTTTTTCCCAACAACTTCCTATATCTCAAGAAAGATGGGTCATCACAATAGTCACCTGGTTTCTCAAGCAGTCCAGATTAAGAAAATAGGCACTGAAAATCTCCCTGAGTCATTCATCAACTTTTGCTCATACTAGAAGGTCACTTAAATATCAAAAGAGATATTGATTACTGATGCTGATGAAGTGGAAGCCGTTAAGAGTCCAGTGTGAAAAATCTGTGGACCACCAGAACGCCTGTCTCTTCAATTGTCAAGCATCTCTCATGAGCACCAAATCCCAGTGAGGTTTTTACAGCTTACCAAAACTTAACATGGACTTTTTTATTTTTAAGTTTGGGGACAGGGAAGTGAGGCTCTGATCTGAAGGCAGTGCACAGGTTAAAAAGGTAAAGTTTTGTATATAGACCACCTGGAATCAAGTCCTAATTCCTACCTATTAACCTTGTAACCTTGAACAAGTTATACCATCTCTCTACTTCCCATTTTTCTAATCTGTAAAATGAGGATAATACGGGCACCTACCACAAATGGTTGTCATGCAGATTAAATAAGTTAAAATATGTGAAGCACTTAGAACAATGTCTGAAATATGATGAGCATTCAAAAATTTAGCAAATATTACATGAAAAATTCAATTTTTTTAAGTTTTAAATAACTTTCAGGCTGACTATTATTTTTTTAAATATAAAGGTTCTGACCTTCCCCGTTTGTCTTCCCTACTTTTATATTTACTTGATCTCTCCTTTTCCCCTTCTAATACGCATCTTCTCTCAGTCTTACTTTCTCACACACAAATGTACAAAGTCACACAACCACACTTACAGGAAAAACATTAAACCAGAGTTTGTAAACAGCATCTTGAATTCCACATATTACCTTGGCCATGCTCTTTGTCTGTAAAATATATATAGCTTCATATGCCTTTGCAGAGATATCCCACTTCTCAAAGGTAAAACTAGAGCCATCTACAACATTGCTAATTTTTAGAGAAATGCAAACCAAAACCACAATGTGGTACTACCTCACAATGGTCAGAATGGCCATCCTCAAAAGTCTGTAAATAATAAATGCTGGATAGGGTGTGAAGAAAAGGGAACCCTCCTATACTGTTGGCGGGACTGTAAATTGGTGCAGCCACTATGGATAATAGTATGGGGGTTCCTTAAAAAACTAAAAATAGAGTTATCATATGATCCAGCAATCCCATTCCTGGGAGTATACCCAGAAAAGACAAAAACTCTAATTCAAAAAGATACGTGCACCCCAATGGTAATAGCAGCACTATTTACAGTAGCCAAGACATGGAAGCAACCTGTGTCCATCAACAGATTAATGGATAAAGAAGATGTGGTGCATACACACACAGACACACACACACACACACACACACACAATGGAATATTGCTCAGCCATAAAAAAGAATGAAATATTGCCATTTGTAGCAATATGGATGGACCTAGAGATTATCACACTGAGTGAAGTAAGTCAGACAGAGAAAGACAAATATTATATGATATCACTTATATGTGGAATCTAAAAAATAATACAAATGAATTGATTTACGAAACAGAAATAGACTCACAGACATAGGAAACAAACCTGTGGTTACCAAGGGCAAAGGTGGAGGAGGGATAAATTAGGACCTGGGATTAACAGATACACACCACTATATATAAAATACATAACAACGATTTATTTATAACATTGAGAACTATATTCAATATCTTGTGATAATCTGTAATAGAAAAGAATCTGAAAAAAAATATGTATAACTGAATCACTTTGCTGTATACCTGAAACTAACACAATATTGTAAATCAACTATACTTCCACTAAACAAAAAAACAAACAAACAAATATGAGAGCCATCTTAGATGGTGGGGTATGAACAATTGAATGTGAACCACTCAGTTGTACTAGAGACTTCCATTTTTAGCCACTATGGAGTAATTAGTACCAGACTAGTTCTCCTGCTATAAAAATATATATATAAAATTGAAGTAGAAGTGTTCACACTTCAGACAACAATCAGAGAAGGAATGTGATCACTGAGAAAAGGAAAATACATGATGTCAACCCCATAATCACTTTCAGCTTCCTGCCTAGAAGCACCTTCTGGACTGTGGTGCAGGAAGAGGTAACTTAAGCAAAGCACAATGATTTCACTGATCTGATGGGATAATGACTGGAATTCAGGTTTGCTAAGGTGGCTGAAATTTGTGTACTGGGTACCAGAGAGAAAGAGGCTTATACAGAGAGATAACTGAAATATGCATAAAAGTCTCCTTGAATCTTTCACAGAACACTAAATTATGCAAGCATAGAAAAAGACTCTGTGAGCCATTGCAGGGAATAATTATTGAGAAACTGTGAGCTGTGCAAAGATTCCAGATATTGCATAGGACCTGGAGACATTGGAGGTCTGAAAAGTCAGAATAGAAAGACTTCACTGTATATACTGGGCATTCCTTTGAGACCTCAGAGGGCAAAAACTTAGGAGGAGATCTATTCTAGCTATAGAAAAGAATCACTTTGTAGTCTCCCTAAAAACATTAAAAACAAGTCTCATAATGATCAAGCTAATTTGTGAGTAAATTAACCACCTGAAAGAACAAAAGTCAACACTCTTCAAAGGAAGACAAATAAACTACTTGCAACAATGTAAAATCCACAATTTCCAGTATACAATGAAAAAAATCACTAGCTATGTAAAGCAAAAGAAAAATGTGACCTATAACCAAAGGGGAAAAACAGCAAAAGAAACAGACCCAGAGATAATACAGATAATGGAATTAATAGACAAGAACTTTAAAACATATCAAGAACTTTAACTGAAAACTAAACATAATAGGTGAACAGATGAAATCTCCATATAAAATAGAAATTATAAAAAGAACCAAATGGAAATTCTAAAGGTAAGTTATGATATCCAAAATAGAAATTTTAACTGAATGGCCTAAACAACAGATTGGACATTGCAGAAGAAGAGATCAAAGAACCTGAAGCACAGAAAGTAAAAAAATGGAAAAAATGAATAGATCCCAGGGATCTGAGGGACAATATAAAATGGTCTAATACAGGTGTAACTGGAGTCCTAGAAGGAAAGGAAAGAGAGATTGAGTCCCAGAAAGTATTTGAAGACCCAATGACCAACTTTTCTCCCTTATTTGATGAAAAATATTAACCCACCAATCCCAGAAACTCAACCAATATCAAGAAGCAAAAATACAAGCAAAACCACACCTAGACACATTGTAGTTATAGTGCTGAGACAAAAATAAATAGAAAAAAAATTAAATAGCTAGTCAATCACATACAGAGGAACAAAATTTTAAACACTGACTTCTCCTCAGAAACAATGAAAGCCAGAAGACAATGGAATGATCTCTTTAAAATGCCGAAAGAAAAACAAGAAAAACTTGCCAATTGAGAATTCTATCTCCTTCAAAAAGTGAAGGCAAAATAAAGCCTTTCTTTTTAGATAAACAAAAAGTAGATAATTCACCACTAGCAGACATGCACTATAAGAAATATTAAAAGAAGTCCTTTGAGGGGCTTCCTAGGTGGCGTAGTGGTTAAGAACCCGCCTGCCAATGCAGAAGACATGGGTTCGATCCCTGTTCCAGGAAGATCCCACATGCCATGGAGCAGCTAAGCCCACACGCCACAACTATTGAGCCTGCACTTTAGAGGCGTGAGCCACAACTATTGAGCCCATGTGCTGCAACTACTGAAGCCCATGTGCCTAGAGCCCGTGCTCTGCAACTAAGAGAAGCTACGGCAATGAGGAGCCCGTGCACCACAACGAAGAGTAGCCCCACTCACCACAACTAAAGAAAGCCTGCGCACAGCAAAAAAGACCCAACACAGCCAATAAAATTAATTAATTAATTAATTAATTAAAAAAAAAAAGTCCTTTGAGCTGAAGGAAAATTGCACAAAGGAGTGAATAGCTACATTATATATAATAATTTTTATTCCCTAATTTTGTAATTTCTTTAAAATTAATTGTGTAAAAGTATGGTTTATAATATATGCAGAAGTAAAATATATGAAAATACCTCACTGTAGAAGATTCTTATATATGAAGTGGCATCATATTAATTCATGGAAGGTTATGATCAGTTAAGAATGCAAATAGCACTTCCTAGAACAACCAGAAAAAATAAAAACCAAATACGTATAGTTAAAAGCAAATAGAGATAAAACAGTGTTACATGATGCTAAATTATTATAAAAGGAGGAAAAAAGGAACAAAGACCAATGGGACAAATAGAAAACAAGTAAGATGGTAGACTTAAACCCAACTATATTAACAATTATGTTAAATGTAAGTTGATTAAACACTCCAATTAAAGACACATTGTCAGACTGCATAAGAAAGCAAGATCTAACTTTATGCTAAAGAGATGCACTTTAGGGACTTCCCTCATGGTCCAGTTGTTGAAAATCCGCCTTCTAATGCAGGGGACGTGGGTTTGACCCCTGGTTGGGGGACTAAGATCCCACATGTCGTGGGGCAACTAAGCCCGCACACTGCAACTACTGAGCCTATGCACTATGGAGCCCACGTGCCACAACTAGAGAAGCCCACGCAACGCAACAAAGAGCTCATGCGCCACAACTAAGACCTGACACAGCCAAATAAATTAATTAAAAAAAAAGAGAGATGTACTTTGAACATATACAGATGAGTTAATATTTAAAAATGGCAAAAGATACAATGCATAGATACTAATCATAAGAAACCTGGAGTGTGAAATTAATATTAGATGATATTAATATCAGACAATATTAATAAAGGTAAAAATGAATATTTCATTATGATGAGTGACTTCACCAAGGAGAAATAACAATCCTAAATGGGTATACACTTAATAACTGTGATTCAAAACACATAAAGCAAAGCAAACAGAACTAAGAGAAATAGACAAATCCACAATTATTGTTGGATGTTAAGTCTCCTGTCTCAGTAACTGATGAAACAAACAGACAAAATATTAGTGAGAACATAAGATTTGGAACAATACTACCAACAGCTTAATCTAATTAACACTTTTTGAACACTATACCCAACAACGGCAGAATACACTTTTTTTTTGCAAGTGCACAGGGAATGTTCACCAAGATAGAACACATACAGGTCACAAACTGTTTTCAATAACTTTCAACAGATTGAAGAAGCCACATATGGCATGTTATCTGACCACAAAAGAATTCAATTATAAATTATTAGCAAAAAGAGATATAAACTATACCCAAGTTGAATTTGAAATTAAAACAGTAATTTAAAAAATCACATCTGAAAAGTGGGATGAAGCCAAAGCAGTGCTTAGAGGGAAATTTAAGGCATTATACACATATATTAGAAAAGAGGAAAGATTTTAAATAAACAATGCAAAAATCAAGAAAAAGAGGAAATAAAGCCAAAATATATAGTAATAAAAAGTAATAATAAAGAACATAAATCAATAACATCAAATATTGGTTCTTTGAGAAAGATCAATAAGATTAATATATTCCTAGGTAAACGATAAAGAAAAAGAGAGAGAAAACACAAATTAACAATATAAAGAATAAAACAGGGGTGTCACTACAAATCTTTCAAACATTAAAAGGATGATAATAAAAGGTTATTATGAACAACTTTACGTCAATAAATTTGAGAATTTAGTTGAAACACAATTTGTGCCCTAGACACTGATATAAGGAGAAATAGAAAATCCAAATAATCCTATATCTTTTACTTATGGGGAAGGAATTAAAAACCTTCTATAAAGAAAACTCCAGGGTTAGATGGTTTCAGGGTTAGATGTATATAAATTATTTGAGAAAATAGAGGTGGAGGAAATATATCCCAATTTACTTTGTGAGGCATTACAATGCCCTTGATAATAGCCAAGGATATTATAAAAAAAGAAAATTATAACTAATATCTCTCATGAACACAAAAATATTTAACAGAATATTAGCAAACCAAATCCAATAATACATAAAAATGCTAATATATCATGACCAAGTAGAGTTTATTCCAGGAGGGCAATACTGATTTAATACTTGAAAATCAATGTAACTCATCACACAGAGTAAAAGAGAAGAATGACATGATCGTGTCAACATATATAGAAAAAGAACTTAAAATGACGATTCCTGAAAAAAAAAACAAACCCACTACTTTTAGTGAACCAAGAGTGAAGGGAAGTTCTTTAACCTGAAAAAGGGCATTTATGAATAACCTACAACTAACTTCCCCCACCTCATTAAGTTCTGGAACAAGGTGAGACTGTCTGCTTTCACATTTCTCAACATTGTACTGAATGTCCTAGTCAGGGCAACAAAGAAAAATAAAAAAGAAACAAAATCCATAGTGTTTAGGGGAAAAAAGTAAGAAGCAAACTGTTTTTGTTCACGGATGACATTTGTACTAGAAACAAGGATCAGGCCCAGTCATATTTTTGACCGTGTCACACAGTCACCAAACCACATAACTGTTTACACAACTGCCAGGAAATCCCCCTCATATTTTGGGCCCGACCTTTCAGGATTTATGTCAAACCAAAGGCAATGAACACTGCTACGGAGCAACTGTCTTCTGCAATGGAAAGAACCCTGGGAGAGAAGTGCCCTATTGCTGGATTTACCAGTAAGCAACTGCGTGACTTTGATCAGTCACTTTACCTCATCTTTGCCTCTATATCTTCATCTGTAAAATGGGAAAGTTAATCATTTCCAACCCTAAGATTCCAGCTTTGGTCCTGAATAAGCAAATATTTATTCATTAAGCTTCTAGCGCTAGAGAAATGATGGTATCAGAGCCAGGTTCCTGAGAGCACCAAGAGCCTTAGACTCCGTGAGCTGCACCACAAAAATGTGCCGAAGACACATCTGCTTCTCCCACTGTCATCTCTCACCTGCAATAGCCTTTTCTTTTTCTTTTTTTTTTTTTTAAATATTTATTTATTTCGTTGCACTGGGTATTGGTTGCAGCAGACAGGCTCCTTAGCTGCGGCATGCATGGGGGATCTAGTTCCTTGACCAGGGATTAAACCCTGGGCCCCCTTGCATTGGGAGTTAGGAGTCTTATCCACTGTGCCACCAGGGAAGTCGCCTGCAATAGCCTTTTAATTGGTCTTCCAGTTTACATTTTGCCTTCCTTCAATCCATCCTCCACCAGTAGCCAAAGAGATATTTTTGAGAGTAAATCAGAGCATATCATTCTTCTGCTTCAATCCCTCCAATGGCTTCCTTATGAATCTTTGGAATGAAACCCCAATTCCTGACTGGGGCTAATAAGACCTAAATGACATGGCTCCTAACTACTTTTCGGACCTCACCTTTTACCCCTTGTCTCACCTGTTCACTACACTCCAGCTGCAGTGGCCTTGCTGTCCGGCAAGTATGCCCATCGGTCCTCTGCCTCATGGCCTTGGTCTTTCCTGGGACGCTCTCCTCCCAGATCTGGGCATGGCTGATTCTTTCTGGATAAAGACCCAGGTCTCAGAGAGGCCTTTTTCTACTACCCTATCTAAAGCAGACACATCCTCTGCCTTACTTTTTAAAAACTCTCTTTCACGGTAGCCATTTTCATTGTCTTCATTCCTTAGCGCAGAGCACCGATACCGGTCCGCGGCGGGTTAGGAACCGGGCGCACCGCAAGAAGTGAGCAGGGGGTGAGCGAGGGAAGCTTCGTCTGCCGCTGCCCATCGCTCCCCATCACTCTCATTACCACTTAAACCACCCCCCCTCCCCCTCCCCTCACACCCCGCTCCGTGGAGAAATTATCTTCCACGAAACCGGTCCCTGATGCCAAAAAGGCTGGGGACCACTGCCTTAGTGCAATGGGTAATTTCCTACTCATGCATTATCTGCCTCCTTTGCCAGACTTTCTCTCTCTTGTTCACAGCTGTTCGCTTTTGTCTGGAGCAGTGTCTGGCATGGATTAGATGCTCAATGTACCTTTTTGAATGAATGAATGAGCTCCGCCCTATCAGACTGTATATCTTGCTTGAGTGGCCACTGAACCAGCCCGCGTCTCCGTCAGTCTAGACCAAACCCAGACTTGTCCACAGATCAGAGCCCACCTCTTCAAGCAAGTAAATGCACAATATATTTCTTAAGCATCACATAACAACTTGCTCTGTGGATGCAAAGAATAAGACAAGATTCCTACTCAGCAGGACTCACAATCTAATAATGATGGACATGGACCAAAGGTAATAATTAGAATTAGAATATAGTAATGTTATAATAATTATTAGAATTATAATTTTAATACCTAAAACTTCCAGTCTTGAAAGTATTTTCCTATGGATTATATCATTCGATACCAAGAGGACAGCCATTTTTTCTGTCATTATTTTCAACCAGAAAGGAGTCAGACAAAGGAAAGACAGTAGAGGCACCCTGACAGTAGAAAGAAGACGGGATTTGGAATCCTCTAGAAGACCTAGGCTCATCACGTTAAAATATAACAATAAGGATGATAAAAACCACCGTTTACTAAGAAGCTGCTATGAGCCCGAGCAGGACTTAGTTATACCGCACGGTTAACTCAGAGTCAGTATATACTAGGTGAAAGTAACCCAGCCTCTGTAAACCTCAGTTTCTTGTCCCTAAAATGGTGAACATTTACTGCATGGTTGTTGGAATTTGATATAATGTATATATAACGGGTAGTTGGTATATGAGAGGAACTTAAAGTATTAACTACTGTTTTTAATAATCACCTGAAATCAAATACTTTAGAGAAATCTGTTGGCAACAAAGGCACGTGGTGACTGCAGTCCAGCTGTCACGTGCTCCTGACCGGAGCTGTTTTGATCACTGGGGAACATTGTCCTTCCTAGGCCAGAATCACTGAGGTTCCGTACCCAGTCTGGGAGTCTGCAGTTCCGAAGGATCAAAACAAAACAAAATAAGCCACTAACAGCTCAAACATAAATTTTACACAGTAAATTCTTAATTGTAATATTTCATTCCCTTATTACACAAATAATGTCTCTGAGTTGCCACAAAACTGGCCCTAAGCAAGAACTCATGGACCACTCTGGAGTTGGGGGAAGGGAAGGCTTCATAAAAGAAGTGTCATTTGAGCTGGATCTGGAAGGATAGGTGAAATTTGCCTATGGGGTAATGAGATTTCTGCTGTGGGATGAATAATGCAGAAGCACAGAATAAGACAAAATATTTGGGATCCCATCTACATATTTTTAAAGTATAATTACCTTTGTGGCACTGTTTTCTTTGTTGTTCTTTTTGTTTTTTAATGGACCTTTTAATGTAATATCATTTTATTTTTATTTTATTATTATTTTTATTACTTTACTATTTATTATTATTATTTTTTTTACTTTTTGGCTACACTGCTTGGCATGCAGAATCTTAGTTCCCCGACCAGGGACTGAACCCACATGCCCTGCAGTGGAAGCATGGACTTAACTGCTGGACTGCCAGGGCAGTCCCTGTTGCTCTTTAAAAACAAAATGGTATTAAAATAATTATGTTCCCTGAGCAAGTCCATTAAAGACATCAAAGTTTTTTGTTGGAGTTATTTTACGTGTCAGGAAGAAGACAGGCTGGATTCATGGTCAGATGGACTACACATCAAATAGGCGATCAGCATGCAGGTAACAGAAAATTAAATATACTGGGTTTGAGGAAGGACCAAATTTAAAACTCTTGGAACACTGGACTTTCCTAATGAATTTCCAAGCAAATGTGCTCACTGTCTGCCAAGTGGCAATCTTTGAAGTGCTAAAAGTATGCCCACAGGAGGAAAAACATTCCTCTAGAAGACCTTATCTATTCTCCAGGTATCATTTTATCCATGAGAGACTGCAGAGTGGGTGCACACATCAGTGTATTACGCAGGGCTGCACATTCCACTGATGGATATAGCATCGAGGGGAAAATACCATTTTCTGGTGGCATTTGCTAAAAGATTGCCAAGAACAAAATTTTCCAAAGATCTCCCCAACTGCTCATGGTTTGCCCCAAAGCATCTTGTAACTTCTTCTTTCCTGAAGAGGAACACTCCTGTAATGAGCCCTTACCACATCCTAGTTATATATAACCATGACAGTGAGGCAATAGTATCTCCATTTTACATATGAGGAAACAGGTTCAGTCCACTCAGCTAGTCAGTGTCAGAGCCAGAATTTCAACCTACATCTTCTGTCTTCACTAGCTTCCTCCTAAGTTCCTCCTATCTTCTAAGTACTTCCCAAGACTCCTACTGAGCTAGCTGTCTGAAACCAAGAATTGACTAGAAAACAGATACCTTATACTCTGTTTGGACCCCTGTCTGCTCACCACCCTGCCTTTCATAACAATCGTCATTAATCACCAATTATATGCCAAACATTATGTCAGACGCTGGCGAGATGAAAATGCGTAAGACATCCCTGGTTTCAAAGATCTCATTATGTAATAAGGAACTGAGTTTTATGCTGGGTCCCTGTGACACCAAATATATTTTTAAACCCTTTATATCTGAATCAACCTAGCCAAACAACAATGGAGCAATACAAGTGGCTAAAAGAGAAAAATACAATGAGAAAGAAATTCTCTAGGGAAAAGGGGTGGAAAAACTACATTTCGAATTTTTCTTTCTAGTAACAATTAGGAAAAATCAGCCTTATTAGATCCCTTGCTACTAGCCTTGCAGAAAGGAGCTGATGAAAACATAAACTGTGAGAATTCCCTGGTGGTCCAGTGGTTAGGACTCTGCTCTCTCACTGCCAGGGGCCTGGATTCGATCCCTGGTTGGGGAAATAAGATCCCACAGCCATGGGGTGCAGGAAAAAGAAAAGAAAAGAAAGAAAATATAAATATGCAACCATAGGTAATGGATTTAACCTTTCCAGATCTGGTCCCCTCTATGGGATTAATAATTCCTGTTCTGGGTCGATATCAGAATCCTTAATAAGGATCATATCAAAATCTTGCTGATGGGAGTCATGTGGCACAACACCCTATTCACAAATGGGGTAATAGAGAGGGTGTGGAGAAAAGGGAACCTTCCCGCACTGTTGGTGGGAATGTAAATGGATACAGCCACTATGGAGAACAGGATGGAGGTTCCTTGCAAAATTAAAAATAGAAATGCTATATGACCCAGCAATCCCACTACTGGGCACATACCCAGAGAAAACCATAATGCAAAAAGATACATGTACCACAGTGTTCACTGCAGCACTATTTACAATAGCCAGGTCATGGAAGCAACTGAAATGCCCATTGACAGATGAATGGATAAAAAAGATGTGGTACATATATACAATGGAATATTACTCAGCCATAAAAAAGGAACAAAATTGGGTCATTTATAGAGATGTGGATGGACCTAGAGACTGTCATACAAAGTGAAGTAAGTCAGAAAGAGGAAAACAAATATTGTGTATTAATGCATATATGCAGAATATAGAAAAATGGTACAGATGAACTTGTTTGTAAGGCAGAAATAGAGACACAGACATAGAGAACAAAAGCATGGACACCAAGGGGAGAAAGAGGGATGTGATGAATTGGGAGATTGGGATTGACATATACACACTAATATGCATAAAATAGATAACTAATGAGAACCTGCTGTATAGCACAGGGAACTCCACTTCACTGTAGAGTAGAAACTAACACAACATTGTAAAACTACTATGCCCCAACTTAAAAAAAACAAAAACAAACAAATGAAAAAAAATAAATGGGGAAATAGTTTCAGAGAGAGAAAGTGACTTGCTTAAACTGTCAGGGCTATTTAGTGGTAGATCTGGGATTAGAACCCATGACTACTTGTCAGGTTGGGGGTCTTATTCCTTGATCAGGGGTGCAGGGTGTGTAGAAGATTAAATATATACTAAATTATATCCATCATAGTTTACAAGTGTAAAGGTTTTCATTGTTTTAAAAAGGAAATTCATACACATTATCTTTATTTTGAGATTTTAAACCTCAGAAGGCCCCTATGAGGCAGTAAGAGGAGATACAATTATTCCCATTTTACTGAGAAGAACGTGAGACTCGGAACGATCTTAATATTTTCCCAATATCACACAGCATGCAGCAGAGAAAGAACATTGATCCAGGTTTTTTAATTCCAATCCACTACTCATAACTCCTACACGTTGAGTTTGGGGCAGGCAGAGAAATAGAATAATACACCAAAAAAAAAAAATGCTCTTTGAGGCCTTAGAAAACTAACAGGACCTTAGGTATTTGACTTCATTTGGACATGAGATATTCTTCAATAGAGGGACTTTCCCAGTTAACTGAAGCAGACCCACTTATGCGGCTCCCCCTTGCCCTCTTGGCTTTAACCCTCATTTCAAATGCTTTTAATACAGGGCCTTCCAAAGTGATTCACTAATTGGAATAACTTTTCTGAAAAGCAATTTGGCAATAATTTAGTCTAAGAAATAGTAATGTTCACAAAAATTTACCTACAAATATATTCATTGCTGCATTACCTACAAACCGCACCCCCCAATTTTTTTAAGTTGAAAAATTTTCAACAATAAGGGATTGGTTAAATACATGCAACATGCATGTATTGGAGTTCTCCTCAGCTATTTAAAACTGCACTGAAGGGACTTCCCTGGTGGCACAGTGGTTAAGAATCCGCCTGCCAATCCAGGGGTGCGGGTTCAGTCCCTGATCTGGGAAGATCCCACATGCTGTGGAACAACTAAGCCCGTGTGCCACAACTACTGAGCCTGTGCTCTAGAGCCCTCAAGCCACAACTACTGAGCCCACATGCCGCAACTACTGAAGCGGGTGTGCCTAGAGCCCATGCTCCAAAACAAGAGAAGCCACTGCAATGAGAAGCCCGCACATTGCAACAGAAGGGTAGCCCCCACTCATCGCAAATAGAGAAAGCCCACAAGCAGCAGCGAAGACCCAACACAGTCAAAAAAGAAAAAGAAAAAGAAAAAAGAAAAAAACAAAATTTCATAGTAGTGGAGAGATATTACATGAAAATCTGTTCTCAATATAAGTGAAAAATCCATATATAAGCTTGTTTTTGTAAAACAAAACAATACACAGATGCACATACTAAGATGTTATCTCTGAGTGTTGGATTATGGGTATTTTTTCTTCTTTTTGATTAAGTGTACTTTCTAATATTTTTCCAAAGAAAATGCATTGCTCTTGAAATTAAGAAAATGTTATTTTCACTTTTTAAAAATGCTTACATCATGCCACTTAATAGTAAAAAAACCAAACCATCTGCTTTAAAAATGGGCAGAGGATGTGAATAGACATTTTCCAAAGAAGACATACAGATGGCCAACAGGTGCATGAAAAGGTGCTCAACATGACGGATCATCAGGGAAATGCAAATCAAAACCACAATGAGATATCATCTCACACCTGTGAGAATGACTATTAATAAAAAGACAAGAAATAAAAAGTGTTGGCAAGGATGTGGAGAAAAGGGACCACTTGTGCACTGTTGGTAGAATGTAAACTGCTGCAGCCACTATGGAAAACAATATGGTGGTTCCTCAAACAGTTAAAAATAGAACTGCCGGGAGGGAGGGAATACGGGGATATGTGTATAAAAACAGATGATTGAACTTGGTGTACCCTCCCCAAAATAATAAATAAATAAAATTAAAAAAAAATTGAACTGCCATGTGATCCAGCAATTCTGTTTCTGGGCATTTATCCAAAGGAAATAAGAAAACACTAACTTGAAAAGATACATGCACGCACATGTTCACTGCAGTATTATTTACAATAGTCAAGATATGGAAGCAAACTAAGTGTCCATCGATGGATGGTTGGTTAAAGAAAAAAATATAATTTTATATATATATGTAATTCAATCAGAAAAAGAAGGAAATTTTGCCATTTGGGACAACACAGTTGGACCTAAAGGGTACCATGCTAGTGAAATAAGTCAGACAAAGAAAGACAAGAATAACAGCAAATAAAGAAAAAAGAAAGACAAATACCGTATGGTCTCACTTATATGTGGAACCCAAACAACAGCAAGACAACTAACTCATAGATACAGAGATGGGAGGTGGGGGTGCACTAAGTGGGTAAAGGTGGTTAAAAGGTACAAATTACCAGTTATAAAACACAGTTGACTCTTGAACAACACAGATTTGAACTACACTGGGTCTGCTTATACACGGATTTTTTTTTTCAATACTGAATACTACAGCACTAAACAATCCACAGTTGGTCGAATCCATGGCTGTGGACCCTTGGATATGGGGGGCAGACTGCAAAGTTATATGGATTTTCAGCTGCACCGGAGGGTCAGCACCCTAACTCCTGCATTCTTCAAGGGTTACCTGTAAATAAGACCTGAGGATGTAGTGTACAGCATGGCGACTATAGTTAATAATATTGTATTGTAGATTTGAAAGTCGCTGAATGAGAACCTACTGTATAGCCCAGGGAACTCTACTCAATGCTCTGTGGTGACCTAAATGTGAAGGAAATCCAAAAAAGAGGGAATATATATGTACATATAGCTGATTCACTTTGCTGTACAGCAGAAATTAACACAACATTGTAAAGCAACTATACTCCAATAAACATTAATAAAAAAATAAATACCTTAAAAAAAACGTTGCTGAGAGAATAGATCTTAAAAGCTCTCATCACAAGAAAAAAAATTTCCAGCTATGTGGTGATGGGGACTTCCCTGGTGGTGCAGTGGTTAAGAATCTGCCTACCAATGCAGGGGACACGGGTTCAATCCCTGGTCTGGGAAGAACCCACATGCCACGGAGCAACAATGCCTGTGCGCCACAACTACTGAGCCTGTGCTCTAGAGCCCGTGAGTCACAACTATTGAGCCCACATGCCACAACTACTGAAGCCCATGCACCTAGAGCCCATGCTCCTCAACAAGAGAAGCCACCACACTGAGAAGCCCCTGCACAAAACGAAGAGGAACCCCCTCTCGCCGAAACTAGAGAAAGCCCAAACTGAGCAATGAAGACCCAACGCAGCAAATTAATTAATTTAAAAAAACAACACAAAACCAAAACAAACAAAAAAACTGTGTGGTGATGGATGTTAACGACACATTGTGGTGATCATTTCACAATACATACATATATTGAATCATGTTGTATACCTGAAACTAATATAATATTATGTGTCAATTGTAGCTCAATTTAAAAAAGACATGTTGACAAGCTAAAAATATATATACATTCTTTTCATCTTCAGAGGACCATCACTTCATCATCCTAACTGCCCAGTCATCAGCATGAACTGTTACTGCCCAGACAGGAGCCATGTACTCAGGATGTACTGAGATGTGTAGGGCTTGTTTCCACTACATTAAACAGTCTTGGGCCAGTGTGCTCTTTGAGTTCTCATGACTGCATTTTATAGTCTTTCTATTGGTTGTCTCAAAATCAGCTTTTCCAACCTGTCACCATCAATTATGATCTCAAAATCAGCTCTTGCATCCTGTCCCAACCAATGCCACCCTTCCCCCAACTTCTAGCCCACAGCTTCTAATCTGAAGTGGGCTGGGAAATTGAATCACCAACAAATGAGAATCATTCATGAAAGAAATGCATGTGAACGTCATCAAGAAAGTATGTAGTACTATGCAAAAATATAAGCTCCAATTATTTGATGCCTTTTATATTATTTTCTAAATGGATTTACACATATGATTGTACCTCAATTTCTTCATCTGGGAAGTGGGTACGTTAATGTACCTACCTCATATACTTGTTGTGACAATCAAAGGTGTTATTATTTGTAAGGCAGTTAGACCAGGGTCTGGCACAAATTAATAATGAGTATGTGCTTGTTGAAGAAAAATTAATGAATGATTAGTGTTAAATAAAAGCACATGGGCTCTGAATCTGAGCTTGAAGGGCTCTGACAAATAAAATGCTTGCGCTTTAGAGAATCATCTCTGACATCTATTTTCTCCTCTTGGAAATATTTCTGGTTTACTTGGTGGTTCTCAGACCTATTATACCAGGTGTTCTACACAGCGTGCATGCATGTACACACACACACACACACACACACACACACACACACACAGCATATATGTGAGTACACCCATCCTCTTTTCTCTCTTCTATGATTCCCTGAACTCCCATAGTCAAAGATTCACAAAAGGAAGCAATATGATTTAAGATATGATATTAACTAATGAGAACCTACTGTGTAGCTCAGGGAACTCTACTCAATGCTCTGTGGTGACCTAAATGGGAAGGAAATCTAAAAAAAATGGATATATGTATAAGTGTAACTGATTTCACTTTGCTGCACAGCAGAAACTAACACAACATTGTAAAGCAACTATACTCCAATAAAAAATTTTTTTTAAAGATATGATATTATACCCAGGACATTTCTAGAGCGAAGCAAAATGTCTCAACACAGTAGTAACTAAGATAATACAAACTACGCATCAAACACACTCACTGCCACCTGAGCAAAGCACTTAACGTATGTTAATTCAACTTCCACAACAATCATCTGAAGTAGGGACTGCCAAGGTTCCCTGTCTATGGATATAGAAGGCAGGTCTGAAAAAGCTAACTAATTTGCCCAAGGTCACACAGTGCTGTTTATACTGACTCCCAAGGCAGTGGCTGGAGGGCATTGTCTTCACGTCATTCTATTGTTATGTGGGCGCATGTAATTCCCAGAAGGGAGTCATTCCTAGTAGAATGAGCCTTAATTGCTTGGTCTCAAATTAGAAGTCTCTGGTGATCCCAGTTTTACTTCCTCTCTTTTGCGTAGGGCACTGGCTACCCTAATGTTGTTTCAGAAATTACCGGGAACATGAGAAACTTCTCCAGGGAACCCTGCTTAGTGCTCTGCACTTGGAGGCAGAAGACCTATGTTTGAGTCCTGCCTTCTCATCCTTGTTGTTGGGTGAACACAGAGATTTGATTTAAACTCTTCAAGCATCAGTTTCCTTATATTCAAAGTGGAGACAGTGACAGCTGAGTTCGTTATGAGGGCCAAATGCACTAACGTGTGAGAAAGTGTCTTGTAAATCTTAGTGACCACAGAGAGGAGGTGGGATTATTGTTTATTGGAAGAAAACATCCTCCTGATGAACCCAGGCTATAATTGCACAGTGATGGCTGACTCCACTTCCACAAAGGGCAGCAGTCTGAGCCACCCATGCCACTCAGAGAACATCTGAGTTGGGCGGCTTTGGGAGTGACATGCCCAGAGTCAGATGCCATCAGGATGCAGATATATTGTCCTCCATATCTTCAAAGAACCTAGTCTACAGAAATGTGCTTGAATTGTAGCAATAACGGGTACAGTCAGACATCAAGAAGAACTTCACTAAGCAGATCGAGTTAATTAGAGACTCTGAGAACTCACTTTGTGGGATATTTAAAAATAAAATAGGTCCTTCTACCTTGAATGTTTCAAGAATTGACCTGACCAGAGGTAGAGGCTTGGATGAAATGACCTCCTAAGGTCTTTTCTACTTCTTGTACGGCCTTGATGTCCTAGCATTAGACTCCTTTGCTCAGCATTGCCAATCATCCTCATTTAGATGTCCTGGGCTCCTTGTGCATTAGATCAGCTACATCCCCAATACCAAAGACAGCTCATTAGGACTGTCTAATTTCTTTGATGTGTTTTCAAGCACAGTCTCCAAAGAACACACGTTGACTCTTATATACCTCAGAATGCAAGGGACTACGGCACTCAATTTCTCCAGAAAATCTGTAATTATTACTTACGATAATAATATCACATATATATATAGTATTTTACACCCTCCAGCACTTTCTATTTTATTAGATTGCAGAACCACTGTAGTAGTATGAATAAGCAATTATTATGGTCCATATTTTACAAAAGACAAAATAAAGACAGAGGTTTAGGGAGCTGCCTAAAACAACACAGTCAGTTAGTAACTGAGCTAACTTCAGGATCCAGACCATGTTCCAGCACTCATAGAAAAAAATCCACTTTCATTCCATGGGTCACCTAAGATAGAAGCGGGATAAGATGGGGTGAGGGATTGCAGGCCAGCGTTCACGTAGCTATTTAGCCATCCTGTCCCCAGAAATTCAGGTAATTCTCTCTAGGCTAGATCTACTTTCCTGGAATAAGACATTCTGCCCCTTCTGACCACAGAAAACCTGGCCAAGTATTACTCTTGCCCTATGTGGGAATCTCCCATACATAGTAGCTCCTAACAGCAAATTCTGGAATCTTCTTGCAAAGATCACTCCTAGATGGGGTGATCATCCCATCACTCCTAGACCTAACTCTAGGAAGCCCAAGTTTCCATCCTGCCTTAACACAGAATTAACAGCTGGCTGAGGCTACAGAAGGACAGTTGCAATTTGACTTGCAATAGACAGAAAATATAAAGTGGCATCATTGCAGAGTACATCATAACTTCCAAGACATTATTGAAAACTTTAGGCAATTTTTAAATCACATTTAAGAGGTAGAAGGAAGACCACACAATTACATTCAACATAGAAAGCTGAGATTTGCCTTGCAGTGTGAGCTGGTACCCATCCCAGATCCAGGGGGCTGTGGAACCATGACGTGAGACTAACTCATTAGAAGAATCCTGTATTTGGTGTGGGCAGTGGATGATGATAGAAACCTCAGCTTTAACTACTTTTCCTGTTTTGTGTTTCAATTTTTTTCAACACCATCATTTTATTAACAACAGTAGCTGCCTTCAGATGACTTTTGTGGCACTTAAACATTAAAGCACATTAAAAAATCACAAAACCAAGCTAAAGTACACAATTTTCAACTAGGTCTACATTGACAAAATATAAAACTTCCAAAAATAGTAAATCTAAATAAAATGGACCTTTACCCATGTAAACCCATTAATGCTGTTTTAACATTGCCCTTCTTTACAGAATAAAGGATCTCTAGTTTAACTGAAGATTTCTTTGCCCAGAAGAATTTTAGCACCACAAAATTCAGCCCTTCTAGGCCAAAATAAATATCTATTTCTACATAATAAATTCTCAATAATTTGAAAGAATAGAAATAAGAAATTCAATACTCAGAATTATGGTTTATTTAAAAATTATACATATTTTTTCATGTACATTGCATATTATAAGGTAAGATATATCTGGGAATTAATAAAGAGAATGAAACATATAGTTGAGATATTACAATTCAAAATAAGCCTATATTACATAATAATGATTTTTAAACACAAAAGCTCCATGTTATTTCATTTATTTCAAATATTGCTCAAACAGCATCACAATTTTTAAATGTTGGTTACAAAATTATCAGGTTAGTACATCAGTTATATGTCTTACTCTCCATTAACAGATTATGTCTACATTTTCGGAGACAAATTTGGATTAATTCTTACATAACTACCACTGAGCTAAAAATAAATATGGAAAAATATTGGTCTGATTCTTTGCAGGATTTTTTAAATTAGGAATAGCACATTAAAATAAAGTTTTATGTAAACATAATATGGCATAATCAGGGCAGAGATTTATGTGATCCCCAAAACACAAACTCAATCACCAAAAATCGAAAACAAAATGAAACAAGCTTTTTAAAAAAGATTAAGCCATGGAATTTCAAATTACAAATAATAATTATTCCAAATTCATTTCTATAACCTATCACTTACAATATATTTTTTCAAACTGGCTAACAAAACTGTGCTTTATGAATCTCAGCAAGTTAATACGTCTCCTTCTGTATCCATTCTTCTACTTGGAATGAATTTTTCCCAAATTAGCATAGTTCTTTTCTGTTTTTAAAAAGAGATCAAAAGACACAGTACCCTAACAGGACAAGATGCTTGGAAACCACACTCACACACAAAGTAAAATTACAACTGAAGTTTTTTTCCACAGCAAGGCTAATAAAAATAAAAACACATTTTATAGCATTTTTTTTCACTCGAAAAGACTTCAAAGTTCTCCAAACTAAGATTTGCTTCACTCATTACTGATGTGTTCATCCCTGAAGAGGAAATATGGAATCTGATTCACAGCAAACGTATACTTCCAATATTACTGTCTTTCTGGACCAAGAAATTATAAAAGAATCCTCAGAAGAAAATGTTAAGTGGAGTCAGTTGCAGTGGCACCTCCTTAAATTGACCAAACTAGGATTCTGCCAGCCTTGATGTGTGCAGCTTTTCTGTATCGGGAGCTGGGTGGGCACAAAACCTTCCACAATCTCACCCCCAGCCTCAGTGTGGCAGCAAAACAATTTTCTGGAGGCTTTGATGATGAAAGTCTTGTCTTGGAAATAAAACAACCTGTCTAGGGTTCATCTGTAATCTTGACCCTTTACAAGAGTATTGGGACACAATGAACCCTAAGGTTAGCCCAGAGAGGACATAATCCCTTCTGCTTGACAGGGGAAACCCCAGACCAAGACTCAACTCTCCTCCTAGATCCATGTTCCTGTGCTTCTTCCTATCCACCTCTTGGGGCATAACCACAATTACAGCAATCAAGATGATACAGCTGGATGACATACCTTTACTCAAATAGCTCAGAGCCAGCCATGTTTTCCAGTTCTTACCTATTGCCCCCAAATGGTATTATGGGCTGAATATTTGTGTTCTCCCAAAATTCATATGGTGAAGCCCTAACCCCTGGTGGAGCCTTTGGGAGGTAATTAGATCCACACGAGGTCATGAGGGTGCAGTCCCATAATCAGTGTCCTTATAAGAAGAGGAAGAGAGACCAGAGCTTGCTCTCTCCATGCACCCGTGCTGAGGGAAGGTCATGGGAGCACACAGCAAGAAGGGGGCTGTGTACCAGGCAGGAAGCTGGCTCTCACTAGGAACCAAATCTGCCAGGACCTTGATTTTGGACTTCTAGCCTCCAAGATTCTAAGAAATAAAAGTCTGCTACTTGAGCCCCCCAGTCAGTGGTATTTTGGTTACAGCAGCTTGAGCTAAGACAAATGGCATAAATGTCCTTCTAAACAAAAACACCTGAGAACTGTTATCTATTCATTTGCTTATTTACTGAATAAAAATGAACCGAGTAGGACGTCCCTGGTGGTGCAGTGGTTAAGAACCTGCCTGCCAATGCAGGAAACACGGGTTCGATCTCTGGTCCAGGAAGATCCCACATGCTGCAGAGCAACTAAGCCCGTGCGCCACAACTACTGCAGCCTGCGCACCTAGAGCCCATGCTCTGCAACAAAAGAAGCCACCGCACTGAGAAGCCCATACACTGCAATGAAGAGTAGCCCTGGCTCGCCACAATTAGAGAAAAGCCTGCACACAGCAGCAACAAAGACCCAATGCAGCCAAATAAAAAATAATAATAAAAAAAAAAAAGGACTGAGTCCTGCCACGTGCCAGGCACTGCTATAGGCACGGAGGATCAGTAGTGCATGTCAGGTGAGGAAAGACCAAATCCCTGCTCTCGTGGAGTTTACATAATTCCTCAAGTTGTTTCCCAAGACCACACTGGGAACAGCCCACCAAGTCAGCTAGTTTTACAAAAGGACCAGATTTGTGTGTGCACGTTATTGGGACAATGGATTCACACTGTACTTAACTCTAAAGGGTTCTTGTGTCTTTAAAGACATTACCTCACACACCCAAGCTGTTATCTCACAGAAATGGAAATGGAGCACTTGCTCGGAGGAAAACATGAACTTAGTAGTTATACATCCTTGTATTATTGAACTAGTTGAAATGAACATGTATTAATTTTGTAACTAAATATAATTCCATAAAAGTTTTTTTTAACTTTACTATCAGCCCCTCAATATTCCTGAGAGACTGAAGCAAGCCAGATGGAAGTGAGTGAGGTCCAGAGAAAGACCCTGAGTTACGAGGAAAGAAGAGAATTGCCTTGCCTTCCCCAGTACCTAATGAAGTGACAGCGAAGTTCTCTAGTGGCAACTAACAAGGCAAGGAGCACAGCCGACACTGGAAGTAAGGCTTGAAAAGTGGCCGCTAAAAAAGGAAATCAGTTCTGGGAGGGAGGTGTGCAGTAAGAACGGCAAGGCCACTAACTGCATCCTGACTTCTCTAAAGCTCTCGTGACAAGCCACATCTATCATGAGAATTCTCAGTGAAAACTCCAAACCTGGTAAGAAGAAAACTGAGGAAATCCTAGTATTTTTTCGTCCTCACTGGGAAGCAGTGGTAACAGCCACAAGCTGCTTGAGAGAAGCAGAGGAAGAGGACAAGGAGGCTGCCTCTGGCAGAAGTGGAGACTCCAGGGTGTGTCCTGAATGGGTCATGTCTCTGAAGCCAGAAGTTATCCATCCAGCAAAAGGAGATCCACCCCTCGCCCACCCTGGAACCAGGTGGTGTGGACACTGGTCTAGGACAAACTAATACAACTTCCGAAGAGAGAGCAGAGCCCAAATTTTCTAACAAATCCTGCTCCAGGTGAGTCCTCTCCGCTCCCTTGCTCTCAGGCTATAGGAAAAAACTGGATAGCTCTTAAAGTGTATACCTTAAGGAAAAAACAAATGATACTATGAGATGATAGTCAAGATATCACTAACACTATAAGAATAAAGAGAGAAAATATAGATAGAATTGCCAAAGCATGATCAAGAAAAAATAAACGGAATGGCATCAATACAATACCACGGTGTACAAGCACACACACACACACACACCCAGAGCATGCAAAAAACACACAAATAACTAGCCTAGAAAATATAACTTAAAAAAGAGAAGAAAAATTCTTCGCATGTGCATCTAATTAAAGAATAAATGGATAAGAACATGAGTTCAAAAGATGATCAAAAAACCAGAATGAGATGAAAAAAGAAACAATAGCTCGAAGGAAACAAATGGATGCCAGAACAATATCATTAAAAAATTACAGATAAATAAAAATACCAAAGGGATAGAATAGACAGAACTGAAAATAAATCACAGTTGTAGAACAAAGCTTGAAATAAAGTGAATGTATGTGAAAAAAGATAAATTAAAGGAAATCAGGGAGAAGCCAATAAACATGGAGGATAAAAATTAATAATAATAGGTATCTTCAAAGCATCAAACTCAGCAAATAGTGGGAAAAAGTATTAAAAGACTTAACAAAAGAAAAATTCCCTAAAAAATAGTAGCCTTTAAAATAGAGATTATTATGTGCCAGACACTATTCTATTCACTTTACACACATTAGCTAAAATCATCCAGACAATTCTATGAGGCAGATATAATTATTTACATTTACAGATAAACTGGGCCACAAAGAGATTAAGTAACTTGCTAAGATCTTACAGTTAATAATATTAAGCCAGGTAGAAGTGAAAATGTCTATTGAAAAACACACACTGGGTTCTAGAAGTATAGAATGTAAACTTCACAAGGCCAAAACATAACAACAAGGATAAAGAAAAAACTTTTCACACACTCAGTCAGAAAATGTAAATTATCTACAATGAGAAATAATCACGCTAACATCCTACTTCACAATAATCTTCAATGTCAGAAAGATAATGGAGAAATAACTACATAGTTCTTTAGAAATAAAGTGTGACCCAAGAATAGTATGCTTATTCAAATATACAGGCAACATATATAAAAGAATTCAATGAAACAGGACCAGTAAGTTGTTTTAGAAGGAGAAAGTGTTTACAATGAAATCCAGCCAATTATAAAATAAATCCAAATAAAGAACTCAAGGGTAGAGAAGCTGTGGTAAAAGAATGTAATAAAAAGTACACATACTAGACAAGAGCTATGAATTATGGCTACAGAAATGACACAAAACCTGAGAATGCACAAATAATAACATAAGCAAAAAACAATAATAAAATAATGTGATACAACAATAAAAATCAAAATGAGGGAAAAGGAGGTAGGAGGGAAAAAAAGAGTGCTTGCAGGCAAGGAATAAATCAACACTCCCTAAAACAGAATCATTCAGGGTAAAAAATAAGGGCTACAACTTCTTAAGGTACTTCATAATCTCTTCTTAAAATTAGAAAGGATATTTTAAGAAATGATATTTCCTGTGATAAAGAAATGTTTATTTGAAGTTTAGTAATTCCTTCAATTTCTTTTTCTTCTTTCAATTTATAAAAAATTAAATGTAATCATTCTATTTCAAAATAGCAGTATGATCTCATTTTGTATTATAGCAATAATATATTATCTCTCATTATCCATTCATTCATCCATCCATTCGTTGTTCTATTTGTATGTGCCTAAAAAAACTTTACACAAATTTTTTAAAAGCGTAAACTATCTCTAAAAGCAAAAACAATAAAGTGATTTTTATTTAAGAAGAAAAACAAAGTTATATGTAGATTTGGGAAGCTGGATGAGGCTTTTAAAATCTCCATCTCTTTTATATGCTAAAAGAACAAATGTGTACAATGGTGCAGCCACTAGCAAAAACAGTATGGCGCTTCCTCAAAAAATTAAAAATAGAGCTACCATACAATTCCGCACTTCCACTCCTGGGTATTTTTTCCAAAGAAAACAAAAACACTAATTCAAAAAGATATATGCACCCCTATGTTCAATGCAGCATTTTTCAGAATAGCCAAGATATGGAACCAACCTAAGTGACCACCAATAGATGAATGGATAAAGAATATGTGGTATATATACATACACATATATATACACACACAATGGCATATTATTCAGCCTTAAAAAAATGAAATCTTGCCTTTTGTGACAACATGGATGGACCTGAAGGGTATTATTCTTAGTGAAATAAGTCAGACAGAGAAGACAGAAAACGTACGATTTCACTTGCTTGTGGAATCTAAAAAACAAAACAAATGAACAAACAACAAAACAAAAATAGAGTCATGGATACAGGAAACAAATAGGTGGTTGCCAGAGGGGAAGGGGGCTTTGAGAGAAATAGGTGAGGAAGATTAAGAGGTACAAATTTTCAGTTACAAATCAAATGAGTAACTGGTATGAGATGTAAAAAAACAAAAACAACAACAACAAAAAACCCAACAAAACCAGAATGAGATTAAGTACTAAGGGACACATAGGCTGTTGTGATATGAGCCAATGTTCATTCCATTCCAGTATTCTGATTTCTTATTAGGAATTTAAGCTGTGCAAAAGAGCATCAAAAAAGAAAGTTAAAAAAAAGATCACACCTACCATCTAGAAATAACCATTATTACCAGTAGGTGCCCATCATTCCAGAGAAGTTTTATCCAGATATCCAGATATAAGAATCAGTGGATAGACAGATAGTTGATCAGATAGAAATAATATGATAAAAATGAAATATTACATGTGCTATTTACTAATGAAAAAGATTCCACTTAATTCCTAAACCATGATATTGTCCGAAGTGATGTATGAAATCTGGCCCAGATGTTTAAACATGCAGTTTAGGGTATGCCCTCAAGTGTAATTGTTTCACTGGATACATACGCGGCCGGGTAGTCCCAGTTACACGCACACACACACACACACACACACACACACACACACACACACACCCAGCCTACTAGCCTGGTGATATACAGCATCCTGAGGTCTGACCGAGTCTTGTCTGAACAAATAGAAGGGATTTCTCTTGCCTAGCTTATCAAACCCCACTCGGACACGGAAGGCACAGGGACAGGGACATCAGAGGAGAGCCCTGAGTTGCATGCGTGAGAAAAGATTCAAAAGGAAGAGCAGTTGAAGCCAAGAGGATTAAGAGAGGAAGGGGGCTTAGGAACAGTGACGTGGGCCCTTAGGAGCAGAAAGGGAAACTAGGCAGGCTCAGAGGGCCAGAAAACTGGGCAAGATGGGACGGGAGCTGCAGGGTGGCGTGAAGTAAAAGAAGGGTCTGGTGCCCACTCTAGGTCCCACGGAAAGACACTCTCCCACCAGCAATGGACTGGCATGAACAGAAACAGGGATGTAAGGGAAGCAAATCAACTTCACTGAGATCAAGTTTGGGGGGGAAAAGACCCCAGATCAAGAAACTGATCCACGAGTAAATAGAGTTTCAAAATTATGATTAGAAAACAGCTTTTATCAGGGAGGCCTGTATCTAGTACCCCTGGAGCAAGACGGTACATGAACACCGGACAGGTTCAGCTTCCTCACCTGGGGGAGGGGGTACTACCTTATCCGGAGACGCAGTTCAAAAGGAGCATGAGTGACCCAGGAGACCAGACACGTAAGACACATAACGAAACTCTGGGTGAAGATGTTGGATATTCAGAGGCCACTCTTTCACCCAAGCCGTAAGCTTTTCCCGCAGCACACACGACAGCAGGATGTCCAATAACCTGGCTGCCTCTTGGAGGGTGTTGACTGGCACTAGGTACCCTGAGTTCTACAGGGAAAACAACTAAGGCCCACACAGCTCCTCAGATCATTAGGCTCTGTGATCACCTGAATGGTGTCACCCTACTCCAAGTTATATCAAGTACTGTCACAGTATCTTGACTTCCCTGAAGAAACATACAAAAAAGCAGGAGGTCTTTCCTAATGACCACAACAAAACAGAGCCACCTGTTTGCATTTCCTTGCTCTTTGCGACCACTGTCTAATACTATCATCAGAGATCCGCTCCCTCATCTAAAGCCTTCCGTGGCCCTGTAATGCCTTCGAAACTTAGTACGACGTCCTTTGCTCAGGATTCAGTTTCCTCTGCAACCCGGCCCCTAACTATCTTTGTAGTTTCCTTTTCCTTCTGATCATTCCAATCAACCAGTGCTCCAATCACAATACATCACCCAATATTTCCAGAATACACCGTGCACCCACCACTCCAGACCTTTATTGTGGACATCCACAGCCACGGATGCCCTCAATCGTTATCTTTCTATCAAAATTCTACGCAACTTACAAGGCTCAGCTCACACGTTCCCCACCCCCGAACTCCCGTCAGAATTAAACTCCCTTTCAGGGCCACGGCAATTTGCTTTGGCCTCTAATTAGACTTAATTCATTTTGCCTTCTATTAGCTGCTGCTTAAATCTGTCTTGATTTAAAACTGTCCTTATTGGTCGTAAGTGAATGAACATTTATTGAACATCTACTATGGACGCTAGGTGCTTTCGCAGATGGCATCTAATTTATCCTTCTGTTGCTAAGACATAGCAGAGTGCTCACGCATTTCAGGAACTCATGAACGTTTGTTGTATTACTCTGTGAAGAGAAGGGGAACTGTTTGATTTTTGAGCTTCAGCGGGAGGTCACTTAAATATGTAGCCTTTAGAGGACGTAATGAAAATGAGAAAAAGAGACTGATCAACCCAGTTGGATGGCATAGAGAAGGGGTGATAAATATTTAGTCTTTGATAATTCTATCTTAGAAAAATGCCCTAGCCAGAAAACAACACCATCGTTTTTTCAGCTCGTTTTTCTTTGCCCCACCCAGGAACTCAGCATCACATCTCCATCCTGCCCAGAGTTAGACCTCAACAGGCTAGACGGTTCTAACCCCTTACCAGTCGCTAATTCTCTGTGAGGTTTAGGCAAGATAGAGCCCTATACTGGGCCACAGTTTTTTCTCATGTAAAATGGGGCATTTGGGCTGGATGACCTCGGGGGTGTGGATCAGTTCCATAATATCCTAAGATTCTATGTTGAATGAGCATACACAAAATGGGAATTGGCTAATTCTTCAGGTCAACCTGCGTACAACAAAATATGGAAGATTATGTAAACTGGGCAATATTGTGTGTGTGTGTGCTTTGAGAATGTTTTGTGTTTGTGCATTGAGGGAAGAGGTGGAAAGCTGTCAATCCATGAAAGTCTATTTTCAAGAAGTTTACAATATATTCAAGTGAATACCTAAACTGTAAAAGCATTGCTCAGTTACTCCTCACTAGGGGTTACCATTTTTGTTGTTGTTAGTAAGAAACTAGTGAAGGTTAATTTTAAATCCATTAATCTCACAGTTGAGAATGGCTTTAAAAAAATCCACAGATCTATAGAACTCAGGGATCACCATTAACAAGTAAGTTCTCTTCATTTACATCTAGCATCTAACGAATCATCCAGAAGGCTCTTCTTGTGACTAAATGAATAAGTAAATCAACAGCTTTGCATCAACTTCTGCAGGGAGAGAGGGAGTGTGGAACGATCGATTTTAGTCAGATAATCAATAAATGCATATGACTCACTGCTTAATAACCAGCTGATCTGGATTTGACTATTTTCAAAACCATCAATTGGACTGGACTAAACCTCCCCTCAGACAGCTTTGGGTGAAAAGATACAGCTTGTATACCGAATGTGTGCATATACACATAGCAACGTGAGCCTGAGAACCTTCAGCTTGATTTTGGGGGAGCCCACCAAAGCTCTCTGCCTCCCCAAGGAGACATATCAGTAGTCCTTTGCCTCCTCAGCTGTCAGAGAAAACCAAGATAAACAGGGGCTTCGGCGCTGTTAGGGTCAAGGTCAGACTCACATCTTTGTTTCTATCAAATGCTTACTTTGTGCAGTTCTGATATTTTACCAAGACTGTTGTAACCAAAGGCACATAATCCTGGGTCTCAAATGTAGAAATGCCACGGTGGCCCCAGTAAAAATGCTCTGACTATATAAGGACTATGAGTTTGCTATAAGTAAGAGGTATTTGCTCTGCAGGGGAAAAAATAAACCTTAAAAAATAAGAAAAAGGAAAAAAGAAGACAAAAGAAAATTTTGATTGGGTACTTTTCGGAGGGAGTGGGGAACAACACGATGTAAAATTCTGAAGAGAAGAAAACATCCAAAAAGAAAAGGGAAAAGAGAAGTGACTAATGTACTTCACAGGGTAAAACATATTTTTAATGCAAACAGGAGGAGCAGAAGGGCTCTTTTAAAACAGGGACCTTCGGCTAAATACAGCTATTAGCTCTTAGAGGCCAAACTAAGCCAGTCTACAAGGAGGAGGACAGTTTTTAGATCAATATTGCTAAATCAAAACTATTTTTTAAAATTTAAAAAAGGAAGAAAAGAAAATCAGTTCATAGAATTCTGAGCCAAAATTTAAAAGAGAATATTTTTGACTCAACTTCCTCATGTATTTTAATACATATCCTTTTAAAAGAAGTATTTTTCTCATTGCACTGAATGCCTTTCCTAAAATCAAGTATGTATTTTTTTCTTTGCTGAAGATTACCCCAAAAGAACAATTCCCTCCAAATCTGTACTTTCAATATATTAATAAAATAGATGCAATCTTTTTTATTTTTGTAGAATTTGCTAGCATTTTTTTTCCTGAAAGAAAATCCTCCCCCAAAGTTGTATTTTTTTATTCAGGATATTTAAAAGTAATTGCTACTTTTTGAAGGATTGTGTCATTATGGAGTAATTAAGATTTTAAAAAGTTAACGATCTTTATGACTCAGAAAGCCCTTAATCCAATTATCAGGGTGAAGGATGAATTGACCTTTTCTTCTTTCAACCCTGTTTCTAGTTTGGAAAAAAAAAAATCTCTTTTAGAAAATACTGGTTTCTATATTTATCAAAATATGATGGTAAATTTAACAGCAGTGAAGTTTTAAATAAGCTTGACATATCAATTTAAAAAGTAGTTTTTGTGCATACATTTTGGGTTTATGTATGCCTGCAAGAAGAACAGGGCACAGAGAAGAATTTCATTTGATATTTATACTATGTGTTTAAACCTATCTCAAATAGTCCTCTACATTTAATTTCCTGTGGTTAGGTTTTCTCTCTCCTTTTTATGTTTTACCTTTCCTCTCTTTAATTATTCTGCTATTCATGTCATTTCCTTTTTTGCTCATGAATAATATTTTTAATAACAAAATCATTGGTAAATAATGATGGTTACAACAACATTGAAGGTTATAATTATATTATCTATTGCTTTCCTTCTAAGGATCTCAAGGTAGTTTACAAAGAGAAAATAAAATCAGCATTCCTTCTCCTGTCGCAGGATTTAGAACTTTGACAATTGTAATTTTTAGGGGTACATGATACTGATGCTAAACTCTTCTAAATAGTGCCTTTCCTACATCATTGTTGTAATTTCCCCATATTCAAGGCTGGAGATTAAAATTTTATTTATTTAAAGATGTTTTTATTTAGCATTGTCAGACACATTTCCATCAGTCTTTTTAAGGAGGCAAAAGCATTCTAAGGTTTAATTTAGAGTTGAGGGTAAGCTACTTTTGATGAAAAGACTATCCTATCAAAAATAATGTTGATATTTAGCTTATTCATATGCAGACGCCACTTTAATTTTAAATGAAATTTAGAGGAATTCAAATCTTCTAGTATATCAGTGAGTCTAAGCCAGTATGAGATTATGTTTTAACATTAGGGTACCTTCATACACAAATGGTTAAGTTCTACCTTCTAGGTGAGAAAGATAGGCTAGCGTCCCTGCTTGTGAGGATATATACATAAGTGCATGGGTGAGCATGGGTGTGTACAAACAAAAACGCCATAGCGAAATTAACAACATGTGAATGCGTGTCAAGCATACAATTTCAGGGTTTTGATGACACCACTGGGCTAAGATGTTGGGGTAAGTTCCCTGTATCTCTCTTTATCCTGTCCTTTCCAAGTCACTTCCTAGACAGTGACATATTTCCCCCCTCATCCTCAGAGGGTCTTTAAAGATCGCAGCCTCCCTCCCCTACTTTCAGTAAATGTATGTTAACCTCCAAGAGTGCATGACATCAAAAATGTTTATAATACTGACCCCCTTGAAAAGGAAGAAGAATTAACAGGCATCAACTTCGCTTCCTATCATAAAACCTCTATTAAAAAAAAAAAAAAAGATAGCTCTATAAGCCATACTTTCCCTGTAAGGATGCATATTAACAGGCAACAAGAAAAATGGAAAAGGACTTGTGTATATGGAAAAATTGTCCCTGGGATTGTGTCTATCTGCCCAGGAAAATGTCAGTGAGAGGAGGTGAGCGATTGCTTGAGGAATTTCACCATTTCATCACCTCGTGTCTCCTCTTTTCTATGGCAGACTTAGTATGTTTAAGTGCAACAGGTTGGTGACTGGGAGGCAAGGTATGAGAGACAAAGAGTTGTGAAATTTTTGAAAAGAAAATTAATTTGGAGCAATTCTGTGACCTAAGTGTTTATACTTTTGAAGGGGATATATGATTTTTAAATTGTAATCCTTTTGGGAAATTTCCATAAACTTTATTTAATTCTATAACATGACTCCTTAAGCAAAACCTGCCAGAATCTACTACTTTAACTTATTATAAAGCCCTATTACATTAAAAAAAAAAGGAAAAAATATTTTTGCCAAAAAACAAAGCAATAAATAAATAGCCCTTATTTAGTACCATATATAATGCTTTTATAAGTATAAATATTATAAATAAAACAACCTGTTTTGATGTGTTATATTAAAATCTATACATTTTTAAATCTATGAGCATATACAGAAAAAAATACAGATGAAATCAACCTAGTGTTATAACATAAACTCTTAAAATTTATGTTAGTTAAAAAAAATGTGCTCAGTTTAAAATTATAACTGGAGAAAACATTTTGACTGAAAATTTTATATCTAACTAAAAAAGAGATTAGCTAAAAAAGAGGTCTTATTTTTAAATTAAGGAATGAATTTATGAATAGTAGAAGAAAGTGGCACTCCTCCCCAAAATAAGCATATTAATGAGTATCACACATCTCTCTGTGGAAATTATACTTCCTTTGTGCCACATGAAAAATTAATGTTTTGTAATCATAAATAAAATAACTTCTTAGATATTTGAGCTTTGGTTAAATGATGATTTTTACTGGGATAAATTATCTTTAGTGTTATACAAATAAAAGAAACAAAATTTCATGTTAAAAATCTCAGAATAGCTGAGAGGTAGCTCACTGAGAAGCAAGATTTCCAATCACAAGATTTTAAAAAATTATACAGTTTATTTTTAAAGGTTTCCCTTCTTTTAAAAAACATTTTCCTTTCTATCAGAATTCTGAAGTATAGTTAAAAAAAAATTCAAAAGCTAATAGCTAATCCTCAAAAAAGTAATAAACTTGTGTTTGTAATTTTTAAATATCATTTGTTTGTTATTTGAAGAGATAGCAACTGTTTTCATGACTGCTTCATATTTAAATGTAAATATTTCTTATGCAAAACTACCTGAAACAGATTTTTTTCTGGACAAACTTTCTGAAAGGTAAGTTTGAGGAAATAGCTATGAACTGGAGGATTTTATAAGCCTGCAAATATATGAAAATACTAAATTAGTGTTACAGCCTAAAATATTTTCTTAATATTTTAATTTTAATTCTTTAAGATTGTAATGAGCAAATTTTAATTCAGGAAGCTATCAATAAAATTTTTTCTTTTTTAAAAAAAAATTTTATTATACATCTCTGCTTCTGTGCTCCATTACCTACATATATTTTAAAATTAAAAAAGAAAGGCATCAGGAAATTCACCAAGGAGGAAACTACTTTCCTCTTTTATTTAAATATTATTTCATTAAATGTGATGTTGCGGTTCAGAGGTGGTTAGAATTCTAAAGGATAAAATTTGAGGGCTGTGTCTAATTCATCTTTCCTTTTCAAAATCAACTTATACGCTACCAATTTACTTACTGCCCCTTAATCAGCTGAGAATTACAGAACTTCTCAGACAATTTCATTTCGGTTCATAGAACCCCATCTCTGCCAAGTGAGTTTCCTGCTCTTTTTCTTATCTCTGACCCAGTATTCTTGCCACAGATTCAAAGGGTCAAAGAGACCCCTTAATTTAAAAAAAAAAAAAAAATCACTTACTCCACCTTGAAATAAATAGTGAAACTATTTTTTTAGTTGATTTTTTTTTCTACTAACCTAAGATCTCGGCTTTAAAGAGTGGTCAACCCTGGGGATCACGACTTTTTACAGGGTCAACCTAAGTAATTTGCCTGTTGAGATATTAAAGGGTCAATGTGGTATAAATCATCGCAGTTTGAATGACAGCTCTCTTTAGAAGCTATCACTATTTGTTCAGCTCCAGCTCAGTTCCCAGCCCAGTTCACAACATCTTGAATATCTTGGTGTGCTTCCAACACTCCTTGCCTTTAGACTCATCTCCCACCTCACAACTCCTAGTGACATTAACTGCTTCCTTATTCCTATTTCAACTCTTCCAACCAGTCCAGCACTCTATCTAGACCCTGGGTCTGCAGGGACCTGTCTTAATACTAACAGTCCATATCGGTTGAGTACAGACTACACACCTGAAGCACTGGATTGTGTGTTTACTGACATCTCATTTCATCTTCCCAACAACCTTATGAAACAGGTACTTGAAAATCCCCATTTTACGGATGAAGAAACTGACTCAGAGATAACTTGCTCAAGGGCACGCAGTTGAAAAGAGCAGAACCAACAAGTAAATCTAGATCTCACCGGCCTCAAAGCCCATAGCTCTGGACCATGAAGTTGTTCTGCTTCCTCAAAGTATGCTTTTATTCACCCCTTAATAGACTGCAAAGAAGAAATGGCAAGGACTACTATGTAGATTGAGTTTGACATGTCCCTTAGCTTCTTAGTATGATTTTGAAAGAGAAGAAAAGTCATTGAGTAGTATTGATGAATAGGTTCTGGGGAAAATGCAGAAAGGTCTGTGGAGAAGTCTTCTGTTTCTAAGAAAATTAAATAGAATACATAAAAAGTGGACAAAAACAAAAACATCTTTTGGAATGGCCTCAGATGTGCACTACAGGTTTGGGGGTACAAACGGTAGCCCTGGCCCTATTTTTCTAGTGTTACCCAGAAAATGTAGTGACTTCATCATATTCATTCTATAATCACCCTGCAGCTTTCAGCCAAGGCCTAAAAGAAGTGCCTGATAGGACAAGTTAAGTGAATCAAAGGGAAGAGAGCAGAGATTTTCTTTTCTTTCTTCCTTCCTTCCTTCCTTCCTTCCTTCCTTCCTTCCTTCCTTCCTTCCTTCCTTCCTTCCTTCCTTCCTTCCTTTCTTTCTTTCTTTCTTTCTTTCTTTCTTTCTTTCTTTCTTTCTTTCTTTCTTTCTTTTGTGGTGGAGGGCAGCGGTAAGAGAAGACAAAAAGATTTAAAAGACAGTGAAAAGTGAAGCTTGAGGAAGGAAAGAAAGAAGACAAAAATATGTGTGAAAAGGAAAGAGAAAACAGCCTTGATAACAGCAAATAGTGTTGTCTATTCTCACCTTTTCATTGTTCCTTTACTCTTTCCTTGGTGGGAATCACCTAAACTGAAAATCTAGGACTGGAAATAAGCTGAAGTAAAAGGTGAATGGTAAATATTTTAGGTGAATTTTTTTTTTCTCCCTGATCAAAAAGTTTAAAAAAAAAAAAAGGAAAAAGGGAATGATTTGCAAAAACAATTGTGATTAAATTCAATAGGTTTTAAAAAGAACTTGAAAGCAAGGAATTAAAGGGGAATGAAACTACAAAGAGATAATCTTTGTGTAGAGAAAAAGATTTTCCCATCAGCCTCCTGATTTGCTCCCAGCCGGGTCATCCTGGGCACTGGCAGGCTATGGAGCAAATGGACAGATGCTTTCAGAAAAGATTATCTTTTATCTGTTGCTCAGGGAATAGCTCTGGTCCTATGACTGGTGATTCCATGATCTAAGCCTTGTATGCCATTGCTATATGTGTCAGGCAGGAAAAAAAAACAAAACATACTAATAACAACTAACATGTATTGAGCACTGAGCAAGTACGAAGCTCTTTACATGCATAATCTCATTTAACCCTCACCAAAACCTTATGGTAGCTATTGTTATTCCCATTTTACAGATAAGGAAATTGAGAAAATGAAAATGACCGGTTTGCATTTAGATGGATCTTTCTATCATTTAGCCTCAGCAGCAGCAATCTGTTGCTTTTCTTGCTTAGGGAGAAATTCACACACTTCACTGGATCCTCCCACAATCTACCACAAGGTCTTTACAAATTCAGATCCTAATCCAGACCCTCCACTTTCAAGGTCATCTCCCAGCAGTGCCTTCCACTAGCTATTCACCCTGGGAGTGCTGAGTAAGAGCATCTAGTTCTCCCTGAAAGTCAAGTTTGCATCGTAGCTAATCAGCACTAAAGTCCATAAACTACCCTTTACCCTTATTGAAAAAGGTCAGACCTCCCTCACTGCAAGGAGGAATTTTGAGCTGAGAAAGAGGCTTTAGAAAGCCTGAAACGAGGGCAAAATCTTTGCACGTTGACCCCTCCATGTCCCCTTTGAGTCTTAAAGACTTCCAATCTCTCCTTTACTGAAGACCTCAGCTTTAGAAAACTTGAAACGAGGGCAAAACCTTTGCACGTTGACCCCTCCGTGTCCACTTTGAGTCTTAAAGACTTCCAATCTCTCCTCTACTGAAGACCTCAGCATAACTGCCTGCCATAAAGCCCATGGCTATGCTACACAGAAGCAACCCACCAACCCTACAGGGCCAACCCAACGGGACGAGTCTACCAACCTAATAATCCAACAAATGGACTGTTCCTTTCCTTCTCAAGGAATCCCTGTCCTGTCTGGCTTTGATTTTCCCTGGTGGTCAAAAGCACCAGAGAAAATCCATCTTTGCTATGAGCCCTGATGTTGAGACGTTACACTATTCAGCTCCAACACCAACCTCTGTTCCCTCCACCAAATCACCAGACTTTGCCAAGAACGTTCAGCCTAAAAGATGGATTGCCACTTCAAAATTCTGCAGGACTGGGCTAGGTTTGGTCATTAAAACGTCTCATCTGCCTCTGTCCCTCAGCTCTGTGCCTGTTTTGCGTTTCAGTTACTGATTTTCTGTTCAGCATTTACTTTAGCCTTTTGCAGTATTAACTAAATTCCAAATATCTGTTCTACAGAAAAAGGGGGGCAAAAGTCATGATTAAAAATACAATAGAGAGCTGCTAGGGGAAAAAAAAAAAGGACAGCTACACATCAAGATTTGATGATGCAACCTAAGCAGCAAACTTTAATATTGTAAAATATAGGACTTAGAGACTAACTAGATGAAAAATGTTTAATTGGGGGTCCATGGAGCCTAGGGAGGTCATGAGCTCCTTGAAATTGTATGTAAAACATCTGTGTTTTTCTTTTTTCTCTTTCCTTTTCTTGTTTGGTTTGGTTTTGTTTTCTGGGAAGAAGGGCCATAACTTCGTTAGGTTATCAAAGTGAGAATAATTTATTTATATCTCCAATGCCTAGAATAAGGCCTGATACATAGTAAGGACTCAACAAACGTTCAACATGTGTTGAATAAATGAATAAACAAAAGGGGTCTGAGCTCTAAAGCACCTAATTTTATAGATGGAGAAGTAGAAGCCTAGGAAGGATATAATTCCTTTTTCAGGGTCATGAACCTAAGTAGTCAGGACCAGATAGAACTAGCTCTTTTAACACTTTTCACTGTTTGTCCGTCTCCTTGTTTTGCTTTATAACCTAATTGTATTTTTCGTCCCATTTCAGTTTTCTTCCTCCCAATCTGTTTATTTCTAAGCCAAAAAATGCATCTTATTTCCTAGTTAGAAGTTGCCAGGAAGTGCACATCTGGAAAGAGAAGCGGGGGAGGGGGCAAACAGCAGGCAGAGCCTATGAAAAAGGCCATCAGGATAACTTATTCGTGGTAGCACACACAGCATGGCTACTATTCCTCTGTGCTGAGGACATGATTGATAACGGCATCAAAATGGCTGTCATTGATGGAAATATGGAAAGCTGAAATAGTGGAGTTAGATCTAGGGGTTGGCAGTAAATCTTAAGCTTTAAACGGACCAGGCCAAGCCACTGTCCTAGGAGCAGGTGACCTGCAGCATTCTAAAACATATCTCAGGGACAAGGATCAGATGAATCCCTGCTCGGTTTGAAAGCTCCTTTTGTGGACCTTCCCTGCTTGTAAAGTAATTAGGAGATCCTGGGAGAATTCAATCAGGCCTTACTACCCTCCTAACCGCTCACCGTCAAGCACAGTAGGCAAGAATGATGAGACACAAACTGCTACCCAGAGGAAAGAAATAAGGGAGAGAGACCTTGGCCTCGTGGAGCTGCTTCACATTAGAAGAGACTGTGGAAGAGACCAGTACTCAGATTCTGTGACACAGCAAATTTCTTATGCTGATGACTTCCTAAGCAGATTGAGGCCAACGTGGAGGCTCTGAGGTCTAGGACATGTCAGAGGCGAGAGAGGAGAGCCACGCCTAACCTAGTGATGCCCCCAGCATGCTAACTGCTAGCAGAGGAAACTTTAGGTGAACTTCCTCGCATCCTAAATGCAAGTCATTTTGGAAGGGAATCTGTTACAATCTGTGTTTATGGATTACCTGTATTATTTAGTAGTGGTAGGAATTATTTAGTGAAAAAGGACGAATCCAGAGTAGAGAGTAAACAACCTGGGTTAGAGTCCCAGCTGTGTGACCTTGGTAAAATTACTCAACCTCTCTGAACCTCTGTTTCTTGATTTATAAAATAAAGGTATTTGTCTGTATATCTACAGCTCTTTCCAGCTTTTGCATGCTACGTATTAGATCTAAGTTGGAGGTTTAACTCATAGACAGATTTTTCAAATGTGATTAGAAGAGGTTACCCTACAGGCAAGAAAATCCCACCCCGTATATTATTTTCTTAGATTTATCTACAAGGCAACTGAAACATCAGTTAAAGGGTCAGAAGGGGGAGATGTTAACCTCTTAGAATGAACAACAGCCCTATTGCTCTAAGACAGATGCTGCAAGCTTCAGATCCTGATATTCGAAAGGGGAATTTAAAAGAAGTTAGGTTCAGCTAGTGATCTGAAGGCTCGCCCTCACTTTACATGGTGGGATTCCAGGGGATTCCAGTCAATTAACTTATTATTAAATTCCATTCTCAAAATGTACACATTTCACAAAATCTACATAGCAGTCATTTAATTAATTCAGCAGATAGGTCTGCCGTACAATGATCTGAAGGCCTTCCATGCAGTGTGCTTCTGTTCCACCATGAGCCTCAAGTTCCCCTCTAAGGTTTCTGGCAGCTTCCTACATTTTGCTCACATAACAGCCAAGGATAAGCCAGGTAGCTCGGTTTCTCCCTACTTCACAAATCTAACAGCCCTAGGGTTTCAAAATTTTCTGCCTAGCTTTGAACTGAATTCCCCAATAAGAATCACAGTATGACTCTGAAGCTCAGAAAGGCAGCTAAACAAAAGCTCTGTAGCAGAGGATTTTGCTGGTTAATAAGAAAAGTAAATATATTTAGAGTTTAATGCCTTACCCCTCAAAAAAGATATCAATAACCTAAAACTTTTCCTATCTTTCTTATGATGAACCCCAGTTAAGGAGACATAGCTCAATGTTTCGGCTTCCTCAGAGAAACCAAGCTCAGCAGCAAATAACCCTTCAACATGACACCTCTCCTAGGCCCCTGAGAGGCCTGACATAGCCAAGGATGTGGGGGCGAAGAGGCGAGTGTGGGCCCCTGCACCCCTCAGTACTGGGTGCTTGGGAGCTTCCAAACACCCAAGCTCTAGTCCTCCTGGGGATAAGACAGGAAAGGGGCCTGCCTCCTGGGGTACTGTGTCCTTCTTATCACCTGTATGACGGATGCTTTCCTTTGCCAAAGGCTAAGCCATTGAGGAGCATCCCCAAGCACTGGATCTCTGGTTTCCCTGTGTCTCCTCATCGAGTGGGGAGTGTGCACATACTGCCCAGGCCAAGGGGCCATGGGCCGAGGTATCTTTGCACTCACCTGGGACTCCAGAGCTCATCTGTCCAGACTCTTCATCTCCTGTGGCCTCTGAGACCCCTTCCTTCAGTGGCCACCCTTCATGCAGACCTCCAGTGTCAGGACAGGTTTGACCACCTGAAAGGGCCAAAGATGGGCAAGATTACTTTTCTGGCTCTGGAGAAGAATGGAAGAGTTTGGGGGCTGGCATATTTTGCAGGAAATCAAGGAGTAGGGAGGCTATAGGGAAGGAAAAGGGCAGAGGGGCGTGTCTGGGCCAAGAGCTAAAAGGCAGGGAGCGGAAGCAAGAGGAGAGCTTTGCAGAGGGGCCCACACAGCCCCCGGTTTGAGAAGTCCTGAGACAGAGAAGAGGGTCCTGGTTTGAGATTGCAGCAAGTGTGCCCAGTGCCTTTGACTCACTTCCTTCCTTTGCCTCCTGTCTAAGGCAGCTAAGGAAGGGATTCAAAGCAACCACGGGTCTTGGAAAGAGGCTAGAAGTGGCAAAAGAGCCAGCCGAGAGGAGGAGACCTGGCTCTGGCCACGGGTAGAGGAGGAGAGGCAGAGGGGTAGCAGTGCAGGTACGGAGCAGCCAAAAGTGGGCCTGAGGGTGAAAGCACGCAGACCCCCCCCCAGCCTGACCAGCCAGTAGGGGGCAGGGAGGGGGCTGCCTGGTGCCTGCACCCCTTCCTCAGCTCTGGAGACCACCCCTGGTCTTGGTTTTCTAACACAGGCAAAAGCTAAGCAAGTGGATGGGCTCAAGGGACCAGGCACCGCCAGCGACTCCCTGGACACCTCCCCCTCCCCATGGAGAAGGCACCCTGGGGTGAGGAAGGGTCCCCAGCTGCTACCCCCTTCCCTGACTTAGGGGCTCCAGAGTCTGCATCAGACGCAAGTGCCTGGAAGTTTCCATCAGGCCCCTGGATTACTGAGTGACGTGGCTTTTGCCAAAAGGTGTGTGCGTTAGCAGTTTGAGGGTTCAAAGAGATACCGACCCCCCCCCCCCGCTTTGCCCTCCTTCCTCAGCAAGGGCAAAGTGGGGAGAAAGGGGGAGACCAGCTTCCACTGGCCTCAGGCTGACGCAACCGCCCTAAGGAGGGAAGCAAAGATGCACAGAAAGCCACCAGTTTCCGCTTCTGGCAAAGGGAAGCGGGGCGGGGGGCTTGGCTGGGATCCCACCCGGAATGAGACACCCCTCTCCGCAAGCCCCCCGGCCGGGAGCCGGAGTGCGCGCCCCCAGCCCCGGCGCGCGGCCGCCCCGGCAAAGCTGTGAGGCAGCGGCAGCTCCTCCAAAGCAGCAACAGTTGTCAGGCTGAGGCGAGGCGAGGCGAGGCGAGGCGAGGCGAGGACGGGCTCGGGCGCGCACGACGCCGGCTTCGGCCGGGTGCTCCCGGGCTCTGCAGCCCCAGCCCCACACCCAGCCCCCCGGGACGCGTGAGGGGACCAGGCGCGCAGGAACCTCCAGCCGCCTGCACTCGGGCTGTTCAACCGCTTTGTGCAAGTTCACTTCGCTTAGGTCACCTCTCTCCAAAATCTGGTGGAGGTTCTGGCTTTTGGAGAGAGGAGGGCTTTCTGGCTGGGGAAGGAAGGGGGATGTAAGAGGCAAAAAACAAACGAGGAGCTGAAGGGACACGGGGTGAAGCTATTTTTAATCCAGCCTGGCTCTTACGCCTCTTCCTCCGCGAAGCTATCGCTCCACAGACGGCCCCGAGTGAGAGGCAGGGAGGAAACCCCCCCAGAGCTTTTGCTTCTGCTCCCTCTGCTTTGCAGATCCTAAGGACCCTTTTACTCTTTCAGAAAATGCCACCGGAGAGGGAAAGTCTCCTTTATCTGGGGAGAGGGGCTCTGATTTATCCCTGGAGCTTGGAGTCCTCGCCTTCGGTGCTTTCTCGCAGGCTGAGCTAGAAAAGATAGACTCTGTCCAGCACTCTCGGACTCCGGAGCCCTTTTCCTTATTCGGGAGAGGGTAGAATCTGGGTGTTCAGCTAACAGGGCGGGGAATGATGGTGGGCGCTTAGTTTGCTGGAAGAACGGTGGTTGGGGTGCGGGGGGAATTCAGGCCCGGCCGGAAAATGCGAAGCTTCGCAGCCCTCGGATCTTGGACTCTCATATCCCTAGACTCATCCTCTATCCGTGTCCATCCCTGTGGGCGCCCGTGTGTCTGTGTGTCCTTCTGGTCCAGTCCCTAAGGGCATCTATCAGTGTTTCTAGCTGACGAAGGGCACGGGGGTGGGGGGGGCGGGCAGGGTGAAGGCCTGATTTGTGCCACTTGTAACCGAAGCGGTCACGACTGCAAAGAGTGGAAGGGGAGGAGAGGAGGGGGACCCACAGACGATCCCCAATCCTGCAGCTCTGCTTCCCTCCCCAGGACGTGGCACCTAGAGAGGCCAGGACTGGGCTGCTGCTGCTACTGCTAAGCTTCTGAGTCGGGTACAACCGCATCTCTCAAATGCTCCTTCTCTTCGGGGGTTTCCCCAGGTTTCACCTGTTTTGCCCCCTTCTGTGCTACTTAGTTTTGAAAAAGGTGAGATGGAGGGGACCCGAGGCTGCCAAACGCCTCAAATTAGGTTGGAAGCAGGTGTGGGGGGAAGAAGGGACTCCGGGGAGCGGGCGGTGCCTGGGTGTTTTCCCTCTTTTTCGGAGCTGCCCAGTTCACCGCGGCTCGCCTCACCTCCGGGTCCCCCACTAGGACAGGGGATATTGAGGGCTTCGCATCCCGCCCTCCCTCAAGGACTCCCCCATGCCTATATTGCAGATTTGGATCATTAGGGTCAAAAAAATGACCAGAAAATGTCCTGAACTGATTCATATTCCAAGTGCCGACTCTGCCCTAAGACCAGATCCTTTTCTGCAGTGGGTGACTGGGGTTATTCGGGGGTGTGAGCGGGGGTTGGGGGGAAGACACAACTTGTGTAAACTTTTATTGTATTTTAGCTCCTTCCTAATTCTCCGAAAATACACGCACACCGCCTGCTCCAATTCCCCTTGTGATACAAAGTCGATTAAAAAGTTGGGGGTGGGGGACCTGTGCGGAGGACAGGCGGGTGACCAAAGCCTCAGGGAGCGCGGGAAGGACGGGAGGGAAAGGATTGATTCTTCTGTGGAAAACGGGGAGAAAGCTGGGAAAGGCTCGGACCGAGCCGCTCCGGGAAGGTGAGGACTTCGGCGATCGCTGGTGACTGCCGTCTTCTCGACGAGTGCGCCCTCCGCAAATGCTTTTTGGGGTAAGGGCTTCCGGCTACTGAGTTATGTACAGCAAGCCCAGACCGCAAAAAGATTCGCGAAGGGCAGAGTCTGCCGGCTTCTTCAGTCCGCCGCCGCCGCCGCCCTCAGCCCAGTCTCCGAACCCGGAGCCGAGCAGGCTGGGTCTCCCCAGCGCGCTCCAACGCGGCTCAGCTTCCCACCCCGCGCGCCGCCCGCCCGGCTCTCGCCCCTCCCCGAGCCCCCCGACCCATCCCTTCATTTCTGCACACCGTCCGCGATCCCCCAACTCAGCCCGCACAGCCTCGAGCGAGGTGTGTGGAGAGCGAAAGGAGGAGCGCGGAGGGGGACCAGGGATCCCGGCGCCCAGCCTCCACCCCTCTCCGGTACCCCAGCACCCCGAGCCTCTCCGCCTATCTGTCCTATCACCCTCTTTCCCCTATCAGGGTTCTGCCAGCCCCGGCTTCAAGGTCGCGGATCTCTGAACAGGTACAGTTCGGATTCCCCCTGAACCCCCTCTTGTCCCTCCTAGTCTCCCAGCAGAGGTTCCAGCCGTGACTACAGGCGCTGCGTAAAGAGAAAAACTCCCCCAGAGCACTAAATAAATACAGACGAGGCCGCCAGCTCATTGGTGCGGACTAAAATCGTCACCCACCAATCAGGAGAGAGCTCACATTTCCTTTTTTTTTTTTTTTTCCCAGAAGGGGGAGGGAGGAAAAAATATTTCCATTTCTAATTATTTAACAAAACCCAGACTGAAACACGTTAAAATATTGTTGTTGCAAAAAATCCAGCCAAGCCCCCTGCCCCCTTTCCAGCCCAGGTGAGGGGAAGGGCGTGAGATATTGGGCAAAAGGGGTGGGGGTGAGGGTGGAGGTGGGGGCGATGTTCAAGAGAGCGACCTCTCCCAACAGGACCCAAGCCAGAAGATTCAGACGTAAAATGACAGGCCAAGATGAACATAAAATATACTCAAACTGCAAGCTAGCAGCCTATTTCTAGAAAAATGAGGATGTCTCAACCCCCCCCGCCCCAAAAGTTCTGAATGCTCAATAGGAAGGGTGAAGCTCCTCCCTCCGTACCCTCCCCCAAACCCGTCTAGATGCTGTGTGTCTGATGGTCCACTTGCCTCCGGTGCCCTTTCATTGCTGCAGCTAACCCCCCCCCCCAAGTCCCTACCCATTCTGCAGAATGTCGAGGGGAACAACAAGAAGCCAGCCCCTCACTGATCGCCTGCTGCCACAACGTCGGGAGATTCCAGCCTCTGCAGGAGGAAGGAGAGGGGAGGGGAAGGGAGACTAGGGTGGAGGGAGGAGGGAGATCTCTTTCCTACGCTATCCCTCCTTCCCTCTTCCCTCTCTCCCTTAGGGCCCCCTCCGCTATCCCATGCATCCAAACTTTGAGGGGTTGCCCTCCTTCTGCCCAGTGCAGCGCCACCAATCCCCCGTCCTGTCTCCCTCCGCGCCCCATCCTCGTCCAAGAAGGGTTTGCGCAAAGGAACGTTCGGACCACCTCGCTCCCCAGCGGTCGTCCCCCAGTGGGGGAAAATTCAGTCTAAGAGGGATGCTGCAAACAGCGCAAGAACTTGGGGGGAAAGTTGCCGTATCTGTTCTCTGCCACCCTGGGATCGACGTGCGGGCGGGCGCGGGCGCACACGCACACTCTCGTTCAGCCTGCCCAGAGAGAACCCTCCCAGTCTGTCTCCAAGTCTCTGTCGGCCCACCCCCTCCGCCCATCCATCACCCTCCGGCAGCTCGGCGACCCACCCACCCTCCCACGGCATCCCCTCGGCTCGGCGGCCGCCAGACGCACGCACACAGCCTGCGAGCGTCGGCGCGTCCGCCGCGCCAGTGGGGGCTTGCACAGTCCGCGGCCGCCGCCGGCGCGGCGCGGGGCCGCCGGGGAAGAAAGTTCTGCGCGGCCGACCCCTGAGCCTGCCGGCCGCCGGCCGCCCTGGGCGCCCGGCCCCTGCGCCTTACCTGGGTCCCGCGGTCCGCTCCGCACCGCAGCGCGCTCGGAGGAGCCCCTCTCCGGCCGGCCCGCGGCGCTCCCGCCCTTCCCCGCCCCCACGGGGGTCGGCCCGGCGGCGGCGCAGGCTCCTCCAGGTAAGTATATAAGTTACTGTGCTGTGTGGGAGGGTCACGATCTTGGTAATTGCGGCTTTCCGAGCTTAACCCCTGCGTTCCTGCCTCCCTCCAACTTGTTGAGGACTCGTCGGGTCGCGGGCGGGCGAGCGCGCCGGCCGGGAGGGGGAGAGGTGCACCGGGCCGGGCGGGGAGAGCCAGACAGCGAGCGGCGGAGTTCAGAAGTCCCCCTGGCAGCGGTTTTCATTGGATAGGTCTTCCCCCCCCACCTCCGTCCCCCTCCCCGCCCCCCGGCTTGCCCCCCCCGCCCCCCCGTCTCCCTTGTAGGGGACGACTCCAGGCGAAGTCACGATTCCTTCTCAGTTCGGAATGAACTGTGACTAGAGCCATGACGCAGCCAGCGCGCATTACTCACTTTTTGCAGTCACGACTTGGGAATCCGTGCTGGTTGCAACCAAAATTACACCGCTACCACTGAATTATTTAATAGGATCCAGTTCGGGGGTAAACTTGTGCTTTGTGCCAAGCGATGAGGAGGGGGGAGGGGAAATGAGGGCATGGGGCGTCCTCCCTTCCCCCTTAGTGACACTTGGACCACTGCACCCCACCCCCTTCCCACCACTCCACGTGTTGCAAATGTTCCATTGCGCTGCCATCCCTCCCAGCTCCCCCACCCCCAGCTATTGCCTTTGCAAATGTGGCAAAGAATTTGTAAACATAACCACGTAACTTGTGGGGCTGAGAGGGGCGAGGCTTGGGAAAGGGAATGAGTGGGTCCGGTGAATGACGAGGAGGCCAAGGGGTGGGCCGAGAGGCTGCGAGCAGCTGTGGTTTGAGCTGAATTGTCAAGACAAAGTGTGGGTTGCAGTTGTTTGTGTTATTCTCCTCCTCAGTAACAGCCCTGGTTACTATTGTGAGTTGACGAATACTCAGTCTCAGGCAGGGAATCTTCCCAGAGAGGGGCTGCTTCTGGAGTAAAAATAACTCGACCCCTATCCCGCACCCAGGGCTGCGCCTCGGATGCCCTGAGTGGGGGATCAGGTCACTAAAGCTGTTAGTGGATTAGGAAGGGGTGGAAGGAGCAGAGAGTACCTGGGCTCTCCTGCTCTTTCGCTTGAAGGCTAGCCCCGCAGATACTTACCTCACCGTCCGTTTTTTTTTTTTTTAATTATTGTTACAGGTATCTAGAAAATATCCCTGCATGCACACAGCTTACTGCAGATCTACAAGATTGCTTCATCCCCCCCCCACCCCCTACTGTCTACAGCCCACCCTTGTGGGCCAATTTGAGGATGCATTTTTATTATTTCTCCCCGAGGAGTTAACCAGCATGAATGTCTTTGTGTGCGCGCGTGATGTTCATCCCCTCTCTGGCCTCTGATAACCTTCCTCCCTCCTCACCTGTCTGGCTACAGGTTTGGCCAAAGTGTCTGGAGCTGATTGCAATGAATCTCACTCAGGGCCAACCCCATAACCCCAGGGAGTTGATGGTCTCACCAGTAACATTTGGGAACTTGGAGAAGGACACCCCCCCCCCAACCAGTTTCCTTCAGAGCCGGTTTTCAGAAACCCTTTGGCTTTTGGCTTTAAGGCATCATGCGATGTTCCCAAGCCTGGATTTTCTGCGCATCGCACCAGCAACTCCTGTGCTTTGGCTTCTAATTCATTCACTCCACCAACTCATTTGAGGCTCCCATGACTAGGACGCGAAGGAAGGGGAATAGTAAGAAAAATGCCATAACGCACAGACACATCCTTACACACCTCTCGGGAACTGCAGAATGTGGGAACGTGGGGGGCATGAAGTGGGAGCCACAAGGGTCTGAATAAAGCAACTTATAGCCCCTTATTTTGAAAGTAACCATCACTGGAGAGACATCTTTCAAACCCACTGGCGGGAAGGTGCGGGCGCCTGGGAATGGAGACCCTGATAGTGCCTGGCCTTTGCGGAGAAAGCCGGTGAGGCACCGGCTTGCGGTTCCTGGAGCGCTGGGCCTCGGCTCACCATCAAATCGAACACTTTGCTCCCCCTCCTTTAAATTTTTTTTTCCTTTCCTTCCCACTCACCCCTCCTTTTCCCCAAAGCTCTCACCAAAGTCACGACTATCCTCTTTGAACATCCTTAACCCTCTCCTCTCCGTATCCCTCCTCGGTATTCAGGGCGGGGCTATCCGCAGCTGGCGCCAACCCCGCCCCCTGGCGCCCGGAGCTGAACTCGCTGAGGACCAAGGGATTTTCAGCACCTTCCTCCCATGGACAGCTACCGCACCCTGGGCCAGCCGGGATCAGCCAGGGTCGGGGTCCTCCGGCTCCCGGATCGGAGCGAGCAGGGAAGTTTGTCAAAGGAATAGGAATTTTTCCTTCTCTTTACCTCCCGGCCCCATCCATGCAATTTTAATCTATGTCGCCTCGTCTCCATTAATCTCGCAGAGAGATGGCCCATTAAGTCGTATCTGGGCACCCTTTAAGACAGAAAATGGGGAGGGGAGGGGAGGGGAGGGGGGCAGTCTAGAGAGCCGGGCTCAACAGCGCCGGCCCATAAAGAGGGAGAGAGTTGCAGCTATTGATTCAGAGACTGGTCAGGGTGATTCCCGACTCTGCAAGAATTCCCCCTTTCAGTTCCTTTTCATGCAGCCCCAAATTCATTATGTACACACACAGCTATACCCTTCGCCCCCTACTCAGTCCCACCCTGCTCTTTAGAAAGGGGTGAAAGGCAGCCAAAGAAAACCCCAGAGCATGCACAAAGTAAGCCTCAGCTAATACTCACAGTCTGCGGCATGCACATGACATAATATTACTTACCCAAACGGGAACTCCTTAAGAGAGAGAAAGAGAAACATGGGGGGGGGAAGAGAAAGTGGAGAGAGAGAGGGAGACAGGAGAGAGGAGAGGAAAAATCCAACAATTAATTTCCAGACATAGTTGGGGGGGGGGGGGGCAGAATGCGGTGATGTCCAGGTTTTCTTCCACCCGCGCTGGCTTTTTATCCCAGTGCAGCCCTCGGTCTATTTCTGGAACACGATCAAACCCTGATGCTATTTTTAGCAAGTACTGAAAAAACCTCCACACACAAAGGCATTTCGCTGGAACGTTACGTCCAAAACATTAAATGTGCATTAAGCGCCCCCTCCCCACGTTTTCCTGCACCACCACGCTCACTTGCATTACTGCAGATGATGTTTTTCAAAGCAGAAAAATACCCAAATATTGCTTATATTCTCCCTCCCTCCCTTTAACTCCCGTCTGCCTCTGCCTGTTGCAAGCTCCTCGCTGTCTCCCCCGAGCAGAAGGCTTTGGAGTGGATGTGTTCTTTTAGAGCTGCATGTCTCCATTGACCAGATTCCCTACCTGCTGGGGAAAAGGGGGGTGGGGTGGGGTGGTGCTTAGGCCCCTTCCCCAGAGGAGCTTCCCAAGAAAGCTCTAGAGTCTAACGCTGTCCACGCTGGAGATTCCCAAATGAGGAAAGAAAAAAAAATCCTCCATACCCTTCCCACGTTTCCCACCCATGCTTTGCAAAATCGCTCTATGTTTGCAACACACCGCCTTTGCAAATGTATATTTTGAAGGCTGCCTGTGTGTGTGTGTGTGTGTGTGTGTGTGTGTGTGTGTGTGTGTGTGTGTGTGTGTTGCGTTCTAGTAATTCACTACGAAGGGGTTGGAGAAAATAGACTCATGAAGGCAGCGCGGAGCAGCCGCCTTGAGTCTCCTTTGCCAGCCTGCGTCAGTCATCAGCTACTGACGTCACGTGCAGATTCTCCTCTCTGGTGGGTCCGGTTCAGCCGAGAAGAGGCTTCTGCTCGGAGACAGCGCTTTGTGTTCGGCGCAGCCCCTGAGCAAGCCAGGCGGCCGCGGCGGGCGCCACCCCAGGCTCGGGCTGGGCAGCTGCAGAGGCGGCTGCAGCCCGGCGCGCACCGGGCGCGCGGGGCCCCGCGGGCAGGCCCAGGAGGACGGCCCCCTCCCCAGGCGCCCTGCGCCGCCGGGCGCAGACTCGGCTCGGCACGGACGCGGGGCGCGCGTCCTCTCCCCGCCCTTTCGCGGCTAGCCGCGGCAGCGGAGGCAGCGCTGGCCATAACTCGGGTTAATTCTGTGTGTTTGGCGGACAGATAGCCCCGGCTCCTCGAGTGACGCAAATAGCAGATTCTGAGGCTCTCGCGCTCTCTCCTGCTCCCTTTTTCTCCCTCCCTCCTTTTCCTCTTCTGTTTCCTGCGCCCACGCATCCTGCTTGGTCGCCCACGGAATCAGCCAGCTACAGCTTCCCAGAGAGCATCCAAGTTACAGACAGACAGACTCCCAAAGCAGGAACAAATAAACCTGCAATGACACACACACACACACACACACACACACACACACACACACACACACAGCGTTTTGCACATGGCCAGCAGCATTTAGGGGCTCCCCTGCGTGGGGGAGGGGAAAGCTGATTCACAAATCCGCCGGCCTCCAGTCAGGGCTGGGGCGGGCAGGGGAGCGGAGAGCGGACGGAGAGGCGAGGGCCAGGGAGGGCTTGCTGCTGCGGCTTTGCCCTCGCACCACCGCCCGAGAAGGAAACCCACCTCTATAAACACCCAGATGGCAGGGTATTAGCGAATAAACAACTTTTGTTGAATGGTGGAAGGAGAAAACTGAACAAAGACTGCAAAGGCTTAGCCTCCAGCGGCATTATCACGACTTTTTAAGACTAGGTGACGCTTTACCCTTCCTCCCTCTTAAAGACCAGGGGATCTTCTATTTTTCTTCTTAAAAAAATGCCCCTGAAAAAGGAGCTGAATGGATTAGTGCTATTTTTAAACCAATTTGAAAGGACCTTGTTTCGTGAAGGTGACAAAATATGTGTGTGTGCGTCTCAGTGTGTGTTGTATCTGAATCTGAGGTTTTCTGCAGAAAACATGGCAGGCCTCAGCATGACAGAGGGTTTATTGATTGGGGATGTGATGGAGGTGGGGAGAATTCTTGCAGAATGGAAGATTTAAACAAAATCACATACACAGATCACCCTCCCCAAATTTACACCGAATCCCAGATCCACCTCCCAGAACTTCTGCCCCAAGAGGGGGGAAAACTAGAAAGCAGAGAGCTATTTACATCGTGCCCTGATGCATGGTCCATCTCCTTTATCAACCTTCATTATCAATGTTCCCTGTCAGTGATTTTCCTTATGCCAATAAACAATTTTCCAGGTTACCACTAGGATATGGGGCACAAGGCCTGGGAGAGAGGGATCGTGGGGCTGACCTTTCATCAATGTGATCTTTAATACTCTCTCATCTCCCTCTTCAGGCCTTCCTAGCCTTTGTAACTTGCCTTAGAGATTTTGGTTTAAGCTTAAGCCCGTCCTGTACCCTCAACTCCTGCCTGTGACGGAAGCCTTGCCTACAAAAGGGAGACGGAGGATGGCTGCTCTGCGTGGAGGACCCGCTCCCGCAGCCCATCAGCTGCTGTTTATTTTTAGCTCAATGAATGCATGTATGTACGCGTGTGGGAATGTGGCTGCAGTGGGGAGCGGGGCGGTCAGAAGAAACATCGGTGAGATGGAGTCCGCCTGGGTTCTTGCACTGAAGATAGCTTATCACATGGGGTCATCCGATGTGGCCCAATGGACAGGAAAGCTTCCCCGTCATGTGTTTCAGTGAAGCCTTGTTGGATTAATGAAAGTGTCAGGCTAAGTATGTTTTTAAAGGCATAGAGTAGGTATGTTTTTAGAGCTATGAGACTAGGTATGTGTAAGCATAAATTCATGTAACCATGCAGTTTCTGTATAGACGACATAAACTATAGAGAGAGGAGACAGTTTAGAATTGTGTGACCTGCTTTCCATCTCTATGCTTTCTATGGTGGTTGGGTGTGATTGTGTCTGATGTTGAGGTCCAGGCAGCTTCATTCCAGATCACTTTGGGGTCCCCTAACAGCTTTCAGCAAACCCTGTATGTACCCCTACCAAATGAGGCAGAGTTGGAAATAGAAGAAATGTGCTCAGACCCAGCATCTCAAAACTTTTGAGGGCAGCAGCCAAAATTACCCTAATCTCACTTCAGCTGCCTGATGGACTCAACATCTCTGCTCCTCCCCACCCGCCCCCAGAAGAGGATGGCCCTCTTCCCTGTTCCTGTCTTGCTGCTCTAATCAAGATGACTGGGTATATTGGGTTCCGGGGGGTGCCTAGGAGGCTCAGCAGAAACATTTGCAGAAAGTTAGTCCTCCACAGACAGCATCTCCAGTTTCCCTACACATCATTCAGGTCCTTTAGCACATGCCTGCATTGGACCTGGTGACCTTGGCTTTCCAAGCTGTCCTGCCATTCTTTGCTAAGGGCTGTGGTGCCCAATTCCTGTCTGAGCAGTCAAGCTAAGGACCCAGGGAATTAATAGCCTGACATGGAACCTGTCCAAGATGAAAACTGCCTTCTGCACTGCCAGCCCGTCCCTGGGCATCGGAAGCACGAAGAGGACACGTTTCCCCTCATGCTCCCCCAGAGGGCCTGTGAGGTAGGCTGCTGTCACGAAGCCCTTGAAAAGAACAAAGTCTCCTCTCTTTCAGGGTCAGTGAAGCCCAGAAATGGCCCACCTGTGTCTCTTGTTTCCTCTCCAAGCACCAAGAAAAATGCCAGTAGGTAAAGTACTGGGTTTGGAAGAGGAAAAAAAAAAGAATCCCGCTCTCCGGAAATCAACCAAGGGGAGTCTACCAGGAAAGAAGTCCAGGAAAGAGATTCCTCTTGGCCTAAAGGTGTCTCCATCAGGGAGCAGAACTATTTTGGCCTAAGGGACAGGGTAGGGGGAGAATAAACCAATAGTTTTTGAGTACCTATTATGTGCCAGACACAGTGCTGGGCACTTTACATAAATGATCTTATACTTAAACGGCAATTTTATGGGTATCATTATAATAATGTTACCTATCCCATTAGGTTGTTGAGCACTTAAATCACACCCAAAATATTAGGGTTTTTTTTTTCATTTTAAAGTTAAGGTAATGGAGAGCAGACAATTTAAGTGACTTATGCAAAAGTCCTAGAGCTTGAAGTTGTAAAACTAGGGATCTGATCATATTCATATTTGTGTGGCTCCCATACTCAGGCTCACGTCACTCTGTCATGTTGCTCCTATTCCAATATCTGCTCTGTTATGTTCCAGTTCTAGGCTCCAGCATTAGGAATTAGAGACGTCTGGGACTTTTTCAGCAGTGACCCAAATAATGAAATTGATGTATTCCGCCTAAGGAGCCCTTCGGCCAATGTGGCATCCCCACCCCCGCAAGGCTATCTGCCCATGAGAAGAGGCCCCTCTCTCTACCAAGAAAGTTCCCAGCTGGTTCAGCCTCATCCAGAACTCAAGGAATTTCTCTGAAGCCAGCCAGTGTGAAGTGGAGATGCAGTGAACTTTCTGTCCATTCAGGCTGCTACACCCAACCATGTTTGCCCCTCCCTTGAGGAAGTCCCATGGGTGGTACCAGGGAGGAGTTAGGAACTCCCCAGACCACTTTCCCAAGAAAGCTTGTCTGAAGGTGAGAACAGCAGCAAATCTGCACTTGGGTTGGCTAGTCCTCCTTCACACCTTTAGAAACTGGCATCCCTGATCATTTTCCTGATTCTGAAAACTTTAGAGGCCAAGCCATTAGCACGGTGGGGGAGATGAGCCGCAGCACGCATAATACAAGCTATTCCACCATCCCCTTCCTCTGCTAAGTACCCGTTTCATCACTTACCCTGATCAAGAGGTACATTCAGTCTTGGAAAACACCTCTTAGAAGCCAGCATATTTGGAGGTTTGAGGGTGATATTTTTAAGGACCACTTGGCATGCTGAAGGAAAGCGACTAGAATGCCACCCCCTCCCTTTCCTTTGTTGCCATCAGCACTCACACGTCTCAGCTCTCTATCCACCTGAAAGCAATGGCAGCGTTCACTATCAGAAGTTAAGACAATATCTGCTCTTTGCACACCTCCATTATCAAGGAGCAAGCTCTTTCAAATGCCCTCCTCCCCACCCTATGCCACTCTCACTGCCTGGAGAACCAGATGATAGGTTTTCTCATGCCTTGTCAGATGAAAGCCACATTTGGGAGGATGGGAACCTGCAGGGTCACCCAGGAGTATCAGAGTGGGTCTCATGGTGAGGATCTAAGCAAAGACAAGGAAGCCAGAGCAAGCACATGATAGGGGGCTGAGGCTGAAGCAGGAGGGTGGGGTGGGGCTCAGGATACCAGCGTGCTTTAGTTTAGCAGAGGCTAAACAGAAAAGGATCACAGCTTTGGATCATGGGGCGAAAAGGATAACGTGAGGGGTGCTTCGAGACAGCTGTGTGAATTTGGCTTTAATCTTATGGTTGATGGACAGCTGTCTATCCCACCTGAACTCAGTGCGCACAGAGACCTCAATCAGAAATTCATTTGGGGGGTGGGAGGGGTCCAGTGGATCTGCATTAGCTGAACTTTTTATCTTTCACTATTAAAGTAGCCTTGAAATTAGCTGCTGGTCTGCTAGAATTGGATCGCTATATCTGATAGTCCAACAGTTAAAAAATGGGTATTGTATCCCTTTAATTCCTCGTCCAATAAATATAGGCTGTGGAACAGTGGAAGAATAGACTAACATGTCTGCTGAATTGGCCAGTTTTTTGTACTTATTGGCAAGGCTATGAGTTAAGTGATGAATTGAGTCTGAATCTTTTCAGCTCATATGTGAAAACCTGGCACTTCCCTTGGTTCTAACTTACCCCTAAAAGTGGAAATAAAAGCAGGGGAGAGAAAATACACTTTCTAGGTATAGTGGGTTTTCCAAGAACTACGCCTTTTGTAGTGGTTGTAAGAAAGAGAGCACGCTGACCTCGACAAATTCTGCTTTGGTTAATCGTGAGGGTCTGTTTTGTTCTGTAGATTAACCTCGTGAGGCTGGACCAATGTCTGTGTCAGGGCTGGGGATCCCCAAAGGGCATTCGGGTCAACAGGAACCAGCAAGCGACAAGTCTTACCGCCTGACAGGGTGGCTCTGTCTCATGAGTACTGGGTCTCTGAGATCATTACCAATCATCCTAGACAGTGCTGGCAAATGTCACTTACCTCACCATCCAGGAACCTGTGGCTCAGAACCCATGAAGAAAAGCCTTGGATCGCAAATGAAAATGTCTAGAGTGAAGCCATCGTGATGTGGTAGAATGAAATGCAAATTTAATAGGAGAAAAAAACCCTAAATGATGCTTTCCTGTATTTGGGGGCAATCCAATGCTGAGGATCTTCGTCTTTCTCCCCTCCTTACCCCCCATGTTCTCAACCAGTCCTAAGTGAGCCCTTTCACTCTATGTGACTAGCATTACGGGATTTCTGGTCTCTCCATCTGGTTTCAGTTACCTCACTCCCAGATACCCTGGGTACCTTCATTGAGTGGGACTGCTCTGGTAGAGAGTCTTGCAGCTGTGTTTTGGAAGAGGTAGGATTTGCTGTGGTTTTCCTGACCTGGGGGCTGAGTGCTAGGCTGATTCTGGCATGAGGCAGGGGGAGGAGAGAGGCAAACTAATGTCAGCCATCTGGTTATAACTCAGAGGGGAACTTGCCGAAGAGAGAGCAAAGCCACCGCCCCTGTGAGGGGCACCTCGGAGAAAGAGCCGGGTGGACAGTGAATGGAGGAAGGATGGTGCTCAGGAAGGGGTGATGATGGCGAGGGTTAACAGGAAGATGAATGTGAGCAGCAACACTGCAGAAAGCATGAGGCAAAGGATGAGGCGTGTCCTGGGTGTCTGAGGATTGCTTTGAAAACTCATCTGGTCTCCTCTTGGTCGCTGGAGCTCCTACAACAGCAAGAATGAAAGGGAAAGGGTGTCAGCCGTCTACATTCCGTCACTCACAGCTCCCTGTGAGCACTCAGCTCCAGGCTTTCCCCTCCTCTCCTGCAGTGGTATCATGTTGGTTTCCCTGATCATGGCAAGGACACAAGGGCCAGATGCTCAAGGCTACAGTTAGGTAAAGGGATGCTCAGCCTTACCAGCAGGTGGCCAAATATGAGTTCACTCCAAACTGGCAGATCTGGATGAACTCTTCCTCAAGAAGTCACATTTCTGGCAAAGCAGAGTTTGTGATATTAACAGCTCAAACCCGAGAGAGTTGCTTCCACTGGTAGCTGAGGGCCAGGAGGTTACCTCATGGACAAATATGTTTAACCCAACCACTCCATTTAAGACAGGGACAGCCCGATTGCTCAGGAGGTGCTGCAGAAAGCCTGCTCTAGTATCTGCTGTGTAACTATCATCAGGTACCATTCTGATCCCATTATGACGTCACTCTGCCTATAGGGAAAGGGGCAGCTAGTAGGAGGTCTTGAGACAGGGGTGGGGGAAGTAGGTCATATCCCGTGTGACTGCTGTCCCACTGTGTAGATTTAGAGACACCAAAGTGAAACACCATCATGCAACCCAAAGAGGAATGGGAATCCTATGACTTACCCGTATCTCAAACCCCCAGGAAGAATCAATGTGGAAAAATGCTTTAAGATTCTCCTGCGTGAAGTGAAAAGGATTACACCTTTGCATGGTACAGGAGAGTTGAAATAATACGTGGGATTCTCCTAGGGACCTAGATACTTTTAAAATGTGGGCTGGTGAGAGACCAACTTTAAAAAGATAAGTGACTTGTGTAATTCCCAATTCCCAATTGACTCTCTATCAAGGGAGTTCAATTATGAACCAACCTGAAACAGGGAAAGGCGTGACCCAGGATAAGATCTGTGTGTAAATCCAGGAGGTGTTTTCACAGTCTTTATTATCTGTGGTTAAAAAGCCCAAAACTGAGACCTCAGTTTCAACCAACACCAACCAGAAAGTCAGCACTTAACCTAAGAGTGAAGAGTCTGGTCTTGGCTCTGCCACTGGCTCCTAACAGAATCTGGAACACGGCACTCAGGATCTTAAACTCTCAACTCATAAAATGTGCGTACTGCTACCTGCCCTCCCTCTCTCCCAGGAGTTTATCTTTAAGAACACAGGTGTGAACATGTTCCGCAAATTAAAACAGCCTCACCTCTGTCATGGAAATTCTTCTTAGTCACTGTGGTAGTTATTCTGCTTTCTTCAGTCTGGGCTTCAGAGAGCACAGATTGGACAAGCATTACTATGTAAGTAATTGCCTTATGGACTGAATTAAAAAAAAACAACAACAACAAGATTGAAATGCTCTAGGATCCAGGAAGTTTATGGAGTAATCTTAGAGCCAAATACGACCTATTTATATTAGGTGATGAGAACAAGTTTCACTTCCAGTTTCATGTTGTCCCTTGGTCCTCGATTCTCTTGAGTTCTCGCTGTCTCTCTCAGAAAAATTCTAAGAATTCACGAAGATCACTGAAGGGGTCCGCAAGTCTCTGGTGGTACCAGGATCTTATTTAATCTCCCCAGGTCTTGGCTGCTTCATGCAGTTGTGGTATTTAATCAGATCATGCAAGTAAGACGCTTAGCACTGTGTTGGCACCCAGTAAATGTTAGGTGAAATTATGAAGGAGGTAGAAGAAACCAGTCTTCGGAGTTTCATCTTCCTTGGTGCCTCAGGACGCCTTATTTTTCCCTTGGTTCAAGGCACCAAGAAGTTCAGATGTTGTAAACTGTGACGCACAGGGCAGGCCAGGATGACTGCTACGGAACTTCTATCAAAGAGCCAGTAGAGGGAGATCCCGAGTAAAACTACTCTTCTCTGGTCTACATTTCCTTCGCTTCTCTATAAAACAAATCTCTGCCCAGATGCCCGGGACTTTTTCTCTACCAGAAGTCTTTTACTTAGAGAACACTGGAGCCCTCATCGGAGGACCTGGATCCAGTCCTGCTTTCAGAGAACCCAGGGGTTCTTGTACTTTAGAGACAGCTTGAGTCCCATGCCAAGGTTCAGCTCTTGGGCTACAGTTGCAACTTGGAATAGAAATTCCTATTGGGGCTGAGACTTTTGAAGCGAACACTTCTCTGGCCGGTGGAATTCTGAATATGCTCTAGCTTTATAATCACCCCCTGCCTACAAAAATCTAGACTCACAGTCCCTAAAAGACTTGATTACAAACTTGTTATACGGCAGTCATGGAACCCGGATGCGGTGAAGCAGCCGTGTGAAGGCAACAGTCCTTGTCTGCTCTGAACAGCCTGTAAATGCAAGCACCTGAGAACCTCAGGGATGGACATGACGTCCTTCTCAGAGAAAAGACCTAAAACGGCTGCCAAGAGGTGGCAAGACGGACTCTTCTGAGGCTCCGAGCTACGCTTTTCCACAGTTCCTTCTCCGCTCAGGTTCCTCAGGTCAGCCAGGGGCGTCTGCTCTCAGGGGACACGTTTTTTTTCCCACACTTACCTCCTGGCTCATAGTGAATCTGTGTAGTAGTAGGAGCCCCAGGAGATGGTGGGAGATCTTTCCAGTCTGTCTTACATTTAACATTTGCTCACAGCCTGGTTTTGATTAGCAGTGGCGTCCTTTCTTTTAGGACACCCCAGGGGCTCTGTGCCTCACCTGCTTACAGGATGATGCAGAGCTCAGGAGGGGCCCAGACTAAGATGAAGACTTGCCATTCAGGAAGCTTAGGAACACGTGAGTGCCCTTTGCCCTCCTCCTGCGGGTACGAGATCGAGAGTAACAGCCTCTGATGTTTGTGGAGCACTGGCCAGCCTCAGGTGCTGTGCTAAGAGCTATGTATACATTAGCCCGTGCAGTCTTTGCAGTAGCTCAGTGAAATAGTTCCTTTACAATTTCCATTTTAAAGGGGAAAAGCTAGGGCTTGGAGAGGCTAAACAACCTGCCCTAAGCCAAAGAGCTGTGCAGTGTATTAGCTGTATTCTGAAATACGGAGCAACCCCTCTTTGAGCCCTAGCCGGGTTCTCCAGAACAGACAGTAGGGGAGTTCCCTTCGGCACAGGGGACGTTTCTAAGGGTAAGGGGAGCCTGGACAGTGGGACACACCTTGTTAGGTCCCACCCGGGTCCAATGGAAGCATCTGACGTTCATTTTCATTCCATGGTCTCATTACATAGGGTCAGTGCGACCTGTCTTGGGAGGAAAAAAGTACCGCTGGGATGAAGCTCTTTACTTCCTTTTCTGTCTCTAAGACAATCCCTCTGACACCTGGCCAGGCCGCAGAGAACAAAAGGGACTCATGACATCTTTGAAAATGTCACCGGAGTTTTAGAATTTGGGGATGAGCTAGGAGACTGACAGCCAGGGACCTAGTTCAAGAGTAGAATTCTTTAGGCCCTATGCCAGAAAAGACAAGACTTTTGGAAACGCCATTAAGAATAATCTGTAGTGGCGCAGGGTGGGGTACGTAATGGATTTTATCGGCAGCTCTCAAGCCATGACGCCATCTACCCTGATTTGTAACTTTGCTAGGCTCTGTTCACCCAGCTCTGGTTAAAGGTCAGTGTTGGCTTCTTTGACACAGGGGCTTGGAGCAGGTAGGGAAAGCAGTGGCTATGTAGCTAACATCACAGGAGGCACTCCTCTCTAGTCACAGATGACAAAGGCCCTGCCTTCAACCACTCCATGAGCTTAACTGTTCCTACTACTCTCCACTCCTGAAGTCAACAGAGGGAAGCTGTGCAGGGAGAAGGTGGGTTTCTGATGATAAGGAGAAAAACTGATGCTGCCTTGAAGAGCCTGAGAACCACTGGCTACAGGAAGAAGGCCAAGGCCTGTCCCACGTCCCTCCTACCCTGTCTTCTCATCCCCTCATCTCTAGGGCTGACACCAAATGTTTTGACGCGTGGGCCACCAGTATCAGCAAATTGGTTCCCATTGGTTTGAAATACGTTCCGGTACCAATGAAAACAAAACTTTGGCCTGGATTGTAAGAGGAGAATTACTAATGTTTCGATTATACCTGGAGCTTGTGCCTATGAAAAGTTCATTCTGATTAGGGATTTGTGGCCCAGTGTACTTAAACAAGTAGGCGCCAAGCCCTCAGCAGGGACCCGCCCTCATCATGCTGCAACTTGCTTCATCTGCCTCCTGCCTTAGAGCCCTCCAGAGCCAAACTGGTTACAGAGTATTTGTGTTTTCCTCGAAGCCCCCTTCAAATGCATGACAGTCTCCCAAGGGACCCAGAGGGGTGGGGTATGAGGGACAGAGATGCCTTAAGAATGGGGGAAACACTAATAGTAACACTCACTGAGCACTTGTTATACCCCAGGCAGTGCCCTAAAACACTTCACATATCTTCGTGTACTACACATAGTAACCCTAGGAGGTGGGTACCAGTATCATTCCCATCTTATAGATGAGGAAACAGGGAGGTGACTGAACTTGTCTGAGGTCTCAGAGCTATTAAGTGGGCAGGACTTTCATCTAGATTGTCTGGCTCATGCGCTGAGCCCTGTGCTAGATTCTCTCCTCTTAATGGAAGGATCTCCAAGGCACTGGCAGGAGGGGGGGCATGTATAGGTCCCGAGTGGAAAGGGCTCCACATTCAGTCTGGTGTTCTATTTACCGAGGATAGTCTGTGGAAGGCCAGACATCACAGGGACTAAAGGGCCCAGAGAAACCTGTTGCCTGAGGCCTGAGGAGCCCCTGACCCCTCCACCCCAGGGCCACAGAAGAAGACCGTGACAACAGCACTTCTAATACATACATGCCCACTCCTCCAGACACCCGAGGAGCTCCTTAAGGACAAGAATGATTCAACTTGCTCTGAGCAACAGTCACGAGATCGCATAAATTATAGGGCAGGTGGGTTTGTTTTAGAGATGAGGTCAAAAGAAGCCAAGGGCATCACTGAAGTCCACCAGGTTAGGGCAGCAGAGCCTGGACTAGAACCCAAATGACTCCTGGTTCAATCAAGCTGTCTGATCACAGTGTGTCTGAAGGCTGTGGGTCAGATAAGAGAAGGCAGTGGTTGCTGATGGGGGAGGCTACTAGTACTCAAGACCCTGCCTTCTAGAAAAGAAAGGGAGGTGTTTTTCGAATCTGTGTTGGGGACTAAAGCCTGGAGGTAGAGTCAGCTTGAGCCAGCTCACAGGCCAAGCTGGGGAATGAGCTCACTGATGTCTGTTCCCAAATGCCCAGCTCACCAGATGCATAGGTGGTGGGTGGTTAGCTTTTAAAAGTCTGAGAGCTTATACACCAGTAGGCTAATGCAGAGCAGGAGAAATCCTCTTGCCTTGGAGGAAGTGGCTAAAGATACTTTCTCAGGGAGGGGCAGTGGCTATTTTGCCCTTCCCTTTTCTCTTACATCACCTCCCTGAACGAGTTTTGTTTTCCAAACGTAAGCAAATTCAATGTAGAAAAATAAATAGAAGCGAATCACCCTCAAAGTGAATTGGGATCCTAACTGCTGCCCCAGAGTGAGGATAGGTGAAGCCACTCCCTGCAAAGCCACTCCCTTCTCAGACTTGATCTTTCTTAATAGCCAAGATGTGGTGGTCTGGGTAAGGCCTATAATTCTGGGACCCAAGAACCCTAACATCATCAGCCCATGGGCTTCCAATAGGATGAACTACCATAAAAGCCTGGCCCCATCCCCAAATCTTACCAAGTCTCTGGAACTAAAACCTGGATCTTAATGGATGAACCTTTTTCTTTGCAGCTGGTAGATCTACACCCATTAACACGCTCATATAAACTCATGGATGGAAGGATGCCTGATGTAGGTGGACACGGGACGTGTAAGTTTGCAACAGGGAAAGGAAGCCTGTGGTGGCTTATGGGTCAGGCAAGGGTCAGGCAAGGGGTTTATAAGTTCATGAGAAATCAGGGTGGGTACAGGGCTTACTGAAAGAAGAACGTGGGCTGCTAAAGGCCTCTTCACCTTTCGGACGGTGAGTGCCATGGTGGCAAGCACGACACGTGTCTTAGTTATGCCTGAACCCGCAGAGACTAGTATAGGGCCTGCCATCTAGGAGACCCTCCATGAGATGGATGAGGCCATGGGGACCAGGTAAGTTGTTACTTTCTTCTATTTTCTATTACAGAATGAGGTCATTGAAAATCAAGACCTGGATGAGGAGCAGATAGTCACACTTGCCCCCAAGGAATCACGGAGGGACTCTCACAAGGTCCAAGGAGAACCAGGAACATCTGCCCCCGAGGAGAGGAGGAGACTTGAGACTTGCCCCTTGGCTCCAGTGAGTCAAATGCAGATGACCTTCTCACACCCATAGTCCTGAGGTCCAGACTTGTGCTCAGTACTCTCCTTACCGGGCTGCCTCCACTTTCAGGACTGGGAGCTGCCGGAAGAAAAGGGTTTACGGGCTCTGCGGTGAAGGGAAAGGCCCAGGGAAGTTTCCCAGCCCTTTCCCTTGCTTGGCAGGGTCCATGAGAAGAGTTCCCTTGACTCTCAGTCAGCTAAGCAGAGGGGAGGTAGATTTTACCCAGCATCTCCCAAGAGGAGTACCTGAGTATGTGAAAGGGTCTAAGAACAACTCTGCCAGCTTCAGAAAAGGAAGGATCTACCCAGGAACAAAGGCATACGGTGGAAGTGCCATCCCACAACGTGCTATGAGAAGATGCTCCCAGGCCACTTTTCTGATGCTTCCTTGGACCCCTCGGTGGCCAGAGGTATAATAATTAAGATAACAATAAAAAATAATAGTAACACATCAGATACTTGGTGTGCACCAGGCACCATGCCAAGCCCTTTGCAAATAACTCAATAAATCATTTTAAGAACTAGGTACTAACTGAGGTAGGTACTGTCATTACTCTCATTTTGAGTGTCAAGATACCAATACCAAAAGACCTAAATAACTTGTCAAAACTCACATAACCAACTAAATACAGGAGCCAAGATTTGAACCCAGGTATGTTTGGCTGTAAAGCCTGAACTATTTTCCGTTATACTCAGGCCACTGTGAGAGTCTAGCCTATCAGAGACCTACATCTACCTCTACAGCTGAGTGAGGTGAGACAGATAGGAAGGCAGGGTTTAAAAGAATTTAACATCTTCCTCTGTGCACACGCATGTGTGCAGACACATGTATCATGGGTGAAAAACAGAGTGTTTTTGGATAAGCCACCTCACTTCCCATTTCATTCTCCATGGCTTAGGCGTTATAATGTGAATACTCCCCCTTTTTAGGTGAGGTAAGCCGGTCATGAAGAAGCGAAACAATTGGCCTGAGATCATACATCCACTTGGTCTCTTGAATCTGTGTGGTTTGATGCCACATCCGTGGCTCTTTCACTGTAACACATTTGCCACGATAATGAGACGTACGCAGAGTCAGCTGGCATTCATTAAGCACCGCCGCAGGTTAGACACTGTGCTAGGCTCACTCGCAGACAGTAACTAACGATTCCTTGATTGGTCTTCCAGTCCACTAACTTGGGCTGTCCCTGCAGCAGCCTGCAAGTCACGTCAAGGTTATATAAAAGAATAAATAAGAGTAAGTCCTTTTCCTCTTTCCTCTAGGTATTCTCAGTAGCTAAGTCCAAGCTAAATATTTCACGAAAGGGTGTTGTTGTCACCTGAAGGAACAGGAAGAAAGAAAAACTAGATTAAGGTTGAAGAACTTAAGTCTCAAGGTCCCTGAACCAATGATAGAGGGTCCATAGTGTCTTTGTTCTCTATGTTGGATGCATGTTTAAGGCCATCCTATTTCCATTCTAGTCCACCTCACAGTTCTGAGGTGCCCTCTAGCTTTGCTCCTTCAAGGGTAAGAAGTAAGGAGGCAGTTGATGATGGAAGGAAAAATTCCCTTTCCTCTGGGGTCCATCAGGAATATAGGACTGGCTTCCTCTTGACCCTTTGAGCCTCACACCCTAATTCTTCCAGGTCGACATCAATTGAATGTATTGCCAAAGTCATTGCTGAGAACCTGTCGTCCTAGACCAAGAGATCCCTGGGTAGACTTCGGAACAGTGGTGAAATAAATAACAATTAATAAATAATTGGAAAACGATTCAAGAAGCAAGCTAAGTATTTTTTTGTATTTGCTTGTAGATGGTGGAACCTAGATATGTATCAGGCAGAAGATCTGCTTGAAGGAGCCAGGCTTGAAAGTGGTGGATGGGGATTGGATAGATGCCTCATGTCCGAGGCCTGGGCTCTAACCCAAAGCTCCAGCAGACCAGGGAGAGATCATATGAATTCTCTCCTCAAAGCTGTGACACCCTCACCAGCAAGTGGAGGACTTTTCCCAGAGTGAGACTTGCTTAGAGAAGAAGAAGACCGCAATGGATGAAAAATGGAGGCTGCTGAAGTTTTTTGCTGCAGACGGGTTATTTGCTTGATGAGGGAAAATGAGCACCAGTGTTCTCAGTCTGGGATCTGGGTTACTTTTCACCTCTTCCTGCGTAGGCTGGCTTCATGGGAGTACGACTTGTGTACTCACACATTGCCCTGTGCTCAGAAGGGCCGCGTGCTTGGTTTAATCCTCTGCTGTCATTGTCTTGAAATTCTTTTTTTTTAAAATTAATTAATTTATTTATTGGCTGCGTTGGGTCTTCATTGCTGCACACGGGCTTTCTCTAGTCGCTGCGAGCGAGGGCTACTCTTCACTGTGCTGTGCAGGCTCCTCATTGTAGTGGATCCTCTTGTTGCAGAGCACGGGCTCCAGGTGCGTGGGCTTCAATAGTTGCAGCACATGGGCTCAATAGTTGTGGCTCACGGGCTCCAGAGCACAGGCTCAATAGTTGTGGTGCATGGGTTTAGTTGCTCTGTGGCATATGGAATCTTCCCAGAGCAGGGCACAAACCCATGTCCCCTGCATTGGCAGGCAGATTCTTAACTACTGCGCCACCTAGGAAGTCCTTGAAATTCTTAATAATTTTATCTTTGAACTTGTGTTTTGTAAGTAGAGTCTGTGGGACAATGGAGAATGTTCGAGTAGAGAAGACATGCATCAGATACGTGTTCACCGCTCCTCACTGCCCCATATGGTTGGTGGTAACCCAAGAGCACAGAATTCCAGTGGGAGCCCAGTGAGATGCAAAGCAAGTCAAAGGTGAGTCTATGAGCAAGTGGGGCCACAGGCAGCACCAAGAGGTCATGCTGCTGAAACCAGAACTTGCTTAAATGTAGAATGAAGGCAGTGGGGTTCTATGAAACACTAATGACCAAGGAACCCTACCCTACCATTTCTTACTCGTGTTCCTTCCCTCGATTTGCCAACCTCCGATGCTGAAAAGGATGCCATGGAAGGAAAGGGAAGGACAGAGCAGACCATAGTTCCTTCTCCTTCCATTCCTTCCTTACTCATCAGCAAGCTGACGTCAGAGATGCTGGTAGAACGTTCACATATTAGAAGTCAGATAAAAGCAGTTGAGTTCATTTTGTTCGACGTGTCCATTGTTCTGGTAAGAACTAAATACATATGTGTGTATGACCTATGAAATACAAATTGTGTGACTTCGGTGATTCTGCAAACGAATTAAAAGCTCTTATGTTTGTATTTAAAACTAGCATTGTACAATATAAGGATGGATGGTAAGATTCATGCTAATAATTGAAAATTTTAATTTTTATTTAGCATGACATTAAACAGCACATAAAAAACATCATGACAAGATGAGAGAGAGAGACTCAAGGAAAAAAATCTTTATATTTTAGTATCTTTAACAGCACTTTTTCCCTGCATTTTGAACAGGGGCCCTACATTTTTATTTTACACTGGGCCCCATGAATTATATAGCTGACCCTGCTCTTACCCTTATTTTTCTTTAGAGAAACAGAGGTGAAGCACCAGGGCTCATCCAAAGCGATGAAGGGAAAACTTGGACTTGATTCTTCTCTTAAGCGAGTGGGCATCTGCTTGCAGTAACTGTCTCCAACGTTGAGCGAAGGGGGAACTGACACTCCTGAATGAATATGAGGAAACCCCAGGCAAATTCAGGTTCGCCACATACACTCAGGGACGTCAGATCTACCCCTAAACTGGAAGTGGCATTTCCGCGTTGGCATCTTCACACTTGACAGAGATGAAGATGGTCCACTCTTTGGTGTGCTCATGTGTGGGGAGAACTACCCACACGCACACACACGTGCACATGTGGGTGGTGGTGTGGTCTTGGCAGACACATGTGCATCTACATTGCACATCAGTGTTCGCAAGTGATGTGCACTTGGGCACCTGGTAGAACCTGAGAGAGGTGGTCTTTACATGGGTATCGGGGGTAGGGATGGGGATGGGGAGGGCTGGCTGACCCACACGAAACACCTTTAAGGCTAGGGTGGAAATGGTGTCCTCCTGAAACCTGGTCCTCAAGAGACCCCAGCTAAGAGTGGACAGCTATCCTGATGGGTTTGGGGGACCGTGGGGGACACATGACTATTTCCAGGACCAGTTTTTCTTGTAACCACTCTCCTCTCCCTTTATATAACAAGAAGACAAGCACTTTTTGACTTAGGTAAGGAACAGAAACAATTTTTACTTCCTTCTGAAAGGAGTGACACAAGTAACCCTACTGCCTCCTAGGCTGTGAGAGACTATTCCCTTCCACCACTGGACAAAAAAAGAGGGAACGGTCTCATGAATGAGGTCCCTAGGTGATGTGCACAGTACCCTGCACCCGTAGGTCCAGAGCTGATGGAGTCGCCACCCACTCTGGTTCCTTTAGCTGGACAGTGCTTCGCACCAGCAGCAGGCTCAGTGCCTGTCTGTGCCCCCATCTCACCTCCAACCCCATTTGTAGGCCTTTGGGTTATTCGAGCTCTGGAGCCATGTGGTGACAAGGGCGTTGTTGATTCTAACTTCCAAGCACCCTCCCAAAATCTCCCATCCTCTCTGCTGAAGACATTCACGTCTCATGTTAATTTGGTAACCCAGCCAGCCCCCCAGGAGGAAAAAGCCACTAACTCACAGCTTCAGAATCACATCCCCATCTGGGTGGTCTTTGCCATCACCAGCCCACCAAAGAATCTTTGCCTTTTATCTTTCCCATATTTCCAAGTGCATTTTAATCAGACATTCAAATGGCACCCCCCCCCCCCCGCCCCGCGTCTACATTTAAAGGCCATGGGGGGTGGGGGGAGGAATTCCCCCCTCTGAAGAGATTTGTGTTCCACCTCCCAGAAGTGGCTGCTCATCAGAGTGGAGGTGATTCAGCTTTCCTGGAAGATCACTTGCAGGGGAAAACACAGTACTACTGCTGAGAGTGCTGCCTGCTTCCCTAGATTTAAAAAAAAACCAAAACACCCTGCTCTCAGACACATGGAATTCCCATTGACGAGGTCAGACCAGCACCAGGCGCTGAATTTCTCCCATTAAACCTAAAGCTCAGGATGAAAGGTGATGTGGGGGTGGGAGAAGGGGTACCGTTTCAGCCTTTTCAACCCTCTAGAGGATTTGAACTCTGGCCCCCAAGGTCAGATGGCTGATGTCCAAAAGTCCCCTCTCTCTGTCCCTCCACCTCTCTTCCCCAGGCTCCCTCCTGACAAAGGAGGACTCTCTGCTGCACACAATAAAGCCTTGGTGGATTCACCCAGATTAGAGAACCCCTTGAAGTCTCTGTCACAACTAATCTTCTCAGGAGAAACACTTGTTGGTAACCACCTTGCTTGGAGCGGCGGCAGGGAAACCAGGGCTCTGCTGGAGACAGCGGCCTCCGACCCCCCATCTGCACATGGCACCAGGCGCCACGCAAGCCCTGACCTCACAGAACGCGCCCCCCATCCCTGCATCACGGCACAAACCCTGCAAGCGCGCGGCCCCACTTATTTGCCTTCTCCACTCCAGGCTGGGCCCATCCCGGCACCAGCCTCCCACAGCGAGGAGGCCAGCTCCGCGGCTGCCCAGACAGACGGCCAGAGGCCCTGGCCGCGCGCCGGCCTCTCCCTCCCCCGCCGCAGCCCCCGCGATATAACCCTCCGCCCTGCGGAGTTCAGCCCCTCCTGTCTTCAAGCTGCAAAGTTTGCCAGGCGCCTTTTCCGGCGGTTTTCCTCCACACAACCGGCCCTAAGAAATCATGCATAGAGATTTCCCTCTACAGGTGGTTGTGAGCTGTAGCAGCTTTTGCTCTTGCAATAGAAACGTGGTGGGGTTTTTTTCCCCCCTTTAAATTCATTTTACCCGCTATTAAGGGTTTAAAAAAATTATTTTGCTTGCACCCACTAAAGATTTAGCATTTCTCCAAATAACGGGAAGACGGATTAAGTTCTTTATGCAAGAAATGTTACCACTACCATCACCACCACCACCACCACCACCATGCCCTGACTCTCATCTCCCCACGCTCCCCCACTTTACTCTGACTTCATGAAGCCTTTTCGGAACTAAAATTTCATATGCAAAATAATTACAAGAATGAAGACACAGTGAATGAGAATCAATCCAAAATATGACAAAGTGGACAAAGTGCCCACTACAGAACCCCCCCACCATCCCCCCACCACAGAACATCAGGGTGGTGTCACATTGGAGGGGAGACGAGACAGCATCCCCTCCCCAATCTGACACCACGGGATTGTCTTCCAACTGGCATGCCTCCTGCAAAAACCACACACACACCCAACCCCAGGAAAGCCTGCTCAAAAAGTCTAGGCGATTTGTACACATATAATTGTTCAATGAAACAGACAGTAATCATGGCCAGTCATACAGCCCTACTCCTCCAAACATCCACCAACTGACATCATAAACTTTGCAAAAGCCAAACACAAGACAGTGCATGGTATAACCTACCTTGGCGAGCTCCTTCACTTTTTGTGCAAATGTTTTCCCCTTCGCACGCTTTACAGAGATTTCTAGGGAAATTTGGAAGGACTGGTGAGGGGGTGGGAGAGGTGAGGGAAGGACGGTAATATAAATAAAGAAGCGTTTTAAATGCACCACGCAAAAAAGCTCGGGATTTCACGTTCTGTGTCTGCACTCTTCCCGGAGCAAAGCAAAACAGTTCGCGTTCCGTGCCAGACTTGGAGGGAGAGGGAGAAGAGAGAGGGAGGGGGGAGAGAAGGAGAGGAGAGAGGGAGGGGGAGAGTAAGAAAGAGGGTGGGGGAGGCTGGAGGAGAGAGGGAGAAGAAGAGAAAGAAAGGAAATGAGGGAGAGACAGAGGGAGAAGAGAGGGGAGGTAAGCGGGGAGGGAGGGGGAGAGAGAGAGAAGAAAGGAGGGGGAAAGCGGAGGAAAGGAGGCGAGGGAGGAGGCAGCCCCCTCCCACGCTCCCACCCCCACACATTCAGGCACCTCCTGAGTAACTGATCAGAGCGAGAACTCATCACCCACGTTCGAAAACCCCGTCTGGGGACTAAGTCCCCGAGGCACACACTCTCGGGGGCTATATATAGACAGACCCTAATGATAGGCATTGCATTCTGAGCGTAAATGTGTGTGTGGATTACATACGGTTCCTCTGACAGGTATGATTTTTAATTTTTTTTTTTTTTTTGCACTGCAGTGCGTCTGATTATATATGTTTGAATTTTCTTTTTCCTCTTTTTCTTCCCCCACCCGGAAAACATGCATTAATTTTGAAGGTTTCGGGAAAAATGGTGGGGGTCTCAATGCCTACCAAACCCTGGCGTTTCTCCCCCTGCAAAAACTGGGCTATTTGCAGAGTTGGGGCTGTTTGAAAAGGCTCCAGCTCTGGCTCGGTGTAGCACGCCCAGTTCCAGCAGTGTGTGCTATTGACCTGCATTGACGTCAGTGCGTCATTAGGTCTCCCTTAGAAACACTGACTTTCAAAAATAGTATCAAATTAATTCAGTTGGAGCCTGGTGAAGAAAGGCTACTAGCTGGAATCAGCCATAAAACTCCAGAATTTTCAGCCCTAGATCTCTTCTTCTTTTTCTAGGAGCCAAATAGAAATCAGATTGTATGAAAAATGCCATTGATGGGATTTTTTTTCCTTAAGAAAAGGGACCAAATTAGATTGCAAAAACCCAGAACTGCTTCTTTTTTTTTCTTTCCTCTCTTTTTTTCTGATCTAAAAATAACCCCTTGCTTGAGCTGACTGCGGTATCTTTTGTGTTGCAGCTCTCTGCCTTCAGCGGTGTGGTCCTGGTGAAGGGTGGAACACAGCGCAGATATCGATCTATTGATATTTGCAAAGCCAGGAATTAATTTTAATAAAACAGGTGCGCCTCATGGTGGTGGTGGGTAACAAAGAAGAGGGGGCTCCCCGGGGGGGGGGAGATTTATGCTATTCACACTTTACCATTTCATTTTTTCCCAATTCATCTTTTTAAGATATAGTTCCCACCCTACGTGCCTCACGTGGCCTCTGACCAGCACATGCAACCCTCATTCACACGCAACCCTCATTCACACAAACACAAAGCATCAGGGCATTCACACGTAACAGAGACACATTCACAAGCAAAGGCACCCTGGATCTTCCTTCTCTCAAGGTAGCTTGGCAGAAGAGGCACAGCAGCCGACCAAAACAGGTTCAAGTTTCATTGGGGGGGGATTTAAATATTCAATCTGATAATTAGATTATATTATTAAAATCTGCATGTATTAAAAATCTGCTTGCTCTGGGGGAGCAATTTCCCACAGCCCTTCACAGAGCTCACAATACAGTTCTAATTGGTCTATTTTACAACTGTACACTTTTCTATACACCTATGAATTATATACAGGAATAGGGAGAGTGCCTCCCCCACAGAAGCTAGGTGGGTGATGGAGGCCACTCTCAGGACTCTGGGAGGGGGGTACTGGATTTCTCTATCTTCAGAGGAGGCAATTTACAATCGTTTTGTGGAGCCTTCACTGCCCACATTGCTTGCTTCCCAGCCCTCTCTCCTCCAGTGTGCTGCACTTGTGCCTCTCGGTGATAAAAGAGTTCGGTTTCTCTGACCTATTCAGTCTTTGGCCTCTGCTGAGACTGTTAATGAGGGACTACTTAGGGCCATTGTGGACAGAGGCCTCTCGGGAAGCATTTGGATGACAAGGGATGTGAGGGGGCCTTGGGTGGCGGAGAAGACGCTTCCATGCTATATTTAAATAATGTGATGTAAAATTAAGAGGGCCTTCAGTCTGTTTTTTTTTTTTTTGAAACACCCATTAGGTCAGGTTTCCCATTCATCATCACCCTCATTTGTGCTTATCACCATTTCCTAAAAGAATGAGGCCCTTCCTTTCATTCCCTGAAATCTAGCTGAGACACAGACAGGGGTAAGATCTTGTTATCATCAACATTTTCAAACAAGGACAGAAAATGCATAATTCTATTATGCCAGGCTAGTAGGTCAGGGGAGTGGAGGGCAGAGAAAACCAAACCCTGTCTGCCCCTTGTCAGCCCCAAGGAGAAGCACTGAGGGGTAATTGGGCTAGAGTGTCCCTAAGGACAGTTTCTGGGTTTGGGAGGAAACTTCAACTGATGACAGAGTGATATGTGCTTTTCCTTGTCTTTTCCCCTCTTCCCTCTCTGAGGGTTCAGGGAGGACAAGGGAGTTGCCAATGGTTTGTGCTGCCACAGCGGCAGCAGCAGCAGCAAAAGGGAGATGCTATGAGAAAACCCAGTGTTCCTCTCTCCGCCTAACCCAGCACTTTACAGACTTTGGTAAAGACACCGATCAGTGGATGCTTCCAGCCAACCAGGCACCTGCAAACCACGACCCCATCTTGCAGGGGCTCCCAGACCTTCATCACAACTGCATTCATTCACGGAAACTTATAGTCATTCATGCACCTGCGCACGACTTTCATTCATATTTTAGCCACAGCTGCAGCCACACATTCACCTGCAAAGGCTGAGCAAGTGTGCACAGCAGGAACATGCCTGTAGAAGGCTGCATTCCACCCCTCCCTTCTTGCACGCGTGTACACACATGTGCACAGGCACACACACACATATACACATTCTCACTGTTGGCCCTGCTTCCTTCCCTGAGAAGAACACATTTCTGCCATTCAGACCGTTGAGTCCCCAGCCTGTATAGAGACCTACTAAACTCGCCCATGATTAGATCATGGACGAGATGCCTAAGTGCTGGCAAAGCTGCAGATGCCTAGGTGGAGTAGGGGGGCCAGTTCCTTTCTGGGCCTGGTTTTCCTCCCTTGGCAGCCTGGTGAGAAAAGAGAGGGCCAAGGGAGGGGCTTGCAACGTGGCCCCAAGCTGCGCAGTGCCCCACTTGGCCCGTTAAAGACCTTGTCCTCTGGGGAGAGGGGAGAGATGTGGCAAGCTGTCAAGTCCCGCAGGAGCCAAGGCTTGGCATTCCTAGGCCCTGGGAATCCGTGTTGGTCTGGACACTGAGGTCGAGGAGCTGGGGATTCTCCATTTGCCCCTCCAGAAGCACCTGGCACTTTCTCCGTTCTGTTACATGCCCCTGGAGGTTGACCTGCATGACCATCATGGAGTCTGGATCTCTGCTTCAACCAACAGGGGGCCCTGCCAGGGAAATCTGAAGACAGGAGAACAGGGCCGTCTTCCTCCCTGCCAAGCTAGAGGTTGTCTGTGGCTGTGTTCCTCTTTGGAACGTCCCTGAATCCACATTCCTCATTGGTTCCTACTGGCTACTGAAAAAATCTCCGATCAGAATGCCAGGTAAGTAGTATTTACTTTATGGACATAAAACAAGGTGAGCTTTTTCAGTTAAGTTCATTAAATTAAAGGACATAGGATGCTGGAGATCTCGTAGCGTAGTGGTTAAGGAGTGCTCTGAATGTGGACCATCAGCTTAGCTGTTTACAGGCAAGTTACTTAATTTCTCTAAGCCTCCGTTTCCTCGCCTGTAACATGGGAATAATAATGATAACAGCACCCTGCCCTTAGAATTGTTATAAGGACTGTATAAGGTAATGTAAGTGAAAGTGTGTAACACACTGCCTGGCAGAGAGTTAACCCACAATAAATGTTAGCTATTTAACTATTAGGACTAGAAATATGCATTCTACAGATGACCATCTATGGAGCATCTAGAACTTTCAAAGTTTTGGGCCCATGGCCAACAGTAAGATATTCATTTTATATCATGACCTGAAGATAACACACACAAGCTGAAAGATAACACTTAGCCTTACAATCTGCAATGCACTCTGATATTCCTTCATTTGTCCTCTCTCTCTCTCTCTCACACACACACACACAATGTGGGTCCCAACTCACCAATGGAGAAACAGTAATCTGGTGGATCTTCTGGGGATCTATGTTCTGTCCTTAAAGGTGACAGAATAGGTGAAGATCATATCCTCATGTCTTCTAAACAGGCGTAGTCACATTAATGGGGGGCCGGCGGGGGGGGCAGGAATCAGCTGGAGATATTCTCTATAGAATCTGAAATTCACTCAATGAGCATTTGAGTGGACTTACATGTACAGAAACCAGGAGTTGGGGAAGGGGGCTCAAGCGTATGAAATATGGTGCTTGCCCTCAGGAGCTTATAGTTGAGTACCAGTTAAGATTCATTCATTCAAAATAAAATAAAATAAAATAAAATAATAAAATAAAATAAATAAAATAAAATAAAATAAAATATAAAATAAAATAAAATAATAAAATAAAATAAAATAAAATAAATAAAATAAAATACCAAAAAAAAAATTCATTCATTCATTTACTCATTTAACAAACTAAGCACCTACTATGTGCAAGGAAGCACATTCTGCATCAGTGAACAAGTTCCTGACCTCACCAAGCTTATCTTCTCATGATAGTGACAGGCAAGAAACAATAACGAAAGAAGCATAATATGGTGCAGACAGTGGTAATGGCTCTTAAGAAAAGGTAAGGAAATGCAGAGTGACTGATAGGAAGCCCTATTCTAGATAAGGTAGTCAGGGAACACCTTTAAGGAAAAGGTATTTGACCATAGACATGAAGCGATGAAGCAAACCCTGTAAATTCTAAAAGAAATGCACTCCAACAAGAACAAAGGCTCTGAGGCAGAAATGGAATATTCCAGAAACAGGAAGAACACGGTGGCTAGAGATCGGAGGGCCCGTGAAAGGTATATGGGGCCAGATGACATAGGGTCCTAAAGGTCATGTTAATCTTGAATTACATCTGAATGTGATGGGAGACCATTGTAGACCTGGGGGCAGGAGAGTAACATGATCTGGTTTATGTTTTTAAAGGATCACACGCGCTGCTGCGTGGACAACCAACGGAAGAGGGCAAGAGGTAAGCAATGGGACTGGTCAGGAGGCTATCAGGGCAGTCAAACAAGAGATGACGATGGCTCGGATGAGACTGACATTGATGGAGGGGCAAGAAGTGACCGCATCAGCAGCACCTGGTTTGATACTTGCTGCCTCTCCACATCCGTAATACAACACAGACTGTGAGGCGCCAAGATAGAGTACACTGTGTTGTGGGAACTCAGATGAAAATTACATCTGGCTGTGGGATGAGCTGGCACTTGAGCTGTGTCTTCAAGGATGAGTGGGTAGAAATGGCAAGGGAGGAGAGGACATTCCAAAGAAAGGGAAAAGCATACGAGTAAAGGCAGAAAAGAGGGAAAGCAGAAGGCACGTCTGGGGCCCGGGGTAGTTCTGTGCATTATGGTGGGCCTGAAAGGGTGGAATAGGATGTAGGATTGAACAGGTGGGACTGGGATACATCGTAAAGGGCCTGGAGGGCCACGGTAGAGTTTGGGCAATGGAGAGCCACAGCACGTTCCTAAGGAGGGTTTTATGTGATCAGAGCTGAGCTTATTAGCTAACAAGAGGCTGCAGGGGAACCTGGAAGCTTCTGCTTTGGGCTTCTGTAGATGTATTCATTAAGGAGATCTCTGACTTTCTTTAATTCTAAATCTTTTGTTCCAGCCAGACCAGCCTTCTCCCTGACCAGTGGGCTGCCCACAACCATCCCTTCCTCCCTGTGGTTCTCAGCACCTAGGACACCTTCCCCCGCTCCTGTCCATTTATTCAAAACCTCCCCATTCTTCTCTGGCTCCTTGGCCTCTGTTGCTCTTTCCCTTCTATCAAAGCACTTGTCTGCACCACTCATGTTGGCTCTTAACCTCATACACTCACTCACATTTCCTTAAATATGTATTACAAGAACGTAGGACTTTCCCTATGAGATGTAAACTCCTTTGGGTCAAGGACATTACCTGGCATTGCCTTTGTTTTCTCCACAGCGCCTGGCACTCAGTAGCCATTCAGTTATACTGACCACCGTCATACCTAATAAAGTGAGTGCTGAGAGCCCAGGGGCCTCCTCGAGAGTCAAGAGTAGAAAGGCAACTGTCCAGATACACCGCCATGTAGGCACACAGCCCGAGGGGGCCTATCTCCTTGCCTCCATGTCTTCCATTCCGTCCCTGGCCATCCCAGAAACGAACACACTGAGAACTGGACACACCTAGGTCTTACCTTCCATAAAAGAACTGTGCTGGGGAATCACCTGTGCTCTAGAGACCATAATCCACATTCAAGAGAACACACCAAGCCCACGAGTCCCACAGGGGGACAGGAAGTGGGCCTGGGTCTCCACCTGCACCCCTCCTTTAGTGCTTGGTGGCGTCCCTGCACCCTGCTCCCAGGCTCTGTGCCACGTGATCGAGACGGTTTACTTCCTTTAGGGGCTTCCGCTCTAAAGCCACGCTCCCACCCCGTTTCACCGGCCACGGGAACGAGCAAGCGCTGAGACTCCCGCTTCGAGAGAGCAACAAGGCCGCGTGGACTCTCTCAGCCCTGACACCCTGCAGGAGCAGGGGTCACGTAAGGACACCATGCGAAGGCACCGATGGTGGGTCTCCTTCTCTGTTGCTGTGGACACTCGGTTCGGTGCTTGGCCTGTCCTCGGCCCCCAGGGCTCGCCGGTTCTCTCCAGATGCTTCGCCTGCCGTTTCCGGGAGGGGCCTGGGGGCCGGCGAGGTCACCCACCCGGGACAGATGAAGATACCAGACTCTCGCCCGTGGGCTGAGCTCGGTGCTCGGCCCGAGATGCGCGGCGCCAGGGCACCCGGCCCGGCCGAGCGCGGGGCCCGGCGGCCCAGACCAGCCCCGCGGGCTGTGCCACGCCGTCGGGCGCAGCGACGGAGACGGAGGAGGGCCGCGGGCTCCCCTCGCTTCCACACCTCTCCCCCCGCCTCCCGCCAGGCGGGCTCAGCTGTGACTCTGGAGCCGTCCGTCCGCTGAGGGAGGAGCCCCCGCCCTGCCTCCTCCTCGCGTTCCCGACCCTCGGGGGTGGGCGGTGGGGAGGCAAGGGGGCCCTCCTTCCACCGAGGCCCAGCCCCCTGCCCCGACTCCGGGCGGCGTGAGCTCGGCAGCCCCGGCCGCCACCTCGGGGACAGCGCGGGCCGGGGGTCCCGAGGCGGGGGCGCGGCGGCAGGGGGACGGCCTGCCCGCCGCCCGCTCAGACCCGCCCGCGCCCCCCGCGGCCTCCCTCCCACGCGCGGGAGCCCAGCGCCGGCGGCGGCCGGGCGGAGCCTGCGGGTCAGGCGGGCGGCACGCGGCCCTGCGCCGCGGCCACGTGAGGGGGCGGGGCCTGCGCCCAGGATCCCCTCTCGCGGCTGCTTGCGTAGGAGCGCGGCGCCCGCCCCCGCCCCGCCCCGCCCCGCCCCGCCCCGCCCCGCCCCGCCGCGCGTGCCGCCTCCGCTCCGAGAGCTCCCGCGCGGGGGCGGGCCGCGGAGGCCGGGGGAGCGGGAGCTGGGCGACCGGGAGGGAGGGGAGGCACGACGCCCTCCGTCGGGGCAAGTCCCCCCTCCCCCCCGGAGGCTCTCCGTGGACACGCCGGGTATTTTCTAGGTTTGGGGCGGGGAGCAGCAGGGATGCGGAATACAGCTGCGGGCTGGCTGGGGCGAGGGCCGCAGTCCGCGGGGCACCCCCCCCTTCGCCCCCCGCCCCCCACCCCCACGCGCGCGCGCGCTCTCCCGGCGCTGACGAGGTCCTGCCCGCTCCGCGGCTCTGGCTCGGCTCGTGACTCTGCTTCGTGCTGGCACAATGCCGCAGCGTGGGCGCGGGGGCGGGAGGCTGGCTTCCAGCCTTGCCCCTTGCGCGTGCCGCCCTCGGGCCTGCCCGACTGCCAGGCACCCCACTTACCTGCCCCCCCCGCAGGGACTGTGGCCTCCCACACCAGCTCATGCCCAGGCCCGGCACCCGTGTCCCCTTTCCCCCCCTCCCCCGCCACAGCACACTCTTGGGTCTCCATCCTGGGCGTTGACATCTTCCATCTCTTCTTCTGGGCCCCCACACCCCCGCCTCCGGAGTCTACATGGGTGCGGGCAGCAGAGGGGGCGTGGGGCGACACGCAGACTGTCCACACGGCCCCTTGGTGTACACCCTCTTGGAACAGGGCCGTGGAAAAACAAACAGGAACACCGCAGGAGGAGATGCAGCCTAAACACCAGCTCATTTCCACTCTCCCCTGGTTGTTCACCCAAGCACGTGTCCGCCCCCGGGGTAAATATTGTGGTTGGGTTCCATTCAGCACCCAAGAAGACGCATTCGCTGCCCCTGGTAACTGGGCTGCAAGGCCTGGCCCGGGTCTCTCTCCTCTGGGTTGCAGTGCGTCTGACCCAGGGTCTGAGATAAGATGGTGTGTGTTGGACACAGAGGTAGGGTGAGAAATAAATATTATGGAAAGCAAGAGATACTCAGAAATCGAACCCGGTGCTCCCCTGGTTGGGAACACCCAGCAGTGGAAGGTGTGGGCTCACTCCTCTGAGGGAGGGACTGTGTGAGAGCTGTTTTTGCCCCTCCCCTAGCCTGAGGTTGATTCTGCATGCTGCCCTAAGAGACAGATCTGGGGCCCTCGCTTCCAGGTGGCAGTTGCCTGGGCTGACGTTTTACCAGGAGAGAGGCAACAGGGCTGGGGTTTGAGATTACAGGTTCCAGCGGTAGCTGCTAAGAGCTTGACCTGGATAGGCTCTTGAAAACTGCCTTGCAAACAAGCTCTATCAGCTCCAAAAGCGAAGTCTGAGTGGATGGTTCAGTGTCCCCTGGGCCCTCATCTGCGTCAGCCTGCTGGGGTTGTTGAATCTGGTTGCCTCGGACCTTAGAAACTTGAGGATGTCCTTCAGAAAGTCCTCTACCCTCAAGGTCACGTGCCTCAGAATTCCTGCTATTCAGGATAGGAGTTTCCTACAGTTTAGCAGCAGCTTGTTCTTTGATTGGAGTTAATTTTGTTACCTGGTATCACTTTGAAAACAGGGATTTATGTGCAAACATGCAAGAAGCCTCAGGAGAGGACTGCAGTCCTGGAGGAGGAAAGGGCAGTACAGAGCTTTAAGATCCCTTGACCATTTATTTATTCATTCATGTTTCTTGACGGCTTACTGTGTTCCATGCCTTGTGCAAGGCACCGGGGAAACCTAGCTAAAGTGACATGGACTCTGTTGCTGGGGAGTTTTGGGTCCACTGAAAATAAAGCAGATGATTTAATCACAGTGAAGTAATTGATATAACTGGATTGCTCATGAGATGCGATGAGAACATAAGGGGGAAAGATGAAATCGGCTCCGGGGAGTGTATGGGCTTGGGCTACATTGTACTGCAGTAACAAATGACTCCAATATTTCAAGTAGCTAAAAACAATCAAGGTTTTGTTTTCTCATATGCGTGTCCACCAGAGGTCTCCTGCATGCTCCCTTCATCCTGGAAACAAAGGTAAAGGTGGTCTGGCTGGACTTAAAGGCGGAGAGGAAATAGAAATGTCAGAGCCATGTAATGGCTTCTGCTCCAGAGTGGTATATTGCACTCACTCATGCCGTGTTGGCCGTGAACAGAGCAGAAAGTATAGTCTTTCTACAGGGTCAGGCCAGTGGGAGGGGTGGTGAATACCTGGACCAGTAATACAACCTACCACAACTTTCCAGAGGTGGTGATGCTTGGACCAATTGCAAAAGTAGATTAGAACTTGGGCCGGCAAGCAGACAAGACAGGGGAGGATATTCCTGTAGAGAGAAGCTCATTGGCCACAGTCATGGAGGCATGAAACTGCCTGGTGCAACAACCTTTCCCCCCAAGTCAGCATAATGTGAGGCAGCTTTCTTCATGCACTGTCCTTTCCCATGTATGAATCCCTTTTTAGGGGCTTGCCCCCTGCCCTGTTTCAAAGGGTTGTTGCTGGGGAAAGGATGCTGATTGGTTGTTGTATGTCTTCCTAGGGGGAATGGACCTGTTACCCCCAAAAGACGCATCCTCCATAAATACTGGAAACCAGAACAACAACAACAACAAATCAGGAAATTGCCACAAGATTCTTGACACCTTGGAGGCTGGATAGTGATTGAGGGGTCTGGATGGCTATGCATGGGGGTGGGAGCTGCCAGAGGGACCCCTGCAGATGTCAAGCCTTGCAAGATTTCAGCCTTTGTTCATGGAGGAGTTTCAGGGGCTGTCTCTAGACGGTCCTGATAGTCACCTGGGTCTCTGCAACCCTGCCTCTGTCTCCTGTTGAGCCTGACCAATAAAAGCCTCATTCCCACCTGTGTCTTTCATTTTCTGTCCTGAGTTAGGTGTTAAAAGAGGGGCACCTGCTGACCAAGATGCCTAGGTGGCCAGTACCCCTCAGATGTTGCTAAGCAAGAACAAATTCATGTTGTTGATTTCCAGAATGAGTAGTTAAATCTTTTGTAGTGGTTTGGCTTCTCTTTCCTGGTACTGTAAATGCCTGGAGGGCAGTGCTCATGGCTTGATTCTTTTCCCCTCTGTATCCCTTAGAGCAGTATTTCCCTGAGTACCAGAGCCACACAAGGGAGATTTGTATCTGGGTGGGTTAGTTGGAAGGCAACCCTTCTAAAGAGAGTCAAGCATATTTCAGTTGCAAGTAACAGAAAATTCATCCTAACTGGCTTAAAGTGGATTTTTTTTTTTTTCTCACATAACTGGAAAGTCCATAGGGAAGAGTCACCTTCAGACGTGGCTTCATGTAGGGGCTTAAAGCAGACATCTGGTTTCATTCTCTCTCCCTGTCTAGGCTCTGCTCGCTCCTTGAGTGGCTTGTTTCTTGAAGAGGCTCCTTCAGTCTGGTTGCAAGATGGCTCCAGACCTTCCAGTCTTGTACCTGCTCGGATGCAAGTCTGTTGGGAAGGAACGTCTGTGCCTCTCCCAGCACCCCTGACAAAGGTCTCTCCTGAACTGGTCGTGGTTGGGGCTGTGATGCTCCATTGATAAAGGCCAAAGGCATGGATATTTTGGGTGAGTTTCACCCCACTCAAAGCGTAGGACTGAGAGATGGAGAGGGGATGATTCCCAGGGGACATTCAAAGGGGGTGACTAGAGGAAAGGTGAATGGTAGGTGGGTGACAAAAACAGCAGATGTTCAGTTCACTAACAGCAGTCTGTATTGGCCAGCTATTGCTATGATAATGCTGTATAACAAACCACCCCAGAACTCAGTGGCTTACAATATTTAGCATTAAATTTTTTTCTCACTTGTGGGTTTGTGAGGTGGTTGGGTCATTTCTGCTTTGGGCTTCAGGTTGACTAAGCTTGGACCCAGGATGTGGACTAGGTTCAGATTCTAGCCTATTTTCTCTCATCTTCCTGAGAACAGGAGCCACCTGGGCATGTTCTTCTCGTGGTGAATGGCAGGAGCACATGGGAAGGAGCAGAAACACACCACCTCTTTCAAGGCCTTGACTCAGAGCTGGCACGCTTTTGGCTCTACCTGTATTCCTTTGGCCAAAACAAGTCAGGAAACTAAATCCAGCATCAGTGGGGCAGAGAAATATACTGAAAAATAATTCCGTTTATCACAGTGTTGGGAAAAAATGAGCACAGCCATCGGATTAGAATGGGCTGCTCCAAATTTCCCAAACTCCATCCCTTTGCCTTTATTCAAGTTAGTCCCATGTTCACATGGACATGAGTGAGAAGTCTCTGCGGAGAAAATCACATAGCAAGTTCTTTTGTCTCCCTAACTTCCCTTTCCTTTGGCCTCAGCCTTCGGTCTGCCTCTAGATTTCCTGCACCAACTATCTGTGATTCACTTCACCTGTTTCCGAGGCCCTGCAGGCTGATCCAGGAGCTATGGTGCGTGGGTGTCAGCAACAGGGGAGTGCTCACCTGTCTGGAACGTTGTGGAAAGAATTCTTGCTGCGAGTGGGAGACTGAATAAGAAGAGATTACTTCCAGAGCCCTTTCCCACACTAAAATACTCTGATTCTGGGTATCCTGCGTGTGGGCTGCACCCCACAGGCCTGCAAGTCTTGTAGTTGTCCAGCCTTGAGACTGAAGAAAGAGCCCGGAGACAGTGACAGAGACATCAGTGGTTTATTGGACAGAGGCTCTTACACAAACGGTCCTGGAGTGACACCCCACCATGTGCGGCAGATGGTGGGTAGGACATGGCATCAGTCTTCACTACCTGGAGGAGGAGACTACCAATTATAGGGGGAGTTAATGTCAGGTGGGCTCATCAGTTACCAGGGACTAATTAAGCCCTAGAATTAAAAGGATTGCATAGGGCTTCCTAGGTGGCGCAGTGGTTAAGAATCCGCCTGCCAATGCAGAGGTCACGGGTTCGATCCTAGCTCCAGGAAGATCCCACATGCCGCGGAGCAACTAAGCCCGTGTGCCAAAAAAAAAAAAAAAAAAAGGATTGCATAGCCGTGTGAGAGAAACAGGGACTGGTTGAGCAGGGGATGTACAGCGAGCAAGAGGACAGCCATCTTGAATAGCCTAACCATACACTGTGTCAATTTCTGACCAGTGTAGTTGTATTTTAGGATACAGGGTTTGACCTGTGAATCTTAGATCTCTTTGCTTCCAGTGTCCTCAGTCTGGGATCCATCAGGGCCTGAGACCACAGTAAGCTCAAATACCCAGAAGACCATTGTTCTGCCTCCCCTAGGGGAATCCTTGAGGAAGAGAAATTAGAAGGCAAGTTTCTCAGCAGCCACATTTCTTTACAAAGCTTGTCTTTGCCTCTGGATAGCTTCAGATGGAAAAGCCATCCAGAAACATTAGTCTCTGCCATCTATTCTCCCTCCCTCTCTCCCTTCCTTCCTTCCTTTCTTTTTTAAATGGATCTCCAAGAAACCCAGCACAACTTTTCATTTTGTATTCCAGTGGTACAAAGCCCTCCACATCAGAAAGTTCTGCATAGTGTCTAACTTGATTCTCCGTGGTTGAAGGCCATCATTTCTCCCTTCTCATCTCTCACATCTTTGTGTATGGTGGAATCCATCTCTCATGTTGGTGTTATAGAGACCTGTTCATTATGTGGTTCCAGAAGAAAGAGCTGGTATTGTTTTATTTCACATCAACAGACAATTATTGACTGAGTGGGATTGTCCCCATAGCACTGCAGTGATAAGAGCATCACCTTTGGAGTCAGACTGTCTGTGTGCCAGTTTTGGCTTTGTCACGTACCAGCTGTGACCTTGAACAACTTATTTAACATCACTTGTCCAGTCTCCTTGTCTGTAAAAAGTGTTTATAATAATGTCTCTCCCAGGGTTCTCATGAGGGACGAGAGAGTTAATACATGTAGAGTACTTAGAATAGTGTCTGGCATATATGTGCTCAATAAATGTTGGCTATTATTATCCTTGCTTTGAGATGTAAGACTTAGTTGCTGTCCTCAAAGAACACAAACTCCAGGGAGGAAAATGGCACTGACACTGGAGTGGGGGGCGGGTAGCTGTTCTCTTGTTTAAGACGGCAAGGGGACATGTGTGGTTGTAGGAACACAGAGAAGGTTACAAGGAGGTAGATTTTTAAATTTAAGATAAGATCTTGCTAACAATTAGAACCGGCTGATACATTAGTACGTAATGAGCTCCCCTGTTATCAGAGGCATTCAGGCAAATCCTGAATAGACATCCAGGTACGTGGTATATGACTTTGCAAATGGGTAGTCCATGGGCTGGATGAAGCTCACCAGCAAAGGTGTATTGTTTGGGCTGCCTGTATTGTTAAAAAGTTTCAGTGAGTTGACAGTGGATTAGGAGGGAATTCCCTGGCAGTCCAGTGGTTAGGACTCTGCGCTTCCTCTGCAGGGGTCACGGGTTCAATCCCTGCTCAGGGAACTAAGATCCCGCAAGCAGCTTAGTATGGCCAAATAAAAATTTATAAAACTAAAACTAAAAACAAAAAACAATGGATTAGGAGATTTTTATTAAAAAGCCTAGATTTTCAGCTTGTTTATTTGTTTTTTGCAGAGTTGGAAGATCTGACAGCACTGAATCAACAGTCCTGCATATCAGTAATGGAGCTGAGCTGTGGCTACTCCCTTAAGGGAGATAAAGCCCATTTTACATGTAGGTATGTCTCATGCCCTCTTCTAGGGCCTCATCTCTCCTTTATGGGAGGCACCTGATTCCTGTGTATTTTTAAATTTAAACACCTGTTGCAGAAGGTCTGCATAGTGAGCGGGAGGCTAGATCAGATGAGATCACCTTTAGGATGACATGATCCCAGATGAACTCCCTCCGAATTCTGAGAGCCTCTCTTCTGGAGGCAAGTCTGACCTCTGGCACAGCACCGTTGATTAAGCTTGCCTGCACACCTACTCCTTGCTAAGCCCTATGATTCATCCTAGAATACTAAACTGGCCTTCAATGGGTCCTATTTTAAATATTGAAAGGAGAATACTTGTTTTCTTTATTCGCTATTCACTGAATACTCCTCACACCAAATGTGTGTGGGTTTTCCCCCACCAAGCAATTCTTCAGCTCTTCAGACAGCAGCTGGGTGTCCTACAATTCAAACCCGGCTCTGACAATGACCGCCTGTGGTTAGCACAGGCCCCGCAGGTTAAGGGCTCAGTCCCATAATGGTGCCTCCCCCACCCCCTCCCTTAGATGCCAGTCGCCAAGTCCAGGTTGTCACCTGTGCCTCTCACCTTCTGGCTATAAATCAGAGGCTCCCATGACCTCCTCCTTGGGTTTGGTAATTTGCTAGAACGTCTCAGAGCTCAGGAAAACTGTTTACTTACTAGATAATTGATTTATTATAAAAGTATATAACTCAGGAACAGCCAGAAACAAAGAGAGGCATAGGGCTAGGTATGTGGGGAGGGATGTGGAGCTTCCAAGCCTTCCTCTCTGGTCAGGCCACCCAGGATGGCTGTTCTCTTGCTCTCTGTAGATCCCCTGCTCGACCAGTGCCTGCTTTACCTCACATCACTGAACTTCCTACATACTTGCTCTACTGATTCCCACCCCACCCAACCCTGCCTGGCTAGTGATTGTTCTAACCTGATGTTATTGATTGAGCCCACCTGACATCAGTTCTCCCTGTAACTGGTAACCTCCCCCTCCCTCCTGGGAGTGAAGACTGCTGCCTGGTCCGGCCCGCCTGTTTGCAACACACGGTAGGATGTTGCTCCAGGACCTTGCTTCAGATGCTTCAGATGTGAAAGTTCCCCCATCCATTAAACCACGAATGTCTCTGTTGCTGACTCCAGGCTTTCTTCGGTCCCAAAGCTGGACAAGTATGGGAATTGTAGGCCTGCAGGGTGCAGCCCAACAGTTGGTGGAGCCAGCCAGGAGACCGAGGAAATTCCCGTGAGTGTCAAGACGTTGGGAAATAAGGAAGGGGAGTGGAAAGTTGTGGGGGCCGTCCACTAACATGTAGGGCCCGAAAGATCCCCGGGTGGCTGTCCACTAGGATGTAGGGTCCTGTGGTGGCTGTCCTCGAGGAATGGGGGCTGCCAAGAGAGTATGGAAAATAATGGCCCCTAATGGCTCTGCTGTTGTATCAAAGTGAGCCTTTTGTAATTGGGTTGGCTTTTATCTGGGGCGTGTGCATGAGTGCCTCATATGAGTGTCCAAATCCTGGTCTCTCTCTTTGGTTTTGACCTTCGTTAAAGGGTCCTTGAAACTTGAATGCTGATTGGTGTTTATCTGAAGGTGAGGCAATGATATGTATTATTGTTTATTACTGTTAATTGTTTAAACTGAATAGGCTGTTTAGAAGCTAAAAAACAAAGAAACAAACAAAAAAATCCCTGCAGATGTCCTCTTTTGACATTCTGAAACTGTTAGAGGAAGTACACTTCCTAGAAGGATTGGTATTTCTTTTCTTGTGCCTTTGAGATGTAAATGATCTACCTGGGCTGTAAGGAACTTTAATCACCCAGTCCCTGAGAGTGAAGGAAAAAAAAAGAGATGTCTTTTATTTTTTATTTTTATTATTTTAAAATATTTATTTTATTTTGGGGCTGCTTTGCGTCCTCATTGCTGTGCACGGGCTTTCTCTAGTGGCGAGCGGGAGCTACTAGTGTGGTGGCTTCTCTTATTGTGGCTCTAGGCATGTGGGCTCAGTAGTTATGGCTCACGGGTTCCAGAGTGCAGGTACAGTAGTTGTGGCACACGAGCTTAGTTGCTCCTTGGCATATGGGATCTTCCTAGACTAGGGATTGAACCCACGTCTCCTGCATTGGCAGGCAGATTCTTAACCACTGTGCCACTAGGGAAGTCCCAAGCGGCCTTTTAAAACTCTATAGGACAGGACTTCCTAGGTGGCGCAGTGGTGAGGAATCTGCCTGCCAATGCAGGGGACATGGGTTCGAGCCCTGCCCTGGGAAGATTCCACATGCCACGGAGCGGCTAAGCCCGTGCACCACAACTATTGAGCCTATGCTCTAGAGCCCGTGAGACACAACTACTGAGCCCTTGTGCCACAACTATTGAAGCCCATGTGCCTAGGGCCCATGCTCCACAACAAGAGAGGCCACTGCAATGAGGAGCCTGCGCACCGCAATGAAGAGTAGCCCCCGCTCGCAGCAACTAGAGAGAGCCCATGTGCAGCAATAAAGACCCGAAGCAGCCAATAAATAAATTAAATAAATAAATAAATAAATAAATTTATAAAAAAAAAAAAAAACTCTATAGGACAGAACAGTTACTGGAGGCAAGTGGGGGACCTGAGGCCCATGCAGACCACAGGAACCCTGCAGCAACTGGCTTGTGGGATCTTGATACACAAGCCCAGTGTCATGCCTGTGCTCCTGAGGTGGGAGCTCTGAGTCCAAGACATTGGACTAACAGGGAAACCCAGTTCCCAGGGAATATCCTTTACCGTGAGGTCTCCCAGAGGTTCTCAACTTAACACCAAGACCAAGCAGGAAAACAATCCCACCCATCCAAAGTGGGGGGAAAATGAAACGACAAAAAAATATAAGGAAAAAGGTAAAAATACATAAGAACAAATAAATGAAGAGGAAATAGGAAAATTGCCTGAAAAAGAATTCAGAGTTATGATGGTAAAGATGATCCAAAATCTTGATAACAAAATAGAGAAAATACAAGAAACAGTTAATAAGGACTCAGAAGAACTAAAGAGCAAACAAACAGTACTAGATAACAAAATGACCGAAATTAAAAATACTCTAGATAGTATAAACAGCAGAATGACTGAGGCAGAAGAATGAATAGGTGAGTTGGAAGATAGAATGGGGGAAATAACTGCCACAGAGCACGAAAAAGAAAAAAGAATAAAAAGAATGGAAGATGGTCTCAGAGACCTTGGTGACAACATTAAGCGCACCAACATTCAAATCATAGGCATCCCAGAAGAAGAAGAAGAAAAAAGGAAAGGGTCTGAGAAAATATTTGAAGAGGTTATAGTGGAAAACTTCCCCAGCATGGGAAAGGAAATAATTAATCAAGTCCAAGAAGCACAGAGAGTCCCATACAGAATAAACCCAAGGAGAAATACACCAAGGCACATATTAATCAAACTAATGACAATTAAACACAAAGAAAAAATATTAAAAGCAGCAAGAGAAAAGCAACAAACAACATATAAGGGAAAACCCATAAGGATAACAGCAGATCTTTCTGCAGAAACTTTGCAGGCCAGAAGGGAGTGGCAGGATATATGGAAAGTCCTGAGAGAGAAAAACCTACAGCCAAGAATACTCTATCCAGCAAGAATCTCATTCAGATTCAACGGAGAAATCAAAAGCTTTACAGATAAGCAAAAGTTAAGAGAATTCAGCACCACCAAACTAGCCTTACAACAAACGCGAAATGAACTTTTCTAAGCAGGAAACAAAAGAGAATGAAAAGGCCTACAAAAACAAATCCAAAACAATTAAGAAAATGGTAATAGGAACATACATGTCAATAATCACCTTAAATGTAAATGGATTAAATGCTCCAACCAAAAGACATAGACTGGTTGAATAGATACAAAAACAAGAGCCTTCTATATGCTGTCTACAAGAAACCCACTTCAGACCAAGGGACACATATAGACTGAAAGTAAGGGAATGGAAAAAGATATTCCATGCAAATGGAAGTCAACAGAAAGCTGGAGTAGCAATACTCATATCAGACAAATTAGACTTTAAAGTAAAGACTATTACAAGAGGCAAGGAAGGACACTACATAATGATCAAGGGATCAATCCAAGAAGAAGATATAACAGTTGTAAATATCTATGCACCCAACAGAGGAGCACCTCAATACATAAGGCAAATGCTAACAGCCATGAAAGGGGAAGTCGGCAGTAACACAATAATAGTAGGAGACTTTAACACCCTGCTTACATCAACGGACAGATCATCCAAACAGAAAATAAGTAAGGATACACAAGCTTCAAATGACACATTAGACCATCTCGACTTAATTGATATTTATAGGATATTCCATCCAAAAACTACAGAATACACTTTCTTCTCAAGTGCACACAGAACATTCTCCAGGATAGACAACATCTTGGGTCACAAATCAAGCCTCAGTAAATTCAAAAAAGTTGAAATCGTATCAAGCATTTTCTCTGACCACCATGCCATGAGACTAGATATCAATTACAGGAAAAAAACTGCAAAAAATACAACCACATGGAGACTAAACAATACGCTGTTAAACAACCAAGAAATCACTAAAGAAATCAAAGAGGAAATTAAAAAACCTAGAAACAAATGACAATGAAAACACAATGATTCAAAACTTATGAGATGCAGCAAAAGCAGTCCTAAGAGGGGAGTTTATAGCAATACAGTCCTACCTCAAGAAACAAGAAAAAATATCGAATAAACAACCTAATCTTACACCTAAAACAATTAGAGAAAGAAGAACAAAAAAACCGCAAAGTGAACAGAAGGAAAGAAATGATAAAGATCAGATCAGAAATAAATGAAAAAGAAATGAAGGAAACAACAGCAAAGATCAATGAAACTAAAACCTGGTTCCTTGAGAAGATAAATAAAATTGATAAACCATTAGCCAAACTTATCAGGAAAAAAAGGGAGAAGATGCAAATCAACAGAATTAGAAATGAAAAAGGAGAAGTCACAACGGACACCTCAGAAATACAAAAGATCATGAGAGACTACTACGAGCAAGTATATGCCAATAAATTGGGTAACCTGGAAGAAATGGATAAATTCTTAGAAAAGTACAATCTTCCAAAACTGAACCAGGAAGAAATAGAACATAGGAACAGACCAATCACAAGTACAGAAATTGAGACTGTGATTAAAAATCTCTCAACAAACAAAAGCCCAGGGCCAGATGGCTTAACAGGCGAATTCTATCAAACATTTAGAGAAGAGCTAACACCTATCCTTCACAAACTCTTCCAAATTGTAGCTGAAGGAGGAACACTCCCAAACTCATTCTACAAGGCCACCATCACCCTGATGCCAAAACCAGGCAAAGATGTCACAAAAAAGAAAATTACAGGCCAGTATCACTGATGAATATAGATTCAAAAATCCTCAACAATATACTAGCTAACAGAATCCAACAGCACATTAAAAAGATCATACACCATGATCGAGTGGGGTTTATCCCTGGAATGCAAAGATTCTTCAATATATGCAAATTAATCAATGTGATACACCATATTAACAAATTGAAAGATGAAAACCATATGATCATCTCAATAGACACAGAAAAAGCTTTTGACAAAATTCAACATCCATTTATGATAAAAACTCTCCAGAAAATGGGCCTATAAGGAAATTACCTCAACATAATAAAAGCCATATATGACAAACCAACAGCCAGCATCATTCTAAATGGTGAAAAACTGAAAGCATTCCCTCTAAGGACAGGAACAAGACAAGGGTGTCCACTCTCACCATTATTATTCAACATAGTTTTGGAAGTTTTAGCCACAGCAACCAGAGAAGAAAATGAAATAAAAGGAATCCAGATTGGAAAAGAAGAAGTAAAATTGTCACTCTTTGCAGATGACATGATATTATACATAGAAAACCCTAAAGACTCTACCAGAAAACTGCTAATACTAATCGATGAATTTAGTAAAGTAGCAGGATACAAAATTAATGCACAGAAATCTCTTGCATTCCTATACACTAACAATGAAAGAACAGAAAGAGAAATTAAGGAAACTCTCCCATTCACCATTGCAACAAAAAGAATAAAATACCTAGGAATAAACTTGCCTAAAGAGGCAAAAGACCTGCATGCAGAAAACTATAAGACACTGATGAAAGAAATCAAAGATGATACAAACAGATGGAGGGACATACCATGTTCTTGGATTGGAAGAATCAATATTGTGAAAATGACTATCTTACCCAAAGCAATTTACAGATTCAATGCAATCCCGATCAAATTGCCAACGGCATTTTTCACAGAACTAGAACAAGAAATCTTACGATTTGTATGGAAACGCAAAAGACCCCGAATAGCTAAAGCAATCTTGAGAAGGAAAGATGGAGTTGGTGGAATTAGGCTTCCTGACTTCAAACTACGCTATAAGGCCACAGTGATCAAGACAGTATGGTACTGGCACAAAAATAGAAAGGTAGATCAATGGAACAGAATAGGGAACTCAGAGATAAACCCAAGCACATATAGGCAGCTTATCTTTGACAAAGGAGGTAAGAAAATACAATGGAAAAAAGACAGCCTCTTTAATAAGTGGTGCTGGGAAAATTGGACAGCTACAGGTAAAAGAATGAAATTAGAACACTTCCTAACACCATACACAAAAATAAACTCAAAATGGATTAAAGACCTCAATGTAAGGCCAGACAGTATAAAACTCCTAGAGGAAAACATAGGCAGAACACTCTATGACATACATCAAAGCAAGATCCTTTTTGACCCACCTCCTAGAATCATGGAAATAAAATCAAGAATAAACAAATGGGACCTCATGAAACTTAAAAGCTTTTGCACAGCAAAAGAAACCATAAACAAGACAAGAAGGCAACCTTCAGAATGGGAGAAAATACTTGCCAATGAAGCAACGGACAAAGGATTAATCTCCAAAATATACAAGCAGCTCATGCAGCTTAATACCAGAAAAGCAAATAACCCAATCCACAAATGGGCAGAAGACCTAAATAGGCATTTCTCCAAAGAAGACATACAGATGGCCAACAAGCACATGAAAAGATGCTCAACATCACTAATCATTAGAGAAATGCAAGTCAAAGCCACAATGAGGTATCACCTCACACCGGTCAGAATGGCCATCATCACAAAATCTAGAAACAATAAATGTTGGAGAGGGTGTGGAGAAAAGGGAACTCTCCTGCACTGTTGGTGGGACTGTAAGTTGGTACAGCCAGTATGGAAAACAGTCTGGAGGTTCCTTAAAAAACTACAAATAGAACTACCATATGACCCAGTAATCCCACTACTGGGCATATACCCAGAGAAAACCATAATCCAAAAAGAAACATGTAGCATAATGTTCATTGCAGCACTATTTACAATAGCCATGACGTGGAAACAACCTAAATGCCCATCAAGAGATGAATGGATAAAGAAGATGTGGCACATATATACAATGGAATATTACTCAGCCATAAAAAGGGATGAAATGGAGCTCTATGTAATGAGGTGGATAGACCTAGAGTCTGTCATACAGAGTGAAGTAAGCCAGAAAGAGAAAAACAAATACTATATGCTAACATATATATATGGAATCTGAAGAAATGGTACTGATGAACCCAGTCACAGGCAAGAGTGGAGATACAGAAGTAGAGAATGGACTTGAGGACACGGGGCTGGGGTGGGGGGTGAAGGGGAAGCTGGGACGAAATGAGAGAGTAGCATAGACATATTTACACTACCAACTGTAAAATAGATAGCTAGTGGGAAGTTGCTATATAACAAAGGGAGATCAACTCGATGATGGGTGATGCCTTAGAGGGCCAGGACAGGGAGGGGGGGAGGGAGTCGCGGGAGGGAGGGGATATGGGGCTATATGTATACATACAGCTGATTCACTTTGGTGTACCTCAAAAACTGGTACAAGTGTAAAGCAAATATATTCCAATAAAGAGTTTAAAATAAATAAATACATACATACATACATATATACATAAAAAAAACTCTATAGGAATACTTATGTTTTGGGAATGTCTATCTAAAATACTTTTTCCAGATTTTGGTAACTTGCAACTAAACTAAGTTGCATGAAGAGAATTCATTGACAATCTGGGTCATTTCAAATAGGATAAAATATTGGAACATTAATTGCTGGGCAGGCATAAGTTACCTACTTTTGCCTTTTTAGGAGAGGAAGACTAAAGCATAAGTTTTCCAATCAGGAAATGTTGGTAGGGCAAAATGTTAACAATTACTTTCTTGGTTTTTGCCAGAGATTAAGGTTTTTGAGAGTTAAGATTATAATCAGTCATAATTGTAGTTAAACTGTAACCAAGTATCTTTATTGATTACATTGTAATCAGGTGTTTGAGTGCCTTTTAGGCCTTTTGTCATTTTTAGACTGTTATTTTTGTAGTCTCATGCTTTTGCAAAAGTGCTTCATCTTCAAGAAGATTCATAGTGATGCTGAAAGCTCAGCTTCTCTGTGCCCCTGTGCCAAATCAAATCTTGGAGACAGAGTTTTGGGTGCAGTAGAAAAGGATAGCTTTATTACTTTGCCAGGCAAAGGGGGAACACAGTAGGCTAGCGCCTCAAGAGCTGTGCCCCCCTCCCTGGGGAATAGGAAGAGGTCTTATAGTTGGGGCTCGTGGTCAGGGGTATGCAATAAGGATCAAGGCAGTAACAGTCTTGCATTCTTCTGATGGGTTGATGGTGAGGTAGGTAGGAGTTAGCATCATCAACCTTCAAGTCCAACTGGTCTGGGGTCTACAGGCTTGTGGGCAGCATACCATCGTTAATCGTTAACTCATCTTATCTGGAAGGGCTTTCAGTAACTGCAAAACAGCTCAAAGATATTGTTGTGTGAATTGTTGATGGGGAAACAGGACCTTGCCCCAAGGCTGGTCTTAACTATTTCTCTCTAGTCTCATATTCTGTCCCTTCCCTAATTAACAACTGCTTGAATATGCCCATTGGAACTCAGGGAAGGTCATGGAAGCTGAATGAAGGCTGTTTCCTATAATCAAAGAAATAGGGGACACAGAAAGGCTTTGTGCCCAGGAGCCCCACAGGGCCCTGTGCGGTATCAATAGGAAGGATCTTTTGACAAGTACAGGTCTCTGATAAATTTCAAATCATACCACTGAACTGGTTAAGAAATTAAAGAATCCTAAGAGAAAAACCTGATGGCTTCGTAAAAAGTTAACAGAAGGATTGGTTCAGGAGTGAACTGGTAGATATGGTTATACTTTTTATGGTTTTTGTCTGGAATATTACTGGTTTTGATATGTGTTTCGCAGTCTAGGGAAGCCCTTCCTCTCAAGTTAGTTATGACTTACAGCAATTTGGTAAACTACACCTGTGGGTAGAATTGGAAACAATTTTCTTTTCTCTCTGCCTGGTCGCTCCAGAAATTGGAGACTCTTGGGTTCTGAGCAGGCTTCTCAGGTAAATGGGAAAGACTGTTTCTTGGCATGTTCAGGAATCTCGATATTTTGGGGACCTCAAGAAGAGAGCAATCCACTGATATGGAATCTGATGGCAGGCATTTGGCATGGCTTTCCTGGCCTTGAGAGGCTTTTCGGGATTTCAGTCTGAGACTCCTGAGGAATTCTACCACACCAGTTTGGAGAAGCCTATGTGGTCAACTGACCAAACTTGTTTTGCAAACAAATTGATTTTGATTTGGCTGTGTTTGGTGGAGATGAGGGTAATTTCAGAGAGAAAAAAGGTTGTTTCAATAGATATTAAATTCTAGTACTGCTAATTGAGGTCTGTATTTACGAAAGTTATTGTGTTAGCCATACTTTTGCCCTGATGTTCAGGATGGAAAGAAAATTATCTAGTGAAGTTGTCCCAGAGTATAATTACTCATAGTGTATCACTGCTTGCTTCAAGTCTGCCACTAAAGGCACATGTACAGTGTTTGTGTAACACTTTGGTATAAGTAATAAAATGTGTAGCCTATAAAATGTTTCCCCATTAACATACCTCTGAGCTTGTTCACAATATCTGATTAGTTTTCCCTTGAAGTGGATAACTATGTAAGCAAATAGAAAGGAGGCCTAGCCCTGAGGGACATGATCTGGACCCAGGGCAGGCAGCATTCACCCTGGCTCCCAGGGATGTATACTTTGGTCTATTGAAATATTTGCAATCAAAAGGGGGAAATGATGGAAAAAACCTTCACCTGCGGAGGTACGGGGAAGTCATTCTGGCTTATACATGGTTTAATTTAAGCTTTACTGACCAGAGTGGCCTGTTTGGTGGCCTGTTGAACATAAATTATGCATCTGCTTTGGCCACATGGAGGGGAATGCATTTGAAAGTCAAAGTGGAGTAGCTGTGATAAAACTAGGTGGCCATCGTAGGTAGACATGTTCCTATATTACTGAAAACTTGAGTTTTGTAGACCAGGACAAAAACCACAGGCAGGTGTGATATTACCTCAGAATACAAGGTACTGCTTGTATTTTGGGTAATGGTCATGGTGGCCCCTGTGTTGTACCTGTTAAATGTCTTACATTTCATCCCTAGCTTGAGCAAAGGGAATCTATTTGAAGACGGAACAGCAATACTGGCCTCAGGGCAAAATGAGTCCAGTTGCTGGGTCTACAGCAAGTCGCCATTGTCATCATCCTCCTGGACTTCCAGTAAAAATTGACCTGGCTAATGCATCCATGTGGGGATAACTGACGATGGGGAAGACTTTCACCCTCTTCCTTTCCCACGTGCCAGTACATCAGAAGGACCCCTTCAGTAAATGTGAAAATGGGGGGTGGCCTTACCTTCCTTATAAGTGGACAGGGCATTGCTTCCATTAACCTAGGAAGCGCTTGGCTCCAAAATTTGCCCACATCCTGGCAAATGACTGTTCTTAGCATATTAGGTATTTTACTCCTGATTCTCTTTAGCTGCTGGCGTCTGTATTGTAGTTGTGGTATCTGGTTGCAGTGCCCCTCTGCACACCTCTGTATACCCAGGGACATCATGGAAGATGGGTGGACCAAGATTGGAGGGGTGGAGTGTATGATCAGGTTGTTCTCTTGCTCTCTGTACATCCCCGCTCCATCAGTGCCTGCTTCACCCACACCCTACTCATGTGACTGACCTTCCTACATGCTTGCATCTGCCCCACTAGGGATGATTCTAACCTTTAGATGAAAACATCTCCACTGTGATAGCTTATCAAAGGGGCGGTGAGGGCCGTGCCCCTCAGCTGGTTTCCCTGGTAACCGGTAAGCCAACCTGATGTCAGTTTCCCCTGTAACTGGTAACCTACACACCCCACCCCTCCCGGCCAGGAGTGAAAACTGCCACTCTGCATGGTAGGGTGTTGTTCCAGGACCTGGCTTCAGATGTGTAAGATCCTTCATCCATTAAACCATTGATATCTCTGTCACTGACTCCGGGCTCTTTCTTCTGTCTTGAAGCTGGACAAGTACAGGCCTTGTGGGTCTGTGGGGTGCAGCCCAACACAGGCCTACCAACGTCCCAGCACTTCTACATATTCTGCAACCTGGAAGCTCCCAGAACCCCTGCTTTTTTATGGAGATATCATTACTTAGCCATGGTTGATCAAATCATTGGCCATTGGTGATTAACTCAACCTCCAGCCCTTCTCCCTTCCCTGGAGGTCAGGTCAGGGGATGAAAGTTCCAACCTTCTAAATGGTTGGTTCCCCTGGCAACCAGCTGCTGTCCTAAGGTGTTTTCCAAAAGTCACCTCATGAACAAACTCAGGTGAGGTTTATAGGGGCTTGTGATGAATAACAAAAGATGCTCCTTTCACCTTTGTTCCTCTTTTAGGGAATCCCAAGTGCTTTAGGAGCTATGTGCCTGAAGACCCAATATATATATTTCTTATTATAAATCATGATATCACATATACATATGTGAATTTTTGTGGTAAAATATACATAACAAATTTTTATTTTAACTATGTTTAAGCGTACAATTTATTGGCATTAAGAACTTTCATAATGTTGTACAACCATCACCACTAACCATTTCCAGAACTTTTTCACCCCAAACTCTGTATCCATTAAAAAATAACTTCCCATTTCCTCCTCCCCCTCAGCCCCTGGTAACCTCCATTCTGCTTTCTGTTTCCAAGAATTTGCTTATTCTAGGAACTTCATATAAGAGGAATCAAACAAAATTTGTTTTTTGTGTGTCTGATTTATTTAACTTAGCATAATGTTTTCAAGGGTTATCCCTGTTAAAACATGTGTGTATCAGAATTTCCTTCCGTTTTATGGCTTGGAGAATATTCCATTGTGCATATATACATTTCGTTTATCCATTCATCTGTTCATGGACACAGGTTACTTCTGCCTCTTGGCTATTGTAAATAATGCTGCTGTGAACACTGGGGTACAATATCTGTTGGAGTTTCTGCTTCCAATTCTTTTGGTCCTGTTATATGTTAATTCAAATTGAACAATAAACTTCTGGTTTTTCTTCTTCTTGGTGCTCCATAAGGCAATAAGGAACCTGGTACTTCCATTTTACAGGTGCAGAAACTGAGTAGGAGATGAAGGCTGGAAACTGGAACTGGAAACTAGATCCTTGGTGTGGAGTCTTTGGCACTAGACTAACATCCCAAGGACAAGCGGTGTGTCTGGGTGAGCACTGATGCATTCCTAGGACAAGTGACCAGGTTGCAGTCCGCATGGTTTGAAAGAGTGAATGAATGTTTTTTGTCACTTTGACAGAGCCTCTCAAATAAGCTCCTGGTGTCTACAACACTTTTTCTTCTCCTTTCCCAAATCTCCCTCTCCATCTCTTAGAACTCCCCGCCCCCACCCCCGCCCCCAAGGGACTTGCACAAAGCAGCTGGCCCTGATCCATGGCTTAAGTCGTAACAACGTCGCCTCAGTCAGGCCGGAGAGAGGTTACTTTCCGAAGTGTTCTGTGCACAGTCCCAGGTGTATGTCTTTTCCTCCATCCCAGGGCAGGGCTGCATTTGAGCTTCACCCCCGAGTTCATTGCAGTTCTCGAGCTGGTTCCTGGTTGGTATGTGAGACCCACTGGGGATTGAGGGGTGGATTTGAATGCCTTCTTCTCAAGTTTTCAGAGAATCTCTAGCCTGCTGCATGGTCGCAAGTCCTCTTACCTCAGCAAGCTGTCCTGGGGCTTTGGGAACCTCAACCCAAATTCCCTTTTGTTTAAAAATTGAGCCAAATGTAATTTTAATGGAGTGGTGAAAATGCTTCTCTTGGTAAACTGTACTGCGGATTTGGCATTTGCTTTAGCAAATGGGAGCTCTAAAAGGATTCCCTGCTCTCTTCTCCTTGGAGGAGCCGGGCTTCGGGCTCTCAGAGGAGGCAAGGGGTGTGGCTTAAATCCTCTGGGGTCCTTTGTCCACTCGCTTTCTGCCCACGGGACAACAAAAGCTGTCACTAACAGCACAAAGATGGCACGCAGAAGGCGCGCGCCTGTCTCTCGCTAATGGGGAGCGTGTGCGTAAGAAGGGAGGCAAGTGATGGCGAGAACCACACACAAGGCATCCGTTTCACGCCCCCAGAGCAGTCTGGCTAACGGTTCAGTTTCACCAGGGAAATTTCTTTGCCTGTCTGGTGTAGGAAGGAGGGGCTGAGACAAAAGGTTTGGTGGTGAGGGGAGGAGGGAGGGGTGGGGTGGAGATGAGCTCGTGCAGGTTTGGCAAAAATAGAGAACTAAATCCATCTCTCTATAGCCGGACTCTTCAGCAAACAATCGCCAGTCTCCGCTGAAAGTGGGCAGGGCCAAGAGGAGACGGGGAGGGGGCGGCTTCCCCGCGGGCAGCAGAGGGTTAACCCCTCCGGGCGCCCAAGGACGTCAGAGCGGGATCTTGTCTGCGGCTGGGATTGAGAGCTTTTATCCCTTGTTATTTTTCCTCCTGCCTTTGCTTTTTATTGTGTTAGGATTTCGGGATTTGGCTTTTTATTTTTTTAATGTTGAAAATATTTGGAAGGGGAGAAAAAAAAAATCCATCCCGGTGAAAGGATAGGAAGACAGCAGGCTGGAGGATGGGGCCATTGGGCGTCCCTGGTTCAGGTCAAGAGCAGGGCAGCCACCCTTACCGGCCTCCTCTCATCCCTACATTCCCCTGAACCCCCTAAACAGCAACCTGGGCAAAGGGGCTTCTGCTCTGGAGCCCCATTCATCCACAAGGCAGCTATGAGGTCCCCTGTTATTAACTGGGACCACCACCCCAACAGGGACACGCCATCCTCCTGCCCAGCAGTCGAGCCCAGTGTTGGGCTGGGAGGCGAGGAGGTGTCTCTGCAGGAGATTTTTCTCCTCTGCTGACCCAGTGGGGAAGGGCATGGAGAAGGACACAATCTCTCTGAAGGTGAGGGGAGAGTGTAGAGGAGATCAGGTTCCAGAAACAAGGGAGGAAGTGGCTGCATCGCTCAAGACAATTTAGAGCAGCTTAGATGTTTATAAGATACTTCTAAAAGGAAATAAATATTAAAACTCAGGGAGGCTGTATTTAGCCGATGGCCATGGGGGTGAGAATTTTTCAGTCTGCAGGCTTCATGACAGAGTTGTTGGTCTGAGGCAGAAGGTACGGAGCACAGAGGTCAGGGGAGAAAAAGGTAAGGTGGCCTGCGTGTGGCACCGTGAAGCCAGAAATTGAGACAGAGATGTGCACACAGAACCGTTGAGCCCCAGGATCCCAGGGATGGAAAGGATGCCTGAGCATATCTGGGGGAACCTGCTCCCCAGAGCAAGAATGGTGTTGGCCTGCATCCCTGATTCGGAAGCCCCCAGTTGGCCTGCATACTTTGGGTCCTAGGGAGATGACCTGGGAATGGGTATAGCTACTTTCCAATGGAATGTTGTCACTTGGTAGCCCTGGGAAGCTGCAGGAATTGCAGGGCGAGAGGTGGGGACTCAAAGGACAAGACCAGATAACGTTTGTCTCTTACTCTGGCTTACAGTCATTCTGACACAGGAAGCAGGCTGTGGGAAATGGTCACCTAGTGCTAAGGATCAGAGCTGGGTCTTCTGAACAAGACTTAACCGTATAAAAAAGGACTTTCTACCAAGGACAGAGTGTATCTGAAAGGGATCATGACCGCGGTGGTTGGCAGGAAAATCTCCCACCGGATCCAAGAAACTCAAACTGAAATTTTGAGAGAAAGAGGGAGGGAAAAATATGTTTGCAATAAAAACTGGGTATTGTGGAGAATGAGCCTGGCATCAGTGAAAAATAGAAGCAAAGAAGTTTTCAGTTAAGTAACAATGTCTGTGTGGTCTCGGATTTGGGCTGGCGATCTTTACTTTCTCCTCTCCATCCTGTCCTCAGCATTCTGTCCTGAGTCCTGGAAGCCTACCTTTATGGAAGCATCAGTGCGCTCTCAGGCCCTCTGGCTTTTGCTGCGTTCAACCAATAAGAATCAACCAGCAGGAGACTGGAAGATGGAAGGAGAGTGAAGTTGGGATATTTATTTTCTGGCTCCCTCCCAGCTGGGTCTCCACACACTGGCTGCATCCCTCCTCTAAAGACTTCGGCTCTTGGGCTTCCCTGGTGGCGCAGTGACTGAGAATCTGCCTGCCAATGCAGGGGACATGGGTTCCATCCCTGGACCAGGAAGATCCCACATGCCACAGAGCCACTAAGCCCGTGCGCCACCACAACAGCTGAGCCTGCACTCTAGAGCCCGTGAGCCACAACTACTGAGCCCACAAGCCGCAACTACTGAGGCCTGCACGCCTAGAGCCCATGCTCCCCAACAAGAGAAGGCACCAATCACCACAACTAGAGAAAGCCCATGCGCAGCAACTAAGACCCAATGCAGCCAATAAATAAATAAATAAATAAGAAAATAAATCTTAAAAAAAAATAAAGACCTCAGTGCTTGTCGGGTAGTAACCTGCTTCAGCAACTCTCTTCAGATTCAGGTACCTACCTTTTCCGCTTGCCACTCCAGGGCTTGCAGTGCTAACAGATCCCCACTTTTGCTTGCTCCATTCCTTGCAGGTTTCCCTTAACTCTGCCTACACTATTTAACCAGACCCTTTACTAAACTCCCAATTACCGCATCTGAGATTGCCAACCAGTTCTTCCTGGGACCCTACCTACTACAATAATCTCATAAACGACATAAAGTTGAAGCCGTAACATGAGGTTAGCGTAAGCCCAATGTCATCACCAACGCTTGGTTGGATGAGGTTCATGAATGTGAATTCTCTGTTGGTAAGGATTCTATTCACCCAAATAAACTAGTCTCATGGTAATGGGTCAAGGAGAAGAACTCAGTTCGTTTAATTATTTGAATAGTTATTGAGTATCTACTATATGGTAGGCGCTACAGGGACTGGGGAGTCAGTGACGGGCAAAACAAAATCCAGCTCTCATGGTGTTTTCAGTCTAGTGGGGGAGAAAGACATTAATCACATAGCCACAAATACGAATATATAGGTAGACACTGTGATAAATTCTTGGCAAGATAACTACAAGTTTCTCTGAGAGCATCTAATAGGAGGCTAATAAGGGGTGGAGCATCAGAGGGTTCCTTTGAGGAAGAGACACTCAGCTTAGCCAGGCAAAGGGCGAGGGATGGGGAGAGGAGCGTCGTAAGCAGACAGAAGATCACGTTCAAAGATTCTGAGGCTGGGACTTCCCTGGCGTCCAGCGGTCAAGACGCTGTGCTTCCAGTGCAGGGGGCACAGTTTCGATCCCTGGGTGGGGAGCTAAGATCCCACGTGCTGTGGCCAAAAAATAAATTAATTTGAAAAAGTTACCAAAGGTTCTGAGGCTGGAAGGGGCTTACAGGTGTTCAGTGAACCTGGGAGAGGTCTTTACAGCAAGCTGAGATTTGGCTTTATGTGCAATGGGAAGGCATTACAGAGTTTGGAGCAGGGGAATAACATGATTTGATGTCATAAAAGCTGGTGATGGTACCTTGGGGAGCACTAGTGGGGATGAAAGAAGAAACAAGTGATGTTGCTAGGGGAGATGCTAACCATGGGCCTGGCTAATGGTGTGGTGATGCTTTCCTTGCCCAGGAAAGCCCAACTTTGAGGCAATGACCTAGGCTCATGGGCACACCCGTTGGGTGCCCTGTTCTGCCACAGACATTGCAGTGGGCAATGAGGGCAGCTGATTCCCAGTACCTGGCACCTAATTCTGACCCGCAAGGAAGAACATGTTGGTAAGGTAGAAGTGCCTGGAGGAAAAGGGGAAGTTCTTGGGGGAAAGAGATGGGTAATCATATGGTGTGTGTGTGTGTGTGTGTGTGTGTGTGTGTGTGTGTGTGTGTGTGTGTGTGTGTGTGTGTGTGTGTGTGTGTGTGTGTCAGAGACAGAGACACAGAGATAGAGAGATACGCTAGAAAAGCTAATCTCAGACTCCAGAAAGAGAACAGGAATTACTAGTTCATGGCTAGAGGTTCACAGAAAGAAAGTGGATTAACAGGCACAGGAAATTCTACTGTATTTTTTTAAATTGATTGATTGATTGATTGGCTGTGTTGGGTCTTTGTTCCTGCACATGGGCTTTCTCTAGTTGCGGCAAGCAGGGGCTACTCATTGCGGTGGCTTCTCTTGTTGTGGAGCATGGGCTTTAGGCACGCAGGCTTCAGTAGTTGTGGCACAGGGACTCAACAGTTGTGACTAACGGGCTCTAGAGCGTAGGCTCAGCAGTTGTGGCCACACGAGCTTAATTGCTCCATGGCATGTGGGATCTTCCTGGAGCAGGGCTCAAACTCGTGTCCCCTGCATTGTCAGGCAGATTGTTAACCACTGCAGCACCTAGGAAGTCCCAATCCTACTGTATTTATTTGCTTAGGCTGCCATAACAAAGTTCCACAGACTAGGTGGCTTAAACTACAGACACTTATCACCTCACAGTTCTGGAGGCTGAAAGTCCAAAATCAAGGTGTCAGCAGAGTTGATTCCTTGTGAGGATGAGGAAAGGGTCTGTTCTAGGCCTCTCTCCTTGGTTGTAGATGGCCATCATCTGCCTGTCTGTCTTCACACTGTCTTCCCTCTACTCATGTCTGACTCTGTGTCCAAATTTCCCCTTTTTATAAGGACATTAGTCCTACTGGATTAGGCCCCCCACCCCCATGACCTCACTTTTCCTTGATTACGTCTGTAAAGACTCTTATCTGCCAATAAGGTCACATCCTGAAGTACTGGGGGTTAGGACTCCAAGGTATCTTTTTTAGGAGACACAACGGACCCATCACAACTACCAAATGAAATTCAAGCAGAACTTACTCATTCATCTGTCAACCATGCACCAGATGCTTACTGTGTACCAGGTACAGTGCTACGTGTGGGCTTGGCCCCAAAGGTACACTTGGTCTTGTGGTAGAATACGGGCATTCAAAACATGTAATGCAGGTTAATGAGAGCTGTGATAAATATGTTTACTTCTAGGATACACTTGATATATGACAGTTTCCTGTAACGTTACAGGGAAGCACAGTGTATACAAAGCGTGGTGGTGGCACAAACAGCGGAGTGGTCAGCGCTATTCAAGGGGGTCAGGGAAGGCTTCTTGGAGGAGGTGACATGACCTGGGTCTCCAAGGATAACAGAGGAGTAGCCCAGGGGGAGAAGAAGTGGAAGGGAGCTCCATGTGGAGGGAAATCCATAGAGGGAGTGAGGGCAGCAGGTTTGTGTGGTGAGAGTGTGGCTTCAGGATCAGTGAAGGGAGATGAGATTAGAGATGCCAGATTGTGAAGGGCCTTGGGTCCGGGATAAGGAACGTGAACTTACACAATACACTTGACAAAGTTTTCAGGATGTGTGGGGACATCCTCTGGGGGATTTAAGGACAGAGTGATATGTTTAGATTTGGCTTTTGTGTGGAGGATGGATGGAGGGGGTTGTGAGGGGAGCCAGGGAGACCAGTGGGTGGGCAGAAGCAGAAATAAGAAAGTGAGAGAGAAAGAGAACAGAGGGCTGGACCAAGTCAGTAGGGATGAAGAAGGGAGAAACCATTATGCAGAGTCCTGCGGTAGAGTTGAAATCTGTTAGTGATAGCTTAGTCGTGAGGGACAAAGGAGTGGGCAACTTAGGATGACCTCTAGATATCTGGTTTGAGTGTCTAAGCGGACAGTAGTGGCGTTCACAAGACAGGGACTTCAGGAGGAAGAGTGGATGTTGGGGGAAGATGAGCTCTGTTTTGGATGTGTTGAGATTGAAATGTTTGTGGGACAGTCAGGTGGAAATATGGAGCAGATAGTTGTATAATACAGCCTAGAAGTCAGGGACGAGGTCTGGGTTTGAGATATATATCTGGGAGCTGTCAGTAGTTGAAATCATGGACTTAGATGAAATTATCTAGGATGAACCTCTGTTCTCTATTTTTATTTTTTGGCCACACCACAAGGCACACGGGATCTTAGTTCCCCAACCACGGATGGAACCCACACCCCCTGCAGTGGAAGCATAGAGTCTTAAACACTGGGCCACCAGGGAAGTCCCTAGCATGAACCTTTCGAGTGAAAAAACGTAGGGCTCAGGAGTAAAACCTTGAGGAAAAGGTCATTCCACATGTGCGTGAGATGAGGAGCCTCCAAAGGAGATGGAGAAAGGTCAACCAGATGATCCTGGAGAAAGGTCTGGTGAATATCACAGGGGAGAGAGTTAACACCATCAGACACCCCTCAGAGATCAGAAAAGAAAAAGGATGGAAGGGAATCTTTGGATTGGCTATTTGGTGGTCACTGGCTACTTCAGTGGGTCAGTTTTAGTGGAGTGAGAACAGCGAAGGTTAAGTTGCATGGAGAGAGGAATGAAGGAATCGGGAGGAACTAGAAATGAATAGCGTGGGTGATTCTCTTAGAAAGCCTGGCAGTGAAGGGAAGAAGAAAAATAGACTGTAGCTAGAGCAGGACAGAGGATTTGGAGTTGTTTTTTTTCCCCCCTTATGAGAAAGATTTTGTGGTGTTTCTATAATGAAAGAGCAGAATAGCAGGAGGAAGAGGTCAAATATACAGTGAGGAAAGGGGAGACTTCCGGAGATGAAAAGGATGGGATCCAGAGCAAATGTGGTTGGGTTATCCTTGTAGGAAAGATCTGGTGGAGGTAGTAGTGGGTCTAGAAACCTTAGATGGATTGGCAGGAATTTGAGAAATTCCTCAATGATGTTGTTTAGTTTTTTTTTTTCCCCTAAAATGTAAGAGATGATTCATCTCTGGGGAGTGAGATAGGAGGTTGTTGGATAGTAGAGATGATGTGGGGAAGAAAAACTTGAAAAGAATGTATTAGTCAGAGTTCAGTTGCAGTTAACAATCCTTTGTAGCTATTTTAAGAAGAAAAGGACTTAATGCAGTGAATTGGGTGCTTACAAAAATCACTGGAAAGGCTGGAAGGCCAGACTCTAAACTGAGATTCTAGGAATGATCCAGGGCATCTCATTATGAATCTTCCAGGGAACCTACCACCTCTACCACAGTCAAGAACTTGGGGAGGGACTTCCCTGGTGGTCCAGTGGTTAAGACTCCGTGCTTCCACTGCCGGGGGCGCGGGTTTGATCCCTGGTTGGGGAAGTGAGATCCTGCATGCTGTGTGGCGTTCCCACCCACCCCCCAAAAAAGGAAGAGTTGGGGAGTCTGGAAGCCACTGCTGTTGAGCCTTGGAATGTTCCCTTTAGCTGTCAAGCAGGTATCAGGCAGTTGGACAGCAACTTTGGATACAGGGCCAAGGTTCCAAATTCAAGTCTCATCGAGTATTTCTTATTGGCAGAGCCTAAGTCACAATCTAAACTCTAGGTGTAAAGGAGTCTGGGAAGTTTTTGGTTTTTCATCCTCTGCAGTATGGGGATGTACACCTTTATCCCCGCACTTAAATCCTAATAAACAGCAACAGCAACACGCTGCTAGTACAACTATTCCTTCATACAAACTACCATCCATCCATCCATCCATCCATCCATCCATCCATCCATCTTCAATTTCAGTTGAAATCAGATGTATACCTAATATACAGCTAAAGAATTTGATAAAGCTAATTGATAACAGTAAAATTTCATCCTTGAATAATAGAAATAATTGCCAAGATTCTCCATTTCAGTCTTAAATATAGAAACCGCCTAGTGTTAGCCTCTTCCATCTTTGAAGGCAGGGCACTGAAGTTTGCAATGCTCTTTCACATATATGATTTCATTTGTTTATCACATTTTGTGAACTGGGCATTCATAGGGGTTACTGTTTTCATTTTACAGCTGACATAAAAGTCTCCTTTGTATAGTAGTGTCTAAATTTTAGTTGTATTTATGTTAATTGCAAAGGACTTTAGTATCCAAATTTATTAACAGTCCATCAAAGAGAATAAGGTTGTGCATTACATTCAATAATAATACATCATTAACCATGCAGGTTACAGGTCATATCCACCTATATGACCAGCTTCATTGGACAGTGTGCCAGTCTGTCTGTATGAGGCTGGAAGCAATTACCTTAATGTTGTTCATAATTATCTCTTTATTTTCAACTTTATTGAGGTACCAGTAACAAATGTGAATGGTATATATTTAAAGTGTACAATTTGATGTTTTGATATAAGTATGCATTGTGAAATGGTCACCACAGTCAGGCTAATTAACATACCCATCACTTTACATGGTTGCCTCTTTCTCCCTCCCTCCTTCCCTTCTTTCCAAATCTCAAGTAAATAATGTAATAATAATTGTTACTAGTAATTGTTATTAATAATGTAATCATAACTGTTACACAGTAGTCACACACACACACACACACACAACAGTAGTCACCATGCTGTGCATTAGATCTCTAGAAGTTATTCATCTTGCATAACTGAAACTTTATACCCTTTGGCCAACATCTCCCATTTCCACCCTACACCTACCCCAGCAACTGCCATTCTATTCTCTGCTTATATGAGTTTGACTGCTTTAGATTGCACATGTAAGTGAGATTATACTGTATTTGTCTTTCTGTGTCTGGTTTATTTCACCATAATGCCCTCCAGGTGCATCCATGTTGTCACAAATGGCATAACTTCCTTCTTTTTATGGCTGAATAATAATATTCCATTGTGTGTACCACATTCTCTTTATTCATTCATTCGTCGTCAGACATTTAGGTTGTATCTTAGCTATTGTGAATAATGTGCATTCATCTTTCGTCATCCATCCATCCATCCATCCTCCATCCATCCATCATCCATCCATCCATTCATTCTCCATCCATCCATCCATCCATCCATCCATCCATCCATCCTCCATCCATCCATCATCCATCCATCATCCATCCTCCATCCTCCATCCATCCATCATCCATCCATCCATTCATTCTCCATCCATCCATCCATCCATCCACCCATCCATCCATCCATCCATCCATCCATCCAACCACAGCAGGCATAAGAAGCTGTGTTGATATGGTACAGTGAGTAGACCAGGTGTAGAACAGCAGCTGCCACTGAAATCACAGTCTGATCATACATAATCTGCCATCATTCTCCCATTCCGAGATACAGCTGGTCAAGCCAAACAGGTAGGTTAAACAAGGATGTGGTGGGGATCACCTCTAGTTTGCTGGTAACCTGGCTCTCAGAAAGGATAAAAAAGCCCTGATTTGTAGTGTTTGCCAGTTGATGGTTTAAATAGTCTCATCATGGCCAGTTTAAAGCTACCAAAGATGAAGTTTCAAGGTAATGTTAACAATCTCATAGCAATTCTCATGAGTAAGTGATAGCGATTCTCACGGGGCTGCACGAGCTGACGCCTGCACACCACTGGGTCACCAGCCTTGCATACTTCCAGTCTTCTGTGCTGATGCTCATCTCTGTGATTCCTGAGAAATGTGACATTCAGTTTTGATTTACTGTTTTGTTAAGGAGAGGCTCACCAGGAGTTTTCACTTGGTCCTTCCTATCATGATGGTCCATAAGCCATAGGTCAGGCAGAATCTCCCTGTTGCTGAGTATACATATTCCAACTATACACTCAGGACCTGCAGAAACAGCCACAGGGTGGATATGAATCTCTTGGGCCCCCTATGAAATGGTTTGGGGTGAAACTCCATTTGTTTCCTGACCTCCATTAATTCCCACTCAACCCCTGACCTGGGATTAATATTAGCTCAGTGCCAGTACATAAGCCCTGAAAAGTCTGCTATTTCTCTTTTCCCAGTGCACACTCACTCTATTAAATGACCACAGTTCCCTTGGGGAAAAATTGGGAGGAAGATGTACAATATAAATTTGTAATGTCATGTGGCACAGAGTATACAGTTTTTCTATTCACCTGAGTCTGGGAATTTATGTATTTATTTATTTGTTTATTGGCTGCATTGGGTCTTTGTTGCTGTGTGCGTGGGCTTTCTCTAGTTGTGGCGAGCGGGGGCTACTCTTCATTGCAGCGCACAGGCGTCTCATTTCTGTGGGTTCTGTTGCTGCAGAGCACAGGCTCTAGGTGCGCAGGCTTCAGTAATTGTGGCTTGCGGGGTCTAGAGTGCAGGCTCAGTAGTTGTGGCGCACGGGCTTAGTTGCCCCGAGGCATGTGGTATCTTCTTGGACCAGGGATCAAACCTGTGTCCCCTGCATTGGCAGGCGCATTCTTTTTTCTTTTTCTTTTTTTTTTAAGAACTTTTATTGAGATACAGTTAACAGACAACAAACTGCATATATTTAGAGTGTACAATTTGGTATTTTTTTTCTTATTAGTAATGTATATATGGCAGTCCCAATCTCCCAGTTAATTCCCCCCCAACCCTCCCCTCTTTCCCCACTTGGTGTCCATATGTTTGTTCTCTACACCTGTGTGGCAGGCAGATTCTTAACCACTGCACCACCAGGAAAGTCCCACGTCTGGGAATTTAGTGAAAACCTATGACCCTCTGATGTCCTGTGATCTTGTCTGTCAGATCTCTAGAGCTCTAGTTTGTTTTATTTAATTCTACAGATCCACTGGGATGTTAATACCGTGCTCCATATATGTTAGCCCCTGGTATCCATGACCACTTAGCCACCACTAAAGTTCCCTGTGAGTCAGTCTATTCTGACGGTCAATCTGGTCCTGCTGCCTTCTTTGTCCACCTTTCACTAAGTGTCACTACAGAGCCAATGCTGGGATCTCGTTATTCCCATTAAAACCCAGGAATGCATTTCAAAGGCAGTATCTTCCATTGTCACCCTCAGCATATAGACGACTGCAGCCCTAGCACTTTTGGAGGAAGCTAGTTTTCTCCTCATCAATGTATTTCTTAACACCTTGGTGAAGGGGCAGTCCTCTGGTCTCTCTCAGGGTGTGTAAGACAGTCTCTGACTTACGATGGTTCAAACTTAACAGTTTTTTGCCTTTATGATGGTGCAAAAGCAATACGTGTTTAGTAGAAACTGTACCTCCAGTTTTGAGTTGGCTCTTTCCCTGGACTAGTGATATGCGTGTGACACTCTTGTGATGCTGGCATGGGTAGCAGGTCGCAGCTCCCAGTCAGCCACGTGATCACGAGGGTAAACAACTGATGTACTTACAACCATCCTGGTCTTCACTGTAAGTACAGTATTCAATAAATTACATGAGATAAAATAGGCAGGTTTAAAGTAGGCTAGGGTAAGCTAGGATTTATTTGGTAGGTCAGGTGTATTAAAAGCATTTTCAACTTTTATTTCCAACTTACAGTGGATTTATATAACCCCATTGTCAAGTCAAGTGGTTAAAGCCTGGATAAGACTAGTCACAAGTGATAAATCCACTTCAACATACCTAGTTCCCTAAGACTTTGGATTTCTCCTACATTATACGCAGGGACTTTGGGGCATGTCAGTTTCATCTTACTGAGTCCAGCCTTCAGTTTACCAACTGAAGTAACAATAAAACTTTGATCATACTCTTGAGCTGATGCACCAACTTCAGAATCTCTGAAGAGATGGTACACATTTCAGCACATCCATACTGAAAAATTCAGCCAGATTTGAAGCTCCATTCTCTCCTCGCTGCTCTAGCATGTTGCAAACCTATTCCTATGAGTAGTTGCAAGGTTTCATCAGTATATACATTTGCACATTTTGGCTCCAAGCATCTACTTGACACACTTTTATAATTGGCTCCCTGGGCACACGGAGATGGTCTTTGGTCTTGGATCTGGGGGAACACGCGGGGCTGTGGGGTGGGAGGTAGTCATAGAAGCATCAAGCAAGGCAAGACCAGCCTCCTTAGGCAGGGTCAGAGGCTTTGTTTCTATTGGTGAGAGAAGCCTGGTGGAGTTACGGGGTCTAGGTTCTTCAGATGTAACTGGGTTGTCCTACGTATCACCATTCTAATATTTTGGGACTCTGGTCTTTCCTAATCATTGTCCTAAAATTTCACAAAGTGAATATGGTGGGCTGTGAATCCAGTCTATTTTGTAAATCAGCAACCTACAGGATAAGAACCTTTGCTTGACTTTTGGCCACTCACTAGCTATGAGAGATAAGGTATGATTTTAAGGCATTTGTAAGTTGTTCTCTTAAGACAGTTATAGGAAGTCCTTGGTTCTCTGACTATTGAGCCATGAATGTAAAGCCCTGGGCTTGTTATTGTGTAAATTCTCTTGGATGGTGAGAAGCAACCAGCCTACCTCACAGTCCTTATATACCTCCTGACCATAAACTGTGCTATGGCCTTTGCCATTTGTTCTGTCAAAGCCATATCTTTAAAAATTCACTTTATGATCATAGATCATAGATAAATTAGAACAGAAACTGCTCTATGAAGAGAGAGTGAGGACAGGAGTCCAGCATGACATTTGGTGGTAAAAGAAACAAGAGAGCTAGGAGATGGCATGACTCACGAAGGATTTTTTTTCCCCCACACTGCGTGGCATGTGAGATCTTAGTTCCCCAAACAGGGATCGAACCTGTGCCCCCTGCAGTGGATGTGCGGAGTCCTAACCTCTGGATCACCAGGGAAGTCCCATGAAGGACTTTTAGAATAGAGATATTTGTAGGCTGAGAAAACCGCCTGATGGAATGGAAGAGATGGAAGATGCAAAGAGTATGGCAGATAATGGAAGGAGCAGGTTTTCAGAGGCAGACTGAGTCGGAGCAGGAAGAAGAGCTCAAGTGAAGGAGCGACACTGGCGGACCGTCTGGGGATGGAAGGAAAATGTCATGAAACCAAAGAGCAAGTTCAGGTGGAGTGGATGGATGATGGCAATGAAAGGCCAGGTCATTATATAGCAGAGGGATGTCTAGAGCCTGAGACTCAGGAGCAGAGCAGTTGTGAAGGATGACAAGGTCCAGATGCAGCCCTGCTTCTGGCTGGTTCAAGTGCAGCGTAGACAAAACATCTGTTCGAGCTGAGGTGGTGCAAGCTGAGAAGTCCTCAGCCTGGTCATGGAAATTGGTGAAGGTGAGAACAGGGCAATGTGTGGGGACAGACCCCCTGAATGAGCCAGGTGTGCACGTTCTGGGGGAAGGCTGGGGTTGGAGGGGATCCTGTAGGCTGGTGGATAATGTAGAGGAAGTGGGATGGTGTTGATGATACAAGCAGATGACCTGGTTTTGTAAAGAGGGCATGCTGGAGAGGAGCCTGGAAGTAGCTATAGGAAGCCAAGAAATACCCCAATTCTCCTCCTCCTCCTCCTTTCTTTTTCATTTATTTACTTATGGCTGTGTTGGGTCTTAGTTGCAGCACACGGGCTCTTTGTTGCGGTGTGCAGGCTTCTCTCTAGTTGTGACGCGGGCTCCAGAGTGTGTGGGCTCTGTAGTTGCGGCATGTGGGCTCTTTAGTGTGGCGCCCAGGCTTAGTTGCCCCGCAGCATGTGGGATCTTAGTTCTCTGACCAGGGGTCAAACCCACGTTCCTTGCATTGGAAGGTGGATTCTCAACCACTGGACCACCAGGGAAGTCCCCCCCAGTCCTTCTAAACTTCTGCACTGGGGCAAAAGGTGACATCAGTGTGCTTTGTGACCAAATGACCTCAGCAAGGGACTAAATGAAGACCTTTTAAGACAGTGCCAGGCACATAGTCAGCACTCAGTAAATGTCGGCTCTGATTATCATTAAAGTCAGGGACCAGTAGAAGAAACAGAAGATGGGCTGATGCGGGTGATGGAGCGCGGGCTTAGGTCTGGTAGTAACAAGGGAACAGGAAGGAATAGCACTCATAGTGCATTTTTTCCATCACCAGGTTCATGAAGAACCCCCTCCGTTTCCTCCCCCTCCTTATTCGTCCTCTCTCTCTCTCCCCCCACAACAGTCTTATCAGGATATTAACCCATATACTATACAATTCACCCATTTGAATGGCACACTTTTATTTTTACTATATTCACATACCTGTACAACCATCACTACAGTCAATTATAGAACAGTTTAGTCACCTCAAAACCCATATCCTTTAGCTGTTACCCCCAACTCCCCATCACTTCTGGCCCTAGGAAACCACTACTCCACTTTTTGTCTCTCTGATTTGCCTATCCTGGACATTTCATAGAAAGGGATCAGAATGCACAATAAGCAAGTTCTCTTCTTAAATGCCTTTTTATCATAAGTGCAAAGGAATGAAGCACTAATAGGGGACTCAGGTACTAGCAGCGTGTGTGTGTGTGTGTGTGTGTGTGTGTGTGTGTGTGTATGTGTTAGGGAGGGGGCGGGATTTGGAGACTCAGATCCTCCTTCCTCTGTGCAGAAAGCTAGCCTGCTTGTTTTTCCTCTTACGACATGCTTGGAAGGGGAAAACGTCAAAGCCAACCAGCTATAGAATCCAGGAGAAGGCCAGGGAATCACTTCCGTGGCTGGGGCCCTGCGGAGCACGGCATAAAGGGAGGGCTGGGGGCCAGGCGGGAATCTCTGCCTTTGGGGCTCCTCTCTTGAGGGGGGACCCGCTGACTGTGTGGAGGCCCCAGAGGAATAGACCAGTCAGTACTGATCTGGAGGTGGCGGGTGGGGTGGAGAGAGGGGATGCCGTCGTGGAGCTCACAGCATTGTCCAGAGGGCTGCACGTGGAGGTCAGCCAGAAGCCCCGACCTGTCCTTCAGTGCCTCTGTCCTCCACGGGACATAGCAACCTGAGCAGGGATGGGCAGGACCCACCCGCGTTTGTCCAGTGTGGCCACAAACCTGGACTCCTTAGATGACACGAGGTGTTTCCCGCCTGCCAGCCCCTCGGTAACATTAACTCTCCCGCTGAGAAGCTTCCTCCCCTTTTAATTCTCTTTCAAGTGAAAGGGAAGGCATCAACTTGGTGCCCATGTTTCCACCGACACTGGTGAATTTTCCTTTTAAGAGGGTGGGTCTTGGCATCAGGGTCCACTGGCAGCAACGTCTGCCTAGAATTTAATAACATTGTTTTGTTTACAAGGAATTGATTTTCCTGTGGTCTTCCACGTCTGGTAGTGATATAAAGTTTCCATCTTACATAATCTTTTCAGAGCTTAATAAGTGAGTCAGTTTAAAGAAAAATATTAGCGAAATAACAGCAAGTGGTATGTAGATATGGCAAAAACGGGGATGGTGGTACATGAAATGACCAAAGCATACAAACTGAATTAGAAGAATTTTATGATCTGCCTGGAGGGTGTGCGGCTTGGTGACTCGGAAGAGGAGAGACGCAGCTGCGGTCGGGCCCCTGTCGTAGTTCTCACGCCACTGCACTGCACTGGACAGTGTGCTCGTCCGCCCTTCTCACCAGACTTGCAACCAGACATGTGTTGTTTTCCTGATGGGCAGCACAGTGCCTGACCCACAGAAGTCCTCGGGACTCATTTACTGGATGAATGAATGAGGGAATGAACAGTGGCCCTTGAGGTTCTGAACAGAGTTGTGACCGTGAATCTATTCACCCATCCATCCGTGCATCCATTCCATCCTTATTAAGCAGCTACTATATGCAAGACACCCTGCCCCTAATGTCCTTGTAATGGTTTCCTTTTCAGTCAATTATCAATCTACGTGTTGGGCCCAGGGTAGTCAAGACACTGTCGGTGGTGGGGAGAATGTAACCTCTTCTCGACTTAGAAGCAGCGATGTTAGAGCCAGCCAGAGCTGAGATTAAATCCTCTCTCTGACACTTCATATTTTGGGCACTTTGGACCATTTACCTCTTGGTGTAAGAGGTCTCCTCCTGTAAAGTGGTTTTAATAATATTGAAGTGGTCCTGAGTCAGCCCCGGGGAAGGCTGTTGAATGAAAGAGAGAGAGCTAGTGAAGGAGGGATTGGATGCGGGACCTCGGCCCCAGCTCGGGCTGAGCGGCAGGGCACAGCCCAGCTCCTCTCCCATAGCCCAGGCCCTGCCTGCTGGTGAAACTTCAGGACGGGCAGGAGAAGGCCTAAGCTCTGAGCTGTGCTTCACAGAGCAGACATGGAGCAAACTGGGTAGAAAGCAGAGAGCTAGTGAAATCCTCTCCTGCAGGGGACCCTGAGGCCTGTGACTGGGCCAGGACCGGGGGCCCTTGGCAGGTGACCCAAGGGACAGACGAACCGCTCGTTAGACTGCTGAATGTCCGGCAGCCCCAGCCTCTCCCCTCCCCCCCAGGATGTGGGCAATGTGATGTTGGCATGGTGACCAGTCAGCCTGTCGCCCCCTCCTCTGCATCCTGCTGTGACAAAGAGGCCCTGAGGAGCAGAATGGGGCCCCGCGGGCTCCACTGGCTCAAGAACGGGAGGGAGAGCCAGGTCCAGGAACTGGGGGGGCCTGCCTGCTACACTCCCGAGGCAGGAACAATGGAGCTGTTGCCCTGGCAACCAGGGGAGGCCTCTCCCTGGGCCTCCAGGCTGAGTCTGGGAGGAGGTGCCCTAAGAAAGGGGGATTGGGAGCAGGGCGAGGGTGCCTGGTCTCAGAGCTGTCTGTCTCCCAAGGAAGGGCAGCAGGGGCTTCTTTCCAGAGAAGATGATCCGTCTCTGCGGACCCATTCTGCAGAGCCTCAGGGGGACACAGGTGAGAGCAGTTTCCACCACACCAAGCAGGAGACCAGGCTGAGCGGGCTGTGGACACCTCACTGCAGCAGCTCCTGAGGACCTTTCCCTAGTGCCCACATCTCCTCCTCTGCAGCCTCCTGGGGGCTGGTTTAGGGCAGGGGCTGTGAAATCAGGACTGGAGGCTGATGGTCTGAGAGGCACTCTCACCTTGGAGCCATCCTGCAAACTCTGGGACGTGTGCACTGCTGTGGGTGCAGGTGGGCGTGTGGAGCTGGACCATTCTCCAAGCCGGAGGGCAGACCCCTGCCCTGACCAGTCCCAGGGGGTTTATAAAGGCATTGGCTTCTGGTGCAAGACATCCTGGCTTCACATCTGGGCTCCAGCACTTTACTTGCTGTGTGACCCAGAGGAAGTGACTTCACCTGAGTCTCAACTTCCCTTGCTGTAAAGCAGCACTGATCAGTGTGTGCACGTAGACTAGAGGAGACGGCCCCTGTGGTGCGTGGTGCGGGCACAGGGTGGCTCAGTGGGGATCAGCTTCCTTCCCTTCCCTTCCTGGCCACACACTGCTTCCTGCAGGCACCTGTGGCTCTACACCTGTGAACCTTTGGGTGTCGCCGGCCCTACACACACTGCTCAGACACCCCATGGACACAGAGGCACCCCCATTCTCCCTGAAGGGCTGCCCTATTTTTACCCTCCTGAGGGCCCCGGGCAGTGTGTCCCCCTCTCGTGGTGACCAGGCTTGTCACCCGTGGGCTGGTTATCCGTGTCCTTTTTTTATTTTTTCCTCAGGATATCCAGTTTATTTCAATCCTATGTATTCACTTAAGTAATGGTCACATTTAACTTTTATCACCTTATCTTATATATTGATATCTTCCTTTTTCCATAAAGAAGGACTTATTAATACACTAGTTTTAACAAGCTTGTGTAGCTTCTTCACATACATACCTGACCTAAATATTCTAAAAGGATATGGGAAATAAGGATGGGTAAGAAGTTTTGATATATTATGGAGAAATGTGAAAGGGCTGGTTCTCAAATGAAGAACCTTTATGGAAAAATATCTAGAAATAAATTTCATCTGTCTGGCATTGATGCTATCAATGTGTCTATCAAGGCCACAGCTGACACCCACAAACTCTATAGTTCTTCCTGTTATCCAACATAATGTCTTCTTACATTTCAGTACCTGGAATACTCAGGTCCATAATACAGGGCATCTCTTTCCCATTAATAAAATACCTGCTCCAGGAGCGGGCGGAAGGCGTCGAGGCCGGGGCCGCGCCGTCGAGCATGCGACGCGGCGCCTCTTTCCCGCCGCCACTGCGCACTCCCGCGCGGCACAGGGCTGGCCACCCGTGTCCTCTGTTTGTCCGAATTTTCTCATTTTCCCCTTTGTACTGGGATTGATCTTGCCATAAAGAAAAGAAAAAGCTAAGAGACGGGGAAGCACCTTATAGAAGGTCTGAGAGCTCAGCGGCTTTGGGGGTGGCTGTGTCCACGGCACCTGCCTGGGCAGAAGCAGGTTGCTGGGGGAGAATCTGGCTCGGCGGGTGGCCACCAGCACCGCATGCTCTGTGCCCGCCGGCAGTCAGCACCCAGCAGGACCCGAGGCCGCGTGGGTGTCGAGGGCATGAGGGTGGGCCGCACGGTCCCAGCCAGACGCCTGTGCTTCCAGAACAAAGCGCTCCCTCTTGTGGCCACGAGGCCTCATGGCAGCCATCTCCCGCCCCGGTGCCCTTGGCGGCGGCTCAGAGCATCCTGACAGGTGCCTGAAGGGAGGGGCACCAAGGACACTGGAGCTGGTCTGGCTTGGCCCTTGAGCTCCCAAAGTAAAGGTCATTCCTGGCCTGGACCCCTGGGACCCCCTGAGTCTAATTGGAGCAGCAAGGCTCTTTCCTGCTTCTTCCCAAGCAAGAACATTGCGGAGGCTGAAACACAAGGTGTCACCAGCCTCAGACTGCACTGCCGACCTGACAGGCGCTGGGGAGACGAGCTGGCCGCAGGGACCTTGCCCACAAAGATGATCTCAGAGTGAAGAAGAGCAGACCAGTAGTTCACATACTGTTTCCGCAGAACCTGTTATGTCGTGGGTCTGGGCTGGGCTCACTGTGAGGTGTGTGGCAGAAACTCAGTAATGAAGAAAACCATCCTTGTTGCTCTCTGGTCCCTTCTCACTAGTTAGTGTGTTCATTCTCAACAACAGTTCTTACCTGGGATCCTTGGGTTGGCTTCAGGGGGATCCGTGGGCCCCCTGAAATTATATGCACAACATGGGCATTTTTCTGGAGAGAAGGTCCAGAGCTTTCATCAGATTTTCAAAGGATCTAAAAGAATCAGAACCACAGCTTAAGTAAACGAGATGAAAACTCTCAACGAATGGTGTATGGGCCCCTTCAAAATAGTTGCCTTGGGAGGGGGCTGACCTGCTCAGATGACTGTTTTCTTTTCCAGCTGGGGCTCCTTTGGGCTGTCATCAGGGATAGCTTTGAAACTATGGAAAAATCTCAGGCTCACTTCTCATTGACCACATCTTGTTTTTGTCCCCGGAATGTCCCAGCTTGATCACCCCACTTAGTCACCAGCTTTGGATCCAAATGACTGTCAGCTGTTTCCAAAAATTCCATCCACCTTAACAAGGCAAAGATTTGTCACCCTCGGGTGTATTCAAGTGAACATGACAGCATTACTGCGGGAGTTCCTGAAACTTCCTTCAGAACTCAGGGTGGGAAAAGAGTATAGAAAAGTGTAGTCTTTTGAGGTGACTGCTTTGGATGTTCTGCCAGTAAAGAGGCAGCTGTGTGACTCTGTAATGAGGAATTGTAAGCATAACAGATTAACCAGCAATACACAGAAAGTGAGATAAAGGGTGAGAAGAATGTGTAGAGGAAGACAGAGAAGGGAGAGATCATGGTGGCCAGGAATGTACCATCATTCACTCAGCATTCAAGGGTTGTTTCTGGACATCCACTCTGGACCATAGAGGAATAGGACAGGGTCGCCCAGTGAGATGGAGGAGACATACACACAAAGAACCAGCCATAGAGCCATGTGGGTGTGTTATAACAGAGGGATAACTGGGGAAGTGACACCCCAGGAGCTCACCCAAAGTGACACATCCTTCCAGGGCTGTGTACTGAACAGAGAATAAAGCAAATCTTCTGTTTACCTGGCCCCCTGAAGGCAAAACTTGGGAGAAGACTGTGGTAGACTGTGTTACTGCCCCAATCCTTCACTCCTTGTATCCGTGTGATTTCAAGCACAAGTTGTAACTCCCTGCTCCTGGACAGTGGATATTAGCAGATGTGACCCAAGCAAGGTATTTAAATGTACTCACATGACTGGGCTTGTTCTCTGGTGCTTCTGCCATTGCCATGAGAATATTCCTGGCTAGCTCACTGGTCCCAGGAAGAGGAGGAAAGACATGTGGAGCAGAGTTGCCCCAATAAAGGTGCCCAGCCAAGCCCAGGCTAGAGAACCACCCCCAAAACCAACCTCTAGATACAGAAATGAGCCCAGTGTAGTCAGCAGACCCCTGAGCCCCATTTGAGCCCAGACTTGACCAGACTATTCCTAGTCAACCCAAAGACTGGTAAGGTATGATAATAAGTGACTGTTTTTTCAGGCCACTGAGTTTGGGGTAGTTTGTTACTCAGTGATAGCTGACTGATACAAAGGCCCCTTTATCAGAGATTTTTGTAGATGTCCCCTTGTCTAGATATTTGAATGGCCAGGCACTGCTCATAAAGGAAATTCATTCAGAATTCAAAAAATACTCCTGAGCATCTGCCACCCACCATGTTCAAAGTGCTGCAGCAAGTAAAATATTCTTAAGACTATAAAAACAGGGTATATACAATAAATACAGAAAAGGTAAAGTGTAATAAAACTGTCTCAAAAGAGATCAGATAAGAGATTAAGAGGGTTAGAGCAATTACTTCTGAATAATTGGGAGGAGGTGATCAGGAAAAATTACAAACCTTGAAGAAAGTCTAGGATTTTGACAGGCAGTGGAGAAAAGGATGGACATTCCCCACAGAGAGCTTTGAAAGCTAGGCCATGGGGGCTGGTCCACATTCCTCAGGCAGGTCATTTGCACTTGGCTGGTCGAAACGCTCTTTCCAGAAGCAGTATCCTCCCAGGCAGCAAAGTCTCCTTCCAGAAGGACAGGAGATACAGCATATGTCACAGACCTCAGAGAAAGCGCTCCTCCAGTCATTCATTCAGCTGTAAACCTTTATTAAACACTGTACCAAGCACCGGGGACTCAGATATGATGGAACCCAGCCCTGACCTTGGGACACTGGGGCGAGGGTAGACAGGCACATGAGCACGTTATTATTGCAGTGTGACCAGTGCTGCACCAAAGGGAAGACAAGGCATGGAGGGAAGCTCAGGAGAGAGGGCTCTGTCCTGCTGTGCTTGGTGAGGGGCTCCCTAGAGAAGGTGACCTAGAAGCAGAGGCTGTAAGTCTTGATGGACGGGGTGACATTTTCCAGCAGACCCAGGGTGAGGGATGGGGTGATAAGATCCTGGTGTCCTTGAGGGCTGTGTCCTCAGCCACTGTTTCTTCTCACTTTATTTGCTGTCCTCCCACTATCTCCTTAGCCCCACGCAAGGCTTCAAACACCCCTGGGACATGGTTGGTTTCTAACTCTGTCGCTCCTCAGAGCCCCAGAGCTATGTCAGCTCCTTCCCAGACATTGCCGTGGGGGCCCACGGTACCCCAGGCTCAGCCTGTCCAATACAGAGCTCCTTGCTTTTAACCCCAAGCCTGAATTTTCCTTTGAAATTCTTTTCTTGGTGGATGCCTCCATCTCCTGTTCAGTCACTCATTCTAATCTCTTCCCTCTCCTTCACTTCCACAGCCAGTGGTGCAAAGTCCTCTCAACTTTCCTTCCTACCCTTCCCTCCTCCCTCCCTTCTTTCCTCTTATTTTATCATGGTTAAATAGACACAACATAAAATTTACCATCTTAACCATTTATAAGTATACAGGTCAGTGGCATTAACTATATATTCGCATTGGTTTGCAACCATCACCACTACCCAGATGAAGAGCTTTTTCACCATCCCACCCAAATAAAACTCTCTACCCATAAAAAAAATGACTCCCCATGGCCCTCTTCCCCCAGCCCCTGGCAGTCTCTATTTTACTTTCTGCCTCCATGAATCTGACTGTTCTAGGTATCTCATATAAGGGGACTCATACAATATTTTTCCTTTTGTGTCTGGCTTACTTTGCTTAGCATAACATCTTCAAGATTCATCCATGTTGTAGCAGGTATCAGAGTTCCATTCCTTTTTTTTTTTTTTGGATAATTTTATATATATATTTAATTGAAGTATAGTTGATTTACAATATCATGTTAGTTTCAGGTGTACAGCACAGTGATTTAGATATATATATATATATGTGTACACACACACACATTTATTCTTTTTCAGATTCTTTTCTGTTATAGGCTATTACAAACCACTGAGTGTGGTTCCCTGTGCTATACAGTAGGTCCTTGGTTATCTATTTTCTATATAGTAGTGTGTATATTTTAATCCCGAACTCCTAATTTATCCCTCTTCCCTTTCCCTTTGTTGACCATAAGTTTATTTTCATTCCTTTTTTAAGGTTGAATAATATTTATTGTGTGTATATACCATATTTTATCATCCATTCGTCTGTCGATGGACACTTGGGTTGTTTGCACCTCTTGGCTATTGTGAATAGTGCCGCTATGAACATGGATGTACAAGCTGCTGTTTTCCATTCTTTTGGAAATTTAGTTCTGGAAGTGGAATTGCTGGGTCAGCGGTCATTCTTTGCTTAATTTTTGAAGCCTTGACCCACCTCACTGCAGATGAGGCCAACAAAGATTAAAGGCTGGCATTGAGAACCGTCCCATCCACACTTTCCCATCTCCAGTCACACTCGCGTCCATTACGGTGCACAAGCTTCCCTTGGGCCCAGATGCCCATTAAAAAGAAAGACGGGAGGAGGGGAATATGATGACACCCTGAATTACTGAGTATTTTTGTTAAAACTGCAATCAAATTCTGAACTGCACAGTGATTGAGATAATATTTAAATTTATCTGAAAAACACCTACTAAATTGGACCAAGTGGCCTGAACTGGGAACACATTAGAACAGGGCCTTGAGAGCAAAGTTGAATTCAGTTAAAAGTTCAACTCTTTTGACATCAGAGTTGAAATGTACAAATTTTAAACTTGGCTACAGACACAGTGACGGGCATCGTAGCTGGCTGTTAGTGCCATTGATAAAAACGAGATGGACCAGGTGCTGGGATGGAGAGGATGGAGGGGCCTGTTTTTAATCACATCGTGGCCAGGGAGGGCCCCTCAGAGGAGGTGGCACTTGGGCTGAGCCTTGATGCACAAGTCAACCCAGAGGAGAGCCAGCATGAGAGGTTCCAGGCAGGAGGAAGTGCAAACATAGAGGCCTAGAGGTGGGAAATAGCTCCATATATTTGAGAAGCAGAAGAGAAGACATTCCAGAGCGAATAGAGCGTAATGATTAAGAAGAGAGCATGACCTTTCACTCTTTTTAAATAATTTTTTAAAATATTTTTTTAATTACTTTTATTTATTTGCTGTGTTGGGTCTTCATTGCTGCGTGGGCTTTCTCTAGTTGCCACGAGTGGGGGCTACACTTCGTTGCGGTGTGCGGGCGTCTCATTGCGGTGGCTTCTCTTGTTGCGGAGCACAGGCTCTAGAGCACAGGCTCAGTAGTTGTGGCGCACGGGCTTAGTTGCTCCACAGCATGTGGGATCTTCCTGGCCCAGGGAACCCATGTCCTGCAATGGCAGATGGATTCTTAACCACTGTGCCACCTGGGAAGCCCGACCTTTCACTCTTGATCATAACTCCCAACTCCTTCAAGTATTTTAACGATGCCACATATGTTCTAAGATAAAGTTTAAATTCCTTAGCCCGGAGCCCAGGCCCCGCCTTGATCTGGCTTCTCCGGCCTCCCCTCTGTCACTGTGGCACCTCCACCTTCCATCAGCTATGCTCACCCGCATGCAGCCTCTGGACATCATTTGTTCTTTTCTCCACTCTGCCTTTCCTTCTGTCTGGGACACTGGCCTCCCTCTTCTCTACCCGTCTAATTCCCTTCCTGTGTTTAAGTACCCAGCTCCTGCCACCTCCTCCCAGAACCTTCGCTGGTCGAGGGGATCACCCCCTCCTTTGCGCCTCCACTGTTCTCTCTGAGATGATGATCACGTGTGTGTCTTTCTGTCCAGGTTGACTGCATGATCCTTGGGGGCAGGAACCAGCCTTATTATTCGTTTGCCCTCCCTGGGTTTAACTGGTAGGCGCCTGTATCTACGCTGTTGTCTCCCAAACGTCTTCTGCATCCCGGTCCTCTCTCTTGGGCTTTATACCCGTACATCTACCAGCCTATTAGATAAGCTCATGAAGTTGGCCTCGAGCAGTGGTTCTGGGGCCACAGGTGCACCTCAGAAGCCCCTGGAGCCAGCTCACACTGCCGGCGGGTGACAGCTGCTGCATCTTTTCCCCGCTCTGTGCGGGGCGATATCAGATTGGCGGCTTGAAATCGGCCGTGGTGGGATATTATTTCCACTGTCAGAGTTGGCATGTAGTGAAATCAGGACTCCTCCCTTCTCCCCGGGAATGAGTTGTGAAGCATCTCCCAGCACACCGCCACGCAGAGGGCTGGAGGGTTTCTTCAAGCCCAGATTGCAGGGCTCACCCAGCGAGTTCCTCATTTAGCAGGTCTGGGGTAGGGCCTGAGAAATTGCATTTTTAAAACTTCCAGTGATGCTGAGGCCGCTGGTCTCCGAGAATCCGAGGCCCACAGGCGCCTCTGAATCACATCCAAAGCAAAAGTCGCCATCTTTCCCTCAAACCTACTCGTCCGGTGTTGTTTGTAGGGAGTGGCAGCACCATCTCCCCAGCCAGGAATCTGGGATCCTCCCCTCGGCCTCTGGGACTCACGGATCACCGGTCCGGCATCTCTCCTTCGCCAGCCCTGCTCTGATCCCTCACCTCCTGCGCGTCCTCGGGACCTGGGTCCTGCCTCCTTCACGCCCCGTCTCTCCTTGTCTGTTCGCGCGGCAGCCTCCTGGGTGGGCACCCGGCTTGCATCCTCACCTGCTGTGGTCCTTTCTCCACATCACTGCCAGCCTGGAAGCATTGTGTGATTCCCGTGTGAAAGGTGTCAGCAGCTCCCCATGCATCGTCTTCAGGAGCGCTTCTGTCCGGGGCTCTCCACCCACCTCGGCCTTCAGCACTCGCCTTAACTTCCCTCCCTGCCATCCAGGCTGGGCAGCTGTCTCTCCTCAGGGACCCCTGCCCCGTCTCCCGACTGCCTCTTTACCCGCCGGCCTCACCCATGTCACTGCAAGATCAGGAGGATGGAACTGAGTTTGTCTTATTAAGTCTCTTGTCCTCTGTGCTGACCACTGGGTCTGGCACATGGGGGGCCCTTGTCTCGGCTTGGCGTGCCCGGGAGGAAGACTCTAAGAATTTTAGTGCAAGTTGTTTATTTGGGAAGTGATCTGAGGAAGCACCAGTAGGGAGTGAGGCGTAGGATGGGGTGGCGGAAAGCCGGTAAAGGGTGTCTCTTCAGGCCGGTTTCCCCTGGGGACCACCGAAGCACAATCCTCTGGCGGGCTCTGGGAGCAAGTGTAGAGTAGGCTTCAGAGTGATCTTACCCGTGGGGTATCTGTCCACCTGCACCCCATCTGTTGGGGCGTTCACTCCCCAGCACGGCCTGCCTGTGCAAGGGCCAGATGGCCCCCACAGCCAGGACAGTCCCCAGGCAGGAGCCGTGGGCATGTCGCAGCGGTGCTGAGGGCCTATGGGCGGGTACCAGCAGCCCCGGCATGGTGCTCATTGTTTGGTACACAGATGTGAAGAAGAGAGCATCCCAGCATCCCAGGGAGAGATGACAGTGTGTTCAAAGGCACTGAGGCACACAGGAGCCTAAACTACCCCAGCTTGAGGAGGAATAATTATTTCCGTAAAAGGAGGGAAGGGGGTGCGGGATGAAGGTGGTCAAAAGGTACACACTTCCAGTTTTAAGGTTAAAAGTACTGAGGAGGTAACGTGCAACACGACGGCTATAGTTAACAGTGCTGAGTGGTGAATTTGAAACTTGTTAAGAGAGTAGATCCTAAGAGGTCTCATCACAGGACAGCAGCATGGTTTTTTCTTCTGTTTTTCTTTTTGTATCTACATGAGATGATGGATGTTCACTAAACCTGTTGTTGTCACCACTTCACAGTGTATGTAAGTCAGGTCACTTACGCTGTGCACCTTAGATTTATACAGTGCTGTATGCCAGTTATATCTTGATAAAACTGCAAAGGAATAAAAGGAGCAGGTGAGGAGGGGTCTGCCTTAAGAGACCCACCCTGGGGCCTTCTGGATGGACATTCTCTGGGGGTGACGCTATACGCTTGGGGCGGGGAGGGGCGGGGTGAGAAGTTGCACCTCCGCGCCGTCCCATTCAGAAGCCCCATGTGGCTTATGAGCACGTGAAATGTGGCTGGTGCAAGTGAGGAACGGAACCTTTACCTTTATCCCATTTTGATGACTTTAAATGCCCACGTCAGTAGGCAGATTGGTTCGTGGCTGCCGCTGTGGACCGTGCGGGTCTGTGGCTCCTCTGCGGCCCCGTCACCTCTCCGTCCTCTGCAGGAAGCTGAGCGGCCCTGCTTGAGAGCATCCCTGTGCCCGGAGCGCCACGGGGTGTCCCCTCCGTCTGGGCCTCAGACGCGCAGCCTTGTGTCCAGCTGCCACCTGCAGGATTTGGAGAGCAATGGGCAGCAGCTGGCCTTGTCCCTCATCCCGGGGTTCCCTGATGTTCACTAGCCTCGCCCCAAGGCTCGTGCTGTAGGGAGAAGGCCTGGCGAGAACAACCCGGAACACATTCTCAGGACTCTTGGAGAGGCCTTCGCGGAGAAGCTCCACGCTCCCGCCTGCCATTTTTATGACGTTCGCGTGTGGTGAGGGTCTGGCTGAGCCTTGCTTTCAATACTGCTTTGGGCTTGTGTTCAAATTACAGAAGATACCTCCCCAAAGGCGCTGGGCATGTTCAGAGAGGCTGGGCTTTCTGTGATAATCCTCTGCAGAGATTTTGGGGTTGGAGGGCATGGCCTAACGATGGAGGAGGTGAACTCTAGACGACATGGGCATCTGCTCTGAAGCCAGCGTGTCTGGATGCCCTTTTCTACTTCATCCTGTGTGAAGGATGTAATTCCCGTCTTTCAGCAGCGATGCTTCTCACACAGGGGTTCGTGTCCCCGAGGGGAAAGGTTCCAGGTTTCTGGGAGGTAAGGTCATGTGTAGTGTAGAGCTTGCCTCTCCAAACATCCAGCCACGTTGGCCCATGGAACACACACACTGGAATCCGGCACCTCCAGCTCCAGCACATACGAAGGCAGGATGTGATGTTTTAAAATATCCAGTGAACTCAAGATCAAGAAATTACCAGGTGCCAATGATGGAGTGGGAACTGGCACTGAGAATTCCTACAAGCCGGAGGAACTGTGGTCTTGGGTCCCCTGTAGGGACAGGGTTAAGGCCTCAGGGACAGTTGATTGATGGAACTGGACTCTGTCTAAGGCCAGGAGCAGGGACAAGACCCAGACCAGACAGCCCCTGTCCACCAGGTGAAACTATTAGGACCCTGAGCCTCCTACCTGTGGGAAGGTGGGGTCCTAATTTGCACTCCCCATACAGTGTGGAAAACCCAACCTCAAAAACTAACAGACATGTTTGACTTTGTGGTGTTTCCAGCAGAGACCACTTCAAAAACTTGAGGGAGGTGTCCTCAATCCCAGGGACTTGTGGGATTACCTCAGATGGTAACTCCTGCTAAATAAGGACAAAAAAAAATATAAACTATATGAGGAAGTCTAGCATCACTCATCCATCCATCCATCCATCCGACAGGTTCCTCTGGACACCTACTCTGCGCCAGGGGCTAGAGACACATCAGAGTACAAAGCAGAGACAAATCTTGCATTGTTAGAACTTACGTGTGGGAGTGACAGACAGTAAGCAACATGCGTAGTAGACTCAATAACGATACGCGCTATTGGGGAAAGTAAAGCAGGAAAGGGGATTAGGAAATCATGGAGGTAGATGTCGTAATTTAAAATATCGTGATTAGAGAAGCCTCCCAGGGAAGGGAGTGAGGAGATGAGCCAAGTGGATATTTGGGGGCATCAAGGTATGAAATTTCTGTCACCCCCAAAAGACTCCCTCACTCTGCCCTGTAGTGGTTAAACACCACCCTTGACCCTTGGCAACTGTTAATCTGTTCTCCCTATGGTTTTTCCTTTTCCATAATGTCATGTAAATGGAATTATACAGTCTATAGCTTTTTGAATCTTACTGCTTTCATTTAACATAATGCACTTGAAACTCATCCATGTTGTTGCATGAATCTGTAAGTCCATTACTCTTTTTTTTTAAAGTTTTTAATTTTATATTGGAGTATAGTTGATTTACAATGTTGTGTTCCTTTCAGGTGTACAGCAAAGTGATTCAGTTATACATATACATGTATCAATTCTTTTTCAGGTTCTTTTCCATAAAGCTTGTTACAGAATAATGAGTAGAATTCCCTGTGCTATGTAGTAAGTCCCTGTTGATTATCTATTTTATATATGGTAGTGTGTACATGTTAATCCCTAACGCCGAATTTATGCCCCGCCCCCCAACCTTTCCGCTTTGGTAGCCTTATGTTTGTTTTCTATGTCTGTGCGTCTGTTTCTGTTTTGTGAATAAGTTCATTTGTATCATTTTTTTTAGATTCCATATATAAGTGATATGGTATGATATTTGTCTTTCACTGTCTGACTTATTTCACTTAGTATGGTAATCTCTAGGTCCGTCCGTGCTACTGCAAATGTCATTGTTTCGTTCTTTCTTATGGCTGAATAATATTCTATTGTATAAATATCCCACATCTTCTTTGTCCATTCATCTGTTGATGGATATTTAGGTTGTTTCCATGTCTTCACTATTGTAAATAGTGCTGCAGTGAACATTGGGGTGCATGTATCTTTCGGAATTGTGGTTTTCTCTGGATATATGCCCAGGAGTGGGATTGTTGGATCATATGGTCACTCCAGTTTTAGCTTTTTAAGGAACCTCCGTACTGTTCTCCATAGTGGCTGCACCAGTTTACCTTCCTATAACTCTTTATTGCTGAGTAGTATTTCATCATTTATTCACCTGTTGGAGGACATGGGGATGTTTGCAGCTTTTGGAGATTGTGAGTAAAGCTGCAATCAATATTTGCATACAGATTTTCGTGTGCAGATAGGTTTTCATTTCTCTTGTGAAAATAATTCGGCAGTCATTTTCTTGTTGTAGATGTATGTGTTGAGTTCTTGCTATGTTCCAAGATTATTCTAAAAGTTTCCCATGGGGTAAAACTCACTGAAGCCTCACACCAACCCCATAGTGTAGGAGCTATTGTTATTCTGATTTTAAGAATGGGAAAAGCATGACCAAGATTAAGTAACTTGCCCATGATGACAGCAGGGAAGTGATGGAGTTGAGATCTGAGCCCAAGCAGCCTAGTTCTAGAGCCAGCACACCCAAGCACTGTGCTATGCACACCCATTATCCTATTTAAACCTCCCAACTACAAAATGAGGTAGATGATGTTATCCCCATTTTACAGATGAGAGAACTAAGGCTCACAGGTGAAGCAACTGGTTCATAACCACACATAAGTGGTGGAGTTCGGGTTCAAACCAAGCTCAGATTCATCTAAATTAATGCACCAAGTGAATGCTCTCAGCTGCTCTCCTACACTCCTTCCACATATGAATTATTTCTAGTAAGCACTTCAGTCTTAATTGTTCTCTAGTTAATTTCAGGTGTGTTATTCTTGTCTCTTCCATATGTGTTCTCCTTTGTATGTCACGTGTCTGTGTCTCCTAGCACTGAATGCAGCACTCAGTGTATAGTAAATACTTAGTAAATGCTGAATGAATGGCAAACAGCGCAGTTGATGGGTTCCTCTCCTTCCTGCTGCTGGAGTTCGGAGGGCTTTCCACACACATCTCACGGTTTTTTAGGAAACCAATCTAAGGGAAATGAAATATCTTGCTTCTCTACGATGGAATGCGCACCACACACACACACACCCCTCAGGCTCCCTGCTCTCACGCTGGCTAATAGGCTGATAGAGGAAACCCAGTCTATTTCGCTGCCCAGGTGTGCTGCCCCACTAGTGAAGGAGAAAGGGGCCAGCTCTGTGCAGATAACTCCCCTTTCCTGCACCCAGCAGCTCGGCTCTGAAGTCTATGCCTGCTGTTGTCTTCCCAGCAGTGGATGAGTCCGCAGCAGGGGAGACTGGCTTCTAACTTCAGCTTTTGTGCTTCTCCTAATGGTCAGATCAAATCCCATGTTTTCCTTTCCTGCGGAGTTGCAAACAGGCAAGTCCAGCTCTCCCGGTGAACATTTAACTCAGCACCTATTGGTGTTCAACCCTGTAAATGAGACATTAGATATGGCTTCTGCCCTCAAGGAATTACAGTCTAGTTGAAGAGACAAGACTGAGAGAATCAGAGGACACAAAGTCTACTCCTGAATGTTGAAGACCCAGAAACATAGTTCTCTGGTGGATTCACTGTCCGAGTCCCCTAGGGAGGTGTAGCCTCTTCCAGGTGCACAAAGCTTGGTTTGAACACTCCAAGAAGAGCCCCGCTGCCTGCCTTTCCACACTTTTCTTCTGCAACTCATATTTCATTCCACAAACATGTATTGAATACTTACTCTGTGCCAGACACCATGTGGGCCACTGCCGGTGATCCCGTATGGTGGGAGAAGAGAGTGTGGGTGGGGAAGGTGGCGAGAGAGGAGGCTGGGGCCAGATCATGAAAGTCATCACAAGCAGAGTCAACAACTTTGCGCTTCGTCCTGGAGGAAAAGAGCCCCTCCCCAGCTTGCACTCCAAACTACAATTCAGTGTTTCCCACACGCACCAACCTTCCCCATTTCCACGTCTGGGGTCATACTGCTGCCACTACCTGGATGGCAGCTCCTCCCACGTCTCCCCCTTTCTCCACGTATTTAATTCCACTGGTTTTCGGAGGCATTGTTCACATGTCACGGGATGCCACATACCTGCAGCGCCTGTGATCACCCCTTTGGTGACACTCATCCCCTGTACGGAAAGGAGCTGATCATGTTTCTTGTTTTTAAAAATTGAAGTAGAGTCGATTTACAATGCAGTATTATTTCTGGTGTACAGAAAAGTGATGATATTTAAATACTTTTTCAGATTCTTTTCTGTTATAGGTTATTACAAGATACTAAATATAGTTCCTTGTGCTATACAGTAGGACCTTGTTTGTTTATTTATTTTACATACAGTGGTTTGTATCTGCTAATCCCAAACTCCTAATTTATCCCTCCCCCCCCTTTCCCCTTTGGTAACCATAAGTTTGTTTTCTATGTCTGTCTGTTTTTGTTTTGTAATAAGTTCATTTGTATCATTTTTTAGATTCTGCATATAATTGATATCATATGATATTTGTCTTTGTCTGATTTACTTCCCTTAGTATGATAACCTCTAGATCCATCCATGTTGCTGAAAATGGTATTATTTCATTCTTTTTTATGGCTAATATTCCGTTGTATACATATACTACATCTTCTTTATTCATTCATCTGTCAACGGACATTTAGGTTGCTTCCATGTCCTGGCTACTGTAAATAGTGCTGCTATGAACGCTGTGGTGCATGTATCTTTTTGAATCTCTTTGGATATATGCTCAGGAGTGGGATTGCTGGATCATATGGTAGCTCTATTTTTAGTTTTTTAAGGAAACTCCATTCTATTTTCCATAGCGGCTGCACGTGTAGGAGGGTTCCCTTTTCTCCACACACTCTCCTTTATTATTTGTAAACTTTTTTTTTTGGCTGTGCTGTGTCTTCATTGTGGTGCATGAACTGCTCCATGGCATGTGGGATCTTAGTTCCCTGACCAGAGATTGAACCTGCGTCCCCTGCATGGTTTTGATTTGCATTTCTCTGATAGAGATTTTGAGCATCTTTTCACGTGCCTATTGTCCAGCTCTGTATCTTCTTTGGAGGAACGTCTATTTAGGTCTTCTGCCTCATTTTTGGATTTGTTGTTGCTGTTGTTGTTCTTGAGTTATATGAGCTGTTCATATATTTTGGAAATTAAGCCCTTGTCCGTCGCATCATTTGCAAATATTTTCTCCCAGTCCCTAAGTTGTCTTTTTGTTTTGTTTATGGTTTCCTTTACTGTGCAAAAGCTTATAAGGCTGATTAGGTCCCATTTGTTTATTTTTGCTTTTATTTATATTGCGTTGGGAGACTGACTTAAGAAAACTTTGCTACAGTTTATGTCAGAGAATGTTTTGCCCATGTTCTCTTCTAGGAGTTTTATGGTGTCATGTCTTCTATTTACCTATTTAAGCCATTTTGAGTTTTTCTGTGTGTGTGGTGTGAGGGTGTGTTATAACTTCATTGATTTACATGCAGCTGTCCAGTTTTCTCAACACCGCTTGCTGAAGAGACTGTCCTTCCTCCATTGTGTATTCTTGCCTCCTTAGCCAAAAATTAATTGCCTGTAGGTGTGGAGGTTTATTTCTGGGCTCTCTATTCTGTTCCATTGATCCCTATGTCTTTTTCTGTGCTGATACCATTCTGTTTCAATTGCTGTAGCTTTGTAATATTGTCTGAAGTCTGGGAGGGTTATGTCTCCAGCTTTGTTCTTTCTCCTCGGGATTGCTATGGCAATTCTGGGTCTGCTGACTATGTGTCTTATCTCCAATCAGATGCTTAGCTCCATGTCTAATAAATGTCTATATCCCCTGCTCTTACAACATATGGGCCTGGTGCAAAACAGTTGCTTGATTAAAATAAAAAAGTTACTGAACTATTGCATTAATAATGGAGGACAGACCCAGCAATACCTTAGAGAAACTACAGCAGCATCAGGGAGAAAAAACTGGAAATTGAAAGGGAAAGGGAAGATTTAATCAGGGACAGCTCTGGAGGACATGTGAAGCTGTTCTCACTTAACCCGCAGAGGTACTGTTTGGCTTCTCAGCCCTGCCGCTGAGTCACCAATTACCCCTGACCCATGTAAAGTACTTTGATGGGGACAGGCACACACTATGCAACCAGATGTTAGCTCTTCTTATTAGCAGCATCCTCAATCCCGCCACCAGACCTTTTTCCAATTCTAGAAATAAATTGAGTTGTATTCTGTTTCTGGACCCTGATTCAAAAGACTGACTGCTTAAGAAAGTGAGTCCTAGCCTGGAAAGTGAGGCATTTGCCCTATGAGAGCATTTAATACAAATACCTGAGGAAAATTTTATCCTTCTGGTTTTTGCTTTGGTGGATTGCTTTCATTCTGTCTTACAATTCACTCTCTCTTCATCTGTGTCTAGTCTGTTTAACCTAGCCATTGAGATTTTTATTTAATATTTTTCACTTGTAGGAATCCTGTGTGGTTCTTTTTCACCACATCTCCCTGCTCATGCTTCACAATCTCTGTTATGTGGATGCAAGTTTTTCTTTTAACTACTTGAACACTTTCAGCATTCTTACTTTTTAAATTGCTCTCATTTCTTGTACATCAGGAATGAATTGTTGTTGGGCATGTGAACTGTTTGACCCCATAACACTGGAATTCCCCAATTTTTAGTCTTTAAATCTGTACTCTCCCTAAGTAACCCTAATTTATCCAACTGTCTACTCAATATCTTCATATGGTCTGTACAAAACCGAATTCCTTAACTTGCCTCCAAATTCTTGTCTAACTTTGGTCTTCCCATCTGACTTAATAGCAACTCCCTCCTTCTAATTACTCAGGTCAAAAAATCCTAGAGCAATCCTGACTTCTGTTAAAACAGATCAGATCATGTTATTCCTCTGCTTAAAACCAGTGACTTGCAATGACATATAAAGCCCTACCAAGAAACCAACCCGAAGCAACCTACCCCATCCCCCTCCCCCCACCCCAGCAAATAAACTATACAACCTGGCTCACCTCTCTGGCTTCAACTCCTATTATTCCCCCTCTTGCTTACACCTCTTCAGCCACACTGGCCTCCTGTATTTTGAAACTTTCAGCATGCTTTTGCCTCAGGACATCTACCTCTGCTATTCCATAATGTCAAGTAAACAGAATTATATAGTACATAGCCTTTGCAGCCTAACTTCTTTCATTTACCATGCGGGGGAAAAGGAAAAACTAAAGAAAGAACAGATCAGAGGTTGCCAAGTATTAAGGATGCTGTCTGACTACATAGGGGCTGAGTGAGGGAGTCTTTTGGGGGCGATGAAAGCTCTGTATCTTGACTGCTGTGGTGGCTGCATGACTGTGCATTTGTCAACAAAGAACTATACACCAAAGAATGAATTCCACTGCATGTCAGTTTTAAAACAAGAAAAACAAAATCACAAACAACAGTTGCAAGTTTCAGGAAAAACTAAACGCCACGTTGTGGAGAGGCAGGGAATCAGGGAATACACTCAGACACACACAAGGATCCTCGGAGTGAAAAGAGGTTCACTTTATCCAGCAACGAATGAGCTTCTTCTCAAAATACATCTGAGAAAACTGTTTGAAGTTAGCTGGACTCTGGCTGCATAAAAGACAGAGAGAGAGAGAGAGTTGACAAGCATGTCTGACTGCTCACCTGCTTCTAAGAAATTACAGTCTGTGCTAGAACCAAATGCTCCAGGTTCAGTGACCTGGTATTTGAGATGACTGGTGTCTGGTAATGTTCTAGGAAACCCTGTGTTCAGTGGAATCCTGTCCCAAAGGGAATGCTCAGCGTCACACTGGTACAACGCTCACCAAGTTACTTTGATGAACTTTAGAATCAGTGCTCACCACAGGGGGTGTGACTTTGTGGTTTAGATTATTCTTCCTCTCCTGGGAAGGTCAATCATCAACCCTGAGCATCCGCTGATTGTGCATCTTTCCTGGTCAAATGTATCATGTTAGTAAGTTCATCAACCGTGAAACCTAGCGATGGATTGTTTCTCCCCTCACCTTGCTGCTGTGGGAAGAAAGAAATATAAAGACAACCTAGGACTTGAGAAGATTTGACCCAGAGTTATAGTCAGGCTTCAGAGCTGTTCAAATGAGCCTGGTTCTAAGGAAAAACCACACCACAGACCTGTTTTGTTCATAAACAACTTTTATTTTTGTCCTCAGTATGTGCCCTTGAAGAGTCCCAAACGCCTGGCACCAGAGGTATAAGCATTACACGGAAACACTCAACCCTGGCTCATCTCTCTCCTGAGGGGCTACGTGTGCAGGCCTCAGAGGCTGCTCACACTCACGCCTCATTGCAAGACGGGTAACACAGTGAACAGAGAATTAGCAAAGCACAGACTCAGTCTGCAGAGGGCTTCAAATATACATATTCTATATATATAAACCTGTTATATAGGATTTCAACTTATTGGTTTCCTTGTGGTTGTAATTGAAGGACAAATGAAGTTGATGTTGCACACGGCTGATTCCCCTTCTCAGCCCCCTCCCTCCCCAACACAAATAACATCACAAAGGTCAGGTCATCCTAAGGATTTCTGTTGTAAATATTTTGTTTTTAAAATCATTTCCCCTTCCTCCCCCTCAAACTACCTCTGAGAGTTTGGAACGTAGCAGCACGGAACGGACAAGGCTGGGGGCGGCGCGGAGAGCTAGTGGGGACAGTGCGGAACACTGCTTCTCACTGACTGGCACCACGTGGGCTTCGGCATTTCCACTGACAACAGAGGCTACGACAGGAAGCAGAGCATGTGCGATGCAGTTTCGCCCTCCGCTGAAGTGGAGGAGGCTGGCTGGACCACTGAGAAAAGCCCTACGAAGGCATCGAGGTTTTTGGAGACAGAGAAATGTCTTGGCTCAGTATTTACATGATATCTTTAAGCTGCATTTTCCTTTTAATAAATTTATGTTTCTGAGGTTGGCTGGGGGAAAGAAGGAACTTAAAAACAAAAACAAACCAATTCCCACATATGTAGAAGTCCTGTTATATGTCTTATTCAGTTATTTTCACACACATCATTCAAAGTAGATACTGACAATGATTGGTTTCTTATTCTTTTTTCGAAGAGCAGGAGAAAAGAGGGACAGGAGAGAAGGGAGGGCAAGCTAAGGAGAGCGCCGGCCCTTCTTCAGCATTAAGTGACACTGGATGGTCTGGATTCGGTTCTTGGCTGGGACAAACTCGGGCTGCAGCTTCAGTGTAGACTCGTACCACACCAGTGCTTTTTCAAACTCTTCCTGTGAGAGGCAGAGGGACAAAAGTGAGAGGGGTACGACCACCAGACTAAATGTATATGGTGACTTCTTTTTTCTTGAGAAGCACATCTGTGGTAGTGACAATCCTCCAGTATTTTCTCAGTGCATCTAAATCTCTGAGGAAATCTCTGAGGAAAACTCTGAGGTCTGGAGGAAACAGCTACCTCCATCCCCAAGGTATGAGATTACAAAGAAAACTGTGACAGAGCCCAAGAACCAGGGAAAGGGGAGATCAACTTGCCAGAGGTCTGGCCCAACAACAGGAGTGACTGTGGTAGTCATGAGAAGAACCAACGGTACTGAGTACCTGCTGCATGCCAGGCTCAGTGCCCCGGGCTTTATGGAATCCCTTCCTTTAATCCTCACAGAAACCTCTAGAACTATGTCTGGCAAAAACTTATTCTGCATCTGCCTGAATCTTCTATTGTAACTGCAAAGATGGAAGTCCTCTCAGGTATCTCAATTAGACTTGTACACTTTGAAACAGTTTCTTATTCTCCCCTAACACTTGAAAATATGAACACGGTTTGGAAACGACAGTGAAGGCGTTAATCTTTCACTTAGACTAATACTCCCAAAGAAGAGCCCAAATCTACTGCTTAAATGACGCCTTTCCGCCAAATGACAGGCAGAATTCCTCATTCATAGCAGCAAATTTTGCATTTACTAGGGACGAAAATAGATTCTTCACTTTTAAGAAGCAGGAAGGGAAATCTGCACATTCAGCAAGACCTACCTGGCCAGATTATATCTCCTGCCTTTGAAATCGCGGATGACGCATAAAACTTAGGAGCCTGAAGCTGCTCATTCTATTAACCTTTACCGAGAGGACCTTGGGAATAGCCCTACGTGGGACCCCAAGCTTTGGATGAAAGTGGATGGCATGATTCTCATGTTAAATTCAACTATGACAGCTTCTGGGGGACCCCTGGGACTTCAAGTCCTGAAACTGGCCCTTGTTTTGGACAGAGGGTTCTGGATGATGGCTTTGCCATTTTGTCTGTAAATGGTATCCCACGAAACTAGTGGTATTTCATCATTCATCAAACCTTTGGTGGGCACCTACTATGTGCCAAACCTGTGAAGTGCTAGGAACAGAGAGATGAAGAGAAGTCTCTTTCCTAAGGAGCTCCTGGTCTCGGGGAAGAGACTAATACTTAAGACAAAAATTATGAATCAAGGTGAAAGTACAGGAGAAATCTGCACAAGACATCATGAGTGCAACCGTAGGGACCCAGCCCGACTTGGCAGTAAGAGAGCACGAGAGTGTGTGTGTCCACGTGTAGTGTTAGGTAAGGTTTTCTAGAACAGGTGAAGTCTCCAGGAAACTGTAAGTAAATCTGACTCTATTGCTGTTAATCTCAAGGTGAGGAATTAAATAGTTGCAAAATGTGGATGAATTTCCTGTATTATTTAGAAACTCACAAATCCCTTACCTATAAAACATACCTTTGATGGAGAGCTAACAATTTTAGACACAAAATTTACAGGAACCTGCAGGACACTGACACAGTCAAAGAGGGTTTGAAATCAAAGAAGATGTGGCCCTGAGAGATGGTGGCAGAGCTGGTTTGCTCCGCTCACAGGCCAACCTCACCATCGCCACGTAGACGTTGCCCAGCGTGAAGTGGTTCACGGCAAAGTGTGGCGCGATCTCCACCGCCATAGTGGCCACGATGACGGCGTCGTTCCAGAGCTTGGCGTTGTGCAGGATGTTGGCCAGGCTGATGAGGGGCACGTCCTGGGAGAGGAGGAGAACGCGAGAAGGGAAGAGCTTTCACTCTCGGCTGCTGTGACCTTAAGCAACATGGTCAGTGTTTCCTGGTGAACGACAGAGTCGTGCAACTCAGTGTGGGAGGCTGCTGTTTGTTACGGGTCTGTGACAGGGAAGGCGGGCACACCAGCCTATCCATGCAGTACTTCTCTCATTGGGAGAGTCTTGCCTCAAAAAACAGACGAAAACGTCAGCGGGGTAAACCACCTGCGGAGTGAGGGTGCTGGCTTCCACCCTGGTGCACGCTCCCTGTAGCGCTGCAGCTTGTAAGGAGCAGCTGGTGGCCTGGCACTGTGCCTAGCCCACACCCTGAGGTGTGCCGTCACAGAGCCACGCTGTCCGAGGCAGGGGCTGCCAAGCTGTGGCCCACGGGCCACGTCCAGCCTGCTGCCTGTGTCTGTAACTTTTTATTGGATCGCACTGTTCCCATTCCCTTAGGTATTTCTGTGGCTGTTTTCATGCTATCATGGCAGCGGCTGCAACAGAGGCTGTCTGGCCCCAGACCCTAAATTTTACTATCTGGCCCTTTACAGAAAAAGTTCCCTGACCCCTGATCTAGAGTCTTGGCCCTTCTCTATCGCCTAGCAGTACAGAGCAGAGAATGATGGGTTGAACAAGTAGCAGTATTATCATCACAAATATTTATTAATATCACAAATATTTATTCCCTTTAGATGTGTTACCCGAGCAACTGCTATCTATGTTGCATTGCTTTACATCACTGGGTTCTTCCACAGGAGATACAGAAGAGACAGAAAAAAGACCCATTTCTGTGCTTGCTGGACACCCACAGAGTGCACGTCATCATACGAGGTCACAGAGGTGTAAGAATTTGCCTAAGGCCACAGAGCTAGGGAGAGGCAGAGCTGCGTTTAGAACTCAGCAGTGCTTGCTCCCGACATAATGTTTTACAGCGATCTTGAAGCCTTCCCTGCTGTTCCATCTTGCTGAGGTAGGGAAGGCACAACAGTGGGTGTAACTCACAAGCCTGCGGTGGCACAAGTGGGGCCATTCGTTTTTCCGCCCTATCTTAGCCTTTTGCCACTTTCTAACAGGCTGAGCATGAAGAAGGTTGTTGAAACCTCAGAATAAACCACTGGGCAAAGGAAAGAACTGAGGGATGGAAATTCACACCTCTGAGTCTCACTCACCTTCATTTGGTGCGGAGCATATTGGAGGGCCTGGCGCAGGCAGTCAATCGCCTTCTTTCCTTGGCCTTTCACTCTCCAGTAGAGGGCTGCCATGCTGGAAAGGACCCAGGACGTCTGGTTCTACAAAGGAATGGTCAGCTAAGGCTGATGTCTCTTAAATAACACACTAATTTACCACCAAGATTAAGAACAGTAACACAAGTAACACAAGTTAACGGCTATTTAACTGAAGACTTACCCGGTGCTGGCGGTCTGCTACACACCTATGTTCATCCTCTCACTGATCCCAATGACAATCCTACAAGCTCGAATCTACTATTACAGCCTTTTTTATAGATAAGAAAACTATGATCCAGAGAGATGAAATATCTTGTCCAAATCCACTCAATTACTAAGTAGCAGAACTATATTTCATGCCTGTGTTCTTTTATATTTAAATTTACTTAACTTTTTGAACAGGCAACTCATTCACATTTCAAAAACCAGAAATCGTTTTCTGGTTTTTGAAATGTTTTCAGTTTCTTACATAACCTTCTGGGATTTCTTTATGTTTTATATATGCAAATATGAATACAGACTTATCTCTCACCCATACTTAATATGTGGTAGCCTATTACTTATAAAGGAGGTAACATTCATCTGCACTTTGCTTTTTTCACTAAAAAATACACCTTTCCGGGACTTCCTAGGTGGCGCAGTGGGTAAGAATCTGCCTGCCAATGCAGGGGACACAGGTTCGATCCCTGCCCCAGGAAGATACCACATGCCACGGAGTAACTAAACCTGTGCGCCACAACTACTGAGCTCGCGCTCTAGAGCCTGTGAGCCACAACTACTGAGCCTGTGCGCCGCAACTACTGAAGCCCACGTGCCTAGAGCCCGTGCTCTGCAACAAGAGAGGCCACTGCAATGAGAAGCCCGTGCACCACAATGAAGAGTAGCCCCCACTCACTGCAACTAGAGAAAGCTCGTGTGCAGCAACGAAGACCCAACACAGCCAATAAAATTAAAAAAAAAAAAAAAAGAATACACCTTTCCACCCCAATGTTCACTGCAGCACTATGTACAATAGCCAGGTCATGGAAACAACATAAATGTCCATCAACAGATGAATGGACAAAGAAGATTTGGTACATATATACAATGGACTATTACTCAGCCATAAAAAGGAATGAAATTGGGACATTTGTAGAGACATGGATGGACCTAGAGACTGTCATACAGAGTGAAGTGAGTCAGAAAGAGAAAAACAAATATATTAATGCATATATGCGGAATATAGAAAAATGGTACAGGTCAACTGGTTTGCAAGGCAGAAATAGACACAGATGTAGAGAACAAACATATGGACACCAAGTGGGGAAAGCGGGGAGGGGGGTTGGGGGGTGGGGTGGGATGAATTGGGATTGCAATATATACATTACTAATAAGAAAACAACATCAAATTGTACACTTTAAATATATGCAGTTTATTGTATGTCAATTATATCTCAATAAAAGTTCTTAAAAATACATCAGTGTATGGAAAGCATCTTCATTCTTTTGTTATCAGCTGCACAGTATTTCATTGTTTGGAAGTATCATTATTCAGTGAGATCCTTATTAATGAATATTCCTCTCTCCCCCAGTTTTTCACTATTACAAACAATGCTGCAAACATGACCTTGTATGAGTGTAATTTTGAATTTTTGCAGTGCATCTGTAGGATACATTTCCAGATATGGACACGCTATGTCAAGGGGATACACGTTATTTTGATAAAGATCACCACATTGTCTTCCATAGGATTGCAGCAATTTAACATCCCACCAGAAATATACACACGCCCCCGTTTCTTTATGGCCTCATCAAGGAGTCTGTTATTAAACTCTGGAATCTTTGATAGGTGAAAGTGTGGTTAAATCTAACTTTCCCTTCTTATGAATGGAGCTGACCATCCTTTTCAAGTTTGACAGCCTTTTGTGTTTCCTTTCTGTGAAGGACCTGTTCTTATATTGTTAATTTTCTGTGAGGTCTTTATCTTATCCATATGAAAAAGCTCTTTATGTATAAGGGAGATTAGTCCCTTGCCTGAATATGAATTATAGATACATTCCCCCAGGTTTCTCAAGTCTGCTTTTGGACTTTATGGTGCTTTGTGTGATATAAAGGTTTTCATTTCTGCATAGTTCAGTTTATTAATCTATTTCCAATGGCGTCTGGATTTTCAGTTAGGAAGGTCTTGTTTACACCAAGGTTATCAAGAATTTTTACTGTGTCTTTTCCTCAGAACTTCCGTAGTTTCAATTTTCACATTTAAATCTTTGATCCACTTAAAATTTAATTTGGTGTAAAGTTAAAGATATGGCTCCAATTTAACTTTTTTCCAGATGGCTACTAAGCTGTCTCAATAGTATTTAACAGATAATCCATCTCTCCCCCACTGTGATGCTACCCCTATCATATACAGAATCTTAGTACTTAATTTAGGTCTGGCATGGGGTTAATTGAGGTCTAATTTTGAATTCTCCTGCCTATTTCATTTGCCCCTTTTGATGGCTGGTCTCTAACTCCCAGCCATTACAGATGAGGCAAGCAGAAAACTTACCCGGCTTCCTGCTTTATTTCTTCCCATCTATTTTTTTTGGTAATTTTATCATTTTTCATTGTCAGGGCACACAGTATTTATATTCTATCACTCAATTTCCTGCCTTTGTTTTTGTCCTGCTTCTACAGTTAAATATATTCCTTGATCACTGACACTACTTTTGTGTGGCTTCCCTAGTCATCTCCTGATTGGCTGAAGTTTATCTTCTAGCGGTTTTCTTAAGAAGGGTTGATGGGGAAATTATTCTCTGAGATTGCTGCTATGCGCTGAATCATGTCCCCCGAATTCATGTGTTGAAGTCTCAATCTCTAGTACCTCAAAATGTAATCTTATTTAGAAATAGTCTTTAAAGAGCTGATTAAGTTAAAATGAGGCCATTATTGTAGGGCACTAATCTCATATACCTGGATTTATATGAAGGATTTATAAAGGAGGAGATACATCAGGGTCATGTGTGCAGAGGGATGACCATGTGAGGAGGTGTCAAGAGGGTGGCCAGCTGCAAGCCGAGAAGAGAGGCCTCAAAGGAGAACAACCCTGCTGGCCCCTGGATCCCCGACCTGCAGCCTCCAGAACGGTGAGAAAATAAATTTCTGTACGGTCACAGAAGTTCAAGACTTTCCGTCTATGGCCTTTATGCCAGAAGCACAGCTGGCTGGATAGAAGACCATGGCTCATTCCTTCTTTCCCTGAATAATGTGCTGGCATTGCTCCACTGCCTCTTGGTGTGAGCGGTGCTACACAGAGATCTGAAGTTAGCCTGGTGTATTCCTCCTTCTTAGTGACTTGATGCTTCTGACTGGCTTCCCAAAAGAATTCTTTTTTTAAGAAAATAAAATTACCTTTCTTTAATGCCTATATTTGACACATGCCAAAGAACATGTTTTTTATATATATATATACACACGCATATGATAAATATAATTATATAAAATACACACTTATGCTGTAAGGCATAAAATAATGAATACCCCAGATAGTCTACCTACTAGAATTGCTGCCCTACTAAAGAATGAACCCGCATCTCTGGTACGTTCTTACACTACGCCATCCTCTTACCTTTTCTCGAGAGGCACCCATAGCTATCCCAAGTGCTGTGTTTATTATTCCACTGCTCTTTTTAAACACTGTTCTATCACTCACACGTACATATTTGCTCCAACAATACAATACTTAGTTACTTCTTCTTGTGCATTATAAACATGGTATAATACAGTAAGCAGTCTTCTGGGACTTGGGGTTTTTATTCAACACTCAGATCCATTCATGTTGCTGTATGCAGTTTTAGTTCATTCAGTTTCCTTGCTGCACAATTAAATGTCCATTAAGTGAATATACTATAATGTATTTATCCATTTTCTGTGAATGGGAAGGTTTGAGTTATTTCCTGTTTTTAAGTTTCCTGTTGCCAATAAAGGTGCAAAGAGGTTCTCTAGTCTAGATACCTAGGAGTGGAATTGCTGGGTCACAGGATGTGCAAATGTCCAACATAAGAGAAAGCCAAATTGTTTCCTGAAGGTGTTATGACAATTTATAATCCTATCAGCAGTGTTTAAAAGTGCCTCTTGCTCTATATCCTTTCTAATTCTTGGTATTATCAGTGGGGATAAAATGGTATCTTACTGTAGCCTTAATTTGCATTTCCTGATAATTAGTGAGATTGAAAATTGTTTCTTGTGTGTTTTTTTAAATTTATTTATTTATTTATTTATTTATTTATTTAATTGGCTGTGTTGGGTCTTCGTTGCTGCCCACGGGCTTTCTTTTTAGTTGTGGTGAGTAGGGGCTTCTCTTCGTTGTGGTGCGTAAGCTCCTCATTGTCGTGGCTTCTCTTGTGGTGGAGCACTGGCTCTAGGCGCATGGGCTTCAGTAGTTGCAGCACATGGGCTCAATAGTTGTGGCTCACGGGCTCTAAAGCACAGGCTCAATAGCTGTGGCGCACGGGCTTAGTTGCTCCACGGCATGTGGGATCTTCCTGGAGCAGGGATCGAACCCGTTGTCCCCTGCATTGGCAGGCAGATTCTTCACCACTGCACCACCTAGGAAGCCCTCTTGTGTTTCTTGATCATACATATCTCTTTTTCTCTGTGAAATGTCTGTTAATATCTTTTATACATTTTTCTGTTTTATTATTTATCTTTCTCATCACTTTATTTACATGCTCTGCATATTAATCCTTGTAGGTTAAATGTGTTAAATGAATTTTCTCTCACTCTGGCTACTTTCTCTTTAATTTAAAGAATGTCTTTAATTTAAAATTTTTAAACTTTAATGTAGTCGAACTTATTAACACTCTTCTCTAGCTTGTGTGTGTGGTTTTTTTTTTTTAAATCTTATTTAAGAAACCTTTTTGTACTTCAAGGCCAGAACATCTCCCACACTTTATTTTAATTTTTAAAGTTTTGTTTTTGATACTTGAGTTCTTAATTCACATGGAATCCACGTTTTGTGTATGATGTGAGGTGAGGATTGAAATTAACTAATGGCCCCAGCAAGCTTCCTGAACAGGGCCCTGTCTCTGTTCCTGTGATCTTCTGCAGCTCTGTGTAACCAGAGACTGTTTCTGGGCTTTCTATTTAGTTCCCTGCATTATTTTTGTTTATTCCTTGGAGCAAATGGCAAAATTTCTTGTTTTATAAATTTTCATAAAAGTAAGACAATTCTCACAACTTGTTCTTCTTTTCAAGAGTGTCATGTCTATTCCTTACCCTTCCATATAAATGTAAAGATCTGCTTTTCAAGTGCCATTAAAAAAAACTTCTTATTTTGATTACAATAGGATTGACTCTATAAATTAGACTGGGGAAAACTGACATGTTTATGGTGTGTGTGTTCTTATCCATGAACATCAGATATCTTTCTGTTTAGGTCTTTTAAAATGTCTTTCAAGAAAGTTTTATCACTTTCTGCACATAGGTTTTATGATTTTTTGGTTACATTTAGTACTGGGAACTTTATATTTTTGTAACAAAGTAAACACATGTTAAAAATTATGTTTTCTAATACTTATTGCTGCTGTGTAGAAATGCAACTTATTTTTATTTATTGACTTTACACACAGCCACCTTGATACAAACATTGTTACTTCTAAAAATTTGTCTGTAGATTCTTTTAGGTTGGCTATGTAGGTAATCACATCATTTCTGAATAACATTTTTTTCTTCCTAATACTCATGCCTTTACTTTCTTTTTCTTGATTTATTACACTTGCTAGGACTTTCGGTACTACACTGAAAAGAAGCGGTAATAGTGGGCATTCTTTTTCCTGATTTCAAAGAATTATTTTAAATATTTCCCCCTTTAAGAGTTATCTTTTTTTTTTTTTTTAAGAATTATCTTTGATGAAGATGTTTTATTGATTCTTCTCAACAGATTAAGGAAATCCCTGTCTATTCTTAATTTGCATTAGCTTTATATCATGAATGCACTGAATTTTATCAAAAGCAATCTACTAAAATGACTTCATAATTTTTCTCTTCTAACTTGACTGATGAAATTTAAGGTTTTCCTAAAGTTAGACTGTTTAGTTTTTGTATTTCTGGGATAAACCCAACTGGTCAAGGTGCATCTTTTATATATATATAAAATATTAACAGACTGAGTTCAAAGGCATGTGTATATGTTCACTCCGTTAATATTTTACTTATGGTTTTGATACCTATGTTTGTGAGATTAACCTATAATTTTTCTTTCTCATAATGTCTTTGTCTAGTTTTGTTTTCAAGGTTACACTAGTCTCTAGGAGTTAACTGGGAATCTGATGGTATATTTCTCAAAAGTTTGGTAGAATTCCCATGCAAAATCAATGGACTTTGTTTTATTCTTGGTGAGATTTTTTTTTTTAAACCTACTGCTTCAATCTATTTGAGTTATAAGACCCAGATCAGTTTGGATTAATTTTTTTCTAGAAATTTGTGTTTTTTACCTATTTTCAAATTTATTGGCATAAAATTATTAACTGTATCTTATCTCTTTAGTCTGATATAGCTGTAGTTTTGTTTCCACTTTTACCCCAATATTGGTTATTTGTGCTTTCTTTTTTCTTACTTTTACCAAAGGTTAATTTTACTAGTTGTTTCAAAGAAAACTTTTGGAGTGTTGATCTCCATTCTATCTGATTTCTGCACCTAATAACAGAACCCCAAAATACACAAATCAAAAACTGATAGAACTAAAATAAGATATAAACACATTCAAAATTACAGCTGTAGATTTCAACATACCTCTCAATAACTGACAGAAGTAGACAAAAAATCAGTAAATATAAAGAAGACATAGACAATATTATCGACCAACTTGACCTAAATGACATTCCTAGAACAGCAGCAGAAGACACATTCTTTTCCAGTGCATATTGAACATTTACCAAGACAGATCATATTCTGGGCCAAAATACAAGTCTGAATAAGTTTAAAATAATTCAAATCAAACAAAGTATATTGATTTACCACAGTGGAATTAAATTAGAAATCAATTAAAGCAAGATATCTGGGAAATACCCGATAGTTGGAAACCACGTAACACACTTCTAAATAATTTATGGGTCAAAGAAGGGATTAGAAGGAAAACTATAAACCATTTTAAACTGAACGAAAATATGACAAATAAAACTTGTGATATGCAGCTAACACAGAATTTAGAGGGAACTTTTAGCACTAAACCCCTACATTAGAAAAGCAAGGGATAAAATCAATAACCTAAACTTCCATACTGAGAAACTGAAAAAAAAAAAAAAAAAAAAGGCAAATTAAATCCTAAGCAAGCAGAATACAGGAGATAATAAAGATAAGAGCAGACATCAATGACAGAGAAAACAGAAAAACAACAGAGAAAAATCAATGGATCCCCAAAACTCATTCTTTGGGAAGCTCAGTGGAAACTGATACTTTTATTAGTCAATGTGATCAGGAAAAAAAGAGAAAAGATACAATGTACCAAGATAAGAAATGAGAAGGTATGTTACTAGAAATCCTACAGATATTAATGGAATAATAAGGGACTATGATGAACAACTTTATGCCAATAAATTCAATGACTTAGATAAATTAGACAAATTACTTTAAAGACACAACTAACAAAGCTCACTCAAGAAGGAGGATGATTTGAATACTCTCATTAAAGAAACAGAATTTATAGTTAAAAACCTCTCACAAGAAATCTCCTGGTCCAGATGGCTTCAATGGTAAATTCTATCAAACACTTAAGGAAGATATAATACCAATCCTCTACAATCTTTTCCAGAAAAATAAGGGAAGGGAACACTTCCCAACTCATTACACAGGGTCATTATTATCCTGATACCAAAACTAGACAAAGAATTTCAAGAAAATCACAGACTAACATACTTATGAATATAAGTTCAGACAGACGGAATGACTTATCAACACACAGAGAGGTGTGTGTGTTGGTTTTTCAATTTCTTTCATTAAATCAATCATTTTCTGCTTTATATATTTTGAAGTTATTTTATTGGGTATATATAAGGTTAGAAGTGGTATATATTGTATTTCTGGTGAATTAAAGCTTTTGTAATTGTGTGGTCCTTCTCTCTAACCCTAATAATTTTTTTGTTTTGAAATATATATTTTCAGGTAATTAACATAATTATATCTACTTCCTCTTGATAGTATATTCCTTTTTGATTAGTATTTTCCCATTATTTTTAACATTTCCCATTATTTTTTAACATTTTCCCCATTATTTTTAACATTTCTATTATGCTTTAGGTATAATTTTTTTATCTTGCATTTATTTTTTTACACATCTTTATTGGAGTATAATTGCTTTACCGTGTTGTTAGCTTCTGCTGTACAACAAAAGTGAATCCGCTATAAGTATACATATATCCCCATATCCCCTCCCTCTTAAGCCTCACTTCCACCCTCCCTATCCCACCCCTCTAAGTCATCACCAATCATCGAGTTGATCTCCCTGTGTTATGCAGCAGCTTCCCACTAGCTATCTATTTTACATTTGGTAGTGTATATATGTCAGTGCTACTCTCTCACTATGTCCCAGCCTGCCCATCCCCCTGTATTCTCTAGTCCATTCTCTACATCTGCATCTTTATTCCTGCTCTGCCACTATGTTCATCTGTACCATTTTTCTAGATTCCATATATATGTGTTAGCATACAGTATCTGTTTTTCTCTTTCTGACTTCACTCTGAATGGCAGTCTCTACGTCCATCCACCTCACTACAAATAACTCAATTTCATTCCTTTTTATGGCTGAGTAACATTCCATTGTATATATGAACCACATCCTCTTGTTCCATTCATGCATTGATGGGCATTTAGGTTGTTTCCATGTCTTGGCTATTGTAAATAGTGCTGCAATGAACACTGTGGTACACGTATCTTTTTGAATTATGGTTTTCTCAGGGTATATGCCCAGTAATGGGATTACTGGGTCATATGGTAGTTGTAATTTTAGTTTTTTAAGGAACCTCCATTCTGTTTTCTATAGTGGCTGTACTAATTTACAGTCCCACCAACAGTGCAGGAGGGTTCTCTTTTCTCCACACCCTCTCCAGCATTTATTGTTCCTAGAGTTTTTGGTGATGGCCATTCTGACCGGTGTGAGGTGATAGGTGTAACTCTTAAAAAACACAGCTCCTTTAAAAAATTTCCAATTTGACATTATTGTGACTGTTATATTACAGATTTTTTAAAAGACTGTTTATCATATTTCTTGGTTTCTTTTTATCCTGATTCTTGAATGCTTTTTTCCCTCCTTTATTTGCCATTTCTTGGATTGAGTTTTCTTTTTTCTTTTTGGTCCTCCCCTTCTTACTTCATTATCTTAACCTCGGAGGTTTGGGAGTTGCGCAGTTGTCTGAAGGTTACCCTTAAATTTCTACTCAATATTTAACTTAAAGTCCAAGCAATATATTAACTCACTCCTCCTGAACACTAAAAGGGCATTTGAATACCTTAACTCTGATCATCCCACTCTCAAATGTACATTTTTCCAGTATTTCAGTTCAGTCATGTAAAACAACCTCACACATTGTTTTCTACAGACAGTGTTTGTTTGGGTTTGTATACCTGTATAATTTAATTTGCTTGGTAAATCTTCCTTTGTCTCAGACAATCCTTCTTTAGCTACCATATAGAAAAGTTCCTGTAGGGTGTGGCTCTTAGGAAACTTTTTTCCAGCTCTTTATCAAGCGCCTTTATTTTTCCCTCATTGTAGGGTCTACAGTTCTAGGGCGCCCACTAGCCTTCCAAAACTGTCATCTGCCTTGGATAGCTGTTTTGAGAAACAGGCTGTCATTTTAGTCATCACTCCTCTATAGGTGATCTGTCCTTTCTGTCCCCATGAGGGCAGAGATCTTTGTCTAAATTTTTCTTCACTGATTTATGCCAAGTATTTGGCACAAAGTAGGCCTTTGCTATATGTTTGTTGAATGAATGAATGAATGGCTGCTGTGATATTTCTTAAGCTATTTTCTCTCAGACGCAAATCTAAAATTCTGTAGTCTGCTTTGTGATGCTGTGGCTGGAACTCTGCAAACCACACTGCTACCCAGCTTCTTGCCAGGTTCTGCAAACGTGTGCTAGGGGCTTGGAAGGCAAGAGGGAAAGGGACTTTTCCGCCCAGTTCACATGCTGCTCCTGTCAGTGTCATTCTGGCAGCAGCACTCTGTGGCAGCACTGCGGTCCCCAGCGTCCTCCAGCACTCCCAGACCCAGCACCCAGTCCACGCTCCCGCCTCAAAAGCAGGAACTCTAGCTCACCCAGAGCACCCTCCCGCGAACTCTAGATTCTGAAAACCCCAACTGCTTACCTTCCCCTTCCCTACAATTAGTATCTCTGGTTACCTAAGTCTTCCTTTTTTCTTTTTCAGCCCTCCACCACAATGTGCAGTCATGCCTCAGAGATATTGTGCGTCCGGTTACAGACCACCACGATAAAGGGAAGACTGCAATAAGGCGAGTCACACGAACTATTTTGGTTTCCCAGTGCATATAAAAGTTATGTTTACACTATACTACAGTCTATCAAGGGTGCAATAGCATTACGTCTAAAAAACTGTACACATCTTAATTAAAAATACTTTCTTGCTAAAAAATGGTAACAATCATCTGAGCCTTCAGTGAGTGTAGCAGTAACATCAAAGATCACTGGTTACAGATCACCATAAGACAAATAATAACAATGAAGAAGTTCAAAATATTGTGAGAATTACCAAAATGTGACATAGAGAGACAAAGTGAGCAAATGCTGATGGAAAAATGGCACCGACAGTCTTGCTCAAGACAGGGTTGCCACACACCTTCAATTTGCAAAAAAAGCAGCATCTGCCAAGCGCAATAAAGCGAAGTGCAATAAAACAAGGTCTGCCTGTAATCAATTCTCTAAATTAAATCTGCTCTTCTGAAACACCTAATGTTGTTTCTGTTTTCCTGACAGTATCCTGACTGAAACAGATGCTTTTAAGATATCTTTGTCTTTGTTATAATGTATCTTGGCATGGATTTCTTTTTATTAATCCAGCTTGAGACACACAGTACTTCCTGAATCTGTTGATTCGTTTATCTCCTTGTCTCTATAATACTCCAGGTAATTTTTTACACAAAGCTTGCAATTCACTGATTATTTGTGTCTGAATCTGTCTTACTCATCCACTGGGTATTTGGCTTAATTACTAAAACAAATATATTTTTAGTTTCAGATGTATCAACTTTAAAAACTTTATGTACTCATTTTATGATATGTCATTTCTTTGCTCACCTTGGTGATGACACCTTTTAGGTGTTTTATAATGAAAATTTTTAAATATATATACAAATGAAGGGAACAGTACAATGAAGTCCACGTGCTCATCACCTGGATTCAACATTTATCAACAACTCACGGCCAATCCTATCTCATCTAAACCCTCATCCATGCTAATCTGAAGCAAATCCCAGACTTTATATAATTTCACCAGTAAGTTTTTCAGTGTTACCTCTGAAAGATAAAACCTTATGTTTAAAAGATAAGACTTTAAAAAAATTTGGCCTAAAACATTGAAAATTATTCTTTAATACCATCAAGTACTCATCTGGTGTTCCTATTTCCCCCAACTGTCTTATAAAAGTTTGCTTTGCTTTTACAGTTTTAATCATAAGCTAAAAAAAGTTCATATATTGTAAATGGCTAATGTGTTCCTTAAGTCTCTTTTGATCTCCAGAGTCTACCATCTAATTTTTAAAATTTATTTTGTAGAAGAAATATAGAGTTCTTTATCCTGTAGTTTTGCTGAGACAGGACTATGCTTATTGCATCCTCATGGAACATTTGACATGCTCCTCTGTCCCCTGTCTTTCCCATAAGTTGGTAGTTAGAGGCTTTACCAGATTCAGGATTGACTTTTGGAGAGCAGTGGGGGCAAAACTATTTCACAGGTGGTAGTGTGAACTTCCAACAGCACACGTACTGTGTTTGAGTGTCTCCCTGTTTGTGATGTTAGCAGCCAGTGATAATCACTGCCATAAATTAATTAGGGGCTGCAATGACCATCCCTAGTTTATTAAATGGAATAGTCCTATAAAGGGACTTTCCCTTATCAATTATTTGTTTATCCTAAAGTACTGTTCCTTTAGAAAGGAAGAATACATGTTTGTTACCAACTTCTTTCTTAGAGGGATCTAGCAAGGTCATTTTTAAAAACTGAAGTATAGTCGATTTACAATGTTGTATTAGTTTCAGGTAAACAACATAATGATTGGATATTTTTACAGATCACACTCATTTAAAGTTATTGGGTTGGCCAAACAGTCATTCGTTTTTTTCCGTGAGATGGCTCTAGCAGTACTTAGTTGCCTTTAACGTCATTTGAAACAATTTTGTTAGATTGTATTGTGACAGCTGTCATATCAGCGTACATTTAAAAAAAACTGCTTATCAAAACTGGTGAATTTTTGTGTAGCCATTTTAATACTGAAGATGGAAGAAAAAAAGCAACATTTTCGGCATATTATGCTTTATTATTTCAAGAAAGGTAAAAATGCAACTGAAATGCAAAAAATAAAAGATTTGTGCAGTGTATGGAGAAGGTGCTGTGACTGATCAAATGTGTCAAAAGCGGTCTGCAAAGTTTTATGCTGGAGATTTCTCACTGGACGATGCTCCACGGTTGGGTAGACCAGTTGAAGTTGATAGCGATCAAATCGAGACATTGAGAACAATCAACGTTACACCACGCGGGAGAGAGCCAACACACTCAAAATTTCCAAATCAAGTGCTGAAAATCATTTCACCAGCTTGGTTATGTGAATTGCTTTGATGTTTGGGTTCCACATAAGTTACGCAAAAAATAAGACCTTCTTGACCATATTTCCGCATGTGATTCTCTACTGAAATGTAATGAAAATGCTCCATTTTTAAAACAAATTGTGATGGGCGATGAAAAGTGGATACTGTACAATAATGTGGAATTCAAGAGATTGTAGGGCAAGCAAAACAAACCACCAGCAACCACACCAAAGGCCAGTCTTCATCCAAAGAAGGTGATGTTGTGTATATGGTGGGATTGGAAGGAAGTCCTCTATTATGAGCTCCTTCCAGAAAACCAAACAATTAATTCCAACAAGTACTGCTCCCAATTAGACCAACTGAAGGCAGCACTTGATGAAAGTGTCTGGAATTAGTCAACAGAAAACACATAATCTTCCATTAGGATACCGTAAGACTGCATGCTTCTTTGATGACCAGGCAAAATCTGTCACAGCTTGGCTAGGAAGGTTTGATTCCTCTGCTGTCTTCACCAGACACTGCACCTTCAGATTTCCATTTATTTTGGTCTTTACAAAATTCTCTTAATGGAAAAAATTTCAATTCCCTGGAAGATTGTAAAAGGCACCTGGAACAGTTCTTTGCTCAAAAAGATAAACTTTGGGAAGATGGAATTATGAAGTTGCCTGAAAAATGGCAGAAGGTAGTGGAACAAAACGGTGAATACATTACGTTGTTCAATAACGTTCTTGGTGAAAATGAAAAATGTCTTTTATTTTCACTTAAAAACAGAAGGAATTTTTTGGTCAACCCAATATTATAAAATATTGGCTATATTCCTTGTGCTATACATTAAAATGTTGTAACCTATTTATTTTATACCTAGTAGTTTGCACCTCTTACTCCCCTTCCTCATCTTGCCCCTCTGTCTACCCCTCACCTCACTGGTAACCACTAGTTTGTTCTCTGTACCTGTGACCATTTCTGTTTTGTTATATTCATTCACTTATTTTTTCAGATTCCACATATAAGTGAAAACATGTAGTATTTGTCTTTCTCTGACTTGAGACACCAAGTAAATGCCCTCCAGGTCCATCTATGATGTTGCAAATGGCAACATTTCATTCTTTTTAATGACTGAGTAATATTCCATTGTGTGTGTGTATCTTCTTTATCCATTCATCTGTTGATAGACACTTAGGTTGCTTCTGTATCTTGAATTAGTGTTTTCGTTTTCTTTGGATATGTACCCAGGAGTATAATTGCTGGATCATATGGTAATTCTATTTTTGATTTTTTGAGGAATCTCTATAATGTTTTCCATAATAGTTATACCAATTTTCATTCCCACCAACAGTGAACTATGGTTCCCCTTTCTCCACATCCTTGTCAACATTTATTATTTGTTGACTTTTTGACAATAGCCAATCTGACAGGTGTGAGGTGACATCTCATTGTGGTTTTGATTTGCATTTCCCTGATGATTAGTGATGTTGCGCATCTTTTCATATGCCTGTTGGCCATTCGTATGTCTTCTTTGGAAAAACGTCTATTCAGATCCTCTGGACATTTTAAATAAGATTATTTGTTTTTCTAATATTGACTTATATGTGCTCTTTATACATTTTGGATGTTAATCCCTTATCAGACATACCATTTGCAAATACATTCTCCCTTGATGGTTTCCTTTGTTGTGCAAACCATTTTTAAGTTTATTTAAGTCTTATTTGTTTATTTTTGCTTTTGTTTCCCTTGCCTGAGAAGAGCCAAAAAAATATTGCTAAGAATTATGCCAAAGAATATACTGCCTATGTTTTCTTCTAGGAGTTTTATGGTTTCCAGTTTTACATTTAGGTCTTTAATCCATTTTGAGTTATTTTTATATATTGATGTGATAAAATGTTCTAATTTCATTTCTTTCATGAAGCTGTCCAGTTTTCCCAGCACCACTTATTGAAGACACTGTCTTTTCCCCATTGTATATACTTGCCTCCTTTGTCACAGATTAATTATGTGTGAGGGTTTGTTTTGGGGCTCTATATTCTGGTCTGTTGATTTATGTGTCTGGTTTTTTGCCAGTGCCATACTGTTTTGATGACAATAGCTTTGTAGTATAGTCTGAAGTCAGAGAGCAGCTGGAGAGCAGCAGCACCTCCAGCTTTGCTCTGTTTTTTCTCAAGATTGCTTTGGCAATTCAGGGTCTTTTGTGGTTCCATATAAAATTTAGAATTATTTATTCTAGTTCTGTGAAAAATGTCATGGATATTTTGACAGTGGTTACACTAAATTTCTAGATGGCTTTGAGTAGTATTGACATTTTAACAATATTAATTCTTCCAAACCATGAACATGGGGTATCTTTCCATTTATTTGTATTAACTTCAATTTTGTTCATCAGTGTCTTAGAGTTTTCAGAGTACAGGTCCTTTGTTTACTTGGTTAAAATTATTCTTAAGTATTTTATTCTTTTTGACGCATTTGTTTTCTTGTTTCCTCTCTCTGATAGTTACTAGTGTATAGAAAAGCAACAGATTTCCGTATATTAATCTTGTATCTTGCAACTTTACTGAATTCATTTGTTTGTTCTAATAGTTTTTTTTTGGTGGAGACTTTAGGGTTTTCTATATGTAGTATCATGTCATTCACAAATAGTGACCATTTTACTTCATCCCTTCTAATTTGCATGATTGCTACGGCTAGGTCTCCCAATATTATGTTAAATAGAAATGGTGATAGTGGAAATGCTTATCTTATTCCAATTTTAAATAAAAAGCTTTCAGTTTTCCACCACTGAGTATGATGTTAGCTGAGTTTGTCATAAATGACCTTTATCATGTTGAGATATGTTCCCTCTATACCAACTTTGTTGAGAATATTTATCATGAATGGGTGTTGAATTTTGTCAAATGCTTCTTCTGCATCTATTGAGATGACCATGTGATTTTTATACTTAGTTTTGTTAATGTGGTGTATCACAGTGATCTGCAGATACTGAACCATCCTTACATCCCTGGAATAAATCCCACTTGATCACAGTATACGTTCCTTTTTATATACTGTTGAATTTGACTTGCTAATATTTTATTGAGGTTCTTTGTATTTATATTCATCAGAGATATTAGCCTGTAATTTTTTTTGTAGTAGTATCTTTGTCTGATTTTGGTATCAGGGTAATGGTGGTCCTGTAGAATGAATTTGGGAGCACTGCCTTCTCTTCAACTTTTTGTAATAGTTTGAGAGGGGTAAGTAATAATTCTTCTTTATATGTTTGGTAGAATTTCCCTATGACGACATCCAGTCCTGGACTTTTGTTTGTTGGGAGTTTTTTGATTACTGATTCAATTTTAATACTAGTAATTGGTCTTATCAGATTATCTATATCTTCCTGCTTCAGTCTCATAAGATTGTATGTTTCTGGAAATTTATCCATTTCTTCTAGGTTGTCCAATATGGTGGCATATAACTGTTCATGGTATTCTCTTATGACTGTATTTCTGTGATATGTTTTAATTTCTCCTCTTTTCTTTTTTAAAATATTTATTTATTTCACTGTGCTGGGTCCTAAGTTGCAGCATGCAGGATCTTTCAGCTGTGGCATGCAGGGTCTTTTAGTTGCAGCATGAGGGATCTTTTAGTTGTAGCATGTGGGATCTTTAGTTGCGGCATGTGGAATCTAGTTCCCTGACCAGGGATTGAACCTGGGCCCCCTGCATTGGGAGTGCAAAATCTTAGCCATTGGACCACCAGGGAAGTTCCTCTCCTCCTTCATTTCTTATTTTATTTGGGTCCTCTTTCTTTTATTCTTAATGAGCCTGGCTAAAGTCTTATCAGTTTTATCTTTTCAAAAAATCAGCTCTTGGTTTCACTGATGTTTTCCATTGTTTTGTTTCGTTTGTTTTCCATTGTTTTGTTTCGTTTTATTTGGTCTCTTATTTTACTTCCTCCTAACTTCTTCTAACTTTAGGCTTTGTTTTTATTTTTCTAATTCCTTTAAGTGGTAGGTTAGGTTTGAGATTTTTCTTCTTTCCTGAGGTATGCCTGCATTGCTACCAACTTCCCTCTTAGAACTCTTTTTGCTGCATCCCACAGATTTTGGAAAGTTGTTTTTTTTGTTTTAAATTTTCATTTGTCTCAAAGTATTTTCTGATTTCCTTTTGATTTCTTCATTGACCCATTGGCTTTTAAGTATCATGTTGTTTAGTCTCCAAGTGTTTGTGTCTTTCCCAGTTTTCTTTTGTAACTGATCTTTAGTTTCATACTGTTATGGTCAGAAAAGATGCTTGACATAATTTCTATCCTCTTAAATTTATTAGAGCTTGTTTTGTGGCCTAGCATATGATCCATCCTGGAGAATGGTCCATGTGCACTTGAAAAGAATGTGTATTCTGCTGTTTTGGGATAGAATGTCCTGTAGATCTCTATTAAGGCCAAGTGGTCTAACATGTCATTTAAGGCCACTGTTTCCTTATCAATTTTATGTCTGGATGATTTGGCCACTGATGTAAGTGGGGTATTAAAGTTCCCTACTATTATTGTATTATTGTCAACTTTTGGGTCTTTTAATATTTGCTTTATGTATTTAAGTGCTTCTATATTAGGTGCATATATGTTTACGAATGTTATATCCTCTTCTTGTATTGATCTCTTTATCATTATATAATGCCCTTCTTTGTCTTTTATTATAGACTTTGTTTTAAAGTGGAAAACTGTATCTAAAGATCACAATTTGGGTACTAAAGGTGCTTACTAATACTGGGCGAGCCACAGATTCTAGCCTTTTCAGTAAAATAAAGCTAAGAGATGTGTAAATATATAAAATAAATATATCAGGAATTCTTACTAATACTTCCAATTCAAGATCAGAGATGTTTACTTATCATCATTCTCACATCTCTGTGTCCTTTCACCAATACTCAAAATTTCAGTTTTTAACGTCACCAACAAAATTACTTATTTTGCAATACATACACCTACAATCTCAAAAGAATAACATCAATATTATTAACAACAATTGTATCAGTGAAAACAGTATAAGGTTTTCTTTTGTTTTTAGGGTAAATTCTATTAGGGATGTACAGCCGAATATGTGTTTTAAAGTTCCTCTTGATGTGGTTATACTACCAATGGAATGCAAAGTTAGACTCATTTAACTTTGCTTTTTTAGGAACTGCCTTATTTAAAATCTTTTTGTAATTATGCAGAATATTTGGTTCCAAAGTCAAATTAAAACAAAACAAAAACAAACAAAAATACAATGTAGATTCAAGGAAATCTAGCTTCATTCCCTGTCTTTTCTATCCTATTTCTGTCTTCCTTCCATGGGACACCATTAAATTTTTTTTCCCCCAAATTTAGTCTTTCATTTTAAAACATCTGTTTCTCTCTACATATATTCCCCCTCCCCACAACTTGCTATTTTAAAAGAGATAAATAGTAATCTAAGACATAATTTTTTTCTATAGTTCTTTTTTTCACTTGCTATATCCTGGAGATTATTCCATACAAGTTTCTAGAGATGGTCCTCATTCACTCTGACAGCTTCAGAAGCCTCTGCTTTGTGGATGTTCACACACAATGAGCAGCCACAGGGGACTTTTTTAATTTAATCAGCCCCTTACTGCTGGACACCTGTATTGTTTGTAGTCCACTGGTACAAATCAGGCTATAATCGACAGCCTTATTCATAGGTATTTTTGTCAGGTAATTGTTTTTGCCATTGTATTTTTAGGAAAGATTCCTAAAAGTAGGATTTCTGGCTGGATGGGTAAATGAATGTATAACTTTGCTAGATATTGTCTATTTCCTCTCCATACAGGTTATTCCATTTTGCATTTCTACCAGCAGTGTATGACAGTGCCATTTTCCCCATCACCTCACCAAGGGTGTCCTATCAACTTCTGAATTTTTGCCAATGATATGGGCAGGAAATATCTCAGTGTACTTTTGTTCTTTTTTTAGCCTTTTGAGTTAGAAGCATAGATCACTAATTTTCAGTCTTCTATTTTTTTTTAAAGCTAATATATCCATTTAGGGCTATACACATCCCTCAAGCATTGCTTTAGCTGCATCCCATAAGTTTTGATATGCCAAACTTTTATTGTCATTCATTTCAAAATATTTTCTAATTTTGCTTTCTTCACTGAACCATGAGTTATTCAGTGGTGTGCTACTTAATCTCACCAAAATTACTAGGAATTTTCTATCCTTTTTTTTCCCCTGATCTTTTTTCTAGGTTAATTCCACCATGGTCAGAAAATAAACTAAGTTGTTTCAGTGGTTTAATATTTAATTGAGGCTTAATTTATGATTCAGCTTATGATCAATATGGTAAATGCTCCAAATGTATTTTTAAAATAAGAATTTTGTCACAGTTTAATGTGGCACTATATAAATATCAATTATGCCAAGTTTGTTTATTAGCAAGATGTTCTATATCTTATTTTTTTGTTTGCTTAGTTCTATCACCTATTAAGAGGTATGTTAAAGTCTATTTTGGTTGTGGATTCATTTATTTCTTCTTTTACATCTGTTAATGCTTAATGCTTGTCTATATAATGTGAAACTACGCTGTTGGTTCCATATAGATTAACAATTTTCAATAGTCTGGTGTACTGACCACTTTACTATTATGAATTGTTTGTCTTTATCTGTAGTAATGCTTCTTGCCTTAATTCTACATTGTCTGATATTAGTATAGTTACACCAACTTTCTTTTGATTAATGTTTGTATGATGTATCTTTTTTCCCATCTGTTTAATTGTGACTGTTTTGTATCTTATATTAAGATGTGTTACTTGTAAACAACACATAATTGGGTTCCACATTTTAACCTGGTCTGTTAATGTAAGCACTCTAATTGCGGTACCTAGTCCTTTTATATTTGTGATTACTGATATATTGGGTTTATCACTATCATCTTACTATTTGTATTCTATTTCACCCACCTGTTTTATATTCCTTTGTCTTCCTCACCTCTTTTATGAATTAATCAAATGTTTTTTATTATTCCATTTCCCCTTGATTATACATTCTTTAACTGTTCTTTTAGTGGTTAGCCTAAATGTGTCTTTGAATTATTACAGACTAAAAATATAAATTATTACTTTTATTACTTTCCTGAAATGTTAAACCCTAACACTTTGTCCATGTGTATTCATGGGAAGTTAATCTCATGTTAACTTTTCAGCTATGTTGTCCTGGAAACCTAATAAAGGCAGAATGTCACCCATGTTACTAGGCAACACTGCTTATGGTTAAGATGACCTGACTGTAAACTGCCAGTGGACTGTGATGACCTGGTAGAAAGCCACAGCTTTGAGCTTTTCCCAGTGTGACATTTCTTGTCCCTTGTTGGAACTCTTGAACTCCAGGCCCATAGGACTGTCATAAGAGGCATTGGTTCTTACACGGAACTTGAGACTTACAGGCCAGCATCATTCCTACACTCACCTATGTGGTCTTGAGCTGTCAACTTGGGAGGTGGGTAAGAGAACAGTCCCCGAGACCACTGTCAGAGAGCTATGGGGATTCCTGGAGAAATACATGAAAAGCTGCCCTGCTGGCTTGCTGTATTTCCTGTTCTATATCCTCCTGAGTGAAGGCAAGACAAATGCCCTACTGAGTTGTGCAAGTATGAAATATCTATTGAGCAGGCCTTAAAACCACAGGCAGTGGGCACTGCAGAATGGTGGCAGCAATGAAATAGACTTTCATATCCTTGGTTCAGTATGGCCAAGGCACTATGACACAAAAGGAATGGAGAGGGAGATGCTGTTAAGATTGAAGCCTCAGTGGGGGCCAGCTTTCCCAGAGTCTCATGGCAAAAGCTGGACATTGTGTGACGGGATAAATCTTCCCCTTGTAGGAAAGGATGAAAGCTGGAGACAAACTTAATGCTGAGAGAAAATGCCCCACTGTCCACGAAATGGAGCTGACCAGAAACCTAGCTGCAAATGGGCTGACTGGCAAGAATGATATTGCTCTGGTGTAACTGATGCATTTGAGCCAAAGTAGGCATTAATGCCTGACAGGGGGTGGGGAGGAGACAAGCACATGAGCTCGAGACTTCATGTTTGTGACTAGGTCTAGATCAGACAAGGGGGTGGAGCAGCTTGGCTCTGACCCAAGTTGGGTTGGCTGTGGATCTAACCAGCACAAAGCAGTGCCCACAAACCACCACCTGAAGAGCTGGGGAGACAAAAATGGGAGAACTACTCCTGCATTAGCCCACAAGGCCAAACAGGGCTATGTGGCAACCTGGCATACAAACCTGCTGCAGTGGCAATGGTGGCAGCATGGTGTGCATGTGGCGCCACAGGTGAGACCTCTGCAGAGGCTACCACGTGTGAAAAGTAACCTCAGCTGCAACCTGGGCAGCTTCCTGAGGGTTCTGATAGTGCATAATGATTTCACTCTAAAATGGAGTCTGACCAATGTCATCTGCTGACACTTAGTGATGATTATAGTAATGCAAACTAAAAACTCCCTAAAGAGAAAACTACAGATGGGCTTTTCAAGAAATAATAAAGGATAATGACTGAGTATCGTAAAAGCTGAAGCAGAGAGGATATGAAGGTCCTTGTTCTTTTGTGAAAGGTGAAGGGGAAGGGGCACTTTTGCTCTGTTATCACTGCCGTTTTCTAAGTGTGGTCCTCAGATCAGCAGCATCAGCCAGCATTACCTGGGAACTTACTAGAAATGTAAATTCTCAAGCCCGACCCTAGACCTACTAAATCAGTAAGCTGCATCACAGAAGCCCAGCAATCTGTTTTAACAAGTCCTCCAGGTGACTGTCGTGTACCCTAAAGTCTGAGAACTACTGTACTAAAGTTAGTAACTCAAGGTCATGGAGGTTGGTCTATGAGCCTACAATGGAAACTGATGTTGGATTACCTTCTAGTCCTATTTCCCTGAAGACCTAATACAGGGGGAATATTAGCTGTCCCCAGGCAAGACAGCTTACAGTAAAAATGACTTCAGTTGGTAACTGTATCTGGACTGATAAGACTGGGAAAAAACTATAAACAGCTGCTGGAAAGCCACAACTTTGAGCCTCTAAGTGCCATGGTTCTCGTAGCTAGCCATATTTCTTTCTAGCACTCTATACCCGTGGGGCTATTTAAAAAGATACTGGTTCTCATATGGAACTTGGAGCATCTAAGCCAGGGTAGTTTTCACATTTAATCATTTGACTTGTCCCGAGCACTTGAACAGTCACTTGGCAGGAAAGAAGGGTGGGCAGAGAATGGTCCCTGGCCTAAGTGAGTGCTCATACTGGAGGTATATGCCTGATGCTGCTGTGGTGTCCTAGCCCTTTATCCTTCTGAGTGAAGTCCATGCTAAGTGAGGTCAACTACATGAGTGTGAAATGTCTAACTGATTGGATCTAAGACCATCTACAGTGGTCACTGCAATTCCTTTCTGCCTTTTGTATTGCTGTTGCCATCAACTGTAACCTCAGAAGACACTACTGTTATTATTCTGTATCATCATACTCGTTTATGTATACTCTAATATTTACTCTTCCTGTTGCTCTCTTTGCTCTTTCCTGTATTTGAGTTTCCACCTGGAATAGTTTCCTTCTGCCTGAAAAAATCCCTTTAGTGATTTTTTAATGCAAGTCTATTGATAACATGTATCTTTTAGTTTCTGGTGGCCTAAAATCTTTATCTAAACTTCATTTAAAAAAATCAACGTATACATTAAATATGGAGAAACGCTCAGACTTTAGGTATAACATTCTGTTTGACAATTACTTAAAGACACAGAAAACCTCCAACACTCCAGAAAGTTCTTTCAAGTTGCTTCCCAGTCAACCCCTTCCCCCACGAAGCAATCACTCTTCTGACTTCTACCACCATAGGTTAGTTCTGCCTGTTCTAGAATTTCATATAGTTGGGATCATATACACTTTTTTGTATCCAATGGTTTTTATCAGCATAATATTTTTGAGATTCATCAATATGGATATAGGGTCTTTCTTGCAGAATAGTATCCACTGTATAAATATCACACTGTTTATCCATTCTTCTATTGATGGTTTTTGGCTGTTATGAATAAATCTGCTGTGAACATTTTTTGACCAGTATTTTGTGGACATAGTTTTCACGTCTCTTTGATAAATACCTAGCAGTAAAATTACTGGGTAACTTTTTCATAGACTACCAGACCGTCTTCCAAAATGACTACCATTTTATACTCTGACTAGCAATGTATCAGAGTTCTGGTTGCTCTATACCATCTTTTTTTCCCCCTTATTTATTTATTTATTGGCTGCCTTGGGTCTTTGTTGCTGTGCGCGGGCTTTCTCTAGTTGCGGCCAGTGGGTGTTGCTCTTAGTTGCAATGTGTGGGCTTCTCATTGTAATGGCTTCTCTTGTTGCGGAGCAAGGGCTCTAGGTGCGTGGGCTTTAGTAGTTGCAGCACGTGGACTCAGCAGTTATGGCTCGAGGGCTCTAGAGTGCAGGCTCAGTAGCTGTGGCACCTGGGCTTAGTTGCTCCATAGCATGTGGGATCTTCCTGGACCAGGGCTCGAACCTGTTCCCCTGCACTGGCAGGTAGATTCTTAACCACCACACCACCAGGGAAGTCCCGCTCTATATCATCTTAAACATTTGTATTATTAATCTTTTTCATTTTAGCCCTTCTAACCCTCATAATGTTTCTTGCTTCAAAGTTGTTTTTTTTTTAAATAAGAGTGTAGCTATATCTGCTTTTTTATTGTTTGCATGGTATATTATTTTCCATCTTTGTAATTTCAATCCTTCTGTATCCTAATATTTGAAGAGTTTCTCCTATAAGCAGCATATAGTTGGATTTAAAAAAATTCATTCTATACAAAATGCTTAAAGTATAAATCTTTTTTGTAGTTAACGACTGATATACTATATTTACTATTTTACTATTTGTGTTCTATTTTTATGTGCCTTTACCTTTCTTGATTTTCTTTGGATTAATCAAGTGTTTTACATTATTCCATTTTCCTTCCACTGAATTACATTTTAAAACCATTTTTAGTAGCTAGGTCAGAGCTTAAAACATGCATTCTTATTTATTACAGTCCAATGCACATTATTTATTTTACTACTTGGCTGATACCAATTAAACCTTAGAACTTTTAAACTCCATTTATTTCCCTCCTATCATTTAGGTTATTGTTACCATGAATTTTAGTTATATATAAAGGTGAAGCTCCTCAGGGCAGTACAGGTATCATTTTGTACAATTCCTCTTCATTTATATTTTCTTTCCAGTGTTCTTCTTTCCCTCTGGCATGTCCATATTTCTAGCTGGGATCATTTTCCTGAAGAACTCCCTTTCATTTTTATTTTAGTGCAGGACTATTGGTGCCAAAGTCTCTGAATTTTTATTGGTTTGAACACATCTTTATTTCACCTTAATTTCTGAACAATATTTTTGCTGGTATAGGATTCTAGGCTTGCAGTTTTCTACTTTGGTACCTTAAAGATGTCAGTACGTTGGTTTCTAGTTTCTGTCATTTCCGCTGAGAAGCTGTCAGTTTTCTCGTTGCTCCTTTTGAAAGGCACTGCAGGGGATTAAAGGTGGGCCATCGTCTCTGCACTACCAGCAGGTGGAGGATATTTCCCCGGCCCTGGGGCTGGTTTTGACAGACAGAATGGGTGAAAGTGGTGCTGTTCCAATTCCGTGCATGGACTCTAAGAGGCCTGCATGCTTCTGCTTTCACCCTCTTGGAGCCCTGAGCCACCAGGTAAAAAGGTCCAGCTTCTCTACTAGAGAGACTACTTGGAGAGAGAAGATATCCAACTGTGTCCTAGCTATTTCCAATCATTCCAGCCTTCTTTGGTGGCCAGCCGCAGTTGGGTGTCCACATGTCTACAGGTGCATGAATGATTCCAAGTCAGACCAGAAGAAAGTCCAGCTCAGGGTGTAGAATCTTTAGCAAATAATAGTTTTGTTTTCAGCCAGTAAGTTCTGGCATGATTTATTAGGCAAAAAGATAACTGAAAATAGTATTTGGTATCAAGAATGGAGTGTTGCCATAACAGAAACTTAAAGCATGTGACATTAGTCTGGGGAACGGGTTGAGGACACTTGTCAAAGGAGCAGCAACGAAACCATTAATGAAGGCTGGAAGAGCACTGAGGAAGCTGCTAATGGAGCCTGGAGAGGAGGCATTATTATCTATTGGCAAAAGAAATAGTGAGGCTGTATCCTGTAATATAGGAAAATACCTAACAAAGCTGTGGATCTGGCTAGGAGGACTTCTAGGAAGGACGATGAAAGTGACAAGTGGTTTTTTAAAAAGCACCTATAATTCTTTTAGGTATTAAAAGAGAGAGGAGACCTAAACAAGGAACTGTACATCTTTCAAGCAGAAATAAAGAAAATGCTTCCAACCTGGGACTTGCAGGGTTAGAAAATGAAACTTTCTCAATTGCCAGCTTCTCTAGTCAGCACAAGGTTTTCATAAAAAGTCAAATCCAGGTGCTACCAGTAAAACTACGGCCTCAGGATTAAGATCAAATCAAAAGCACAGCAGTTAGACACTTTTGTTACTACCACCTCAGAAAGATGTGAGTCTAGATTTAAGCCTCACAGACTTGCAGTTAGACAAAAGGCATCTAAGCACCTTAAAAGTATTGTCCTGGACTCATGTTCAAAGGAGACAGGGGCCTTCTTGAAGAGATCTGTGGGTGTGGCTTTTGTCTGACGGGATGGCTCATCATTTGAAAGTCCATAAAGTTTTCTTAAAGAAGTTGTGCCAGGGATAGAGACAGGCAGCAGGCAGAGTAAGCTATTCAGCTGTAAATTCAGGACATTTCTAAGGAGAAGGAAAGAGCTCAGAGAAGTTGAGAGCTGAGAAACAGATTAGGAAACCAACCCCAGGGAACCAAAACAGGCCCTAACCGAGGAATATTTCCAACCTGGAACTGGGGGAACCGGTGATATATGGCCGGATGAATTTCAGAAGCGCCATGGAACAGACTTCTGAGTGCCTTCCACTTCCTCTCTTTTAAACTGATGCGATTCTCCGATCTCTACCGATGGGAAGCTGAGTTGACTCTTTTAATCACTATGTTATGTTATCTCTTCAATATCCTTATAATAACTAAGTGGAGAGATTCTTAACAATAAAATAATTAAATTAAAATTTAAAAACATCCTTTTTAAACAAATATCACACAGAGGCAGATGAATAGTCTTGAGACTCTCAACTATATTTTCTGTAGGCTGCATGAAAATATGGTTTTGCAAATACTTGTCATGATTTCAAAGAAAAAAGATATTTCGAGATGTGACTCCCACCCACCATCCGAAATACCGAATATTCTTTACCATCAGAAAAGGAGAACCCAACTGATCTCCCATACCTAGATCCCACAGTTCATAGCAGCAGCACCTGACTATATCCACGCTGGGCGAAAAAAGAGAAAACTGACCACGTAAGTTTAAGCACAGAAGGTAAACAAAGCAGCAAAAAAGAATACTAACCAAGTGATGGAAAAATTAATGGGAAAGTGACTGAAACATTTCATGTCATCCCTTTAGTCACCAAGTGTTAAGTAACTAACAGAAGAGGTTAGAGCCACATAGTGGCAAATGATCTGGAAAAGTTAGAAAGAGGGCAATAGTTTAGAGCTTTCCTACAGAGTGACTTACCTTTTCCAAAACTTTGGCAATTCGGGTGCCAATCTGTTCAAGTGACTGTTGTGGATATTGGTCTTTGCCAAGATTTTGCAATACCTGGTATAGGGAGGAAGATGGTAGGTCAGAGGAATGAAAATGAGGCAAAGTCTGCTGGCACTGCCGACGCTGAGTCGGGCACTGCACCACAGGTGCAGACCTTCTCTGTGGTCCTGTTGGTACCGCATTTTGTGCAAGACACACTGAAGGCCATTTTACCATCCCCTCTGCCTTCTCTCACTTAACAAAAATCATGGATGTGTAAGATACATCATTATGGCATTATAGAAAATAGAGTAAAGAAAGAAAGAAAGCACTTGTGATCCTATCACCCAGCCACAACCACTGCTGATACCGCTTACATAGCTTTCAGATAGTGTTCTATGTACACATATATTACTTCTCTTACAGACTGTATACTGTGGGATCACACTATCAACTGTCACCTACATTTTCACATAATATATTCTAAAAATGTCTTCATGCCAATAAATACATTTCTACTGCATCTTTATTAATGGCTCTTATTGCATACTATCTCAGGTCTGTACCAAAACTATTTAACAAATCCTCTACTGTTGGATATTTGTGGCATGTTTTTCAATTATTCTTCTAGGTACACTCCTTGCTAGGTATATGCTGGGTCTGTCCTCCTCCCCTTCCTTCTTTAAGAAAGCCAACAGGAGGATTAACTGCCCCAAATATTTCTCACAAAGAGCCTCTGTCTGACGGCAAGCAGAATGCTACCCACCTCAAGGAATAAATCAGAATTAAAATTACTTGGTCATAAAAAAAAGCATAACTCGGTCACAGGGCCTGAAAGAAATCAGGCTTAGCCTAAAGCCACCTAGATGACAGCCATCTGAAAAAAGGCAAAAAAATATGGCGTGGCTGCTTGTGCTCTCTGTGCTCAGTCACATCACAACTGTGGGCCTGAAAGCTACACACAGGCTGATAAAGCCGAGCACTCACCTCTGTTAACTGGCTCTCACCCGTGTAATGTAGGCTGGCTCGGTTGGAAACCCCCTGCAAGTGGTCCAGGGTGTGCATGCTGGTGGGGAGATTGCCATTGCAAACAGGTTCCATCGCCGGCTGCTGTATCGGAGTGGCAAAGTCTATGTGTTCTGTGATGCTGAAAAATGGAGATGACCACCTTAGCCATGGGAAAGTGAGTGGGTGGGGAGAAAGTATTAATACTCAGCTGACCATAACTTCAATATATTATTAGAATTGTCTGGAACCACAGAATCTCACAATGGAAGAGACTTCAGAAGTTATTTAGTCTGATCTCTCTTTTTACAGGTACAAGGACTCCAGTGCCTGGTAATGACTATTTGTTGAATGTATGAATAGAGATCATACCCTGGGTCAAAGCAGGGTATCTGAGTCCTAAACTCAGTATTTTCTCAATCTACCTAAGCTGCCTCCTTTCTATGCACCGTACGGTTGGATTTCCTTACTGCTGCTTGGCCACTTTTTCTCACTAGGGAGGTTTTAAACCATGTGGGTTTTCTTCTAGGATTTCTTTTTCCAGGGCACAGACAGTGACAAATACCCACAAGTGGTTCCTATCCTTTGTTTTCCCTCTATGCACAGAAGCACACTTGTCCCCACAGAAAAAGTTACCTAAAGTTTAGACGGTAAAAGGGTAAATGTTATACAGATCCAGCTAGTCACTGTATCTATGTATAAGATGTAAGTACTTCCCTTCATGGTTCCAAAGTGGTCATTTTCCTGCTGTATACAGGCTAAATGGTATACACCATCATATATACTGATGTGGCAAATTGGCACTGCCAAATTATATTACAGCTACTTAAAAGGTTTAACAGGTATTAGGCAAACATTCATTCATTCATTCACTATTTATTCAGAGCCTATCACATGTCAGATATCAGGGTTATAATAATTAACAAAACATACCCAGTTCCCACTGTTATGATGCTCATAGTCTTGGGATAGTCAGTTATTATAGATGTGATGAGTTGTAAAAGATAAAAACATAGTACAATGTCAGTTTACTACAGGAGGGTATATATTTCCTCTACGCCAATGGAGGAAGGGGGTGGTTAATGAAGGATTTCCTAAGAGCAGAAGCAGGAGTATGAATTAACCAGGTAGCGAGAAGGTGCTGAGACCACCACCACAGGCGAAGGAGACACCACATGTGAAGGCCTGGCAGGAGGGAGGGCAGAGCTGGAGATGGAAAGACGTGTCAGGAGAAGATCAAGAAGGGCTCTGTGGGCCACTGTAAACAGCAATATTTACAAGTTATTAGAGTACTTTAAGGATTATTTGACTTATATTTGAGGAATAATGCTGAGTACTGTGGAGAGAATGGATTGAAGAGCTGTAAGAATGAATAAAGCAAGAGGACCAGCCAGGAGACTACTGGATAAATCTAAGTGGAGATGAGGGTGCTGTGGTTTAAGGAGGCAACAATGGGATGAAGAAAAGCAGGTGGTTTTGAAAAATACTCAAAGTGTAAAAGTGACAAGAACTGGTAATAACTGGATTTGAGGGGTAAGGATAACTCCCTGGTTTCTAGCCTAAGCACTGCTGGAGCTGTTTACTAACAAGAAGAAATAGCAAACAAACAAAACAATGATTTTTTCTGGAAGGAGAACGGTGAGCTTGGTTTTCCTGAGCTTACGGTGCTGGAGAGATATCTAGGCAGGGAGGCCAACTGGAGAGAGAAGTTGAGGGATCTGAAGAAAAGGTCTGGTGTGGAGATTTAAATTTGGGAGTAGTCAACATACGGGTGGTGACAGAAGTTCTGGGAGTAGAGTAGTCTTACTAGGAGTGATTGTAAAATAAGAAGGCTTAGTGGTAAATCTTGGGGAACTCCAATGCTTAAAAGATAGAAAAGGGGCCAACAAAAGAGAATGAGCATCCAAGGAAGAAGAAGCAGTTATCAGAGAGGCAACCTTGCTCCTTGTGTCCTCGTAGGTGCTCGTAAATCTGGATTTGCTCTGGCTCCCTTTTCAAGCATGTGATGTCAGTGAGGTTTTGTGCTTTAATGGAGAGAGATCCAGTCCTTAATTCAAACTAAGTAAGTTATCTATGACTTCCAGACAGCTTAGAAAGTATGGGTGAAGGCACTGAGAAGGGGGCACATAGACTGTTTCAGTACAATGGGCTGAGCCCCTCTGTGGTATCCTCTGAACCACCAACCCTGGAAAGGAAGACTCTTCTAGTAGCTGCTGACAAAGAAGGGCATCCGTGAAGTCAGCCTGGGCCCAGTGGGACCACTGGTACACAAATACCACGAAGAAGGCAGAGGTTTAAGATACTCACTCAATGTTTTTTGAAGAAACTGCAAGCCAGGTACTCACGATGGCTGTCAGCTCTACCCAGCGGAGTTTGAGGCACTCGTCCGGGCTGGGCCATCCCAGACTCTGGTAGTCACGCTTTTTTCCTGGAAGGAAAGTATGTCATCAATTGACACAATCGCAAAGGAACAGAATGTATAGTGTCTTATGCCCTGGTGATTACTTCACCCAGATTGGTGTATTAGAGGTGCCAGTCATTCTTCTAGTCCTCAGAATTTCTACCACCTAGAGAACTAACTAAAATCTTGTCATTCACAGCTATGGGAATAACAATCACCTTTCAGTAAAGCCTTGTTTTCAAAGATAGACGATGAAATAAAAATAAATGCATCCCTCATTGGATTTAAGTCTGAGATAAAGGTTAAAATACTCTTCAATGTTAACATTTCACCGAACTTAATTTCTACCTTTCTGTTGATTTCTATTCAAAATCAATACATTTTGATTTTATAAAGACAACTCTAAGTCAGGAGAAACATCTCTCTCTGAAGCAGCGTTTCTCAGCCTGGTACCACTGACACTGCGAGCGCTGTCCTGCGCACTGGAGGATGTCTGGCAGCATCCCTGGCCTCTACCCAACTGATGTCAGCAGCACCCTCCCTGAGAAATGACAACCAAAAATGTCTCCAGATACTGGCAAATGTTCTCTGGGAGTACAAAACCTCTCCTGGTAGACAACCTCTGCTGTAAAGAAAAGCAGTGGGATAGAGAATAATGATGATAATGAGAGGTTATCATTTATTTCCAGAGCACTTACTGTGTGTTCAGGTCTTATGCTAAGTGCTTTACATCTGTAACCTCATGAGGCAGAGTTTCATCCTCATTTCTCAGATGAGAAAACGGAGGCTCAGAGAAATCAAGTGACCTGCCCAGGGTCACCTGGCTACTAGGTGGCAGAACTGGGATTCAGATCCAGGTCTGTTTGACTCTAATGTGCACGCTTCCAATTATGCTATTTAAAGCTTTACTGGGCTTTTAAAGCTCTGTTTATTGATACCCTTCAAAGGTACTACCTTTTGCATGTAGGCCCTTTACTAAGACCAAGTCCCTAAGAAAAGAGCAGTATTAAGTCCCTTCTGGGAAGGATTCTTCTGAAGAAATTCCAATGGAATGGACAGGAAGGAAAACTCTGGTTCTGTATAGCTCTTTTTCTACTGTAGGAATTTACTAACAATAGAAAACTGTTTAAAACACAGACAGGGCTTTAGATTTAGATTTTAATGAAACAGAATAAAACAGTTTGGAAGAGTTTCAAATGAACTGTTTAACAAATTAAAGAACTGAACCACAGATTTCACAATAAAGCTTATTTCTCTTTTATGTTTAAGAAATTCACTTGAAAAATATTTATTGAGCATCTATTATAAGGGACTGGGAGCTATGTTAAGACACTAGGGATACAGAGAGGAATTATAAAAGGGCCTGCCCTTGAACGCACAGTCTAGTAAGGAAGTTAAGCAAATTATTAGAACACAATAGGATAAGTGCTAGAGTGAAGGCAGAGACAGCTGCACAGAAGAGAGAGCAACTAATGCTGCTTGAAGGTCCAAGGAAGAGATGGTACTGGAGTTTGAAGTTTAAGGATGAGTGACATTTTAGCACTGTGGAGGTATATGCAAATATGCAAGCATATTCAGGGCATTCCAGGCAGAAGGAAAAGTATGTGCAAAGACAAGGAGGTAAAACGAGAGCAGGGTTGGTTCAGAGAATGGTACTGAAGCAGGGAGAAAGGCTGGGTTGTAAATGGTCTTGTGTACCACACTACAAAGTTTGGTCCTTATGGTGCAGGCACTGGTGAGCCTTTGAGTGCACCTCTCTCCACCTTGTTCACAAGGATATCATTAAATGCTTTGCTTAAATCCAGTTACATTATGTCTATGGCATTTTCCTGGTCTTCCAGTCTAGTAGCCCTCACCAAAGTAGGAAACAAAATTAATTATGCATTATTAGTTTTATTAATTCTTAGAAGATCTACAATGGCCCTTAATGATCCCTACTCTTCTCCCATGGGCTCACAAAGTACTGGTTTAATAATCTGCTTTAGAACTTTGTCAGGATTTATCACAAACCTTAACACTTGGTAGTGGACAGAATCCATACTTACTTGGAAATTGGGATACTAAACCTCTCCAGTCTTCTCTCGCCTCTTCTGCGCTTTAGAACTTTTCATTTTAGTGACAGTAAATAATAGTTCCATGATCTCATTTGCAAGCATATTCAGTGCCCTACCCGGTCCCACCGACTTGAATCCATTTAAAATTGCCTACGTGCTCTCCTATCATCTCAACCATACTGAGCTTTAATTTTCACTTTTACGAGAAATTTTTAGTTTTTGTTTGTAAAAGTAATATAGGCTTATTGTAAAATATTTATAAAATGGAAAAGTATATAGAAGAAAACAGAAAATTGCCTGTAGCCCTATCAGCAACCAGAGATGATCATTTATGGCATTTTAGTGTATTCTCTCCTACACTTGTTTCTATGTGCTTATTTTAGCATATTTCATCAAATCTAAGATGTCATATACTGTAAGGTGCACATTATTTTACATGATTTAAGAAAGAAAAATGTTGCCAATTATGATTTAAGATACTATCAATTGTAAGATGATCTCAATTTCAGAGATACTAAAATGTGAAAAAATGTAGTTGAAATATACTAGATTTACTATTTTACAAAAACTGAAGTATTCTCTATATATGCTATTTTATAAACTGCTTTTGTTCACTTCCTAAGTTACAGACATCCTGGCTGCACAGCACATGGCAAGAATGTGCTGTAATTAACTTAGGCAGCTACCATCGTTTAGGTGTTTCTCAAATTTTTATTATGATGAGCAGCACGGTGATCAGTATCTTTGTACTTCTATCTTTCGCACTTGTAAAATAATTTACTTAGGGTAAATTATTAGAACTGTTGGTATATTTAAAAATTTTCTGATACCTCTAGTAAAACTATCCCAAAATTCATTTTAACTCTCATCGTGTATTACACAAAGACAATTTGACAAGCAAAAATGGCATGTCACATTTTATATTTGCACTTTCTTGATTGCTAGTGAGACTGAACATTTTATCACATTTAGTGGCCGTGTATGGGGGTGTGCGTGTATTCACATAGGTGAAATGCCTATGTACTTTGCACATATTTTATTGAAATGCTGTATTTTTCCTATCAATTTGTAGGGGCTCTTTAAATGATTTTTTTTTTACAGATTTATTTATTTTATCTTTTGGCTGCTTTGGGTCTTGCTGCACACGAGCTTTCTCTAGTTGTGGCAAGCGGGGGCTACTCTTCGGAGAGTAGCTCCCGCTTCTCATTACAGTGGCTTCTCTTGTTGTGGGGCATGGGCTGTAGGCACACGGGCTTCAGTAGTTGTGGCTCGGGGGCTCAGCAGTTGTGGCACACAGGCTTAGTTGCTCTGCGGCATGTGGCATCTTCCTGGACCAGGGCTTGAAATCATGTTTCCTGCACTAGCAGGAGGATTCTTAACCACTGTACCACCAGGGAAGTCCCTCTTTAAACGATGTTGATATCTTTTGCTTATCATATATTCTGTAAATATAGATAAATATTCTGCAAAAATACTGTTTCAATCCTTTGTCTTTCTATTTTGTAGTGTTTTCTGACACCAGAATGATTTTTTTCTTTTCCTCTCTGCTTTAGAAAGTCCTTTTTCACCTTCAAAGTATATAAATATCCATTTGAATTTTCCTCTTTTATGTTTTTATTACATTTACTATTTAATCTGCTGGAAGTTTCATTGCTATAACGATGTTTTATAGTTTGAACATCTTTTTCCCTGCTACTGCAGACAGACCTACTAGAGAAAGTGTTGTTTTCTTTCCATAATCTGTTAGCAAATGCTATCTTCCTTACACAGTAAAGCTACTTCATACTTTCAACTCTAGTCATGACAAAATATCCTTTTTGGTGTCCTTAGTATTTTGCTCAAGTCACAGAACATTCTGGGATTTAACCAAGTTGACCTCATTCTTTACATTTTATTATGTGTCCTCGACTTTCAGCTTTTGTAAGTACAACTTAAATAAGACACATTTTCATGAAGTTACCTTGAATTTTCAAAGTCTAAGACAATGAAAATATCGTTTTAAAAAAAAAGGAGACTTTTCTTTCTTTTTTTTTTAAAGAAATTCTATTACCACTATTTCATTGCTGGAAAAGTCAGCTGGACTCATGGCAATGGCCCTGAACCTACAGGCCAAAGACAGACTTTGGGACAACTATGAACCCTGAAATTACATGCCAAATTTTGATGTAAATGCATTTTTTTTTCCTGGGGAGTAGTTCTGAAGCATTTATTCAATACTTAAGAGATATCTGACATACAAAAATGTTACTAGACAGTTAATATTTATTGAGTCCTATGTGCCCCGTTCATTTAAAGCACTTTACATGTTTAAACTCATATAATACAACCACCCTGTAAGACAGATGCAATTATCCCCATTTTATAGATAAGGAAAATGAGGCACAGAGAATTAAATGGCAAAAGTGGTGTGTGAACCTAGGGAGTCTGTCTTAAACCCATGGTTTTATATATTAAACTAGACTGTTAGGTTAAGGATGAAAAGGATAGTTAAGTTCAAGATGGTAAGAATATAAGCCAAATAGCCAATGGTTAAAAAAAAAAAAATCAAACATATGTCAAACCAAACTTTTTATATCGATGACTTGTTCTCTTGCTCAATTACCTTCTCATCTGATCTACTTCAAGTTGCAAACACACACTTTGTGAGCCCTGAGACAGTGGAATATGAAAGAAGAAATAGGCATATTAAATATTCAAACTTACCTTGTGGCCCAGGAGAGGCCACCTTTGGGCCAGTGATCTCCAGATTTGCTTGGTTACGATGTACATTTTCTGCCTGATTCGACTCTACCTTTTTCCCAGGAGTTTTCTTATGATCTCCTTTGGGTTTCTTTACACGTTTGACTTGGAATGTGATCTGGGAAATGAAAATGTGTTAGGGAAAAATGAGACCATTATCACACCTGCCCATGGCTGTGGAACTGGTGACTTTAAAAATAATTGGTCCCATGCTAGGGTTAAGTTCTTTCCTTCAGTTTAATTCCCAAAGGTCTAGATGAAAAATGTTTAGTGAAATAAACAAAATAACCTAGCCTTGAAGGGTAGAGGGGAAACTGAAAAGAAAGATGTCTGAATTGTGCTGTTCCAAGTCTGCAGGCCTTGAGTGTGGTTTCATACCCATCCCATTTCCTCTGCCTCCTGGACGAGCCAGAAATAACCAAGTAACAAGAAATGCTTCTGGCAGTACAATTCCTGTGTGGAGGCTGACTGGAGCATGAAGTAAAGTAGTGCCATACACCCAACAGAACCATTACACTTTGCAATCTAGGAGCACCTCCCACACCCCCAAATACCTGGGCTACCGTCGAATAAGAAATGAGTGGCAAACACTCACCCACTCTGCTGCTTCATCATCTTCGCTTCTGCAGTCTCCATAGCAAGAGCTTCTGGCTACTCCATCCTGGGGACCTTTCTTCAGTACTCGTATCCCCTGCAAGTCTAGACGCCGTCCTTTCATTTCTAGTGCCCCCCCAAAGCCTTCCAGGGGCCATGCCTGTTGAAATTCATCCACCAAAGCCAATATCTCCTCTGACATTTTTGTTTCATCTGAATTCTCCATCTCATCAGAACCATTGCTTTCCTCAACCACTGTACCTGAAATTCAAGTACCAGCATGTTATTAAAAATTACACAGTCATTCAAGTACCTGAGTGACTCCAATCCTGCTTTCTGAGAAAAAGTTTTGGCTCTGCTTAGAGGCACTTCTGTAGTGCATCTTCATAAAAATACCATTCAACATCTTCAAAATTCACAATATCATATCATCCTTGTTATCTAGCTTTTGTAAAAAACCTGGCTGAGAACAATGGCAGCAGCGAGACAGCAGGCAGTCATGGATTATGTCACTAGTGAGCATGCTGATGTCTATTTTATGTGTGTACTTTTTTGGGGAAAAAAACCCAACTTGCACTAGATATGAGACATAGATGGCAAAGATGAAGTTTATTATGAAATATTATTTAATATATAGGATTCTTCAAGCTTTATTCAAATAGCAAATGAAACATCATAGCAGTTCAGACCACACAGTCTAACTGCCTTAACTGAACAATGATTTGTTTAGTGAAAAATTATCCTAATTCCACATGAAGGCTCCCATTTTCACTAATGGCTAATATAAGAAATAGCAATATATTAGTGTAATTTTTTCCTAAAATGGTTATCAAGGTATTTATTATGTTGCTCATGTTTCTTATGTAAAGACTCCCATGGATGTTTCTCAGGGCAATGGCCTATAAATGTAGGGTTGACAAAGAGTTCTTATTTTTAGTTTCTATCTTGTTTGCTACTACATTCCAAATGTCCAACATTGCACCTGGCACAAAGCAGGCACAAACAGCTGTAGAATCAATTAATGGGAACTCAGGAATACTTTGCTTTGTGAGGTCCTTGAGGGTCTGCTATGACTGCTTTTGCCCTGTCCTGCTAGAACTTCAAGACTTTTTAAACTAAAAAGTGTCGTGTGTTAAAGTACTGTCAACCCAGATGAAAGGAAAGCCAACAGAGAGGCAAGCATCATGTCTTCAGCATAGTGTCTGGCACACTATGTGATGTACAAACTTCTCAGTAGCTACTCTAGGAAAGCAGGATTGTTATAGGAAAAGGACTGTTACAAGGATCCCAAACAGGAACTTAATTAGAACTGCCCGGCATCTGACTTGTAGAAACAGAGTTGTTTCTAAGTACTCCTCAAGCTATTTTAGCTGCCTCTCCTTCTTTCTCCTTTGGCTACCATGGGATTCATTGCACCTGGTCCTGATACAGAAAAGAATTTTTGATAGATTTGGCCACAGCCAAGAATATGGGTTTAAAGGAAAGTGGCTTTTGGTCACTAATTCCCCAGTGTACAGGCAGAGCTGCATATGGATGCTGTGTATGGACGCCTCATTTCCATTCAGTAACTGCTACAATTTAGAAGGCATTCATGTTGTTTAGCTGCAAAGAGTTCTGTAAGCCCAGGTCCCAAAGGTTAATACTTCCCTGTGCCCTTATCATATGGTAATAGACATCATTATTAAAAAGTTCTTAGAAAATGGGCCTTTCCTTGATGGAAATCAGTGTTCAATAGAGAGACTACGGAACCTCTGCAGGCTTCTGCTGCTGGCAGCCATTTGGCCTTTTCAAAGGCTGCTGGGGTAGGGGTGATAGCAACTCTTAAAGAACAACCATAAATAAAGGCGAGGAATGGGGAGATCATAAATGTGCTGTGAGTTAGAAAAAAATAAACCAATCTACTAATTTAGACCCTACTACGTGCCCATGTCTGTGCCATGTGCTATACAGGTGGGAGCAAAAAGAATCTGATTCTGAGGAATTAAATATAATCAAGCTGGAGACACAAAACTATATATCAATAAACAATGAGAGACAATTACATTTAAATATTTTTTTCTAAAGGAAAAACATGATTGAATGTAGTCCCAAATGCTTCTTACAGGGAGGTAGACTCCCTGAGGCAGGATTTAGACAGAATAGAGGTCCAGGGAGGCCACTCCCAGAGTGACAAAACTAAAAAAGCAGGTATGGATGTACTCACATACCCATATACATACATACAGATACAGGCATAAGGAAGGTATATGTGAGGGCACTACTAATTTCAGATTAACTAGAACAAAAATGTATACAGAGTATATCAGCAAATAAGATACTTAGGGAAGATAGGTGACATTGAGAGTGTCTGGGAAAGGCAGGAAGAAGATTCATTGTAAAGGGAGCCTCTAGTTTGTTAAGCAAAGAATAACAAGATGAGAGCCACAATATTTATAAAGGTTAGATTAGTAAATCAGCTGGTGTATTAGGAATTAGGGGGTGGAGGACAGAAGGAAGACAGAGGACAGAGGACAATTAGAAAGGTGCTTCAACAATCTCTATAAGACTTTTATATAAAGAGAAACTGACAGGCTGGAGTTAAAGGGGAAATTTTAAAAAGGGAGGGGAAAGAAGTATGAGGAAATTTCAATGAAGAAAAATGAATAGAATTTGGTAATTATATGGATATAATGGCAAATAGAATAAATCCAAAGATGATTGCAAGATTTTTTTTCCTATGTGAAATTTTAGAATCTGTGAATATGAAAACATAATGCTATTTACAAAGACAATGGAATTGGAAAAGGACAACAGGATAGTGTTGGGATTTCAGATGCTTGTTCATTAGTTCATGTAAACATCTGTTGTTATGTGCTTACCAATGTGCTGAGGGCTCAGGAAGTAACAAGCCATGGAGCTTGTCTAGGCTAGAATGGATGGAAGGACACATCTCCAGACACTGTCCAATAAGCAGCTGGAAATACAGAACCCAGGTCTGGAGAGAGGTCTGGACTAGAGTGGGATCTCAGAAGGTTTTAAATTATACTTGAAGTAAGAAGAAAAAGTAAATATTAGGCTATTGCTTGTGGGGCAGATGCTATGATGTAAACTGGAAACAGAGAGACTGAAACCCGTATCTTTATTTTTTCTTCATCTTCTTCAACATTTACCATTTTCAAACTGGAAAAAGGAGAATAATTTTTAATTTTATTTATTTATTTATTATTTTGGGGGGGGTACACCAAGTTCAGAAAAAGGAGAATAAATACTGTGAAGTGAAGAGGCTGTGAGCACCCACAGTGAGGCTTATGTGAGTTCATGTTTTTTTTCACTTTGATGAATCCTATCTCAGGGTACTGGGAAAACTCACGGCTGAGTCTGAGCCCTGTGAGGTAATCTGGCAAGAATCACAGAGACAAGGAGAAGTGCTGAGAGATGGTAGAGAGGTATATGTAATTCTGATTATAAAAAGAAAAAGAAAGAAAAAAAGAAAGAAAAACAATGAGAAAAAAGAAAAAAGGAAGAAAAAAAAAAAGTCCACTATAACTTTGCAACGTTCCAGACACACCTGGAAATTCATGGGCTGGGCACCACAGTTTAAGAGATTTTCAAAGTGGAGCACATTCACAGAAAAGTGATTTGGTGAAAGTACTCAAAACCATGTTAAATGAAGAAGAACGGAAGAAATCAAGGGTGATCCCGTAGCAGAAAGAGTAGCTGACACACACACACAATCAGACTTGAAAAATATTTTGCTAGAAAGATTTAAAAAAAATTCCAGAGCGAGTACTTAAAGGATGGTGAAGGGACTAAAAACTATAATGAAGAGAAGTTATTGAAGGAAATGAGGACATTTAGCTAAAAGAAGCAAAAAACATGGGGGGCGGGGTTAGACAGGAACAATAATTATCTTCAAATACCTAAGGAAATGTGATATTAGTGAGAGACAAGACTTTGTTGGCCTCAGAGGGCAGGACTAGCAATGAGAAGTCATATTTTAGCTCACTATTAGGAAAGACTTATAAATGGTCGGAACTGGAATGGGCTACCCAGGGGGAGACTGAGCTGCCCATGCCTGGAGCAGAAGCAGAAGCCGGACAATGCTGGGAACACTACGGAGAGGTAGAGGACCATCAGAAGTTGATTTAAAAAAAAGTGACTGTGTTTGATAAGAAGCAGCATTAATAACCTTGGAAGAGAGGTTTCAAGAAGAGTTTTAGGAAGCAGAGGCTAAAAAGATAAGTGCTGCATTCAAAATGAAATAGAGTGACAATAAACAAGAGGTAAAGGTCACACATTCAAACAGATGACCACCAACAGGAAGTCCTTCCTTCAGAGTCTGCATTCAAAACACCTCCTCCAGGAAGTTTTACATGATTAATACCCATTTACTATTAGACTGTGGTTTCTGAAGGCAAGCAGGCACATTCTACCTTTAAGAATATGTACCTCTGTCTCACAAAATAGAAAGTATACTACGGAAATAGAGAATGTTGGTTTCAAATTTGGACTCCACCACCATAGGACCTTGGGCAATTCTGTCTCGAGTTCTAGTGTCTTCTTTGCAGCAACATGGATAGACTCGGAGGGCATTATGCTAAGTGAAATAAGTCAGACAGAAAAGGCAAATACTGTATGATATCACTTATACGTGGAGTCTAAAAATATAACAAACTAGTGAAGATAACAAAAGGGAAGCAGACTCACAGATATAGAGAACAAACTAGAGGTTACCAGTGGGGAGAGGGAAGGAGGAAGGGGCAACACAGGAATAGAGGATTAAGAGGTACAAACTATTAGGTATAAAATAAGCTATAAGGATGTATTATCCAACACGGAGACTATGGCCAATATTTTATAACAACTATAAACGGAGGATAACCTTTAAGAATCACTATATTGTACATCTGTAAATTATATAATACTGTACAGCAACTATACTTCGATTAAAAAAAAGGCAGTGAAACAAAAAAGCAGTGATCTCTTTTTTCAAGTCAGACTGTAAAGCTGTGGACTTAAGATTTAATGCATAAACAATGGCATAAAATTTCAAGCCAGTAACCAGAAAGTGCAAAAGGCATAGATTAAATCACTCAGACTAAGGCAGGCAGGGAAACGATTCACTTCTGAGAAGAAAACAACAATCGTGAGTTTTCACTGGCACAGCTAGTGTTTTGCCTCTTTTAGCTGGGTTAGGATGGTAAGAGAAGACAGAGTATTCGGAAAAGACAACCTAGAAAAGCAGACAGGGAACTGTTCCTGTAATAACTCTTGTGCAAATATGCCAGGGCCTCCTTTACTGATGTTTATTGCGCAGATACTGCGTGTATGTACTTGTGAGGACTTTGGTTCACAAGCAACCTCTAAGTCGGGAAGCTGTAGAGTCACGCCTGTGTTTGTGTTGACAGAAATGAACATTTACTGAGTTCCATCTGTGTCCTAGTACTTGGTACAAACGTTTCCCTAAGTTATCTCATTTAAATATTCAAGAGCACTCTGAGGCTTTTTTTTTTTTTTTGGTTTGTTTATTTTTAAATTAATGAGGTAAGGAAGGCTCAGCAAGGTTAAGTAACTTGCCCAAGATTTAACAACTGGTAGGCTGCTGAGCCGGGACACGATAACAATATCTCTGACTACAAAACCTACGCTCCACAGATAAGGTTTCTGGGGGAGGAATTCTGGACTAGATGATGAGGTATTAAAGCAGTGGTTTTTCAGATGTTAATCAGTGACACGATTTTCACCAGTCCTTAGCAAAATGAGAAACAAAAAAAAAGAACACGTGGGCTTCCTAGGTGGCGCAGTGGATGGGAGTCCGCCTGCCGGTGCGGGGCATGCGGGTTCGATCCCTTCTCCAGGGGGATCCCACATGCCACGGAACAACGGGGCCCGTGCGCCACAGCTATTGGGCCTGCGCTTTGGAGCCTGTGAGCCACAACTATGGAGCCCCGTGTGCTGCAACTGCTGAGGCCCACGTACCTGGAGTCCGTGCTCTGCAGCAGCAGAGGCCATGGCAGTGGGGAGCCCGCTCACTGCGATGAGGAGTGGCCCCCGTCACCACAGCCAGAGAAAGCCCGTGTGCAGCACTGAAGACCCAACACAGCCAATAAATAAATAAATAAATTTATATATAAAAAAGAACATGCATCTAAAGTTATAATATATACACACACACAAACTGTGTCCAGCCAGATACACAGCTGCTGGTGTAAAGCTGCCAACTGTCCACTGAGAAAGACTGACCTTTATTCTAAGATTGCCTTTGTTCTTTTTTGACATTAAAATGTTGTTTTATAAAATAATGGTAATAGCAGATGCTAGTTTTCTTTAAAAATGGCCTTACAAATTAAAAAATAAAGTTCTAATCTATCAAACCCCTATTTCTGAGACTCATAGGCAAATGACACACAGTGCATGGGAGCAGAAGGCCTGAGGATGAGTTTTAGTTATATGCCACCTACCAAAGATGTTAGGCTAGGTACCTAACTTCTCTCTGAGTCTCAATTTTCTCACCTACGAGATGGGCTTAAAAATAATACCTATTTCACAGGGTTAATACATAATTCATAATACTTTGTAAGTTATAAAGTACCACAAAAAGGTAGTGATTATCCTAATAATTTATGGTTACTGGAGAGGGCTTAACTATTTGTATTTCTTTAAATTTTCCTCCAAAAATAGCTTTAAAAAGTTTTTAATGTCTATGATTGACTTTTATTAAGCCATACTATTTATATTAAAAAATAGAATCTTTCCAACTCCTAATGACACTACAGGAAGCCTGCTGGCATAAACATGCTAACTTATACCATGACTGTGGTCCTTACGGACTTGTCAGTATCTAGAGAAAAGAAGAAGGTACTCCCATAATTTAGACATGGTAAAAAAAAAAGTACCTAAGAGTAAAACTAGTAAGAGTCATCATCATACTATAATTAAATTAGCAATAGGGAAAGGAATGCACCCTAAGAGACAGTTTGCATAACGTCGAAGGGACCTGGCAAACACCTAGCCCCAGCCAGGGCACCCACTCAGTCTCCCCAGTATGGGGATGGCACAGAACTATGTGGCAGACACGGAACTACAGAAACTTAAACACTAGGTTATCTGCCTCAAGCAATGATATATCCAGAAAACGAAGAGATGAAGAACAAGATTTTGGTTGGGTTTTATTCTGAATTGTCCTAGGAAAAGACTCTAATTTGGTAGTCAGGAGTATTCTAGTCATTAAGGAGTTGTATTGGAATAGGGACAGTTCCCGTAAAATGAAAAAAATACCCCAGGATTTCCCTGATGGTCCAGTGGTTAAGACTCCGTGCTTCCACTGCAGGACACACGGGTTCGATCCCTGGTGGGGGAACTAAGATCCCGCATGCCCTGTGGTTTGTCCAGGAAGAAAAAAACCAACAAAAAAACAAACCAAACCCAAGCTCCTTAATATTACTTAGTTTCATTTGTGTTGATTCTGAGTTTATCAGCCTCCCTCATGATGTTCATTTGGTTGTGTACGTACCTGATGCCACAAAGAGACGTGAAGCTGCTAGTCACTAGAGAGGAGTTAGCCGCACTGTGAATGAACAAAGTGGCCATCTGGTTTAAAAGTCAATTTCTTTTGAGCTGGTAAGTGGGAAATTAATTTCCTTAAAGCCCAATGATTTCTGGTAGAACTGATGAAACTAATATTCTAAACCTGCAAAAGTGAAGGTCGCAACCTCCCCCTTTGAGGTCTAGCTTGCTTCTCTTAGGCACTGTTTTTCATACACATTACCACTTAGAAAGAAACACAAGATTTTGTAATTGCTAAATATGTTAATCCACTCTACGCAGGAGGGCAAAGGCCACATTTCATTACTCTAACAAATATTTACTGTACACAGGAATATAAAGTTATATTCAACATATAAGAAGCTCATAGCCTGATGGGACATAAGACATACGAGCAATTAATATTATATAAAATGTGCCTTGATAAAAAGTGGGAACAAGACAGCAAATGGAGCAACTAAATGCTTGGAGACCTTTTTAAATGCTTCACAGAGGAGATGACATTTGAGCTGAATCTTGGAGATGCATAGGAGTTGCCTATAAAAAGCACAGAGTATGGAGGGGCCCTTCCCAATCTATGCAAAGACATGAAGGCTCAAAGCAGCATGGCACGTGAGGGAATTAGCGAAAGGTTTGTATTTCCTGCTATGCAGAGCACTAGTAGATGGTACAGCTGGAGACAGAATCACGGGCCAAACTGCTTCATATTTCACAGTAAGACATTTGGACTCTTCCTATAGGTAACAGAGAGCCACTGAAAACTTTAAATGTAGGCAACTTACCAGATCAGGTCTGATTTTAGAAACAACTTTTTGGACACAGAAGAAACTGGTAACAGGGATTGTTTCTGCTTTTTAAATTGTATACCAATTTATATGTATTCTCTCTGTCTCTCCTACACACACACACACACTCCCTCCCCCCTGCCCCCGCACTCTCCATACATAGACTGAAGTAAAGGACTAGATATAGGGAAGCCAATTATGAAGCTCCTACAGTAGCTCAGGCAGGTTTCAGGCGAATAGATGAAGAGATGATAAATCTAACAGCTCTTAGGGACTGACTGGATATAGTGATGACTGGATGAGCTGGGCCAGTAACAGGGAATATAGGAATTAGATACAGTTCAGGAAATGGGGCAAAATGAGGACAAGCTGAATTTTAGACATGTTAAATTTGAAGTGCTTGTAGCACTTCCACATCCAGAAAGAGACCACTAAAAAGACAGAAAATAAGATCTGGAGTCACAGAGAATGTCTTAGCAGAAAACACAGATTTAGAGTCACTGGTATACTCCAAAGTTTCTGAAACACCAAGAGATAACACATGGAGGACTAAGAAAAGAAGACAAAGATTAAGATCCTGCATAAAAAAATAAACGACAAAGTAAAGAATAAGTGAATGAAACTGAAAAAAGATATTCTGAGGACAGGAAGAGAACCAAGAACAAGCGGTATCCCAGAAGCCAAGAGGAGAAGAAGGGAAGAGTTTCAGGTGGGGAGCTGTGCACAGTTCCAAAGGCAGTGAAGAGGTTAAGCAGGAGCAGTACTAAGAAGAAGTCACTCATTCTGGCAATTATAAATTAACTGATAATCTTAAGAACTTTTCAGCACAGCATCGCTCAAAATGTGGTCATAAAGTGGAATTTTAGGAGAAGGCCTGGTAGGCATGCCCATTATTTCAAGTCTTTAAATTTTATTGGGTTAGTGTAAATATAGCTTGCTTTTTTTTCAATGACTTACTCAATAGACTAATGACATTAAGAAGAAAGATTAGTACATAAATTTATTCTCGCAAATGAAGATGTTGAGGTGGAGAACAAAGAAAGAACTGTGAAGAGCATTTTTACTTTACAGCTTGCCTTCTGCCTCACAACCTGAGGGTCACCCTCATGATTCTACAATATAATAAGTGACTGGTAAAAGAAAGAACAAACGCTTGAGAGTAGAGAAAAGCCTAAGCTTCAAGCTTGAGAGTTGATTTTACCCCAGAAGCACAGCTCAGGTCAAATCAACTTACTTTCAAGTCTAAGGACATCTGAGTCCCTCCCTGAATTCTCAACAGAGAGCACAGGGTCTTCCTCTGTTCCTGTCTCAGAGGGCTCTTCTTCAGCAGCGTCCAGTGACTGTGGGTTGTCAAAATATTTCTGTTTGTCATGGCTGTTGTCCAGGGTTTTCACATGACAATTACCTCAATGACAAGAGACACAGACAGAGCACATTAGAAACCTCTCTTGTGTAGTCCCGTAGCTCAAGGTCCCCAAGTATCAAGAAGAGCAAAAAGGTGACTGTCGGTTTTTCTCCAGCAGGACACGCACAAATCAGTGAGCTGGAGTGCCCAAAGCCAGATCATAACTGTGATTCAAGATTTTGCACTGAAGTTCAAGTGGCACCTGTTAGGCTACTGTAAGCATTTGGGGGAAAAGCTATAACAACAAAGATCAAGTCCCAAAATAGCCTTCCATTCATAATGAATGGCTGTAAAACACTTCTCTGAAAGTCAAAAACATCATAAAAAAGTGGTTTTCCTTCTATTCGCCTTTTGAAGGTGAGAAATGACAGATTAGTATCTCAATAAGTCTGGAGACAGATGAATTAGAGTCGAAAAATATACCATTCCTGCATCATAGCTTAAAATGAAAGTTAAAGGATTATAAATTAGAAACCAAGGACTTAGAGGGGGACAGTGGTGGCAGAGAACCCACATTTAAGACTGTCAGATCACACAGGTGCCTATTTTTCTTTTGGAAAACAAGTTCTGATCCTGTCATAAAGATTTACCTAAGCATAAAATGTCACACCTTGAATGTAATCACAGCGCTCTGTGATGCTTTCTGACCTGTATAGTGAGCGTGACCTCTTGCTACAATTTTGCCCGGGGGTCAGAGAGTTTTGGCTTTTTCCGGGACTGTGTGTCACAGGGATACAGAGCCACTATCCAGCTCCACCTGATGGTCATTCTCTGGCTATGCGATGTGTTACTGGGCTTTTGCGTCTGCTGCGGCGGGCATCTGGCTGGCTGCACAGGTCTCGCCATGTTCCATGTGTGTTGCTGCTGAAGACGCACATTCAGTGGAAGCCTACATTCCTGTTCTAGGACAATTCTCTGGGTAAGAGTGTAAAAGGAACTTTTCTCCTTTATCAGAACATCCAAACATGTAAACATGCTAACATGCTCTAAATTTTTTTTTTAAGAGAATGTTGCCTCAAAGAGATGTATGTATCCAATCAGGCTATCTTTGCAGCAATGGAAATACAAGAAGTCTCTGGATCTGATGACTCTCTTTCAGATTCCATAATTTAGGAAAGCACTTCTCAGGCCATTGCCCTTATTGTGCCTAGAAAACATAATGGGCTCAAAACCTTTCCCAACTTACTAGTTTAGAGAAAGGGGACCGCATACTCAGGGAGTCACGTTCCACTTTCCGGTTCTACACTATCACACATCTGAGGCTACCATTTTCAACCAGGCTACCTCAGAAGCTTTAGCTCGCAAGAGACTTAGGAGCAACTTGGGGAGACAGCATACACAAGACAACGAACGATAATGTGGGCGTCTACTGTGCCACGTAAGAGCTTCCGAGAATAAGCTTTGAGGAGGTAGAACCTGAACTCTGAAGAATACGTAGTACTTACAAAGGGGGAACTATAAGGAAGGGAACCAACATTTATCGAGTATTTTTGTATTTTTTCTTCCACTTACTCCTCAAAAACACCCTTTGAAATATTAATTTTACAGATAAGGAAACTGATTGTCAGTGAAATTAAGTAACGTGCCTAGCTGACTGAATCAATTGATTTGAATCATTCTATTTTTACCACAAAGCTTCCTGGCTTTGCTCTAGTCAATACTACCTCTTTAGCCGAAAAAATACAGAAGGTGGCATTCTAGGCAGGGAGGAAGAACGTGTTGAGCAAAGCGACAGGAACGGGAATTCTCACTGGTGTCTGGGAGACAATGAGAAGTACGATTTGATAGAGATGGAAGGTGCGCAGTGTGTGTGGGCCCTGGAGGGCTAACAGAAAAGACGCCACGAGCAATGGTAGTTGCTTCCTTCCTCCAGATTCTCCTGAGAGGACAGAGAGAGGTTGCAGATTTGCCTCCACTTCTGTCTTCCTCACCCAGTACATGCAGGTAAGTATGGGGAAACCAAGCATACCAGTATTAAAATAAAACAGAACAATGACAACAACAGCTCTACACACCCAACTGGCTAAAATTTACTATGAAGAACAGCACACTTCTCAGAGGCAATTCTTATTTGAGATATAAATAAGCATGACTATTAAAAGCAGAGAGGAAAAAATGATGACAATGATACTGATAATTTTAAATATATGTTATTCCTAGTGAATATTCTCTGCCTTCAGCTTTGGTGAATTTGCCTCTAAAGCATTTTTCACCTTGACACAAGTCGAGTAAAGCAAAAGGACAAACCTTTAACACTGGAACCCAGTGAAAATCTAGCTGTGTTTTATGCAGTTGATTTCCTCCTTCAACCTTTGCCTTTCTTATTTTTTCTCTCCCACCCTCTTCCTATTATAAAAGTTTAAATGGTTTCATCTTTTAAAATGCCTGCAATATTTTAAAATGCTTTGCAGGTAATCTATAAGATATGATGTGCATAAGATCCTGAAGCTAAAATCAGTCCTCCCGAGTGACCTCAGACCCAGACACCCTCCTGAAGGAAGTCTTGTGCATTCTAAGAATGTTTTAACCTCCAACTCAGGAACTGGAGCAAATTCATGAGGGACGGGGCAGAAAAGGGGATCAGGGAGAACTGGGGGAGTTAAAGGAAGAATAAGAAGTTTATGTTAAGATATTTCTTGGAAGTAGGCAGAATCAAAATGATCAAGTGAAAACTATATGCTTTAAAATTAGAACTGTTAATATGAATTTTCTTAGGCTGACAGTTAAAAACAGACTGGTTTAGCATTCTGGTGTGATTTCCATGATTATCTAGGCTAATAAGAGAAAGTTGAATTGCCTAATTTTTTAATTACTCCTTCCAGTTGTCTGAGGGAGAACTGAAGAACTTCAGAAAAAACAGAAGTTTCTATTCTTTGGACTATATAGCATAGGTCTACTCCAGCTCAAAGGGGAACTTAAAAAAGTTGCCTATGTAGAAAAATATTGCTTGTCTTCCCAGCAAAGGTAGAGATGATGTTCTCACTAAAGAAACACAAGAAAATGTTGGAGAAGGAAGAATGGAAAGACACCTAAAAAGTAACAAGTCATATTCCGTGCATACGACTTATTTTTTGCTGATGCAAAAATGAGATTCTGCACCTTAGACTAAACCTTGAGAGTTTTTTGAACGACATGATTTAAATGAAATGCCTTAGCTAACAATGTCCGAAGTGAAAATGGAAATACTTTTCTTTGCTTAACGCTCTATACTTGCTTGCAAAGCATTTAGCATCTAATTCAAATCCTGGCAGTCTGGTTTTTCTTGGAAGTAAGAGAGTACAAAGCAATACCAACTAAGCATGAAACTCCAAAGAGGGTATTTCTGATTCTGGTATTGCTATGAGATCTTAGACATATCAATCCTTTTCTGTGGTTAGAGTACTGCCTGCATAAATTGGGTTATTAATATTAACCTACCCTAAAGGGTGTTCTGGAAAACAATTAAATATTTAACACACCTTGTCAAAGCGTAAGTCTTCTAAGGGAGAAAGGCACAATTTATTCTGTGGCTAAACAGATTTTCAGAGTAAACTAAGCTCTCAGGAACTCCTATCATGACTAAGGCTAAGGAAATCACCTATCTTCTCATATTAATTTTGTTTACAAAGGTCCTAGAAGAATATTTGTTTTCTAACTAGAGTTAGGTAACCACTTACTTGTTAAAAAGAATTCTTCCCTTCTGAATCTCCTAAGTTGGTAAGAGACTCCTGGTTGGGTTAGGAATCCTTCAGGGTTCCTTAGGATTTTTTAGGGTTAGTTGTAATAAAGAAATGCCACAAAATTGAGAGGCATTAAAACTTTGTAAGAGCCAAGTAACTAGAGCTAGCCAAGTAAAACTACTGGCAGTCTCATGTAACTTTTTTAGCATTAGAGCATAGTGAGTAAGAGACAGACTGGAGCCAGACTAAGTGAGTTCAAATCCTGTTTCTACCACTTTCTAGCTGTGTAGCACGGCAAATTATTTTTAACCTCTTTGTTTTTCAGTTTCCTCATCTGCAAATTGAGTTGAATAACAGAATCCACTTTCTTGCTGAGATAAAATGTAATGAGCTAGACATTGCCTAGCACATGGTAAGCTGTTATTATTTTTGTTGTTTCCATGAAAAGTTGCAAAGGAATAAGAAATTACCTCAGTGTAATATCTTTTAACAAGGCCTCTTAGCTATAGCCAATGCAGAATCTCTAGTATGAGCAACTGGCTCTTAGAAGTTATCAAGGTATTTGCCTAATTTCAACTTCCAATGTGTATGTGTGTTGGGGGGGAGATGCTGGCGGCAGTATAATGTTCATTTCTACCAGTCATTCAGAAGAAAACAGCAATTAATTCAGATTAAACTGCTCAGCATATCAAAATCCTAAAATATTTAGTACATTTAGCGATTAGCTTCACAGTGCGCTGTGTTCTCTAAAGGACACTTCCAATAGATCGTGTGAATCCACTGCCTTACAACACGAAAGTGGGCTATCAAGTGTATGTTCAGTTAACCAACACTCGCCTCTGCTGCTTGACAGCAACTGATAGGTGCTATTTTTGCTCCAGTCTTCCTGCAAATCTTTCTCCCTCTAACATGCTTTTCCCTCCCATACAACAAATAAGTGTAATACTCCCATGCTTCTTATTATATGATGAATTTCTAAGACAAATAATAATTTGTAATGGGAACAAGAATTCAAATTTCAATTTTATGCTGCTGAAGGCAAAGTAAAAGATGTCAGAAAAATGGTCTTTATGAACAGTAGAATATTCTAAGGATATTCCTATCTAAGGATATTCTTGTTCTAATAGGATTATATTATACTCTAAAGTTTCCTTTTTTCTGCCTGTAAGAAAAGTCACCTTATAGGAAGCATTCTATTAAATATCAGTTACATGGGTGGAAAACATAGATAACACTGTCTTGGACTTCCCTGGTGGTGCAGGGGTTATGAACCTGCCTGCCAATGCAGGGGACATGGGTTTGATCCTTCGTCTGAGAAGATCCCACATGCTGAGGAGCAACTGAGCCTGTGCGCCACAACTACTGAGCCTGCGCTCTAGAGCCCTCGAGCCACACTGAGTCCACGTGCTGCAACTACTGAAGCCCACATATCTAGAGCCCGTGCTCTGCAACAAGAGAAGCCACCACACTGAGAAGCCAGAGCACTGCAACGAAGAGTAGTCCCCACTTGCCACAACTAGAGAAAGCTGCGAGCAGCAGTGAACACACAACGCAGCCAAAAAATAAAAAATTAAAAAAAAAAACTGTCTTCTCAATAGACATGAGTGACTTTTTTATAGTATTTGTCTCTCTCCTTATCTTTCTACTCAAATGCACTCAAATAATGCAGGTGTAAAACAATTTTTTTTTTTTGTAAATAGGTAACTCAGAAACACAATGTGAATGTTTTATTTTACTACAGTTTTAGCTACCTCATAATTTCATATTTATTTCCCTAGTAAGATAATTGTCTTTTAGGAAACATAGTAAAAATAAATTGTGAAGTGAACAAAAGGGCATTTTTCAGTTGCTCACCACTGCTATGCAAGATTACTTTAAAATATTACTGGGAAACTTTAACTGTGGGTGGCATGTGGGGCTTGGTACCACACAGGGTAACAGGTAATTTGAAGAAGTAAGAAACCTTACTGGAACAGATTCCATTATGATTTCCACCTTCAGAGGTTGTGACAGAGTCTTGTAGACCTTGTTCTTTTTTTTTTTTTTTTTTGTAGACCTTGTTCTAAAAGAAGGATTCCATGGTATGAATTCAAATCCTGCCTTAGCTGTAGCCTTACCATATGAACTTGGGCAAATCGATTCCCTTCTCTGTGTCTAGGTTTTTTATCTGAAATGGAAACAGAAGCTACTGTCTTATAATAAGAGAAGTCTTAAGTCTTAGGAAACACCAAGGCTGAAACCACTGTGAAGATAAGCATACACAGCTCCTTGAATTTAGGTGAACCTAGGCTGCTGATGGCTGCACCTGAGACAAGGGAAGCTGCCTCACCTTTGTCCTGTGCTGTCCTCCCCTTAGAAAGATGAGAGAAATCATTTCAACAGAAGTAATGGCTCAGACTTGTTCTCAGTGAGCAATTAAAGCTGAATGGAATTCTTTGCAGGAGGTTTAAAAGTAATAGTTATGTACTGGCTGACCTTAAAAGTACAGCAATGCTAGGTAGAAAACAGACCATATTAAAGACTTGAAATCAGCAACCTCAGGATTACACAGATGTTCCCTCACGGTGAGGTGAATGAGTCAGAAGTGAGCTTAAAAAAGAAAAACGAAGAAAGAAAAATGTGTGACCTCAAAAAGAAGTACAGGGGGAGGGGGGATAGAGAGAGAGAGAGAGAGAGAGAGAAGGAGATTTCCTTTTACTACATATTCTAGAGGTAAATTCCATCCCGGGGAACACTCTGTTCACACATGGTGGGGGAAAGCTGATTTGTCCGAGTTCAGAGATGAACTGGTTTCTATAGACCTATATTCCCTGCCTCCTTTTAGAGGAGAAAAAGGAGAACTAGCAATAAATCTGGCCTCTTTGTCTTGCCAAGGGGCCTTGCCTTAAGTGATTAAAGCAAAGAGAGCAAAGTCAGCACCAGCTGAAACACAGATACCATGACATGTAGGAAATGACTCCAGTGATGGAATCCAAGCTCTCCACAGCTGTAACTTCCTCTAGAAACGTGAAAGATCAGGTTAGATCTCTAAGCAACGGAATTTAAACATTTCCTGGAATTTTACTAGGAAAGATTTTCCCATGCAGAAACTATATTGAAAAAGAAAGAAAATGAACTGCCGTAGCTGCTGCTATTATTTTATTATTATTGTTGTTGTTGTTGTTGTTATTAAATATAAATCTCTTACTTCAGCCTAGGGAAATTTGTTTCAAGCAAGAATGCTGGGGAAACAAATCCAGTAGATTTTCTCACACTTACTGGTTTACCCATAAATGTTAGTTTTTCGATGAGGGTCAACAAGGACATTTGTTTGTAACTTTCATTAGAAGCAGTGCAGACAGGAGGTGGGAAAACACAGGCTATCTATTAGATGTGTCATCTTTTAGTGGACAAGTGAGACAATATAATTCCTTTTCTCTTCTCCATCCTATGGTGTGGGAGCTTCAGACCTTAAAAGAATATCTATATCTATATATGTATGCTGAGTAGGGGTTTGGTATAAAGCATTCTGGGTAAACAGTGGGTGGATACAAGTTAATTACCCTCTATTACTAGGTATTCTCAGCAGTTCAAACTTGAAATGCCATTAGCTAAGTTGCCATCTGAGTACGTTCTATGGGCTAAACATTGGGAGGAGGATGTGGAATGTATGGTGGACCAGGGTATGAAGTTGAAAAAAGGACTGGTCCCTGCTCCCAAGGAGCTAGAGAAGTCCTAGGAGAGTTGTGTCTTGCACACAAATAACTGTATCGACAAGTCACAGGAACTGAAGGAGAGGCGCAGGTGGAATGACTAGTTATGTATTACTTATAATGAAGGGATCAGGTTAAGGCATATACGTGGCAGAAGTGGGTCTTGAAGGATGGGCAAGATTAGAATTTTTGTGGCAGGGGGAGGACAGAGTTATGGGGAAGAGCTACTGAAAACAACATAAACAAACACATGGAACCAGGAAAGCAGGGTGTATGTGGTAAAGAAAACAGGCTATCCACAATAGCATCATTATATGTCATGGTTTGGTACAATTTCCACTGACTTTGCAAAAGACAGAGTGATATTAAAGTCCTTATGTGGTCAGTGAGCTTAAATTAAGCTCATTTATTTGAGTCAACCACATATTCTTGCAGTGACTTGGCTTCAATCAATTCTTAATATCGAGAATAAGCCTATAAACAGAGGGCTGGGGTGAGGGGATGGGGAGGGCTTAGATTTCCTAGTTACTCACAACCTTTGTGGTTTATATTTACCTCTCCTTTCTCCTGCTTCAAGTGATGTGTCATCTGCTGACGTCAAGGGAAAAAATCTAGTAGAAGAATCAGCAGACCTTAACTCTGGTCCTCTTCCTCAAACTACAAATGGAGGCACAGAGATGTGCATGATGGGGAAGCGGCCTACCACCAGAGGCACTTGTTGCCATCAGGCTTGCCCTTTTACCTAAAGCAAGGATACAATGCAAGGCCAAGGCTAATGAAATGTCAAAGGCTACTTGGTCTTTTTGACTCCTCAGATTAAGTGAATTATAAGAATAATAGGATTTAGATATGAGGACAAAGAGGGTTAGGAATTGTCCTTTACACGGCGTTTGGGCAGTATGTATGATATTTAAACCCAGGTTTAAAAAAAAAAAGGCCACTGAAGTCCCCTACCACAGAACATTTTGAGCAAGACCTTGCGGATCTCAGTAAGAAAGTTCCTTAGTTGCCTGATGGCAAACCCACTTTAGAGGTTTGGGATTAAGACAGGACCTTGGATTTGAGCATGTCTACCTACATCTAAGTATATATGGCCAATGCACTATTTCAAGTGAAAAGTATAGAAAAATAAACGATAGCATCATACTGTTTCCTTTTGCGCTATGACATCAAGTGGTAGATAGCTGCCTGCAGGCATTCGCCTCAGCGGCCACTCTGCCCATAATAACATGGTTTCCAGGACCGTGCTCTCTCCCAATTTTTTAACATTTATGGTTTTCAGGCAGTGTACAGTGAGAGAGGTGGTGAACTCTTTGTTTTGTTCCTGTTAGGTTTTCCTCCAGCTGTAGTTCACATCATCAAGGAAAATGGGCTGTATTATTACAGGTGTGTGAGGAATCAGAAGACTCGATCAACACCACATACCCTATCAGCTGATGCTGACCTCCAGAGCTCTTTCTCCTGAAATGTGACATGCTTGGTGTTTTTTGTTTGTTTTTTAATAATCATCATTTTGGATATTTGTGATCTGTCTGGGTTATTAAGTCATGCCCGACAGCTAAAGCAGTTTAAACTGCTTTGAGAGTGGCAAATTTTAAACGGCAAATTTAGATTTGTTGTTATAAAAATCAACTAAATGAGAGGATAAGAGAAATCCAAAGCTGTGCTCTTTTCAACAGCTATGAAATCTGATTTAAATTTCTCCTGTATTTGCAAGATTATAACCAAATAAACTTTGGTGGTTAAGAAAAAGTAACAGATTACTGAGATTTTCTTGGCCAAAGAGCACAACAGTTCAGCATGAAATAAATTCACCACTAGTAATAACTTACACTGAAAGAAAAAAGGGGGAAGAAACCCAAACCAGCATACACATGGACACACGTACACATATATGCCAGGTATCCTCAGTCACATGTATTTTAAATCCCACCAATGCTCTTTTCTAGTCATTATCAGGTGCAACTGCTTTATTTCCATCAGGCCTTGGAACTGAGTAAAGAAAAAGAAATCATTCAATGATCAAATTTGTAAAGGGCTCTAGATACTTGGTGTTCACTAGTTTAAACAAGAACTCCAAAACTGGGAATTCATTTCAACTAGTTGGTTCATGGTTGCACATAAAGAATTTTCTAAGGTATATGTCACTTAAAAAAAGAGCCCACTCTAATGTAGCATGGAGTTTTAGTATATACGTGTGTGTGTGTGTGAGAGAGAGACAGACAGAGACAGAGACAGAGAGGGACAGAGAGGGAGGGAGGAAGAGTTCTGCCGATTAGAAAAATCTTTCTGAATGGGGAAGAGTCATGCAAATGCTTGTTGTATGAGATCGTAAAGCTTAACATCACAAACTGAAATATCTCCAAAGACATCTGCAACCATGAATGCAAACTGAAGATGTAAAAAGAAAGATATAGCATCCAGTGAACTTGCCTAACTTACTACACACAAAGTATTTATAACTAGAAGGTAGCCCCCTTCAGTGCCTACCGGGAGACGTGCACAACTGCAGTGACAAATCATATTAAAAACTTCTTGTTCAATACCTAGTGGGGGCTAGATAAAACAGACCCCTTCTTGCTCATCCTTCATTTTTCTTGTGACCTCAGTGATGTGAGTGTAGGAAATCACAGTAAGCTCCTGATGCAGAATGTAGCCGATACATAAAGAAAGATGTCTCAGGATAACTTTCCAACCCTATCTGTAGATAAGTGATCACAAAATATGATTAATGATGCCTTCCAGTGGGTGTCCCCAACACTACATACAGAGCATAAAGGAAGCAGAACCATGATCTAAATTCACAAACTCAAAAATATAACTCACTTTCTTTCGGAGACTCAAGATATTAACCCTAACACTGGCAAAGACCATTCTCACATCTGAAGCATTAAGATCTGTAACTCTGAGAGAGTATACATGTGCAACTTCTTATTTTTAAGGTAATGCACAAAAGCATTCCATAACTAAGTAACAAGCTGCAGTGCTAACCATCCTAGCTGACTTCAAGAAGTGCTACTGAAATGTCCAGAGTGACTGCTTAGTTGCTGTCCTTGGTCATAGTCCTCTTGGAGCATCACAGCCAGGCTGCAGGGACTCAGTGCTAACAGTCCTGGAGACAGGGAACAGAACCGCTTGCTCTGTGTGTGTTACATGTTGGGGCTTAGAATACCCTCCTAATAAATGCCTTACTTCTTCATTCACCTGCCAAATTTTTCTACTATTTTATTCCAAACAGAGAATTACTTTTTCATGTTTCTAACAAGTGAATTTTTAAACCGTCTTCCTTATTTGTGTCCTATATTATCCAAAGAATGATTCTCAGTATCATCAGCTATTTGCTTTAAAGGTATTTTAGTTACACAGTGACAGGATGAAACACAAGTTATATAGTTTAGAATCTATGTCAATAACTCTAAAGTAATCCAACGATATGTAGAGAGCTCACTTTAATATTTCTACTATCCTCAAATTTATTCTTTAGTATAGATATCTCCCCATTTTACAGAAAATACTTTCGATAAAATGAGGTCACCAAATGATTTTCTAAACTGTTAAACGCAGAGCTTCTCACACTATTCATTCATCCACTACTGTTGCGATTTTTCCATAGGTACCAGTACCATTATTTACGCGATGTTTTTCTTTAAAAGGGTTCCCTGTTTAATCTTACATTCATTTATGTTAAAAGGGAAAATCAGCACCACTTTTCATGAATTACAGGTTTGATGTGCTGGTTATACATTTCTTCTAATAATCATCAGAATAAGCCACAAATACTAAAATTTAAACACGTTACTCTAAGTACCACCTAAAAGCTTGCGCACCTCTGGTGATATCTGTACCATACTTTAGGAACCAATACAGAATATACTACTGTTATTTCTTTTTCCTTCTCAAACCCTCTGTTCTTCTGACCTTCAAGACTCAGCTCCCTCTTGGTTCTCCCAATACCTCTCTTTACTCACTCGTTCACTGGCTCTGCTCCTTAAATGCTAGTATTTTCTAAGATTCCATTCTAGGATTTTTCTTCTCACCCTGAACACTCTGAGGGAACCAGTGGCGTCTCTGAATGAACATGTCTGTCACCGGACTTATTTTCCAGCCCCACATCAATGCATAGATAATTTCTTTTCCATAGTCCTTCTCTTAATGACATTGACACGTATCCAGTTACCAAAATAAGAAACCTCTCCAGTCAATTCACGGTGAGTCCACTGTTTTCAGCCCTTCCTCTCTCATTTTATCTTTAACTTCCTCTGCCCCTCTTCACACTCATCTGATAACTGGCCCCTTATTTCACTGAGAAGTAATTAAAAGCCTCACCATGTACCTGTATCTATACCTATATATTGTACCTTCTCCTATCTAAGGACAACTTCTACGCCACATCTGTGCCTTGGATCCCGTCCCCTTCTGTTTATTCGAGTTTTGCTTCTACAATTTTTTCTGCATCTTCCATTTCTTCCTCTTTGCTGGATCATTCCTATAGGAACACACTGCCTCTTATTTTTAGGACGATAAAACCCAAACCAAATATCTTCGCTCTCACATCCCCCTCCAACGACCATCCCGTTTTTCTGCTTCTCACTGTAGCAAAACTCCTTGAAAGAGCTGCTAGCCATCTCCACTGCCTCATCTCCTTCACAAGCCATTTAATACAAACTTTTAAAGACTGCCAACAATCTCCATGTTCTGAAATCCAGTGCTTTATTCTCTGTCCTCATCCAACTCAAGCTCTTACGATATACGCATGCAGCGTAAGAATAATGATGCAACTGATCACTCCTTGGAACACTTTCTTCAATTGGTTTCTGGAATAGATAGAACACTTGCCTCGTTTTCCTACTATCTTGCTACTCCTATAATGTTCTTCCTCTTCTGACCACTAAATGTTGGCTGGAATGCCCTAGTAATTAATCATTGACCTACTTCCCTTTTTATACTAACCACTGAGGTAACTTCATCCAATTTTGTGATTTTAAAAAAGATTCATGTCTGTGGCTCGCAAATTTTCATCTCTAGCCTGGGGCTCTTCCTCACCATAATGGCATTCATATATCCAAGTGCCTACCCAACACCATCACTTAAACATGTATCAGGCAACTGAAACATCACATGTTTAAAACCAAACTTGTTTTTCTCCCTAAATCTGCTCTTTCCTCAGACTTTACTATTGCATTAAATAGCAGGACTGGTTATTAAAAAATCTCATTAAATAGCACCTAGTTGCTTAGGTTCCACATTTAGGAGTCACCCCGACCTCTCTTTCTTTCATTTCCCATACTTCCTCTGGTAGTTTCTTGTTGGTTCCACCTTCAAAAATACACCCCAAATGTGATCACTTCTCACCTTCTCCCCTCTCACCCCACTGGTCCAAGGCCATATCATCCTTCACCAACAGCATCCCAACTAGTCTTCCTGCTTCTGTCCTTACCCAACTACAACCTATCTTCAACAGAGCAGCCAGAAGAATCCTGTTAAAAGGTAAATCAGAGCATTTTCCTCCTATGCTCAAAACCTTCCAAATCATGTATCTTTCTCTTAGAATAAAAGCCCAAGTTATTAGAATGGTCTGCAAGGAAGTAAAGATGTGATTCTAACTCTCCTCCCATTCATTTCTGCTTTCATCTCCTACAACTCCACTGCAACCACACAAAAGCTCTCCTTTCATAAGCTTTTGCAACAACTATTTTCTCTGCCTGAAATGTTCTTATGCTGCATGTTGGCATGGTCCAACCTCTTACCTCCTTCAAACCTTTGCTCAAATGTCACTTTCTCAATGGGGCCTCCATAAACAATCCAATTTAAATATCATGCCTACCCTTCTGGTCTGTTTATTTTTCCCCAGAGCACTTGTCTTCTAACATACTAAATAACTTCTTTAATATGTTTATCATCTGCTCTGTTTCTCTCTACTAGAATGTAGCTCTACAAGACTTGGAGTTTTTGTTTGGTTGGTTGGTTTCTAGTTCCTATAATAGTAGGTATTAGTTGAATAAATGAATGAATAAATAAGCCATGCTCAGGTCTCTTTGGTTGAAAGAAAACACTCTATTGCTTTAGAAGGTTATATGCAGCATCAAATTTCATTTTTCTTAAATATTATTTGGTCAGGTTAACAATCTGTAATGATTGGAGGATAACTGTGGAAAGATCTTAAGCACCGGCCAACAGGCTCATTCCTCAAAAGAACAAATTTTTTTTTGCACGCTGGGCAAAAAGTTCATGTTAAAAACCAATAAGTATTTATATACATTCAATGTCTCTTGGAGGCTGAAGTGTAAAACCACTGGTTAACAAAATGTGCCTTATTGTCTTAACTTCTTATGATAACCAAAGGTAACCATTCTGCTCATGAAACCTAAATGCTGGGAATCCCCAAAGATAAATATTACCTACTGAGCAAACATTACAAATATGGCTATCATATCTTCTGTGTAAAATCCAAGGCTACACAGCAATCTAATGATGCAAAATTCAGAAGAGATCAAAGTGACATGCTAAACTTGAAAGGGACCACTTGAGGTGTGCTTTAGGGTTTGTTATGACTGTCCCCCATAACACAGTTCAGAGACATGTTTTATACAGGGATGTATGTCTCTCTTTTGAGGAATGATATAAGAAGTGCAGTGATTATACTACTTTAATAACTCAAAAATCTACAAATATGAATTCTTTCAGTCTTGGCAGTGGAATAGTTTATGACTTGAGAATAAAAGAGTTATGCATGAGAGCCACACTGGCCTTGGAAGGGAGAGGACTCACATTTCAGTCTCTGTGCTACCAATGACTGACTCGTGACTTGAGTAAATCATAACCTTTGCTTCTAGATTCATAAAAAAGGAACTCTTCTTATCCCCCTTCCACCATCACATAGATAGTTACCAAAGGATTGTTTGTTAAGCAAATAATTAAAGCCCTTTAAGTAAAGAAATATAAAAATTTAGACACATTACATACAGAGAGGTACATCTAGCTTTGTTGCACGATGCACCTGCATGTCAGGATTTTGAGCCTATAAAAAGTTAACCAGTTTTAATTCTTCTTACAAAAATAAATGGAGGCAAGCTAACTAGTAGCATATTAAAAATGCTATATAAAAACTGTGTCTTTCAGGCCCTTCTTTCCTTCCTTCTGTTTTTTCTTTTTTAAGGCAGATTATCTTCACTAATTCTAGTCAAGAAAGTGATAAAGCTAAGGTCCTTAATATAGCAGGTAGCATGTGTTGAACAGTCCACAGGAGGGCAGCAAAATGCAGGATTTCTTTTTCTTCAAAATCTGAACTCCGTGTAAAACTGCTTTAAGCCACAAGCTATAAATCTACAGAAATTTAGGTTGAAGAACACAGACTAAACACAGGCAATGAAACAAGTTATAAAAGAAGATAAGATTAAGGTAAATAGTAAGTAGATGCTATAAATATAGAAACATTATACAGACAACACAGGATAATTCTTCTGCACAATGGAACAGACATTAAAGCTCATGTACATGATTTAGAAATTCAATTTTTTTCTATAGTGGTGGAAGCTTTCATATACATATTATAGAGAAATGTATATAAAATTCTAAGCATACTTAGACATTAAAGTCTGAATCCTGCATGACATTTATTCATAATTTCTAAAGATCTGGGCCACTAATTTTAAGTGGGCATGTATCTCAGTGAATTAAGAAAAGACTAATGTTCAGAAATTGTGGGCTGATGGTTAACTATATTCAGTTAATAACAATGCCATTGTTAGTGGCAAACCTATAAGCATATAATGAAGTCTAATAAATATAACCTACCATTGGTCTTTTGTTTTCTAATACAAGAAAAATAATACTGTATGAAGAATACAAAAAAAAAGTAAAATTACGCATATCAGAGATATAATAATAGAATAACGCAAATTGCTTAAGTAGTAGAAAGCATCTTTGTTAGATGTAACTTTCAATTTTTAAATCACTGATGTTAAAGAATGAAAGTATTTAGAAAATACTTTGAGGTAATAAGTGTTCGGAAAACCCACTATCATGAATATTACAGATTCAATATCCACATTTTGCTTATACTGTAATGACAAATTATTTTCCATTTTTTTCATCACTAGAGAAGATAATCATTATTGCTTCATGAAATTTCATTTTCTGTGACACCTTATCATTTTCAATTTTAAACAAGTCCTTTTTTAGTGCTGAGCACTCAAGAGACCTTACTGATATTCAAAAGCATCATAAGTTTATTTAACAGATTCCATTTTACTTTAAAAAAGGCCAAGTATGTTGTTATTGAAAAATGAGTTTGTTAAAGTGGCCAATTCAGTTCTATTTAAGTTAAATTGTAAAATAACAAACCAATATATGTGGGGGATAAGTATGTATTTAAAAACTGCCAAGATAAAATGTTAAATCAAAAATGGAAGCACTAGCTTCTCTTTCACAGTCAGCTTCAGAGTGGGCAATTAAAATCAATCCAGTGTACCCCCCCCAAAAAAAAAAAATTGTATATGCAATTAAAAAAAAAAATCAATCTATTATGTTTTCCTTCCCAGCATCCTTGAAACTGTGATGCTGATATAAAAATACCTATAAAAGAATTTATTAAACATTATTCAAAGGAGAGAGAGAGATGATGATGAGCAGGTTCTATAAGAATACACGCAACTAACACACGATTTCTAGACTAATCCAAGTTTGGAAAAACCGTCAGATAAGTGATTCTGCATTAACTGACACATTTTTAGCTACGAAGTCTTTACAAGTAGGACAATTCTGTGAGCATGATGATTAGGGTACTTTTAAGCTGAATGAATCAGTACTCAAAGCTAAATACATTACCTGTGCACATATTCCAAGAAACATAAACTGAAAATCTGTGTTAAAAATTTCCATGATTATATATGAAAAGTAATAAAATACCTGCTGATGTTAAAAAAGACTTGTCAATAATTATACCATTTAGTTTATACTACCCAAGACATTACACTGTATTATAGTTGTTATAAGAACTGTCTAAAAAAACAAAAACAGTGTCTAATGTGGATCTTTAAAGAAAATAATTTGGGGAAGATTAATAACAGTGGTCAGAAAAATTGTTTTTAAAATGTTTTCCAAGAGTACTTAACTATTTTTGATCTTGAAAGCTTATCTAAAAAGCTCTTAAATTGGTAGCTTTTCAAATAGGCTTTCATAATAGAATTGTTTAGGCTGGGAACAGGGTGTATAAGGGCAGCTTAAATTCTTGTCCAAAAAAACCCACTTACAATATGAATTCCTTGATTATTATACGGAAATAGAATCACAAGCCTTGCTTGTCTCTTGAAACCTCTGTAGTCATAATAAAAACTTTAGACAGATAATATGTCAAACAAATAAGATAAGAATCTTCTTTCAGTATTGCAAAAATGAAAAAGTAAAGGGCAGACAATTATCTGAAGGTACAGAAATGCTAATCATTACTCAGAGGTTTTGTCTCCTTTTTCATAAACCATTTAGTAAAGCTCAGAGATAATTGGAGTAAATGCAACTGCTAGGTTTTAAAATGTAAGAAGTTCATGGTTTCGATAGAGGTGTCTGCTTCTTTCAAGTTTCAGCTTTTCAAAGCTGGAACTCAGCAAAGCAACCATCAATAAATAGGATTATTGTGGAAAGAAGTAACGCAAAAGCATTGTCAAAGAAAAATTTAATACTGAAATTAGTTCATAAGAGAACCAATTATTATTAATATTATTAATTATTATTATTATCAGTGAATTTTTAAACCTAGAAAATGCTATAGCATACATGTCCATTAGGGGTAATGGTATTTATTTAGGAGTTAGCAGACACTGGATTCTTTTCTAAACTAATTAATTACAATATAAAAAGGGCTAATGTTTTGTCTTTAATTAAAAAAAAAAAAAATGACCTCTCTCTGAAATAAATAAAAATGGTATTCCCTCTTCCCAAGTCAAATTATTTTCTTTTACTGTTATTATATTGGATACTACAATTTTGAGAAAGATTTCTTTCAAGTTAATAGTTTCCTAGGCTAGTTGAGAGTATGTTCTGGGGGAAAAAAGCTGAAGACAACTGAATTTCCTTTCTTGACATCAGTGACATACAGTAACATGAAACTAAAATACTAAGCAAAAGCATGTAAAACAAATGCTAAAGAAAGGCTTTTAGAAAAGGATCACTACATACATACAAAACCTCTCTTCCCAGTAACAGAAAAGAATCAAGAGAGGTGAGGGAGCTGCTAGTAAGTAAAGAAAAGAAGAAATTCTATTAATATAAACAGCTCACTGAAAAAAGTAAAATCCTGTTTATAAGGTTGTCCTTAGGTAATCTACAAAATTTTAAAGACCACAACATATTTTGTAGTATTATGTAAGAAGATAAAGATCCTTAACCTTTAGAGTTGTATCTTGTATTCATTATGAATTTCTAATGGTTTACTTTTACCTAACACCTACTCTGTGATAATAATCTCATTTAATCCTTCTAAAAAGTATACGAGGCGGGGTCAAGGCGGCGGCATGGGAAGACGCGGAGATGGCGTCTCCCCACAAATAGACAGGTTGCCGGACGCCGCTGGGGGACCGGGGGGCCCAAGCAGACCGCAGCAACCCCGGAGCAACCGGGTAGGACCTGGGGGAAGTCAGGGGGGCGGGGAAAGGGAAGCTGGACAAGACCGGCGCCCCTGGGGGGTGGCTGGGTGAGGGGGGAGGTTCCCGCCTGGAGGGATCGTTGGGGGCTGGGGAGATCCGAAACCGCAACTGGGTTTCTCCCGCCCAGGAAGCCAAGAGGCCTCCTGAGCTCCCTGGCTTGGGGGCCTGCTGGGCTCCCCAGTGGGGTCCTCCACCCTCCAAGGCCCCCTCCGAGCTGCCTGGGTCCTGGGGGCGTGGGAGGGAGGGAGGAGGGGTGAGGAGGTGAAGAGGCGGACAGGTGGGGGTGGGGGCTTTTAGACTGGGGGACGGGGAGGTGAGAGAGGGGTTCGCCTGCCCTCTTGGCCAGGGACGGCGACTGGGGTCCCGGGCCTGGTCCTTCACTCTCCGGGACCCCCTCCAGCACGAGGATCCTGGGGGCGTGGGGGGGAGGGGGGTGGGGGAGGGGGGGGAGAGAGAGGCAGACAGTGGGGATGGGAGGGGATCTCTCCAGGTCAGAAGAATAGGGGAGGCACCACCGGGTTTTTCTAGGCAGGTCCTCCACCTTCCAAGGCTACTCCAGGCCATTGCTCCTAGAAGTACAGGAGGGAAGCGGTGGGGGGAAAAGAAGAGAGGGGGAAGGGGGCAGGGACCCTCTCGGATCACAGGATCGGGGGAGGAGCAGAAGGCATTTCTGCTGCCCACTGGCCTGGGAAGCCTGCTGGGCTCCCGGGTCTGGTCTCCAACTCTCCAGGGTCCCCTCCCACATGCGTGGGGATGTTGGACCATGGCAGGGGAAGAGGAAGAGAGGCAGACTGGTGGTGAGATGTTCCAGGAGCAGAGGACCAGGGGAGGTGCGGAGGACCTTTCCCCTGCCCACCTGGGCCCGGCAGGCCTGCTGGGCTCCCAAGTCTGGTCCCTCGGTCTCTCCAGCTGATTGGGTCATACAGGTGTAGGAGGGAGGGAGGAGAAGAGAAGAGGAAGAGAGGCAGACAGCAGTGGGGGGGACCTTGCAGGACCAGAGAATCAGGGGACATGCTGCAGGAAATCCCCCTACCCACCTGGCACCGGGAAGCCTGTTGCCCCCCCAGGCCTGCTCCTCGGTCCTCCAGGGGCCCCTCTAGGTTTCACTGGTCCTAGGGGTGTAGGAGGAAAGCAGGGCAGAAGAGGAGAGGCGGGCAGGGGAGGGGGCCTTCTGGGACTGGAGGATCAAGTGAGACAGGGAAGGTACTTCCTCTGCCCACTAGCCCTGGGAAGCCTGCTAGGCTCACGGACCTGGTCTTTCACACTCCAGGGCCTCCCCAGCTGCTTGGGACCTAGGAGAGTGGGGGGCTGGGGAGAGGAAGAGAGGTGGACACGGACCCTACGAGACTGGGAGATCTGGGGAAGTGCCGCAGGCATTACCCTAGCCCACGTGGCCCTGGGAAGCCTGTTGGGCGTCAGAGTCTGGTCTCCTGCCTTCCAGTGCCCCCTGCAGCTGTGAGGGTCCTAGGGGAATAGGAGAGAGGGAGTGAGGAAGAAGCAAACCCAAGGGAGAGCGACCCTCCGAGACTGGAGGACTAGGGGAGGTGCCTAGCATTTCTCCCACCAACTCGGGCCCAGGGAGCCCATGGGGTACCTCGACCTGGTCCTTTGCCCCCAGGACCAGAGGCATTCCTGGGCCCCTCTGACTCACTGGGCCTAAGCCCCATTCCCCACCACCCCCAGGTCCTTTTCTAAGCACAGGCCCTGCCCATTGCCTAACCTCTCCCCCCACCCCGCCCTGCCCCTGTCCAAGCCCCACCCCCACAGCCAAGGCCTTTTCTGGCTTTTTTTTTTTTCTTCTATTTTTTCTTTCCACCTCCTCACTTAGGCTATTGCAGTTGTTTTACCTTCCAGTTGTTGCTCTATCTTTTTTTTTAAAATTTTTTCTAACACATCTGTTAGTTTCCTATTACAGTATTTTTTATCTTGCTATTGTTCTGCTGCTCTCCTACTTTTTTTTTCTTTCTTTCTTTCTTTTTTTTTTAATTCTTTTTGTTTTCTGCTCCACACGGCTTGTGGGATCTTGATTCACAAGCCCAGGGTCAGGACTGAGCTCCTGAGGTGGGCACTCTGAGTCCAAAACATTGGATTAACAGGGAAACCCAGTTCCCAGGGAATTTTTGTCAGAGTAAGGTCTCTCAGAGGTTCTCACCTCAACACCAAGACCCAGCTATACTCAACAGCCTACAAACTCCAATGCTTGAAACCTCAGGCCAAACACCCAGTGGGACAGGAACACAATCCCACCCATCCAAAGTGGGGGGAAGATGAGATGACAAAAAAATATGTCACAGATGAAGGAACAAGGTAAAAATACACAAAACCAAATAAATGAAGAGGAAATAGGAAAATTGCCTGAAAAAGAATTCAGAGTAATGGTAGTAAAGACGATCCAAAATCTTGATAACAAAATAGAGAAAATACAAGAAACAGTTAATAAGGACTCAGAAGAACTAAAGAGCAAACAAACAGTAATAGATAACAAAATAACTGAAATTAAAAATACTCTAGATGGTATAAACAGTAGAATAACTGAGGCAGAAGAACGAATAAGTGAGTTGGAAGATAGAATGGGGGGAAATAACTGCCACAGAGCAGGAAAAAGAAAAAAGAATAAAAAGAATGGAAGACAGTCTCAGAGACCTTGGTGACAACATTAAGCACACCAACATTCAAATCATAGGCATCCCAGAAGAAGAAGAAAAAAGGAAAGGGTCTGAGAAAATATTTGAAGAGGTTATAGTGGAAAACTTCCCCAACATGGGAAAGGAAAGAATTAACCAAGTCCAAGAAGCACAGAGAGTCCCATAGAGAATAAACCCAAGCAGAAATACACTGAGGCACATATTAATCAAACTAAAGAAAATTAAACACAAAGAAAAAATATTAAAAGCAGCAAGAGAAAAGCAACAAATAACATATAAGGGAAAACCCATAAGGATAACAGCTGACCTTTCTGCAGAAACTCTGCAGGCCAGAAGGGAGTGGCAGGATATATTGAAAGTCCTGAGAGAGAAAAACCTACAGCCAAGAATACTCTACCCACCAAGAATCTCATTCAGATTCGATGGAGAAATCAAAAGCTTTACAGATAAGCAAAAGTTAAGAGAATTCAGCACCACCAAACCAGCCTTACAACAATTGCTAAAGGAACTTCTCTAAGCAGGAAACACAAGAGAAGGAAAAGACCTACAAAAACAAACCCAAAACAATTAAGAAAATGGTAATAGGAGCATACATGTCAATAATCACCTTAAATGTAAATGAATTAAATGCTCCAACCAAAAGACACAGATTGGTTGAATGGATACAAAAACAAGACTCTTACATATGCTGCGTACAAGAAACCCACTTCAGACCAAGGGACACATATAGACTGAAAGTAAGGGGATGGAAAAACATATTCCATGCAAATGGAAGTCAACAGAAAGCTGGAGTAGCAATACTCATATCAGACAAATTAGACTTGAAAGTAAAGACTATTACAAGAGGCAAGGAAGGACACTACATAATGATCAAGGGATCAATCCAAGAAGAAGATATAACAGTTGTAAATATCTATGCACCCAACAGAGGAGCACCTCAATACATAAGGCAAATGCTAACAGCCATAAAAGGGGAAATCAACAGGAACACAATAATAGGAGACTTTAACACCCCACTTACATCAATGGACAGATCATCCACACAGAAAATAAATAAGGACACACAGGCTTTAAATGACACATTAGACCATCTCAACTTAACTGATATTTATAGGACATTCCATCCAAAAACGACAGAATACACTCTCTTCTCAAGTGCACACGGAACATTCTCCAGGATAGATCACATCTTCGGTCACAAATCAAGCCTCGGTAAATTCAAAAAAACTGAAATCGTATCAAGCATTTTCTCTGACCATAACACCATGAGACTAGGTATCAATTACCAGAAAAAAACTGTAAAAAATACAAACGTGAACACTAAACAATACGCTATTAAACAACCAAGAAATCACTAAAGAAATCAAAGAGGAAATAAAAAAATACCTAGAAACAAATGACAATGAAAACACAACAACCCAAAACCTACAGGACACAGCAAAAGTAGTTCTAAGAGGGAAGTTTATAGCAACACAGTCCTACCTCAAGAAACAAGAAAAATATCGAATAAACAACCTAACCTTATACCTAAAACAATTAGACAAAGAAGCACAAAAAAACCCCAAAGTGAGCAGAAGGAAAGAAATCATAAAGATCAGATCAGAAATAAATGAAAAAGAAATGAAGGAAACAATAGCAAAGATCAATGAAACTAAAAGCTGGTTCTTTGAGAAAATAAAATTGATAAACCATTAGCCAAACTTATCAGGAAAAAAAGGGAGAAGATGCAAATCAAAAGAATTAGAAATGAAAAAAGGAGAAGTAACTGACACCACAGAAATACAAAAGGTCATGGGAGACTACTACAAGCAACTATATGCCAATAAACTGGATAACTTGGAAGAAATTAAATTCTTAGAAAAGCATAATCCTCCAAGACTGAACCAGGAAGAAATAGAAAATATCAACAGACCAATCACAAGTACGGAAATTGAGGCTGTGATTAAAAATCTCTCAACAAACAAAAGCCCAGGGCCAGATGGATTCACAGGCGAATTCTATCAAACATTTAGAGAAAAGCTAACACCTATCCTTCTCAAACTCCTCCAAAATATAGCAGAAGGAGGAACACTCCCAAACTCATTCCACGAGGCCACCATCACCCTGATACCAAAACCAGGCAAAGATGTCACAAAAAAAGAAAATTACAGGCCAATACAACTGATGAATATACATGCAAAAATCCTCAACAAAATACTAGCTAACAGAATCCAACAGCACATTAAAAAGATTATACACCATGATCAAGTGGGGTTTATCCCTGGGATGCAAGGATTCTTCAATATATGCAAATCAATCAATGTGATACATCATATCAACAAATTGAAGGATAAAAACCATATGATCATCTCAATAGACGCAGAAAAAGCTTTTGACAAAATTCAACATCCATTTATGAAAAAAACTCTCCAAAAAATGGGCATAGGAGGAAATTACCTCAACATAATAAAAGCCATATATGACAAACCAACAGCCAGCATCATTCTAAATGGTGAAAAACTGAAAGCATTCCCTCTAAGAACAGGAACAAGACAAGGGTGTCCACTCTCACCATTATTATTCAATATAGTTTTGGAAGTTTTAGCCACAGCAATCTGAGAAGAAAATGAAATAAAAGGAAGCCAAATTGGAAAAGAAGTAAAATTGTCACTCTTCGCAGATGACATGATATTATACATAGAAAACCCTAAAGATTCTACCAGAAAACTGCTAGCACTAATTGATGAATTTAGTAAAGTAGCAGGATACAAAATTAATGCACAGAAATCTTTTGCATTCCTATACACTAACAACAAAAGAGCAGAAAGAGAAATTAAGGAAACTCTCCCATTTACCATTGCAACAATAAAATACCTAGAAATAAACCTGCCTAAAGAGGCAAAAGACCTGTATGCAGAAAACTATAAGACACTGATGAAAGAAATCTAAGACAATACAAACAGATGGAGAGACATACCATGTTCTTGGATTGGAAGAATCAATATTGTGAAAATGACTATCTTACCCAAAGCAATTTACAGATTTAAAACAATCCCTATCAAATTACCAATGGCATTTTTCACAGAACTAAAACAGGAAATCTTACAAACGCAAAAGACCCCAAATAGCCAAAGCAATCTTGAGAAGGAAAGACGGAGTTGGTGGAATTAGGCTTCCTGACTTCAAACTACACTACAAGGCCACAGTGATCAAGACAGTATGGTACTGGCACAAAAACAGAAATGTAGATCGATGGAACAGAATAGAGAACCCAGAGGTAAACCCAAACACATATGGACACCTTATCTTTGAAAAAGCAGGCAAGACTATACCATGGAAAAAAGACAGCCTCTTCAATAAGTGCTGCTGGGAAAATTGGACAGCTACATGGAAAAGAATGAAATTAGAACACTTCCTAACACCAGACACAAAAATAAACTCCAAATGGATTAAAGACCTAAATGTAAGGCCAGACACTATAAAACTCCTCGAGGAAAACATAGGCAGAACACTCTATGACATATATCAAAGCAAGATCCTTTTTGACCCACCTCCTAGAATCATGGAAATAAAATCAAGAATAAACAAATGGGACCTAACGAAACTGAAAAGCTTTTGCACAGTGAAAGGAACCATAAACAAGACAAGACGGCAGCCCTCAGAATGGGAGAAAATACTTGCCAATAAAGCAACAGACAAAGGATTAATCTCCAAAATATACAAGCAGCTCATGCAGCTTCATACCAAAAAAGCAAATAACCCAGCCCACAAATGGGCAGAAGACCTAAATAGACATTTCTCCAAAGAAGACATATAGATGGCCAACAAACACATGAAAAGATGCTCAACAGCACTCATCATCAGAGAAATGCAAGTCAAAGCCACAATGAGGTATCACCTGACATCGGTCAGAATGGCCATCATCACAAAATCTAGAAACAGTAAATGCTGGAGAGGGTGTGGAGAAAAGGGAACTCTCCTGCACTGTTGGTGGGAATGTAAGTTGGTCCAGCCACTGTGGAAAACAATTTGGAGGTTCCTTAAAAAACTACAAATAGAACTACCATATGACCCAGTAATCCTACTACTGGGCATATACCCAGAGAAAACCATAATCCAGAAAGAAACATGTACCGTAATGTTCATTGCAGCATTATTTACAATAGCCAGGACATGGAAGCAACCTAAATGCCCATCAACAGATGAATGGATAAAGAAGATGTGGCACATATATACAATGGAATATTACTCAGCTATAAAAAGGAATGAAATTGAACTATATGTGATGAGGTGGATAGACCTAGAGACTATCATACAGAGCTAAGTAAGCCAGAAAGAGAAAAACAAATACCGTCTGCTAACTCATATGTATGGAATCTGAAGAAATGGTATTGATGAACCCAGTGACAGGGCAAGAGTGGAGATGCAGATGTAGAGAATGGACTTAGGACATGGGGCTGGGGTGGGGTTGGGGGCGAAAGGGAAGCTGGGATGAAGTGAGAGAGTAGCATAGACATACATACATTACCAACTGTAAAACAGATAGCTAGTGGTAAGTTGCTGTATAACAAAGGGAGATCAGCTCGATGATGGGTGATGCTTTAGGGGGCCAGGACAGGGAGGGTGGGAAGGGGGCGCAGGAGGGAGCAGATATGGGGATACATGTATACATACAGCTGATTCACTTTGGTGTATCTCAAAAACTGGTACAAGAGTGTAAAGCAATTATATTCCAATAAAGAGCTTTAAAAAAAAAAGCATATGCGATTTTACTGTCTTTCATTTTATAGATTAGGATACAAACTACTGGGAACAGAAAGACAGTAATGGCAGAGCCAGGGCTCAAACATGAATCTGTGTGACCTAGCACTAGCCACTCCACTATACTGTCTTGCTAAAACACTGTCTTAGGCCTTCAGCATTCACGTATGAATTCTAGTTCAGATGGTGCTCAACAATGATCTACAACTGAGCTATGGAGTTATGTTGCTGAGAGATTTTTTGTTTCTTCACTAAAAAACTGGGCTCTGATATGTAAAATGACGTACTGTCTTCCATTAAAATCTTAAGGCAAGCTGGTATAGTAAATCAGGAAAATCAGTTTGGGTGCCAAATCTAGCAATTATTGATGTCTTTTAGACAAGTCACTTAATGAAGTGTGTGTCAGGTTCTTGTTGGTTGTTTTTTTTAAAATATCTTAAGTGAAGGAGCAGGACTAGTCCTCTGGCTGAATATTATAAACTAATTTGAATGTTAACAGAGTAGCTATTGTGTGCTCTACAAAAGCAAGGTACTTAGGATCCACACATATATAAACTGTACCACTCATAATTCAAGTTAAACTCATTTTTCCCCAGTGAAGGTTAAACAGGTAAATAATCAAATATTATAGAACTACTATATTCAATATCCCACGATAAGCCATACATGGAAAAGAATATAAAAAAAGAATGTGTATATATGCATAACTGAATCACTTTGCTGCACAACAGAAATCAATACAACGTTGTCAATCAACTACACTTCAATAAAAAAAATGAAGAAAAAAAATATGGAACTCTTAGAAAGGGAGTTCTAATTGATAAATTTACAATAGTTTAGATACTAACTCAAATACCTCTGACCCAGGTGGATACACTTCTGCATGTATGTGTGTATGCGTGGTGGCTGTGGGAGGAAGTGGGAGAATGCAAAGCAGATACCACTTCATGCCAGGCAACTATTTTAAAGGTGCAGCAAGGATCCGTGTCACCTTCACTTAAAGACAAGGGGCTGTATTTCAGCGAATGAGGATAGAAACACTGCTTCAAATCTCATTACACAGTTTGAATTCATGGCGGAAAAGAATATCTTTTACCATAAATATCAGTTGCAAAACATCAGAGATTTGGAGGAGACAAAAAAACCTCACAGCTTATCAATCCCAGTTGAATATAATCAGCCTTTCTAAACTAGGGTTCTGGAAGAGAATTAAGCCTAAGGGCCCCAAGGCATCTATATAGTAAGTTATGAATTAATTTCTTTCCTATGTATCTAGAATTATGCTAGTTATGTAAAAGCCCTCGAAAAAATTAAGAAATTCATTTTCTGTGTTGTGTTGATCAAAACAGGAATCCTGATTGAACTCATTACTTTACCAGCTTTTAACAGCTGCTTACCACTGCAAACAGAAGAGGTGATGTTGTACAGAAAAGGATAAAACTGCATACAGCGAATCAACTTCAGGCTGTTTTCACACTCTGGGCATTTGGTAGTTAATTTCAAAGCCTGTCTAAAGGCCTCAAGTGCCCCACTGATATTCTTCAGAGCAAGGTAAGCATTTCCCAGGCTCAAAAAGGTCAGGGGCTGAAAAGAAAAAAAAATAAACAAAACAATGAGCAAAAATGTTAATGAATTAATATTTTCCAAGAGTTACAAAAATTTTACAGTATATGCCTTTTGGCTATTTTTTAGGTTACCCCATAAAAGTTTCCCCAACTGTCCATTTTATTTACATCAGCTAAACTGTCTGACATAAATTTATTCTTTACCTTCTTACTAAGATAAAAAATACATAAAGTGTGAAATGTACACGTCTTAAGTATACAGCTCAACAAATTTTTATATATGTATATACCCCTGTAACCACCACTCATCTAAAGATACAAAACATCTAGAACATTTCTAAGCACCTCAAGTGGTTCCCTTGGGCAACCCAACTGCAGCTCCAGAGGTAACCACTGATGTGATGTTGTGATGACAACCACAGATTAGCTCTGCCTGTTCTTGAACTTCATATAAATCAAACAGCATGTTCTCTTATTTGTATAATATGTACCCTTTTGTAGCTTCTTTCACACAATACAACATCTAATATTCAAGAATGGATGTTTTTTGTGTACTTGTTCATTCCTTTTTTTTTTTAATAAATATATTTATTTATTTATTTTATTGGCTGTGTTGGGTCTTTTTTTGCTGTGCACGGGCTTTCTTTAGTTGCGGTGAGTGGGGGCTACTCTTCGTTATGGTGCTCGGGCTCCTCATTGCCGTGGCTCCTCATTGCTGTGGGCTCTAGGCACGTGGACTTCAGTAGTTGCAGCACATGGGCTCAATAATTGTGGCTCACGGGCTCTAAAGCACAGGCTCAATAGTTGTGGGGCACAGGCTTAGTTGCTCCATGGCATGTGGGATCTTCCTGGAGCAGGGCTCAAACCCGTGTCCCCTGCATTGGCAGGCGGATTCTTAACTACTGCGCCACCTAGGAAGCCCTTGTTCATTCCTTTTTTTAAAAAAATTAGTGTGTAATGTTTATATGCCAGAGTTTGTTCATCCATTCTCCTACTGATAGGCAGTTTTTGGATTGTTTGCAGTTTGGGGCTATTACAAATAAAGCTACTATGAACATTCCTGTAAATGTCTTTTGGTAGACATATGTACTCATTTTCCTTGGGTATACACTTAGTAACGGTTCTTAAGGTAGGCACACATTTAGTTTTAAGAGATACAACCAAATAGTTTCCCAGTGGACATATAGACGTACACTCCTACCAGCAACTGTGAGAATTCACTGACTTGGAATTATCAGTTTTCTAAATTTAGCTATTTTAGTGAGATGCTTCAGTGGCATCTCACTGTGATTTGAATGCATTTCCTTGATTAGTAATAATGTTGAATATTTTTTCATGTGATTATTGGCCATTTGGGTACCCTTATTTCTAAAGTGCTGCTGTTTTCCCCATTAAAAAAAATTGGGCTGTCTTTTTCTAATTGATTTAAAGGAGTTCTTTATATATATACTAGACATGAGACCTTTGCTGGAAATATTTACTGCAAATATCTTCTCCAAGTCTGTCGTTTGCCTTTTTATCCTCTTAACGGTATCTTCTGATAAACAGAAATTCTGAATTTTAATGAAGTTCAGTTATATATTTTTTCTTTTATAGTTAGTGCTTTTGGAAATCTTTGCCGGCTATAAGGTAATGAAGACTCTCTCCTACATTTTCATCAAGAAACTTTATCTTTAGTAAAACTTATAAAAAAACCTTTAGTTTTATCTTCCACATTTTGGTACATGATCCACCTCAAATTAATCTTGTATATGATATGAGGTAGGAGTCAAGGTACATTTCTCTTTCCATAGGGGATATCCAAGTACTCCATTACTACCTACTGGAAAACCAAAAGCTCCCTCCACACACTGAACTACAGGTGTGCCTTCATCATACATCAGGTGACCATATACGCAGGGGCCCACTTCTAATTTCTCTATTGTGTTCTACTGATATATTTGAGTATCCTTATGCCAATACCATACTGATTTAATTACAGTAAGTCTTGAAATCTGGTAATGTAAACCTTCCAACTCTTTTTTTTTTTTTTTCCTCTCTAATTTTTGGGCTATTCTAGGTCCATTTTTATGTAGATTTTTGAATCTATTTATCAATTTACACACACATATACATGCAACTGCTGGGTGTTTGGGATCGAATTGAATCTATATATCAATTTGAAGAGAACTTACATCTTAACAATATTGAATCTTCTAATCCATGAACATGATGTATATCACCATTTATTTAGGTTTTCTTTCTCTTAGCAATGTTTTGTAATCACGATAGAAATCTTGTGCATCTTCCTTTAGATTTACTTCTAGATATCTGATTTTTTTGATGCTATTGTAAATAGTCTTACAAGTCTATTTTCCAATTGTTTGTTGAGACTTTGTTTTTATAAGCAGCCCGAAGTATTCAGTTTAGGTTATTTTAGCGGAAATATACCCATTCTTCGTATTTGCTGCATAGAAACCATTTATTTTACAATTATTTTATCATTAAAAATATTTTAAAAGATCTAAGAATGTTTTATTCTCAAATTGCACAGTATTTCCCCATGTAAAGCAACACCTATAATTTATCAGCTACTTGCTTTTGATTCATGCTAAGTCATCAGAAATATCTCACTATAACCAAGCCAAGGTGTACAAAATATTCTAGATTAAAGAGGCCTAATCTAAGCAGGGCTCGGGTTACATTTAAAGTATTACTTAGTGGTTCACACTAAGATATAAAATTAAATTTCATACACAGATTTCAAAAATGTCTTTATATTTTCCATAAGGAAACAAAATATCATGATTATCCCTATGACTTGAATGATAGTTGTGGAAATATCTTGTTTGAGATGAACTGGTTAGCATTTTGGGAAAAAAAGAATAATTTTCATGAATTCATTCAGAAAATTATTACTGAGTGAGTGTCTACTATGTTCCAGATACTAGTTTTGACACTGGGGATACAGCAGAAAATAAGAAAGATAAATCTCTGCCTTAGTGGATCTTATGGTCTCGGGCCCCACAATTGTGGGAATGTCACACAACTGTGAGTAAACTGTGATGAAGTACAGCAGGGAAGAGACATAAGTAGTACTGAGAGTAGGGAAGAAAGTGCCATTTCAAATAGAGTAGTAAGGGAAAGACTCACTGAGAAGTCAGTATTTGTAAAAGATTTTACGGCGATGAGGAGCAAGCTATGAAGAATCTTCATGGGATGAAGCATTCCTAACAGACAGAATAGAAAATGCAAAGGTCCTGAGGAGGGAGCACGGCTAGCACGTTCAGGGAACTGCAAGCAGGCAAGTGAGGCTAGAAGAGAATGACCAAAGGAACGATCTCGTGCAGAAAAGGTCCAAAAAGTAACAAGGTCACGTAGGACCTTCTACGCCATTATAAATTCTTGTCTCTTACTGTGAGTTACATGGAGAGTCACTGCGGAGATCTGAACAGACAAATAACAACATATGACTTTCAAAAAAAATTACTAACGTTGTTTATTGTATTTTTCCAACGTAGAAGGTAATTTTTCAATTCTAGCTATCGGATGGAGAGAATATAAGGTGAAAAGAGAGAGGAAGTGGCTCCCTTTGAGCAATACTCAACAGTTCCCTAAAGCTGAGGAAGAGCAAATAAGCATGGCATCTGTTGAGCACTACTGGAGTTGTATTTATTCACCATGAAATTCCTTTTACTTTTTCTTTTTCTTGGCAGTGCTGCGCAGCATGCAGCATCTTAGTTCCCTGACCAGGGATCAAACCCGTGCTCCCTGCAGTGAAAGTGCAGGGTCTTCACCACTGGACTGCCTTAATCACTTGACTGCCCGACAACATCTGACTTTTAATAAGAATTTCATTGACTGTTTATTGTGAATAGAGTGCAGGGGGACAAAAGCAAAAAGCCAAGAAGCTGGTTAGGAGGCTACCAAGGTAATGTAGATAAAAGACAATGATGGTTTGGATAAGACAGCAGTGGAGATGATGATAAACAGTGACATTCTGGGTATACTTTAAAAACAGAATTGGAACACACATGTCAATAATCACCTTAAATGTAAATGGATTAAATGCTCCAACCAAAAGACACAGACTGGCTGAATGGATACAAAAACAAGACCCTTCTATATGCTGCCTACAAGAAACCCACTTCAGACCAAGGGATACATATAGACTGAAAGTAAAGGGATGGAAAAAGATATTCCATGCAAATGGAAGTCAAAAGAAAGCTGGAGTAGCAATACTCATATCAGACAAATTAGACTTGAAAGTAAAGACGATTAAAAGAGACAAGGAAGGGCACTACATAATGATCAAGGGATCCATTCAAGAAGAACATATCACAATGGTAAATATCTATGCCCCTAATATAGGAGAACCTCAATATATAAGGCAAATGCTAACAGCTATAAAAGGGGACATCGACAGTAACACAATAATAGTGGGAGACTTGAACACCCCACTTACATCAATGGACAGATCATCCAAACAGAAAATAAATAAAGACACACAAGCTTTAAAAGACACATTAGACCATCTTGACTTAATTGATATTTATAGGACATTCCATCCAAAAACGACAGACTACACGTTCTTCTCAAGTGCACATGGAACATTTTCCAGGATAGATCACATCTTGGGTCACAAATCAAACCTCGGCAAATTCAAGAAAATTGAAATCATATCAAGCATCTTCTCAGACCACAACACCATGAGACTAGATATCAATTACAGGAAAAAAACTGCAAAAAATACAAACACATGGAGGCTAAACAATTCACTCTTAAACAACCAAGGAATCACTAAAGAAATCAAAGAGGAAATCAAAAAATATCTAGAAACAAATGACAATGAAAACACAACAACCCAAAACCTATGGGATGCAGCAAAAGCAGTTCTAAGAGGGAAGTTTATAGCAATACACTCCTACCTTAAGAAACAAGAAAATGATCAAATAAACAACCTAACCTTACACCTAAAACAACTAGAGAAAGAAGAACAAAGAAACCCCAAAGTGAGCAGAAGGAAAGAAATCATAAAGATCAGAGCAGAGATAAATGAAAAAGAAAGGAAGGAAACCATAGCAAAAATAAATAAAACTAAAAGCTGGTTCTTTGAGAAGATTAACAAAATTGATAAACCATTAGCCAGACTCATCAAAAAAGAAAGGGAGAAGATGCAAATCAACAGAATTAGAAATGAAAAAGGAGAAGTCACAACGGACACCTCAGAAATACAAAACATCATGAGAGACTACTACAAGCAACTATATGCCAATCAATTGGATAACCTGGAAGAAATGGATACATTCTTAGAAAAATACAATCTTCTAAGACTGAACCAGGAAGAAATAGAAACCATGAACAGACCAATCACAAGTAGGGAAATTGAGGCAGTGATTAAAAATCTCCCAACACACAAAAGCCCAGGACCAGATGGGTTCACGGGCGAATTCTATCAAACATTTCGAGAAGAGCTAACACCTATCCTTCTCAAACTCCTCCAAAATATTGCAGAAGGCGGAACACTCCCAAGCTCATTCTACAAGGCTACCATCACCCTGATACCAAAACCAGGCAAAGATGTCACAAAAAAAGAAAATTGCAGACCAATATCACTGATGAATATGGATGCAAAAATCCTCAATAAAATACTAGCTAACAGAATCCAACAGCACGTTAAAAAGATCATACACCATGATCAAGTGGGGTTTATCCCTGGGATTGCAAGGATTCTTCAATATATGCAAATCAATCAATGTGATACATCATATCAACAAATTGAAGGATAAAAACCATATGATCATCTCAATAGACACAGAAAAAGCTTTTGACAAAATTCAACATCCATTTATGATAAAAGCTCTCCAGAAAATGGGCATAGAAGGAAATTACCTCAACATAATAAAAGCCATATATGAGAAACCAAAAGCCAACATCGTTCTCAATGGGGAAAAACTGAAAGCATTCCCTCTAAGGACAGGAACAAGACAAGGGTGTCCACTCTCACCATTATTATTCAACATAGTTTTGGAAGTTTTAGCCACAGCAATCAGAGAAGAAAAAGAAATAAAAGGAATCCAAATTGGAAAAGAAGAAGTAAAATTCTCACTCTTTGCAGATGACATGATATTATATATAGAAAACCCTAAAGACTCTACCAGAAAACTGCCAGCACTAATTGATGAGTTTAGTAAAGTAGCAGGATACAAAATGAATGCACAGAAATCTCTTGCATTCCAATACACTAACAATGGAAGAGCAGAAAGAGAAATTAAGGAAACTCTCCCATTCACCATTGCAACAAAAAGAATAAAATACCTAGGAGTAAACCTGCCTAAGGAGGCAAAAGATCTGTATGCAGAAAACTTTAAGACATTGATGAAAGAAATCAAAGACGACACAAAGAGATGGAGGGACATACCATGTTCCTGGATTGGAAGAATCAACATCGTGAAAATGACTGTACTACCCAAAGCAATTTACAGATTCAATGCAATCCCGATCAAATTACCAATGGCATTCTTCACAGAACTAGAGCAAGAAATCTTACGATTTGTATGGAAACGCAAAAGACCCCGAATAGCCAAAGCAATCTTGAGAAGGAAAAATGGAGTTGGTGGAATCAGGCTTCCTGACTTCAAACTATACTACAAGGCCATAGTGATCAAGGCAGTATGGTACTGGCACAAAAATAGACAGGAAGATCAATGGAATAGAATAGAGAACTCAGAAGTAAGCCCAAACACATATGGGCACCTTATTTTTGACAAAGGAGGCACGAGTATACAATGGAAAAAAGACAGTCTCTTCAATAAGTGGTGCTGGGAAAATAGGACAGCTACATGGAAAAGAATGAAATTAGAACACTTCCTAACACCAGACACAAAAATAAACTCCAAATGGATTAAAGACCTACATGTAAGGCTAGACACTATAAAACTCCTAGAGGAAAACATAGGCAGAACACTCTATGACATACATCAAAGCAAGATCCTTTTTGACCCACCTCCTAGAATCATGGAAATAAAATCAAGAATAAACAAATGGGACTTCATGAAACTTAAAAGCTTTTGCACAGCGAAAGAAACCATAAACAAGACTAGAAGGCAACCCTCAGAATGGGAAAAAATAGTTGCCTATGAAACAACAGACAAAGGATTAATCTCTAAAATATACAAGCAGCTCATGCAGCTTAATCCCAAAAAAGCAAATAACCCAATCCACAAATGGGTGGAAGATCTAAATAGAGATTTCTCCAAAGAAGACATACAGATGGCCAACAAACACATGAAAAGATGCTCAACATCACTAATCATCAGAGAAAGGCAAGTCAAAGCCACAATGAGGTATCACCTCACACCGATCAGAATGGCCATCATCACATAATCCGGAAACAACACATGTTGGAGAGGGTGTGGAGAAAAGGGAACTCTCCTGCACTGTTGGTGGGACTGTAAGTTGGTACAGCCACTATGGAAAACAATTTGGAGGTTCCTTAAAAAACTACAAATAGAACTACCATATGACCCAGTAATCCCACTCCTGGGCATATACCCAAAGAAAACCATAATCCCAAAAGAAACATGTACCATAATGTTCATTGCAGCACTATTTACAATAGCCAGGACATGGAAACAACCTAAATGCCAATCAACAAATGAATGGACAAAGAAGATGTGGCATATATATACAATGGAATATTACTCAGCTATAAAAAGGGATGAGATGGAGCTATATGTAATGAGGTGGATAGAACTACAATCTGTCATACATAGTGAAGTAAGTCAGAAAGAGAAGGACAAATATTGTATGCTAACTCACATATACGGAATCTAAAAATGGTACTGATGAACTCAGTGACAAGAACAAGGAAGCAGATACAGAGAATGGACTGGAGAACTCGAGGTATGGGAGGGGGCGGGGGGTGAAGGGGAAACTGAGAAGAAGCGAGAGAGTAGCACAGACATATATATACTACCAACTGTAAAATAGTCAGTGGGAAGTTGTTGTATAACAAAGGGAGTCCAACTCGAGGATGGAAGATGCCTTAGAGGACTGGGGCAGGGAGGGTGGGGGGGACTCGAGGTGGGGGCGTCAAGGAAGGGAGGGAATATGGGGATATGTGTATAAAAACAGTTGATTGAACCTGGTGTACCCCCCAAAAAAATAAAAAAAAATAAAAAACAAAAACAAACAAACAAACAAAAAAGTATACGGGGAGAAACCATTGAAAGGTAGATAGAGCCAGGAGGGGGTATATGTGTTTGTTTGAAGGCAGAAGGGAAGAACAAGCGGTGAAATGGGGTCTAGAGGTCCAGTGGAGGTATCCTGGGGGAGAAGGGGAAGGGAAGGGATTTAGAGAGAGACAGTAGGTATGTGGCTTTGTAAACAGGTTGTAGCAACTGACTCTGACATCTCTGAACTTGAGCTGCCTGATAGATGGATGGGCACAGCTGGCTATGGCTAAGCAGAGTCCCCTGGGGATTGCTGTGGTAACAGAGCAGTTTTCTTCTGCAAGGTCTAGCCACAGCCCTGCACCCACGCAACAAGAGAGCAGAGCCCATCTTTTGGATCATTATTAAATGGATATTGTTCAAAGGGTCCAAACTTCCAGTTGTAAAATGAATAAGTTCTGGGGATCTAATGTATAGCATAGTGATTACAGTTAATGATTCTGTATCTTATACTTGAAAGCTTCTAAGAGAGTAGATCTTGTATGTTCTTACCACAGTAAAGAAATGGTAATTATGTGACAGGATGGAGAGGTTAGCTAAGGTTATGGAGGTAATCACTTTATGATATATAAGTGTATCAAATCAACAGGTTGTATACCTTAAACTTATACAATATTATATGCCAGTTGTCTCTCAACAAAGCTGGGGGGGGGGAAAGATGCTGTTGTTTATTATGCTTGGACATGCCCCCACAAATAAAGATGGACTTCCAGAGCATAAAAAAAAAAAAAAAAAAAGGGATGAGATGGAGCTATATGTCATGAGGTGGATAGACCTAGAGTCTGTCATACAGAGTGAAGTAAGTCAGAAAGAGAAAGACAAATATTGTATGCTAACTCACATATATGGAATCTAAAAATGGTATTGATGAACTCAGTGACAAGAACAAGGACGCAGATGCAGAGAATGGACTGGAGAATTCGAGGTTTGGGAGGGGGCGGGGGGTGAAGGGGAAGCTGAGACGAAGCGAGCGAGTAGCACAGACATATATATACTACCAACTGTAAAATAGATAGCCAGTGGGAAGTTGTTGTATAACAAAGGGAGTTCAACTCGAGGATGGAAGATGCCTTAGAGGACTAGGATGGGGAGGATGGGGGGGACTTGAGGGAGGGTGGGGGGGAGTCGAGGGAGGGAGGGAATACGGGGATATTGTATAAAAACAGATGACTGAACTTGGTGTACCCCCCAAAAAATAATAAACAAACAAACAAACAAACAAAAACAGAATCAGTGAGGTTAGCTAATAGAATGGATCTGCCCTGAGAGGAGACAGGTACGAAGGATAGCTCTAAGTTTTTGTCCTAAGATATGGGCTTTACTGTTTCCTGAAATGGGGAAGACTGAGACCAAACTGGAACAATGTTAAGGGGCTAAGTTTTGGCCTGTAGTTTTAGAGTGTGTTTTAGACATTCAAGTGAAGACGTCATGTAAGCTGTTGGATAAAGGATTCTGGAGTTCAGAGCCAAGGTGACAGATGACTCAATAAGGAGAGTATAGTGTTCTTGAGATATGGTCCTGGAACAATCAGATATCCATTTGGATATGAACTTTGATGAATGAACTTTGATCCTTACCTCACATCACAAAGAAAATTTAATTTGAAATGGATCATAGGCCTAAATGTGAGACCTGAAACTATAAACTATCTAGAAGACAACACAGGAAAAGATCTTTGTATATCTGAGAGTCAACTGTTTAAAGACAAACTACAGAAAACAAAACAGAACTATTTTTTTTTCAATCTTCTTATAAGGACATCTTAAATCTAACAATAGAAATTAAAATGGAAAAGATGGAAAATTAAGATAAGTTTCAAAAGCTAAGATAAAAAAGGCAAAGAGAGAAAATATTTTTAACATATGACTGATGCAGTTAAACACTTTATAAAGATTTCATATAAAATTTAAAAAAATTCTAACAAAATGAGCAAAATGCCTATATTAACTTTTACTTTAAAAATACAATAAAATACAATATCCTTAAAGTAAGATAAAGAAATTTATGTTACAACAGAGAAGTGAAAGTTTTTAAAGTAAATTTGTTTTACAAATGTTAATACAGAAACAGTGTGACTCGACTATAAAGAGTGTGAACTCTGCGGCCAATCTCCCTGAGTTCAAACCCAAGCTTTTTGACTTTCTGTAAATCCCTTCGGCTTTCTTTTTCTATCAAATGGGTAAATCTTATCTCATAGGGTTGTTATGATAATTAAATGAATTATTAAATGCAAAATGTTTAGTGTGGTGCCTGGCTCTAGTAAACAATCAATAAAAGTTAGCAGTTATTTCAATTGCTCAATTCTGGTGACAATATAAGCAAAATGAATAGTGATGGATCTTGATTATGGGAATAGATATTGGCCCAAATTTTTTTGTGGATTGTTTGGTATTCTGTATCAAAGCCAACAAAATACTCATTCTCTTACTGACTTAGCAATTCCACTGCTACTAGCAAGCTTTCCTAAGAAAAGTATCCGGAAAACAGAAGTCTTATTCAGAAAATCATTACTGACAACAGCAACCTAAACATCCAGCAACAGAGGAGGAAGTTTTGATATATCAGTTCATCCAACCTTTACACAACCATTTAAGTTGATGGCTATAAAAACTATGTAGTAATAAATTTTTTTATATACTAAGTTTTAAAGATCACCAGTACAGTAAAGTTACAACACTATGATATATTTATGTAGAAGGAAAGTTTACAAGGAAATATTTCCAAATGTTGACAGTTGGGGGTAGGGTCTGATTAAGGTGTATTTTAGGGATATCTACCCTGATTCACCGATTTATATTTTTATTCTTGTTGCAGTACCGCAGTATTTAACTGAAATTTTAGTATAATTTTCAAATATGGAAAGGCAACTAATCTGTAAAGGAGCTCTTTTTTCTTCAGAAGAATACTGCCTAATTGCCTTGGCTGGTGACAGAGAAAAGTGAACCACGAGAAGTATCAAGGAAATACAGCTGTGTTGAGCCTTCCACTTGGGTGCTCACTTTATCATATGCCATATAGAGCACCTGTTCTACTATACCCACACCTGGCACACAGTAAACATCTGATAAATATTTGATGTACTTCTCTGGCAACTTGACCTGCTATATAACATAGTGATGATAAACTTTTACTCAAAATCCAGTTGTGAATTTGTGTATTTCAAAGGAAACTCTTAACAGGCAACAATTTCTTCTCATACTGAAAAAATCAGTTTTGGGACACCTCAAATAAACCTAAGCCATTCACGCACACTTCTTCTGAAAGTTTCTTTGGGTATAAAACTCAGAAACATTTAGACACTAAGTATAAAAGCAATTTAATTGTATATTTATTAGAACTGCATTTCATCAAACCTAAGATTTCATCAATTGTAACAGGCATCCTTATTTCAGAGATGTTAAAATATGAAAAAAAAAAAAGTGATATTTTAGAAAGGATGAAATAACGTAATTAACTACAAAGCAGTGACACAACTCCATGGACTGTGTGTGGGAGGTTCAGGGCATGAATATCAATCTACCTGTCTATCCTTATCAAAACAACCTTTAAACCGAGCTCTGTTTTGGTTGGTATAAAGATATCTATAAATTAAAGCTGTAAAGCAGTATAATATTAAACTAATATGCACGCTATAATGAGCAGGATAAAGTGAGAAGCAGGTGATTCAGACAAAAATGTGGCAGTGAATTTTTAGCAGCTATGTCATTCTTATTTAAATGTAAGTTTCTAAAAAAAACCCTACAATTTATAAACTTCATTTAAAATAAAGAGATGAACACATCGAAAATAAGACAAAGCCCTCTTACAATATGCAAATTCTACTCTGAAAAATAAAACATGAGATTTTTTTATGCCCTCTCTATAAAAATACAAATTATACTCCAAATTTGCATTACCACTACTTAGTACATATTACTACAAAGAAACATAAAACCTCACCTCAGAGCTATTGATGGCCAAAGCTTGAAGCAGCAGTTTAGTGGCATCAAGATGAAGGCCATAGTGAATCAAAAGGTTGGCCAAGTTCACAAGAGGAACATCCTGGTATTGGAGGGGAGCCAAATTCAAAGCTCTCTGAAGACAAGCAATAGCAAAGGTGCTATTTCCTACTGCTCTCCAGTAGAGTCCAGCTTCATTGAGTATCAGCCAGACAGGAGCATTTGGCTGAAAAACCCCAAATACTTCACTTAATACAGGAATACAGTACTTATTCCAAAAAGGATTTTTAATACATGCATTCTAACTTTAATTACAATTACTTAGCATTTTAATTTCAGATGTCTGAAGTAGGCAACTCACCTTGTTAATAGCATGAAATAAGAAAGACCCAATTTCTTCTTCTGGGATAGTGTAGTTATTAATACGGGAAAGCAAAATCTGAAAACATCAAAAGGAAGACTGAATCAATTGAAAATAACAGGGAAGATATTTGAAAAGAATTTCTATAGACAGCAGTCTTTACTTGAGCTCCTCAGGAACAGCTAACTTGAATAGATATTTATAATTATATATATAACACAAGGTCATCGACATACCAACAGGTGTTACCCTGCTCACACATATGCCTTAGTTTCCTTTAATTAAAAAAAGTTAAAAGACATATACATCACACATATATTAAGGTGATCTATCATTTCCCCATTAAAGTCAACCTAAGTGTCCAGAACCAAATGAGAAATTATTCAGAAAACAAAGCATGCAACACCTGATGCAATTAAAATCTGCTATCCTTCCTAGCTGGAAGAGCATCAGATCCTCAATTAATCTACTTTATATTCTTGCAGCATTTATATAACTGTGAGTAACTCTAAGCTAGGGATCATGGTCTATTTATCTCTCTATTTCTAGCACTCCCATCAGCCCCTGGAACATAATGTTTTTTGCCTCAGTAATTGCTGAATGTAAGTAGTAACGGCTCATAGTTTTAAAATTAAATTAAAAAAGGTCACTGTGATAATCTTTTTTCTCTGGAAAAAGGAACTTTTTTCATTTGTGTCTATGGAATGGTGTCTAATACAGGATTTATATTCAGTAGTGAAACATTCCTAGTTATACATAGCTAACAGGAACTAAAGAAAACAGCGTAACAGAACATACTTATAATGTTTGTAAAACAGTTATCAAATTCATACGAATTCCTAAGGACTGCATATGAGCCCAAAGCAGGGTTGATAAGGCCAAGGAAAGATAATCTTCAAGCTTTCAATTTATACAAGCTTCTGGGGCTTGGAGGATGCAAAGCTAAAGTGCAGTGGTCAGAAGGGCCTCCATTAGGTAAACAGAGCTCTGTGTTACTCATCTTTGCAGCCCTCTTAGAGGAACAGTGCTTAGGTGGTCTCTGTAAACAGCAACCCTGAGGAACACTTTTCTTGCATTCCTTCAAGAGCATGACTGCCTTCTTAATTATTTCACCAATTCTTTAACTCTATCCTTCAGTTTTATAACTTAAAGCTCAACAACTGCCTTCTATCAAACTTGCGCTCCACCTATGAGGCTTGTGAAGGCACCCAGCATGGACGGCAATAAACACCAGCCTAAGTGAGCCTTACTTTTCGTGCATGGTCATCTGGCATTTTGGCTTTCAGATCCATGCGGACCTCTAATTCTTTGACTAAGTAGGACAGAGGCTCGCTTTTTCTGATGTCAGTTATGGAACAGTCAGGGGTTTGGGCCTCTTCTTCTGAAGAATAATCATCACTGTTGAGTTCGTGGATCCTGGCACAAGAAAAAGGAACAAAATTCATATTTTCAAAGTTTGGGTGACTTCAAAATAAAGACTTAACCTTTCAGGTCCAAGGCTGGTGCTCTCAAAGAACCGCCAGATGACAATCATGCAGAATCAAGTGCTTTGCCAAATCCATCAGCACTTGCCTGAGTCCTTTGTTTTCCGGAGGCAGAAAATACGTTGGCAATTCCCCGCCAACAGGGACTCTAGGATAGCTTTCTGCACAGTCTGCTCTTTTAGGCCACAGAATATGCTGTTTGTCCTAATAAAGAAAGAAAATTTCTCATAAATTTCTTCAGATTCAATATTTCAACATGCTAAATGAACTTTTAAAAGAACATAAATATACTAGGATAACCGAATAACAATTTAGTATTTTAAGATACAGACACTGCAGCAGACTCTATAATACTCTTTCTACTGCAGATTATTAGTCTAAGTCAGTAATTCTACCTGCTTTACCACAGACTGGTTCAGGCCTAACTCAGTTGAGGCAGTAAGACATAGTGAGAGGTTTGCTTGGGGCTTTTGAGAAAGGAAAGCCAGTCTTAGTCTCAAAGTGCCACACAGGAGCAAACACCATGATGCTCCAGCTACTGCTGGCTGTCGCCTCACTACCATGAGGAAGACAGGCTTTAGGATGGAATCAATACAGTGGATGGCAAATTAAAGAAAAGGAAAGAAATGGGTCACTGGGCCACCGAATCAACCAAAGCTGAAGTTTGCTCTACCTTTGGCTTTCCTATAATTTGAGGTGAATTTTCTTTTAATTTCAGGTGGAGTTTGTGACTTGCACCTGGAAGCATACATACACTTAAAAAACTGACACAGAAAACTATTTTTCTTTCAACTAAGACTTTTTATTGCCAATGCCAAAGTTTAACAATTATTATTTGTAAAATTTCATTTTTCTAAATATTAATAACATGTACCAGAGGTTCACTAAACTTATAGCCTAAGGCTTTCAAACTTGGGAATTTATATTAGATAGAATTAAAAGTGGCTGTATTAATTCTGTTAAAATAAAAACAACTAAATTCTGAAAATTTAATAGTGAATAAAAAATATATAACTTCTGTCTTCATATCTTGGTACCCCCATTGGCTAACATACAATTATTTCTTAGCTAGCTTAGAAATACATATTTATTTACTTGTCTATTATGTATATCTTCTGCTAGAATGTGAGCTCCAGCAGAGCAAGGAACTGTGTACTATATTCATAGTAACAGCCTGGTATACAGTTGGGAGCTCAATAAAAGAGTGTTGATTAAATAAGTGAAGTATATACAAGCATACACTTAGGTCAAGTTTAGAAACTTGTGAGGGTTGGTAATTATACTCAGAGCTCAGAGCTTTGAATTGAAATTAGGGTGTCTATCTGCCCCACCTGTCTGGCAAGAACTCAACACAGACCCTCTGTCTTACTTATCTACTACCTAGCAGAATGCCTTCTATTTGATATAAGCTTAACAAATGCTTGCTGAACTAAGCTGAATAGTGACTGCGGCCATTATTAATCAGTGGGGTTGAGGGCCACTGCTTTAAGAAATCTTGTATGTTTGAGAAAATTCCATTGTCCTCTACTAACTTACCCTATACGCATCAGAGTCCCTGCCCCAGATCCAGAGAACAGAATGGGCTACAGGAGAAGACTTCACCAAATCATTGATATCACTCTGATTTGCTTGAACGTCAAAGTTCACAGACATCATACTGGAAGTTGATGAATCTTCACCAAACTAGAAAATGAAAAGTTCAATCAAATCAAAAGCAGAAAAGGAGTTGTAACTAAGATTTAACTCAACCCAAAAATGTTAGTGAATACTCAAAATTAGAAGGAAATTGGAAAGCAGGTCAGTTAAAAAGCAATCAGATCTTTAATTTTCAGAACTATGCCCCAAGAATATTCTTTCACAGATAATGCATAGCTAGCAACTTTCAATCAACTATGGCGCTGACGTGTGAGAAAATTAGTGTGGATTGTTTTCCTGTCCCTCTAGTTCCTTTCTATGATTTAGTCTCTTTTAGGTTTAATGATTAGCTGATCTAAAGGTTTGATTCATTATTCCCCTCCCCTATTTACACTAAAATGATTACTACTCTATAAAATTAGTGTGCTTAAGGATTCTTAAGAGTTTAATATAGTTATCATATAGGCATTAAAAGCTATCGTAATACAATCTGTTTCAAATATGTATAGCCTTCCTCCAAACCGAGGTACAACAATATTTGATTTGTTCACAAGATACCATAGTTCCTGTGTATTTCTGAAACCTTGTTAGATGAGAGAATGGGACCAGGATGGGATGGAGCAGGAAAGAGACGAAGAGAAAGGAACAGATATGATGAATTTGTAGCTCTATGCCTTTACGAACAGAAACAGATTTTTTCACTATATAGTGATGAAGAAATTTATGGATATATAATGTTGGAAGCTACACTGGTGGATGGCAATCTTCCAAACGGTCTGTCTTGAGACTGTTATGCTATCTAAAAGTACACTGGGTTTTGGTCCATTTCATTTCTAAATATTCCCTTTTGCCCCTTAAAAGGCTAGGATTTAAGACAGGGAGTTACAGAGGGTTTAAGTCTGTTGTTCCTTTACTACCCTTGAAAGCCAAACATGGGATACTGCTAGGAGCTGGCTCACAAAAATCATAGAAAGCTTTTGGTCTCTATTACTACTTCTCCTCCTAAATGCCTCCTAATTTTTGCTTCTTACTCTTTCCCAAAGTAGTCTGGGTTTTTTTTTTTTCAGATTTCCTACAGAAGCTCTCCTGATCTCTTAATTATTTTAACTGCTTATCACTAGAAATTCCTATCTCTATGATTAAGGAACATGATGGGTTTTCTATAGGATAGGATAAGTGTTATTTTATTTCCAGTATTCTTCTGGATGAAAACTGGACTCTGGTTCTGCTTACTGTCTATATCAGCATCAGTTACATGCTATTTTGTATCATATTTATGTATTATTTCTTCCCAACTAGATAGGCTAGGATTGTACGTGTGTGTGTGACTGCATGTGTATGTACCTATATGGACATACAGAGAGAAAGAAAGAAAGCGACAACGTGTATGCAGCGATGGCGCCCAGTAACCCTTTTCGGTTGACAGTGATCATTTTGGTGACGCATTGGGTTGAAGAAACCTAACTGGACTGAGGACTTCAGCAAAGAGCAGAGCTACTCTTTCCCAAATTTTAAATTATAGGTCTTACGAAAGTAATTTAAAAGGGAAGGTAAAGGCTTTGAGTCATAGAGACCAATTCTAGCTCTCATGGTAAAGAAGAAAAGAATTAAACATATATGAAAAGAAAATACAGCCAATACTCTGGGAAACAAAAATGTCATTCGTGGAGTAACTGAGTACTCTCTGTAAAATCTGACTTCACAAACATAACAGAGGGGCTTCCCTGGTGGCGCAGTGGTTAAGAATCTGCCTGCCAGGTTCCATCCCTGATCCAGGAAGATCCCACATGCCGCAAAGCAACTAAGCCCGTGAGCCACAACTACTGAGCCCACGTGCCACAACGATGAAGCCCGTGCACCTAGAGCCCATGCTCCACAACAGGAAAAGCCACCGCAGTGAGAAGCCCGTGCATTGCAACGAAGAGTAGCCCCCACCTGCTGCAACTAGAGACAGCCCACGCGCAGCAACGAAGACCCAATGCAGCCAAAAAAAAAAATTAAAAAACAAAAAAACCCAAAAAAAAAACCATAACAGATACTCAAAGTCTTAAATGACAGTCATACATTTTAGAGTTCAAATAGACAAGGAATTAAGGGGTGAAAGCGATATTATCTTAGATATGTAAAAGTTTATAAGAACTAGAAGAGACTAAGAAAGAGACCTGAACGTAGTCCACATTTTCAAAGATATCACCACGATGGTAGCGCACAGGTTGGTCCCACTGGCAATGTAAACTATGCTGCTGGTTGACCAGACGGCATATCTGATGATTTCCTGGAATAAGAAAGGAAACGAAAATTGATGAAAAAGGTCAGCAAGGCCAACGTGATTTTCTTAGTCTAAGTCATGTAGTATCAACCCTGTACTCTTCAGAGCCTGGCAGAGTACTTGCAGAGAGGGTGCTCATCCAGAGGAAAACTCATTAGTGGCTAATGAAATCATTCTAAAGAAGCCTGTTTCTTCACCTACATAACAAAGGGGCTGCACTAAATAATCACTGAGGCATCTTCTGGCAATTGCATTCTATGGCTGTAAATGATTCAATTGTTTTAAGACTTTGCCCATCTCTCTAGAGAGAATTTGCTTTACATACTTCATAACTCTTTTTCAAATTTATATATAAGAGCTCTGGTTGCATTTCAGTACAGAGTGAGCAGTAAATAAGCCCAAGGACTGAACATACTTTTTACACTCAAAATAGCAAAGAAAACTTGTCAGGTGGATTGTAAAATGGACTGTAAGTGGTCATAGCTAAGGGTCAAAGGTCAAGAGGCTGCAGAGACCAATATATGTACTAAAGGAGAAGGATGTAACATAAGGGATTCTATTCATTTATTCTTTGGGGTCTAGTTGTCATATCTGTTCCCATACGTTTCAATCAGAAATGAAACATTCTGGATACAGCCAAATCACTGATATCCTGTCAACAGGATAAGTTCCTTTAGACCAGTGGTTCTATTTTTGGGTCACAGACTGTAAGAGATTTTAATAAGAGCTATATACCCTCTTCCCAGAAAAAAAATTGTGCATATACACAATCCTGTGCATAATTTTTTCTACCTGAGACAAAGTCTAGTCTAAAACCTTACTTCTACAATAAAACATTTGTTTTTAAGGGAGCAAGAAAAAAAGAACATTTAGCTTTGTTGCCAGTGTTGGCTGAAAAGTGTGGATGTTCTGTTTCTAAGGTGTGTCTGGCTTGAGTTAAACTGGTGTAGGGCCATGTTACTCACAGTGTGTTTTCTTTTCTTTTTTTTTTTTCACAGTGTGTTTTCAAAACAGCAGCAACAGGCATCAAACAGGAGCTTGTTAGAAAAACAGAATCTCAGGCCTCACCTCAGACCTATTGCATTAGAATCTGCATTTTAACAAGCTCTCCAAGAGATTGCTACGCATACTGAATTTAGAGAAGCATCAATGTAGGCCACAGAGGGCAAACAACTGTTAAGACTCTTAGGATACAAAACATTTGGTGTTTACTTCAAAATCTGGTTTTTACTTTTTACTAAAAAAAAGCTAGAAGGATCAAATCAGCTCCCAGGCCTTCTGGTATACCCATAGTGATGATTTCATGTTAGGATTGAGGAAAGTCATAAGCACAATTTTATACTGCTTTATGGCTACATGAAAGTTATGAAAGTAAAGCACACTAGCAGTGAATTTCCTCACCTGTCTTCAATTACTTGGAATCAGTACTTACCTAATTGTGCCTCTTTTGCCATCTGTGTCTCATGGATGATATTTCTTAAGATTTGCTCCTCCTGAATCAGCTTATGTTTTTCCAGGATCTCCTGCTGTCTCAGGTAATGGTCATGTTGCTTTTGATATTCTTTCAACTCATTCAGTGTTCGCTGGAGAGATCTTAACATTTTTTAATGCCAGGAGAAAGTTACAGAGCTTTAAAATTATGAATTTTTAAATCCACTTAAATACACAGGTTGTTTGGTTCTCAGCAAAAATTTTGAATTTTAACATACAACCACTGTATCACAGGTTCAATAACAACGGGGCTAAATAAATACTATTGTTTTATTAAAATTTTTGGGAAAAAAGATGGATGTGAAATTCTTCCTATAAACACAGCAATTAATGACATTAAATGGCGTGTTAGACTTCTCAGGTGCCAAAAAAAATACACAGCAATACACTATAAAGCCTTACACATTTAACAACTCATTTCTTTCCACAAAGACTGTGTTAGTTCCATGGACATTCAAAACCTTTCTAGCATCGTCCTTTTCACATTTTCTTTTGATTCTACCTAAAGACAAGGTTAAAAGAAGAGGCCACAATACCTTGCTCTCTAGCTCCCTGGTTTACAGATTTGGGGAAAAACCACAGAAACTTTGCTTAGAAAGGAACATTCCCTACCACCTGGTATCAATAAATCAGCTGCTTGATCATATTTAGTCACAAAAATCTCAATGCCTATTACACTGTTAACATATGGAGATTTAGAAGTTGTACAGACTGTATAAGAAGAGCATAATATTGGAAGAAGCTCAGCCAGGGAAAGTTCTGATCAGGGATAACAAAGCCAGGCATAAACAAGCTGCCATTCTTGCCTTTTTACTACATTAGGCTTTTAAAGAGATTCGAAAATAAGCAAAAGTTTAATGAAATCCAAATCTCCACTTAATTTTCTAATAATCAAAGTAGACTCAAAACATTAAGGCTAATTCTTTAAGAGATGAACAATTCACTTCTGAGTTATGTCAAGTTCCTTTACTGGCCCTATTATTTATAGAATTAAATACAGGATATTTTTTAAGTATACTACAAGAACCAAGTACAACAGAATTCCATTACTGTACAACTTACACAAATCTGATTAAAATGTGGGCCAAATAATCTCTCTCAACATCACTTAACCAACATAAAAGCCCAACCCTAGGAGTCAAAGAAGAGAAAGATCAAATGTAGCATGTGCAAGTGATTTTACTGACAGCGTATTCTCTGGAAATAAAAATGTAATCAATAGAATTACTGAGCATCTGGCAGCACCCCTCTCCTCCATCTGACTTCCTACAAGTAACTGACGGTCAAAATTGTAAAGATTTAAGTGACAGCATTTACTGTAAATATTCTCCAGTTCCTAGAATCCTTTACACAACCCCTGACTTGTGCTAAACCTCCTGGGTTTGGAGAAAAAAGACAGGACTAGTAGTAGTAAAAAGCTGCTTCTCCTAATTCTAATGAGCAAATTAACACTGATATCACCCTACACAGGTCTAACCTAAGGTTCTACGGTGTTGGTGCTTCCGTGAAATTTTTCCTCCTAGTTACCTATGTTGAGCTTCCAATTTCTGCTCGAGTTTTTGCTGACACAGGACAGCATGCTTCCTCTTTATAGCTTGCTCAAACCCAGGTTTAGCCTGTAAAGCATGGTCATAACAGAGCACTGAGTGGTTATACTCCCCAAGCATCTGAAGAGACAAAAACAAACACACACACACACACACAAACACAGGGGGGAAAATGTTAGCCTGGTTGTATCTGTCCAAACCCCCTTATAATTTATGAGATCACACCAAATTTCATACAGTGAACATTATTTCGATCAGTGGTCAAATCTCCATAACACGAAGCAATGCTATATATAGGATGGTTCAATGGGAGGTACTGCTATCTTAAGAGGAGTACTCTAAGGAAATATAATAATTCTATCAATTTAATTATTTTCTTTTTTGTCAAGAGGCTAGGACCCTTATGACTCGCTACTGTTATGAAGCTTTTCCCCTTAATTTCTTCATTTCTATCCCCTTTTCCTTGTTTGGACCAAAAGAAGGGAAAAGGGTATTTTTTTATTTGGAAAAAAAAAGAAAGAAAATAGCAACTGGATTGGTTCATGTAAGAAAAAGTTGTATTTACTGCATATATATTTCCTAAAGTGTAATAGCTAGTGAAGAAGTCACTGTCGTCCAGAGCTGCGTGGACCACGACAGCAGCATCAGCAGAGAAGTGTGCTCTGTGGAGGACGTTCGCCAGGTTGACCAGGGCAATGTCCTTATTGTGCCTAAAAGAGAAGGGAAGATGTAATTAGATGTCAGGAAAGAAGCATGTGCTCCACAATTACCTATAAATACCTGACAAGGGCAAATTACATTCAAAGTTATTGAGCTTAGGAAAATAACTTTGAGTTTACTTACAGATGGGGAAAATAATTTAAGAAAATCTTAATGTTTAATTTTACATAATTGATGGTGCTTACTCAATCTGACAGCTACAAATTTTGCCACAAAAATACAGTCTAACAGACATTTTAGGATTTTAAAATGTATTTAGGGCTTATATTTGCTTTGAGAAAAATTTATGATAGTTTCTCCAGCCAAGCTCCTTACTCTCAAGTCTCAAGTGAATCAGGGGGCATCTACATTATATACTTTTTGCTTAACAGAAATCAGAAGTACGTTATGCCATTATCATCTTGAGCTCTCTGACATCTAACATTTTTGTAACGGGACTAATTTCTTGGAACAGAAATGGAGGAGAATGTAAGTACAACACAGTGTTTCTTCTTGTTTTCTATGTATCTGAACAGCTCTGATTCATGGGGAGAATCCGGAGGCGCGGAAGGGGAAGAGCCCTACCTGGATGAGAAGTGAAGCGCGCGCATGGCACATTCCACTGCTTGATACGGCGCATTCTTTATTCTCCAGTAAAATGAAGCCATGTTATAGAGCACCCACGAGGAAGAGTTCTAGAAATCAAACAAATAAAATGACAACCAAATATGACTCAAAGACAGTTTCTTCAACTCAGAATGTTCAAAATGAGCACCTCTACCACTCTCTCTCATCTGAAACTAATGAAGAAAATCAAGACTTATTACAGTAGCAACAAAGCAGAGGACAAAGTACAAATAAACCATCCTGGTCAAAAGAGCGTCTGATCATTAGTTGAGCAAGTGTATTAAGGTGTGATCTACACAGAGAGACTGTCCAACCCCAGGCTATCTTCCAAGGGGGAAATAAAGCCAAAAATCCCACCAAGTGGTCACAGCTTGGGCCCTATTTCAGTACTTTAGAAGTTAATTAGGATCTAACTTACTTAGAAATGCTAGTTGTTCTAACATGAAATTCCTGAAATTAACATACTGCAAAGCTTCCTATTTATGTAACATCTGAATGGAGGTATATGTATGTAAGCTGATGAAAGGCTTATGCTTTTGTGAAAGGTGAATCTTTATTTGTCATTTTCTTATATGTGTTCAAAAACTAATTCCGACCTTCACACTGCTAGAAAGTAAGTCTTCAGTATACAGTAATCAGTGTATTATATAGTCAAATTAAACAGAAGTTCAGATAGGTTTTCTCCTTTTGTGGCTTGATTTTTTGTCTCCTAACTTACACTGAATTTCAATGGCAAAGAGGTCATAACACTACAATGAATCATGTCAAAAACTGTAAGTAAGTTTAAATTCAAGAAAGAAATTTCAAATTCAGCACAGGAAAAAAAGTCATAATGTTTAAGATAAAATGGGAAATACATATGATAGCCAACATTTAATACCTTTAATGTACAGCTAGCTCATATAAAATCTAAACAGAGAAAGAAAAAACCAAGAGAACAAGGGCCAAAAACATGGACAATGCAAAAATATGAAACAATGGCTACTCAGCAGGTGAAAAGATATAAAACTTAAAAACAAAAAAGAATTACAAAGATACAAGTTTTCCTTTGAAAAATTGGCAAAGATTAAAAAGAATGTCAGTATTCGCTATTGGCTACAGTGTACACTAACTTCAGATATTAACTGTAGAAATACTAGGTTAGTGCAGCATTTCTAGGGGACAATTTGACAACACGTACATGAAAAGCCTTAAAAATGTGATTATCCTTTTATCCCAAAATTTCACTATTAAAAATTTACCCTATGAGAATAAAGTTTAACTACAAATATGTGTAAAAATAAAACTCCAAAAATATATTATAAAACAGTAATTATCTCTTTTTAAATTATAATTTCTACCTTCCCTTTTATAGATTTTTATATAGTCTGACTTTTTTTTACAAGGACCAATTATCTTATTTTAAAAAGTTATTTTTAAGATTAAAACTAGTATAATTCCATATTAATCATCCTTAAATATTCTTTCTCCAAGGAGAAAATATGATTTTTGAGTGACACAATGAAAGATTTTAGCACTAAGTGTAGCTGGTTAAGGAATACTATATTCTTTTACAATTCACTTATGACTTAGGCTTCGGTCTCCTTTTTAGTAGCCTTTTGAGAAAGCTTTTCTTTAAATCAACAAATGATTTTTAATCTCTTATTTTTAAACCATGTATTGTGAATTGGGACAAAAAGATCAATTACAAATTCTACATGAACTACTAAAAGCATCATGATAAGCAGAATACTCTACACATCATAGTATACTGGAAGAGAAAAATCTTTAAAGAAAAATCTTTCTATAAGATTTCTCATAAAATCTCCTCTCAAATCTATAAATGTTCTAATGTCACTATTAACTATTCTATCTCTTTTGAACACATTTTTCCCTTGGCTCTTAGGATACCACATACTTCTGGACATCCTTTTGGATCTCTTCTGCTGGCCCTTCCCCCTCTACTTGATAGATAATGTAGGAGGACCCAGGACCTCTTCTCAAACTTTACTCTTCTCCAGATGACCTTATGCAATCCCATGACTACAAATACTCCCTATTTAACAACTATTCTCTACCTATATACCCAGCTCTACCTCTACTGGAATTCCAGACCCATACAGGTATTTCAGATTTAACCTGACCAAAATAGAACTCTATCTTCTCTTCTCTTGCCCCAACTCTGCTGCTTCTTCAAGTTGCTCAAGCCAAAAATTAAGGAATTATCCTCGATTCCTCTTTTTCTCTCATTCCACATCTAATTAACCAGCTTATAAACTTCTAAACATTCCCTGAAATAGTTTAAGTCCCTTTATTTCTACTAACCATTCTAGTCCAAACTATCTTCACCTCTCTCTTGAATTACTACACTAGCCTTCTAATGGTCTATTAACAATTTTGGCCTCCTTTAGTCATTTCTCCACATAAATTTGAGAGTGTACTTTAAAAAACATTAATTATGTCACTCCTCTGCTCTAGCTTTTCAGCACACCTGGAATAAAACTCAGAGTCCTAACTTTGGCTCTCAGAGCCCTACACAGTCTGGCCCTGGCCTACTTCTTTGGCTTCCTTCCCTATTATCCTCCCCTTTGCTCACCAGGCCCCAGCCATACTGACCTGAGTTTAATCACATAACACTTGTTACAGACTGAATGTTTGTCTCTCTCACCTTTCATATATGGACGTTCTAACCCCCAATGTGACTATATCTGCAGATAGGGTCCCTGAAGAGGTGATAAAGGTTAAAAATCCAATGGGGCAGCCCCTTACAAGGGGAAGATTTATCTCTGCTTCTCTCCCTCCCTCTCTCCCCATGTACACAGAGAAGAAGCCATGTGAGGACTACAGGCCAGGAAGAGAGTCCTCACCAGGAACTGAATCAGCCAGCAACATGATCTTGGACTTTCCAGCCTCCAGAACTGTGAGAAACAGATGTCTGTTGTTTGAGCCACATAATTTGTGGTATTTTGTGATGGCAGCCTGAGCTGACTAATATTCTACGAAGTTCATTACGGCTTCAGGGCCTTTGCCTCAGCCTAGAATTCTCTTCCTTGATCTTTGACTTTTGCTTCCCTCTTGTCATTAGGTATCAACTGAAATTTCATCTTTCCAGAGAGGATAACCCCAAATGCTCAATCTAAAGTAGCCACCTAATTACCCTGTTTTAATTTTCTATAGAGGACTTACCGCTATGATCTACTTTCAACTAACAATTCTCTGAAGGAGATCTTAAACCCCAGACCACTTTTCCTTTATTACTCATCAATTCTGGGGATGCAGTATTTTACATTACCTTCAGAAAAACAAGATGAAGAAGGTAACTTAGCTACAAAAAAATCCTATAATATATAATGTATCTGAATAAACATATAAATGTATTATATATCTGGGTAAACTGTATATAAATGTTACAATTACACATTTTACTTAATACCACTATAACACTGCTTAGAAACTGGCCTGCATTTTACGAATCTCCTTAGGCATAGAGAAGAGCAAAAACTATTTTCTAAATTCCCACATATTATCCCAAGTGGTACCTTTAAATTCTTAGGTCCTTTTACATAATTCCCCATTTCATTTTTTTAAAAGTAGACATTCCCTGGGCTTCCTAGGTGGCGCAGTGGTTAAGAATCCGCCTGCCAATGCAGGGGACACGGGATTGATTCCTGCTCCAGGAAGATCTCACATGCCGCGGAACAACTAAGCCCGTGCACCACAACTATTGAGCCTGTGCTTTAGAGCCCGTGAGCCACAACTATTGAGCCCATGTGCTGCAACTACTGAAGCCCACGTGCCTAGAGCCTGTGCTCTGCAACAAGAGAAGCCATGGCAATGAGAAGCCCGCGCACCACAACGAAGAGTAGCCCCCACTCACTGCAACTAAAAGAAAGCCCGTGCACAGCAAAAAAGACCCAACACAGCCAATAAAATAACTAAATAAATAAATAAAAACTTAGCAAAGATTTAAAAAAAAAAAAAGTAGACATTCCCTTAAAAGGACGTGATGATTTTATTGTTGGCGGTGATTCTTTTTCCTGCTCAGAGTGATAATCTATGTATTTACTGTGTGTAGACATATATCAAAAACACTGTTAATGTTCTTTCACACTCAAAATATATAATCTAGCCCTGCTGCTTATGTTAGTTTATAATTTGTTTTTGTTTGTTTGTTTGTGAATTAGTTTAAATAAAACTTTTCAGCATCTTGTCCTGGTAAAGGGGACTGGATTATCAATGCTTCTGCCTAACTTTGAACTATACAGTTTGTATTACTGTAATCATGATTTAAAATCACTCTCTAAACAAAAACATGCTAGGTAGGTATTTTCTGAAAGAAAAATATCTTCTGTGCACAGAGTCTCCGGGCTCTTTAAGTCACTGATGACTTACCTTCTGTAGGCCTTCATGAATAAGGTGACCTATATCATCTATACTCCTTCCTAATCGTTTAGATAAATACGTGAAGATTGGATCTTCTTTAGGTAGTAGAGGCGCAGAAAGATTAACTCTCTCTTGTACACCCTGAAGAGAAGACGAAAAAATTGATAAAAACAGAAAAAGGAGATTATAAGACATAAAAAAATCACAAGTAATTTGGTATCTCACAGCATTTATTTTGAAGTAATTTTAAGAAATAGATGTTTGTTAAGTTGTAAAGCTGTTTGGAAGGAGAGAAGAAAGGAGTATGTATAAGCAAGAGATTCAAGAAAAAAAAATAAAAACAAGAAAAACCCCCCAAATTTCTCTACTTACTCGCAAGTGCTGAAAAGCGTGTATGCTATATGGAAGTTCTAGAATTTTAGTACAATCAGGCTGTTCAGGGTCTGGAGGGACAGGAGATTCTGTGTCTATATAATCTTCAGGGCTAAAATCAAGAGGCAAGAAGTAATGAATGAATGAAAAGTGAAGAAAATGTCCAATTTTTCCCTAACTGAAAAATACTCTCAAAGCATCTCACTTTACAACCAATATCAGTCAACATGCATACCTTTTTCATACAGCTGTTACTAGAGCAAAATATTTTGAGAGTTCAACTTAGAGGAGATAAATCAAGAGTAAGGGAGAAAATAGTAGGTAAGTCACAAACCATCAAGACTGTGGACTTTTCAAAAGCGAATACAACACTGCTAAACTCTTTCTAGAAATGTTAAACCAATTTACACTTCTATATACAGTTTTTCCACATTTTTTACCAGTTATTGATTTTTAAATATTTTTTTCCAATTTGACAGCTGCATTTATTTGATCATCACTGAGATATTTTTTCCACGTTTACTGGCCATTTGCATTTTTAAACCATAAATTGTTCAATTTTCTACTATGGTATTAAATATACTTAATTGACTTATAAGAATTTTATACCTAGTGTATACGTGGAACTTTCAATTCTCAGTAAAGTCATCAGTGATTGAAGCTTTGACTTGAGAAAGGTCTGTTCAGGAAGACGTACTTTTATTCTTGGAAAGAGAATTTCTTTACCTGATATCTTTGCTCTCCAAAGTTATGTATGTGCCATCATACAGATCTAGGTCCCCTAAGGGCACCTTGGCTTTGATGCAGTCTGGATCCTCTTTATTATGTCTCTGTTCCAGTCCTGTATCTCTGTCCTCATTCTCTTCTATGTGAATTTTTTGAGCGACTAATTGCTTCTGTTTAGAAGAAAATAAGAACATGATGGCGTTTTCTAATATTTCAACCTAGATACCATGTAAGAGAAAGGAGAATTTAACGTGATGAACAAGTCAGAGGATTCTGAATATGCCCTTGGTTACCTCAGTTGACATAAATAAGCTTCTTGAAACAAGTGTCCATATACAGAAAGTAAAAGAACATGACTTGTACAATACCGGCACACAAGTGGCTTATGATATGATCTCTGACTATCCGTAAAGCTACTTCTATGAACTTAACTTCCCTGGCGCAGAATGGCTCAGCAATTAGAAGTACCCTGAATTGTCCAAACATGTCATATTTCAGTTATTCAAGACACCTAGCACGCTGACAGTACCACCTGGAGTAACTAGTGTTCCAGGGGAATTCCTGCCACTGACCTTTTTTTCCCCACATACAGAAGAATTACATAACAGCCATGTTTCTACCACCCTACCTATCTTAACATTTTGCCATACTCCAAATCTTTATAAAAGAAAAAAAAAATAGCTGAAGCCCCTCTTAACTGCCTTTGAAATCCCTCTCCCTTCCAAAAGTAACCACTATCCTGGAATTCCCTGGTAGTCCAGTGGTTAGGATTCAGCGCTCTCACTGCTGAAGGCCTGGGTTCAATCCCTAAGGAACTAAGATCCCACAAGTCACGTGGCACAGCCAAGAGAATAAATGAATGAATGAATGAATGAATAATTAAAAAAACAAAAGTTATCACTATCCTGTTTTAGGCATTATTTTCATGTATATTTTTATAAAATATTACTATATTGCCCTTATTCTTTTAAAATACTTTATATATACCTACAGTTTTATCTCCAAAATCAACATATAGCATTGCTTTGCAAGCAGTTTTAAAATTTTATATAAATAGTATCATACTCTATGTATCATTCTACAACTTTCTTTTTTTAAACTTAATATTATGTTTTTGAGATTTATCTACATTGGTCGGTATAGCTCTAAATTTTTCATTTTAATGGATGGATAAAAATGTATTTTCCTGTAAACCTTTAGGTTGCTTCTTTTTTTTTTTTTTTTTTTGCATTTTTTTAATCTCTTTATTGGAATATAATTGCTTTACACTTTTGTACCAGCTTTTGAGGTACACCAAAGTGAATCAGCTGTATTTATACATATATCCCCATATCCCCTCCCTCTTGAGACTCCCTCCCACCCTCCCTGTCCTGGCCATCTAAAGCATCACCCATCATTGAGTTGATCTCCCTTTGTTATGGGAAGTTGCTGTATAGGTTGCTTCTTTTTAAATATTTTTGCTATTAAGTGTGCTATAATATTCTTATAAACCTACCAATGTGTCAGACTTCCATTGGGGGAAATATGGGGTTAAATGGAATACACATTTTCAGTTCATTCAGTCACTATCAATCTGCTCTTCAAAGTGGTTATTAAACCTAGAATTCTCCCAACAGATTATGATAATATCCATCTTCCCATAAAGTTACCAACATTTGGCTTTGTTCTACTTTTTAATTTATGTCAATCTGATGGGTATGAAATGTTATCTTGTTACAATTACTGGGGTAAGACTGTATTACTATTAACAAATTTGTGCCCCTCCTTATAAGAGAATTCTACATCACTGTTCTGCTGGACTCAGACGTGGCCAATGTAACATGAGAAGCACCCTCTGATCCTTCTAGAGGGAAGCACTTTTAGAGTCAGTGTATGCTTCACCATGTTCTTTCTTTTCCCTCAGGTACTGAGAACAGCAATATCCAAGCTGTTATAGGTGTATTTCTCATATGCACTATACAGCTAGACTACGTAAGACATCCAATCTGATAGGCCAAGTTTTAATCAGTGAGTTTAATCTGTTTATATTTATTGTGATTGCTGATTGGATTTATTTCAACCATATTATTTTGGGTGTTCTGTTCATCTTGCTACTTCCTTGCTGCTTTTTTCTCATTTCCTGCCTGTCACGTGCTTGCTGCACTTTCTATATCCTCCCCCACCCCCCCACCCCGCCCCGCCACATCTTCTCTTTGTTTGTAGGTTTGAAAACTACAGATTGCATTATATTATTTTTGGTATTGCCCTTTTTTTTTTGGTTAAGTTTTTCACCAGTAAATATTTCAGTATGATTCTGAAAGATTCTTTTTTTAAAAAATTTATTTTTATTTAGTTCTTTATTTGGCTGTATTGGGTCTTAGTTGCAGCATTTGAGCCCTTTGTTGCAGCACGCGGGCTTCTTCTCTAGTTGTTGTGTGTGGCGCGGGCTCCATCGCCCTGGGGCATGTGGGGTCTTAGTTCCCTGCACTGGAAGGCGGATTCTTAACCAATGGACCACCATGGAAGTCCCACGAAAGATTCTTTTTTTTTTAAAAACTAATACCACAACACCATTATCATACACAAAAAACAGTAATTTTTTAATATCAAATATCTAGTCTGTGTTCATTCCCAACTGCTTCTTCCCTCTTTATTTTAAAATACAATTTGTTTGAGGTCCAATAACGTCCACACACACGGCAACTGGTTGATCTGTCTCTTAAGTCTCTTTTAATCTTCTGGTTATCCCTCTATTTCCTTTTTTTAATCCTTGTTATTTATTTGTAAAAGAAATTGGGAAGCTATAGAGTTTATTAGTCTACAAGGCTTTACTGACTGCATCCCACAGGTTTCACATGGTCCTCTGTCCTCTGTATTTCCTGAATATTAACAGCAGGATCCAAGGGTTCTTAACTTTTTCATGTAATAGACTTCTTTGGCAGTCTGATGAAGCCTACAGACCCCTTCTTAGAATAATCTTTTAAATACACAGAATATATAAAATAACCAAAAAAACCCAATTATACTGAAAAGCAAACTATACTGTGATTTGATTAGATTTATATTTCTTTTGGCAGGACTTCTGAAAGGTGGCAATACTCTTAAATTTTTAATATGTATGCCTATAAATTTTCCAACAGGATTTTAATTTCTTCAGTTATTTTTGCCTCCTGAACATAATAAAAGAGTTAACATGCTTTAATTAACCATTGAGCATGCCCCAACCCACCTACAGACTGGTAATTTTATTTAGTTTTACCTTTTAAACACAGAAAATAAATAAATAACTTTAGCAACTTTTTCCTCAATGTTTTTACTCACCATTACACATCCAATGCACTTCCACTGGATTTACTTTTCTTCTTGCAGAAGTATATCTTTAATTTTTTTGTTTTAAGTGAAGGTCTGTGGGTAGTAAACTGTCTGTGTATGTCAAAAGACTGCTTTGTCCTCACTCTTCAATGATGGTTTAAGAGAATATAAAATATTATATTTAAAAGAATACAAAATTCTAGACTTAACACTTTGATGCTATTCCTCCACTGTCTTCTGGTATCTAAGAAGTTCCTCCAGTTGTCACAACTTTGTAGATAAACTGTATTATCTAGTCTCATGGCTTTATGTCTACGTCAATGAATAACAAATTTATATCTCTAGCTTAGACCTTTATCCAGGAGTCCACAGTAGAAGAACCAACTCCTCATTCAATGTCTCTACTGAGATGTCTAATACTTATTAGTATCTCAAACATAATGTACCAAAGCTAAACTCCTCCCCCGTCTACACCTCCTTCAGTCTTCCCTATCTCAGCTAACATCACCTCCATTCAACACTGCTCGGGTCAAAAATCTTGGAATCATCCTTCACCCTCTCTCCATCTCTGTCTGTCTTGTCTCTTCCCAGCTACTCCATGACCATCTCCTGTGTCTAACAGCTTTGTAGTTGTTTCCAGATTCTATCCAGATCCCAAGTCTAAAATCAGATCACATAATTTTAGAGCTTCTACCCCAAAGTAATATTCTGCCCTGAAATGGTGTTCAGGAAATTGAAGATTCAATTACTGATCCACTGGATGGTTTGTTTTTTGGTCATTAGGTTTTGTTTTGTCTTCCTGCCTTTTTTTTTCCCCCCACCAGACTCTTTTCACACTCCACCCTAGTCTGCAAGCAGCAGTAAATTTGGTTATCTTCCTTTATCTTGCATGAAATATTGTCATCCTCTTTACTCCACAGAGATGAATCATCAGACACCAGAGCCTGTTCCTGGCCTTTGAGACCAGCAGGTTAATAGTTTCAGCTACATTCTTGACAATGTTTTTGTTCCATTTCTGGTCTATGGAGATGTTCATGTTGTGTTTAGGCCTGACCCACACTGTATTTTGATTTCTATTTTGTTTTTTATCTGTCATTGCTGTGTATATGAAACAGAAGTATAAACTAATTACTAAGTATATTACACTACCTTAACCAAAAATTGGTGGAGTCAATATTTTTTATTTGCATTTTCAATGACTTGGTAGATGGCATTTTCCCCCTACACTTACTCCAAGTCTCCTTTTATGTTAAATAACACTGCCGCCTAGAAAGAGAGATAACAATAAACATATACGAGGTTGTCTATGCATCTGAAAATAAAAACTATTTTCTGTACCACTGTATCTTTCTGAACACTGTGTTCAAGTTTGAAGTTTCCAAGTATGAAGCCCTATAAATATATCTATTGTCTTTTTCCTAGTACTCATGAAAATCAACATTTCCAAATTTATAACTGACAAAACTGGTAGGAACAAGGTGAGATACTATTTAAAAAATGGTGAGGTGTTCAAGTTTTATAAATATTCCTGAAGTGCTACTACCTACATACAGCTGGTTAATATGTGCTAAAAGCTCCTCCTTCTTAATTTATAGATATTTAAAAAGTATATAATTATAACTACTGCTGTTGATAAATATGACAGTTTGAATTTATATACGTGAAACTCAGAACTTCTTCATAACTAAAAAATGAGTGGCTACCTGATTTTATCTCTGGTTTAAGCCAAGAGATAAGGCGTTTGCCTCTGGTTCTGCCATAACTTGTTTTGTGAAATCAGGCAATTTGCTGTCTTTAGGTCTAATTGTTTCCTTGCCTCTAAAATGAAGATGACCTTTATGATTCCTTCTAGCTCTCAAAGACTCTGATTCTACTCTTATTATTCCAGTAATTCTCTAAATCTCATTTTGCAAACTGGGTTACTTTTTCTGCAACTTAAAGTTTCCTTAAAATTTGGATTCAGTTTACACTGTAACTTGTAAGAAGAGGTTTTATAAGAGGAAAAAAGAAACTATTTTTCAAATAGTTAATACTGTTTGCTACTAAGAAGAAAATCAGTTTATGAAAATCAATGACAGAAATAAAAAGGTCAGATTTTATTAGCACTAATAAATATCAAGTTTTCAAGGTGTGGGAAAAGAATTTGAAAAAAGAATAGATACATGTATATATATATAATTGAATCATCACTTTGCTGTACACCTGAAACTAACACAACATTGTTAATTAACTCCACTCCAATATAAAATAAAAATTACAAAAAAAGTTTTCAAGATGCAAAGTGATGAATGCGTCTCACCTCAATCATAAGAACACAAAATACCAAGACCCTAGTTTTTACTACCTGGAAATTAACAAAATTATATTTTTGAGGTATCCAAACTATTCTTCCTTTTGATATTTTACCCAAACTCTCCTTCCAAGAATATCCTGAGATAATTCCTCTTCACACTTGATGGAAAGATTTATACATGGAAACTCTGTTCAAGGATACACTAAACCAAGAATGAGGAATAAAACCCAAGCTCCAGTAGCATGTTTCTCTTGCTATTGCTCAAATGGCATTCGGATTTAAAAACAAACAAACAGAACTTCCCTGGTGGCGCAGTGGTTAAGAATCCTCCTGCCAATGCAGGGGACATGGGTTCAAGCCCTAGTCCAGGAAGATCCCACATGCCACAGAACAGCTAAGCCTGTGCACCACAACTACTGAGCCTGTGCTCTAGAGCCTGAGAGCCACAACTACTGAGCTCATGTGCTGCAACTACTGAAGCCGGTGTGCCTCGAGCCCGTGCTCTGAAACAAGAGAAGCCACCTCACTGAGAAGCCCATGCACTGCAACAAAGAGAAACTAGAGAAAGCCTGTGAGCAGCAACGAACACCCAACACAGCCAATAATTAATTAATTAAAACAAAACAAAAACAAACAAAACCATCACGATCTAAAAGTAGAATATTCCTATAAAAGTCAGAAGAATTAAGAAATAATAAGCTTTAATTGTTCTTTGAATACAATAGCACCTGTGAAACGCAACAGATATCAGCTGCATATCACACATCCAGTTGCCTCACCTCCAATTCTTTGAGGTAGTTAACAGTTGTTTCTTGTCTCATTAATATGACTAAGTCATGGGGATGCTTCAAGTTCATAGGTGAATCCACCTGCAAGCAAGCAAACAACAGATAAATAAAGCTCAGATTCAGTTAACATGTTGGGATTAATAAAGTTTTCTTTAATATGCCTTATTGTTCAATCACCATTATAATCAGCGTTAGGTGCTCAGTAAACTCAAGGGGTATTTCAAAAGTGATCACATGTAAACTTCAGCAAAGAGAATGAGAGGTTCAACAGCTGTCCCTTGAACTCCAACCTGAAAGAGCAAGCTTTTGAAGTGAATATTGTGAACTGACTAGTCATATAAGCAATATTCAAGAAGAGAAGTATTTGGAAATGAATGATAAAGTAAATTGCTTAAAATACATTTTACACCTATACTAGTGAAAAAGGGATTGCCTTGTCTTGATAGCACATTCCATATCTGAACAGGTTTGGCGACAATAAAAGGAAAACACAAAAAGCATTATTTTTGCAGGCTATTTGCAGAAGCCATAAATCAGAGATAATATAAAATAGTCTTGAGACATAGTTTACAATTCATGTTTCTGAATCATAAGCAAGCAACTATATTTTTGAAGATGTAGGAAAAATGAACCCTTATATGCTGGTAGCAGGCTTACAAACTTATTATTTGAAGGGTTATTTGACAACATACATCAAGATTTTAAAAGTACACACCCTCTGACCTAGGAATATAAACACTAGGAAACTATCCTATAGGCATTCTTTACACAAGTGGGCAAAGATATACACAAGGATGCTCACTATATTACCATTAGCTGCAAAAAACAACCTGCGCCCCGCCCCACAAAAAAAAGCCAACAAACCTAAGTCCATCAGTGAGGGGATAGGGAAATCCATTGTCCAAAGGAATGGGATACAGAAAAATTAGATCTACTATCATGGAAATATGTTCACAATGTATAATTAACTAAAAGTAATGAAGAAGAATAAGTATGCTATGGTTTTTTTACGAAATTACATTTTTATAGATATAGATATATACGTGTCTATGCACAAAACTAAGTTGGTTTACAGTGATTTCTTTTGGGAAGTGGGATTAAGAAGAGAGGTGCGTTCATATCTTTTACTTTATACACCTGTATATTTTTAAATTGTCTATAATACACACATAATACGTTTATAATAAGGAAAAAACAACACACACACATACACCACACACAGGGCTTTTAGAATTTCAGGAAAATTGAAGACAGTGGTCTTGGAACCTAAGGGATGAAATGAAGTACCTGCTATCCCTTAGTGTTACACTGTCAAATTATATTTGACTAGCAATTCAGGAAGTTCTACTTTGAGAAGAAACTACCTTTCTGTAATCTCTAAGAATTTGACATCAGCTCAATTAATTTTAGAGCTAGCTTTTTTAGTGCAGAAGAACCTTGGTGAATGCAAGCCCATTTAAAACAAACAAACAAAACCAAAAACAAACACATTTTAAGAAGAGGAATTGGGGATTCCCTGGCAGTCCAGTGGTTAGGACTCGGCACTTTCACTGCTGGGGCAAGGGTTCAGGGAATTAAGATCCCACAAGCTGCAGGGTGCAGATAATAAATAAATAAATAAATAAATAAATAAATAAATAAATAAAATAAATGAAATAAATAAACAAATAAATGGAATAGAAACAACATGAAATAAGTCCAATGGTTGGTTTAATAACTGCACAATAACACTGAGTGATGCTGCGTGACTGCATCTGAAACTCACCTGCCTTTGCTCACCCTATAGTCTCAGAGATGCCAGTAGAAAAAGAGATGCTAGTCTGGGGTAACTTCCACTCATACTTTCATTGCAACTGTCTGAACCACATACTCATCATTATATAGTTATGGATAATTATGGTCTCTCTTTTATGACAAAATCCCTTCACTGCTTCCCCTGGCCTTCCTACTATATTGGAATTTACATTAAAACTGGACTCTGAATTCAAAAGGCACTAAAAAATATAATAGCAAGGCCTATACTTTGACCACCTGAGCTGTAAATCTCCTCTATCAAGCAATCAAACCTAGCGAAGGCCTACAAGCAAAACGCTATGTGTTTCTCAACGAGGGGTGGAAATTTTTCCTTCTCTTTTCATTGTATTTGAACATATTCAACAGTCATATATGGGTAGGGCAGGGAAAGCTACTATATTAAATACACACTGATTTAACTCCAAAGTCCATCAGTCTTTTTCACAACAATGGGATATATCATTTGTGACATATTACAGCACACCAAAATTTTTATAGGAGAAGAAGTAAAAGCTATTGCCAGTGGCCAGAGTACAAAAGAGCTTTAATAGCAGGCCAAAGAAAGTCTGGTACTTTGCAACTGTTCAGACTTGAGAGGTAGTGATTTAATACATGACTCTATAAGTCTATTTAAATGAGGTTTTTAAAAACAAATTGGGGGAGGGGGAAGGAATGTGAGAGTATGGCATTCCCATTCCAAAATACCCAACCAGTCTGATTACCTGACATTTGCAGAACTGCAAGAGGAATGAAAGAATGAGACAAATTAAGGTTTACATTAGAGAAATAAAGTATAATCTTAGCTTTAGATTAAAAAGATATTAGCTATCAGGCTTTATGATATTTGAATAGCATGGGCTTGGCCAACATTTAATTGTGAGGAAGTACTTTTCATCTCCTTAAAGAATTTAGTTCAACAGGGACTCCCCTGGTGGTTCAGTGGTTAAGAATCCCCCTGCCAATGCAGGGGACACAGGTTCAATCCCCGGGCCAGGAAGATCCCACATGCCACAGAGCAACTAAGCCCGTGCACCACAACCACTAAGCCTGCGCTCTAGAGCCCTCGAGCCACAACTACTGAGTCTACATGCCACAACTACTGAAGCCCACACGCCTAGAGCCAGTGCTCTGCAACAAGAGAAGCCACTACAATGAGAAGCCCATGCGCAGCAACGAGGGGTAGCCCCCACTTGCCGCAACTAGAGAAAGCTGCACACAGCAACAAAGACCCAACGCTGCCAATGATAAATAAATAAATAAATAAAATTTAAAGTTTTAAAATTACCATTAAAATAAAAAAAAGAATTTAGTCCAATAAAGATACAGTAGCTAGAGAAGATATAAAGATAAAATTATTAGCAGAAGGAAAGGAGTCCACGACAGCTTGACAGCTGTGTTTCTCTTTTTGACGTGGCAGCAAATGGCACGGGTCTCTGCCAGATTAGGGCTGGTTACAGAAGATTTACAGCCTGACATATTTTTACTGAGGTACTTTCAAGTTTTTAAATTTTAAGACTTCATGCTAATTATCTTCGGCAACTGCTAATCAGCTTGAATTTCTCTCCTTTTGAATACCTCTCCGCCTCAGAAGATTACAAAAGAGGGTATGTTTGATAACTCTGTAAATACTACAACATCCATTCGACTAATAAAAGTTTATTAAGCCTCTCTGAACCAGGCGCACTATGAGTCAATATCTGGAGTCTACGTACTCCTATTTTATACACAATGTGAGAAGGAATGGTGACACCCCTTTAAAACCTTTAGCATTTAGAAGTGGCTGCTAAAAAAAAGCCCAAGGGCAAAGAGTGACAGAAATTACAGAGAGACAGATTAAAAACTACAAGATCTCAAAGCACTTTATGGTTCTTTCACAAAGGACAAACAAACTTCCATTACTGCATGGCACGATAAGTGCTTATAATGATCTGAATCAAGAAGAAAAAGTGAAATTATTTTCACTTTGCTGTACTTACGGTGAGAAAGTATGAAATACATTTTAGAGCAAAATTTAAACTGCAGGGAAAAACTGACCATGTATTTGGAAATTACCTATAATGGAATTCTACTATTCACAATGATGCATTTTCTTAAGACTTTCAGGTAAACAAAGTTTCACTGTTACCATAGCAATTTATTTTAATAAAGAAAATGACAAACTATGTAAGACAATTCAATTTTATTTTCCTTTAAACACAAGTACAGACACTGATTATATATGACAACAGTAAATATCTTACTCATATCAAGTTCATTTTCATGTATTTCATTTGCTACCATCTCTGACCAAGATGTTGGTAATATCTACATTTCTAATCTGGAGTTTTGACTCTGTGAATTCAGGAAAATCACATGCTAATGGATGGAAATGTCACTATATAAAGGTAATGACTTCAGTGCCAACTTAGATAAAGGGTGAACATTTTAAATTTAAAATAACCAACCTAGGGAATTCCCCGGTGGTCCAGTGGTTAAGACTCTGCGCTTTCATTGCCGAGGGTGTGGGTTTGATCCCTGGTCAGGGAACTAAGATCCCACAAGCCACTCGGTGTGGCCACCCCCTCTCCCACAAAAAGATCTAAAATAACCAATCTAAGCCAATAAACATTTTTGAGTTCTACAAAATCAATCACTTTCCACTGGTCCTTTATGATAAGAAACTGAACTTTTCTATTGTAACATTTGTTCTACCCTTTACATGCAATTTACTCTTCTCATATGATGAACATTTTTATCTGTTCCTTGTTAAAAATGGTCATCAAATGAGTACATGACAGCAATGCTGATGGGGAGCTCACGCTCCTCCCACCAGCAGCCTGAAACGGATTAATGAAATCTTACGCCATGATCATTAAAAAAGAATTTCCCTTAGGTTAAAAATGGGATGGAATATTTAAATCTTTTATTCAGAATTTTAGATTATTTAAATATTGAGACAATATGATGGAAAACATAAATAAAAATTTTCAAAGCAACAAAGATTTCACTTCTACCGTAAATGACCCCACTTAATATTTACAGTTTTCCCTTTCCAGTACCTGTAATCTCCTTCTTGTGGCAAAATACCTGCTTTGCTTGGCTGGAAGCATCCTTCCCCACATGGGAAGCCTGATCAGTGGATTCCTTCCTTTTGGTATCTTGGTGATTATTTCTGAGAAGGGACATTAACCAAGTAGTTAGCTTATACTAAAGAGTCCCTAATCCACAACTTTTGTTTGAGCTATTGGGAATAGCCATCTTGTACCCACAGGGGGCCTGAGAATGGGGTTAAAGAGGTAGACAAGGCTTCCCTGGTGGCGCAGTGGTTAAGAAGCCACCTGTCAATGCAGGGGACACGGGTTCGAGCCCTGCTCTGGGAAGATTCCACATGCCACGGAGCAGCTAAGCCCATGTGCCACAACTACTGAGCCTGTGCTCTAGAGCCCATGAGCCACAACTATTGAGCCCATGTGCCACAACTACTGAAGCCCGCGAGCCCATGCACCACAACAAGAGAAGCCACCGCAATGAGAGGCCTGTGCACCGCAACGAAGAGTAGCCCCCGCTCATGACAACTAGAGAAAGCGCGTGCACAGCAACAAGCACCCAACGCAACCAATAAATAAATAAATAAAATTTATTTTAAAAAAAAGTAGACAAATGAAGACAGAGAAAAACCTATCTTGGTTATACTGTTTGAGTCCTGGATCAAACTGTACCTGCAGCACTCAGAATTTGTCCAAACATTCCAATGAAAATTTTCAAACTGAAAGTCTTGATGCTATTGCTAAACCTCTACCTAATTTTCTTGAGGCCCTCTGTCAAGCGTATCTTTTTTTTTTAAATTAATTAATTTACTTATTGGCTGTGTCAGGTCTAAGTGTGGCACACGGGATCTTTTGTTGCAGCGTCTGGGCTTCTCTCTAGTTGTGGTGTGTGGGCTCTTTAACTGCGGAATGCGGGCTTAGTTGCCCTGCAGCATGTGGGATCTTAGTTCCCCTACCAGGGATCTAACCAGCATCCCCTGCATTGTAAGATGGATTCTTAACCACTGGACCACCGGGGAAAGTCCCTGTCTAGGGTATCTTCTTATCCTTGTGGCTCTTTTAAGAGTCTCCTGTGCCTTTGCACACACTAATTCTTCTACTTGGAATGTATTCTCTTCTTATGCTTTTGATGAAAGCCAAATGACTTGGCTCAAATGACATTTCTTTTGTGAAACCAACCTTCTTTTGAGCTCCCATAGTACTTTTTAAAAAAAATAAGTAAATTTGTTTATTTGTATTGGCTGCATTGGGTCTTCATTGCTGCCTGTGGGCTTTCTCTAGTTGCGGAGAGTGGCGGCTACTCTTCATTGCGGCACGCAGGCTTCTCATTGCAGTACGCAGGCTTCTCATTGCAGTGGATTCTCTTGCTGCGGGAGCATGGGCTCTAGGCTCGCAGGCTTTAGCAGTTGCGGCACTCAGGCTCAGTAGTTGTGGCTCACAGGCTCTAGAGTGCAGGCTCAGTAGTTGTGGTGCATGGGCTTAGCTGCTCCGTGGCATGTGGGATCTTCCCAGAGCCGGGATCAAACCTGTGTCCCCTGAATTAGCAGGCGGATTTTTAATCACTGCGCCACCAGGGAATCCCTCCCATAGTATTTTATACATTTTTCTGTATTAGCATTTATTACACTGATAATTATTATATGGTTGTCTTTCAAAAACAATTTTTTTTGTTTGTATTCCTCTTTCTACCCTCAGTACTTAATATGCTTTCAGGTACATGTTAAGTACATAAAACATTGTTGATTGTTTGATGAAAGTGTCTGTTATCACATTTGTTAGATTCTCTATCTTCTAAAGCGTTATGGCTCACTGATGACTATCTGGAAAGAAGGTAAAGTGGCTAAGCCACAAAGAATCAGGAAAAAATAAGTCCTTGACAGGACTATGACCAGCTGTGTGACCTTAAGAAAATCACCTTCCCTGTCAGGGCTTCCGTTTCCTCACCTATAAACGGAGGGCACCCAACCTAATGACTTCTAAAAATTCCTTATACTTTTCAAATCCTATCTCTATGAAAGATAACACTATTATAAAAGTATCACCTTTAACCAACCTAACCTATACCACAGAAGTAATCCAATATTCAAATGAATGAAATTATCATTCTTTCAATTTGCCCATATAAACTTGTACTCGCTTTTTAGGCAGGGACTCTTTCCAAAGCTACAGTTAAAAGCTTCTTTTAAACCCTCAATTTGTCAAATTAAACCAAGACTCCGATTAGCAGTGGCTGTTTATTTCTGAGCAGTTAAGTTGTTCATTGTATCACAGACAAAGTTAGATCTCTCTGTCCTTATGTTACTATAAAAATTAACACGTTATAGACAACATAAAGAAGAAAGTTAAATTACTTGAAATCTCACTTTCAGATATATCTGCTGTCAAATATATATATCATGTCAGGATAACTTCTCTGCATTTATCAATATATACATATATAGCTATGTAGATAAATATTTTTATAAAAATCAGATAATATATCTATTGTATTTATCCTTCCCCTCTCCATTCTTCCCTAAATTCTATCAGACTTCTTTCCCAGTAAATACAGATTTACATTATCATATTTAGTAGTTAATACTATATTAGTCATTTACCCAGGCTCCTACTAAAATTTACGCTCTTTTTAACAATATTGTGATGAATTCTCTTACACAATTTTTTTGGATAGCTGTCAAATTATTTCCTTCCTAGAACAAGAATTGTTAGGTTAAAGGGACTGCACTTTTAAATTTATATTTTTTACTAGCTTTTCTCCAGAACAGCTGAATCAACTGAAATTCCTAACAACAGTCACTGAGTTTCTATACACTCTTAGGAACACAAGAAAAGCGTGAATACACTTTAATTTCTTTGTTGGTCATACATTTCTTCTCCTGGGTGCTTATAAAAAAAAACTTCCTCTTTTTAAATCCATCTGATAGTTTACACATCATATTTTATGAATGGTGGTTTCTAGTTGGTGGGACTCTAGATGATTTCTCTTCTGGTTTGTGTTTTCTGACTTTTTCTGCAGTGGACATGTATACTTAAATTTATAAAGTATTTCTTTTTTTTAAGTGCTATGAACAGGTCATCTTCTTAAAATGAAACTTCAGAATGCTATGCAACATGCTTTGTTGTATTTAAAAACAAACTGTAATGACAAGTATAAGCTCAGATCTGAGAAACAATCTTGTGGCTTTTCCTTATATACTCACAGAGAAAAAAATTCTTCTCACAGATATGGGGCCAGGCAAGCAATCAAAAAGGCAACATCTATTGTATTCTCTTGTTCCTTTCTCCCCTCAAATTTCTACCCTTATCTCAAATCTAGTTCACTGCCATTTTCAAGTGATTGTCTAAGGAGCCCTCACCCTTGTGACCCCTGTCAGGCTACTATAATGGCAAGCAAGATGAGCTTTAGAGGGACAGAATGAGAGAGGCAGAAAGTCTGTTGCCTTAACTTTGTATACAACTCTCTCCTCAGGATTCAAGTCTAACTATTATGGACTTGCACCTTCTTCCAGGTCTAGAGAAGTGTAAGTTCACAAAATACTACTTCCACCTCAGCTCTTAAGAGGGACTTAACACAGGTTGTTGGCTGTGATAACCGCCAAAACTTTAATACATAACATAAACAGACTTTGACTAGAAACATTTAATTGTATCGAATCAATAAAACACTATTGTTATGAACTGTCAAGATCTGGAAATATTTTTATTATAAATAACTTTTTTCACTCTTAGAGTACTTATATAGTATTTTAATGAAAAATTAAAAACCAGTCTCAGTTTTACAGAATACCAAGTTACCGAACTAAAATTCAACTTCAAATAAACAAAAATGTTGACTCCTGACCATCAAATGAATTTTTATGGCTTTATATCCCTATTTTCTAAAGTTACCCTAAATTAGATTTTACTTTCTGACTTTCAGTTCTTGGAAGACATAGTTGTAAACACTTAAACTCACATAAAATAATATAGGTATCTGAAGTGTATTACATAGCTATAATCTAGATTTGAACATGTACAGTGCTGCAGCCAATTTTATTAGAACATTCATGTCAAATAACCACCATTTTCCCAACTGATTAGCAAATAATTAACCATTTTCAATATGAATAACTAATGAACAAGTTCTTATAAAAATGTTATCAGTCTACATTTTCTGATTTATGTCGCCAGGAAATATACAAATAACATAATGAATAAAGTAAACAATGTCCAACTTTACAAGGAAAGAAAATGAAACACTGGATCAGGACACTTGAATCATGAATATTTCTCATTTGTGTACTTATGATATTCTTGTAAACATACACAGAAACAATGTAGGTGTACAGCTGAATGGATTTGTATGTAACTCAGACGTGATTCTCATTCCAACAGCAAATATTTAACGCAGAACAATGGCCCAACAAAGATGTCCACGTCCTAATCCCCAGAACATGTGAAAATGTTAGGTTACATGGCAAAAGGGAACTAAGGTAGCTGGACCTTTGGGAAGTAATTAGATTTAGATGAGGTCATGACGTTGGGGCCCTCCTGATGGGACTGGTGCTCCTGTAAGAGGAGACACCAGAAGAGCTTGCTTTCTCTTTTTCTCTGCCATGCGAGGACACAGCAAGATGCAGTTGTCTGCAATCCAGAAAGAGAGCCCTCACTGGAACGCAACCATAACTGTGAGAAAATAAACTTCGGTTCTTTAAGTCACCAGTTTATGGCATTTTTTTAAGGCAGCCCAAGCTAAGACATATTTGTTAATCAAATATTGGGAAAGGAACACTAAAATTAGTGCCAGAAATTAAACCTTAGTAACTTTATCATTATTCAGATGATGGCAAATTCAACAGCCAGGAAATTACTCTGCTATTTCATACTGGACATTCAGACAACTGAATAAAGTTCAACATGATTACTTATCAAAACACTGGTAGTATCAACTGCGGGGGGGAAAAGAAATCAGCTTGACTTAATCTCTTTGATTGCAGTCCCAACAAGTGTGAAATACACATTAACGACAAGTTTATCTTCACAGAAAAAATTAAACCTTTAACTGAAGGTTCCTTTCTGTTCATATTTCTACTGATAGTCACAACACTGTTTAGCTAAGGGCAATGGATGGGATAGAGGTCTTTCACTAGAACTGGATTATGACAAATATTTTTTTTGCACACCCCAATGCTGAGCATTTTCAAACACTCCTGATGTACTCCTTCAGGAGAATAATTTAGCAAATCTAAGAAAGTTAAATGTATGCATTTTCAGAACTAGGAAATTCCATTTCAAAGAATTCATCTTACAGATATACTCAATATACACATAGAAGCAAGCAAAGACAAAGGTATCAGCACATTCACTCTGCAACAATGTTTGCGATAACAAAAACATAGAAACAATCTAAATGTCCTCTACTAAGTAACTGGTTAAATAAATTACAGAACACCCATACAACCCAATACCATGCAATCTTAAGGGAGAAGAGGGTAGCTTTCCATCTCTGATATGGACAGATGTCTAAGTTTTATGAAGTGAATAGAAGCTAACGGTGAGAAAATGTTTCCAGTTTGTGTGTTAAAAAAAACCAGAACAAAACAACTATGTATTTGCAAATGCATAGAAACTTTTGGGAAGAATACACAAATTATTCTGGTTGTTTCCAGGAAGGACTGTGGGTAGTTATGAAACTTTCACCTTTTTCATTTTATAATGAAGCAATTTAAATAGTGTAAAAATTTTTTCAACAATTATATATTTTATAGTTTAATTCAATTTTAAAATTGAAAAACCATTTTTAAAGGAAAAATTTTAACTTTTGATGAGTATTTATTTTACAAATAAAACTGAAGAAATGTTTTTCTTTATGTTAGTAGCAATGTTTAGCACTGCAGAAAAGAGAACAGGATTTATTTATTTTTATTTTTTATTTTTTTATTATTTTATTTTTTTGGGGGTACACCAGGTTCAATCAACTGTTTTTATACACATATCCCCATATTCCTTCCCTTCCTTGACGCCCCCCCCTCGAGTCCCCCCCACCCTCCCTGCCCCAGTCCTCTAAGGCATCTTCCATCCTCGAGTTGGACTCCCTTTGTTATACAACAACTTCCCACTGACTATTTTACAGTTGGTAGTATATATATGTCTGTGCTACTCTCTCGCTTCTTCTCAGTTTCCCCTTCACCCCCCGCCCCCTCCCATACCTCGAGTTCTCCAGTCCATTCTCTGTATCTGCTTCCTTGTTCTTGTCACTGAGTTCATCAGTACCATTTTTAGATTCTGTATATGTGAGTTAGCATACAATATTTGTCCTTCTCTTTCTGACTTACTTCACTCTGTATGACAGATTGTAGTTCTATCCACCTCATTACATATAGCTCCATCTCATCCCTTTTTATAGCTGAGTAATATTCCATTGTATATATATGCCACATCTTCTGTATCCATTCATTTGTTGATGGGCATTTAGGTTGCTTCCATGTCCTGGCTATTGTAAATAGTGCTGCAATAAACATTATGGTACAAGTTTCTTTTGGGATTATGGTTTTCTTTGGGTATATGCCCAGGAGTGGGATTACTGGATCATATGGTAGTTCTATTTGTAGTTTTTTAAGGAACCTCCAAATTGTTTTCCATAGTGGCTGTACCAACTTACATTCCCACCAACAGTGCAGGAGAGTTCCCTTTTCTCCACACCCTCTCCAACATTTGTTGTTTCCAGACTTTGTGATGATGGCCATTCTGATTGGTGTGAGGTGATACCTCATTGTGGCTTTGACTTGCATTTCTCTGATGATGAGTGATGTTGAGCATCTTTTCATGTGTTTGTTGGCCATCTGTATGTCTTCTTTGGAGAAATGTCTATTTAGGTCTTCTGCCCATTTGTGGATTGGGTTATTTGCTTTTTTGGTATGAAGCTGCATGAGCTGCTTGTATATTTTGGAGGTTAATCCTTTGTCCGTTGTTTCATAGGCAATTATTTTTTCCCATTCTGAGGGTTGCCTTTTAGTCTTGTTTATGGTTTCTTTTGCTGTGCAAAAGCTTTTAAGTTTCATGAGGTCCCATTCGTTTATTCTTGATTTTATTTCCATGATTCTAGGAGGTGGGTCAAAAAGGATGTTGCTTTGATGTATGTCAAAGAGTGTTCTGCCTATGTTTTCCTCTAGGAGTTTGATAGTGTCTGGCCTTACATGTAGGTCTTTAATCCATTTGGAGTTGATTTTTGTGTATGGTGTTAGGAAGTGTTCTAACTTCATTCTTTTACATGTTGCTGTCCAATTTTCCCAGCACCACTTATTGAAGAGGCTGTCTTTTTTCCATTGTATACTCGTGCCTCCTTTGTCAAAGATAAGGTGCCCATATGTGTTTGGGCTTACTTCTGAGTTCTCTATTCTATTCCATTGATCGTCCTTTCTATTTTTGTGCCAGTACCATACTGCCTTGATCACTATGGCCTTGTAGTATAGTTTGAAGTCAGGAAGCCTGATTCCACCAACTCCATTTTTCCTTCTCAAGATTGCTTTGGCTATTCGGGGTCTTTTGCGTTTCCATACAAATCGTAAGATTTCTTGCTCTAGTTCTGTGAAAAATGCCATTGGTAATTTGATCGGGATTGCATTAAATCTGTAAATTGCTTTGGGTAGTACAGTCATTTTCACGATGTTGATTCTTCCAATCCAGGAACATGGTATGTCCCTCCATCTGAGAACAGGATTTAGAATGAGATCCAAGCTTGAGTTCACACTCTGCCACGGCCTTGGGCAAGGAATTTAACCACATTCTGCCTAAATTTATTTAATAGAAGATCAATACCCACATCTTATTGAGTCTGTATGATGATAAAATGAGATAAAGAACATGAAAATACTTTAAAGTGTTCAGTGAATTACAGACATTAAATAGTTTTTATTACAATAAAAGTTACCTGTTGATACCCTAAATTAGAGTCACTTCCATGTATGACTGTATAAAACGCAAACTCTACTAAGGCAGGGATTACATCTCCCTCACAGCTGTATTTCAAGTACCGAACACAGAAAGCATCCAAGTATGTGCTGAATGAGTGAGCTAAGCGTGCCAAGTGCAGTGACAGGCACACAAAAAGCACGCAGCAAATACTCGCTCTAATAAAAACATTCCTGACTCCATTTAACCACTTTTGTTATGTACTGATACTACTCTCTTAGGTTCTACTAAAGATTAACTACCCATCTCAATGCCCCCACCAAGCAATCAGACTGAAAGTGGAAAGGCCTGACCTTTGGGGGCAGGGCCTCTCGCCAGTCTCCTGATTTTAACTGAGATAACTAAGTTCCTCAGAGGGAAAAATGAACACTGAAAATGTTAGTACATAAGTTAGACTTAAGACTAACTGACTTTACTACTGACTAAACAAATATGGGAAGCACAACTGTGTGAATTCCTAACAGTATGTCTTGAAAGCAAAATATAAACTGACTTAACCTAAATTTATACAATATTCAATTAAATAATGTCACAGTCTCAAACATGAGTTCTTTGAGCATATCATAAAAGGTATGTTGGAGAGGTAAAACAGCCAACAGGCAAGTAGATTATCTGAGGCACCATTTTATAACTCTGGGTTAGAGATAACATGTTCTTAGAAAACTCTTAGGCTGTCTAGACCTTTCATTGGTAACAGGGAGAATGAAGGAATAAGCTTGCCCCCTTTAAAGTAAATGCACCTCCCTCCTCCAGACTACTAAAACAATGGTGGCCTTCACTATGCTGATAGGAGATGTAAGAACTAACACAGGAGTAATTATTGCTTGCACAGACATGCATATAGTCTCACTTACTCAGTATATCCTGAGTGTACATCACGTGTCAGGCACTATTTTAGGCACTAGGGTTACTTCACTGAACAAAAGAAAGTTGTTGCCTTCATAGAGCTTATGTTCTTGTAGAAAGACAGGTAATAAAGTGTATGTTACAATATAATGCTGGTAATAATATGAAGAAAAATAGAGTAAGAAGAGTGATGGAAAGAGATGCTGTTTTAGAGAGCTTGGTCAGAAAATGGGTGACATGAGAACAGAAGCCTGAAAGAAGAGAAAGGATGAACCGTGTTGATATCTGCAGAAGACTGCTTCAGGCAGAAGAAGGATCAACAGCAAAGGTCTTGATGAACCAAAAACCAGTGAACTTGGTACTCTGAAAACCACTTGAAGGCCAGTATGGCTGAAACACAGCACACAAGAAGGAAAGTAGCATCAGGGCAGAGATGTGGCCAGGAGCCAGTCCCAGATCTTGCAGGGCCTTACAGGCCATCGTGAAAACTAGGTTTTGTTGTTTAGGTGTGATGGGATACCACTGAAGGTTTTCTGATACTCTTTGCTTCCCTTCCCTCATGACCCCTCAAGGAGTGGCATGACCAAAACTTATGTTTTTTAAAAGATTGCTTTGGCTAATCTGGGGAGAACAGACTCTATGGAGCAAACGTAAAAGCAAGGAGATCAGTTAGGGGGCTACTGCATAGGTTCAGGAGAGAGATGAAGATAGTCTGGAGTAGGGTTGTAAAAGTAGAGGCGGAAAGACAGCAGGATTCAGAATACATTTTGGAAGTTAAGTTGACAGGTTGTTGAGAGGCTGGGTATGAGATGTGAGAGAAGGAAGAATCAAGGAAGATACCAAGATCTGGGGCCTGAAAAATTTGGTAACAGGTGTGGTGGGGTGGGAAATCAAGAGTTCAGTTCAGGACATGGTGTATTCGTGGTGTCTATCAGGCAGTTAAGTGGAGAGGCTGAGTAGGCAGTTGGATACATGAAGCTGGAGTTCAGGGAGAGACTGCAGATAGGATTTGGGGACTGCAGATACATATGATATTTTATGCCATGAGACTGCATAAGATTGTCTGGTGAGCACACACACAGAGGGAAGAAAAGAGGCATGACAAAATTAAGACTCACAAATCAAAAAGGAATTCAGCAGAAGAGAATGAGAGGCCAGGGATTTAGAAGGAAAACCGGGAGTATATGTTCTGGAAGTCACGTAAAAAAGTAGTTCCATAAAGTATGAGGACAAATGCTGGGTTCCTAAGAGGTTAAGTAAGATGACTGAGAACTGAGCACCAAATTCAGCAATATAGAAGGCCCGGCGTATCTTGACGAGAGTTGTGGGGATGAAGGACTGATTGGAATGGGTTTAAAAGAGAACTATATGAAGAGAGAGAGGAGAGCCTTTGACCACAGACAACTCTGCTGAGGTGTCTGGCAATCAAAGAGCCACACGGCAGCGGAATTCCCCTTGCTCTTGCCGCCGTGGAGCACAGCTGAGATGGAGGCACTGCTCACACCCAGCTCCCTACATTCTGGAGTGCAAAGCTGTTCTAATTTTTTGACCTGCTGGCAAGCCCTCTTATTCCTGGCTGTCAGAGTGCCTTCTGTTCACTTCCGCCAGAGCTGCTTCTAAACTGCAACAGCTGCTGAATCCCACAGCTGATCCTAATCCCTCCTCAGCGGTGCAGCTGCCAGTTCCCATCCACCTCGCCTCAGCCCTTTCCGATTCTTTTTCTGCTTTTCTTGTTCATCATTTTCCTGTCTCTTCTCCATACTTTTTTTTTTAAGAACTTTTATTGAGATACAGTTAACAGACAATAAACAGCATATATTTAGAGTGTACAATTTGGTATCCCAATCTCCCAATTCATTTCCCCCCAACCCTCCCTGCTTTCCCCACTTGGTGTCCATGTTTGTTCTCTACATCTGTGTCTCTATTTCTGCCTTGCATTTCCTCTTTCATAGTTGTTAGCATTTGCCTTATGTATTGAGGTGCTCCTATATTGGGTGCATATATATTTATAATTGTTCTCTCCTCTTCTTGGATGGATCCCTTGATCTTTATGTAATGTCCTTTCTTGTCTCTTGTAACATTTTTTATTTTAAAGTCTGTTTTATCTGATATGAGTATTGCTACTCCAGCTTTCTTTTGATATCTATTTGCATGGAATATCTTTTTCCATCCCCTCACTTTCAGTCTGTATGTGTCCCTAGGTCTGAAGTGGGTCTCTTGCAGACAGCATACATATGGGTCTTCTTTTTGGATCCATTCAGCCAGTCTGTGTCTTTTGGTTGGTGCATTTAGTCCATTTACATTCAAGGTAAATGTTCCTATTACCATTTTCTTAATTGTTTTGTTTTTGTAGGTCCTTTTCTTCTCTTATGTTTCCCGCTTAGAGAAGTTCCTTTAGCATTTGTTGTAGGGCTGGTTTGGTGGTGCTGAATTCTCTTAGCTGTTGCTTGTCTGTAAAGCTTTTGATTTCTCCATCGAATCTGAATGAGATCCTTGCTGGGTAGAGTATTCTTGGTTGTAGGTTCTTCCCTTTCATCACTTGAAATGTATCATGCCACTCCCTTCTGGCTTGCAGAGTTTCTGCTGAGAAATCAGCTGTTAACCTTATGGGAGTTCCCTTGTATGTTGTCATTTTTTCCCTTGTTGCTTTTAATAACTTTCCTCTGTCTTTAATTTTTGTCAATTTGACTACCATATGTCTTGGTGTTTCTCCTTGGGTTTATCCTGCCTGGGACTCTCTGCACTTCCTGGACTTGGGTGGCTATTTCCCTTCCCATGTTAGGGAAGTTTTCAACTAGAATCTCTTCCAGTATTTTCTCAGGTCCTTTCTCTCCTCTCCTTCTGGGATCCCTATAATGCGAACGTTGGTGCATTTAACGTTGTCCCAGAGGTCTCTTAGGCTGTCTTCAGTTCCTTTCATTCTTTTTTCTTTATTGTTTTCCGCACCAGTAATTATCACCATTCTGTCTTCCAGGTCACTTATTCACCCTTCTGCCTCAGTTAATCTGCTATTGGTTCCTTCGAGTGTATTTTTCATTTCCGTTATTGTGTTGCATATCTCTGTTTGTTTGCTCTTTAATTCTTCCAGGTCTTTGGTAAACTTTTTGATCTTTGCATCCAGTCTTTTTTCAAAGTCCTGGATCATCTTCACCATGACTATTCTGAATTCTTTTTCTAGAAGGGTGCCTATCTCCTCTTCATTTAGTTGTTTTTCTGGGGTTTTATCCTGTCCCTTCATCTGGTACAAAGTCCTCTGCTTTTTCATTTTCTCTTTCTGTGGCTGTGGTTTTCAGTTCCATAAGACAAAATACTGCTGATACTGCTTGATTGTGCTGTCTGCCCTCTTGTGGAGGAAGCTATCTAGGAGGCTTGTGTGTGCTTCCTGATGGGAGGGACTGATGGTGGGTAGGGCTCTCTCCATACTTTTTATGTCTGAGCAAGAGCTGACCTTCTAGATATAATGTCAGCAATGAGAGGATATTTCCCTTGCATACACAACCTGATTACAATAGAGAGGCAAGAGTAATCTCCGAAACTATGGCTCTCACCTGTGTACAGCATAGTTTCTAAAGGCCTCCAGGCTGACTCACTGATGGGTTACTCGGAGATTTAAAGATCTCCCAGAAGGTCTGAGGGTTCCTTTAGGCTAGTTTCCAGATGACAACCACATTGGTATCATAAGCTTTCATTCAGACAATGGTAAATTCCTAAAAGGTATCAATAGGAACCACTTCTCACACTTCCTTATGTCATCCATTCAACAGATACTACTGCAGACTGATTAAGCAGTGTGAGAGATGCTGGAGTTGCAGAGAAGATGGACACAGCTACTCCCTTCAAGGAGCATTCAGCAGTCTAGCAGGGTATTTACATAAGTAAACAGACCCAACATGGTATGGCAAATGCTTTCATAAGGGAACGCAGGATGCTCTGAAAGAACACTGAAAGAACAGCTATTCAAATCTGTGTATCACAGAAGCTTCCCTGAGAAAGTGCTGTGAAGAGTATGAGTTAGCCAGAAGTTTTGGGGGAAGAACATGTACAGAGGCCCAGAAGTAAGTGAGAACAAAGCATATCTGGGGACACTGACAAAAGTTAAGTACGCCAAAGTATGTTATGTGTGTATATTCTGAGGTGAGAGTGGGGCACTCAAGGATGAGCAGACACAGGCTGGAGGGAGTGAAGGGCCAGATCTCAAGACATCCCAGGATATGGTCCAAATTCATTAAAGGTAGTTTTTCCTGGGGAGTAAGAATGTAGAGGTAGGAGGACTTCATTTTATTATTTTAAATACTCTCATAGTGTTAGGTATTTATTTTTACAATGCCACAAAAAACCACAGAAGGTTTTAAAAGATTACTCTAATTGCACTGTGGAGAAAATGGACTGGAAGTAGGACAAGACTAGGAGCAGAGAGAGCAGTTAGGAAGCTATGGCAATTAATTAGGTGGCTGGAATTAGAGTAATGGTAGTGGTTACAGAAAGAAGCAAGATATAATTAGAAAGTAAAACTGAAAGATGTTGGTAAGGAAGAGGGAGAAATCTAGATTTCTGATGTGGACAAATAGGTAGATGATGAATGGTGTTGTCTTTCATTAAGCTTGGGAAAACAGGGCATCACACAGGTGTAGGTGTAAAACTGAGTTTAGATTTGGTCATATTAAGTTTGAAGCACCTAGAGGACATTCACATGGAGTTAAAAGTTAACACAGAAATCTTGAATTTATAACTCTGGAGAAAAAAATCTGAGTTGTAGAAAGAAATGTAGATATTCCCAGAATATATATGGTAACTTAAGTCTTGGGAAAGGATGAAATTGCCCAGGTACATGTGGAGAGTAAAAACAGAAACCTGAAACAAAAGCTGGAGGAACAGCAAGATCTAAAACTGAATTTCTCGCAGTGATCTGTGACCCATCTGCATCATAATCTCCTGCGGAGTTTGATAAAAATGTAGAAACCTTGGCTCCACCATGAACCTGCTAAATCAGATTCTCAGTGACCTGGGAATCTGCATTTTAAGCAGGCATCTGAGATTATTTTTGTGCAAAGTAAAGTTTGAGAAGCACTGATCTAGAAGATAAGCAGAGGTGGAATAGCAAGAAAAAGGTTAATAAGGAGCTGTCCTCTGCTCACCTCTAAAGAAAAATGAGACTTTCATGTCATAGTAGCCAGTGGAAAAGAACATATTCTTTAAAGCACTGTGGGTTGGTGAAAAGGAAACCACCAATAGATATTTGTTCAATAAATAACTGGGAAAAGTATTTAAAGTTATAATTTATCTCTATATTTCCAAGCTCCTGTTACTACTCCACTGTATAAACAAACTTAATACCTGCATAATTTATAAGAAGAAAAATAATAGTGGGAAGTATCTTAAAAAACGGACTGAATGAGAATCACTCTGATGTCAACGTCTAGTATAAGTTGCAGGTGCCTGGCTAGTGAGTAACCAGCATGACCTCTAGGTCCAAGCAAATCCCTGAAGTGTATAAACACAGAAACATGCTCTACGTCAAAAACACGGGTTCAGCTTTGAAAAGCCCCAAAATGAAGCTGTCAACTTCATAGTACCATATGGATGCTCTCTCCCAGATTAACCAAATCACTTAACATGAGACCAAAATTAAACCACTCCTTCACTTATAAGCTATTAAAGATCATTAAACAAAGATTTAGCCAGTTTGTCCAACTAAATACAATAGCTCTTCCTTAGGTCAAAGTTGCTGAAAGAGTTGCTTATCAAACAGTTCTTTGCCAAGTTTGCTAAGCTTTAGAGCATTAGTTTTGTCAGAAATCTCATTTGTTCTGAGCAGTTAAAAGGATCTGTACTCTGAAGACATCTGCTTGATAGGAGGTAAAATGATTAAGAGATGCCAAAATTAATTCACATCTATTCAGGACCCTCCCCCATCCACCCACCCCCAATTGAATATCACAAAACATTCTGCAAAGGTAAAGCAAACTGGAAATGAGAAGACGTTTACTTCATTTGGTTTTCTTTTTCTTTCTATTCCTTCCTTTGTAGGTGTTATGCAGGTAAAAAAAACACTTCAAACTGAGTATTAAGTGTTTACTTGCACGCTACTGCAGATACATTTCTATTTATTGTTACCACTAAATGCCATTAATTAGTTCTGTCTTTGAGTGACTTTTTCACCTATGTGTCAAACCATATATTCTTAAGAATTCTTTCCAAATCTAAAGTGCCATGGTTCTAAGATAGCAGGAGAGGGAAACAGTAGCAAAAGAAAATAAATAATATAATGTTATGAGAGAGTTGATACTCTAAATTTTAAGTTTTAGACCTCTACTTATGAAGAAAGAGAACATCTAGAGGTAATAAACCCAGTGCTAGAAGTTCAAATTCTTGGTTCAGTAAATCCACAACTAACAAACTGGTAACATTTCAAGAGTCCATCTGTTATCTGGTAATTTGGAACACGACGCATAAATTTCTCCAAAGAAATGATGTGACAGGTAAGCTCCCAGGCGAATGCACAGAAGTGTATCTAACCTTCAGTGCAAGTGAACTGCTAGACACTTTTGATTAAAATAGAAAATAGGTGTTGCCACACGAGTAATTAAGCAAAAAGAATGTTAAAATGTAACAAACAAAATTTATCCTGAAGTCAAACAAAAGGTCTAGTTACTGTAGATCCTCCCAGTAACTAGATTATAAAAGCTCACACCTCAAGTCTATGGACTCCAAGTTAAGGACTCTTGCTTAAATAAAGCGAGAAGATCTTACTGGTTTTCAGGTACAGGGACATTAGAGGTTCAGAAGTATGCCAAAGCCCAAACCTGGGGAAAAGGCACACAGCTGGAGAGGAGAGGAGGGGCCTTTTCTTAGCCGTCCTCTGAGTGCAGTGGGAAATGAACTTAGTGACTGGAGCATTCACTTCACATCCCAGCTCCAGTATTCCCTGGGCAACACTCCTGGGAGTTCAGGGGCAGCTCAGTAAACACCAAAAACAAGGATGGTATGCTTCCTAGACAGAATGCGGACTTTGGAAAGGAACAATTCCCTTAGCTGCCACGCCAAGGACTGGACACCTGCTACTGTCAGAAGCAGCCCCAGCTCTGACTGTGAGAAGGCAGCCTGGAGGAATGTCTGCTTCCTTGCTCTAACTGAAAGACCCATTTCAACCCCCCTACAGATCTAGGGCTTCCAATATATATGCATGTTCACAAGTCTGCAGTCTGAAACTTGTGGGTGCCCATCTTTATCATCTGCTAAGGCTTGAAATAGAAAAGCCAAACGAATGTTCTCTTCTTCTGGGAAGGACTGCTTACTGTACTTAACACTTTAACTATAATGATGGAAAATGTCCCTACCTAAGTCTGTATTTTGGGCAATTCAGATTTTTAATTCATAAGTACTTCCTCACATTCACTCTGGAAAACAATGACCTATTACACTTAATTTGAATAGGTTTAAATATCGAGTGAAGAGTTTCAAAAGGTATTTTCTAAGAACTGCTGTTTCAGTTTGTCCTTAACCCTCCCCCTAATATTAGGCAACTTTAAAAATGACATCAGGGAGTTCCCTGGCGGCCTAGTGGTTAGAATTCCAGGCTTTCACTGCTGTTACCCAGGTTCAGTCCCTGGTGGGGGAACTGAGATCCTGCAAGCTGCACAGCGCAGCCATTAAAAAAAAAAAAATCATACTTCTGTTCTCACTCAGATATTATAACCAAAACAAGTAGCAAGGAATCTGGTACTTTGGGTAAAACACAACATATATACTAAATTTTATTCTATTTATTTATTTTTGATGTGGACCATTTTTAAAGTCTTTATTGAATTTGTTACATTGCTTCTGTTTTATGTTTTGGTTTTTTGGCCACGAGTCATGTGGGACCTTAGCTCCCCGACCAGGGATCAAACCCCCACCTCCTGCATTGGAAGGCAAAGTCCTAACCACTGGATCTCGAGGGAAGTCCCTATGCTAAATTTTAATTAGTTACTTTTCTGAAAATATGAATAGATCTGCAGCACACCCAAATCCATGTACTAAAAAGGTCTTTCAATGCTTTAAAAAGTATCTGAAAATGTGATAATTAATCACAATCTAAATTGAGGTTTGGATTTGCCTGCATTCAAATTATTGCCAGGAAAGGCAGCATGGGTAATGCATGCATAGCTATCACAGTGGAACTCAGAAGCTTACTGTGAGGTCCCACTCTCTTACTTTATTCACATGGGCTTTCCCCCTCAGATTAAATCCAACTTCCCTTCCCTAGCCTCTTATGGTTACACTGTAGTCACCAACTTTATTTTCTCTAGTATAAAATTTTGCAGTTGCCTGGTCTTAACACTGTAAATGTTATGTAACAAAGCACCAAAAAACTCACTGAAGAGAATCACTAAAAAGGCACCTAATAAAGAAATCTTGCTTTCCTAACTTTAAGCCTGACTACCTCCTGTAGGAGTGACTTGGAAGAGATCCAGAAGATTCTGCAGATTTCTCCCTTTCTCAAGCAGGTTTCTAGTAACCCCTACCTTTCCCCCACCAAAACATATGTACCCAATGTGCAAAAAGAAGGAACGTGTTAAAAAAAACAAAAACCAAATCAGATTCTACTTTCCCATTGCAATGTTCAACATATAATACATTTCTACCAGGTTTTACTTTTCAGATGGGCTACTTTCTCAGCTGAGTAGCAGGACATCAAAATGGAAAGGAGAAGTCAGTGTCAGGGAATATAAACAGCTGTGGCCAAAAACAATACAGAAAAAGAGCCAACAGAGGGCTCCCCAAAATGCAGCAGGAGTCAATTCCACATCTCCCTTCTCGAGGGCCTCAGGGAAAACCACCATCAGAAGAGAGAAGGACAGAGGCACCATGACTCACAGATTTCCAGTCTTTTGTCATTAGCGAATTTGTAAGCGTTGTCTAGAGTTTCTGAAACACACGTGCATATTTTAAATCTCGGCTCCTGTGGCCATGAAGAGGAAATTTTCTTTTAATGTAACTTAGGTATAGAGAAAATGCCACCCTCTAGAGAGTCAGTCTTCTCTCAGATATACACTGAAAACCAGTCACCAAAACCAACGCTGACTTTTAAAATGCCTTACTCATTCATTACATTTAAGACAGAACTTGCCAGCACACGGTCAATCTAAATGTGAACCTCACTTTACGCGACGGTAAGCCTAACACTGTGTTCCTGTCACCATTCATCACACACAACCCAGTCCTTTCACAGGACCGTGGTTAACACGGTTCAGACCAGCGGGCTAAATTAAACTGCATGGGGCACACGCTGTCACTTTCTAAATGTCTGCTGGACTTTACGGCATTGCTCGCAAGTGTGGGAAGTCATGAAGTTTATGGAGTTTCTGTAGCAGAACACACACCCACGCATTCTTCAGCCATCGGCGGCATCCACCAAACACAGGCCATCAGAAAGCCAGGCAAGAAGAGCAGCCTCCCCCCTGAGGAACTCATTCAACCCGACAAGAATCCGGGAAATCGCACATCCTCCTTGAGGGGCTGGGTCCCGGGAACGAGGTAAGGAGACAACGCAAAGAACCCCGGGAAACCAGCGCAGCTGACGGCTGAGCAGGTGCGGGCGGCCGCGAGCATCCCTTCGCGAGGGGAGTGTGCGGGGTGTCTCCAGCGGAGACAGGGGGCGCAGCGGGAGGCGACACCCACGCCGCCCGCGCTGCCGCGGCTGTCCCCTCCCTGGGGCTCGCGCAGCCCGGGGCGCTGCCACCCGCCTTCTGCTTCCTCGGGGAGGGCCGGCGGCGCGCGGGCCCCCGGCGCACCATGGCAGGGGTGAGGAAGCCGGTCCCTAAAGCCACAGCTCCAGAGAGCGTCCCCAGGGCCCGCCCCCCGCCCCCCCCCCCCACCCCACCGCCGGCGACTCTCCCCGAGCGGCCCCCGGGCTGGAACGCCTGAGAACGTGCCGGCTGCCGAGGCCAGGGCCAGGACACACGTGCGAAGGGGCCGGCGCCGGGGCCGCGGGAAGGTGGGCGGGGGCGGGGCCGCGCGGGGCCGGCCGGGGAATCCCTCCCCCCACCCCTCCCCCCCCCCGGGCGAGGGCGGGCGCGGGCTGACAGGGACGCCCCGGCCGCTACCTGCTGCTGGATCTTCCCGTCCTCCGTGACGACCCAGTGCGTGGTGGCGAAGGCCCCTCGAGCTGCCACGCTCAGCAAGGCGGAGAGGCTGAGGAACCAGCCTGGACTGGAGCACGGCGGCAGCTCGCACCGGCCGCGAACCCCTCCTGCCGCCGCCATCTTGCCTCCCCCCCGCCCCGGCCCGACGGCTCACACCGGAAGCGGAAGCGGACCCCCGCCGTTCGCCATCTTGGGGAGGTCGGCGCTGGAGGAGGAGGAGGAGCCGAGGGGGCGCTGCCCGCTGACGACGGGCTTCCTCGGCCTCGGTTTGGGGGGGGCGGGGAAGCGCGGCCTCCGGGCGCGGGCCCAGTCTGGCCTCAGGGCGGAGGCCGCTTCGTGGTTATTGTTTTCCTGCGCGCGATACGATCTCGGAGCGTGGGAACCGGAGGGAGAGGAAAGTAGGGTTCCAGTCGGAGCCTAAGCCAAAGTGAGAGCACTCAGACCTTGTGTGTGTGTATATATATATATATATATATCTCTCTCTCTTAGGTGTAAAAATATTTTTTTTATTTCTGGTTGTATTCAATGATTGGGAAATAAAAGGGGTGCTTTCGAAAAACCCAGAGGAAGGGAGAGGTTCTCTTTTATTCTTGAGCTCTCACCGTAGGGGCGGCTTCAGAATTGTGAGGGCCGTGAGTCCAGGGCAGCGCCGTCCAGCCAAGCGTAACGCGGGCAGTGCACCACAGCGTAACTGAAGAAAAAAGATCGAAATAACTAACGTCCTATTTAACCCATGATCTGCAGCATGTTATTAGTTCAGTGTAAAATCTATAGAAATTACTGAGATAGTAATTTATTTTGGTACCACGTCTTGGAAATCGGCCTGTATTTTACGCTGACAGCTCAGCTAAATTCGGACTAGCCAGGTTTCAGGGGCTTAATAGCCACGTGAGGCTTGTGGCTACCTTACGGAACATCATAGGTCTAGATCTGAAGACTAGCAGCATTGGCATCACCTGGGAGCTTGTTAAAAAAAAAAGCACATTCTTGGCTCTTCTCTCCATCAGATTCTACCTTTTAACACGAGTCCCAGGTGACTGGTATGTACGTTAAAGTTTGAGAAGCACTTCCTTCTCGTGAACCAACACGTGGCCAAGCGGACTAGCCTGGCTTCTAGGTTCTAGTTAGCTATGTCGTGTTAGGTGTGTCAGGGCTGCCTTCTAGCTTTGTGTGTCATTTGTATTTAAGTTCATTATGCTTTGGATTTTTTTTTTCCTTTGGGAAAAGGAGGATGAGAATTATGCCTGACCACTTCCCTACTCAGGTGTATTGCAAGAATACAAATAATTGCCAAGTGTTTAAACATCATTTCATGCTATGGAAGCAGTGACCATGGTACTGGCTTTTTATGTCTTCTTAGAGCAGCTTTCCTTGAGTACTGAAGAGATGAGCATTACTTTCATTAAAAATGTAGGCTTATCTGCTTTTTTGCCTGCTACTTTGTTTGCTAATCCCGGCTATGAAAATCTGACCACGGAGCGGTGTGCAGTCTGGTGGGATATTGGCAAGGTAACAGTTTACATACAGGATATTGGGGATGTGTAAGGGCTCATGTGTAGAAGAGATGGACCAACAAGTGAAAGGCTTGGATCAAAGGTGCTGTTTCAGGCAGAATAAGCACTAAGTATGAAAAGGTGAAATCAGTGGCAGATTGTAAGATGTTCTCAGCACCTTATTTTTAGGCATAGAGGTAAACCTTACTTGTGTCTAAAGCTACTAAGTAATGACAATTACCATCATCTGACATTTGCTGAGTGTTTAATACATACTGGGCGCTGTGCACACATGGTTCCAGTTAATCTTCACTACTTTATAAGGCATAGGCTAGTAACATAATTCGGCCAAGGTCATACAGCTAATAAGCGGCAGAACTCAGATTTGCATTCAGATCTACCTGATTTTACAGCCTGAGCACGGATGAAGGATGGCAAGGAGTTTGAAAGACACGCCAACATCACCTGTTTTGGCCATCAGCAATTTTTTTGTGACCTGCATAGGTAAGCCTGTAAAGAGGTGGAATAGTAACTTGTATAGCTTTAATGTACCACCTGCCGTTGTTTTCCTTAAGTGATAACCCTTGTCCTTTGGGATCCTGTGTTAGTTTTCCATTGCTATGTAAGGAGTTACCACAAACTTAGCAGTCTAACGTACACTTATTATCTCAATTTCCATGGGTCAGGAGTCTGGCATGGTGTGTGTGCGTTCTCTGTTCAGTGTCTCATGTGGCTGATATCAAGGCTGCAACCTCACCCGAGGCTTAGGAGCCTCTCCCAAATGCTTTCAAGTTTATACAGAGTTCAGCTCTTTGTGGTTATAGGACTGAGGTCTCAATTCTCTTGCTGGTTTCTGACTGCCCTCATTCTCAACTCCTAGGTCACCCACCATTCCTTGCCATGTGGCTTTCTCAGCGTGGCAGTTGTTCCTTCAAGACAAGCAGGGAAATGTCTCCAACATTTATATCTCTGACTTCCTCCATCTCTGATCTCTAGGCCCAGATTTAAAGGGCCCAAGTGATTAGATAAGGTCTATCTATATAATCTCTCTTTTGAGTAACCCCGAATGAACTGATTAGTAACCTTAATGACATCTGCAAAAATTTGGTTTGCCATATAACATAAAACTAGGGGAATGATATCATAGCCACACGTTTTCCCCACTGTGAAGGAAGATTTTATGAGGGTAAGGATCTTTGGGGGGAGATCTTGGAATTCTGCCACAGGTCTTGACTGCCAGGTTGCACTCCACTAGTCTCACTGAGCAATGCTTTAAGCGTCACACAGTAGCACTTAGAAATGTTCTTGCTCATCTTGTTCCCTGCCTAAAATCTTTCTCTTGCTCTTTCTTTTAAAATATGTTATTTAAGGTACAGCTTCAATCCAAGAGTGTAAAAAAATCTGTCAACTTCTGTTTGCTGCCTCTGAATTCTGTAACACTCATATGACAGTTAATAATACCATGTTGCTTTGTGATATTTGTACACTTTGAACAGCTAAACTCAAATAGTTCTTTGTTCAACTAGTTAGACTGTTAGCATCTGAGGGCAGGAAGCATTTCCTACACTAATGTATTATCTTCCATAAAGCTTCCATATTTAAGTGGTTAGTTTGATTTAGTTTTTTACACCCCACAAAAGGTAGCTTTCCCATTTTATGTGAATAAAACAATGAAAAATTCTAACCTGAATACAATTGTTGCTACCAATTTTCTACATCCAAATAGATCACTTGTTACCCTTCTTTTATTCTATTGTTCTAAGACCTGATTTTTTCCCCCATTTTAAGTGCGTATTTTCTCTTTATGCTTACATAAAACCTGTAGAAATATAAGATGGTAGTTACCAAAATTGTTGATAATTGTGATTCAACTCTTAGTTGAACAAATGATAGGAAAACCCATAACTGCATGTAATTTGGCCTTTCAACATAAAATATTTTAGCAAATAGGTCCTTTATCACTATCATTATATAGTTTTTTTTTTTTTGAAGCTGGGTATTAGACAATGATAAAATGATCTTTCTGGACTATTAATTTCCTCCTTTGGGCCACTTTATCTGAATGTTGCAAAGGATCTCTATACTGTTTATTTCTTAGAGAAAATACTTGATATAAATATTCCTGAGAGAGTTAATGCCCTGGTTGAAATTCTGTTAAATAATTTTTTGCTTCATAGTAACCCAACCTAAATCTTTGTGGCTTAAATTTTAAGCTTCAAACCATGATTTACTTCATAGTTTTTCTGGCCGGACCCAGCTGGTGGTCCTGCTCTTCCTGATGTTTGCTGGGGTCACTCATAAGGCTGCATTCAGCTGGGACCTCAGCTGGGGTTGAAATGTTCCCAAATGGCTTCACTCATGTCTCGTACTTACCTGGAGTAGTTCAAATGGCTAGGGATGGCTGGGCTTCTCTCTCTCAGTCCCAGTAGTTAGATACAGAGGTTTCTTACATGGTGGCTCAGGGCTCCAAAAGAGTGAAAGTAGAAGCTTTCAGGCTCCTCGAGGGCCAGGCCTGGAACTGGCAAAGTGTCACTTCTGCATTCTGTTGATCAAAGAAAGTAACAAGCCTGGCCCAGATTCAAGGGGAAATGGAAATAGACTCCTCTTGATAAGTGAAGCAGCATGTTTGATTGGAAACAGGAGTTATTGGCAGTTTATTAACTATATGTATTAACTACTACATATAGTTAATTCCTTTAGTGATTTTGAATTGGCGGGGGTTGAGAGAGTGGGCAGGGAGGGAGGCTGGTTATGGCAGGAAGGGCTATACAGGTTTATCTCCCCAATGGCTATATGCAAAGTGAAGAGGATTTTCAAAGGGGAGACAGAGGATACCTAAATAGTAATTTCATTAGAAATTATGAAATATAGTGATTTCATTTAGAATAGTTTGCCAATAGTTAGTCAGGAAGTCTGAAGCATGAGGACTACTTGGGATGAAAGTGAGTATCAAATCAGCCCAGGATTCTAACTCACAGCGACACCAGGGCTGCTCTGAGGAAAACGTGATGGTCAGCCTCAGAAGACTTTCCTGCTACAGACTTACCAGCTGCTGATTTATCCAAATCCTTGCAGCTGTTAATACATTTGGGGGCGACCGTTTCTATGGAGTAATTGTATTGTGACTGTTCAGTCTGTGAGTAGCTAAAGGTCATACCCACCCCCACCCCCAGCTTTTACTCCCTCACATACACCCAACTTTCAATATCCTGATTTTATGATTAAATCCTAGTTCCTTCTATTCAAACCTTTTAGTGAGTTTGTGCTTTTTGATCTTATCCAACACTTTATAGCATACTAAGTTTTAGTTTTTCCTTCTAGAAATACCATCCCCCATCTTTTATTTGCTCTTCCCGGTTCCTATTCTATGTACGTATTTCTCAAAGAATACAGACAGAACTGTATATAGTAGACTATCCAGGCTTTGTCTCAGATCTTTTTTCTGTTATCAACTCTTTATGATGACCAGAATTTTACTTGATTTTCTTATTTGTGGCTATAGTAGTTTTAAATGTACAACTTCTAGGAATAAATCTACAGTTTCTTAGGATTTGAATAATTAGATTTCATTTGCCTAAGTTTTAGTTTACATAGCACTTGCTAGAATTAAATCCCACTTGCTGTTTTCCACCCACCAGAACTGATTTGAGTTCCTCCTATGGTTTCCAAAATGGGGAGGAAGGACAGTGAGCTGAAGGAGCACACTGGTGGATGGATCGTCCTGTACCCAGCTTGGGTGGAAAGGCTTCCAGGGAGAGTGACATCTAGTCTGACCTGAAGAAGGAATGTTAGCCTGATGAATGGGAGAGGGGGAGTCAGGGAACAAAGATTTTCCAGAGGAAACGTGCCCCAGTATCAGTAAGAGTACGTGCCCTTTGAGTTACTGAAAGTAGTTCACCAAAGGTGAGGAGTTTAGGAGTTCTGGGGTCGAGATTAGGAACCGAAGCACTTTGAGAACTCATTCTTTAGCACAGCCTGGTATTCTTTATTTTATTACTTATTTATTTTAGAATATTTATTTAGTCCCCTTGTAAATTTTTACAGTAATAACAGAAATGTATAGCATTTATCTTAGGAAAAATAGGAGATAAAGACTATATTTTATGACTTTTTTTAAAGCTCTTTATTGGAATATAATTGCTTTACAGTCTTGTACCAGCTTTTGAGATACACCAGAGTGAATCAGCTGTATGTATACATATACCCCCATATCTGCTCCCTCCTGCGCCTCCCTCCCACCCTCCCTGTCCTGGCCCTCTAAGGCATCACCCATCATCGAGTTGATCTCCCTTTGTTATACAGCAACTTCCCACTAGCTATCTATTTTACAGTTGGTAGTGTAAATATGTCTATCTACTCTCTCACTTCATCCCAGCTTCCCCTTCGCCCCCCTCTCCCCTAACCCTGTGTCCTCCAGTCCATTCTCTGCATCTGCATCTTTATTCTTTTTTTTTTTAAGAACTTTTATTGAGATACAGTTAACAGACAATAAACAGCATATATTTAGAGTGTACAATTTGGTGTCCCAATCTCCCAATTCATTCCCCCCCAACCCTCCCCGCTTTCCCCACTTGGTGTCCATGTGTTTGTTCTCTACACCTGTGTCTCTATTTCTGCCTTGCATTTCCTCTTTCATAGTTGTTAGCATTTGCCTTATGTATTGAGGTGCTCCTATATTGGGTGCATATATATTTATAATTGTTCTCTCCTCTTCTTGGATGGATCCCTTGATCTTTATGTAATGTCCTTTCTTGTCTCTTGTAACATTTTTTATTTTAAAGTCTATTTTATCTGATATGAGTATTGCTACTCCAGCTTTCTTTTGATTTTCATTTGCATGGAATATCTTTTTCCATCCCCTCACTTTCAGTCTGTATGTGTGTCTAGGTCTGAAGTGGGTCTCTTGCAGACAGCATATATATGGGTCTTGATTTTGTATCCATTCAGCCAGTCTTTGTCTTCTGGTTGGTGCATTTAGTCCATTTACATTCAAGGTAATTGTCGATATGTATGTTCCTATTACCATTTTCTTAATTGTTTTGTTGTTGTTTTTGTAGGTCCTTTTCTTCTCTTATGTTTCCCGCTTAGAGAAGTTCCTTTAGCATTTGTTTTAGGGCTGGTTTGGTGGTGCTGAATTCTCTTAGCTGTTGCTTGTCTGTAAAGCTTTTGATTTCTCTGTCGAATCTGAATGAGATCCTTGCTGGATAGAGTGTTCTTGGTTGTAGGTTCTTCCCTTTCATCACTTGAAATATATCATGCCACTCCCTTCTGGCTTGCAGAGTTTCTGCTGAGAAATCAGCTGTTAACCTTATGGGAGTTCCCTTGTATGCTATTTGTTGTTTTTCCCTTTTTGCTTTTATTAACATTTCTCTGTCTTTAATTTTTGTCAACTTGACTAATATATGTCTTGGTGTGTTTCTCCTTGGGTTTATCCTGCCTGGGACTCTCTGCACTTCCTGGACTTGGGTAGATATTTCCTTGGAAGTTTTCAACTAGAATCTCTTCCAGTATTTTCTCAGGTCCTTTCTCTCTCTCGTCTCCTTCTGGAACCCCTATAATGTGAATGTTGGTGCATTTAACATTGTCCCAGAGGTCTCTTAGGCTGTCTTCAGTTCTTTTCATTCTTTTTTCTTTATTCTTTTCTGCATCAGTGATGATCACCATTCTGTCTTCCAGGTCACTTATTCGCCCTTCTGCCGCAGTTAATCTGCTATTGGTTCCTTCGAGTGTATTTTTCATTTCTGTTATTGTGTTGCATATCTCTGTTTGTTTGCTCTTTAATTCTTCCAGGTCTTTGGTGAACTTTTTGATCTTTGCATCCAGTCTTTTTTCAAAGTCCTGGATCATCTTCACCATCATTATTCTGAATTCATTTTCTGGAAGGGTGCCTATCTCCTCTTCATTTAGTTGTTTTTCTGGGGCTTTATCCTGTCCCTTCATCTGGTACAAAGTCCTCTGCTTTTTCATTTTCTCTATCTTTCTGTGGCTGTGGTTTTCAGTTCCATAAGACGAAATACTGCTGATACTGCTTGATACTGCTGTCTGCCCTCTTGTGGAGGAAGCTATCTAGGAGCCTCCTGTGTGCTTCCTGATGGGAGGGACTGATGGTGGGTAGGGCTGCATCTTTATTCTTAACCTGTCACTGGGTTCATCAGTACCACTTTTTTAGATTCCATATATATGAGTTAGCATACGGTATTTCTTTTTCTCTTTCTGGCTTACTTCGCTCTGTATGACAGACTCTAGGTCTATCCACCTCATTACATATAGCTTCATTTCATTCCTTTTTATGGCTGAGTAATATTCCATTGTATATACTTGCCACATCTTCTTTATCCATTCATCTGTTGATGGGCATTTAGGTTGCTTCCATGTCCTGGCTATTGTAAATAGCAGTCTGGTTTTCCTTTTTTTTTTTTTTTAATAAATTTATTTATTTATTTTATTGGCTGTGTTGGGTCTTCGTTGCTGCACACGGGCCTTCTCTAGTTGCAGTGAGCACGGGCTTCTCATTGCAGTGGCCTCTCCTGTTGCAGAGCATGGGCTCCAGGCGCGTGGACTTCAGTAGTTGCGGCACATGGGCTCAAGAGTTGTGGCTCACAGGCTCTAGAGCACAGGCTCAATAGTTGTGGTGCACGGGCTTAGTTGCTCCGCGGCATGTGGTATCTTCCTGGGGCAGGGATCAAACCTATGTCCCCTGCATTGCCAGGTGGATTCTTACCCACTGCACCATCTAGGAAGTCCCAGTCTGGTATTCTTAAAGACAAGTGTTCTGCACATTTTATTGCCTCCATTTCAAATGCCTTTCCTTGAGATCGTCCCTAGGCTGGCTCCAAACCATCATCCAAGACTCAGCTCAAATGAATTCCTGAGACTTTTTCTAACCATTCTTTCTATGCTAGCTCTTACAAATCATCACCTTGGAAGGCTTCAGCGTCCTCATAACACTACTCTCTGAAATCAGCTTACTTATTAGACTCTGCATAATAGAATGTAAACTCCATGAGTTTGCCTATCTTGTTCACCACTATATCCTCAGCAAAACACTGCCTTTGGCTTATTTATCGAAAGCTTACTATACACCAAACACTGTTTTACATGTTTGGGATTATCAGTGAACAAAATGCAAAAATCCTTACCTTTGTGGCATTTTAGCCACATTGCGTTTTACCAGGGGGAGACATTAAAAATGCAGCAAATTGTATGGTATAATTAGGATAGTATGTTAGAAGATTCTCCACAGAACACTGAGTAGGGGAAGTGGGTCCTGGAGTCTTGGCAGGGCAGAAAGGGACAATGCAGTATTAAATAAGATTCTTTGAGAAGATGATCTTTGAGGAATTGAAGGGGTGGAGTTAGACAGGCAGATATGTGACTAGAAGGAACAGCTACTGCAGATTCCAAGGCAGAAGTGTGTCTTTGCCTAGCCTGCATGAAGCCGACTGTCTGGGGCAGAGCAGCAGCTGAGGTCTGAAGCTTTTAATTTAAGCCATGGCAGTGTTTTTGATTTTTATTCTAAAATGAGGAGTCATTGAACAACTTCAAGTAGAAGAGTGGATGCTTCTTTGCTGCTGTGTTTGGAACAGGCTATAGAGTCAAGTGTAATAACTGGGAGATCAGTCAGGGGGCTATTATGAAAGTCCAGGCAAGAAAGGATGGACATAGACGTTTGGCAGTCTTCAGCGTGTAGATGGTATTAAAGCCATAGGACTGGATGTGATCACCAAGAGAATTGAGGTAACTTGTTCTGATTCATCCTTGGTGCTACTTCAGGAAAACTGTTAAATAAAGGGTGGCAGTCAAAATAAGAAGTTGCTTTACATATTAACTTGAGGGAAGAAATTATTTCATAATGATTTGGCAAGTATCTGATGTTTTGCTTTGATAGATCCTTTTTTCAGAAGGGTATTTGCTTCTAATAATAAATCCAAAAGGTTGAAAATTAAAGATAACTCGCAATACTGAACTCCTTGAACACAGAACAGTATTTTGTCCACCTTTATAATATTTTCAAGGTCTAACATGCTGTCTGGCACATGAGAAGCAATCAATAAACGTTTAACGAATATCCAAGAATCTGAAGTTATTATAATCATAACACGACACAAAACAAAATTACAAAAGGAAATTTATTTCAAAAGCATAAGGGAACATTTACATTTGAACAAGGTGATATACAGGTGTCTTGCAAAAGAAATAAAAAATTCATGGCATGAAGTTTTTCGTTCAAATTTTTGAAGCAAAAATAACCTAAGTTGTGCACTATTGCCTTAGGAAAGGGAAGAGGAACAATGAGATGGTAAAGGAAGGAACACAGTCAACTTAATACCAAACTTTAGAAAGTAAAGTCACTTCTGCTCAGCTCTGAGTTTACAAATATTAAAAAGAAAAAGAGGAAAAGTTACACTTAATGTTCAAATTTATATAACTGTAGTCTCAAAAGAGCTTCTGTATTGAAATGGCTTTAGGCCACTGGCTGATCTGCCTCTGAGGTCCAGACTACCTGGTCACAGTTTTCAAACGGCAATTCCATGTTCCTATGTCTGTTCCGATTCCAAGGGAGCTTAGGTTCAGCTCACAGTCTTTTGGAATGTTTAGAGATTATTGCCACCACTCCATAGTCAAGCTGACCAACTGCTTTTGCTCACTTGTATCATCCTAGTCTTCAAAAAATATTTTCCCCGTAACATGTGCAGTAATTCTAACAAAGGGGTTTTGCCTACTCCCCCCGATATAGAGGTAACAGTAATGAAGACACCTGCATTGGAATCACAAACTATTCCTCAAAAAATATGTCAAACTACTAGAAAATGTCACTCAGGCTTTGGATCTGAATAGCAAACTTGGGGAGGGAAGATTAACTGTGGAACAAAAATATATGAAACACTCAAATGCAGAGCAAAGGGCCTATGCTACTAAAAATGCCCATGACATTAAACACTCCACAAACCCCCCATCCGTTGTTTTAACCTAAAGACTCTATTCACTAACTTATACAATAATTTTGATTAATAACCTGAGAAGTTAAAATCTTGAAAGTGGCAAAAGCAAACCGAGAGAGCATCCCTTACTTACTGGTGTACCGTGTTACCAAGTCACTTTTTCTGGGCTGCCCTGGTTATCAAATCCCCAAATTCTAAATTATTCTATCTCATCCTGTAGAAACCTATATGTACATCAGATTCAATATTTTGGCTGTATTTCTCCAACAGGGATCTCCAAATTTATCTTTGAAAATGCAGCCTTTGTTTATTTTTAGTTTTAAATAACAATAATCATGTTAAGTGCAACAGACTCAAAAGCCCTCTCTACTGGGAGGAAAACCTAGATAACAAGTTAATAATGGATTCAGCCTCAAAAGGATAATCACTGTGTCAAAGACTACCCGTTCCTGGAATTTTAAAAAATGATTTATGTTGTGTAGTCAAGTTTCGCAGCATGCATACACACACACACACACACACACACACACATGCTCATGTATGTATGTATATTATACATACACATTTCTATGCAAATAGTAAGAGCCCATATTCAAAAGTTTATATCACAACATATGGAGAAGAGTTAAGTAAGCAGTGCAAAGCAACTTCCCTCCTCCTAAAAATGTAATGTCATTTCTACATTTTAGGAAAGCTGGTAAGTATTTTGCTTTTCTGACACCAGCCAGGAATGCTGCACCACTGCCTAGCAGCTTTATTGAATCACAAAAATAAAATGTTAAAACTGACCATAACTCTTCTCCATATGTTGGAGGGGTGGGGGATGGGGTGGAGACAGAGGGGACAGGAAAGTCAGTAACCTTTCAGAACTGATGATCTTTACCAATTATCAGAAATGGACTGAATTTTATTACATTTTAGATTTGAATAGCTCTCAATAACAAATTATTAAGATGTTTAAAAGATTCACAATATGAAGTCTGAATAATGATGATATTGCAAAAACAAGTCAAGATTGCAGACAAAGCATCCAAAAATATCGCTGTGGTTTTACCTTGGACACAACCATGGTCTGTTACAAAAGTATATCATACATACAAAGGTATAAAGAAGATTAAGTTTTCAGCTGAAGGCAGCAGTCTTTTTAAAGGGACATCCCCGGCAATCCAATGAGTAGTAGAATTTAGGTATATTAAGCTCATAACAAGGCTGAAGAATGTGACTTCTCACTCAGTAGAGTCTTCCCCGACTACGATTTCCTCGTGCTCCCCAACCTCGGCCACCTCTACTTCCCCTGAAGGCTCCTCTCTGCTCTACGAAAAAGCGAACAAGGGTTTAGTTCTTGTTCAGGACTTCACGGGACAGCACACACAGGAGAAATGTAGCTCGCAGCTCTGAATGTAGCAGTAGGCTCTATAAAAACAGCATTGCTAGTCCATCTACAAATTTAATCTTTACACAAAACCAGGACATCATATATGCCAAAGCACATACTGCAAGGTGCCAATATATTCACAGTAGGTACTCAATTGAATGTATACCATTAATAAAGATATTTCAAGGTGACAATGTTATGATAACTACATTGTTAGTTCTTCTGGTGCCTATCACTGCCAAAGAGAATTAACGAAACTATAAAAATTTCTATACTTAATATGGAATTAAAGCCACTGGCCTTCAAAAGTTAGTGCCGTATATGTAAAATACCTTAAACTGTCAATGATCAATTCTGAAAAATTAGGCTAGAATGAAAAATGTACCTTTCAAATGCAATAAATAGGCAATTTGTCTTGGTCACCATATTTCAAAATAATGTTGATAGAAATTCCGACAGCTTTTCTCACTGCTTTATCAGCTACGTATGAGCTGCCCAGGGTACTGCCAAAAAGGTGATATGTATATATTACAGTATTTGGGTTACTGATGTAAATTAAGTACATCGTTTACTGAAAAATCAAGTTACTTGTGTCATATGGTAGACAAGTCCTTGATTTGTCAGTCTGTTTTATAGCCCCAGAGAAATATTCCTCAAAGGAGCCTCTCCAGTGAAGAAAACTGACTGAAGTTATCAGCAAGGTAGGACGTTTCATCATACATAAACGAGTAAGAGTCTCAAACTTCTAATTCCAGGGACTGAATCTCCTCATTGGAACTTTCAAACTTCCTCGTGGCAGCAATCTTGTTAGGAGGAATAAAAAGAACCTGGTGTTGCCATTTTTGATCCATAATGATGGAGGCTTGAAAAATTGCTATCAAGTCAGTACTGCAATCCATTTTTTTGCCATTATGGCTAGACGTATAGTTACTGTATTTGGGTGATGTTTTGATTTCTTTTTTTTTTTTCCCCTCCAGAAACTCTGCGTTAGAAAACTAACTAGACCTTTCCCCAGCTTAGCCAACATTTACCTGTGTAACAGAATGGAATCTGATTCAAAGTCACCTCTCATGTCATGACACATTTTCGCAAGTTGATTGGTATGCAAATTGTTTAAATGAAACCATCGTGAGCTAACATGTTCAGAAAATTAGAGGTAGTCTATGGGTAAGATACTCCCAGTGATAGATGCAATGACTGGTGCTTCTGGGAGCACAGCAACCTTAATATATAGTAACTTCTTTATGCTGTAACTCCTGCATTTTTGACTGTTTAAGACCTGGCTTTATCCATCCAGATGTCTGCACATTTTCCCCTATCATACTCATTATAAAACCTCCATTTCTCAGTTAAGATCAACACACACAACAAATTAACACCCCCATGGCTACCATTATTAGCTATAAGCTAACAGACTACTAAAATCTACCCTTTCAACTTTTTCAATTTTATTTTATTTTAAGAATTTTTATTTATTTATTGGCTGCCTTGGGTCTTTGTTGCTGCATGCAGGGCTTTTCTCTAGTCACTGTGAGCGAGGGCTACTCTGTCGTGGTGTGCGGGCTTCTCATTGCAGTGGCTTCTTGATGTGGAGCACGGACTCTAGGCATGTGAGCTTCAGTAGCTGTGGCACTCGGGCTCAACAGTTGCGGCTCATGGGCTCTAGAGCACAGGCTCAGTAGTTGTGGCGCACAGGCTTAGCTGCTCCACGGCATGCGGGATCTTCCTGGACCAGGGATGGAACCCATGCCCCCTGCATTGGCAGGTGGATTCTTAATCACTGCACCACCAGGGAAGTCCTCAATCATTTTTAATATGAAGAATTGTTGCCCTCAATTGTTCAGCTATATCTTATAAGCATATTAAATACACAGTATGAAGCTATTATTTGCTGTCGCCATCTATTTCTTGTTGACCTGCATCTGATGCGGCCATCTCTACAGTACAGGGAGGCACCACACTTTCTTCTCCATCCTGAGGGACTATTCTGACTTTAATGATCTTTTCAATGGTTTCAAGCTTACTAACACTGCTCCCAGTTAAAATTATACTTTAAAAATTATTTTTATATTCTAAAAAGGTAAAAGCTGAAGGACACAAGTCACAAAGCACAGAATTAGTACTCGTGGGTTACCGGGGAACTCTGTTCTTCAGGGAGGAAAACTAAACATGGGTATGTGTTTGCAAATAACTTGATTGAAAATGCACCAGGAAGCTGAACTTAGTTATGGGAACAAATACCATTTGGTAAAGTAAATAACAGAGACATTGGTTAGTAAAGTGATAAATCTGGATAAAGAAAAAAGTCTAAATATGCCTACATGGACTCAAAGAACAATCACAAATTCTGGCTCCTTCTCTGTAGTGAACAAGTTCAGGCCCATGATACTGGCACAATCTATTTTCTTTGCAGTAGACTTGTTCACTGTAATAAGACAGTGATATTAGTATTACCTGGTTCCCTACGAACACAAAAGGACTAAATTTCCCAACCCTTTAGTGTATATGACTCTTCAAACCAAACCAAACCAAACCAAACCCATGCAACCTGTCTTTCTTGGAAAAATAAAACTGAGCTGACATAGAAAAGTGGAACTATGATGATTTTGCCAAATGTGGGTAATAAAATCTATGTATCAAAGACTCAAGAAAACATTTTTCCCTCCAATTCTGAGGCAACTCTGACATCCTAGGAAAAAAAATCCAACATTATTTCTCTTTCTTCCTGACCCACTGTCAGTTCGCTAAGGAAAGGACATAAAAAAGGTAGAAAAAATTTGAGGTAGATAGGTCCACCAATTCTCATCTGTAGTACCAAGAACTGTTTTCAACTGGGTGAAAGAAAGCCAAGAAAACTCTCTCGATTGTTACAATGAAAATACTTATAATCTGACACATTCAACTCCCCAGAATAAAAATACTAGCAGAAATTTTGTTCATACCTTCCAATAAGAACAATCAGTTTAGTTTGCTTTGTAATTCAATTTATAACAAGCACTCCAATTACAAGATTGACTTCTGTAGGAATATTAAAGTACAGTAATACCAGAAACAAAAGACAATTAACGGGCATGTCTGTTTTGCCATTCTGTTACTTTGATGACTGTGGGACAACTCAAGTTGTAAAGTGACTCCTGGGTTTTTTTTTTTTCTTGGCTGTGCTGCACAGCTTGTGGGATCTTAGTCCCCTGAGCAGGGATCGAACCCCTTGGCAGTGAAAGTGTGGAGTCCTAACACCACTGGACCTCCAGGGAATTCCCTGGATTTTTGTCTTGAATAAAAATGCTTATTTTTTTCACATCGATAATTTTTAAAAAATCACATACAACCTAAGGCTTTGCATTTTTCACATCTCTTTCCCACATGCATCACATCCTTTGATTCTCTCAGGCAGGCAATGAATTTCACAGGGCAGAATGCTCATGGAAATGCAGAGTAACTGACTTGTTTAAGTGAAAATAAACACAATTAGCTCTTGATTACTTTCATCTAAATCAAATGAGGATCGTATCTGAGAGAACAGTTGATTTTAAGAATGGTTTTCAGAAACACATTAAATCATATGAGTGACAGAGGACAATATTTGGTGCAATGAAGTAAAAGAATCTTTTCCATTTACAAAATGCTTTCACAAATATTTTTTGAAGTTTTTAAGCTCTATGCTGTCCTGATTTTTCAGGTAAGAAAAGAAGCTAAGAGATGCACATTTATCCATTATTATATAAGTAAAAGAGTTCAGTGATCTTTTCTACACTAAAGTTGCCTCAAAGAGTCTGACTGGTGTAGAAGGGTTCATTTCACAATCTAAAATTGCCTTTCTATAATCTGTTTGCTCAGATATTAGACGAATTTAGCTATCGTGGGAGGAATTTACTTAACATCATAATCATCTCACTCTGGAAACAATTATAGAGACTATGCTTCAGAATGTACTTTTTTTGGGAATAATTACTGCAGAATTAATTCTGATTAGTAATCAAGACCAATCACAAGTATGTTTGGTTCTGAATATTAAACTTTGTCTTCTTAAGCAAGATTAAAGATCTGAGTCAGTAAGATTTTTGTCCATTCTTCTTTATAAGCCAGTGAGACAAACTTCACTTCGGATTCAACAGCCCTGGGAGAGACTGGACTAGTGGGAAGCTCACCTTGCAATAATGGCTAAAGCTGAAAAGAGGGCTGCACCCTGGGCAGTGGGGGAGACTGCAACAGGACACAACTTCCTTGCTAGATGATGCTTTAACATCTGACTCTACCTTCTAGAACTTCTCCTTCTGAAGTAGTACAGAAGCTGGGAGGACAAGCAGTAGGCTGACAAGGTCCAAGAAGGATCATTAATACCACATCTGCCAGAAGCTATATCCATCCACAAAATGTCTTGCCTTGAAGCTAAAACAGGGAAAACCAGGAACAGATGGTTCACGTCATCGTCCTTCCTTTCCTTTTCTGTTGGCTCCTCTGAATACAAGGGGCATATTTTTCAAGTTCTTAGTGTTACATGCTCAATTCAGTGAGCCCACAAGAGTCAGAAAGGAATGGATTGTTTCCCCAATAGTTCAAGTTCTCCAAGCTAACTCAAAAAGTCACCTGAAAGAGCTATGATACTCTTTTTAATTAGTAATTAAAATCAAGTACAACAGGACTTCAGCTGGCACAGTGGTTAAGAATCCACCTGCCAATACAGGGGACACGGGTTCAATCCCTGGTCCGGGAAAATCCCACATGCCACAGAGCAACTAAGCCCACGTCCTAGAGCCTGTTAGCCACAACTACTGAAGCCTGCACACTTAGAGCCGGTGCTCCGCAACAAGAGAAGCCACCACAATGTTGAAACCCTTGCACCACAACGGAAGAGTACCCTCCACTCGCCACAACTAAAGAAAGTCTGTGTGTAGCAACAAAGACCCAACACAGCCAAAAATAAATAATAAAATAAATCTTAAAAAAAAAAAAACAAGTACAACACAATTTCTGCCTAATATCTCATATTGCTTGTACCCAAACGGAAACGCTCACCATAATTAAAGTTGCCCAAGTTGCTGCTGTATTTCCCACTAGGAGGATTATAAATCTGCCTGGCATCCCTTTTTGGTCCTGCTGAAGATTTCTTGGGTGGTGAACCTGAAGTTGTATCTTCATTGGCTCTCTTTTGCCTATAAAGGTAGGAAGAAGAGCAATTAAAAAAAATTCCTTTATACCAGAGGCTACCAGTATATTTATTATATTGGTTACAAAAGACATCCTAAAGATGATAGTTACATCAGAAAAAAGGAAATAACATTCTGATGTCATCAAATTAACTGTACTTTAGTTATGCAGACATTGTCAGAGGGACATTTACAAGGCTCTAAAACAATCTGAAATATGTAGCTTCATGCATCATACACAAGTGACTCATTTTATAAAACTTGTCAGGAAAGTCTTATTTTGCCACAGCAAAACAAGGGTTTGAAATTCCAGAGTTGTATTCTACCAGTTTACCAGTTTATTTTATAAATACTAGATTCGATTTTATATTTTAACTCATGCTTGTCATATTTTAACATCTTACTAAGAATCATTTGACTAATAATGTACCATTTTGTACAGGAAATGTAATATCTGAATTCAGATTTTTTTCTTATTTATAAATCAAATATTAGAACACTTTCATCCCTTTTAAATATGCTTCTTACCCAATTTCAACCTTCTGTACAGGTTTCCAGGATAATGTTACTGTGCTCTTATAAGAAGGAGGAATGTGGAAGAGATCCTGAAAAGACAAAATTAGAGATTTCTAATGTATTTGGTGGTGTGGGGAGTGGTGGTACAGGTAGGAAACAGAGAGACATCTTAATTTTAGGAAAGGAAACTAATTTATCCTTCTTGTTTCTGTGCTGGTTAACTAAAATAATAACCTAAGACAAACAAAAACTGCAAGAGGAAACCAAACAAGGACAATTTTGTTTACAAATTACAGTTATTTTGCACATATCACTTAAGAAATTGCAGCTAACTTTTTTCAAATGTGATTTCAAGTTACAGGACAAAAATATTAATATTTACCAACTTTAATCAAATCCACAAGTGGTTTCTTTTGCACAGATGCAGTCACTGACTTGCTTTACGGAAGATACAATGGTGCAATCTGCATTTGCTTTTTTTTGCAGATTTTTAAGTAGTTCAAAACTAGAACAAAATTAAAGGTCTGGCTAATTATGTTTTTCTTCCCCTCAAATATCTATATATTACCAATACAGAAAACACCCCCACAAGATTTAAATACTAAATTATTAATATATAGTAATACAAATATTTGCTGAGTTTAAATGTTAAAATAATCCAGAATTGAAACAATCTAACCTCATAATATCCTCAAAACTATGAATGAATTTCTAAATATATTTATTCTTGGTACTTTACCTAACATTTCTTATCAGTTTTACTCTCATTTTTGTATACAGATAAAATCTGATAAAATTAAACTGAGTTTCTTTCAGTTAAAATGAATATATGAATAAAAATCACCTCCTACTATATAAAACTTAAGTCCAGGGTACCAGATAAATGTGGGAATTAGTCAATATAAAGTCCGTTGAAACAAAAATGCTTCAGGTTTCTAGCTGGAGTGATTTAGCATATAATAATATTATTAAGAAAATGTCAACAGGAAAAAGAAAGAGGAAGGCTTCAACTTTAAACATGTTAAATCTCAGATGACAAAGGGAAACTGGAGTAGCGTGTGGACTCATTGAAATAGAAGTGAAGGTAAATTCTGGAATTAGATGAGTCTGGTTAGGCAGGAACTGAAGATTGCAAGGAGATGCCATGGATGGACCAAAGTTTTTCTTGTGATTTCTCCAAAATAAAGAATTGGTCATATTAAAAAAAATTTCCTGAGTTTTTGGTCAGGTACCTGACACACTGGCTGCTGACCCTACTCATCACTCTTCCCCACACAACTTCCTACTGCCGTCATCTTTAAATCACTAAGGGGTCCTGAATAGGAAACTGTCTCATCTCCACGTGTTGGGTCATAGTATTTGCTAAGTTTAAAATGTTCTTAACATCATAGTATATCTTCAACTTCGACTTATAGCATCAAAGTCAATTCTCACATTTTATTTTATTTTTTATTTATTTATTGGCTGTGTGGGTCTTCGTTGCTGCACACAGGCTTTCTCTAGCTGCTGCGAGCAGGGGCGACTCTTCATTGTGGTGCACGGGCTCCTCATTGTAGTGGCTTCTCTTGTTGTGGAGCACCGGTTCTAGAGGCATGTAGGCTTCAACAGTTGCGGCACACGGGCTCAACAGTTGTGGCTCACGGGGTGTAGAGCACAGGCTCAATAGTTGTGGCACACGGGCTTAGTTGCTCCATGGCATGTGGAATCTTCCCAGAGCAGGGCTCAAACCCATGTCCCCTGCATTGGCAGGTGGATTCTTACCCACTGCGCCACCTAGGAAGTCCAATTCTCACATTTTAATATATTAATTCACCACTGGAAATTATTTATATTTAAGATTTGAAATAAACGGTGGTCATTATAAAATTTTTCTTTGAGATGAAAGTCAGTATTCTTACCTCTTCTGTTTTTAACACCTTTTCACTTTTCCTGTTGGCAATGATACTCATCCCTCAATGTCTCACTGTTTTCTCTGAAAAGCTTCCCTTCCTCTTCTGATAAAAAGTAAGTATTCCATGGGATTTTTACCAGATTAGTTTTAAGGCATACCAGTGGCCCTGATTTTGTTGCTGTCAGGCTTTGTGCTTGTAAGTGTCACAAATATTTCTCTTTCCCATCTGGCTATGATACTATTAATTTGTAACAATACTGTTAACTTACAGTATCAAATGATGGCTACTTTGTTGTGATTCCTTTTTTTGTTCTCTCAGGTTATTACTTTTTTGTTTAGGCTAACAGATACTTGCACAGGGTAAAAAGAACTTGAAGGATATTTATGGCTTAATGGTAAGGTATACCTTAGCCTACAGTATAGAAAACTCTCAATTTATTACATAGACAACTTAACAGAAAAGACCACAGGACAACATTTCATGTGCCACATAAGACTGTCCATTCTTAGGGTTCTACTGGTCATTCAAAAGGACCTGAAAACATTAAGACTACAAGAACTTAAGTCAGTGACACTTCTGAGTCTAAATGTATCTGCTCCAACTCTGCATGCCTCCCTTTATTTGAAGTAGCTTCTGCAATAACTTTTAAATAAATAAAACAATGTATTATTCTATAATAGTTACAAAAAATGTCACTCGGTGTTATAAAAGGCATAAAGCTTTAAAAGGCCAAATATCTGGAATGTAATGGCATCTCTCCTTAACCAGTACCATTATAGACATAAAGACACATGGAAAACCTCTTGCACTAACTGTCTAGCTAGCTGGGATGACTGGGTAAGAAAGGAAGGCTTACCTTGATTAAAACATTGATATTATTTGTTATTTTCAATGCAACAACTTTTATCTTGTTCTACAAAAGGAAAACAAAACTAAATTAAAATGCCAATAGCTTATATGATGCATATTTTCATTCCCTTATAGAACTTGAATAATTCCACTTCTCTTTCAGATTTCTACAGTTAGAGAATTCCTTGGTTTATATTTACAGATAATGCTTATTCCTATTTCTCGACTCTAAATAAGTGTAGAGATGGCAGAGAAAGCAAATAATCTTTATCTTCCCTTGACAGGTTAGAACATTGAAGTGTTATAGCTAGAATTTACTTGAAAAATGAGTGAGGGACAGGTCATGGGCACAAAAGAGTTTTTTTTTGTTTTTTGTTTTAAATCAGTTTATGTTTACAGGAAGACATAATAAAAACTTAAAATATTTCATTAGGACCAAGATGAAGATTGATCAAAATCAATGAGATCAGGAAAACCAAAAATCCCAACATAAACAAAGATATAGTTTGGTATAGAATTGGCAGTTTAATATTTTTTTCTAATGTAAACTGATATTTGGGTTTCAAAAAGGTGAAATTTAAAATACCACAATCGCTAATCAAATATTTAAACAAAATGTGCTGCTAATGAGACCCTAGTCAAAGACTGGTATGTATGAACGTTTGGTAACAAACATTGTTCACAAACATTGGAAACGAATATTTAAGAGATTTCAACAACCACAGAAAAAAGTTTCCTATATAACTTAACATATAACTAAATATGCAGTCTTCTAACATTGTATCTTCAACTTAAGAGTTGTATCATCCATTCAAATAAGGTCGAATGTTACATTTTAATATATGAATTCAGTATGAATTTGTAATAAATGGTGGCTATTATAAAAATTTCCTAACAAGATGTAACCCCATATTCTTACCTCTTCTGTTTTTAGGGCCTCGCCTGTTTTACCCTGGAGAGCCAAGCGAAGTTGTCTGATATAAACCTGCAGGCCCCGTGCAAAGTACTGCAGCCTACATGAAGAAGTATTTGTTAAGCAACAAATCATCACTTTGTTTTCATACTTCAACTTTTTTAGTTCAAAGAATACTATAGCTAAATGACCTTTACCAATAAAGAGTCAATTTTGAGGGGGACTTTCTTTTAATTATCAATGTATGATAAGAGATACACAAATAAGAAAAATAAAAGCAGTTTTTCTTTGTCAAAAATTGGAATAGATCCACACTCAACTTGGCAAGAGAAACACTTCTAGCACTGTGCTAAGGAAGCTTGTTATGTTAACCTGCAAGGCATGTTTCTAAATTAGAAACAACCAGGAGCCATGGACTAGAATCAGGTGGTCTGGGTTGTTCTCTTCTACTAACCAAATGAAGGTCAAATGATGCAGACAAGGCACTTAAGCTCTATGTGTTTATCTGCTAACAAAGGACAGTGTTTGACCCATTTGCACCTTAGGGTCCAGTTTAAAAATAAAACAAAATTTCAGATGTTGCAAAGGCTGTTGAGTCATCTCTTTTTCAAATTTGTTCCCAGGTAATATGTAAAGAAACGATGTACCATTAACGCCATCCTGCCGACTTCTAGGAACTCTGCTTAATAACGTGGCATCACTGCTTTTTTTCACTTTTAATTTCCTAAGATGCCTTCTTGGAAATCTGACTTCTGGTCAAATTTTCACCAGTATTATACCTCTGCTTTATCAAAGCACAGAGGACAATAACCGATGATACAGTGGCCAAGCATCTCAAAACGTAAGATGTGAATTTGTTCATGGAATGATTTAATACAAATTATCTTCATGAAAATGACTTATATTGATTTCTCCAGTGCTGCTCCTCAAGCTGCACTGTAAGATATTAATAACACTGTAAGACAGTAATAGCAGCGACAGTTTACTGACCACCCACTATGTGCCAGGCATTGTGCTTAAAGCTTTTCACCCATTGTCTCATTTAATTCCCACAACTCTATAAGGCAGGTACTATTACCAATAAATTTAACAGCTGAGGACAATTTGGGGTGTTAGGTTAGGGAACCTGCCCAAGATCATAAAGCAAGTAGGGAGAACCAGAGTCCATTTTTGAAAAAGTTTGTCTTCTCCCATGCATTTGTCTCCCATGCCACAATAGTTGTATGTTTACATACATTCCTGATTTGTGAATTTTCCATTCTTTTCCACTGCGGTAAGGCAGGGTGGGGAAAAAGCTCTGTAAAATGAAAACAAAACCCAGGGAGCTTCAAGATAGCTTTCACCTTTGTCGAAGATTGGGCCACTTCAATCATACATCACCTGATTTTGAAATCTTTGAGCTTTTCTGCATTCAGCTTGGCTGTTAAGAAATCTGGAAGTTTTCGGCCCAACTGGTGAAAGCTATACAACAAACACTCCACATAACTAAACTGCAGCTTGGGTTCTTCATTACCAGCGTTCTCCCCGTTTTCTGCTTCTTCTGGAGGGAGAGGCATGTACTCCTAAGAGATGAAAATACAGAGATGTACTAGACACTTTAATTATAAACATATACTCAAGTAAGTATAGGGCACGCTTTTAGGACATGAAGCATTACAAACTACCAAGATCAGAAACTTAGGTAAGACTTCCCTTTTACATACTGGCTCAATGACCCAGGCTGTCAACATTCCATATTAACCTATAGCATAGCTGCTGCTACTACTACTACTGACAATGAAAACAGCTAACATTTATTAGGTACTCGGCAGATGAAGGAACGGCAGTTCTGAGAGCTTCGGTAAGTTTCCCATGGTGAAAAAGTAAGCTGAAGAGTCAGGATTCAATCTAGGCTTGACATCAAAAGCTGATGCTCTTAAAATAGTATGGAGGTTCCTTATAACTAAAAATAGAGTTACCATATGATCCAGCAATCCCACTCCTGGGCATACATCCAGAGAAAACCCTGATTTGAAAAGATAATGTACCCCAATGTTCTTAGCATCACTAGGAGTTTGGGATTAGCAAATACGAACTACTGTATATAAAATAAACAACAAGGTCCTACTGCATAGCACAGGGAACTATATTCAATATCTTTTAATAAATCATAATGGAAAAGAATATGAAAAAGAATATATATAAGTATAATTGGATCACTTTGCTGTACACTGGAAACTAATACAACGCTGTAAATCAACTATACTTAAAACAAAAAAAGTTGATGTGCCTAGAAAAAAATACACCTAAAATTTACACAGAACCAGAAGAGACCCCAAACAGCCAAAAATATCCTGAGAAAGAACAAAGCAAGAAGCATCACACTTCCTGATTTCAAGTTATGCTGTAAAGTTCCAGTCATCTAAACAGCATAGTATTGGCATAAAAATAGACAGACCAATGGGACAGAATCAAGAGCCCAGAAATATACCCAAGCATAGATGGTCAACTAATATTTGATAAGGGAGCCAAGAATATTCAATGGAGAAAAGACAGTCTCTTCAATAAATGGTGCTGGGATAACTGGATACACACATGTAAAAGAATGAAACTGAACCCCTATCTTACACCACTCACAAAAATTAACTCGAAATGGTTTAAAGCCTTAAGTGGAAGACCTGAAACTATGAAATTCCTAGAAGAAAACAAACATAGGAATAAAGCTCCTTGACATGGGTCATGGTAATGATTTTTTGGATACGACACCTAACTCACAAGCCACAAAATAAAAATAAATGGGACTATATCAAACTAAAAAGCTTCTATATAGCAAAGTGCAAAGATTTCCTGTGAAATGGAAAAATATATTTGCAAACTATGTATCTGACAAGGGGTTAAAATCCACAATATATAAATACACACACAACTCAACGGCAAAAACCCAAATAATCCAACTGAAAAATGGACAAAAGAACCGAACAGACATTTTCCCAAAGAAATACGAAAGGCCAACAAGTACGTGAAAAGATGCTCAACATCACTAGTCATTAGGGAAATGCAAATTAAAGCCACAATGAGATATTGGCTCATACCTGTTAGAATGGCCATCATCAAAAAGACAAGAGATAACAAATGCAGCCATGGATATGGAGAAAAGGAAATCCTTGTACACTGTTGGTGGGGCTGTAAACTGGTACAGTTGCTATGAAAAACAGTATAGAGGATCCTCAAAAAATTGAAAATAGAACCACCATATGCTTCAGCAATTCCACTTCTAAGAATATATCCAAAGGAAACAAAAATACTAATTTGAAAAGATATCTGCATGCACCCTCATGTTCATACCAGGATTGTAACAGCCAAGACATAGAAACAACCTAAGGGTCCACTGATGGATGAATAAAGAAGCTGTTACACATACATACACACACACACACACACACTCACTCTCTCTCTCTCTCTCTCTCTCTCTCTCTCCCCCCTAGACTCACAGAAAAAGAGATCAGACTTGTGGCTACCAGAGATGGACAGTGTGGGAGGGGGAATTGGAGGAAGGTGGTCAAAAGGTACTAACTTCCAGCTATAAGATAAATAAGCACTAGAGGTGTAATGTACAAAATTATGACTATAGCTAACACTGCCGTATAATTATACGGGAAAGTTATTAGAGAGTAAATCAATCCTATGAGTTCTTATCATAAGGAGAAATTTTTTTTCCTTTTTTCTTGTTATTCTATCTGTACGAGAAGATGGATGTTAGCTGAACCTATTGTGGTAATCATTTCACAATATATGTAAATCAAACCATGTTGTAAACCTTTACCTTACACAGTGATGTATATCAATTATTTCTCAATAACACTGGAAAAAAAAGGAAGTGGGGAGTTGATACTCATAACTACTACATTATGCTAATTCCGAAAGTCTTTTCTAAACAGTGGTCCATATTGTTTAAGTACTGACTCTCTCTGCATTCAGAGTACTGCAAAGGCACTCAGCATCAGTGTCATAACACCAGCGGTACTACGGGTCTGGAAGAGGACCACACAATGGATGCTATGTGTCAGATGCTTATCACTACGGCAGCTATACAACCTCTCACATCCAACAAGAAAATCACTCGCTAGTGCTGATAAAGATTTCATGAGATGGCCAATTTTCTCTACAGCTATGACTTAAATGACTTCATTTCCAGGTTGCTAAAGCCATCTGGCCTTGAGCAGTAACCCTGACAGTGATCTATTTAAAATATTTTGATAAAGGAATAGCAGAGAGACTATATGAATCCTATATTATATTTTGTCTAAAGCACTAACAACAAAAGAAATGCCAAAGATTAAAACAGATTTTTTATTTTTTAAAGTAGACATGTGGCCCGAGCAGCTAACAACACTTGCTAGAAGTATTACCTAAATCATTTCAAAAACTGGTTCTCCATAATCTAGAAATTAATACTTCACTATTAGACTTTGGGGCTCTATACAGACTATGACAAAAGGAAAGAAAAAAAGTTCTTACCAATAACTTATCAAACAGTTTCCTTAAATTTGTTTCTAGCTTTTCCATATCACCACAAAATGAACTCATTTCGGCCAACAGTTTCAATACCTAAAACACACAATTCACTGTTATTAGCATTTTTTTTGTGAATGAGCAAAATAATAATAATAATATTTATTCTAGATAACTATAAAATAATAATTATTCTAGATAACTATTTAAAACTCCTTATTTTTCAATTAGGCTTTTACAGAATCATAGTGTTTGAACTAGAAAAAAATTTAGAGATGCAGCCCTATTTTACTGTTGAGGAAACTGAAGGTCAGAGAGATTATGTGACTTGGCAAAGTCACAATGTATGCAAGTGGCAGGGCAGACCCTAAAATCCAGATCTCATGACTCTTAAGATATCTGTGAGAATAAGTAAGGAAAAGAATACACATGACACTTTCTGCTATAGGTTAATAATGTACAAGGAAGAGACAATGAGTAAGACCTCTTAAAGCAAAAAACTGTTTGCTAACATCTAGGATGGGGCCTCCTCTGCTATCAAACTTAGTCTCTGGATACTAACTCAAAGTATCAGTAATTGCCACTATTCTTGAGGTTCATCTCTGCTTTACTCAATTCCAGTCTGGTAAGCCAAACCTAGGACATGTGAAGCAAACCACAGTATGAGTGCACAGTGAGACTCTTTATCCTAAAGACCTATGAGGGAAATGACACATACATCTCCATATTTCAATTCAATTCAACAATCATCACTAAGTGCTTTTCAGAATTCTACATTAGATTTGAGCATTCAGAGAGGAATAGGTTAAATTGGGAAGAAAAGAGTAAAGCATTTATATGCTGTGAAAAAAATGTATATGTAGGGCTTCCTAGGTGGTGCAGTGGTTGAGAAACCACCTGCCAATGCAGGGGACATGGGTTCGATCCCTGGGCCAGGAAGATCCCACACGCCGCAGAGCAACTAAGCCCACGCGCCACAACTATTGAGCCTGCGCTCTAGAATCCATGAGTCACAACTATTGAGCCCATGTGCTGCAACTACTGAAGCCCACACATCTAGAGTCCGTGCTCTGCAACAAGAGAAGCCACGGCAATGAGGAGCCCGCGTACCGCAACAAAGAGTAGCCCCCACTCACTGCAACTAAAAGAAAGCCTGTGCACAGCAAAAAAGAAGAAGAAAAAAAAAAGTATATGTACATTACAGCTGAGATATAAAGGGGAGAAAGTAGTCAATTCTTTTGGAGAAGGGATAATGGACATTTTGTGTTAACCGGTTAAGTCGGGCTGTATCAGTTAGAGAGATAGGAACTGTCATGATTGAACAATGTTTTTAAAAGTATTAAGGCTATAAAGGTAGAGACTGACTACAATGAAAACTACAGGCAGTGCTTTCCCACAGTAGCAAACTCTCAATGAATCCATAAAGCATTCCTATGTAATTAATCTTGGGAGAGGTTACTAGCTAGCCACCACCAGGCCTTAAATCTCCTAGAGATCAGATCAAAGTTAGTCGTTTACATTTATGTTGAAATACGGGAATGCTTTTTCAGTGCTAAAAGAGAAATTCTGTCTTACCTCCAACTGTATATCAAGACCCTCTACTGGGGTAGTCAAGGAACTGAGGTTAGGGAGAACCTGCTCACAGAAGTAAGTCACAAACCTTGTGGAATGAACATTTTTCTGTAAAAATCCAAAGAACATTGAATTGTCAAAAAAAAAAGTGTGTGTGTGTGTATATATATATATATATATATATTTTCTGAAATATAATAGTGAAATGTCAATCAACAAATGCTCAGTACCAAAGCATCAAGTACTATGGCTAAAATACTACAGAGTGTATACCCACGGCACCCCAGAAATGACCTCAATAGACAATATATACTTTGTTGCAAAGTAATCTGCAGCAATGGGACTTTTATACATCTCTGAACTCTTATTTGAGTCTCAGGTCAAATTTTGGGGGAAACTTTAATGTTGAATTTTAGATTGTACATTTCCCCTTTAAAAGGAAAGCTCTTTTAAATTGTGTTTTTCAAACTGTGCTATGCACATCTCAGAAGATTCATGGCCAGAGGAAGCACAAAGCCAGAGATAAAGAGCAAATTTACCTACAACAACAATCTAGAAAATTTAAGGAAAAACAAAAGTTATATTACTAAACTATTTTAAAAACTCAGTGAAACTATAAAGTATGATGCAAAATTCTCAAGACTTTTAAAAAGTCCCTAAGCAAGACTTTAAAAAGAGATTTCTTGCTTCTCTGGGCTTTTCACCTAGGCCTCCATGAAATAAGTAACTGCTTCATCGTGTTAATACTTTTATGCACAGGTTTGAAGAGAATGCTCAAGTGTACATCTACAGAATTATAAGCTAATAGAGTAATCAAAATACCAGGTATATAAAACAAAGAGCTCACAGAGAAGAGGGGTACCGCCTGCCGAGTGCACTGTAAAAGCCTGTCCACACAGTCAGGATCCGAGGGATTGAAGGTTTGTTCCAGGTCAGCCTGTTCAGCCACCAACTCTACCAGTTGCTGCCTTCCACTCACTGTCTGTAAGCTTTTTAACCCAGATAGTATCTTCATAAACAGGACAAACTCTTCACCAGTCACATCTTCTAGGACCTAGAAAAAAGATAATTCAAAATAGTTATTAGTATCCTTATCAACTGAGTGGGAAAGAAAGATCAATATTGAAAGAGCATAGCAAATTTGTTTTGCAAAGTCAGTTTTCTGCTAATGTTTCTGAAATACTGAAGAGAGGACAACTTCAAGCTTCAGAACAAGCATTCTCAATGGTATGCTACATTGTCTCCAAAGGAACAAAGCTTAGTTCTTGGAAAATTTTACTCTTTTAACATATAAAGCACAGATATACATACAGTACATAAACAGACATACATTATACCTGCTGTATTAAAATTTCATGTGCTAGGGCTTCCCTGGTGGCGCAGTGGTTAAGAATCTGCTTGCCAATGCAGGGGACACGGGTTTGATCTCTAGGCCGGGAAGATCCCATGTGCCACAGAGCAACTAAGCCCAGGTGCCACAACTACTGAGCCTGCGCTCTAAAGCCTGCGAGCCACAACTATGGAGCCCACGTGCCACAACAACTGAAGCCCGCGCGCCTAGAGCCCGTGCTCCGCAGCAAGAGAAGCCACCACAATGAGAAGCCTGGGCAGCGCAAGGAAGAGTAGCTCCAGCTCGCAGCAACTAGAGAAAGCCCGCACGCAGCAACGAAGACCCAATGCAGCCAATAAACAAATAAATAAATAAATAAAATTTATACAAAAAAATACTTATTAAAAAAAATTTCATGCGCTAGTGACTAAGGGAAAAAATATCTAAAAAGGCTCTTCAAGAAAATCTGGAAATAAACTGTTAAATCAGGTACAGCTCCCTTATTTAAAAGCAGTCCCACTCACAGTAACAGGGTAATTACATACAAAACAGGAGGCCACGCAAATTTTCAGTGCCCCTTATCAGTGGGCGTAAGCCTTTCTGTTCACTGACTGAAGGAGCAAGCATCACGACACACTCCGCCAGATAACGAGCTGGGGCACAGGTGAGACGGGCTGCTCCTCTCTCACTGAAGAAATCTTATTAATAAGCAATTGAGTGGTACTATTAAAGAAAATTTTGAATTTTCCCGAATACATAAAAATAAACTATTTCCAAACTTTGGTAACTGTATGGATGAAAAGTTAATTGTGACACACCTTTCAAATGTGTCACAATTATGCAACTGTAAGTATGCCAGTGCTGGGAGTACAAATAAGCATGGTCTCCTGAGCTTATAGTGTAACGGGACAGGATGAAACAATAGGTCATTGCAAGATGATTTCATTTTGATTCTGAAATGATCCAGAATACTATGGGAGAATACCTTAAAATCAGGGAGAAGAGTGGGAATTAGGTAAAATTTCCCACAGGAATGATTCATTCCTGATGAATCCATAAATTTTGAGGATAACACCACAAAGGCTTTAAATGGGATCAAACCCTTTAACACATTCATTCATCATTACAAGTGACCAACGTGCTAAACACAACATAAGAAAATCTTCCTGTTCTATGGTAGTTCTTATGGGATGTGTCATCTTACACACAAGCTACATATAGCACCGATGAATACTGCTAATTTCAAATATGTTCTTGTGCATGAGAGAAATTCACTAAAAGATAAATGAAACTTACCTTTTTGGATTCAGTTAGTATAAGTTCCTCTACTTCCTTTGTTAAGACTTCATCTGGTAAAGTCTTAAGTTTTGTAGAAAGGAACTTAATTGCCCGTTCCCTAACAATGTCCTCTCCTTGAAGTATTTGGCTGAACAAGCCGCCTAAAGTCCCTGCAAAACAAAACAGCTCCATACAGCAAGTCCATTCTATATAGGAATGAAATTTTTCACGTTAATTTGAATGACAGTATTTCAAGTGAATTAATAAACACCCTGAATATATCATGGATACTGGTTAAACTAGTCTGAAATTTCTAGAGCTCCAACCATAAGAGTGATCATATGCTTTGTCATGGATTCAGAATCAGCTTGAGCATGACTTTCCTTTTCTATTACTATTAATAATAAATAAACTCAGGTATTTTGGAAGAATTTATTTAAAGTGGCAAAGGGAGTTTTCCCAACAGATTTCTAAGGGAAAAGTTTGACCTGTTTTTGCAATTATTTCTGCTAGTTTTTCAAGTCACAAACATCTTGAGCTAAGCTTTTTTTTGAGAACACTTAGAATTTTAATGAAAGATGTCTGGGTAAATGCCAGACTTTACCCTTAGCAAGTACTGCCAAACTCCCCAATTTTTTAGGACATCGAACACAACTGAGAACAAGAAGTGGCCTTACCTTTTGCATCCATCTTAAATATACTTAACAGGGCATTGTTCACTAAGTTAAATTCTGCAGAGTCATCTGCATAGAGAAAAAATGGTACAATGTATAAAATAAGTGAAAAATATTATCTGCTTCATTTTCAAACTTAAGCCTCAATACAGTTTCTCACAGATTACATTGAGAGGAGACATAAAACTAAGCATTTCTCTCAAGTACCAAGAAAACACATCTTTCTGGTAAAGGCAGAGAACCTTATCTGGTGTACCTGGAGAGCGCTTCCGTTAAGCTGGCACAATTAAGAAACTACAGGAAATTGGGGGGGAAGGGGGTGCAAATCGTGATGCATCAAAATTCCCCAGAGAATCCAGTCAGGATCCTTTTATAAACAGAATTCAAAACAAAACCAGAAATCACATACTCACGAGTCATTAAGCTTCAAACTACTGAATTAAAAAAAAGAATTTAAATTTCTATCAGAGGTAGCACCTTCAGAAAAAAAAAAAGCTAAAAAAACCAGAGTCATTTTTTCAGAGAGAAGTTATATTTAGATAAAAGGGTAATAATAAAATTCCTTACCCGTCTGTAAAAGTTGGGTTAGTATATCTGCCACTCGGGGAAGATTTTCTCCAGTGGCAAATTGAGGCAGCTCTTTAATTGCTTGCCGTCGAATCTGAACATAATTTCAAACAAAAAATTAACCAAATACCATTATAAATAAAAACAACCACCTCAACCTTTAAAGAAAACAAAAAGCACAGAGAAACCGTATACGGCCATATGAGTCACAAAAATATGAGATTTTCAGCAGTTTCAGAAATAATTTACTCCAATTTAATATTCAAGCTTCACAGAACACTAAAACAAAATGTGGTGGAAGGAACATCAAATACAATTATCTGGAGTAGATAGATTGAGATTATAAACAATAGTTTATATGCTGATTATACACAACTGTTGGGTTTTTACTACCTGTGGGCACATAATACAGTATCCCTCAAGAATGGTTAGAGTGTCAATGTCACATCTAGAATCTATTTACTTTAGAATTTTCAGTATTGTCTACTTAATACACTTGTGAATACACTCTATGTACTTAATTCCAAATATGCGATCTTAGCTTATCTAGTTTAACATAAAAATGTAAAGGAATTAAATCTAGCAAATTATGCATGAAGTGTTGATGATTCACTAATTTCATCTGAAAAGCCAGGGACTAATGGTTGCAAATTCTTAGGAACCTGTATCAGCAGCCAGAAATGCTAATGGTTAATTCTGTTCCAAGGAAACACTATTTATTCTTATTCTAGTAATCACATACAATTATTTCACAGGTCAATCATTTTTCTGCTATGCAAAATATTTAGGGGTGTTGAAACTATATTTTATGCTTCAATACTATTAATATTTTAAATATCCAAGCAAGCATAAGTTGACTACAAACTAACACTAGTCTGATTTCATATGTACAGTGCATAATAATCTATGGAAAAGATGTGAGTCACAACTGTTTTCAACAGTGTGTAACAAATAAGCAAAACAAAGTATGTGATTCCAGGTATTGTTCACAGTTGAAAGAGCTAGTATATTTCATTTAAAGCCTTGGTATGTTGTCATGCCAAATCACACTGCAGTATTTTATTGCGCACTGATATGATTGGTATACTTCAGTTACATCAGCTACACACAGAAAATGTCTGAAAACAGCAAAAGCAACATCTGAAAGCTTGTTGAAAAGCATCAAACATAAACTTACTGATACGTCTTCATCCTCACAGAGGTCTAACTGTGCATTGATAGCAGAATCAGCCAATTCTGGAAAATGCTTAAAGAATTTCGGAATAAACTGAGCTGCTAATCTTTTTTCCTTGGTACCACCTTTCACACCATCCAATATCACCTGATAAGCATCTTTATGCTGAAAGAAAGAATAAAGCAGAAAAGAAACACAATTTTGAAGGATGGGAAGCTAAACAAACTTCTCTGAGTCTGCTTTAAATTAGTAAAAGTTTACATAGGCTAAGAAATAGGGGTTATTTTTGGAGTTCAGTGCTTAAATTTGACAGCTACTTTCCTACTATCTGCTCCCTGCCCCCCATGTTATTATTTGTGAATTGGGAGAGAAGAATGACTAATTTTAAGGGGAAAAAGCAAGTAAGTTTGTTATGTGCCAACACTTCTTCATTCTAGTGATTACTGACCCTAGCCCTGTGACTGTATCATGCTTTAAGAGAGAATACACTCCTGAAATTAAGCAAAAAGAGGAAGGTTAAGAAGCTTTATTTTACCTCATATTTTAGTATATGAAAATGGTAATTCATTCTATATGGCCAGACAACTTGGATTAAGATGGATGCTAACATCACATATTTAATGTTTCATTAAAATAATACATTCTATGCTCATTTGTTTCCTTTTTAAAAAAATTCAGAAGTGCTGTCCCTCAGATACTCATAATATGAAGAGTCAACAAGTTCCCAATCCCCCTACATACCTGCCTCCAAACCAGGCCTTTTAGTAAATGGATCAAGCTGGCAAAGTAAGAAATATCAAAACTATAGAAAAAATTTAATTACTGGAAAACCTTAAACTTAACACTAATACCAAGGATGTATACATTTTTGGTATTAGTATACCAGATGCTCTAAATGCTTTAGATAAGTGAGCTTACTGTGTGCCATCGAGAGCAGATGACTAAAGAACAGCCAATGGATTTGAGAATTACCCAAAATTTACTTTTGTGATAATTCTTCTCACGGACAACACCACGTTAAGCGAAAAAAATAAAGCAGGATGCAAAGTTATTTAGGTTCAGTGGAATCTCAATTAAGGACATTACTGTTATTTTTTGGCTGTGCAGCATGTGGGATCTTAGTTCCCCAACCAGGGATCGAACCCGTGTCCGCTGCAGTGGAAGCGCGGAGTCCTAACCAATGGACCACCAAGGAAGTCCCAAGGACATTATTTTTAAAAAAATAATCAGAAATAAAGTGTTCTATGTATCAAAAGGCTATAATCACAATCAGATCTCCTAAAGGTACAGATTTCAATATAATCTGCATAATTACGGGATTACTTTAAAAGTTCACAAACTGCCAACTGATCTAAAAAACAAACCCTAAAAATCAGTTCTAATAAACAAATTCCATCAAGCTGACTAATGACAACTCCTTCTACTATCTTAAACATTAATACCAATCTCTAAATAATAGAAAGTTCTGTGAATAAGTTCCTATTTCACGAGGAAGCTAATGAAATACAGACACAAAATCAGTCTTTAGGAGTTACTGCTTCAAAAGTATATTATACATTTTTTAGTGCAAAGTCAGCAATGGCTGACTTCTCTACCAATTCACACTCCTGTGGCTTGCTTCATAGCTTCTAGTAGACTTCATAAAATCAATGTCTTGAGCAGTCTGACATCCTTACTTTTTGCAGAATATCACAATCCAATTTCCTCTAACTCAAACTTCAGATTTTACTTACAAAGCCCTTTGAATTGCCTCAAATTCACTGTCTAAAATTAAACGAAGATCCTTGCTTAAAACAATCCATCCCCCTACCAAGAAGAAAAGAATTTGGAATAGAATAAAAAGAGATTATTCGCAACACATTGTGAACCTACAAGGAACTGTGGAATGCCTTGTGTTCATGCCTCACAATAATCCTGTGAGTTGGGTGTTACTACTATTTTTCAGATGAGAAAACCAAGGCTCAGAGAAGTGAAATAATTTGTCCAGAACCACACAGCTAAGTAGCAAATCCAGGACCTGAACATAGTTCTGATGGGCTTTTAAGTCAAGATCTGTGCCTAATACCAAGCTTCCTTAATCGGAATCTTTCAAATTAGTGTCCTGAGATCTTAATTAACAAAGGAGGAGAGAAAGAAAAGCTTGCCAGATCTAGTACTATCAAAGGTAAAATCTGAGTCCTAAATACAGGCTCCACATAGGCATACAAATTGGAATGTGGTACACTAGACAGCAAGACCTTTGGAAAGTTAAGACATTTTAACAGTCAAACTAGAAATCAAAGTTTATACCATTAATAGGCATCAGTTTTATCAAATAATTTCACAGACATTACTAATAGACTTCAACTAACTATCCTTTATGAAATGCAAAATAAAATTATATTCTTCCTTGCCAGCTTTCTGAATTGTCTTTCAACTGCCGTATAGGGACAAGACTTTTTAACAGAAACCTCCCTAAAGTAATTACTACTTCTGCTTTCCAAAGTAGGAAACGAGATATAAGTGATATTTTCAGTGATCACAGTAATTTAATAACAGGTAGGAGCATAAGCACGAGAAAATGTTTCCAATACTACACAGCACTGTGTATTTTTCCTTTTCCAACACAGTTGTATTTGTATTTTAGCTGGATAAATGCTTTTAATGCATTTCTAAAACTGTGTATTTATGTGTGATTTTAATATCTAATTAAAAGAGCAAACTCTGAAGAAATCACTAAGATATTTTCAAGTAAAAAAGTCAGTTACGGACTTCCTAGGTGGTGCAGTGGGTAAGAATCCACCTGCCAATGCAGGGGACACGGGTTCGATCCCTGCCCCAGGAAGATACCACATGCCGCGGAGCAACAAAGCCCGTGCACCACAACTACTGAGCCTGCGCTCTAGAGCCCGTGAGCCACAACTATTGAGCCCATGTGCCGCAACTACTGAAGCCCACATGCCTACAACCTGTGCTCTGCAAGAGAGGTCATCACAATGAGAAGCCCGTGCACCTCAATGAAGAGTAGTCCCCGCTCACCACAACTAGAGAAACCCCGTGTGCAGCAACGAAGACCCAACACAGCCAATAAAATAAATAAGTAAATAAATAAATAAATTTATATATATAAAAAAGTCAGTTACAATTTGATCCACATTTGGCAGACATATTCTAAAAGAAAAATCTTGTAATTATGATTGTCAAATCACAACTGATACGCATAAGTGGTCAGTGACATGCCAGGTAAAGACAAGTTTGGGTCCAGGACGCAGCCTCTATGAAATAAAGCATTATTTTAGAGAAGAAAGGATGTAATTTCAACAGATTTCTCAAATATGACATAAAAAGAAAATGGGATAAGCTAAGCCACATTGCTTCCTTTCTCAGACTCAACAAACTTAGTTTGTATTTAACACAAGTATTAAACTGTAACACTTCTACATATTTTTGAGAGATTATGAACTTGGTTGGTCTGTGATTTTAGCTTAAGCATACCAAAAAAAGTTCCAAAAGAATGCTATTTCATGAAATATAAGTCAGTAAAGCTCTTCCAGCCTTAAGAGCCAATATACTCCTATGTAAGAAAACACAGGAGAAATCAGAGTTTAGGCATTATATTGATAGTATCTTAGATCAGCCTGTCAAAATTCCTTAACAGATGTTTGGTATTTTTTTTTTTTAAACTTAAATTTTTTTTGACTACATAAAATTAACTATTTACATTTTAAAATTAAGTACATTCATAAAAATTTGAGACAAAATTTAAGCTAATGGTGGGCCACAGCTTGGGCTACAATGGTCTGTCAGGTGCCCTGGGTACAGCACAGTGGAAAAGCGGGGTAGGGAAGTGTAAGAACACACAGCAGAGGAAGGAGACTTGACTAAGGAGTAGCAGAGGCAGAGTGGGGAAAGGGAGGCTGAATAAGTGGGTGGAACACAGGAGCTACAAGAGGAAAGATGACAGAGGCACTGGAAGGCTTTGAGGTAATAAACAGTGCTTCACTTAGAATTTATAACCTGCTGTTTGCTTATTAGAAAATAAATGCTCATGGTTTAAATATATATGTGTGCATGTATATGTATAAAGTTTCCTTCTTCATTCAAAAGAGAGAATCCTTGAAAACAAGAATTTTGTGTATTTATGTATATATATGTTCCTTCTTTAAATATATTTCTTCAAATGTCTACCGAAGGGCAGGGTACAATACAAAGAAAACAAATAAACAAACAAAAAGAACTTAATTCTTAACCTTTACAATTAAGTAAGGGAATAAGAAAATTTAGTAAGGGAAAAGAGTTTACGATTTAGTAAGAAAGACCTCACAATTTAGTAAAGGAATAAGAAAAGTCCTCACATGAAATAAAACACAAACTTGAAGTTCTACAAATGAACACACAGTGCATCAAGAAGGTTCCAAAAGAGAAAGATGGGATCTGTTTGAGGCAAAGCAGCTCATAAAACCTCGGAGGACTTGTGTTTTCCCAGTATATTTAGAGAGCAAACTCTGAAAGGAGTACTGACAGTAGTAGAGGACACTCCCCTCATTGGCAGCTCCATGAGCAACTGTGGTACTCACCTCTTAAAAAAAGGGTGAAAATCAAATAAAGTTAGAAGGAAGTTCTTGACTAAGAAACTCAAATATGGTTTCAGAAGTGTCCAGATAGGTACTTGTCAGGAAATGTAAAGTCTTGACTGTAAATCTTATAAGGTAACATGAAAATCTGGCTTTGCTACACTAAGAATGTAAATATTTTTTTCTCTCCTTAAAAAAATGTGAATGGTGTCCCTTCTGTTAAGTTGGCTCTTGCTTTTGTTAATTAAAATTCACAAGCAGTATCTTGAAGCCCAACACACCTTTTTTGGTGAGCAGTTTTAGGAATTTTCTCTAAAAGGGAAGAAGTATTATACAACAGAGCAGAATTAGTCGGCATTACGGTTTAGTCCAGCCTCAGTTCTCCCAGAATTTACTGTGTGAGGCTGAGCAAATCATGATGCAGAGATCTTTTTACCTTATTTAGTTGCTTGACAGTTACGATTACAGTCATGAAGGTGCTGATTTCCCATCACCTAAGGGAATTGTGCTAAAATTTTACTGCTCAGCCCAGAGTCTGGTACATGGTAGGCACTCAAAAAATATACAGAATAAATGAAATCGTGGGTCCTCTGCATGAAAGGGCCCCTCCTGTTTTTCAGGAACTTCTGTCTCCTAAGCGCTCCTCCTAAAGTAAGAGCAGATTTTTGCCTCGAGAAACACTACTGACCTCTTGAGAGAGAACCCTCAATCTAAACTGGTATTTATAATTAAAGACATAAGAGGAAAATGTGAGCAACTCTCAATTATTCATAGAAGCTAAAAACTCCAGTTTGGCTTCTATTTACAGTAACATATTCTAAGTAGGCGGCTGTCAACTTTTTTCCTACTCCAGCAAAAAATGGGGGTGGGGGTATGGGACCGTTCTGTGTAAACAGTTTCAAGTTTCCCTAAAAGTTCCTGAATCACCTCTTTGGGAAAGCACCATGTACAGACTGACTCGAGAATCACTGTTCTACCTTTTATTCCTGCATACCCTCTGCTGACATACGACAAAGTCAATTTTAGGTAGAACAATTCGCTACAACGTTCTCCAACTCAGTCATAATGAATGAGAACATCTTCACTACTAGTTCTCTCTAGGAACAAGAACATCAGCAAGCTCAAACTGAGTGACCATAAGTTTTCCCCACCTTGCCTTAATGGGCAGAAAATGTCTCCTTCATACACACACTCTATATACATCTACAACAGACTCTCAGTACGTACGTCTCACTGATGATGTCAAAATTCCCTACTGAAACGGAATTGTGCAGGGAAGGAAAACCAACTGATATTGAAACTGGTATATTCACAATTCTAGATTAAGCTAAAATAAGGTCCCAACACCAAAAAATAATTTTTTTTGTTGTTCAGCTCAGAAAGGTTCTACCTGAATTACACGCGTCCAGAAAAGGGGATGGGAGAGGTTCAGCCAGTTTTGCTAACGTTATCAGACGCTGGGATCTCCCACGACCTATACTCCATGGGATGGGTAAGAAGAATCACATGCTATTCTAAGCACTGGAAAGATACAGCATGGGATTTCTAACAACAACAACCAAGATCAGGCAGGGAGAGCCTGGTTCTTTTCCCATGTCAACTCCCCAATTTCAATGGACTCCAGCACTTGAAAACTCACAAAGAAGCAAAGGCTCGTACTGCCAGTTCAACACTGCGGAAACTGTCTGGGCAAACACTTGAGAGAATGCCTGCCAGACAACTCTATTTAAAGCTGCACTCCCCACCCCGCCGTGGCTCCATTACATGTTCTTCACGACACTCTCCGCTGGGAAAAAAAAAAAAAAAAAGAAAAGCATCTATCCTTCTCACGCGTTTGTTACTAGCCTCCCTCACTAAAGCTGCTTTCTGGAGGAGCACGGGTCTTTCCATCTCGTTCCTCTAGCGCCCGGCGCAGAGCCTGGTCCGGGACAGGCGCTCCAAATATGTACTCAACAATGGAATCACGAGCCCTCATTAAAGTCTGGACGAGAGGGCCCTTCCGTACTTCACAAACGTCTGTCTCCCAAGCACCCTTCCTAAATTAACTGCAGGTTTTCGCCTCGAGAAAGACATTTTTGAGCTCTCGAGAACGCACAACCTCATCTTCCGAGGGACCGAGCGCCACCGGCCGGGAGGAGAAAGACCTCGGGGGAATCTGGAGGGCAAGGTCCGGGCCGAGGCTGAGTTAGGCAGCGCCACGGGGAGGACAGGCTGAGCCGGGGAGGCAGAGGAGCCTGGCACCCGCGGGCCGCGAGCTCCCGGCGAGGCGCCCCCCGCCCCCGGCCCCGCAGCCCCCGCCGGGCCCCGGCAGCGCTCTCCAGAGGCCGCGGCGCGCCGGGCCCCGCAGGCCGCTGAGAAGCTCACCTGGCCCACTTGCTCCGTGGCATCGGCCAAGATGCCATAGTTGCGGTACAGCTCCTCCACGGTCGGCATGGTGAACGACAAGCCCAGCGCCCGCTCCCGCTCTCGTCGGCGTCGTCGTCGTCGTCGTCGTCGTCGCCGCCGCCGCCTCTGAAGTTCGCCAAGCCTGCAGACCGCACGATTACGCCTCCAGCTGCCGCCCGTGCCGCCGCCAGTCGCCGCGCACGGGGCGGCTCCGCCCCCAACGTCTACGTAAAGATGTGCGCGTCGGGAGCGGCCTTCCATGACGCCCATGCGCCACCTGGGCTTTTATCGCCCTCTAGCGCTGGGAGGTGCAAAAAAGCGGCAAGGGCGGTTAAATGAGGAAGGATGGTGCCTGGCTAGGAGCTCTTGGTGCGGGTTGGAGGAAGATAGAAAGATGACTGAGTTTCTGTCCTTGAAAGATCTCACTCTGGACAGAAAAGTGATTTTATAGGGAGAAAGACAGGATGATGAGTGAGAGTGCGAGCTGTATGGGAAGTCGTAAGCTCTGTTTACAACGGCCTCAAGGAAGGTAACACAATTGGTGGCAGTTGCTTTAGTGTTGTTTTTATTATTTTTTATTTTGGGTGTTTTTTTTTTTTTTTTTTTTTTTTTGGAGCAGAAATTACTCAGGTGTCATAAAAAAGCAAAACAGAAAAAAAAAAACCCAAAACAAAAAACACTTTTTTTCTCCAAGCTTAACAAGTCTAGGAGTGAAATTTGGCCTGCTGGAAAAGCTTGTTTATTTTGCTTGCTGCTAGAGTAGAGTTTGGGCCACCTGATTGTGTCTAATATCCAGTAGAGTAATAAATAACTGAAATCCTGTACGTACTGATGAGTCTGTAAGAAACAAGTTTAGATGAAAAAAATGGAAGTTGCAAAACAGGTATAAAAAGATCACATTTTTATTTATTTATTCATTTATTCATTCATTTATTCATTTATTTATTTATTATTTTTTGGGGGGTACACCAAGTTCAATCATCTGTTTTTATACACATATCCCCATATTCCCTCCCTCCCTCAACTCCCAAAGCATACAAAACAAAGTTGTGTGCATGTGTGTTAATACTGAAATGTCAAGATTGAAACGTCAAGCCATAATAGGTGGTAAATTTCAAACCCAGATTCACTTGTGCAGAATATACACAGGCAATGGTTTCAAAACAGTTCCTTGCATCTCTTACTGCTCATTTAGATTACGGATATTAAAAAGATAAAGGAGTAGAAGGGGAGGAATGGGTGAGGGTTTTTTTGGAGAGAGGTCTTGTGCTTGTGAGCAGCTTGGGACAATTGCGACCTCCTTCCCTCAAGCCTGGGACCGTACTGAGGAGCCTGAGATGTGATCCGTGTAGTTGGGAGACAGGAAGCACTGGTTCCTGATGTATGCCTGAAAAGGCTTGAGTTACCTGTGGCAGCAGAGTGGAGGGGGCCATGTGGGGATCTACCTGCTGTCCCAGATTTTTCTGGGAAACAAGGGGGTCAGAGGGAGCCCCTTGTACTGGAGAGGGCTGTGTAAATGAGAGAGAGAGAGAGATTCTGGATCCATTCCGAGTCCTGCTGCAGGGGGCATGTGTCTGAGCATGAGAGAGCCCCTACGACAAGAATCAGTGGCAACAGAAGCTGCATGGTAATTGAGAGAAGCACCTCATGGCGCTCACAGTTGGGGGTGACCTCTGAAGGCCCCACACGGTGGCCCACGGAAAAGACCTGGTCTCTACCAGCCCAGAGAAGGCATGTAGTACTGCACACGTACTAATTTATCCTCTCTTCTCACATCCCCCTCTTAAAGCATCTGCCCAGGAGGGCTTAGAAACTGCCTACCAAATGGGGTGGGTAATAAAGAGCTGGAAGGCAGGATGGGAAGCAGGTCCCCCCTGGAGCAGAGAAAATCAGATTGTAACTCAAGTTTAGAGTTTAGGTTCACATGTGGGAATGGACATTTTCATTTCTGAATTGACGACTATCTTTTAACTAAGAACCACCAGGAAAGTTATGGATTGGCCCGAATTTCTCTCTAGGGTCCGAATGAGATTCCTCCAACTCAATAAATTTTAAAGAGGTAGCGAAAGACAATAACAAAGGTGTATTTTGATCATATCCCCTAAGTTAGGTATTCAATGTAGTGTTGGGTGTACGTGTAAAAATGGAGGAAGTGATCTGCGGCAGGAAGTGAGGCTGTGTTTTTTCAAGGGGATGGTTGCTTTGGCTTAGTGTTTTAATTCATTGCAATAAGAGGAAGCTATTATATGCATGTGATGTACATTTATATGTCTCTATAATTTTATATATCTTATTTTTTAAACATAAACTTCAAGAGAGAGAAAAGACTCAACCAGTGTTTTTCTCTTTTAAAATATACTTAATCGTACAAGTTCCTTCAAACATAATCCTTAACTAACTTGCCAGGCAGTTTCACTCAGCGCTATGTTCTCCCCTTTCTGTTGCCGTCCATTAGTTAACCGCAGTAGTCAGGCTTGTAAACTCTTCTTGGTTTCCTTATTCTTCTCTGACCCTCCGTCCTGGAAAATGTTTCAACTCACGTTATATATTTTTCTCTATTTCCAACTGGTCATCTAAGCTCGGGGACTAGATTTGGCCCTAACGATGATAATATTGACAACAGCGATGATGGTGATGATGCTGAGGGTGATAGTAAGATGAGTCATTCTAACCATAAGCAACGTGTATTGAGCAACGACAAAGTTCTAAGCACTTTCGCACACTGATTCGTAAAAGCTGTGTGAGCTAGGAGATAATATTATCATCTCTGTTGACAAATGAGCAAATAGAGAGGCAGGGATGTGAAATAATTTGCCCAGCATCCCTTCGCTGGTAGTAGCTGAGCTGGGCTTTGAGTCTTGGCAGCTGAATTCCAAAGTCCATGCTCTTTACTGTGAAAGTATATTGTCACTCAGCCCCAAACACTCCCCCACCTCGCACCCCACTACATCCAATCAATCACAGGTCTCAACTCCACACCCTAAACTATCACATGTTTCTCTCTTTCTTCTCTTTCTTATTGTCCCCTCTGCCCCAGCTCAGGCCAGATCCCCTCACAGTTGAGCAATGCCCACAGCTTCCTAAATGGTTTCTTTGTTTCTGATCTCAGTCAACTCTACTTCTTGGTGAGTTTCTTTTAGTAATCCTGAGTTTTTTCCTTTAATTAAACAAGTTAACATAAAAATATAGTATACTATTAATACACTCAAATGCTACAAAATTTTCCCATAAAACCCAAAAGTTCCTCTTCATATCTCTCTTCCCCAGGGGTAACTATGGCTATCAGTATAGTTTATACTCTTACAGATCTTTATATACAATATGTAGTTAAAAAAAAATATATATATATGTAGTAACAGCACATTTTGTTCTGTGCCTTGCTTTGGTTACATAACAACACATTTTGTAGATCTTTTCATGACAGTGCTGCCTTGTATTGATGTACCATAGTTTATTTATCTGTTTCTTTTTGGACAGGTAGGTTGTTTCCCATTTTTCATTATTACAAACTCTGCTCAATGGGTGATTTTTATTTCCTTCTTTGCGCTTTTCTGTATTGTCCAGCTTTTCTATGGTTTTGTAGTTTTATACGGATTCTTTCTCCCTGCCGTTGGAGCTTTGAATGAGTTCATAAGTCATTTTGTCAAAAAGTCCCTCTATTCTTACAAAGGCAAAATTAAGTCCCAGAAAAGAGAAATGGTTTGGCTCAGCTTAGGTCACATGTCTGCTTTGGTCTGGTCAGTTAAGATCAGGAAAGCGAGATCTCAGGAAGCAAACATGGCTGCCAGGGGCCCATGTGTACAGATGGAGGAGGAGGGACTGTTCTCAGAGAAGGGAGAGGTGAGGATGGTGTTGCTATAGCATCTTCTGTCAATGGGGATGCTTAAAGGCCATGTGGATCTCATTCTATTCATCCGAGTGCTTGAATAGAGGTTGTGTTTTGGCTCATTATTCAGGAAGTATTTGTTGAACACCTCCTATGAGCCAGGCACTGATTTATTACTATTATTATATTATTATTTTTGATTTTGTTTATTTTATTTTTTTAAGGATTCTGTTTATTTTTGGCTGTGTTGGGTCTTCATGGCTGCGTGCGGGCTTTCTCTAGTTGCAGCGAGTGGGGGCTACTCTTCGTTGCGGTGCACGGGCTTCTCAGTGTGGTGGCTTCTCTTGTTGCAGAGCACAGACTCTAGATGCAGGGGTTTCAGTAGTTGCAGCATGTGGGCTCAGTAGTTGTGACACATGGCCTTGGTTGCTCTGCGGCACGTGAGATCTTCCTGGCCCAGGGATTGAAATCATGTCCCCTGCATTGGCAGGCAGATTCTTAACCACTGTGCCACCAGGGAAGTCCCCAGGCACTGTTTTAGAATGCAGCCAAGCAGGCATGAAACGTATATGCTGATAGAGAGAGAGAAACAATAAACAAAATGCACAAGTAAAATATACGTGATTTACAAAAGTAGATTGATAACGTCAGTATACAGCATAGCAAGCCAACAGACAGGTTGCATATCCTGACACTGTGGTATGTGACTGATGACACGGTCTGGAATTAGCTTTCTAGTGACAGAAAGAGATCTGGGCAGTCGTCTGGTTTAGCACTTTCCCTGGAAACCTGCAGTGAACATCTCTTCCCTTTTACTGTTCCTCTCTAACCCTGAATTCTTTCTAGCCTGTTCTGCAGTTGTTTGTAGACACCACCCTAGATAATAAAGCTTGGAACTACTTGTTAATGTACAATAAATGTTAAATAAATAAAAGAATGAACTAAGGAATTAGCAAACTAATTCAAACTTTTCTGACCCCAGTTTATTACAGTATGGCCAATGATCCTGAGGGTTTCTTGGCAGTAGGAATTTTTCACTTTGTTTTTATTTTTATTGTTTTATTGTATTTTTAGGAAAACCATTCTCTCTTTTCTCCGTGCCGTTCCTCCCTTCACCTACCTAACAATCAGTGGCTTTTGTCCTAGTAAATTGTGACATTTCAGGTGCTGTGACTATCTTTGAATCTATTTTGTAATTTTGAAATTGTTTAATTCTCTACTAAATCTATGTTGGAGGGCTTAAAGAGCTGCCCCCTCTCCTGCCATTACTTTATATGCCCTGTACTTTGGATCAGTCTGAGAGCCTACATTCTGAGTTTTTATTTTAATCCAATTTCTGTCTTCCAAGGAGGCCTTTTTAAGTCTAGCAGAAAAAAGATCATGACTCTGTAGAAGAAACAGGGAAAGATTAAGGTCCAGCTGGGTCTTAAGTGAACTAATGATGATAATAAGAGTTGCTATCCTTTGAGTGTTTATCATGTGCTTGATAGCGTGTGGGTTACAGTAATAGCTGAGCCTCACGGAGTGGCTGCTGTCTGCCAGGACTGGTCCTACGTGCCTTACATGCCTTAACTCAAAACCATCTTATGTCAGGCAGATACCAGTATTAGGAGATGGAGAAACCAAGGCACAGAAATGTTAAGTACCTGCCCAGAGTCACACAGGGGGTGAGTAGAAGTTTTGGGGTCCCTCTCCTGGTTGTCTGGCTCTGATGGCTACACCACCAACTCCTACACCTAATTACATCTTGGTTAATGCGTTGATTTCTTAGATGGGCCAAGTCATGTCTGGAGTCTTGAAATTATCAAGGCACATTCAACCTCCTAATCCAATTTGGGTCTTGCTGGGAAGCTTCACATTCTTATTAAGGGTACCTGCTTTATAAGGTTATTATGAGAATTAAACGAAAAATTAGAGGCAAGTGCCTAGGACAGTGCCTGGCCTACAGTAAGTGCTCAGTCAGTATTGGCTCCCTTCCATTGTACCCTTTGAAGATCTTATCCATTTATATTTCAAGAATGAATGATCCTTGGGGCTTTCCTGGTGGCTCAGTGGTTAAGAATCCACCTGCCAATGCAGGGGACACAGGTTCAAGCTCTGGTCCAGGAAGATCCCACATGCCTCGGAGCAACTAAGCCCGTGCACAACAACTACTGAGCCTGCACTTTAGAGCCCATGAGCCACAGCTACTGAACCCATGTGCCACAGCTACTGAAGCCCATGTGCCTATAAACTGTGCTCAAGAGAAGGCATCGCAATAAGAAGCCCACGCTCTGCAATGAAGAGTAGCCCCTGCTCTCCGCAGCTACAGAAAGCCCGCGTGCAGCAATGAAGACCCAATGCAGCGACTAAAAAATAAAATAATAATAATGAAAAAAAGAATGAATGATCCTTGGTCACTGCACGCTGCTCTCTGGAGGTCAGTTTGCTCCCTCTGACTGTATCCAAATATTGGAAACAGGAGTGTATTAGTTTCCTGGGGCTGCCATACAAACGACCACAAACCTGGTGCCTTAACACAAGACAGATTTTTGCTATCATAATTCTGGAGGTCAGAAGTCTAAAATCAAGGTGTTTGTAGGACCGTGGTCCCTCCAGAGGCTCTAGGAGAGATTTTGTTCCTTTCCTCCAGTTTCTGGTGGCTGTTGGCCTTCCTGGGCTTGTGGTTGGCTCACTCTAATCTCTGCCTCCGTCTTTAGAAGGCTTTCTATTGTCTATCAAATCTCTCCTGTGTGTCTCTTATAAGGACACATATCATGGAATTTAGGCCCAGATAATCCAGGATGATCTCAGAGGTCCTTCATTATATCTACAAAGACCCTTTTCTCAAATAAGCTCACATCACACTCACAGGTTCTGGGGATCAGGAAGTGAATACATCATTTTGGGGACCACCATTCAACCTACGACAAGGGGCTAAGACTAGATGCTTGGGAGCCAGACTGCCCTGGTTCTGGCTGTGATGCTTACTCAGTGGGTAAGAGATTCTCAAGGTGATGGCCTATAAAAGCGCTTCTTCTTCCTGTATATCAAAGGAGAGTGGTTCCTCTCCTCTGTGTCCTGAGGCTGAGAAGATGACAGCCAAAACTGACTCCCTTTCCTTCAGACTGGCGTGTGCTGTATTAGCCAGGGTTCTCCAGAGAAACAGAACCAACAGAAAATATATCAACGTGGAGAGAGGCTTATTAATGGGACCTGGCTCATGCAGGCGTGGAGGCGGGCACGTCCAAATCTGAAGTGCGGGCTGGCAGGTGGAGACCCGACAGAGCTCATGGTACAGTTTCAGGTTTTTGTTTTTGTTTTTTGTTTTTTTTTTTCCTGCCATGCCACATGGCTCGTGGGACTTCTCTCCCCCAACCAGGGATCGAACCTGGGCTGTCGGCAGCGAGAGCACGGAATCCTAACCACTGGACACCCAGGTAATTCCTGGTACAGTTTCAGTCTGAAGGCAGTCTGTCGGAGAATTTTTTTCTTACTCATGGGAGGATTGGCTTTTTTGTTCTATTCAGGCCTTCGACTGATTGGATGAGACCCACCCACATTATGGAGGGAGACCTGCCATATTCTAAGGCAGATTACAATGTACATCTAATTGAAAAACACCCTTGCAGAAATGCCTGGAATAAGGTTGAACCATTTGATCCTGCAGACGTTGGTTGAGGACTTACTGTGTCACAGAACCCAAGAACCCAGGCTGGTTCCTAAGCACTAACTAAGGGTGGGATAACAGCCGCAGGAAAGTTGAATTGTTTCCTTGGAAACAAGCCCCAAGTGGGCAACCCACGGAGGGAAAGCTCACGTCCTCCCACTGGCTGCTGCCCAGTGGGATACAGTAGCCTCAGATGTTGGCCAATATGGTCCCAGCTACAGGAGAGCAACTGGGAGAGAGAGACACTGCTAGTGGGTAAGAGCACTGGGTTGGACACCTGACAGAGGGGACCAACCACATTTTTACCCCTGTGACTTTGAGCAAGTTACTAAACTCTGAATCTCAGTGTTCCCATCTTACAAAAGGAATAAAAATAGCGCCACATCGAAGGGCTGTTGTATATATATGCCACATCTTCTTTATCCATTCATTTGCTGATGGGCATTTAGGTGGCTTCCATGTCCTGGCTATTGTAAATAGTGCTGCAATAAACATGATGGGATTATGTTTCTTTTGGGATTATGGTTTTCTCTGGGAATATGCCCAGTAGTGGGATTACTGGATCATATGGTAGTTCTATTTTTAGTTTTTTAAGGAACCTCCAAACTGTTTTCCATAGTGGCTGGACCAACTTACCTTCCCACCAACAGTGCAGGAGAGTTCCCTTTTCTCCACACCCTCTCCAACATTTGTTGTTTCCAGATTGGGGTGAAGGGGAAGCTGAGACGAAGTGAGAGAGTAGCATAGACATATATATACTACCAACTGTAAAACAGATAGCCAGTGGGAAGTTGCTGTATAACAAAGGGAGTTCAACTCGAGGATGGATGATACCTTAGAGGACTGGGACGGGGAGGGTGGGGGGGAGTTGAGGGAGGGAGGGAATATGGGGATATGTGTATAAATACAGAAGACTGAACTTGGTGTACCTCAAAAAAAAAAAAAAGGGCTGTTGTAAAGTTAAAATGAGAGCACATTGCCCAGAGCCTGTCACATAGTGACTGGCTAATAATAATAATAACAACAATAATAATAATAATAGCTACTAAGATTCGAGTGCTTCTCTGTGACATGCCTCTGGCATCTTTCTTTCTTTCTTTCTTTCTTTCTTTCTTTCTTTCTTTCTTTCTTTCTTTCTTTCTTTCTTTCTTTCTTTCCTTCCTTCCTTCTTCCTTCCTTCCCATTTATTTCTTTTTTTTTTTTGGCTGTGTTGGGTCTTCGCTGTCGTGGGCCAGCTTTCTCTACTTGTGGCAAGCGGGGGCTACTCTTTGTTGCAGTGTGCTGGCTTCTCATTGTGGTGGCTTCTCTTGTTGCCGAGCACAGGCTCTAGGTGCACAGGTTTCAGTAGTTGCAGCATGTGGGCTCAGTAGATGTGGCACATGCGCTTAGTTGCTCCACGGCATGTGGGATCTTCCCAGACCAGGGCTTGAACCCATGTCCCCTGCATTGCCAGGTGGATTCTTAACCACGGTGCTACCAGGGAAGTCCCCATCCCCACTTTAAAGATGAAACATCTGAGGTTTAGGTTAAGCCCAAGGGAGGTTAATAGCAATTATTATTAAAGCTTCTTTGCCAATCACTCAAAATTTTACTCCCCCAGTCTCCTTTTCTATCTGCAGAAAAGAGTAATTTCTACATGAATGTATTGTGAAGATTTGAAGGACATAAAAGTACATTGAGGATGATCAACTTGTTTTATTTTAAGGAATTCGGACCCAGGTTTGTTATTAACAGCTGGCGTCACTTATTTCATGAGTTTGAAAAAGCCTTACATTTGTAGAGCCCACTTTATTTGCAAAATGCTTAAAGCTCTGGAAATTTGCTCTAGATTTCTTAAGTAACTTGAGTGTTTGTAGAACTACAGGAATCATTGAGAGTGTTTCCCTAAACTAAAGAAAGTCAGTTTCATCTGAAGTATGGCATCTTCTGCAAAAAGCTTTGTATGCACTCCATACAGTGCAAAATGTTTCATAAATATAGTCTGCTGTTGGTCATCAGGACCTTTAAGGGTTTGTAAGTAACAGTGATAAAAGTGCGGTGGAGGCTTGGGCTGGTCCTACCTTCCCAGCTTGGATGGATTGCTGACCCTTTAGAGTTTCGGTGGATGGAGAGCACAGGAGGTGGTGAGGGAGAGGGAGCAGCTGAGATGATGTAGCAGTTGTCGCCAATAATAGTGGTGATGACAACCACACACTGATAGCTCATGGATTGAGCACTTTCTCTCTGCTTTTCCCGTGGGAGCTCCCCCTCCCCCTTCTGGTTTGTGAAGAAAAGGTTTAATTCTGTGCCACATCAGACAGGTCAGGAGGTTCCATGAACTTCCCGGGGTTGCTCAGCTTGATTGGTGACAGAAGCGGGGACTTGAACCCAGATCCACCTGACTTCAGTACCTGAGCTCTTGGACTTTCCCAATTTAGGTCTTTTCCAGCCTCCTCCACTGCAGCAACCAGCTGAAGCCGCTGAGGAAAAGCCTCCCCTCCACCTGCTTTCCCTTCAGGACAATGAGCACATTCTGTGCGTCTTTATTCCCTCCATGTTCCCCCTCCATCAGTCAAAACAGGTAGAAATGCCTACTGTGTGCAAAGTGATGCGGTTGGTATGGGCTTAATTTTGTCCAGAGAAAGAGAAGCAGTGGAAGAGAATGACCCCAGAATTCGTTCACAAACCCAAAGGCAAAGAGATGTTAAAGAAAAAAAGCAACAATGGTTTTTATGTTTATTTTATTATTACCAGTGTCACAGATGTTCACTGCAGAAAACTGGAACAACAAAGAAAAGCACCAAGAAGGAAATAAGAGTCTCCTACTAGCCTGCCCTGAGAGACAACCCTCTGTTGACATTTTGGCATGTTTGCTAAAAAAATTTTTTTTTCTATTTATAGGTAAAAAATACACATTCTAATTTATACAAAACACTGGATTTTAATGTGAAAGGAAAAAAATAATCATCCTTTTTTTTATGTCGTTTAATCAGGTAGTTTGTGATTGGCAGCTGAAAGCGTTCTGCTTTCCCTCTGACGGATCCAATCACCGTTACCTGAGTTCGAGCTCCTCCTGACGTGGGTTCCTTCGCGGCTGCACTAGACACTGAGGCGGAGGGGTGGGCTGGGGTGGGGTGGGGGGGGATAAAACAGGAAACAAGGCGAGCGCTGCTCCTTACCCTCAAATGAACTGAGGAAAACAATACAAAAATTAAAAGGATGAAAAGCTTGCCGTGGATGATAGGTGCTGTGACAGATGATGACAGAGGTGGACATAGTGCCTGGGGAAAGTCTCTGTGAGAACAAAATATGTGCATTAAGGCCTGAAGGATGAGAAGAAGCCAGTCGTTAGAAGAGGGGGTCCCCAGGGGGGAGCTGTTTGCATGGCCAACTTATGTAACTTCTCAATACCTCAGTTGCTTCATCTGTAAGATGAAAATAAGAGCACAGAATTTAAAGGTAATCTTACGAGGATTTAATGCCCTCATAGTGTAAAGTGCTTAGATCACTGCCCGGCATATGGTAGTTACTTTGAAAGTGTCCGCTATTGCTGGGGTGGGGCGGGTGCTGTTGAGTCCTACAAATTCCTGGGGGCTTGTGGTTCTACTTTATCATCGTCTCTGCCCCCCGTCCTTGTGTGTGGTGGCATGAGCTGTACCTACTCCTCCCTGTCAACCTGTGTCTTGAAATTCAGTCTCTTCCCAGCTTCCACCCAAACAAAATGTAAAAAATCCCACAAAAACCACAGCAAACAAACAAGCGAACAATAAACAAAAGCATGTTAATAAATGACCAAAACAATTCCGTTCTTACTAAGCATTCATAAATGTTTGAAGTCCACTTTACTGAAGACGTGGAGAGTCACATTAGCACACAGATTTCCAGCATCCTGTGGGTTTCCCCTTCCCTTTCTTCTCGGTATCTCCCTCTCTGGAGTTTCTTTCCCCATCTCACACACAGATGTTTAGCTTATCTTTGGGTGCTTGAATGTGTCAGAAAGGCTCCTTCTTTGCACCGAGAGCACATCAGAGCACTTTTCCCAAATGGATGTTGTGTGGTTTCTAAGAGATCTGGTTTAGTTAGGCTTGGTTTTGTTATGCTGCAGTAACAAACGTCTCCAAAATCTCAGTGGCTTAAAACAAGAAAAGTTGATTTCTTGCCTGTACCAAGTGTTGTTGTAGGCTTGGGTGACTTTTTAGGGCAGCCGTCCTGCATGTGATGGTTCAGGCTGCACTTTTTATCTACATGTGCTGTCAAAAGTGAAGAAGAGAAGTGTTGGGTGCTGGCAATTTCGTACTTCTGCCTGGTCTATTCTGCTCATATTTCATTGGCCAGAGCGAGTTATACGGCTACACATAACTACAAGTGGCAGAGACACTTTCCTTGTGCCCCAAAGGAGAGGGAAACAGGATGCTGGCAGAACATGTGAATGTCTAGTGAAAAACTGAGCTTGACCTCATTACATTGACACAAAGGGAGGTACTGGTAGGGTCAGGGTGAGAATCTAGACTCTGGCCCTCCAGTCCAGGACCCTTCCCTCTGGAGGTGGCACTACCATAAGGAAAACTAAACACCTATTAAGAGCTTGAGGTCTGAAGCAAGACTGAAATCAACACCACTCACACTGTGCATCGTGGTAGCAAATGGAGACGCTCACACTTCATCTGCGTGTAGTTTCATTGCATACACTGGACACAATAAAGATATAATTACTTTGGGTTCCTTTTTGGGAGGCATGTCCTCTGCATTGAACTAAATATTCTTAGAATACAGTAAAATGCTTACATGCCAGGTAAAATATCAAAGCGCGATATGTCTTCACGGCAAGAGAATCAATACAAATTTAGCTTTTCTGAAAAATATATCACCGACTTACTTTCAGATCAATCGTTGGACAAATGCAATCATTCAGATCAGGCCTGAGTAGGGGAGGGGCTCATTGAATCTTTCCTGAATGAGTAAATGAATAAACACTATTCTTCAGCCAGATCTATTGCACTTATTTATTCATCCAAAAAATATGGAAAGCCAATGTGATACATGGTTGCCTTGGAGTCTCCTGATAACCCACACCTCCCAGCATTCCTGATCCTGGTGTTCATACCCTTCTGCTTTAACCCTGGGATTGCTCACGTGACTTGCTTTGCCAGGTGGAACATCAACAAGCAGGATGCAGGCAGGGGCTTGTGCCACCACCACGTGGGGAGACGTGGTCTTGTCTCCTTGAGGATGGAGACTGCAGGGAGACAGAGGCTCAGTGTTTCCAGCGATCTCAGCTCACCTCTAGCTCAGCCTTCCGCTAAATATAGTCGCCTGAGTGAGCTTGGGAGAAACCGCAGAGTCAAACCGCAATATTGTGGTACGACAAATTGTTGTCAGGCCAGGGGTCATCAAACTTTTTCTGGAGAGGGCCACATAGTAAATATTTTAGGCTTTTTGGGTCATACGACTTCTGTCACAATGATTCAGCTCTGCCATTATAGTGTGAAAGCGGCCATAGATGACATAGAAACAAATAGGTGTGGCTGTCTTCCAAACAAACTTTATTTTCAAAAACAGGTGGCAAGCTGAACTGGCCCATGGGCTGAGGTTTCCTGGCCCTGTTTTAGGCACTAAGTTTTGGGGATGGTTTGTTTTGTTGAAGTAAATAATGGAAACGACCTGCCACAGTCTCTTCCTCGTTCCAGGTGTCCTCATTCCCGAGAACATTCCACTGTGTGACTTCATTCCCCATGGCTCCCTGGGGTGGAATGCCCTCTTTTCTCAGACCTGGCCCTGGGAAAATTAGAAAGTCAGCAGCGTGTGTTTTTAGCTTCCCATCCACAGGTTCTAGAAAGGCCGGAAAGAAATGGTTGTGGAGGTGTTTCTTTCACTGGGAGTGGAAGGTGCCGACCCCTCACTTCCCAGTGAGTGGGGGCCACCCTCTCCTCCTGCCCTGGGACCCCCGAGGCTCCACAGAGTCTGCACAGGATGACTTCACGCTGTGTAAGGGGCAGGGAAGGGGGTGTAATGGAAGGCTGCTAGCCTGCTAGTCTTATTATATCATTAGAAAGACACAGCTGTCCCCATAAAACAGTGGCTTCTGACCTACCCATCCACATATCATTGCCCAGAAGTCTCAGATTTCCTGGAATTTCTACCAGAATTCCTAGAACTCTAAGTAATGGTCTTCAAAAATCAGAATGATAGCCTAATCATCAGGGAGAGAGCCCTGCCCTCTTGTTATTTCAGTTCTTCTTGGCCATTTACCTGGTGGAGAAGGGCGCTGATTCTGGAATCAAGCTGCCTAGAAGCAAATCCTGCCTTCCATCCGCTTAATCGCTCCATGACCTTGGGCAAATCGCTCAGTACTCTAAGCCCAAGTTTCCTCTCTTGTAAAATGGTGATAATAATAGCATTCACCTTTACAATTTTCGTGACAATTGAATGACATCAACCATGTAAAGTATCACAGTGCCTGGCACATACTAAATATTCAGTAAATTGTTGCTATTATTAACTCACTGTCAGTCAATTCTGTAGAGTTTCTTAATTCCTTCCATTTTTATAGATTATATTTTTACCTAAAATGTTCTCACTTCCATATCTCATTGATTTGCCTAAATTTTTTTTTTTTTTGCCTAAAGATATACAGCACAGTAATAATTAATCTCAATTTAAAGGGGAGGAAAGTGAGGTTGAGGTGTTAGGTGTTTTGGTTTATTTTTGTCCCAGCTATCTTTATTCTTGCCCAGTGAAGCTGGTAAGAGACAAGGATATTTGTTCCAAATCCTCAGTTTACAGACGGGGAAGAAAGAGGCAGGGAGTTGGGGGCCTGTAAGCAAAAATGAACATTGAAGTGTTGTGGGGCAGTTCCTCAGGAAGCAGACTCAGATCTGCATGGAGCAAGTTCATTGGGAAGTGCTTGCTGGATGACAGCTGTGGGGAAGTGAAGGAAGCAGAAATGGGCAGAGGAGGACATTGGGGTGTGATTCAGCTGCAACAAAGCCTCAGTCATCCCACGGGGAGCTCTGAAGCTGCAACAATGCTGCAGAGTTGATCGAAATGACGCAAATGGCTTGGACCTTTTGAAGGCCAGTTTAATCCACAAACTGACCATTCACTGGGCGTGGACCACCCTGGTAAGGGATGTGACCTTGGTCAAGGCTGCTGTCTTTAGAACAATTTCCAGAGGAAGACTGAGCTTTGAGCTCTCAGTTATCACTGCTCTGTGCTGATGGTTTTGGGGGGATCTGGGTGGCATCCCACAGCATCCACAGCACACAGCTTCTACTGTGGACCAGGCACTGTGCAACATCACGCCATTCAAACCTCACAGCAAACCTGCAGAATAGCTAATAAAGAAAGCTATGATATGTTTAGTGGCTTCTATATCCCAGGTGATTTACAAACTTTCATTCATGTTGTTTTCTTAACTCATCAAGGTTGGAATTATTTGGTGCATCTGGTGGAAGAGAAATTGGCAGTTCAGAAAAGCCAAATTGGTGCTCAAGACATGAACCCAGCTCTCTCGCATTGAGCTGGTGCTCCTCCCACTGGGAAGTACAGGCCCATTTTACAGATGGGGAAGTTGAGGTTTAATGAGGTTGAGTGTTTTTTCTGAAGTTCAGAGCTGGTGGAGGGCAGAGCTGGGGCTTGGACTCAGGTGTGAGATGATCTTTCCCAGGCACCAAGTTGTACATTGGGAGAGATGAGAAAGACCATGACATGGTGGGAAAAAGAGGCAGCTCAGATGAAGCTTAACGTCTCTGAACTCCATTAACTTCATCCCTAATGTTTCAAGGGCTTTCGAGACATTTCCTGATAGTAGCGGCTTATGGGTTTTGAGCATTTTACTAGGGCTGGCCAAGAAGGCTTTAGAAAACTACCTGTTTTGCTTTTCCCCTTCTCTTCTACTCCCGTATCAGCATCTAGAGCGCGGATATGAAGACGTGGGCAGGAGGAGGCTAGGGGATCTTTCCCGGGAATACTAAATTACAAACGCAGCCTGGTGCCTTTGGCTGTGCTGTTTGCTGCACTTGGCCTTCAGCTGGGGGCCACTAGGTGGCGCGCACCCTCCACTCCTGAAACTTCTGTTTGCCTCCCTCCCCTCTGGGCTTTGCTAACCTTATGACAGCTAGCAGAGCTATTCGAGTGCCCAGTGCACAGAGAGGCCAGACAAACCGAAATGTTGGAGTTTGGAGCGGAGAAAAGTTTGTTGCAAGGACCATAAAAGGGGAACAGGGCGCGCATGTTCAAAAGACACAAACTCTCCAATGGGTTTCAGGGAAGAAGATTTTATAGGCAAAGCTTGCGGGGAGGGCTGCTGGGCTTGAAATCCTCCTCTGATGGGTTGGGGGTGAGGTGACAGGGTGGTGCTCCAGGAATTTCCACCATCAGCCTTCTGGTTCCAACTAGTCTGAGGTCCAGGTGCTTCTGCTCAGCCTGAGGTCACCATCTTCCATCTGGGTGAGGGGCTTTAGTTCTGGCAGAAGAACTCAAAGTATCAGGGCTTCCCTGGTGGCGCAGTGGTTAAGAATCCACCTGCCGATGCAGGGGACATGGGTTCAAGCCCTGGGCCGGGAGGACCCCACATGCCGTGGAGCAACTAAGCCCGTGTGCCACAACTACTGAGCCCATGCACCACAACTACTGAAGCCCGCGTGCCTAGAGCCCGTGCTCCGCAACAAGAGAAGCCACTGCAATGAGAAGCCCACACACCACAATGAATAGTAGCCCCCGCTCTCTGCAACTACAGAAAACCTTCATGCAGCAACAAAGACCCAAAGCATCCAATAAATAAAAACTAACTAAATAAATAAATTTATTAAAAATAAAAAGATAAGTATCACATTGTTAGGTACAACCCCTGAGGAGGAATCAGGCCCAGGCCCCACCCTGCATATCGTTTCTTTCTGCTTTCCCTCACTCTCCTAATTAGTAACTGTTTGAATCTGCCCTTTGGAACTCAGCGAAGGTCTAGGAGGCAGAAAGCCTTTTTTACTGCAAACAAGAAACAGGGAACACAGACAAGCCCGCTTGGGAGTTCCCAACAGGATCCTGCTTGTTTTTTTTTTTTTTTTTTTTAATCTTTATTGGACTGTAATTGCTTTACAGTATTGTAACTGTTATTGAGAAGTTACTATGTGCCTAGCAAGTTACTGTGCTAAGTGCTTTACAGAAATTGTCTCATTTAATTCTTACCAAGACTCTTTAAGGTAGGCATTATTATGCTTAATTTACAAATGAAGATACATAACTTGACCAAGAAACAAAGCTAATGCTGGCTGGGTCAAGGCAGGATTCAGGTCATCTGACTTAGAGCTTTGACCTTGTCAACGAGGAAAAAAGCATCCTCTACTCTTCTATGTTCTTCTGGCGGGTCCATTGACATGAAACAGGATGAACAGGATAAAATTAAATTTAATTACATGCATACAGGAGTTCCATAAGAATATGGTTCCTGGAACTTCGTAGGTGGTGCAGCCGTTAAGAATCCGCCTGCCAATGCAGGGGACACGAGTTCAATCCCTGCTCCAGGAAGATTCCACATGCCGCGGAGCAAATAAGCCAGTGTGCCACAACTATTGAGTCTGTGTGCTGCAACTACTGAAACCTGTGCACCTAGAGCCCATGCTCCTCAACAAGAGAAGCCACCACAGTGAGAAGCCCATGCTCCACAATGAAGAGTAGCCCCCGCTGGCCACAACTAGAGAAAGCCCGTGCGCAGCAACAAAGACCCGACACAACCACTTAAAAAAAAAAAAAAAAAAAGAAAATGGTTCCTAAGAACAAGTTAGTAAGTTGAAGCTTATACACCATCTGAGAGAAGGGGAAGTGGGTAGAGGTTAGGACTGCAAAGGGAAGGAAGGCAATTTAGAGGAAAATGAATAAGAGCAAATGTTTGGTAAAGAAATGTTTGCTGGGCCATGGGGAGGCCATGAGGCAGAGAGGACTGTCATCCAAGGCCTTGCTAATTCTCCCCCAGGCTACTGCACCTGGTTCCTATGATGCTTCAGTTATCTAAGGTGATAGTTCTTCCTCCTGAAATAGGCCCTTTTTCTATTCTTTTGACAGTTAAGGGGAGGAGGTGAAAGGTCTTCCCAAGCCTTTGTATCTTAAAAAAATAAACAGTCTAAATTTATCCTCAAACCAAAGACACACATCTCGGGGTGACAAGTTTTGTTCCCTTATAATCTCTACCCATTCTACTGTCTCCCCAGTCATCCTGTAATGATGACAATTGAGTGCTTACTATGTGCCAGACATTGTGGGAAGTGGTTCGTAAAGTTTGCTTCATTTGAAACTCATCATGGTCTCACAAAACAAAACAAACAAAATAAAAAAGATAAATACGTGGGGTGGTGAATGTGGAGGAACCCATCTCTCAACGGTGGGAATCCTTTCGAAACAGGAGGAAAGGAGGCAGGGCACAACCTTCATTTAAAAGAGTGACACAGCCATGGCACATGACAAAGACTGGTTAGAACCAAGTAGGTCCAAGGTGGCAGATCTGACTTCCAGTGGACCTTGAGCCTCATTTTACACTCATTGTAATATATGAGCATGGGGCTTCCTAGGTGGCACAGTGGTTGAGAATCCGCCTGCCAATGCAGGGGACACGGGTTCCATCCCTCCTCCAGGAAGACAAAAAAAAAAAAAAATACTTGAGCATATGCTAAATGACACCCCCACAGGTACCACGGCAGCTCTGAGGCTGACGGTAAAAGGTCAAAAAGTGGGCAGTGGCTCGAACCCTGGAAATCTCCACCCCTTCCCCCAAATAGTTGGAATAACCCTCCTACTTGTTAGCCTGTGAAATTACCCAGCCGATAAAAACTAACCAGGCCATGTTCCAGGGCCTCTCACCTTTTGCGATGGCCCACACTCTGTCTGTGGAGTGTGTGTCTCCCAGGGCCTTTTCAGATGGACCCCACATTCTGTCTATGGAACGTGAATCTCTCTAGATAAATCCACTTCTTACCTATCACTTTGTCTCTCACTGAATTCCTTCTGCCACGAGACATAAAGAATCCGAGTTTCATTAAGTCCTGAGACTAGGTGTGTGATCTCAGTTAAAAGACCTTGGGTTCAAGTCCCAAATCTAAGTTGTGTGGTTTCACTTTCACTCTATATATGTATACAAATCATCACATTGTACACTTTAAATATCTTACTGTTTTATTTGTCAATTATGCCTATAAAAAACAACCTCTGAAGACCCTATGAGGTACATACTATTATTCTCCCTCATTTTAAAGGTGAGAAGGGGTGGAAAGGCTAAATCATTGCCAAGTTGCAGCTAATAAATAGTGGGGCCCAGACTAGAATGCAGATTTCCTAGGCTGTGAGTCCCAAGAAGGCTTACCTTCTGAGGGATGATGAAAAATGAGAATATTGGTCCACTCGGATTCAGCGGGGCCCTAGGATTCAGGAGCCACCTGAAGGTTCTCTCTGTCATCACCTTCTGCCTCCTGGAAGGGAGCTCTTCTCAGTGGGCTTACCTGCTGCGAGGCAGCCCAGGCTTTGCGTCAAATCCAGGCTCAGCTCCTGGCTCTGCGTGACTTCAGCTCAACTTCCTTTCGGCATAACTTCTTTCGGCTTTTGCTCCCTCAGCTGTAACAGGGCAGGTATCACAGTTCCAGTCCTGAAGTGCTGCTCTCAATCCAGAGTCCAGGCGGGGAAGGGCTCCCAAGCAACGGTGTCCCCTTCCCCTCCCTCTCGGAGCCCCCCGCGGTGTAAGGATGGCGGGGAGCAGCATTGGGCACGAGTTTTCCTAAGTGGGTCAGAGGCCCTTTAAGATTGACGCCACCCTTTCTGGAGGTGCTGAGAGAAGCAATTATTGAATCCATTTATTTGTGGATTTGCTCAGTGCTTCTCTCCCCTTCTAGGCCAGCATCCTCCAATAGGACTTTCTGCAGTGATGGCAATGTTCTATACCTGTACTGCCCAATGCAGTGGCCACGAGTCACAAGTGGCTTTTGAGTACTTGACATGTGGCCAGTGAAAGTGAGGAAATACATGTTAACTTTTATTTGGTTTCAGTTACTTTACAGAGAAATAGCCTCATGTAGCTAGTGGCTACCTGATTGGACAGCAGAGCTCTAGACAGCACAGGGTTCACTGCTGGACCCCCAGAGCCTGGCATAGCATGTGCCCTTGAAAAATGTTGGATAAATATCTTTCAAATGAATAAATGCAGATTATTCTCTTTGAGTCTTCCTAAACCACACCAGTAGGAAGAAATTCTGCACGTGTAGAAAGGCTTGGCGTGTGTGATGGCCAGAGGACTGGGGAATACCATCTTCAGGAAGGAAAAGGGAGAAGAGGAGACCATCAGTTTTGCGGATGTCACCTAAGGGAGGGAGCCTGAAACCACAGACCGTGCTCTATGTCTGGGATAAGGCAGTTAACTTAAGGAACACGTTTCTTCTCCCCAGTTTGTTGTATTTTATTTCTCTGTCAGGGGTTAGGAATCAAACCCTGAAAGTGGGAAGGAAACTGTGGGCTTGATGGCAAGAACCCCAAGGAAGGAAGGCGCTGGAGAGACTGTGTTACTCATCACAGTAACCCTGAGGGAAAGAGACCCCAGGAGGTAGACCAGGAGGCAGAAAGATGACAGGGCCTTTGGGCTTATGCGGGAGGGAAGGGAACAGAGATGTCACCCTGGGGAGTAACAGTCTGGAGGCTCATGCAACTCAGTTACCTTCATAATCCCTACTTTGAAGTTAAAATCAGGGAACCAAAAATACTTTTTATCTTCCTACCTATGGAGTCTCTCTGGCCTAAGGCTCCAGCTGTTTCTCTGGTTCTCTTATAAGCCTCGTGCAAATTTATCACCCTCATCACTGTTTAGTGAGCAGGTACTGACAGCCATAGTCTCAACGGATTCCACAGTTTCATCCTTCGGCAGAGCTCGGAGAAGGATAATCTCAGGTAACACTGGGTGGCACTTCCTGGGCATGTTCACAACCGCTCTACCTGCCATGGGGAGGTGTAATCATCATCACCGTCCCTCAGTTAACAAATTTGGATCCTGTGACCTAGAAGGGTGGAGTAACCTGCCCAAGATTATAGAGCTAGTAGGCAGCAGAGTCAAGATTCAAACCCCAGGCAACTGGGCTTTAGAAATGACATCATACTGCCAGGTTTTGAGAGTTGCCTCGTATGTATTAACTCTCTTAATCTTTGCAATAAGCCTAGGAGATGGAGATAATTATTATTGTACCCATTTTACAGGTGAGGAAACTGATGTTTAACAAAGTTAAGTAGCTTGTCCCAAATTATACAGTTGGTTAGGACTGGGGCCAGGATTTGAACCTAAGTTGTTGGACCTCAGTGGTCACTCTCAAAGCCACGAGGGTGGATATACTGGGTTGAATGGTGTCCCCCCTCCCCATTCAAGTCCTTCTCAGAACCTCAGAGTGTAACCTTACTTAGAAATAGAGTTGCTTAGAATGTAATTGGTTAAGATGAGGTCGTACTGGAGGGAAGGGGGGCTTAACCCAATGTGACTGGTAATCTCATAAGAAAAGAAGAGGCATGCAGACACACGGGGAGACGGTCATGTGAAGATGGAGGCAGACATTGGAGTGATGTATCTATACACCAAGGAATACCGAGGATTTCTGGCAAATGCTGGAAGCTAGGACCAGGCAAGGCAGGATCCTCCCCTAGAACCTTCAGAGGGAGTGTGGCCTTCCTGATGCCTTGATTTCATACTTCTAGCCTCCAGAATTGTGACAGAACAAAAGTTCCAAGTCACTCAGTTTGTGGTACTTTGTTACAGCAGCCCTAGAAAGCTAGTGCAGAGGAATACGCATTCCAGGATGGAGAATGTACAACTCTGTAGCTTGCTGAGCAAAGAAGCCTCAGCTTTGGAGTCCTTCCGAAAGCTAAGGTTAAGGATATAATTTGGTAATGATGGGGGAATAGGCAAGAGAACAGAAGGGGGTCCAGACTCCTCACTTTAGTGACTGCGCTTTCCCCACACACCCAGGAAGGCAGAGAGCTGGTTGGTCTGTGCCTGCCCTTAGCTGCCTGTTAGGTTCAGGCTTTGGAGGCAAATAGACTAAGTTTACAGCCAGGCTCCTACCTGCTACCTGGTGACCTGAAATTGCTTAACATCTCTAAGCCTGTTTCCTCCTCTGCAAAGGGGGTGAGGACAATACTCTTTAACTTGAGAGTTGCTGTGAGGATTAAATGAAATTATACAAATAACACCCCTGGGTACATATAGTAAGCCCTCCAGTGAATTATAGCTGTTATTCTTCCGGGAACGGGCAAAAAGACTGAGGAAAGAGATGGCATCAGGCCTAGATGGTTTACGTCCCAGGGATGAACTCAACGATCAGAGGGTTGAACCTGCAGTCTCCAATGTCTTTTCCGGTTTTATAATTCCCCTCCTTTTCCTGGCCCTTCTCAGATTTCAGAGCTGGGGGTCCATGAAATATTTTACTATACATTCACTTGCTTTTCTCTCCTACTCCAGTAGGTGGCGATAGGTCTCCATCATTTTTCTTCATCCAGCATTTACTCTTCAGCCCTGACGCAGGCTGTGTTATGGGATGGGGCCACTGGGAGTGGTGGAAACAATTGAGATGCAGGGGGCTCCTTTGGGAAGCACTCAGCACCCCTCAGGGCACAAATAGGCACTCATTTCCACCCTAGGGGAATTTCTCTGGAGCTCTTCTGATAGTGTGTATCCCCAACACAGTAAGCACAGATACACAATTTATAACAAAATACCTTCTGTTTTGTTCCCAGAACCAGCATACATTTTCTTGCTAAATTCCAGAGGGAATGCAGTCCCAAGGGTCAAGAGGTGAACCCCATCAGACTGGTAAATCTCATGGTTTTTTGCTAGGCGTCTACACCCCTCAGTGAATTTCAGACCCACCGTGTGTGCATCACCTGGGAGCTTCTTAGAAATGCAGAATGTCAGGCTTCATCCCAGACCCATTGAATCAGAACCTGCAGTTTAACCAGCAACCCAGGTGACACTTTTACTCCTTAAAGTTTAAGAAGTTCTGGCCTATAGGATCTCAGAAGGAAACGATTCCTCCTGCAGCCCCATGATTAGTTCTCTTTAATTCAGTGGAGAATGATCAGCGTGCATCGTTTTCATGTGTTATATTTACAAAGACTGTTACTACTCCTAGAGGATATTTTATATATATTATCCTCTTTGATTGCTTTACTTTTCCAGCAATACTTTAGCTCAACCTCACTTATAGCTGAGGAAAGGAGGCTCAGAGGTGCCTGGGTACCCGAGAGTACAACTGAGAAGTGAGCTCAGATTTTTCCAAGTCCATAGTGATTAGATTTCAAAGCAGTGATAGAAATAATAGCTCACCTTTAGTACTCACTATGTACCAGGCTATATGATAAATGCTAAGTGTATTGTCTCATGTAATCCTCCTTGCAATTCTAAGGAGAGGGTACTATTATTGTCACCATTTCACAAATGAAAAAACTGAAGAATAGGGAGGTCAATACTCCGGCCCAAGGTCACACAACTGCTAAAGAAAGAACTGATTTAGAATTACAGCTCCAGCCGGTATGACTTCAAGCCCCAGAGCTTAAACACGCAGTTTAAGGTCTCCCTGAGCGTTGTGTGAATTCCTTGTTTATGTCTCATTTTGAAACACTTGCCTATGATTATAATGTACGTTTGAGTAAATCATTATTTAGAGCTTAAAATTAACAGCTATACTAGGACAGTTTCTTCCCCAATGTTTAGTATCTTCTCTTAGTACCTATATTAGTTTCCTACGGCAGCTGTAACAAAGTATCATGAACTGGATGGCTTAAAACAACAGAAATGTATTCTCTCCTGATTCTGGAGGCTAGAAGCATGCAATTAAAGCATCAGCAGGGCCACGGCTCCCTCTGAAATCTGTGGGGGAGAATCCTTCCTCACTTCTTCCTGGTGGTGGTTCGCCGGTAGTCCTTGGATTTCCTGGGCTCGCTGCTGCATAACCTAATCTCTGCCTCTGTCTTCACGTGGGGTTCTTTTCTCATGTGTCTTCTTATAAAGACATCAGTCATGTTGGATTAAGAGCCCTTCCTACTCTACAAAGAGCTCATTTTAACTCATTACATCTGCAATGACCCTATATCCATGTGAGGTCACCTTCTGAGGAACTGGGGGTTAGGACGTCAACATCTGTTTTGGAGAGGACACAATTCAACCTACAACAGTATCTCATAAGGTAGAAGAATGGCCAGATGTGTGGGTTCCAGAACAAGAGTGCCCAGGTTCATATCCTGGCTCTGACGCATGAGCTGGTGACTGAGAGCGAGTTACTTAGACTATCTGAGCTTCACTCTTCTCCTCTGTAAATCAGGAAAATCTCGTGGGATTGTCATGAATTAAGACACCTAGAGCACCTGTCCAGAATGCTGTTGTAGTGGAAACTGTTGGTGCCCCTCCCAGATCCTTTACTCGGTCGTGCATGCATTCTGATCCACGGCTAACAGCTCACACCAGTGACCTTCTATGGAGAACTGTCTTTAGTGGACAGAGCCATCTTGTTGGAGATGCCTGGGAGGTTGACCTCCCCTCCCTCGTTTACTGACTAAGTCTAGACTTCATCTGAGACCACATCCTTGCTCAGCTGTTTCCTATTGCCTCACTCCCATACAGGTCCTTCCCGAACACGTGGCCTCAATAAGTCACATGCATCTGAGTCCCCGCCTCAGGCTCTGCTTCTAGGGAACCCACCTTGACCCCAGTACCCAGGATGAAAGCATTAGATTGATGTTATTATTATCATTTTCAAGGAGGCAGGACTTAGCCTCCCAATCTTCCTGCCTTTTCCATGATTTGGTCCTGCAATTATATCTTATTTTTCCTGCTATTAATCTTTTAATGCCAAGGATGGCAAAACGGTCCCCACACACATTGACTGATTTCTGGGCTGAGATGATCCTGGCCACATGCAGCAGAAGCTGTTCATTTATGGCTCCTGGCCACCTCTGAGAGTGTGTGTAGACCCAGAATGCTTCTTTTCACTTTATCTCAATACTGGATTGCTACGGGCTCTTCCTTACTTCACTATGACAGTCTGTTCCTTAGTGCTCACTCCATCATTTGTATAGAGAACAAAGTCTGCTTTGTAGTGGGATCAGGATTAGTAGCTTTTGTTGGCTCAGCCTAACACGGTTCTACCTGTCTGTCTGTAGGTTGGCTGGGTACATGTTAGCCCCATCCATCTCACCACCATCATCACCATCATCACCATCATCATCACCATCATCACCATCACGATTATCATCACTATCATCATCACCACCATCACCATCATCACCATCACCACCATCATCACCATCATCACCACCATCACCATCATCACCACCATCACCACCATCATCACCATCATCACCATCACCATCACCATCATCACCACCATCATCACCATCATCACCATCACAGCTACCACTTAGTGAAGGACTAATGTGTGCCAGGCAGGATACAATATATATCATAATAACACGGATACTAGTTCTAACCCTCAAAAACTCGTTGAAATGGAGAGCGATATCTCGTTTTATTAAGAAGGAGCAGAGGGTCAGAGAAGTTAGGTCACTTACTTGTGGTCATGCATCGGTTGAGTCAGACTTTGAAGCATGATCAGGTGGGGAAGCGAGTGCAAGTTTCAAGTTCCTTGTTGAAACTACATTCTCTACAAGCTCTCAGACCAGGAACCACTGCTTTTCTCTCTCTGAATTGCACTTTTTTTGTTTCTTTTTAAATTCAGATATAGTTGAATGGCACTTTTAATAGCTGGTGTCCTAGTCCCTTTCCAACAAAGTGAATTGACATCTTAACTCCTTGGATCTTTGTTTTCCTTTCCTCTCCAGCCAGACCTTAGAGTTTCCTCCCATCTTGTTATGTCTACCTGCCACCTGAAGCTTCTTTAAGCTTCTAAATCACATCCTTTTTCCCCTCTCCCTTTCCTCAAGCCCCTGGCAAATTCACACATATTATTTACCTATTTCCTTTTTGTCCCCAGGATTTCAGTTTCTCTAGCATTCCACTTATGTCACTCAAGTTCCATGAATCATAAAATCTGCATTTTCAGACCTACATTTCAGGCAAAGCACATGAGATTCTTGCTTGTCATAGACATTGAGAAAGGGGGTGTAGTGGCTATGTCATTTATCATAGTTTATTTATAATCATGCCTTGGGAAGACTTCATTAATTACATTCCCAAACAAAGCCTCCTTCCTTCTCCTTCCTAGTAGCCCAGCCATTCATTAGAATTAGATTATTTTGGACCTCCCTGGTGGCGCAGTAGTTAAGAATCCACCTGCCAATGCAGGGGACATAGGTTTGATCCCTAGTCCGGGAAGATCCCACATGCCATGGAGCAACTAAGCCCATGTGCCACAACTATGGAGCTTGTGCTCTAGAGCCCATGAGCCACAACTATTGAGCCCACATGCCACAACTACTGAAGCCTGCACACCTAGAGTCTGTGCTCCACAACAAGAGAAGCCACTGCAATGAGAAGCCCACACGCTACAAAGAAGAGTAGCCCCCACTTGCTGCAACTAGGGAAAGCCCATGTGCAGCAACAAAGACCCAACACAGCCAATAAATAAATAAATAAATAAATAAATAAATAAATAAAATAAATTTATTAAAAAAAGGAATTAGATTATTTTGAAATCACCCCTTGGTAACAACTTGTGGCAGATACCTGAGTTACTTAACAGATCTTGGGAATCCTATGAAATCGCACAGGAAAGGTTTTGCAAATGAAAATATCCACTAATGAACCCGCTCACAACAGTTCCCATCAGACATCCTTCCCCGGATCAGCCCTGGTCTTGATCCTCTTGTGTTACCCAGTGTCTTTGTGGGTGGGTGTCAGGCTCTTGATAATTTAGGAAGGGTGAATATCTGATAACTTCAAAGCAAATTCAGTGTAAGTCAATTGCAAAGTGAAACTGGAAATACTGGAAAAGATGTAGGATTTGATGAAGTCGATGGAATTGAGGTTGGAAGGTCATCTGAGCTGCACGTATGCTGTTTGGTAAAACGAGATTAGGAAAAACCCTTAAAAATGAAAGCAATAGACAAGGATGAGGATATCTGAGTTTCTTCAAGAGAGGATGATTAGAATATCCAATGCTTAAGAGAGTCCCTCGGGAAAACCGAGGAAGACTAAATATTTTTCAAAAATGACTCTCTTATTTGCTCTTGCTGTGAAAGTTAAATACAAAAGCAAGAATGTCCTACTGTGCAGTCATACAATTGTTTGGAAAAGTTATGCCAAAGGAATCAAAACGATTTATTTTTGGTTCTGAAATAATAATGACCTAAATTTTGTCAACTATAAGCAAAAATACGTCAATTTTTATCTTTTATTTCAGTTTTTAATACAGAGCCCCCGATAAACCTGTTTTTCCCTATTAACTATGACATTTTGCTCTCCTTTTAAGTAGGTCCATTCCCTGGAGTCAGTTACCTTAGGAGATCAAGGGCCCTCTAGGTACCAGAATACCTGCCCACAGGGAGCTTATGGTCTAACTGGCAAGGCTTCCCTAACACACTGAGGATGGGGCAGTGACAAATGAGAGGGTTCCCTTTGCCAGGTTGCAATGACAGTTTAACTGGGGACCGAGGGGGTGAGAAAAGGAAGGAGGAAGTGTCTTCCACTTCCAGTCAAGATCTGCAGAATCTTTAGCCTGCAGCTGTCAGGAACGTGTTGACAAGGCTCTTTTGTCAGCTCCTGAGGGAGCTCGAGAAAAGCACGTTGGGAATTCAGCAAAACGCCAGGGCTCTAACTGCTCCTGAATGAGACAGAATTAGAAAATGGCTTCAAATTGAAAACTTAATTTTCAATTAGTGTACATTCAGGCAGGAGTGGGAGGGATTAAGGGATGTCAGCTTGTTTGGTTAACATGCTTTTTAGAAGACAAGCTTGCAAGCTATTAGTGGGCTTCCTCCTTCTCTCCCCCCACCGCCCTCGGTGATGCTCTCCCTGTCATTTGGCAGCCATGGTCGCCGGCCTGCTGCGCCTTCATCCAGACTGACTCAGATGCAGATGGCAGTGGCGGCAGCCACAGGAAGTGGGATGCAGCCTGTCACCTCTGAGGCTGGCTCATGTGTGTCATCCTTGCAGTGGACCCTGTGAGGCCACAGGTGAGCTTGTCACCTCTAAAGATGCATGGTCATCTGATGGCTTTAAAAAACACATTCAGGAAAAAAGTTTATTTTTTTCTCCCTCTCCAACATGTTGGATCCTAGTATGAGGCTCACATTAGGCAAATCAACAGTGTGGCTTCAAACTGTAGGATGTGTGATGAGAGAGTGGGGCTGAAGGTGGGAAGGGTGAAGGCTGCAAGAGTGGGTGTGAAGGCAGGGGGTGGGATGAATTGGGAGGTTGGAATTGACATATAGATGCTCCTATATATAAAATAGATAACTAAAGAGGACCTACTATATAGCGCAGGGAAATCTATTCAATGATCTGGGTGACCTAAATGGGAAGGAAATCTAAAAAAGACTGAATATATGTACATGTATAACTGATTCGCTTTGCTGAACAGCAGAAACTAACACAACGCTGTAAAGCCACTATACTCCAATTAAAAAAAAGAGAGTGGGTACGAAGCTGGGTGAAGGCAGAGGCTACCCATCAGTGATGCAAGTGGCTTTATCTGTCCTCTGGCACCTTCCTTCCCATCTTTAGACACAGTTCTTGTCCTCTTCTCTTCCTTTCCCCCTTTTCCTAATCAGAGGTACTTTTCCAGGCTCAGAATGTTCTGGCAACCACAGCTGGTTCCCCTTGGTTAGCCCCTTCTTTTCCCAACACTTTGCTACCTGTGATGAGTTAACCATGGGGTCAGGGCCTCCACAAAGCTGCCTCCGTTGACCTGTGAACACGTAATGCAGTGTGTTTACAAGCACCCTAACTAGAAATCATTAATTCAGTCAACAGAGCATTAATTTCATTAGGGACTTCCTTCTGTCATTAGGAGGCTAGAGAAAGTGCGCTGCAGTAATAAACATGCCATTTCAGACATCCCAGGCAAGGCTGCGATCTGCTTGGCAGGTGCTGTTCATCTTTTCATCTTCCTTCTCAGATACCACGAAGCTGGCTGCAAGCATTGGAAGCAAGCGGTTCATTTTTATAACAGACATGGCCACTGCCTCCGCAGATCTGTCACTAGGGCTTTCCTGACTTCTTCCTGACTTTGGCTCACATCCCGGCCCCAAGCTCCTGGTGACATCTGCTCCCCACAGATTGGCCTGAACAAATTCCAAGTGCCTTTCCTTAAGGCCCTCTGTCTTGCTGAGGGTAACCTTAGGCTAATTTCTGCAACGCTCTCTCAAAGGAACCAGCATCTTCAGACACCACTGGTGAAATCCTTCCCAAGGTTAAACTCCTCTCCAGACAGGCGATCACCACACACTGTTTCTTCATTAGTCTTATCTCGCCAATGAGCTGCTCTTGTTAATCCTCTTTCTCTGCTATCCAAGCTGTAGCCTTCCAGCCAGTTTCCAAGAAGTGCTGGATTTAATTGAAGAAAGGATGAGTGAGAAAATTAGTGGCTCAGGGACTTCCCTGGTGGTTAAGAATCCGCCTGTCAGTGCAGGGGACATGGGTTCCATCCCTGGTCTGGGAAGATCCCACATACCTCGGAGCAACTGAGCCCGTGTGCCACAACTACTGAGCCTGCGCTCTAGAGCTCACAAGCCACAACTACTGAGCCCACGTACCACAACTACTAAAGCCCACACGCCTAGAGCCCGTGCTCCACAACAAAAGAAGCCAATGCAATGAGAAGCCCGTGCACAGCAAGGAAGAGCAGCCCCCGCTCACCACAACTAGAGAAAGCCTGCGTGCAGCAACGAAGACCCAATGCAGCCAATAAATAAATAAATAAAAATAAAATTAGTGACTCAAATGCTAACACAAGTTTTCAGACTAACCAAAGGAGAATGGGAAGCAGTTCTGAAAAACAACTTCTGCGAGACAGACACCTGTGAATCCTGATGCCCCAGAAGCAGTTGACTTAGAGACATGACCCTGAAAATTAAGATTTGGGAACTTGGACTCTTAGAAGTCTTATAATCTAATCATTGTATTTTATAAATGGGGAGACCCTAACTTAAATAGGCTAAAGGGCCTGCCCATGTAACTAGCTAGAGGATGGTGGAGGGAGTTCTTAGCCCAAGGCCTGACACTCTTCCTTTTTCCTGCTTTATTCACCGAACCACAGCCTGTCTCTTCTTTCCCTCTGGGAGAGCAATTGAGAAAGTTTTGGATGAAGGTGTCAAAACTCACCTACATTAGATTTTTAAAGATGACATTATGCTTCTTCCCAGGATTTAGGGGCACATCTGGAGAGACCTCTTTTGGTTACGAGAGACAGAAATACAATTTGTCAGAAAGGAGAATTGAATCCTTCCCCATGAGTCCTAGCCCATGGAATCTAAGGGATGCTGGCTAATCAAATCCTAGAAATATGGGGAAGAGAAAAGACTAGAACAAGGGCTGGAGTGTCACTAGTCCTCTCTTTATTTGTCACTGTGCCACCTGCATTCTTTCTCACTATAGACTGCTTCTTTTTCTTTTGTTTCTTTTTTTCTCTTTCTTTTTACAAAGGGAGGGGAACCATTGCTACCAGTGGGTCTAAGGTTTATGTCTTACAGCTCCTTCTGTTGGAACATCTTAATCACACAATCTATGGCCGCAATCCTTGGAAAGCGTCTGATTGGCTGTGGGTGATGAGAGGAGTCAGATGGTTTCCACTGAGCCAATCAATTGCAGCCAGGTGGACGGAATATTATCACCCGCCCTGTTTGAGTCAGGGGCCCAATCCAAGACCAATCATTAGTGGTCATGGGGTTGTGATCTGTAAGAATGGGGCTACTGCTACATAAACCTCACGTTTAGAGCTTGTATGTGAGGCGGATGGGCAGGGAATGACATTTCCACCAGAAAGCAAAAGCTGGGTAGACAAGATGATAGCAATTCCACTATAAGGCATAAACATGTCTCCTCTCATTTAATTAATCCTGTTTCACCTTGATGTTCATCTCTATGGAGATTCTTAAATGTCACGATTTAAGACACAAATTTCTGTTTTTTTAAGTATTGCCAACCACCTTTCCAAATATAAGGTAATAGATGTTGGCAAAAATATAAGGCAAACAGAGTGCTTGTTGAAAGCGTCTCATTGGACTGGTCAGATTTGGAAAGGAGAAGCATAAATGTATACCCTGCTGCAGTTTAAATTAATCCAATACTTGAATTTGAAAATAATGAAATATCGTTTACTGATGAATTTGTTCATTTTTTGTGGCTGGTCTCCCCAGCTCTGGTTATGAGCCCTCCATTGGTCTATCCTAGAGTACCCTGAGGTCTCAAAATGACATTAACACCTTTATGTCACTTAACACCTTTATATCACTGGTGGGATTTGGGAAAGTTCATTTTTTTTTTCTTTTCATAAGAAACTCCTAGATTGTAGCATTTATCGTTAAGTGAATATGAGTTATTACTGCCATGAGACTATAAACTTTCCATTCCTTCTCCAAGTTTGTATTTGTAGCTTTCCTGATGCAAATGGACATTCTTCTGGTTCTAGTGATTATTTTATCCCTTTCATCAGGGAAAGTACAATTAGATCAGCAGTCAATAGAACAATAATCATGACAACATCAACGTTTATTGAGTGCTTACAATGTGCCAGTTATTCTCAGCTTTATGTGTTTTAACTTACTTGATTCTCATAACAACCCCAGGAGTTTAGTACAATTAATATTCCTCCCTTGTAGACAGAGGTAGTAACACAGATAGGTTAAGTCACTTGGTCGGGGTCCCACAGCTGGAAAGTGTCAGCGATGGGATTTGAACCCGAGCCATCTGGATTTGTGGTACGTGCATTAAATCTTCCTGCTGTCCCACCTCTTAAGTGGCTAGACACTATTCTTGGACTTAAGGAGTTTTGGAAAAACTTGTTCTACTTCCTCAAATACTTTACGTACCTGTTGAATAATGACTGATTTAATTCAAAGTATTCATTTTACCATTAAAAATGGAAACAAACCTGGGAACAATATCCTGTTAACTTTGATGAGTAAGTTACCCTCAAATTTGACTAACATTTCTTAAGCGCCTACTACGTGCTCTCATTGACCTGCTACATTAGTACCACGAGGTGGGTGGTATAATCTCCATTTTAGTGAGGAAAAGAAGGCTTAGCTAGGTTATGAGATGGCCAAAGTCACAGGGAAATAAAGTAGGCAAGCCAGGATCTGAATCAGCCTGCCTCACTCTCAGCCTGCTGTTTGCTGTCATACTTGTAAATAAAATGAATCTGTCAGATGTTTGCTGGTCGTCAGCACAGGTTTAATAGGGAAGGAAGGTGGGAAGTCCGTGACGCCGAGTGCTTGCAGAGATCAACGTGGGATCCCTTGGAAAATCTGAGGAGACAGGTATGTGACATACAAGAAGGGCAGATGTGAGAGGCTGTCCTAGAAATTTCCAGTTCCCTCATTTTGCTGCCTAAAGAGAAGGGAAACATTTACTTAGCTAACGTTTTTGGAAGGCTCTGGCAATTAGGGTGTTAATATTCTGTGTAGTCACAATTATGCTGTAACTACCAGTTATGGGAAAACTCATCATTTCACTGTAATGTAATTACATCAAATAGCACCAATCGTGTCAGTGCAAAGACTGGGGCAGCCACTAATTATCCACTGTACCCGGACACCTCCGCCTGGTTCAGAATCACTGGTGTGATGCAGTTTTGCATCTCAGGGTTGGCCCCAGTTTTCCTCGGGAAAGGGTTTCTTGCTTTCTGATCTTCTCTTGTGTGTGTAATTCAGCTGTGTTTGTGATCTGGGAGCAGATGAGGTGTTAACATCCCCAGTCTAGGTGTGACTTCGTATGTCTCTAAACCGGAAAGGGCTTGGGAGGAATGTTTCTCTTGTAGGGGGTGAGCCCTTTGAGGACTAGAAGTGTCTTTATTTGTCTCTCCTCTCACCGTTGCTCTGGACAGAGAATAAGGATAGATAACAAACGTTGAGGGTCTCCCATATGGCAGGACTGTGCTAAGAATTTTACATATGTTTTGTTATTAATTCTCAAAACAACTTTACAAAGGAGAGATTAAAATCCTCACTTAATAGAAGAGAAAACTATGGATCAGAGAGGTGAAGCAACTTACCCAAAGCCATAGAAGTAGCAAGTCATAGAGCCCAGATTCATTCTTTTTCCAAAGCCTGTGCTCTTTCCAGGCCTTCCCCCTCCTTCCCAGTAGATGACTAATAAGTATTTATTGAATGAAGTTGGAGGAAGCTACACATTTTTGCATGTGAAGATGATCCTCTACTTTCTGGCCTTTTTCACCAGCTTCTTCAGAATTAGATCCCTAGTTTGGTTAATTTCTAAAAAAACTCTTCTTTCCTTCCTTCATGATAATCCAATACCAATTCTTTTCAGTATTTGGAGAGTGCCTTCCAGTGGGGCGTGTGTGTGTGATGTATACATTTTTTTTTTAAAAGTCAGTCAGTTGTGAAGTTGATCTGAGTGAATATCCTTGGGGAAGACCCAGGTGTCAGATGGAAAAACTGAGCTGCTCTGGGGTGCATAGGCCTGCAGGTATGATAAACCTCAGAAAAGTCTCATTTTCTTCTTTCTTTGATGTTTGGATTTGGCAGGGATCTGATTTAAAAATTAAGGGAGTGCAGCAGATGGTGTGACTTGTAATCACACATAAAATGCCTTTCCCAAGTGATTTGGAGGCCCTGGTGGGTTTTTAAGTTATAAGAGCTGCAATTATTTTATTGTATTTTATAGAAACAGGCGTAGTGTTTTGGTCATCCCTAACTGATTTCTTCCCCCAAAAGCAGCACAGGCAAGAATAATAGGCACCCCTATTTGAGAGATGCGGAAACTGGAAACGGAGGAGATGATTAAAAAAACAGATTCCCCTCAGGAGGCAACAGCACAGGTCACCTCATCGTGAACTGGGTCCCCGAGAGCCCAGCCCGATGGAATTTAGTTCTCTCTCCACAGAAACAGATATTATGACAGTGGAGGTCAGCACCTGGCCCGTACCTGCTGTGGGATTGGGAGCTTCCTGCTGCCTGATGGGCTTCACCTTTGCAAATGAATTTTCTTAGCTTATGAGAAGTCTCCTCAGAGAGGGTTTTATTGGCCTCTGTGGAGTCAGAGAAGTTAGACGTCTCTGTTTGGACCTTAGGATAGTAAGTGAAACAGCAACTGAACTCCTTAATTAATATCTGGAAGAGGGAGTTGTTACTTTAGAAAAACCCACAAGCGATTTCACAGAGAGGGTAAAACAGGTAAATGAAGATACTGTGGGGTGCCTACCCTTCCACCAGGAGAGGCTGAGGAGGACGGGCTGAGCTGGAGGCTGGAGGAGGGAGCATTTCAGGAAAACTAAAAGCATAAAAACGACCCCAGTAGGAATGCTCTTGGCATTTCTGTGGACCCTGGAATAACCAGATACTGTATCTAGATAACAGGGTCAAATTTTCAGAGTTAATGAAATTTCCTCTGTATTTTGATCTTAATTCAAAAATGCTTATCTACTCTTTATTCTAAAAGTAATCAGTGCTTATGATAAAGTTCAAACAGTCACAGGGGATATAAAATAAAAGACTCCCTCTTACCCCTTGTTCTTCCTTCACACCCTTTAGTACTAACGCCTGTAAATAGTTGCTGATGTTATCCATCTAAGATCATTAAAGAAAATAACAAGGGACTTCCCTGGTGGTCCAGTGGTTAAGACTCTGTGCTCCCAATGCAGGGGGCCTGGGTTCAATCCCTGGTCAGGCAACTAGATCCCGCACCTAAGAGCCTGCATGCTGCAGCTAAAAAAAAAAATCACTCATGCCACAACTGAAAAAAAGATCTGGCACACCACAACGAAGATCCCGTGTGCTGCAACTAAGACCCGGCACAGCCAAATAAATATTAAATAAATAAATAAACAAGTATATATTTATGAGTGTATAAATCATACTCCTCTACTTCCATAGCTTGTTTCTTTTTAACTTAACACTATATCTTGGACATTGTTCTATATCACTAATTATAGATTTACCTTGTTCATTAAAAAATTATTACAAATGATTACTGTGCATGGATGTACCATGATTTATTTCCATTCCTTATCCATGGGCTTTTGGGTGGTGGTCAGGGTTATTTTTTTGAAAATCATTTTAAAAAAGAGTTGTCATTGCAAACAATGCTACCCTGAACACTTTTTTTGTACCAGTCCATTGTAAAAAGAAAAAGAGGAGGAGGTCACAACCACTAGGACTTTTCAGTGAGTTAGGTACGAGCAGCATTTCCCCATGTGCAGACGCCTTCTTCTGTCTGGACTTCATTTTCCCCTAAATGTGTTCTTCTGTGCTATAACTTTATTTTGAGTGCATTTTGATGAAGCCAATGGTGCGGAAAGGAGAATGCACCTTTCCCAGAGAGGGCTCCCACTCACCTCCCTTCACCCATTGCCTGCCACCTGCCCTTCATCCCGTGTGGCTCGTAATAAACCTCGATTGCACCATATTTCACGTACTGACCACATTTACTTTCAAATTATTGTTTATTACTTGTAGAAACTTGCCTTCACTGTTCAGCTTATGTGTTATTCTTTCTGTGCTAATTGGTTATCATTGGTTAGGATGACATGTGTTCTAATTTTTTTCCGTTAAAATGAATGAAAATATTGTTTTATGTAATGGCTTTTCACATAGAGGCAGGATTTTCAGGAGTAAATGAGAGTCATTACGCAGGGGATTGGCATGCTGGATCATGGCCCGTTGAACACGTCAGGAAACGTGGCTTTCTGTTTTTATATCAGTGGCCCTGTGAGCTAGCATGTAGTAGGCCTTTAGTAAAAGTTTGTAGAATGAATAAATACATTTTCTTTACAAAACTGCAGGGGGAATATTTTCAAATAGACATTGCAGGGATTGTATAGCAACATCTCTCATCTTCAAAACGGATATGGCTTTGGGCATTTCCTTATTTGAATTGGCCAGAAGCAATGGAGCAATATTATTAAAAATGAATGTTTGAAATTCACATATTGGCTTTGCACTGGAAAGCTTTAATGCTGCTCTATGGTTTACTCAGGATTCTCGGAAAAGGAGAAGCATTGGGTGCCCCGATGGGTTGCTGCATGAGGCAGGTGAAAGAAATATTGGAGAGACCGTGGAGCAGGAGGGCTGGGGAAAGCCTGAGACCCTGGAGAACCATTGTGAGGAGGGGCTGATCAAGGCTGCAGGGAGCAAGCCCTGGAAAGCTGTGGGGCTTCAGAAGGGGAGCAAAGTCGAGGAGCAGGTCAGTGTGGGCCAGGGAAGAGAGGAGCTGGTTCTGGATTTCTAGGGAGAAGGGAGAGGAGGGGCCAGAAAGCACGAACTTGAGGAGGTGTTAGGGGCTGCTGGAAAGATGGCTCAGCCGGAGCAGGCGGCAAGGTCCAGGCTTTGCTTTTCTAATGAGAGAGGAAGTGGACATAAAGGAACTTAGAGACACGTGGAGAGGTAGAGACGCAAAGAGGACAGAGAGAGAGAGATGAGAGAGACACAGACCGAGAGAGAGAGAGAGAGAGAGAGAGAGAGAGAGAGAGAGAGAGAGAGACAAAAGGAATGGGGGGGGGAGGGGAGAGACAGAGAGAGGGTAAGAAAAACAGAAAGACAAAAAAAGAAACAGAAAACAACAAAGACTGAGACAGACCCAGGGAGCGTCAGAAAGAATGTCAGTTGCTCTGATGAGAGCAGGATGTGATGGAACCAGGAAGTGAAGCCTGTTAAGAACTTGATTAAACAGTGGAAGCCCTGCCAAACTTCGTCTCCTAAAGCGCATGCGTCCTTGTCCTCTAGCTGCCCGTTGGCCCTCAGATCTCTGCACACTGCAGTTACCTGCTCTCGTCCTCCAGTGGACGGACTGCATAGACCCAGGCTAAAGAGCCGCAAGCCAAACAGAGACACTTGAAAGAGGGAAGGGTGTGAGAAGCCAGGGAACCGGGACCTTGGTCATAAGAAGGAAACACACGAGCCATCCATCCATCCATCCAGCCAGCCAGCCAGCCAGCCAGCCAACATTTGCTCCTTTGATGAGGTGGCAGGAAGTCCACAGCTTTGAAAACACCTCCAGAGCCCTGTGTGATGTTGCCCTGGATTCTTTTTTTTTTTAAATTAAAACCCATTATTAAGGTAGAGAGGTTCCTTCTTTCTGGGTGTAGGTCAGGATGGGAATCTTCCCGTGAGATTTTGGGAGTTCAGATTCTTTCTTCTGCTTCTGCTACTAACTGGCTGCCCTTTCTGCCATTCAATAAAATGAAAAATCAGAAACAACGTTAACAGAAAATCTGGTGCTTTGCTTCATTACCACGCGGCAGGACCCAGTGGGAGGCGAGGCCCTGCTGCTGCTCCCAGGTTTGGTGAGTAGGTAAACCATCCTGCCTCACCTCTCCGGATGGTGACTCCACGATGTGAGCCCGGAGCACCTTCCATCCCAGCAGGAGACAGAGCTGCCCCGATTCCGGAGACAGGGGCACCAGCCCGCTCTCCAAATGGTTATGAAGAAATGTATCTTCCATTGCTTTGCTTCTTATGCCAGAGGAAGGACGGAGGAGGCTTATAGGAATAAGCCATTTGTGGTTTTGCGAAAGTGAGCGCTTCAGATGTGAAAGCTTCTGTCGTTTGGGCGTATTCCTAGAAGTGGGTACAAACTGCTCGGTCTCACCTTTGGAGGTCAGCAGAAACCGAAAGGCCACAAAACACAGGTAAACATAAAAGAAATATTTATATTTTTGGCCTGAAAGTGGTGAAGGCTATTTTGTTTTCCACAAGTCAGAAATCAGCTAAGGAAAGAGGCCTCCCAGCCATTCACATTTTTGTATCTTCAATTTCCATGACCAATTAAAAGACAGTAAACTCTTCTCCTGACTAGAAGTGCAATGAGATCTAATAATGAAATCATCAAGTACTATTGAGGTGGAACTTGGCAGTAATTAGTTTTTTGATACATAAATACAATTTCCAGATGCAATTTGTCCCTAAGCCCAGGCTGCTGGTTCAATTTACCGTGTCTGCTATTATAAGGGAATGTGCAGGGAGTATATTCCAATTCCTCGGGGCTGTGTCTCTCCAAGGAGAACGGAGCGAGTTGGCTGACATCTGAAATTACTAGTCGGACATGGAGAGGAGGTGTTGTTTGTGTCTTCTGGGGGTCAGGAGTTGGGGGTTGCCCCCAGGATCTCATTGACACGCAAATTACTCTATCCTAGGCAAGCTGATGCTCTCTGCCTGTCATTTTTCTCTCTGTCTCTCTCCCCTTTCTTTCTCTCCCTGACACGGCTCCTTCATCATCTATTCCTGTGTTCCTTCATTTAATGCTTATTGAGGGTCTACTACACTGTGTTAGGTCCTGGGATATAGCAGTTGAGAGAGCAGACACTGTTCCTGTCCTCAAGCGACTGTTAGTCTAGTATTCAACATTAAAGAAATCCTTGTTGGCTATAATTGTCATAGTGCTGTGAAGGGTCCTATAAGAATGTAAAAGAGGTCTCTATCCTAGTCTGAGGGTTCAAGGAAGATGTCCCTGAGGAACTGACAGCTTTGATCTGAAATGGGAACAGGACATAGACAGAGGATCTAGAGAAAGCCGTCCAGGCAGAGAGAAGCCCAGAAGGAAACTGAGTGCCATAGGGAGAGGAGGGAGGATGCCAGCGGAGGAGGAGCAAAGGAAGGAGGAAACAAGAGGGCAGAGAGATGAGGTGAGGCTGTGCTGTAGCAAAGGGCCAGGTGATTCAGGACCTTGTAGCCCTTGTTCAAGGTTAAATGAGGAGTTCTTTGAAGATTTTAAAAATAGAGAAGCAACATGATTCTCCTTTTTAGTTGCCAGGCTCCTTTCAAGTTCAGTAACGACGTCCCTCTAATTTGGAAGATCTCTTTGATCACTCTTCAAGTCAGTTTCCACCATCCCTCAGCAGTTTCAGAGATTCCAGCTGGGAGGGACGTATGAGTGACAGACTCTCCATCAGTGACGTGTGATGTCAGAATTTCAACGTCCCGGTACTTTGCAGTCCTAGCAATCATAATCAAGAGTACTTCAGGCAAAGGTTAAAGATTCATGATGTGGATTCATCAGGTAACAAGAGTGCCAGCTTCTAGATGAATGAGTAGATTTACAAAGGATAGGCAGAGAATGGGAACCTCCCCCTCGCTGCATTCCTCACCCAAATCTACCTAAAAAGGACTCAGATCATTGCTTTCTTCCCCCCCTTAACAGAATATAATTGCTCGTCAGTGGTTCTCAACAGGGGCAATTTTGTCCTGCAGGAGACATTCAGTAATGTCCGGAGATGTTTTTGGACAGAGCTGGGGAGATGCTACTGGCATCTAGCGGGTAGAGGGCACGGATGCTGCTTAACATGCTTCAATGCATAGGAAAGTTCTCCACAACAGAGAATTATTCCACCCAAATGTCCGTGGTGCTAAGGTGGAGAACTCTGGTGTAGGTCCAGGTGGTGTTGGGGTCTCTGAAGAATGGATAAGAAGCTGCATGATAGAATGTCAGCTTTCAACACGTGCCAGGCTCAGAGAGCACGGAACCACCTGAGGTGCATGCCCGTCACGTAAGAACATTCTTACCCCCCTAGCATCTCCTAAGTGCCCGGTTCCACCTCCCCACCCCCCCGTCAGAAACCTTGGTTATCAAAAAGAGGAAGTAGGATGGAGGTGCAGCTTGGGGAAGGGGATAAGGAGAACCACGAGCCCCTTTCCACTAAAAGCAGCTACTTCGCAGCAGGCGCCAGCTGAAGAAGGAGAGATTTGTTGTCAAATTGAATTTGGAGTTTGGACTATTCCACAGGATGGGACATTAGAATTATTGAGTTGAGACCGTGTTTACAGCTTCCTGTAACCCTCGGACTCCCTGGAGTGAGCAGAAATGTCTTGAGATCTACTTGGAAATTTACCCAGAGCGTTCTAAAAGGATACTGGGGTGAAAAATAAAATACCGCTTGCTGGTTACATTTCCTGAGTCCTGCTTCTTTGATATGCCCATCCCCTTAACAGGTCCTGAATAGCCACTGTAAAAGCCACTGTAAAAAGTGCTGTCATAAATATTATCTTATTGAATCAGTAGAACTGAAGAAAGCATGTGTTTTTCTCTTAGAGTTTAAAGTTGCATGATTATTCTTATGTTACAGAGAGGAAACCACAGCTTAGAGATGTGAAGTAACGTGACCAGATTGCGCATCAAGCAAGGGTTGGGTTGGATGGCGCTACTGGTGATGGGACAGGGCAGGAGGTGGTTTCAGGGATATCCATCTTGTTGAAACAGATTCATTTTCAGAATCCTGGAATCCTATGGAGAGAGTGCAGAGTTCCCCACACGTAGATATCACACTGTATTATTACATCTTCACGTCAGTGTGGTCAGCGAAGAGGGAGAGAATTTTTAACATGCTTCACATCAGCTGGCTCCAAGAAATCACGTAGAGCTAATATTTTCAAGGTATGAGCATGTGGAGAGAGGAGTTAAGAGCTGAGTCCTAATCCAAACCAGACCCCTTTGTAGCTGGTAGAATTAGTCAGACAGACGTGCGTCCTGTCTCCCTGCAGCCCCACTGAAATCCTTCTTCAGGGCACTTTGTATAAACCTGCATTATAGCCTGTGTCACCTTGTTTTCTAATAACCACTTTTCATGGTTTTGTTTTTGCCGGGTAGGTAGGTAAGCTCCTGCAATCTGAGGCTTTGACTTTGTTCTTTTTCATATCTGGTGGCACCTAATTCACAGTAGATATTTAATAAGTGTGGAATGAAGAATTTATTGAGCTAAAGTCCCTGCCTTTAAAGAACTTACCATGTGCATTGGGGAAATAGGAGAAAAGAAAGTTATAAAATAGTACAAGTGGTATAATTTCTGTTTAAAGATACACATATACCAGTCCATGGACGGACAATATCTGAGGAACTCTGCACCAAACAGTTAACAGTGGTCACCTTTGTGAGGTCAGGTTATAGGGGACTTTTGCTTTCTATGTAATATATTTCTAGAAGACATTATAGAAAGCAGAAGTATTTTAGTCATTTAGTGTTTTAGTGTTTAGTTAGGGGAAATAATAGGATATAAATGAGAGAACTGAAATTTTGCACGTAATGCAAAGTTGTGTGTGATTCATTTTAAAATGAGTACAGCATACAGCAAGGTAACAGGAGTTCAGGGGGAACTTCAGACCGTGGGCTGGGGTGGTCAGGGAAGCCTCCAGGAAAAGAACTTTGAGTTTTACTCATTACTCCAGGCTTTGAAGTAGCTTTCCAAAAGGCATCCAAGTCCTGATCTTCCCATTTGATCTCAGGATCTTGTTAGCTTTTAGAAAAGCCAATGCCGTCTGTTTTTGCAAAATGGCGCTCACCTCCAGCTGCTAATTTGGAATCTAAACCGTTTTAAAAATTAATGGCTTTATAAAAGGTTTGCAACTCCTTCTTAAGAGTTTAATATCATATTTATAAACTCAGTCCGTGTTGAGTTCCAGCATATTGCAAATAATTTACAGTGTTGTCCTGCTCAGAGCATAGCTAATGTGGATTCACAGCTGTGCAGATAACGTTTCCTAACAGCGGATGATAAACTATAAGTGGCCCCATTTGGATGCGGGGAACTAGTCCAGATTTTAAAAGCTGCATTGGTGCAACTGGGAGGGAAATTCTACAGTAATGGATTCTCTTACCTGGAAATCATTTCAGTAGTAATAAATACAGCCGGCCTCATTGCTGCTGGTTATTATACCTCGGGTGAGTGGGCTGGTCCTGAGTTTATGGCCCTTTGGTCTGACCGCACGAACACATCCCTGAGCAGTTGCTAAATAGTTTGGAAAGTGGGTCGGCCAGCCCAGAGGTCTGGAGGTCAAAAGGCAAGATCTGGAATGGGCAAATTGGTAAATTAAGGTTTTGGATCTGGGTCACTTGCTCCATAAGAATAATCTGCATAATGGGTATGTTTGTGTCTTTCACTTATGCCTCAACATCTTTTTAGTGATTTCTCAGTGTATTTTAGGATCCTGGAAACTAGCTCTGCTCATCCCAACAAACCAGGTGTGAGGTTCTTGCCTTTAGGGTCATGGGTCCTGCACGAGATTCAGTCTGCCTGCATTTTGAGAGCCCTAGTCACATGGACTCCACTGACAGCCTTTAGGGTGAAGTACCAAGGGTGTTTGATGCTAATTTAAATTGCAAACCTAGCTGAAACTTACACACACTGTTCTGTTCAGCTACTCTTCATTTTTGTCAAACATTGATTAATGAGTACCAACAATGTACTAAGGATGGTACTTGGTGCTAGGGATAAAATGTAAAAAAAACCCAACAACAGTCTTTTGTTTGTCCTGTTCTGTCACCTAGAACTCCCCCCCCGCCACTCATGAATCTGGCGTTTTGATATCATAGCCAGGGCAATTATGAGCACTGCTTTTATTTTAAAATTGTGTCTTGTAGGGTCCCTTCCTTTCTTTCTTTCGTTCTTTCTTTCCCTTCCTTCCTTCCTTCTTTCCTTCCTTCCTTCCTTCCTTCCTTCCTTCCTTCCTTCCTTCCTTCTTTCCTTCCTTCCTTCCCTCCTTCCCTTCTTTCTTTCTTCTTCTTTCTTTCTTTCTTTCGCAGCTGCACTGTGCGGCATGCGGGATCCTAATTCCCCCACCAGGGATCGAACCCGTGACTTCTGCAGTGGAAGCATGGAGTCCCATCCACTGGACCATCAGGGAATTCCCAGGGTCCTGGTCTCTAACAAAGTGCCTCAGAAACCATCACAGAAGGCAGGAGAGAGAAACCAGGTTTCTAGAAAAGATTCTGGGCTGGCTTGTTCCAACCATCAACCAGGGCAGCTATAGCTCCTATTTTATATTTGGAGTCTGCTAGATTAGATTTTTGGGGAGCAAATACTCATTCCCTGACCCCCTCTGCCTCCATGGGAGAAGAAGACTTACCCACACATCAATGTTGAGCTTAGTTCTATGATATGCTTTGGCCAATGAAATGTGAGTAGAAGTGACAAGGTACCTTTTCTGAACCTAGGCCTTAAAGAGGCATTGCTCTTTCTATTCACCCCTCCTGAGAGCTTTCAAATTCAGCTACAAGAAGAATATGCTGCAGGAAGCTGCAGCTCCTCCAGCCTGATGCCCAGAATGAGACACGTGAGGCATAGCCAGACACATGTTAATAATAAACACATATTATTGTGTGACACTGATATGTTTGTGGTTGTTTATAATGTGGTAGCAACTGATTGATACACACATCTAGCTAAGATCTCATTTGGAGTAAGGATTCCCTTGTTCATTCATTCAAAAATATACTGAGTACCCTATACGTGCCACACAGAACACCACTGGAATAGGTTGTTTTTAAAACCTATCGGCTTAGCTTATCTTCTTGACTTCTGCTCTTTACATTTGATGTAAAGGGGTTTATGGTCATTTGTGTATATATATATACACACAATATTAAAGGAAAAATAGTATCCAAGCATCAATATAAGAAGTGACAAAGAACTGGCAACAAATAAATGTCAATTATGTTCCCCAAATAAGCAAACCGTATGCAAATACAGGTAGCTTGAAACTATCTGTTGCAGAAGAGCTGCCCCATGATGAGAAAACTGGCCATCAGGATCTACGATTCCAATTCTTGCTCTGCGAATTGTGTACCAGAGGAGACCCTGACGGTCTTAGAGGTAAAAGGGGGCTGATGTGACAAAGCTAGCTTTCCTCTGCCCTGTGTGATGAGAGCCTATCTTTCAGGCCTGGGGAAAGTGCCAGAGCTGGTCTGAATGTATTTAGAATGAATCTTCTTAATGATCTGTCAAGTTCAGTGAAATTGTCAGACCTAGGCTTTAATAACTTCCTGGTTTTTAGTACCTGAGCCTATAAAGATGATATACAGGCCACAGAGAATGGAGAGTGGCCAGGGTGTGGTGAAAAGGCGGGGGCAGGGGAGTTGGAGCTGTCATCAGAATAGGTGGCACGCGTAAACCTATCCATCTGGGTCTCTTGGTTGCACACCTGCTTTTGCAGCTGGAGTCAAGGGGATGAGGAGGAGAGAGGGGAAGCAGCTAGGGACTTAATTAGGAAATAGACAAAGCTTGAATATGGAGGCCCTATGGCCTGCCTTTTTACAAAGCCTTCCTGAATCCTGCCTTCTCTTGTTACCATACTCACTCCGTTCTTGTCCTCTTTCCAGTCTATCCTATCTTCTTCTCTCAAAGGCAGTGCTCTATCAGTTGTCTTATCAGTCACAGTGTCTTAGGACTCGGTGGTATTTCAGAGTTATAAGGAGCAGCAGCCCAGACCCTTCATTTTATAGATAGGCAATCTGAGACCCCAAAATGGACTGACTTCAAGTTCCTTGCCCAGCTGGTCAGTCACAGACCCAGGACTGGGTCTCTTGGCCTCAGATGATGCTCTTCCCAGTACTGAAGTGGGAATTAACCTCTGCTAAAGGCATGAGACATTATCATCACCCCAAGACTCTTGAAGGAAAAAATATTATAATAGAGATGCAAAAAGATGAAAGTATAATCATGAAATTTCAGGTTCCAAATATAGGCAAGCAGGACAGATGTTTCTGAAGTGGGGAGGACTCCAATATGTTTCAAATTCAGCTCTGTCCACTCTCTCCTATTCTTCTTGGGGAAGGGGGGAATCTTTTTAAATGAGAGAGCCCCCAGATCTGCCTGTTGTGAAAAAGGGTCGGTCTTTTCAGAAGTTCAGTATGCACAAATACTTTGAGGGTTCTAAGCCATTATAAAAGTTCCACATTGGCAAATTCTACCATAGCAAATATGATTTGGTACTTTTTTGAAATATTAAGGGTGACTTCCCCCTTCATCTCCCATTCCTTATATTCCTAGACCCCCCACCCCCCTAATCCCCCCAATCATTCGGATAAGACTGTTTCATGCTCGTAACCTTAGTGAAAGTCTAACCCAACAGAGTTCAGTTAAAACAAAGAATCTAGGTCCTGAGGGGCCTAAATAATGAGTGAGGGCAAACCACCTGAACAAGACCTTTTAGAATTGGAGAGAGGAAGACAATGGGAGAGAAGAGAGGAAAATTTAGAAAAGCATTTCTTTGGGCTCTGCACCTTGTTCACATTTTGCTGAGCTCTGGGGGTAAAAAGATCCTACACAAAAGTTTGGAGTTTTGCCCAGAGAGAAAAACTATGGTGTTATATTGGTTCCCTAATGTTGCATGACAAAGTACCCCAAACAATGAACATTTACTTAACTCACGCATCTCTGGATTGGCCGGGAACTGGCTGAATCTGATTTGTCGTAGCTTAGTTGCTCTGCTGGTCTCAGCTGGACTTGTTTACGCACATGTCTGGGTGTTGGCTGGGGATCAGGTGGCCTAGCCTGGACACAATGGGGAAGCTTGGCTCTGCCCCACATGTTTCTCATCCTCCTCAGGCCAGTGGTCCAACCTGGGTATATTCTTCTCAGGGCTGCAGTAGAATATGAGAGTGAATGGAAACATGCACAGCCTTTTCAAGCCTGTGCTTGGAAGTGACACACTGTCCTTTTTGCCTCACTCAATTCGAGGAACGTCATAGGACCAAATCATAAATAAGGGACAGAGAAATATGACCGACTGGAGGAATTACAAAGTCACTTGGCAAAAGATGTGACTACTGGGAGATATGAAGAATTGGGTCCATCGTGCAACTTGACCATTCTCCCCTCTTGTGAGTAGAACCCAAAGAGAGGGCAAGACCTCAGCATGTCATGGGAGTAAATGCTTGTATTGTTTGTCAAGAAGATAGATGGGCTTTAACTAGTCTTACAATTTACCCATACCCCATCAGAATATTTCCTGTGATGTTGGCCATGGCATGGATGACACAAAGAGGTCATTAATGGTTATAACCTTGTAATGACTCACTGAATTATGGGATGAGGACCTCGTGGAATGAGGATAGTCACAGTGTGTGCCCATATGACCGTAAAATGACCAAAGACTGGTTTGCCTCTTGCTCCAAAGCCTTGGCACTATGAAAACTTCCTGGAACTTAGATATAAACTCAAGAAAAGACAGAGAGAGAGAGAGAGAGTGTGTGTGTGTGTGTGTGTGTGTGTGTGTGTGTGTTTTAGCTGGGGCATTGGGGGAGATCCCAAACTGGCTAAAATCAAATTTTTTAAAACTTTGACATATACTAGAACCTCTCACAATTTGCCAGTTTTTAAAGCTCACTGAATAATTCAAGTGCTACAGCAACAAAGTGTTCCAAATAATATAGACCAGCATTATCTAACAGAAATATAATGTGAACCACATGGGTAATTTTAAGTTTTCCAGCAGCCGCGTTAAAAATGTAAAAAGAGGCAGGTGAAATTAATTTTAATAATATATTTTTATTTAACCCAACAGATCCAAAATATTGTTTTTACCATTAATTGGAATTGGAGATTGAAATAGAAATTACATTTCAAATCACATTTCTAGCATACCTGAGTTTCTGGTTTGCAATTGATGTCAGCTTTCCCTACTCTTTAATTCATCCACAAGTTCTGTTTTCTGATGTAGTCATTGCTTTCTTAGATCTATTTCTTTCCAACATCAGCACTAGCAGTTGGCTTTCTTGTTACTAAGCAGTATTTTTCTTTTATAACTCCATAAGAGTTACTGAATACAGAGAAGTGGTGGCCTTGAGAGACTGAGCTAGATGACCCATTAGGCTCACCCACTAAATGACTTGGGCCAGAACACCAGCTTTGTGACCCATGATTCAGATTCTGGCTGAATGGCCTTAAGAGTTATTCCACATTCTGGACCTAGACGTAAACTCTAGAAAAGAGAGAGAGAGAAAGAGTGTGTGTGTGTGTGTGTTTTAGCTTTAGCTAGGGGGTATTGCCCTCAAATATTAAATCCAGAAATGTCCAGAGTCTAAAGTGCCATTTTTATTCTTTGAGCCATCGCCCAAACCACTACGCGTCCCCCATCTCCTTCACAGTGAAGAAAGTCAAGGGTAGGTTTGGAAGATTTCAATGAGTGTTGAGATATAATTCCCTTTTTCCCTTCTTAAGGATGTTGTCAGTGCTACCATCAGCACAGTTTCTAATGTGTTAATGCTAATATGTCCTAATAAAAGAATAAAAAAATGGAATAAAACGTTTCTTTGGACATTCTTTGTTTTCAAGTTTGTGAACAAGCTATCCTGAGTTTCACTCCTGGGATCCCTAGGGTTGCCTTTTCTCCAACTCAAAAAGAAAAAGATACTGGTTTAATCATAGATGGCATCACTTACTGCTGGTGAGTGGGTCTGCTGGATTTAGTAGTTGCCTTGGCCAGGGCAAACTCAGGGTAGGTAAAGGTAATGTACAGATAAAGGAAGAAGATGTGAACAATCAAACAGATCTTGTCTTTTTGTCCATTAGCTTATTCAAATCTTAAAAACATGCTTTTAAGAGGGTCTTTAGGAGGAGGTCTTAAAAAGACACTTTTAAGGTGATGGGAATCCCCTGGTGGTCCAGTGGTTGGGACTCCGAGCTTCCACTGCTGGGGGCCTGGGTTCGATCCCTGGTCGGGGAACTAGGATCCTGCAGGCTGCATGGTATGGGCAAAAAACAAAACAAAACAAAAAACCCGCCAAAATCCCATAAGGTGAGGGGACATAATTCTCATTTAACAGTGACATTTACTAACCACTCTCACACTCATGCGAGTTCCCTTCTAATAGGGTTGGCTGCATTAGAACTTTGTAGGGAGACACCGACTTGCACAGGCTACATGGACACCAGAGAAAATCCTTGTGGAAATAGTCATCTATCATTTCTGCTGGGAGGTCACCAGGCAAGGCTGCTACAGGTGGAACAGTTTGCCCTTTCTTAGAGACTGGCTTTGATGGCAGGACTCATATGCCTATTATGAGTTCTCTGTTGAGTAAACATGGGCCAGTTGCTTGGCAAAGACTTCAGTCCAACATGCTTACTGGGCACTCAGAGCACACCTCTTACATGTATGTTTGTTTGTTTGTTTTTTCATAAATTTATTTATTTATTTATTGGGTGTGTTGGGTCTTCGTTGCTGCACAAGGGCTTTCTCTAGTTGCAGCGAGTGGGGGCTACTCTTCATTGTGGTGCGAGGGCTCCTCATTGTGGTGGTTTCTCTAGTTGTAGAGCACGGGGTCTAGGTGTGTGGGCTTCAGTAGTTGCAGCACGTGACTCAGTAGTTGTGGCTCATGGGCTCTAGAGTGCAGGCTCAATAGTTGTGGCGCATGGGCTCAGTTGCTCCATGGCATGTGCTATCTTCCTGGGGCAGGGATCGAACCTGCGTCCCCTGCATTGGCAGGCAGATTCTTAACCACTGTGCCACCTAGGAAGTCCCACTTGCATGTATGTTGGGATGGGTAGTGGGAATGGAAGAGAGACTTTCTGGAAAACTCTCCAGTATCAGATCAAGTCACAGCAAACCACTCCAAATTGAGTGTGTTCCATCTCTCACCTCTCTCCAAGTCCTCACCATGCCCCAATGGGAGAAACACACACATTCTCTCTCTTGCAATTTCACGCACAATGTTTGGACATCCCAAGTCATTAGCACCTGGGGGAAAAACTCTCAATCTTTTTTTTTTAAACAGAAAACTGAGAAATGAAAACTTTATTTTATCAATCTTTTAAGATTCATGCTTTTGGCCACATGGCTAATAACTTTTAAAAAAATTTATTGGAGTATAGCTGATTTACAACGTTGTGTTACTTTCAGGTGTACAGCAAAGTGAATCAGTTATACATACACATATATCCACTCTTTTTTTTTTTAGACTCTTTTACCTTGTAGTGGCCTGTATGGTAAAAACCCTCAATCTTAAAAACAAAACAAGCCCAAGACCATTCTCTTCTCCCCTAGAAGAAAAATATGTATTTCCTTCTGGAGGGAATAAATAGGGAGCAGTTAGGAAGAGAGTAGATTGTTCTTTTCTCATGACTAGGTTGTGCCACTATTAAGGAAACAAAAATAAAGGAGGGAAAGTCCCCAAAGTTGGGTTTTCATAGTGAAGCAGTTTGAGAGGTCATATCCTGCTATGTTCCTTTGATGGAACTAAAATTGAAGTTCACTGATTCCTTGTTTACCTGAGCTCCCACAGGGAGTAAGTAGCAAAATGTGGATTAAAAATTGGGGCTTTTCTAACACTCATGATATTTCCATTGTACCAGAGCATATAGCTTTTAGGTCTGGCCCTAACATAAGTATACATTGTGAGCAAAAGTAAAGAATGCCATTTAAATTTAACGCTGAGACTTGCTTGATACAAACACGAAGTGTGCTGTGCAGGAGGAAATAAATCGGAACGCCCTCTTTCTTCCTTACTGACGTTCCCACCTCCCATATGAATGCTCACCCAGAGCTCAGGCGGTGGTTGGATTTGGGAGGGTTAAGGGGTGTTAACGAAAATGACCAAGAAGAGATGGATTCCAATTCCATTAGCACTCAGCCTGAAAGCACTTTCCTTCCTTTGAGGGAAGCTAACATCAAGTGAAAGACAGTTGCCAAACCCTTCACTTGTTTCCTGGAAGCTAATGGACCGTGAGAGGACGGATGCTCACACAACTCTAGATGCAGCCAAAGAAGGTGCTCTTAACTGCTGCCTGACAATTACAAATGTCTATTTATTTTATTTTATTTTATTTTTGGCCGTGCCACACAGCATGTGGGATCTTAGTTTCCCGAACAGTGATCGAACCCGTGCCCCCTGCAGTAGAAACAGGGATTCCTAACCACTGGACCGCCAGGGAACTCCCAAAATGTCTTTCTTTAAAAACACACTTTGCTGGTGTGATCAAGTCAGGAATTTCAGAAGCTGGTTCCCTCCTTTTCTTCTAGCTTCCGGCTTTAGGCATGGGATTGACTGATTCATCGATGCATTTAATGGACAATAATTTATTAGCTTAGGAAGGAATTTCAGAAGTCAGTCTGAGACCCTCCATCTCCCAGCTGGGTTCTTACTAGAGTCAGGCTCAGGGCTGATTGATTGATATACTCACTCATTTATTCACCTGTTTTTCCAATTGGCAAGTTTGTGTCCTTGGCATTTTACTAGGTTAATGTTTCCAAACACAAGGTTTGTATGACTCTTTTTTAACAAAGCACTAAGCTGAACATTATTTATTAACAGGATATTAATTGTGTGGGAAAAATGTAGCACTATCACATCAAATTTAGAATATCACGATTATCATTTCTTACAAGACAGCAAAAATAGATAACTGAAAGAAGGTAAATTTAAAGAAAAAAATTGGACAGTAATAGAGATGAGAGTGGGTGTCTGCCCCATCAGATTGGGAGCCTTCATCATGTCTGTATTCTCCACAGTACCTAGCACAGTGTCTGGCATACAACAGGTGCTCAATAAATGTTTCTTGAATAGACTGAGTTCCTGTGCCTGGCAAACATACCACTGAGCTGGAGGGTCTCTTTGTTTAGTAGATCTGACTTTCCTCTCCGTCTCGTTGCTGATCTCAGATTTGGAGCTGGGAACGTTAGCTTACATTTTCTGTAAGAAGCATCAGAAGTTTAAAGTTTAGCAAAAATAATAGTGGTGGTGACGACAATGCAATTTATTGAGTGCTTCCTATTTTCTAGGCATCGTTTTAGGTGAGAACACATATCATCTCTAATCTCTCCTCTTCACTAAGACTCTGTGATACAGGTTTCTTTTTACAGATGGGAAAATATAGACTTGTTGGGGGAGGGGAAGAGGTGGTTTAATATCACTCAGCTATATGTGCCAGAGCAAAAAAAGGAACCCTTGTGCATCGGACACCAAAGGTATTTGACGCTCTTTTCCTCTGTGCAACACTGCCCATTGAGATTTTTTTCTCAAATGCGGCTAACAAAGCCATCCAAATGCTAATCTGTGCACCACTTATCTGATTACAGATCAGGACTGACTGCATCAGAATGGCAGTTCAAGATGGCTGAATTACCTCCCTGCTACAGTTGGGAAGACAGGAAATTGTGCTCATGCAGCCATCAAGCCTTCCAATTATATTTTTTCACTTCATTCCACAAGAAAAAAGAAAAAAAGAAAAAAAATCTAGCCAACTTAAAGCTCTCTTGAAAAATCTTTGAACTGTGGATTTTACATTAAAGCTACATCTTGTAAATGAGGTGGGGCAATGGGAGAGGAAGGAGTGAGGGAGGATGCAGAGGTTTGGTAAAATGGGATCATGTGACCATCTGTTTGCCAGCAGGATAAGAAAAAAGGTAATTTAGAACTCTGTCCTTCTCTAAATTCTAATGACTTTGTGCTTGCATTACTTTGTTATCCCGAGAGAGGCACAGTAAATGTTATGATCTTTCAGTAGGGCTCTGTAGGACATCCCTTGCCTACTAACCACTTCAAATCATCTCAAGCCTTTTATTCCAGACATTGTGTGGCAACTGGTTTTGCAGGCTGAGACCAGATTCACGTAGGGGCAACCCAAGTGCTCCCCTCTTGTACTTCTTGCCGTGGACCCCTCTGACTTAATGATGTCAGCCTCCTATGGGGAGAGGTGCAGCCCTCAGGTGCAAAGGGGTCAGTGCCCCCATGGTGCCCCTCCTGATGGATTCGAGACAGAAGTTCATAAATAAAATACCCCTCTGTACTTTCCTGGAGGATGGCTCTGCTACGCACTTTGGCACATGTCCAGGAAGGTTCTGGGGAAGCTAGTAACCAGTAGTAGCCCATCGTGGTGGCCAAGTCAAAACACAGCCTTGTGTTGCTCTTCCCTTCTTTTCCTATTTCACTCCCCACCTCTTACTTCTTCCTGCTCCCAGGGATAATGCTTCCAAATAAACTATGCACATGTAATAAACCTTTGCTTTAGGCTCTTTTATGGGGCAACTCACAGAAAGATTCTAAAAGTAATAATAATGAATAACTCAAATGTGCATAGCACCTTATAATCCACTGAACTTTCCCACACAGTACCCATCGTATCTGCACACAACCAATTATACATACATGTGCTTACATGTGCGGTGTGTGGGGTTATTAACAATAACAATAGATTATTATTCCCATGTCCTAGATGAGACAGCTGAGATTCCAAGAGGCAAAACACTTTACTCAAGGGCAAACGAAAGGCAATGGTAAAGCTAGGACAGGAATATTTTTTCTTGAGCTCTTAGTCCAGTGTTCTTTCTAATTTGACCTCATTCAGAGTTCTGGAAGCACTTGTCTAGAATTTTGCAAATGGGAGCAGTATTCCAGAATTTTACTTTGCTAGACTCCAATTGCCAGTATATTAAGGTACACAGTATGTATCAATGAAATTAATCACCCAGGTGATTAAGCATGCCCACTTAAATACAGTGATATATTTCCTGAAACTTTTCCTAAGCAAGGGCTCAGTTCTTTCCCTTCTGTAGACTCTGATTTGAGGCCAGTCTGCTTCATAAGCAGTCCCCCTCCTCAGCAAAACAGCAGGAGGAAGGTATGATTCTAAAGAGAGCTACCATTTACTGAGAGCCAGCTGCAGCTCTGAATGCTTTCTGTGGTTATCCTAATTAATCCTCAACAATACTGTGAGACAGGTACCATTAGTATCTCCATTTTGAGATACGTACACAGGGAAGTTAACTAATTTACCCAGGTCACACAGCTCGTAAGTGGTGCAAGTCAGTGTTTGAACTCAGGCCTGTCTGACTCCAGAACTCACTCTCTTAAACATTCTGCTATACTGTCTGCCTGAAAAAGTGTGTTTGGTATTGCTCATTTTGTCATTTTATCTTAAATGGTAACTCTACTGGCCAGTCCTCCTGAGTCTGGGAGAGGGTGGTGGGAGAATATGTCTTCAGCTAGAATCTACTTCATCGACTCTGTTCTATAAACTACAGCAAGTCATAGCTAAATTGAAGTTATCATTCTGTCTAAAACACTAATACTTAACACAGAACTAAAGAGGAGGGTTAGTTGAGAAGTGCTCAAATGTATAGAGCTTCTTATAGGTGATAGCATCCAATTTTATGAGAAAATATAGGCATCATGTTAAGAAATTATTTCATCTATTTTGAATTCTCATTAATATGTATTAGAAGTTATTTCTAAAAAGGCTAATCATTTTTGGCTTTAAAAATTAAGCATCTTTAAATATATGCAGTTTATTGTATGTCAATTATATCTTAATAAAAGTTCTTAGAAAGAAAAAAATAAAAATTAAGCATCAAACTTCTAATGAACTATCGTTTAAAAATTAAGTGTAATTTTGGATTACACTTATCCAGTTTTGGATTAAGTTTGGGTTTTTCCATTGTGTTACACTGGATACTTCATTCGATTACAATAGATAAGAATTGTAGGATAGAGAGAATAGTAGAAAGTATATATGTACAGTGTGTGTGTGTGTGTGTGTGTGTGTGTATATACATAGGTGTACCTTGGAGACATTGCATGTTCAGTTCCAGAGCACTGAGATAAAGTGAAAATCGCAATACAGTGAGAAATTTTTGGTTTTCCAGTGCATGTAAAAGTTATGGTTACACTATTCTGTAGTATATTAAGTGTGCAATAGCATTATCAAAAAATATACATAAAAATAATGCTACTGGAAAAATGGTGCAGATAACTTGCTGAATGCAGGGTTGCCACAAACCTTTAATTTGTACAAAACGCAGTATCTGTGAAGTGCAATAGTGCAATATATATATAAACTCCAGGCATATCCTAAGTATTGAAGGTCAGTGATTCTCAAACAGAGTTGGGAAAGAGGTAGATCAGAGTCACATGGTGGAGGGCTGCTCTTCAAGGCAATTACACCAATATGTAATTTTTTCCAGCCACATGGGGGAGTCTCTACAGCTTCCATAATGCTGGTGTTACCCAGACTATATAATTTTTCAAATCTGATAAATATGAAATGGATCTCATTTCTGTACTAATATGGAATTTCTTAAATTAAGGAGTTTGTTTTTAAAGTACCCTTTAATCTTGATAGCTTTATTTGCACATCCACTTCTTTCCTTACATCCTGTCTGCCATTTAGGCTAAGCCGTGGGAGCTGATGTCACATGAGAGAAGAGAGGAGGGGCTGCCTGGGCAGCAATGTCCACAAAGTTAGAATGAAGGAAGGTAAGATGCACAAGTAATTTCTACCCAACAAGAAGGGGAACTAGAAGACTTTTTTTTTTTAAGAACTTTTATTGAGATACAATTGACATACAATAAACTGCATACATTTAAAGTGTACAATTAGATTTTTTTTTCTTATTAGTAAAGTATATATGGCAATCCCAATCTCCCAATTCGTCCGCCCCCCCCACTTTCCCCACTTGGTGTCCATATGTTTGTTCTCTACATCTGCGTCTCTAGAGAAGCCTTTCTTGTAGAGATTAGAAAGGACAGAAACTCCTCCACTCTACTACTTCCTCAATCATCTATGGCGTGGGGTCACCTAATATGATGCTACTTAGTGTCCAATAAAGGAGAGCAATGTGTTTTTTGTTCTGTACATCTGGTTTTCGCTGTGTGAAAATGTTGACCCATGTCTCTGGAAATGTTGGAGGGATCGGTAGGGGTAGGCAGGACACCGAGGCTTGTAATACAGGAAGCAATGTTTATTGTACTGGTATAGGCCCAGTGGATTCACATCCAAAGACTGAGCCCCGAACCAAAGGAAAGTTTCTCCTTTTATAAACCAGTTCCCATGCTTTTTGGGAGCCTATAGCTATGCTTATCTAGGCAGGAGCAAGGTACAGTAGCCAGAATGCAGATGTTAGGTTTTCCCTTGTCTCCTTGACTCAGATGTCTGGGCCGCCGATGGCAGGATCTTGTGAAAGAGGCCATAAGTTACTTATTCCCTGAGGCTTGCATTCTCTTATGTTTGCCTTGTCCTTTCCTGCTTTTGTTATTAACCTGCCTCAATACCAATAAACCTGATTCTCAGCTACTAAACCTCAGTGTCAGGTGCAAGGCCAACAAAGCACTTATCTCTACTATTTCCTTTAATCATGCAAACTATCCTATGGGAGGTGGGACAATGTGATTTTTCCTCTTTTACATGTGAAGACACTGAGGTTAGTGAGATAAAAGAACCTGCCCAAAGGTGGAATTGCTATTCTAATCCTGAGGTGGCTGACTTCAGACCGGCACACTTGACCAGTGAATGATCGAGACTCCAATTGGAGCACCTGTTGCTAGTTGACCTCACAGGAGATCCATGGACATTAGGAAGATGGGACACATGCAAATTCTGGTCCTGGACTTTGCGGTCAGAAGAGCTAGTGGGACCTTGATCAAGATGCACTACCTTTTAGCAAGTGTTCCTATTGTGATTTCCTGGATGGCAATAGCTGGTCTTGACAGAGGCAGATAACGGACTCCGGAAGCCTTCAGGGAGATGGTAGGATCAGTCAGCAGGTGGATGAGTTGAAGGATGATAGAGCACCGTCATTAAGAATTTGGCTCTGGAGCCAGTTAGACCAGGTTCTGAGTCCTGACCTCTGCTCTTTCTTACTTTTATGAACTTACACAAGCCACTCATCCTCTCTGAGCTCTTTTACGATCTGTAAAAAGCGGATAATTACATATGTTATATAGATTTGTGAATTAAATGAGATGCTGTAAATAAAGCCTTACTGCACTACCAGGTATACAGTAAGTGCTGCATAATGGGAGCTGTGGATGGGTGGAGAGAGAGCGTCAGGGAAGTCTGGAAGGATGCAACTAACAAAATTGCTGCTGACTTTTGCAACATGAAATCACAGAGAGGAAAGTTGAAGACAAGTAGTCCATGGACATAGAACGGAGAATTTTTAAAACAGATCCATCTGCTAGAATATTGGCAGAATTTCATCTCCAAACACATTCCCACCACACACCTGGGCACTTAGTGCTGTCGCCATGCCCCTGTGACCTGCTTCGGAAGGAAAGGACCTGAGGCAGTTTCTTCAGCTTCGTTGCTGAGAGAACGTCCCCCAGGATACCTGTTCCCATGAGCCTTTCATGTTGGATTCAGAAAAACTTGCACGCGAGATCAGTACCTCTTTGGCTGTTTTGAAGGTTTGCTCTCTGTAGTAACATGTACCTAAGCCTTCCAGAGGAAATTTTCAGAAAGGAATGAGCAAAAGGAAACCAGGACTCCGACTGAGTACAGTCTTACAACTTTCTCATGGGTGGAGAAAGGTATAATTTCTGAATGGGGAAACGAAATACAATGCTTTGCAACAAGGAGCTGTTCTTTGTTTAGGGTGATGGCAGGCCTGTCCTGCTTAGCCCCCAGACAGGCTGGTTGATTCGCTTGTTGCCTCTCCATTGGGCCGGCTCAGCGCAGAGTCTCCCACATCAGCACTCCCAAGGTGGATGCTGGGGAGATGGTGTGTGACAGCCTGTCCGGAGAACCACCCTCCATCTCTTGGCCTCGATATTCCTGGGAGCTGAGCACAGAGCGAAGCTAACCAACGGGATGAACTAGCCACCGTTTATATCGTATAGCCCTGGGGTTCTGTGTGGGTATTTCCATATAACAGCATTTTTTGCATTCAGGCCCCAACAACGTGAACTCTTGAGCATCGGAGGGAGCAGCAGGAGAGAGAACACAGACAGAAGAGCGCAAGGTAGAGAGAACAGTGTCAAGAGAAGATGACTGTTTTTATTCTGTCTGCCTGAGCAGAGAGCTCTTATGATACATTAACTCTGAGAGAGCAGGTGAGACCTGGTGCCCAGATGAGAGATGAGCTGTGAGGCAGCCACCCAAAAGGTCAAATGCTCATTGTCCTTGTGTCTTGGAGAGCCTGGTATTGACTCCACAGCTCTCTTGTTGTTTCCCCCTTTCCATCAAGCTGCTTTTATCCAAGAGCCATTAGCCCTAAGCTCTTTTTCTTCTAGCAGGGCCCGGATTAGAGTGGGCTGGGAGGTTGCAGCTACCCTTGGAAATGGTGGCTTTTGTCAGTCTATCGAGAGACGGGAGCAAAGCCTTAACACTGTTATGCATGAGGGGAAAGAAATATGTCCTTTTTCAGGACTAAAGGAGGAGAGTTTTATGCCTTTATTTAGTTGTCTGTTTTTTTCTATCTCCTCTTGCTAATTCATAGAGCAGAAATCACCAACCCAGAGCTTCTGTCTGAACTGAATTTTGTTCCAAGAATTGTGCCTCTTCCTACACGTTTCTTTGTTCTCTTTTCCTTCCCTGAGCTGATGCTCTTGGGCATTTGCTACATTTAAAACTTTCCCCCAAACTTCTTTTCTCCCCCACAAAGATTGCTTCTAAACCAAAGTGAATTTCTCTCTTTCCACCCAGGTTAATAACTGGTACCCACTTTACAGATACCGCGTGGTCCCTTATTTTTGCCCAAGTCCTGTGTTACTGAACGTGAAGCCCAGCATTCTCCACGGGTCCAGAGAAACTTGTTTTTTGAAGGAACAGAAGCAATATGCTATAATTTTGTGTGGTCTGCTGCCTGTAAAAGGTTGTGAAGGCTTATTATGGTTGGCCTCTTTTGGTTCTTTTTAAATTGTAATTCATAAAAACTGAAATAAATTGCTTTAACAAATGGCTCTGTGAAGCACTATTGCTGTCCAAATAAATTCCATTCTCTTGAGGGAGTCTACACATGAAGATTTAAGCAAGGATGGAGGTGCTTTGGTCATTTTAGACTAATTCCCAAACGCAACTCTGGGCCCTCCGATATTTCCTTGCAATTGTTGCCATCACATCTGAAGGCTGTGGAATTCGTCTTGATGTGAGAGGGACTCAGAGGCCTTCAGTCGGGTCTTTCTCTGGCGGAGTTCTAGGAGCCCATAAAGCCTTATTGAACTAGGAGAAGCCACTTTGCTGAAAATTACAGACTTTGAATTTTATCTCTTGGTAAAGCACAATAGCTATTCATGGTAGCCATTCAGTGAAGGTAGGAAAACCATAAAAATCTAGCCCTCTCTGAAGATTACTGTGTTCTGAGCTGCGATGCTATGTGGAGGCTCGTGAGGTGATGCCAGGCCACCGCATCCCTCACCCCACGGTCAGAACTCTTTTGCTCTAATCTTAAGAGTCTACCCTTCACCCAGAAATCCTCCTCCAAAACCCGGGATGATCCATGGTGCATACTGAAGCTTGTTTTCCAAGCATCTTTTCCTAAGATAGTGTATCAGTTAGCTTTGGCTAAGTAACAAATTACCCCCCAGACACAGTGGCTTAAAACAACAACCATTTATTTACCTTATAATTCTGTTGGTTGGAAATTTGGGCTGGGCTCAGCTAGGTGGCTTTTCTATTCCCTGCTGGGCTCACTCATTTATCTTACCTGCCAGACTGTCCTTTTTTTTTTTTTTTTTCAGACTGTCCTTTTGATCTCGGAGAGGCCGAAGTGAGCAGTGGCCTGAAGCGAGATCTTAATTCCCTGCCCAGGAACTGAACCTGAGTAGCCTGGATGAAAACCAGGAATTGGTGGCTTTTGTCAGTCTATGAGAGACAGGAGCAAAGCCTTATCACTGTCATGCATGAGGGGAAAGAAATATGATGTCTTTTTTTAGGACTAAAGGAGGAGAGTTTTATGCCTTCCTTCAGTTGTCTGTTTTTTTCTCCTGTTTCTTATATTGAGATGCAGATCTCAAAATATAAACAGAAGTCCGGTCATAAATATGTAGTCCCGAACTCTGTTGTCTCTTGCCTCAGGAAATGTAAACAGGGAGCTGGTAATGAATGTCCAGCCTGGAATTCATCTTCTCACCCCAGGAGGTGTGAACAGGAGGCCAGTTGTAAATGCCTAGCCTGGAGCCCATCTCTCTCCTCCCTCAGTGTGGCTGCTTAATTCGGATGGCCTCAGTGGGGATAGCTTATCTCTGCACCCTGTGGACTGTCATCCCAAAGCAACTAGCCCAGGCTTGTTCACATGGCCACTGGGCAAGATTCTGAGAGTGTGGCAGCTGCAAGGCTTCGTGAGATTCAGGCTTTAGAATGTGCACAGTCTGTCTGTGGCATTCAATTGATCAAAGCAAGTTTCAAGGCCAGTCCTGATTGGAGAGGTGGGGAAATAGACCACCTTTTGATGGAAGAAGCTACAAAGTCACATTGCAAAGAGTGTCCATACTCCTTGCAAGAGGGGAATTAATTGAGACCACATTTTTCAAGCAACTGGAGAAGACTGGAGAAGACTTGGGACAGTTTATTAAGCCAATGAAAGCTGCATCTCTGTGAGCCTGGGAAAAACACTAGGCTTCATTTTTTAGGAATTTCAAAATACAGCTTTAGAGTTTAGCAGTCTCCATGGTACTGAGTGAAGTGCCCTTTTTGTCTCCCATTACCAATGCAATGCCCAATGCAAGTGATTTATGGGGCTGTGTTCCCATGGATGTTCTCTAGTTCTTAGACTATATGAACATCATCTCTGTTGATAGGCCTTCTGCCAGCTCACAACTAATGCTGTAAAATATTGCCAAAGGACGACACATCCAAATCTTCATTACCTATGTTTTGATTACATATGTTTTAATTTATCTGTGGTGACACAGTTTCTTACTCTGTTGGTATTTCCATATTCGCTCTGTTAAAAAACAAAATTCAACTGAGTAAATTTGAAGATCTAATTGGCTTTATTAGGTGATTCACAAATTGGGTAGCATCCATGTAGCAATTAGTAGGGTACTCCAGGAGTTGTACAAAATGGAAGGGTTTATAGGAAGAAGGGCAGGACAAGGGAGCTATTAGCAAGAGAAAAGAAAGGATTCTTTCCCATCTTTTTTTGGGAAAGGGAATGAAGGGTTTTTATCATGCAGATTACCTCTTCTTCCTCTGGGGGATGGAGAGGACTCAAGGGATGTTACCTCATTGGTGCTGGTCGGAAAATTCCAAACTGATTGATTAAGATTACGTTTCTAGGGCAAGTTCAAACTGCAATTAGGTGAGGTGTTTTTAAGTCTAGGTGTGCTAGCCTGGGACTTTGCACAGGTGATCCCATTTTGGGTCTTTTCTCTTTAACAGTTCCATTTGCACGTATTGTACATACAAACTTTATCAGGGGAATGAGGTTATCTCTATGGCTGGGGAAGTTTGAGTGAGTGAAGGCTGGCTTATACTGCTCTTTTTGAATCAACCTCATCGAGGATCTATTTAGTCCTTAGTGTGGGAAGAGATGTAGGAAAATGCCATGGTCAGGCTGATTGTCCTGAGTCAGGATTTTGTATGGAAACTACTTTGAAAATCCCTTTCCCCAAACACCACATACATCTGAATTCATGGCAAATGTCAAGACAAATCTAAAAGATTTTCTTAGATTACTCACTCTTTTGGACTGTTTCCATCTTCTTTCTTTCCTTACATGAATATTGAGAGTTGACTGCATAATTCATGCATGTTGGCTTATTTATGGTTTTTGATAGAGTCCCTTGCATGCTTCATTGTGCTTTATGAAACTTTAATCTATTTAGATTATAAATCTTCACTTCTCTTTTTTGGAGGGAGCTTCCTGCAGGACTCAAAAGTAGTAAGTATTAAAATGGTAATGCCTTAAAAGTGTACTGTGGGGTTTAAGAGTTAATCTTCTAATAATAAGAGCCTGCTAAGGGACAGGCACTGCCTTGGTACTTTAAATTCATGAATACATAAATAAATTAGTCTCACTGTAACCCTTCCATATAGGCTTGATCATTCCTATTTCATATATGAGGAAACTAAGACTCATAGCAGTTAAGTAACTTACTTAGAAGAGCATGGAATATTATGCCACGAAACCAGACTGGAAACCAAGGTGCCTGACTACAGAGCTAGTTCTTTGCATAATACAATGGGATTCTTAATGTGATAATGGCCTTTGACTGAGGGAGTCACTGCTACTAGCATTTTGTAGAAATGTACTACTTTTTCCTGGAAGCAGCAGGGATATTGCTGCCTTCACATCCCTGCCTTTATGATTTCATGGCATGGCTATAAGATAGAAGTCCTCTTCTAAAAACTCACATGAGTTGGGAATGGTAGACATTGCATACGCCTGGGGGAAAGGCACTGACCAAGTGAGGGATATAAAGTGGGTAGGGAGAATCAGAAAGGTGCTTCTCTGTTAATCTTGGGGGGGGGGTGCAATTTCCCTAGAGGAGGAGGCATTTTGGTCCTCATTTAGCCTTGACCGGAAGTGTCATGCTGTCAGTGCATGATGGATCCTTCTTATTTGCAAGGCTAATTTTATTGCAATGAGAGCATAATGAGCTACAGGTTACATCTGAATACTGGAGATGCCCTCATTTCCCCACCTTTCTTTGTCCACCTCCAGGACACTTGTCACCCCAAAATATGTGGTTTCCTGTCAGTCTGCAGGTTCCTGCTTTTCTTTGTCTGCCCAGGGACCCTCGTTGTTTACAAGGCGTATGGTTTCCTGCCATTTGGCCCGTGCCCTCCTTTCTCTGCTCATATCTAGCTATCTGCTGCCTGTGCTAACAAAATTAACTACTTGGTGACTGCGAGCACGCAGTAGCCCCCAGACCTTCTGGTGCCTAAGAATTGATAATGTGAACTGCCCTGTTACCTCAACATCAACCCATCAGAGAACTGCGCGTGAGTTGATCACACACCCTGGGATGTCCCTCCTCACCTTGCTTTAGAAATGCTTTGCTGAAATGAATGGATAAAGAAGATGTGGCATATATATACAAAGGAATATTACTCAGCTATAAAAAGGAATAAGATGGAGCTACGTGTAATGAGGTGGATAGACCTAGAGTCTGTCATACAGAGTGAAGTAAGTCAGAAAGAGAAAGACAAATATTGTACGCTAACTCATATATACGGAATCTAAAAATGGTACTGATGAACTGAGTGATAAGACAAGAACAAGGATGCAGATGCAGAAAATGGACTGGAGAACTCGAGGTTTGGGGGGGCGGGGGGTGAAGGGGAAGCTAAGACGAAGTGAGAGAGTAGCATAGACATATATATACTACCAACTGTAAAATAGATAGCCAGTGGGATGTTGCTGTATAACAAAGGGAGTTCAACTCAAGGATGGATGATGCCTTATAGGACTGGGACGGGGAGGGTGGGGAGGAGTTGAGGGAGGGAGGGAATATGGGGATATGTGTATACATACATATGATTGAACTTGGTGTACCTCAAAACCTGGTACAAGAGTGTAATGAAATTATATTCCGAATAAAAAAAAATGCTTTGCTGAAACTTTTGGGGAGTTTGGAGTTTTTGGGGGCATCAGCCGCCTGTTCTCCTTGCACGGCCCTGCAGTAAACCTTTCTCTGCTCCAAACTCTGACGGTTTGGTTTGCTTGGCCTCGCTGTATGTCAGGCGCAGTTGCGTTTGGTGATGATATCAGCCCTGTGCAGGCAGTCCAGCCTCCCTGTGCCATGCTGATGCTTCTAGGAATGCTTTCACTCAAGGGGCATACACTTGGCTTCTGCATTTAGGTTCTGGGTGAAAACCATAGGTTTTGCATCAAGGCTGTTTGGATCTGGAATGACATTTCCCAAGAGTGTTCCAGAACAGCATTTCTCAGGTGCAGTCCCAAGTCTGGAAAACTCTTTGAAAATAATAACATATTCTAGCTTATGAAGGGCTTGGGAAAATGCTGCACTTCACATACCTGATAAATTGTTTAATACTGGTCAGAAATCCAGAGCTCCATTTTTGACCTGTTGCATCTGAATTGCTCCATATATATCTGAGTGGAGATGTTCAGGAAGCAGGTGAATCTGTGAGCCTGGCACTCAGGGGGGAGATGAGATTTAGAGGTAGATAAATATTGTGGAATTAGCAGCATACAGATACCATCTTTTAAAAAATTATTAGGAGGGGAAGGGAGGGATAAATTAAGAGTTTGGAATCAACAGATACACACTATTATATATAAAGCAGATAAATAACAAGGTCCTACTGTATAGCACAAGGAACTATATTCAATATCTTATAATAACCTATAATGGAAAAGAACATGAAAAATAACATACATATGTATAAATGAATCACTTTGCTGTACAACCAAAACTAAGATAATGTTGTAAATCAACTATACTTCAACTGAAAAAATCATTATGATAAGACCATCTAACAGGGGGCCTATTATTTTAGGAAACTTTAAGTCTACAATCCATTCTTGTTGACTATAGGTACAATGTTGTACAGCAGGTCTCTAGAGCTTATTCATCTGACTCAGCTGAAACTATATGCCTGTTGATTAATAACTCTCCATTTCCCCCTCCCCCTCAAACCCGGGTGACCATCATTCCTGGGTTTGATTTTAGCATGTAAATGTTTTCTGATGCAATGGGACTCTCCTTAGTGTGAACAGAGAGAAGAGGGCTGAGCCTGAATCTAAATGAATAATATAGTTATAGATAATGCCTATGGGAAACACATGGCTCAAAGGTATAATAAAATCACATTAAATAATAGGGAAAATACAGGGATATGTGTATAAAAACAGATGATTGAATCTGGTGTACCCCCAAAAAAATAATTAAAAAAAAATAGGGAAAGCTTTAAAAAACACACATAAAGAGACTTATTAATTATGATTTAAAAACTTGAAAGTTGACCTAAGTAATATTAACAGAAAACTATGCAAAATATTAAGTGCTTTTAAATTTAATTTTGGACTTAACTTCAAAACAGTGATAGCTTTGCTGAAAATAATGCCAGATTAAATGGTTTTTATGTTTCTAATAGACCCTTGTCTCAACAGTGCATAAGATGGAATACACAGACCTCTTTTATTTATGGATTTTTCTGTTTGTGCTGTCTGTGGAACCCCTAGAATTTTAGGTCTGGATAGGTGGCTTTGGCTTGAGAGGTTAAAAGGATGGAACAGGAAAGTAGAGGAAAGAAATAAAAATGCAATCTTAAATGAGCAAGGGGACCCATTCATAGTCACACACACTAATGTAGAGGAAGTAGCGGGGAGACATAATAATTAATACATGCATCATTGAAGAAGCAATGTAGAAATACATTCACTGGAACCCAGTGAATGGGTCCTGGGTTGCTGGGGAAAGACATGTCCTTTTCTAATTTACCTAGACACAACCTAAGTCAGTCAAGCTGTGTTCCTTTGTGGCTGCAATCACCAAAAAGGTGATTTCTTAATTCACACAATGGGAACTTAGAGGTTAGCAGTGGCCTAGTTTCAGTTTTCAAGGCATGTCTTCGAGGAACACCTGTCTCCCTCTGTCTTTCTACATGCACAAGCAGACACGCCCATCAAATCTTGTGTGATTACATGCACGTATACATCCCTGTCAGTTGTTAAGAAAAACTCATTTTGTTCCTCAAATTCTGTTTCATCAAAGCTGTGGGCTATAATTTTACTGCAAAAAAGCCAAGGCTGTTGTTCACCTAAACGACTACAGAATAAGTGACTATCAATGAAATAAGATCAGGCCTGGTTTACATTCCCCTTTTAATGTTGTCCAAATCTTAGGATTATAGGAATGAAGAGAGTCTTGACAGGTTAGCCCACCTCTAGGAAGTGCTTTACATAAATCATTACAAACAGTGTTGATTACTTTGCATGGGGTCAGAAAAAAATGGCTTGGAGTGAGAAATAGTGGTTGAGTCTGAAAGTCATGCCCTAGTGGTAGACATGAGGCAGGTTTGCTATAGGAACAGCTGGATCTTCTCCCATGGCAGTGAAGTGGGCTGCTTTCCATTTCTGCGAACTAGGAATGGTACTCACCTCATTGCTTTGAAGTTAAGAGCAAGGGCTTTGGAGCTAGATTTCTAAGATTTGAATTTAAATTCTACCTCTTGCCTGCTGTATACACTTGACCAGTTCTCTTAACTGCTCTGTGATACAGCTTTCTCATCACCATTGCTGACATCTTCTCCATCATCATCACCATCCTGCTCTTCCTCCTTCTCCTCATCAGCATCATCTAATTCTGGTCCCTGTTCCTTCAGCGGCTTTCCCCTACAGCTGGACACTATGCTGCTTTTGTCTGTAGTTCTTTTCCTTTCTGTACATTACTGTGCCTGCCAAGTTATTCCCAAGCACCAGATGGGGCTTTCCTCGGTGTCTGGGTTCCTCCTGAGTAGACATCCTGCATATCACCGGGATACAGGCTGTTTCAATTCAATTGAATCCAAAGTTAACAGACTGTGTTCCCTACGGGAGGAGAGAGTTAGGGGTTTAAGGTGTTCAGAAAAGTAAATTGGATAAAAAGAAAATATTACTCCTAACAATCTTTGTGAACTTATTTGGATTAGGTCTAAAGAAAATATATAGGCCTTGTGTGTATCATAAAAATGAGAGCTATCATTTTTCGAACAGATACTATGCACTAAGTACAAGGCTGGATTTTTAAAAATACAAATATTTTAGCTATCGTGCTGGATAAATATTTCGATGAAGAAATATGAGAAAACTGAGATGCACAGTAGCGAGAGGTTTGTAAAGGGCAGTGCTAGTTCATGCTCTTCTCTGACACAATTTTCTCCAATATATTAGTCTGATTGTTTTTCTGACCTCTGGATGCCCTAAACACGTGTATGAAGCATAACTCAGTCATAGATAGTAAAGGCAGCATTTTTCAGTTGACACATTTAATTATTTTCTTACTATGAAAGCCATGCGCAATCAATGCACAGAATTTTGAAACAACAGATCTGTGACTTGCCTAAGGTCATGCTGGTCTCATAAGTGACAACAGTCAAGGCTTAGCCTTCCTTGGGAATCTATGTTCTCAACCACAGTTTTGTATGAAACCCCTTCCCTATGTTGGTCTGCTTCGGCTGGCTCACGCACAGGGTCACATTCATCCTTATTTAACGTACTGGCACCTCTCAGTTCAGGGCATTGGTTTGTTGTGTACGGTTCCATCTGTGTTTAACATAGGTTCACAGCATGGAACGTCTCTTGGCCGAATAGGCAGGCAATTTGGGGGATAGGAGTAACACCCTCATGATGGTAGATGCAACTGGAGAAGCCAGGGAGGCAAACGGAATGACACTTGAGACGCTGGCTCCTTTTAGAGACTATCTAGTGATCTGACAAGTTACCTCTAGCTTGATGGCAATGTTGTCACATTATGTGAAAATTGGTAAATTTTTGGCATACCATTTGGTCAGGGAAGGTCCCAGGTCACCTCCTCCTTCACTTGTGTTTCCCCAAGCTCTACTTCTGCGGATGGGGGTGTTTCTTTGCCTTGTTGAGAATCATACTTTAAGATGATGCCTCCATAAATACACCATCACATTTGTTTTCTTGGTAAATATTGGTTTACTTCTCTTTTTAGTTTTCAGTTAAGTTCAAAGTAAGCCTTTGAAGTGATGGAGAAAATAATGTATCAGGGTCTCAGACCCTTTATCCATAATATTAAGTGTTAGGCTAGATGATAACCAAAGGCTCTTCCATCTCTCAGATTCCTTAAACTTTTCATTAATCACAACAGTGGAAGAAATTTCAGGACCTGGGATCATGTTAACAATTCTTTTTCAGCAAATTTGGGTATATTCCAGGAAATGTTGCTAATTCATTTCCTGCCAGTTGCAGAGAGTAGAATTTGTGATTTTCATCAGTTGATGAGTGTCAGATAATATTCACGACAAACAGAAGTCAGAAGGGAAGCTGACTTTTAGTAAAGACATCAAAATGACACGAGGTTAGGAACTGGACCCCATTTCTCATGCTTGAAGTGGAATAAAGTGAAATAAATTTCTCTGCCACAAGCATGTTCAGCGAAGTACAAGAAATCTCCAGTTGCAATTTTGGCTTATAAAAATAATATTGCACTCCTTTCCTCTACTCTCTGAGCCCGGATGGAATGTAGACAGTACAGTGACTGTCCAGGTACACATCAGGTGGTGCTCCTTTGAGGAGGTGTGGTAGGAAATGCACTGGTGGTAGAGGCAGAGAGACTTCATTTGGTTCTTGATTACCCCTTTTACTGGTGTGTGAGCTTAATCATGTTATTTAATTTCTTTGAGCCTACATTTTGTCATGTATAAAATAGAAATAATAAAATGCTCCTCAGAGGTTTATTGTAAATATTAAGTATTAATATAGCGGTAATGCCTAATGCTCAACAAATCTAGGTTCATAGCCTCATATTCAAAATTTTGAAATCTAAAAGTTGTGAAAATTATTTTCTTGAAACCCCCTTGGTGGCCACACCTCAACTGTCTGATCTGATTTCACTTGGTTGAAATTTTTACCTGATCATGTGAAGCTGTTTACAGTCTTTATTCTTCTCAAGGTGAATATTCATATGTTTTACTGCATAAATATGTGTCTGATTATCTGTGTTGTCTCCGACCATTCTAGGGGAGGTACATAATGTACAATTTAATATCTTTTTAAAATTTAAAATTTCCTGAATTCTGAAATGTACATGGCCCCAAGGATTTCTGATAAGGGATTTTAGGTCTATATTTCCTGCTTTCAGAATGAATGAATATGGAAAAAAAATTTTTCTGTGTTGGCTTATTCTAGTTAATATCACATGTGGTCATTTTGGTAAAATAATCTCTAGGATTTTTTCCTATATTTTCTGAAGGGATATTTTCATATTATCTGAACGAAGATTTTTGATTATAACCTGGTAACTACCTCAGAGTTCAGACTTGACAAAGACCTCAATACCTAGAACCCAGTGGGTCTTATGATAAGATAAAAAATATTCCACACTCTGATTTAGTTTGACTGAGTTAACAAGACCCTTTCACATTAGCTATAGTAGTTTCTTAAGAAACATTGTTGAGGAGAGTTGAACCCCCCCAAAATATGCATGAATCTTGTGAAACTTATAATGGTATGACAATAGTTGGATGAATGAAATTTAATAGGTTCTCAGTTTCTGTAATATCCTTCAATTGGACAGCTTTTCAAAGAAGTAGAATTTCTGCAGGGCTTTTACTTACTTGGGTTTTGGTCTCTCATTTTTTTTTTTAGAAAAGCATTTGTTATTTAAAAATGCAAATCAAGTACTCTCTTGATTCTTAAACTTCCTACTCACACCTAAACGTTATTATTCTTACACTTAGTATTGAGTTTCTGTATTTATTGCTAGAAGCTGTGGTGGCCTAAGAAAGCTATAGATATGGATATACAGCCAAAGGTGGGAGCCAGGTTCTATCCATGGTACTGAAGCAGTCTTGTTCTGTTGCCAATGGCAGAAGCCACTTGCTGAACCGTAACAAAACCAAATGATGAATTGCCTGAAGTGCTCATAGCTCATTTAAAACAAATTCCAGGTTTAATTGAGCCTGTATCAAATAGATCATCCTGTATTAAGAGGATGTTTTTGTAGTTTAAGGCCTGCAAGAGAGACTATCAGTAGTACTCCATATACATGGTGAAGGGACCAGTGTAATTCACAAGATACTAAAGAGAAATTATTTGTAGGCTACATAGTCACTGGGTAAAAACTAAAGTAATGTATTTAATTATCCTTCGGAGGGCTCTCTTCATTATTTTTATGAATGCAATAGAAACATTGAAAAACTGAAGAAAAAATAGGAAATTAACTTACATGAAAGTTGGCTTATTAATTTTCCCTTCATGTAGAAGTGTGTTTTATTGTGTTTAAAACAATGTAATTTCAAAAGTAGTGAAAGTGCCCTAACTCGTAAAAGAAAGCAAACAGAAATGGGATTAGAGAAAATATATTTTGAACCTTAGAAGAGATGAGGGTTTTGGCATGTCAAGGTGCTTGATTTTGGTTCTCAGACCACTTTTGGTGCCATTCTCTTCTAAGACAGAGAAATGTACATGGTTAAAGGCACCAGGGTGAAGCCGTGGAAGTGTGTTTTAATACCTCTACATTATTCACCTTTTCCTCCCACTATCAGGGCAATATAAGCATCTTCAATTCTCTTCACTCTCCTTTATTAAACCAGACCTCCCAGGAATGTTTGAATTTGAAAGATTCCCTTCTATTATGGAATTATAGGCTTTTTTGTGTTTAACTTGATTTCAGAAACTACAGATGAGGGTTTTCTGGGCAAAAGGGTTATCTTGGTGCCCATGAAATCACCCAGTCGACTTGCTAAGAGCATCTCAGTTATGACATAGAACTTTTTGAGCTAATCTTCTATAGAAAAGTCTAGTAATGGCTGGAATCTCGCACCTCCTCTTTGCTTCCCAACAATCTATGTTACACAGTGAGCCAGAGAAACCTTTTAAAAATACAAGTCATATCTAATTCTCTCACCTGGTTGAAACTGTTCAGTGCTTTCTTTTATTCTCAGGAAAAAGGCAGAGGGTTGTAATATGACTTGCAAGTCTCTGTAATAATGTGGCCTCTGCATACTTCTCTCCAATCTCTGCAGTCCAGAAGCACTGGCCTTGTTTTAGCTTTTTGAAAACTCCAGGATGATAGAGACTATGTTTTATGTACTGCTGTTTTTCTAGTGCCTAGGACTGTGCTGTGACTGACAAATATTTCTTAAATGAATGAATGAAAGGAGTGAATGAAATGTTGCTCCCATTCTAGTCACACTTGGTAAAACTACCCCATTTCTGCTGTTGTCCATTATTACACAAAAATATATTGAGTACTTACTATGTGCCAAGCACTGTACTAGGTTCTGCTAAATCACAAATACAATGTATAATAACTGAGCTGTTGAGAATTAAGGATGGCCTCAGAGTAGGTTACAATTTCAGATAGTTTTGGAGATCTAGATATGCAGAATGGTAGAGAATATAACTGTAAAACTCTAACTTTTTGTTGCTTTTAGACTAGATGCAAGATTTAATTTCCAGGGAGGCATGTACATGCAACAGATAAATATTTGGAGGAAATATATATGCCTGTATATATATATATATATATAATGTATTATACACACACACATACTGTTTGATTTGCGTCTTTTTTTCTAAAAGACAACTAATTTGAGTGTGACTACCCTGAATATTATTTTCTGCTAATAATGGTAATAAATCTTCATGGGATTGGTCATTCACATAGGTTACCATGTCACAGCAGACTTGCAACTTTATAACACCAATTTAAAAGTAGAGAAATTTTGGGGACGAAGAGTAGGGCTTAGGATATGAGTGTTCCCCTCCCCAACCCAGGAAAGGGTAAAATGCACAGAAATAACTTGATGGTAAATCAGTTCTTTTCTGTGATTCTTGAACTGCGTGCACTAGTCTCTCATCAAAGAGGCCTTCGTTCTAGTGAGTTTTAAAAAAAAAGAAGCCCAAGTTCCTCATCTGTATAAAGGGCTATAATAGTACCTTTCAGTCAATCTCAGATAATTTCACATCATAGTCACAGGCTCTGAGGTTGTTCTCAGTGAAATTATCTTCTGTTTAAATATTATATTATCTCAACTTGAAATATCAACAAACATTATCAGAGTCATAGAAATCATAGGTATGAGAAGATTTTTTAGCTCCCTTTCTCCCTTTTCTCCTTTCTTCCTTTTCTTTCTTTCTTTGTTGGTGAAGATGCCTTTATGATCTGGTTATCACATCTACAGTTAAATGCAAGCTTCAGGATAATAATATTCTCTTTGAATCATGTACAATTATTTCCCAGTGTTTCCTCAGAACAATAGTATAGAAAGCTGCTCCGTGTTAAAAGAATTTCCAACCAAAAGTTTTATTTGGAAAGTTCTGCATAAGGTACAACTACTCTTGGAAATTCATAACATAGATGAATAGGTTAGTCTCCAAGAAGTGCTTCAGTAAAAAAAAAATTCTTTTAATCTAGGATTTCCTTAACTAAGTTGACTTTTAAACCACTTTCAGTAACACCAACTACCAAGTAGTATCCCACTACGGGAAGTCGCTCTTTTAGTCCAAGCTGTTGAATATAGGTTCTCCTAACACTCATAAATCAGCTTGGGATTTAATTCTGGGAATGAGGGTGTATGTCAGCTTATGATAACTGTGACTGTATGGATGACTTCCAGCGTGGTTTGTTTGGCTGATCTGATACCTTATGTAGATATTCTATCCTTTCTGCAGTGTTTCAGGTACAACTTTGTATTCCACTGAGGAGGATAACTTTCTTAGAAGAAAACATTTCTTTGGAAAAAAGCACAAAGTAGTTCTCTTTTCCTACTAAAATAGAAATATGTTATTAGGCTCATTTTGGGAGAAACATGGAACTTTAAAAAAATATTTATTTATTTACTATTTATTTTGGCTGTGCTGGATTTATTGTGGCATGCAGGATCTTTAGTTGCAGCATGCATGCGGGATCTAGTTCCCTGACCAGGGATTGAACCTGCACTGGGAGTGTGGAGTCTTACCCACTGGACCAGCAGGGAGGTCCCAGAAACATGGAACTTTGATTCTGACATTTGTTCATAAGCTTGTTAGGAATGAAAAGTTGTGATTTTTTGCCCAATAAAGCTCAAAGAATAGTACAATAGTATCATAGTATGTTATAACATATAACACAATAGTATATGTTATACTATTATACTATACATGTAATAAGTAGTATACTAGTATACATAGTATAATAGCATCACATAATATAGTGTAATAGCATAGTTATAGTAATAGCACAGTTCTCAAGGAATAGTATAAGCAAACGTCACATTGATCCAGTGAAGGTCAGCGGTCACAGTGGAGTCGGGGATCCATTAGCAGGTGAACACTAGAGAAATTCTTTAAGACTGCTCCAGGTATATTCTTATGAATTTGTAGCTTGGCTTCACAGTACATTGAGCGTGTTTACAAATCACTTGGTGAATTCATATAATATGCGCTATTCTTTTCCGGAAATTTTCATCTTTGATTCTCATGTGTATCCCTGCCTGTCTTCACAATATAGCCCTATTTAATCTCATTTTTGTTCCCAGCACTTTTTTCTCAGGCCTGATGAGCTGTTTCTATAGTTTATGAAGGATATAGAGTCACAATCGGCTTTTTATCAGAGTCTCCACTTCACTAGGTTTAAAGTACTTCTTGTGGTTTTAGTAAAATGAGAACAATTTTTGCTTGCGTAACTAATACAGATGGATCTGGTGCCACATCCTTCCTGGTCTTAGGTACTGCTTGACATTTAAGGTGTCAGCTCCCACCTCATGCTCCTCAGAATGCTTCTTAGAAAGATGCCTGACTCCTGAGCCAGTAAAGCCACTGTGGAACTTAGACAAACTGGTTTGGGCCCCAAGGAGGAAGTAATCTGCACTGTCAAGAAAGAGGCAGAATGGCTTTCCTGCAGGAAGGAGCTTGATGGCATAAGGAAGATAAATAGCTCTGAATGAAAGGGTGAATAAAACCCTCGACATTTTGAAATTCCTTTGGAGGAATCTGGGAGTTAAGCATTTTCTTTCCTCTGCCTTTTTCTCCTGTCTGTCTCATATTTCAGTTTTATTGCCCCTCTTTTGCTGCCCATGGTGCTGAATTATGATGAGACCCAGACTTAGTTTAACCTTAGCTATTTCCTGACCCACACTTTCTTTTAAGGTAGATAATGATGCAGTTTACTTCTTTCTCTGCAGTCATGACTATTATTAAATCTTTTACAATAGTAATATCTAACTTATTAAGACTCACCCTCACCAATGCACTGGGCAATGTGTCTGTCAGGAAAAGCACAGGCACAATCTCTGGCTAAAGTAATATCAAGGTCTGGAGCTAAGACCCAGTAAGTGTACTTATTTAATCAGAGAAGTTAGCTCATGGTTGGCCTTCTTCTCTGCAGAGACCAGCCTAAGCTGGACATGGCTTCCAATTCTCACTCTAAATTTACTAGTTATATTGCCTAAAGGCAATTACTTAATCTTACTTTCATTTGCTCATCTGTCATTTGAGGGCCTAGCAATAGCTATCTCACAGTATTGTTCTGAGTATAACATGAGATAATATAAAAGGCTTAACATAGAGCCTGGCATAGATGCTAAATTAATGCTGGTTTCCTTCTCTCCTTTGAATAGCAGTGGATGCTGTCTTAATGCTCCTAAGGGACACTGGTAATTCTTGATTACAAAGTTAGGAGTCCAGGTTCTTTTCTTGTATTTTTTAAATAAAATTATTTCAAGTTACAGCAGATCTAAGATCTGATGTTTGGATCTTCTAAAGAAAGCATACAGTAGTGGGGAAAATTTTTATTTGAGGAAAAGCTCTATATCATCTGGGTTGAGAGACAAGGTAAGACATAGGTCATTCAAACAGTGGTGGTAGATACAAGCTAAATGACATCTGCATGTGCTCAGCAATGTAAGAACATCTGAGACTGTAAGTATCAGTCCTTGGTGGTAGTACTGGTGGTGTTTCTAAGAAGCAGCTATTTCAGTGACTGAGAGAGTTGAGATGGAGCTTGCACTTTGAACTGGGCCTAAATCAATTTCTGTCTCCACCAAATAGGCTAATTTCTGGACGTGCTCAAGTAGTTGGGAATATGAGTGCTGGGTGGGAGTGGGGGGCTGAGTCTCACAGACTTGGACAAAGGTGTGTGCCTGTGGGTGTGTTGGGAGGGATGTGAGGAAATGCTTATGCCTATGCCTCAGACATTATAGAAATATTCAGCACTCAGGAAGTACGGTGTCTTGGTTAAGGGCTCAAGAATTGGAGATGGACAGACCTATGTTCAAATCTCAGCTCTACCACTTGTTTTGTCAAATGCGAATAGGAATTTGTCAAATTCCTTAATAGGAAATCCACCTCAGGTTGGATTTTTAGATAAGATTATTTATTGTCTCACACATCAAGTAATACAGAGGCAAGGTAGGCTGCAAACTTGTTATGTCAGGATTCTGACTCCACCTCTGTGATTCTCTTGGTTTTGTCCTTCCCAAGAAGTTGGCTTAATTTTTAAGAGGGTAGAAGGATGGCAGCAGTGATTCTGGATATCACTTCTAGACATGAAAATCTCAAGAATAAGGCAGACTAGTTTATTTCTCTGTCTATTCTGTAGGAATGATAGCACTTTTCCTAAAAGCCTCATGACAAACTTCTCCTTACTTTTCACTGGACAGAATAGGCTTATGAACCTATTTCTAAACCAATCATGACAGGGGAACAAGATTACTATGATGAACTTAGGCTAACAATGTTCTAGTCTGAGAGCTTGAGGTAAGGATCACACTGAAGAACTGGAGGGAGGAGTGGACACCTGAACAAAGTTGGTGCTCTGTTAGAAAAGAAGAGATAGCCAACAGTATACATTATAATTTGTTACCTCCTTTGAGTTTCAAATTTTCCATCAGTATCATATGCATATGTCACATATCCAGAGAATATTAAATAAAGTAATGTACGTAAAGCACTCAGCACAATACCTCTTACAGAGTATACATTTACTAAAGTGACAGATAAACTTGGCAATTGAGATAGCACATTTACAGGCTGCAAGGTTGACTCAAAGCTCTTCATGCTTTATGTGATTCTTCCTGAGGAACTTTCTGAATTTGTCCTGACTAGTAACACACCAGAATAATCTTGAGATTCTAGATAAAGTTTTTTTAATTAACTAATTAATTTTTATTTATTGGCTGTGTTGGGTCTTTGTTGCGCACGGGCTTTCTGTAGTTGTGGAGAGCCGGGGCTGCTCTTCATTGCAGTGCTCGGGCTTCTTATTGCAGTGGCTTCTCTTGTTGCAGAGCACAGGCTCTAGGCGTGTGGGCTCCAGTAGTTGTGCAGCGTGTGCCCATCATTAGTTGTGGCTCACGGGCTCTAGAGCGCAGCCTCAGTAGTTGTGGTGCACAGGCTTAGTTGCTCCTCAGCATGTGGGATTTTCCCGGACCAGGGATTGAACCCGTGTCCCCTGAGTTGGCAGGCAGATTCTTAACCACTGTGCTACCAGGGGAGCCCCTAGATAAAACTTTTTAATGACACCTTTTGGGAGTGTTGAGTCCAGATGGTAATGTCACTGTAGATGGCCTTTGGCCCATCTCTTATATAGGTTGAGTTTCCATTAACAAGTGGGAAAATGGTTAGACACAATCAGTGTGCCCTTATGGTCATAGGGACCTGTGTGTGTGTGTGTGTGTGCGCGCGTGCGTGCGTGTGTGTGTGTGCTCTGTGGATGAATATCAGCTTTTATTTTGCTTCCAAGCTGCTTGGCTGAGCACAACAATGATTTCTAAAGTACCAGTTAGGTGTGAGGAATACGGCAAGAAAGCAAGATTGAACGAGGGGATGTCAGCAGGGTTGCCATACTCTACAACTCCACGTAGTGCCATTCACATAAGTTAAAATGTGAGTAGTATCCCCAGGGCTGTGTAGTGCACAGCTTGTGCGGCTCTGTGGATGGCCCTCCATGCCAGTGACTTTTAGAAGAGGATACAAACTTTGCACAGATAGCACGGAAGAGCAAGGAATATGGTTTATATGCATTGGATTTGTTCTCTTATAGTTAATTACCCCTTCAAGAAATGTGTGGAATGTAGATTCATTCCTACTTAATAAAAGGCAGAATGAGTCACTCTTTACCATTTTATCCAGAGCAAGTTTATCAGTACATAATGGGGACTGTGCTCTGATAGTAACTGTCTCTTGAAGGACTTGGTTATTCCTACAATTAAAAGTCAACTTTTGCTCTTTTTAAAAAAATAAGTAGGACAAGTAATTTAAAAGAAGCTTTGCAGAGTGGTAGAAGAATGTGGTGGTTGAAGCCATCAATTTTGGCAGAAGATTGCCTTGGTTGAAATACCAGCTACTTTACTACTATCTCCGGAACTTTTGCTGCCATTCATCACTTTCCTCCACCATAAAATGGAGAGAGTCATAGAGCTGATCTCCTGGGGCTGTTTGGAAAATTAAATGAATTAATATATGTACAGCCTCAGAAAGGCCTGGGCCAAGGGAATCACTCCATTAGAGTTCGCTGTGTTCAAGTGTTGGCAAAGATATGGAGAAACTGGAAGATTTACACACTGATGATGAGAATGCAAAATGGCGCTGTTGCTATGAAAAACAGTATGGAGTTTCCTTAAAAAAATTAAAAATAGAACTACCATCCGATCCAGAAATCCCACTCCTGGGTATATATACAAAAGAATTGAAATCAGGATCTCAAAGAGATATTAGCACTCCTGTGTGCATCGCGGCACTGATTATAATGGCCAAGATGTAAAAACTACCTAACTATTCATCAACAGATGAATGGATAAAGAAACATTTGCTATATGCATACAATGGAATACTATTTAACCTTAAACAAGCAAGGAAATTCGGTAATATGGGACAACATAGATGTGAGACAGGAGACAGATGGGCCCCCAGGGCAAACAGCGGAGTTTGTTCCCTGTGGACCAATAAATACTCTGAGACAGGAATAATAGGACAATTGAGAGAGGAGGCTGGGCCCTGCCCAGATAGAAGATAAGAGACCACATATTCCTCATTCTCGAAATCAGGAGACTTCCCCCGACTACACTTTGCAGAAAGGCTCCTTGAAGGTCAAAAGGGGAGTGATGCCAAGTGGCCAAACCTACCCATAAGCCTCTTCGGTGGAATCCATCTTGGCTCAGAGATGCGAGCACACACACGAGAAAATCCTGAGATACACCAAATATGGACTTTGAACCAGGCAAATCAAAATGATTGATCCAAGGAAACATGGAAGAAATGCCCCATGTAAGTTATTTAAACTGGCACAAGGGCACGACTCTCTCCCTGAGCCTGCCCGTGTGTCTATCTACATGCACTTTTTTTCCTAATAAATACTTTACTTGTTTCACCACTTTCCATCTTTGTGGGAATTCTTTTCTGCATAGCCGTAGGGCCAGGGCCTTGTCACTGGTCTAGTGACTAGGATTCAGTGCTCTCACTGTCACAAGCCAACCTCAATCACTGGCCAGGAACCGAAACCCTGCTTCAAGCCGCTGCGGGCTGAGGCCACCTGAGATCAGATGGACCTTGAGAACATTATGCTAAGTGAAATAAACCAGACACAGAAAGACAAGTATTACATGACTCCACTTATGTGAAGTATCTAAAGTGTAAAGCTCATGAAATCAATGTCTGGATGTTGATTCCCCCTCCCCAGGGGCTGAGGGAGAGGGGAACGGGGAGTTATTAAGCAACAGGCATAATGTTTCAGTTAAGTAAGGTAAATAAGCTCTAGAGATCTGTTGTACACCATTGTGTATATATATATACAGTCAATAATAATGTGCCACACATGGAATTTGTTAAGAGGATAGATCTCATGGTAAGTGTTCTTACCATACACACAAAAAAGAGTAAAAGTTATCTTAAACCCTATTTGTCTAATATGGTAACAATGGACCATTTAAGGTAAGGGAGAGATGTCCACTAAATGCATGTGTTTTTTTAAAAAGAACTCCATCAAAAAAAATCAATGTTAATATCCTCCATCATAGACAGAAAATAATTTCTATGAAGCATTTTCAAAAAGTCTGGTCATTTAACTTCAACCCATTAGCATTTTTGCTGTAAGAAACACATAGAAATATTATTTAAATAAAACAGCTGTGATCTTCATTATTTAACGCTATAGCACTTTTCTAATGATTTCTGCCTCCTCTACCAGTGGAAAACTCCATGACTGCAGTGTATCAGTCAGGAATGCAATTAGCTGTCAGTAACAAATACCCCAAGTAACAGTAGCTTAGATCATAATGACGTATATTATTTATTTAGTAAAAAGTTTTGAGGTACTCTTCAGTGGCTCAATGATAGTATAAAAGGCCGGAGATTTTTGCATCATCCTGAATGGAACTGACTCACCCTCCTTGTGTTTGTGACCACATAGCCACAATATGGCTGCCACAGTTCCGGGTACTGTGTCTCTAGCATTCCAAGCAGGAAGGAGAGGAGTATGTGGGGAAAAGATCTCCTTGCGAGTGAAGAAAATTTCTTACAGAAGCTCACTTGGCGATCTCTTATGCCTTACTTATCATAACTGGGTGACATAGCCACTCCTTGTTTCAAGGGAGGCTAGAAAAGAGAATATTGTGCAAAGGGGATGAAAATTGTCATGATTTGCTCAGAAAAATCATGATTTATCTTTTGGAGCTGGGTGGATTGATGCCTGAACAAAATAGGGTTTTTTTTTTCTGCCTCCCTCCTTTTCCTTTCTCCCAGCCTCCTTTCCTTCCTTCCATTCTCCCTTTCTTCCTCTCTTTCTTCTTCCTTTTTTCAAGTCTGGGAAGACTGTGGAGCAGAGGGCCAGTGGTGATAGGAAAGGAATCTAATAGTGTCATTCACAGGCAAAGGTTGTCCCTGATTCATTTTTTAGAAATGCCTGAGCCTAACAAAATTCCATAAATATTAGAATAAATGAAACTCTCTTTGACAGATAAACAGGCCCAGAGAGTAGAGAGTATATGATTTTCACCTAAGACCACACAGCTAATTAGAAGAATAAGTGGAACTTTAACTCACCTGTGCTAATTTCTTGCCTGGAGTTCCTCCTGGTTTTTGTCTTATTCCTTACAGAAAAGTTAATGCAACATGTTTTCTTTCTATTTGTTGGGTGTTTGATAGAATGGCTTAACTTAAAGAAAGCAAGTGTTTCTCCTGGAACTTAAGTAAGAGATAGCACATTTAAATGTTTCCCCTAGTAAGAATCAACCAGGGCTTCCCTGGTGGTGCAGTGGTTAGGAATCCTCCTGCGGATGCAGGCGACACGGGTTTGAGTCCTGGTCCGGGAAGATCCCATATGCCGTGGAGCAACTAAGTCTGTGTGCCACAACTACTGAAGCCTGCGTGCCTAGAGCGCGTGCTCTGCAACAAGAGAAGCCACCACAATAAGAAGCCTGTGCACTGAAATGAAGAGTAGCCCCCGCTCCCCACAACTACAGAAAGCCCACACACAGCAACGAAAACCCAACGCAGCCAATAAATAAAAATTAAAAAATAAACAAACAAATAAATAAAAGTTCAAAAAAAAGAAAAAGAATCAATCAACCATGCCCCTCTTTGGAGGATCTGCAATTATGGAGTAAGATTACAGGCATGTAATAAATTGCAATTCAAAGCCACACTGACCTGTACTTTTTAATCTACTTACTAGTACTATTAAATATGAAGTAGAAATACTTTAGAACTGATATTGAGACTCATTATGTGCTAGACATAGAGCTAGCCATTTGAAATATAACTTAGATATTATTCTCTTCATTTTGCTTTTGAGGAAACAGGATTATGGAAATTGTGACTTGCTAAAGATCATAAAGCTATAAAGTGGCAGAGCTGGGATTCAAATCTGGCAAAGTTAGACTTTAAAACTTGTGTTTTTCACACAGTCTCAAACTCCTGTCCAGTGCTTGGGTACTACAATAATTTTTTTTTTCCAGATCTTTATTGGAGTATAATTGCTTTACACTGTTGTGCTAGTTTCTGCTGTACAACAAAGTGAATCAGCTGTATTTGTACATATATCCCCATATCCCCTCCTTCTTGGGCCTCCCTCCTACCCTCCCTATCCCATCCCTCTAGGTCATCACCAATCATTGAGTTGATCTCCCTGTGTTATGCAGTTGCTTCTCATGTAATTTAACCAGTATCCACTGTGTACTAAAAAGCCCTTAGTAGTTAGATAGGGAAATAATATATGTCTGAATAATTTTTTGCTTCTAAGTTGTTTGGGAATTAACATTTTAGTATTTTGCATGTAAAAATGTTTTATGTGTTTTATAGACTGAAAAGTTTTGTATAACTATCTATTATCATTATCCTTATGTCAGAATTCAGGACTTTCTTGGAATTTCAATGTAGGCCTTTAAAAAACTTTGTAGGGCATTATGAATTTTTTTTGTACTAACATAAAGAAGTAAAACATACATTATAAGTTGTTTAAAGATTCCAGCAGCTTTTATGCATCATAATGTGTACTGAAGTTAATTCTAAAGCATATCTGTAGCTCAGTTTGTTTTATGCTATGGCATCTTGTTTATAGTAAAGTATATTTATGGGTTAGACTACTTTTAAATATTCTGGTCTTATGTAGTTGCTTTTTTCTTTCCTGATAAAATTTTTAAATGACATTTAATGTTTTAAGAAACACTGTACTTGAGATGCAAAGCTGTTTTATTATTTTGTTACAAGTTAGCTTTTTTCATAATCCTTAGTTTTTAGCTTGTAGGGTGCTGGTTCACAAACTAGCCCCCATACGTGGAGGGGAAGGAGAGACTGGAAAAAGAGGCAGACCACTCCAGATTGATAGGTGGCAGTTTTGATAAGCAAGGGAAATTACTTACAAGGCTTGTCTTGTGCATTCGCAAGACAAGTAGATCTCTGCACCTGCCTGGCACCATCTTAAAAGTTTACACAGAGGCCTTAACTGGGTTCAGTCACAATCTGGTCCAGATGGTCTCAACAACATCTTACTTTCTTGAGGCAGAGAGAGTGGGTGGAACAGACATTCCAAGGACAGGGGAAGAGGGTGAGGAGGAGCTCTGATCACCTGGGTCCAGCTCTCCAGTCAACCAGCGGTCACGTCTTCTCAGTGATCTCCCCCAAGGTAGAGGTTTATAGTAAGAATTAAATGAGTTCTACATTAAATTTTAAAACTTTAAGTATATATTTTTACCTACACATATAGTAATTAGTCCTATGATACTGCTATTACAATGGGGTACCTCTTCACATATTGAAAGTTTCCTGTTAGGAGACAATGCTCCATAGGCCACTTGCATTTCTGAACATTTTATGAGCAAAAGCATTGGCTACCTTTGTCCTGGACCATCTTTTCAAGGACGCTTGTACAGTAAGTCCCCTACATACAAACAAGTTCCGTTCTGAGAGTGCGTTCGTAAGTCCAATTTGTTCGTAAGTCCAATTTATTTGTAAGTCCAACAAGATTAGCCTAGGTACTCAACGAACACAATTGGCTATATATTACTGTACTGTAATAGGCTTATAATACCTTTCACACAAATAATACATGAAAAACAAACACAAAAAGTAAAAAAAAAATCATTTTTAACCTTACAGTACAATACCTTGAAAAGTACAGTCGTGCAGTACAACAGCTGGCATCCAGGGGCTGGCATCGAGTGAACAGGCAAGAAGAGTTACTGACTGGAGGAGGGAGAGGAGGTGGGAGATGGTAGAGCTGGACTGTCAGCAGTAGGAGACGGAGGGCGAGCTGCAGTTTCACTCAGGCCTGATGTTGACTGAACACACGTTTGCATGCCTCTTTGAAAGCTCACAACTTGAAGGTTAGTATGTAGGGGACTTACGGTATAGGAATCAGCCTTGGAAGATAGATATAGTGTCTGCTTTTGGAGCAAGGGGCAGATTTGCCTACAGACTTGAAACATAGAGATTGTATATAGAGCATGGGCCAAGCGGTCTTCTGCTCGTTACAGAAAATTAGGGTTCTGTAAGTCAGTGTTAATCTCCTATAATACAACCTTCTTTTTATTATCTTGTGGGAACTAGGATTTTGGGAGCTGATGCAAGTGCTGATACTCCAGCTACTGTTATTATTAATAAGTCTTTTGTTTCTGACCCAGGAATCTCATGTGTTTTGTTAGCATACATGCAACTGTGGCAGGCTACATTGTTCGCTTATAAATAGAGTAAAGTCTCAGACTCTTCATAGCTTTTGGCAAATTCCAAACTAAAGTATCTTGGACCTATCATCTAGGTTAGCAATTTTAATACAAACTAACTCAATCAAAAAAAAATTTGAAGAGGATTTAAGCTTCAGAATATTTTAGACTAATACAGTAAAAAGCCATTAAAAATGTTAAAATGTCGTCATGCATGCTTGGATTTTAAAAATAAAATAGTTGAAACATTATAAATAAAATTGAACTCTATCCTTTTCTTGGAACACTGCTTTTCTCTTCCTTCCTGGAGGCAATTACTATCTTTTTTTAAGTACATTATTTTTTTTAAGCTTTTTATTGGAATATAATTGCTTTACACTGTTGTGTCAGGTTTTGTTGTAAACCAGAGTGAATCAGCTGTATTTATACATATATCCCCATATCCCCTCCATCCAGCGACTCCCTCTCACCCTCCCTATCCCAGCCCCCTAGGTCATCACCCAACATGGAGATGATCTATGTTATACAGCAACTTCCCACTAGCTATCTAATTTACTTTTGGTAGTGTATGTATGTCAGTGCTACTCTCTCACTTCATTCCAGCTTCCCCTTCGCCCTCCACCCTGTGTCCTCAAGTCTGTTCCCTACATCTGCATCTTTATTCTTGCCCTGTCACTGGGTTCATCAATACCAATCTTTTAGATTCCATATATATGAGTTAGCACACGGCATTTGTTTTTCTCTTTTTGGCTTTCTTCGCTCTGCATGACAGACTCTAGGTCCATCCACCTCACTACAAATAATTTCATTCCTTTTTATGGCTGAGTAATATTCCATTGTATATATGTGCCACATCTTCTTTATCCATTCATCTGTTGATGGGCATTTAGGTTGCTTTCATGTCCTGGCTATTATAAATAGTGCTGCAATGAACATTGTGGTACAAGTACATTATTTTTTTTAAAGCATTTAAAAATTTATCTATTATTATTTATTTATTTATTGGCTGCATTGGGTCTTCATTGCTGCACATGGGCTTTCTCTAGTTGTGGTGAGTGGGGGCTCCTCACTGTGGTGGCTTTTCTTGTTTGCAGAGCATGGGCTCTAGGTGCATGGGCTTCAGTAGTTGAGGCACACAAGCTCAATAGTTATGGCTCACAGGCTCTAGAGCACAGGCTCTGTAGTTGTGGTGTATGCGCTTAGTTGCTCCATGCCATGTGAGATCTTCCCGGACCAGGGATTGAACCTGTGTCCCCTGCATTGGCAGGCTGATTCTTAACCACTGTGCCACCTAGGAAGTCCTGGCATTGTTACCCTGATTTTGGTGTGTGTCCTTACAGTCCATGATCTAATACTTTCACTATATACATGCAAAAGTATCTACTTTGTGTTTTTAAAAAAACACATAATTTGTTTTATAGTGTATGATTTTTAAATTATCTTTTCTCCCTCAACATTGTTTTTAGATCAATTCTTATTGATGAATAATGATCACATTTATTTTCTTCTGCTTCATTATATGAATATAGCATCTTTTATTTATCTAAACACTACTGATTGGACATGTGGGTTGTTTCCAGTGTTTTGATACTGCAAACAATGCTGTGATGAACATCTCTATGTCTTGGCACAATGAAGGCACGTTTCTCTAGGATGACTAACAGAACGTGGCAGAATTGACATGGTGCCAGTTTGGGCCTAAGAAAACAAAGCAAGCTCTACTTTTGTTCTTTGGAGGAAGCCCCAGCTACTGCGTAAGAGATCCAAGTACTCTGAGACTGCCATGCTGTGAGGAAGTCCAATCTAGCCACATGGAGAGGACATGAGGAGAGAAAGATGTTCCTCTAGCCCCCCTGTTGTTTCAGCCATCCTAGCTGAAGTGCCAGACATATGCGTGAAGAAGTCACCTTGGACATTGCAGCCATGGCAAATGTCACATGGAGCAGAGACAAGCTGTTCCCACTGGGGCCCTGCCAAAACTGCAGACTCAGAAGCAAAGAAATGATGACTGTTGTTTTGAGCAACCAAGTTTAGATAATGCAAATGCCCATTTTTCTTATAGGCATTTCTTTTTTTGTACTGATTAGAAAGTATTCTTTATATATTTTGGATACCAGTTCCTAGTGTTTTGGTGAGGAATCTCGACTCATCAAAGTATAAACTCAAATACGTTTAATTTTTTTTTCATTAAACTGCTATCAGTTGTACTATGTTGAAGCCTCCTTTCCCACTAGCGCAATATCTCAGCATCTTTATTACTTTTCAGCCACATTACATCATTAGAACAGACCCACAGCATGTTCTAAGACTTATTCCTGTGTGTTTAAAACTCTGTGTCTCTTATGTGATTAAAAATCCTCCAGATCTTTCTCCTGAATAGGTGGGGCTTGCAGGGCTGGGACTTTGGAATGGCATGTGTGGGTACGTATGGCACAGGTCTAATCTCAGCACACATGGGATCTTGGGCAGGCAGGAGAGATGTGAGGCAGATTCTGCCGTCTTCCACTGCTCCTAGCGTGTTGAGGCTTAGTTCTTTCCTTGGTTGGCCCTAACTGGTGTTCGAACTTGATGTCCATGGACTCCACGGGGCAAGATAATGGTTACCACACATTCAGCTGCTGATGGTTTCCTTCAAGCAGCCTCTGAAGGCATTGCAGGTGCCTTTTATTATTGGCTGTATCTTCCACTGAGCCTCAATTGGCCACTTTATAGAGTATTTCATTGAATTGAGTGCCTCTTTGCTTCATGATGTAACTATCACCAGCAAGACTGTAGCCCCAAATCTGAGGAAACTGGAATGCAGGTTTGGGATCCAGAAGTCCTCACCTTCCTGCTCTTTGCCCTGAGGTCTCCCACCGTGCCATCACCCCCAGTCCTCTCTTCTCCGACTCCATTCGTGCAAGAAAGATCATCAAGTTCAGTGGCTAAGTAAACATCCTACCAGAAGCAAAATATCAATATGACCTTCTTGTAGCCATCGTCAAACTTTGCCAATCATTGCCTTGAACGTTGCCTTGCTTTGGGGAAGAGGAAGCCCCTCTTTCCCTTCCCTTAGAGAGAGGGGAAAGAAGGAAAAATAACCTCCATTTACAAACAACAGACAACTTATAACTTCCTTTCATTCACATATATATCAGAGGTTTAGAGGAATGGTAGGTAGTGTCAGTTCTGTTGAAACTGTGTCTCTCTGCCAGTTCTGAAGGGAGTGACAGCTAGAGGTTTCTGATTTTGAATGTGTGGTTCTTGGATCTGGTTTTCTCAGTTAAGTCTTGGTTTTCTTTACATGATCCTTTCATATAATTAACTCTTTGTTATATATGCTGCAAAGATCTATACCCAAACTGTAGGTTGACTTTTAATTTTGTTTATTGTGGCTTTGGTCTTGCAGACATTTTGATTTTGATGTGGTCAAGTTGTATTTGTTACTTAAGAAATACTTCATAAAGTCATAGAGGCATGTATTTTCCTTAATAGTTGCAAAAGTTTGCTTTATGTTTAGTTCTCTCATCCATCTGGAACTTATAAAAATTCATATATGATGTGATAAGGGGATATCATTTATTTTACATAGAAAGCCAATGGTTCCAACACAATTTGTTGAGTGTCTATTCTTTTCCCAGGAATCAGAAATACCAGTTTTGTCTTATATCACATTTCCATATGTGTATAGCTCTGTTTGTGGCATTTTTATATTGTTTCCTTTGAATATTGGCCCTCTCTGAAGCAGAACAGTACAGTCTTCATTACTATGGCTTTATATATCTTAAGATCTAGTAAGGTAAGTCTCCTATTCTTTCTCCCAGAATAATTATGATTATTCTTGACCCTTTAGTCTTGCATAGGAATTTTAGAATTGACATATAAGTTCTGTAAAAAAAACTGTTAGGATTTTAATTAGTAATGTATTTGAATTTATAGATTAATTTGGGTTTATATTAATTAATATAGATTAATATGAACTAATTCTTTAAATAAAAAAAATGAAGTAGTTGCCTAGCAGCCTAAATGCATAAATATTTCCATTTAGTGTATAGCTAATACATCTTTCTTACTTAGCAATATTTTTATGCAAAGCTTTATCTATTGTCATGGTCAATGCCTAACATAAACTTCTTTCAATAAATATTTGTGGAATTAATGAATGAACCATCTGTAGACCTCTGTGCTAGACATTTTGTAACTTAGAATGTGTTTTGGGAACTCTACACCATTAGCTATAAATTTTCCAAATTACAAAAATGTCCTTCATGATTTAGTTTGAGGCTGTAGTCTCTCAACAAGAACACCTAATTTGTAATTATTAAAGCTGCACTAAGTCTACATTTTGCATTTTGGGTGGCCCCATGGTAGTAATTATTGTATCATTTCTGCATATTTGTTGAGGATGGTGGAGCGAGTTATACCTTTAGATTTTATTTTTTAAACCCCGTACTGAAGTAGAATTGACATAAAAAAAATCTGTACATATTTAATATATACAACTTGATGAGTTTGGAGATATACATCCATGAAACCATCATCATATGGTTTAATCAAAATGGTGAAAGATATGTACACTGAAATATGCCATAAACATGTCCATCTCCTCCAAAAGTTTCCTTCTGCCTTTTTTTTATAATAACAAAGGCTGTATCAATTACATTCCCACTAACAGTGTACAAGAGTTCCCTTTCTCCACACCCTCCCAACACCTCTTATCTCATCTCTCATAATAGCTATTCCAACAGGTGTGAGGTGTGTCTCATTGTGGTTTTGATTGGTATTTCTCTGATGGTTAGTGGTACTGAGCACTTTTTCATATACCTGTTGGCCATTTGTATATCTTCTCTGGGGAAATATCTATTCAGTTCCTTTACCCATTTTAAAATCAAATTGTTTCCTTTGCTGTTGAGTAGTATGAGTTCATTATATATTTTGGATATTAACCCTTTTAAGATATATTTTCTCTCACTTGATAGGTTACCTTTTAATTTTGTTGGTTAATTCCTTTGCTGTGAAGAAGCTTTTTATTTTGATGTAGTCCACTTATCTACTTTTGATTATGTTGCATGTGCTTTTGGTGTCATATCTAAGAAATCATCATCAAAACTAATGTCAAAAAACTTTCCCCTTTTGTTTTATTCTAGGAATTTTATGATTTCAGGTCTTTAATGCTTGTCTTTAATCCATTTTGAGTTGATTTTTGTGTATGGTAAGATGGGTTCCAGTTAATTCTTTTGCATGTAGCTATTCAGTTTCCCAACACCATTTACTGCAAAGACTATCATTTATCATTGTATATGCTTGGCTATTTTGTTGTAAATTAATTGACCGTATATGCATGGGTTTATTTCTGGGGTCTCTATTCTGTTCCGTTGATGTTTGTGTCTGCTTTTATGCCAGTGCCATACTGTTTTGATTACCATAGCTTTGCACTATAGTTTGAAATCAGGAAGTGCAATGCCTCCAGCTTTGTTCTTTCTTAAGATTACTTCGCTTATTTGGGTTCTTCTGTGGTTCCATACAAATTTTATACTTGTTAATTCTATTCTGTGAAAAATGCCATTGGAAATTTGACAGGGCTTGTATTGAATTTGTGGATGGCTTTGGGTGATATAGGGGTTTTAACAATAATTATTCTTCTGATCCTTGAGTATGGAATATCTTTCCACTTATTTGTGTCATCTTCAATTATTTCTATTAATGTCTTACAGTTTTCAGTGTACAGATCTTTCACCATTTTGGTTGAATTTATTCCTAAGTATTTGATTCAGTTGATTGTATTTCAAATGGGGTTGTTTGCTTAATGTCTCTTTCTGACAGTTCATTTTTAGCGTATAAAAATATGGCTGAGTGTTGTATATTGATTTTCTATGCTGCAACTTTAGTGGATTCAGGACTGTCATAACCAAAACCTGAGTGGCCCAGAACAATAGAAATTTATTGTCTCACAGTTTTGTAGTCTAGAAGATTGAGATCAGGGTGCTGGCAGGGCCAGCCCTCTCTGAAGGTACTAGGGAAGGATCTGCATTTTTTTCCCCTCAAAACAACAAAACATCTATTTTGAGATTTGAGAATAATGGGAACATTAAGTAATGGGAATTGGACCCTCATCAGAGTCTTCTGGGAAATTGGAAGCACCACCCTCTTCTGCAGCTCTATGCTTCTTCAGTTTAGCAATCAGTTTTTTCGCTGGATTGAAGACTCCATCGGTCTGCTGGTCACAGACATAGCAGCGCGGGGTGGTGCGGAAATGCTGCCGCGCACAGCTCTCGCAGAAATAATGCCTGCACTTGGTGACAACGGGGGTTTCGGAAGGTCTGGCGACAGATGAAACACTTGAACGGTGTTTCCCCCTCATCGCTTCCCACTTCATAGCTTTCGTCCTCACGGATCCCACAGCGGCCCTCATCAAGCTCACGTTGCATCTGCCACCCATGCTTGTAATCCGAAAGATCGTGGAGGAATTTGCAGCTGTCTCCGAAGCCGCAGAAGCCAGTCTCCTTGTAGTCCTTACACACGTCGGGCTGGTAATCCCAGCGCACGGTGGCACGCAGATGCTCGCGGGCTCGGACGGGGCCCTTCCTCACCATCCCGGAGGGAGCACCGCCCAGAGACGTACCCTGGGGCTTCACGTACTTCTTACAAGTACCGATTCCGCGAGAGACCCTGTCATCCTGCTCGCCCCGCAGCTGCTCCTGGGTCTTCCGGCTGCGCTCAGGCATGGCTCGTGCGTCCCGCTCCTCCTCTGTGTCCAGCTCGCAGCCGGCCGTCGCCCCCGCACCCGCCGGCCCCACGGGCCTCCCCGGGCGAGTGGACCCGCAGGGCGCGCCGGGACGCCCGCGCTGCTCGCCGCAGGCCGCCTTCTGCGCCGTCGGGCGGCGGGCCGCCCCCGTCCTCTCCGGGGGGACCACCGTGCCGCCTTCCTCGCTGCCGCCGCTGCTGCTGCTGCTGCTGTCTCCGGGCCCTCGGGGGCAGGTCAGGCGCTTTCGTAGGCCTGCGGTCCCTTCTCGCCCAGGCTTTTTGAAAAGAAAGGGGCACACGCAGTCTGCCGCCCCTCCTGGAGAAAGTGGCTCTGACATCTTCAGAGTCTCGGGCTCCCCAAAGGCTGCGGCCTGCGGGGCGGGGCGGGGCGTCTTCACGTCCCCGCGCGTCGCGCCCTCGCCGCTAGGGGGCGGGGGGCGCGGCTGCGGGAGAGGAGCGCAGAGGGAGCATGCGCGGCCGCAGGCCGTTCCCTCCGGGGTACCGTGTCGCCGGTGCTCGCGAGGCTCTCTCCCTGGATGCGCGTCCGTCTTCTCCCGCGGTGGTCTTTGTATCCGGGCGACCGTCGTGTTGACGTCGGGCCCCATCCTACTCCAGTTTGACCTCGTCTTAGCTCATTACATCAGCAACGGTCCCGTTTCCAGATCGGGTCACATTCTGAAGTAATGGGAGTTAGGGCTTCAACATATAAATTTTGGGAGGGCCTCAATTCAACCCGCAGCACGTCTGTTAGATCACCTGTTATAATTTATTATTATACAAAATACTATATTATTATATATAATTATAATTTTATGTTATAATTATATAATGATATATTATCTATTTATATATAATTATATAATGTGTAATGTGAAATATATATTATGTTATAATATATAATACATGTTATTATTATTATAATTAGTTTATTTACATATCTTTATTCCTTAACCTCTCTGTAGGATATAAATTCCTTCAAGGATTCCTTCTTAATCATTAGAAAAAAGAAAAAAACCTCCAGAGCTTAGCACATTGCCTGATACAGAAGGCAAAACACTAGTTGTATGGCTACTTTAAGTGGTAGACTTTGATAATCTAAGGTCTGGGATTCTTATTCTCCCTTTATTATAATGACATCTAATACTTACCCCAAACTCTAGTTATTTGGCTGCCCCAAATAAGGTATTGCTTATTTTTTGGCAGCTAGTTGATATGGCTTTAATTAAATCTAATGGGGCAATGTGATAGAGAAAACCAGGCATTTCTTCATGCCAATTGGTGATCTGACCAAGGAAATGAGTCTTTAAAAATTCCTTAAGGCATTTTCATATAATTTAATGATCCAATTAGAGACTGAAGACATACTTAATCTCAATATCTTCCATATTCTGTTACCTGCTTTAATTTGAATTTAGAAGTGATAGAACACAGGAGGTCATTAAATGCATGGCTACACATTCTGGCTTTGTGAATTCATGTTCAAGTCTAACGCTTGAAAATCAGTTCACGGTAAGCTTTGGATATGAGATTGTAGTACGTATTTATCTTTCCTTTATGGTTGCCCATCACCTGACCTATTTCTTCTTATGTTTGGGGAATCTCCCTTGTTCCCATTCTGAATCTTGCTGAGAGGCTGAGATGCCTCCTTCTACAGAAGCTGAAAATGCCCAGTCCCTACTTTCCTAAACTTTGTTGCAGTTTAGGACTCTTGAGGAACTCTCTGGCTGCAGTGTTGCAAGAAGATCAGAAACTGCAGTGGTAACGGTGGCAGTTAGTGCTTGGTAATACAATGCTGTGTTTCGTGGTAGAGCCAATGGTGTCTTCCGCAGACCAATGGTGTGGCATGTTTGTATGTTGCTCCTGGCTGCGTAGCTTCAACAGGGCTGCTGTGTTGCAATGCGCAACATACATGGCTGGCCTTGAACCTGGTTCTTCAATCATCCTGCTGAGTCTGAGACATATACTATGCTTTGAAAATTCCTTGTCCCATCATTCCCAGTCAGTGATAACTTCTTCAACTAAAAATCTTGACAAATACAAGGATTTTCAGTATTTAACTGATGTACCTTTAATGAAATTTTAGATGTATGAACCAAAATAAATTGTTCAGTCCTATGTTTGTCAGAAGACTAGTCTCGTACATCAGCTTCTAGGCTGACTTTGATTGATACATTTTTGTGTGTCATTTTCTGTCTCATTTATTTATTCAATAAATATTTTTAGAGTGCCTGAGTGTTAGTTCCTATGGCTACCATAACAAATTGCCACAAACTTGGAGGCTTAAAGCAACCCAAATTTTTTATTCTCTTATATTTCTGGAAGCCAGAAGTCCAGAATCAGTTTCACTGGGCTAAAGTCAAGGTGTTGGCAGGGCTGGTTCCTTCTGGAAGCTCTAGAGAATGTGTTTTCTCATCTTTTCTAGCTTCTGCAAGCTGCCTGCATTCCTTGGCTTCTGAACGCTTCCTTGCATTATTCCAGCCTCTTGCTTTTGATGTCACATTGCCTTCTCATCTTCTTGAGTCAGATTTTCCTTTGCTTTTCTCTTATAAGGACCTGTGTGATTATATTTAGGACCCATCCTTATACCCCAGGTAATGTTCCCATCTCGAGATCCTTAGCTTAATCACATCTTCAAATTTGCTTTTGCCGTATAAGGTAACATTCACAGCTTCCAGGGATTAGGACCTGGTTATCTTTGGGGGCTCCTATTCAGCCTAATACACTATGCTATGCACTATGCATTGAGAATACAAGGTGAAAACAATAAATGTTTCTTCTGCCCTTATGAGGTTAGTGGGATACACACATTTAAATAAAAATTACAGGAATAATTCTGCAAGTTTACTTATGATAAGTGCTCAAAGTAGAAATACAAGATGGGGTGGGAGAATATGATTAACTGACCTGGCAGAAACTAGGGAGGTTTTGGAGAATTTTACTAAAAAAATAATATTAGCTAACACTATGTGCTAGCACTTTGCTCAGTGGGGTACATATATTCATTAATGCAATCCTCACCACTAACCTATGAGGCAGATCCTTATACTATCTCAAGATTAATAAACTGAGACAGAGATTCCATAAACAGCCTGCTTAAGAGCCTGTGGCTACTAACTGGCAGAGGAAGAAACTCTGAAGTGGTCCTTAAATGAAGTGGATTTCAGTTGTGTTGCCTGTCTACCATTATTGTGTAAATTGTATCCTGATTTTCTTTGGAGGAATTTCTTTTCCCTCATTGTACCCAAACACTTTGCCCTCCCCTGGGCACATGTCCTAACCTGGGAATGACTCTCCAGCAAACAATAAAAAACAAAACAAAACAAAACAAAACAGCTGAGGATGATCCCTTTTCCAGAATAGACTGCCCATCATTTCCTGCCATCTTAATTGCTTAGGCTTCCTTGGATTCTGTTCTTCTCCAGCTGTGTCTTTAAACTAATGATTCTTTTCTTAATAGTCCTTGATTGTGTGAGCTACTTCCTACCTTTCCAATAAATTCATTTCCTGCTTAAGTTTCTGCTGGTGTCTGTTGCTTACAACCAAAGCACTCTGAGAACAAGGAGGAGTTAGGCAGGTGAAGATGAGAGGAGGCAAACAATTCCAAGGCAGAGGGCAGAGTGTGTACCTGAGGTGATAAGCTATTTGTATTTCAGAGGAGTTTTGAGAAAGCTGTGTGGCTGGAGCCACTGTGGCTGGAGAGTGGCAAAAATGAGGTTCGAAAACTTTGCAGGGGCCAGATCCCAGACACATGCCATGCGAGGATTTGGGGCTTTATCCTCAGGGTAATAGTTTGTTATTGTCTTCTTTTTTGTTTTTTTTAAAGCGCGATGTTCGTAACTAGTGTATTTTGGCAGCTGGGCTCCGTGGGGTATAAGCAGAAAGCAAATTTATCCTTTCTTATCACTTCCTGTTAAACTTGCTCCAGTAAGTCATTTTTTTCCTAGATTCTGGATGAGATCCTGGCTAGGTAGCATTACTTTTCTGATTCCTCTTTGAATGAATAAATTGTCTATCTCTTTTAGGTTATGAAATGTATGGTTCAGTCTAACATCAGAACTCCACATTTTCATCCAATTATAAAATTCTTTCTTTCCTTTAGCCAAGGCTAAGGCGGGCTTCAAACCTACTTTCAGGGAGGGGTGTGATCATCTGCTTCTCCACATGGCTTTTCTCCTCCCTCTCTCCCACTGAATGTGCCCCTTCTGGCTCCTCCAGGGTTGCAGGTAGGGGAGGGATGAGGCTGTCCCTTTCCTGGGAGATTTCTTTAATGCACCTGCAATTTCCTTCTTGCCAACAGTGCTTCTCTTGCTGGAGAAGCACCCCTCTCCTTCCAAGTCCTAACCTCTGCCAGTTCACATTTAGCTTCTTTCTGCTGGGCTTACCCCCACCCCTAAGTGGTCCTTTTCCAGGAGACTCAGGGCTGAGGGAGACAGCAGGCAGCAGCAGGAGGCAGGCTCACTGTGTCACTAAACTCCAAGAGTGTAATCATTTTTCAGACAGTCTCAACTACTCTTCACTCTGCCATTAGGCTGACAAAACTCTTGCTTTTAGACTTTTTCAGGCATGCTTCACATAACTGTCTTTGTGTTATCCCAAATTCCAGGGGCCAGTGCCAAGTGCTCTAAATGCTCCTGCTAAAGTTCCCCCACACTTGGAAATTGCCTGGGATTCACCAAAGGTTTCCTAATCACTTCTCAACTGGCTGATCAACCTTATTGGGCTTATTGCAAGCCTTGTTTGGGACCATCATCTTTGCAAACCTAGCACATGTTCTGCAGTGAGAGTGTAATTGATATCTGTTATTCTTAGCCTGGAGGCTTCGGTCCAAACAGACCATAGGAAAAGTGCCATTTTAATATTCTCTTGCAAAGTGATATATATATTCTCCTGCAAAGTGATCAGATGTTTATTATTTGCATAATTTTAATGAATATAATTTCCAGTCACGTTACTTCCCCAGTCCCCATATAAAACAAACAAAACACTGATCGTTTTTATATTTAAAAATCAGACTATTTTCTAAATTGGACCAGATTTGAGTTCCTTTACCCTAGCCAGTATTAAAATAGTCAAACAATTCCTTCCTTAATATTTTACAGGAAGTGTGGGGCCCTTTTTCTTCTTTTGGTTTGAAAAAAACTCAACTAGCTGTCAAACGCTTGAATGTGGATCAAACATTTAAATATTTAGTGAAAATTTGAATGTGTTGTATAAAGTGCTCAGCAAAGTGGAAAGCCCTCTGACCACTTTCAAAATAATCCGAGCAAACAGCAATGAGGGATATAGTCTACTACTTTCCATTTGTTCACAGCTTACCAGGACATAACGTGAGCTCCTATGCATGTTGGGAGGGAAATGGACGGCACTTAGATTGTTCCTTACTTTGATATGTGACTGTCAGGGTTGCAAATAATGTGCCTGCAGAAGAAAATTGCCTCCTGGTGCACCTGAAGATGGAATTTTAAAAAATGTTTCTTCCTCCTTCCCTTTCTCTTTCCATTTACTCAGCATTACGTGACCCTGCTGTTAAGCACCTGAGGAGAAAAAGGAATAGTTTATGGTGGCCCCAGTGGGATGAGTCTGACCAAGAGAAAGCAGGCAACACAGCAAAGAAGTGTTTCCAACATTTATTTAGTATATATTTATTAAGCCCCTATTGGGCACAAAGAACATAAAACATGGTGGCTGCCTGCTAGAAACTTTTAATCTGGTTGTGAAGATAGGATGTACATGCACCATAAGTTAAATTCTGTTTGTGCTATCAAAGAGGCAGAATCATCCCATACTGGGAGCCTGCAAAAGGCAAAGCTGCAGCCACGAAAGTGGCAGAAGCTACAGAGAGAAAAGTCTGGGCTAAATGTAAGTTTCTAACGGAACTGACCAAAGATGGGTTGGACCGTCTTATGTAGAGGTGAGTTTCGTGTCATGCAAGGTGTTTAAGCGAGTCTGAATAAACACTTAGCAGGAGTGTTTGTAGAGGGTATTACTGCATCTGACGAGTGGTTACCTTAGATGATCTTTAAAATACTCGCATGACTTTATGATGCCTTGACTCTGTGAGTCCTTAGGGCAGGGAGTGTGCCCAGGCTCATAAAGTGACCAGGAAAGAATTTATCGAGGTTCAGGTATGAAAGAAGGAGCAGACGTGGGACAGAAGAAGGGAGGAAGGAGGGAGCTCCAGGCAGGGGGAATACTGTGAGATAATGAGACCTCTGGGGCTTTTTCTTGACCATATATTGCATGTGGAAACTGCATTATCTCTAACCACATTTAGAGGAAGATTACACAATTTAGGGAATAATACCTATTTTTTTAAAATCTTGGATAGAGTTTGACCCTTACCCATTTTTTAAAAAATATTTTATTTATTTATTTATTTATTTGGTTGCACCAGGTTTTAGTTGCTGCAGGAGGGCTCCTTTGTTGTGGCTCTAGGGCTTCTTAGTTGTGGCTTGCTGGCTCCTCAGTTGCAGCCTGTGAACTTTTAGCTGCAGCATGCATGTGGGATCCAGTTCCCTGACCAGGAATTGAACCTAGGCCCCCTACACTGGGGACATGGAGTCTTAACCACAGCGCCACCAAGGAGGTCCTGAGGAATAATATCTTAAAGAATATCTCTTCAGTGGCTGAAAATTTGCCATAGTTGGCCCATGAATTCAAGCTCGAGGGATGCACTAGGGAGTCTGTCTAGTTCAAATAAACAAAATTTTGCTAAGTGCCAACTGTGTTGCAGGCATCAGGCACTGGGAGTGCAGAGATGAAAAGAGACACTTTCTTTTCTTGAATAGCTTATTGTTGGGCAGAAGCTTTTAAAAATCTCATCCTAAAATGTTTCCTGATAAATACTTACATTTAATTTCCCCAGTTTCATGATCACTCTAATAATAACTATATTTATTGAGTACCTTCTAAGTGATAGATATATTAGTCTCTTTCCAGTTCTCATGACAACCCTTCAGTGTAGGTATTTTATTATCTCTGTTTTCCAAGGAGGAAAGTGAAGCTCAGAGGGGCCAAGTATATTGCCCAGCTATTAATAAGTGGCTGATTGAAAATACAGTCACTAAATTAATTGAGTGGGTAACATGTTCTAGGCACTACTCTAGATGCTGGGCACACAGCATCTTACAGAATCTTCTCATCACTGGAGAGGAGAAATACCACTGTTATCCTCATTTTATAGTCAGGAAAACAGGCCCAGTAAAATTAAACAAATCAGGGTCTCACAGTTGGTGTTATGGACTGAATGCTTGTGTCCTGCCCAAATTCACATGTTGAATTCCCATCCCCCAATGTGCTGGTATTAAAAGGTGGGGATGGGGCTTCCTAGGTGGCACAGTGGTTGAGAATCTGCCTGCCAATGCAGGGGACACGGGTTCGAGCCCTGCTCCAGGAAGAAGATCCCACATGCCTCGGAGCAACTAAGCCCGTGCGCCACAACTATTGAGCCTGTGCTTTAGAGCCCATGAGCGACAACTATTGAGCCCATGTGCTGCAACTACTGAAGCCCATACACCTAGAGCCCGTGCTCCGCAACAAGAGAAGCTACGGCAATGAGAAGCCCACGCACCACAACGAAGAGAAGCCCCCACTCACCACAACTAAAAAGAAAGCCTGTGCACAGCAAAAAAGACCCAACACAGCCAATAAAATAAATAAATTTATGAAAAAAAAAGGTGGGGACATTTGGGAGGTGATTAAGTCATGAGGGTGGAGCCCCATGACTCCATTATAAAAGACTTTCCAGATTGTTCTCTTTTTAAAAAAAATTTATTTATTTATTTGTTCATTTACTTTTTGGCTGAGTTGGGTCTTCATTGTTGCTCACAGGCTTTCTCTAGTTTTGGCTTCTCACTGTGGTGCTTCTCTTGTTGTGGAGCACGGGCTCTAGGTGCGCAGGCTTCAATAGTTGTGGCACATGGGCTCAGTAGTTGTGGCACATGGGCTTCGTTGCTCCACGGCATATGGGATCTTCCTGGACCAGGGCTCAAACTTGTGTCCCCTGCATTGGCAGGTGGATTCTTAACCACTGCACCACCAGGGAAGTCCCCAGACTGTTCTCTTGCCCTTTCGTGCCACGTGAAGATGCAGCGTGAAGTCAGCCATGTATGAACCAGGAGGCAGGCTCCACTTCCCAGCCCCCAGAACTGTGACATACACTTCAGCTCTTCAGAAGCCCCCCAAGTCCATGGTATTTTGTTGTAACAGCCTGAGCTGACCAAGACAGTTAGTGTAGTGCAAGGATTCAGGCCCAGCCTGCTTGGCCCCAAAGCTGATAGTCTTTAAAAACTATGCTACCTTTCCTCTCCCCACGGTGCTGCACAGTTGACAGCTTCACCCCAGCTCTGCTTTTCTCCTTGCTTTACCAAAAAACGGAGTGAATGACAAAACCATGTTGAGTATTTTCTTGAAAGGCCAGGAGTGAACTTGGCTGGAGGAGAAATTCTGATTAGAATTCTGAGGCTTGGTGTACAGCAGTGGCACCAGGAAGGAAAAAATGCCTTGCTCATTAAGCAATTACTGAAACTCATGATTAAAACATGAGGTTGTCTTTTGAAAAGAATCCCTGGAATAGGTGGTGTTCTTCATTTTGCCTTGGAGCCTGGTTGATCAGTGTCTAAGAAATTTACCTTCTGTTACTGGAGAAGTGATGGGGAAGCAAAGATTTTTTCATCCATTATTTCTCTGGGTCCTTACAACAACCCTTTGGAGATACGTGGGGAAAATTTGGTTTGGAATTTTAGTGGCCAGTTAATCAGATCCATCCTGCTTTTGAATTCTGGATCATTTGTAAAATATATGCAATAGCCAGGGATTCCAATTTCAGGTTTATCTCTTGGATTAGGTCTCATATCTTGGATCTGTGGCCAAATGCCCATCCTCATGCCCCCCACCCCTTGCTGCAGCTGGACTTTGGAATCTGCGTTTAGGAAGGGTTGGGCTTGTAGCCAACTGCCTCATACCAGGCAAGTGCAGGGAGCCCTGGAGAGGAAGGTCTCCTAGGGGACACCTAGCAGGTTTGCCTTTCCCCAGTAGAGGTATATGCATGATGGATGTCTGCCTCTTACCATCGCCTATGTAAGATGACTCATTCCTTCTCCTGTGAGGAGAAACCAATGAAAGTACAGAGGGCAACTGTTTCCTACCAAATACATCTGAGAGGTGTATTATTGGCTGACAAAATCACAGGGAGACGGAACATGTGGTTTTCAGGACATGCCCTGAGCTTGTTCTTTTAATCTGCTGCCCTCTCCTGATTTGACGGGTGGAGAATTTGAGGCTCAGAGAAGCTAAAGTTTTGAAAGCCACACTTTAATGACAAGCTGCGGGGTCCTATCTCATAGCGAGCTAGTGGATGGGGACTTAGCACTCAAGGGGTCAAACCCTTTATGTCAAAAATGTGCTAAGAGCTTCACAGAGAAGGCATGTGACTTGCACAAGATTAAAGTGGCAGAACTAGACATCAGGTCTTCTGACTCCTTCTGGCTCTTTCTAGCGTCTCACAGAAGTTTCCTTCGTAAGCTGGTGACATTTGTGCTGTTGGCTTGTGAGCATGGTCTTCCGGATACCTGGCACCATCCCCAGACCAAGTAAATCAGAGTCTCTTGGTGGAGAAGCTCCATCAGTGATGTATGTTTAAAGCTCCCAAGGTATCCTGATCTATGGAAAGGTTGAGAGCCACAGCCTTGGTGACATCACACTTTTGTTTCATTGCAGTGACACTTTCTTTGAATGTAGACATGATGGGAGATTGCATTTCCAGGCAGATCATCCGTTTATTAACACTGGAAAACTAAATTCAAGCCTCAGTAGGTCCCTGTGTGAGCCTCTTTAACTTACTAATGACAGTTCTTTACCTGTGGATAGGGCATAGGGATAGAGCTAAAGGCAGTTCTTTACCTGTGGACAGGGCATAGGGATAGGAATAGACAGAGAAGTACCTGGCCTGTGTTGATGCCACTTGATTTTTACAACATCTGAGAGATCAATAATTATTTACCTCATTCACAAAATGAAATTGGCTTCTTACCTAACCCCGCATGGAAGCAGATTGCTTTCTGTGCTGGTCTGTAGAAGAGGGCTTCACACCAAGTGTGCTAGCAGCTGATCTTTATTCCCTACTCTAACAGTGGCATCTCTCATTTGAGAATTCATGTGGAAACTCATTTGGATCTAGTAAGCTTGTTGTTAACCCCCAACTGGATCTGTGGTCAATGGTTGTGGAGTTTGTGTACTATCAACCCTATGAAATGCCAGTTTATGTGAAAGGCACCCCTAGCTCTTGGGCAAATGCCCTGGCTGGTGATGGTATGTGGTGAACCCACATACACTCCAGGAGGTGCTACCTGTCAGGAGCCATCTCTCTAAGAAAACGTAAAGGATGCTGGAGCAGCCGCAAATACCTCCCTTTCACAAGAGGTCAAATACTGAAATAACATAAAATCGGTGTGTGATCTATTCCTTTAACTTAACACTATCTTCTCCCGGCTTTCTCATTTAAAATGCACGTACTCTTAGGAACAAGAAACTATTCTAAACTCTTAAAGTGTTTTCTCTAACGTGTTAAGAATTCATAATTCATGCAGAACCGGGGTTTTCACTTTTCAAACAGTCTACACATTGCCTTCTGTGATGTAGGTATGATTATTCCCAAGCTACCTATGAGCAGACTGAGGTTCAAAAAAAATCACTGTCTCTCATAGATATAGAAGACAAACTTGTGGTTACCGAAGGGAAGATGAAAAAGAGGAGAGAAATTAGGGGTATAGGATTAACAGATACAAGCTACTGTGTATAAAATAGAGAAACAACAAGGATGTACTGAATTGCACAGGGAATTACAGCTATTATCTTGTAATAACCTATGATGCTGTATAATCTGCAGTAATACTGAATCGCTGCGCAGTACACCTGAAGCTAACATAAGATTGTAAATCAACTATACTTCAATTTTAAAAAGATCACTGTCTTGACCCACATTACCCAGCAAATTTCAGAGCTTGAACTCATTTTTTTTTTTGTCTCCAGGTTTAAGACTTTTCTCACTCTCCCCTACTAATGAGGATAAGGTTTTATTCTTATTCTCCTGATTACACGTTTTTAAGAAGTGTGAGCATCAAAACAAACATTTGTTAGAGAGTCTCAGAGGCTGCAGTCCTGTCAGCATTCACCAGTATCCTTTGGGGTAATTTTTCCAGTTCAGATGCACCTTCACTTGAATCATTTATGCTCTATTTTCTAAGTACGAAACTATACAAGATGGACAAGTTGCTTTTTTAAATTAGCATGAGTGCTGAGGTAACTGTATGTTAAAATATGTGAGTTTTCCTTGGAAAACTCACATATTGAAACATGGCTAGACTATTTATACAATTGGCTTCTCTTTGAAAATGATAATCTTTACTCAAAGAAAATATTTTTATTCATAGAATGTAGACTGTAGAGGAGAGGAAAGAGTATGGGCTTTATTGTCAGACAGGCCTGTGTTCAAATACAGACTTCTCCTTACTGATGTCTTTGTGGTTTGAAGTAAATTGCTTGACATCTCTCAGCCTCAGTTTCCTCACCTGTAAAATGGGGTAATGAGACTTACCCTGCATGATAGTAAATCTAAAGCATATAGCGCGTAGAAATCCCTAAAAATGTTAATTGATTTACATCCCTCTTGCAGTAAAAATCTACTATCCATTAGGTAATATAATTACCTATTTTTATTATTATATGAGAGGGTGGGAAAGTACATTCACCTAGCTTGCAGAAAAGAAAAGCCTAGGTAGATGGGCTTAGGCAATGTTCATTCATTTATTCGCTTCTTAATTCAGTTACACAGAGTAATCTTTCTAAAACACAAAACTTATCACTGACTCCTCTACCTAAGACCTCCTCTACCTAAGCCTCCCCAGCCTCTGTCAGTTCTTATCTGAAAAAGGAAAAAATAATAGTATCTAATAGAGTAGTTGGGAACATTAAATATGAATCTCAATGTTTATGAAGCATTCAGTCTGGCATGAAGTAACTACTCAGAAAACTGTTGATTGGTGTAGTTATTTATTTATTTTTTTGGCCATGCCAGGCGCCATGTGGGATCTTACTTCTTCAACCAGGGATCCAACCCACGCCCCTGCAGTGGAAGTGTGGAGTCTTAACCACTGGACCACCAGGGAAGTCTGGTATAGTTATTTTTTTATTAAAAAAATAAAAACAATTATAAACACTTAAAAATTATTTTTATTTTTAATGGTTACTGTAACAAAAGTGCTTTCACATACATGAGCCTCATCTGTGCTACACAATAGTCCTATGTTATTTTTATTCTTCCTATTTTACAAATGAGGCCACTTGGTTAAGAAAAGTAAACTGATCTGAACAGGTCACAAGGTTAGCAGGTCATCAGACTTCAAGGGGTACTCTTCCCACGCTACCATGTCCTCCTTTTTGATTCATGTACCTCTCAGGGACCTATCCCTGGGCCCCTGACATTTCCATCTCTTAGATAAAAGCTTTCTTTTCGAAAGACTCCTACTGAAATGTCTACAAGGAAGAGTTAGTTAGTACCTGCTATACCTTATCACCTATGAACACATCACAGCTTATTGTCAGATAGGTTGGGTTGGGTTGTCAGATGAGCTAGCTCATGCCTCACAGAGCAGAAGACAGCTAGTCAGTCCTGGTTGCAGTTGAGGAGATAAAAGAAGGTCCAGGCATTCTGGGATCCCATCCAGCAAAGGCAGGCTTTGGTGCAGTCTGCATTGGATGGGGAGGAGGGAGACTTCCCACTCTTACCTGTAAAATCCAGAGAACAATGGCTGCATTACAGGGCTGTTGTGAGGATAAATGAGGTAACGGTAATAGCTCACATTTATTAAGCAGATACCATCTTCATGTATGACCTCAGTCCTCCCAACAAGAGTTTGAGTGAGCTCTAGTATTATCCCATTTCTCAGAAGAGAAAACTGAGGCACAGAGAGGTTATTTGCCTGCCAGCTAGAAGGTGGCAGCATCAGAATATGAGCCTAGCCTCTGTGCACTAAGATAGCATGCAGAAAACCCCTGACCAGAGAGGGATTAACTAGAAACTTGCTTTTTCAAGGCACTGAATCTACTTTGTAGTCATGATTTTGTAGCATTTTTCTGAAAAAGGACATCTGAAATCAGATAAGCTTCGAACCTGGCTCTGCCTGTAAGCCCAAAAGTAGCGGGTACTTAAAAGAAGTGAGCTGTCTTCTCGCCTGGATGGTGGGATCTCAGACAGGAGAAAGAAGATGAGAAGGCAAAGCGTGACCTGGACCACGGCGGAGGGTGTTCTGGGGTGGGGGGATGTTACCCCCCTTCTTTTGCGGACCCTCTTCCTAACACAGGTTGTACTCCCATCAAGGTGCTCTGGTAAAGTGTGAACTGAAGTTCCTCTTCCAAGCAGTGCCTTGGAGCTGCCTGAAGGCTTTGCTGAGCTTTGCTGATTTTCTGGAGCTTAATTTATAGCCAGCCAGTGAGTGGAGCTAAAGGTTCATGAGTAGCTGCTAATCCAGCAGACCTGCTCGGGAATTCCTGCCTGACTGTTTCCTCCACGTGTGTCCGGCTCCTTCCTCACCTCCCATAAACAGTCCTGCTGAGAAGCTTATCTCAGGGCTCCCTCCTCACCTCCCATAAACAGTCCCGCTGAGAAGCTTATCTCAGCCCAGTGGAGCGGAGGGTCACACTTCCAGATAGCCTCTTTGTGTCACACCCAGCCCACTCCTCCCCCACCTTGGTCTCCTTTCTCAGCCCTGGCCCCTGGCATTCTCGGGGCTAAATCCATGCAGTGTCTGCTGGGTTTTTATTAAACTCCCTAGCCTGGAGAGAAATAGAGCCGAAAAGAGCCTTTCTCTTATTTGCGGAGTAAGGAATGAGCATACACAGGCATTTTAACTCCTTAAGCTGAGTAGGTTCTTTAAACCAGTGGTTGCAAACTCAGATACCCGTGGGGACCAGGTGGGAAACATCACTGAGAGAGGTGAGCTGGGTGAAGAAAATAGGGATGGGTGTGGACCATGGCAGACTGGAAAGCTCACGTACATTCTCAGCAGTTACCCAGTCCCAGTCATTGTGTAGCCTGGTGGGAATGCAGGTTTGGGGGTGGGGGTGGGGCTGATTCTCTGATCGTCTGGGAGAAAGTGTAGAGCTGGATTTTGGGTGAAATTTCCCAATTTTTAAACACTTTCTGGGTCACACAAAATGCTTCGTTGGGCTTGTTTAGCGTATGGGGTGCCCGTATAAGAACCTTGATTTCAGCAGTGAGGAGAAGTCCTGGCTTTGGCTACTTTTTCTTCACTTCTCCCCACTGCTCTGCCCTATTTGATTTCAATGCAAGTGGCTGTCAGCCAGGAGAACTTTTGGGCTGAGGAAGAAGCTTTGTGGAAAATGTTGGGACCTTTCTTGGTGAAACCTGAGCACAACGTTTGCTTGTTCTTTGATTTTGTCCATTCATTCATTCATTCAATCATTATTCAACAAATATTGATGGAATATTTTAGACTCACACTCTACTCTAGGGGTGCAGCAGTGAGCGTGGCCCTGCTTTCAAGGAACTCACAGTCTCAGAGGAGAAGCGAGCAAAACTGGTACTCTTAATAATTCAGTGCGGTCGGGGCTTTAATAGCTGCCTACGAGACACATAGGAATGTGGACGACAGAATTCTTAGCTCTGCCTGAGGGGATGAGGAAAGGATTCTTAGAAGAGGCAGGGGGGTGAGGGTGAGAGCAGGGCACAAGAGGGGCTGTGGACCTGGAGGCTGACGGAAGAGGTAAAGTACGTACCAGGCGTGGGGAGGGGCTTCTAGATGAGGGAAACGGTGAGCTTGGGCTGAGCGGTGTGGTTGTGCATCATATGTTGGGAAATGTCAGCTGTTCAGTGCCAGGTGCTGCTTTGGAGTGGCTGCAGAAGTTGCTGGAAGGGTGGTCTGGGGCCAGGTTGGGAATGGCCCTGTGAGCCATCTTAAGGACGCTACCTGGCAGTCTCTGGGGAGCTGGTGAAGTTGTGTGAACAGGGAGTTTTAGAAAGATCATTCTGGTTCCAGTGAGAAGCATGCTTTGGAAAGACAGACTAGAGGGATTGTGGGGCGCTCACGGGATGGGGTAAGGATTGGAGAGGGAGAAAGGTCGACCTGTTAGGAGAGTGGTTCTCAGTCCTGGCTGCAACGCCGACGGCTAAGCCCATGCCAGGCTAGGGAAATCAGAAGTTCTGGGTCTGAGGTCCCAGCTGTGGAATTCAAAGCTCTCTGAGTGACTGGGTATCACTGAACTTGGACACCATTGCCTGGTGGGGGAAACGTCTCAGGGAGAGAGAGAGAGAGCTGAAGTTGCTGGGGAATCCTTGTGTCTCAGGCTGAGCCCTTATTCAGTCCAACAGCTCAGTTTCACAGATGAATAACTAAGGCCCTAGAGGGGCATTTGCTGTTACATTAGATAAGGAAACTTTAAAAAATTAAATAATTGATAAATACTCTGTGTTGGAAGGAGCCTGGGATTTGAAGTTAAATGGCTCCGTTTTAAATTCTGCCTGGGTTACTCATCAGCTATGATAAGCTGGGCAAGTCATTTGACCTCTCAGTCTTATTTCCTCATCTTTAAAACGGAATTTTCATCCTTGCCTTTGAAAGTCGTGGTGAGGATTAATCTTTGTAAAGCATGTAGCACAGTGCTTGGTCCGCAGTGGTAATGGTGAGTAGATGTTACGACTGCTCTGATGATTACAGTTGTAAGAGATCAGCTTCGTGTGTTGGCTGTGGTTTCTGAACTATTCTGCTAGAAAGACTCAAGTGATAGGATGGTCGGCTGCAGGGAGCGGGGGATTGTTCGAAAGGATCCTTATGCGAGCTTTGTTATGAGCAGAGATTAAGTGGAAAAAGCAGAGCAGATTTAAAACCTCTTCCATAACTGATCCCCTACACTTAGTTTTCTAAAGCACGTGCTGTTAGCCATTATTCCATGCTGCCTGCGCACGCACAACTGTTTCTCTTTCTTTAAAAAATAATTTCAATTTTGAAATAGTTTAAGACTCACCCGAAGTTGCAAAAGTGGTATAGTTTCTGTGTACGTTTCACCCAGCTTCACTCAATGATAATATCTTATATAACCATGGTTCTGTTATTTATCAAATTATTTTCTCACAGAGCTCTACTCATACTACTGTTTCTTACTCCTCTCTAACATAATAGCCTATGCATTTTATCATAAAGTCGTGATAAACATGTCTTTCAATGTCTTGATATTTCATCTTCCAATTTAAATAATTTTCTTACTGTTGGCCTGGTGATGATATTCCAACCAATTATATAGGATGTTTCTGATGTTTTGTTATAGTATTGCTGGTGAGCCTCTTTGTGTATAAGGCTATTTTCATATTCAGGATTATTTCATTAGGATGGATTACTGAAGGTAGAATTGCTGGGTCAGAGAATCTAAATAGGTGAAAGTTTGGGGGTTTATATTTATTGGCGGTTGCTGAAGAAGAGCTGCCTGAAATGAACGGAAGGGGCTGGTGCTCCAGAAGTTGAGGGAGGGACTCCAGGAATGACCTTGAACTGCAAAGGCTCTAAGTACAGGCGCAGCCAGTGACTGCAGCTGAAGCTTAGCAGGACCTGGAGGAGCAGATCCCTGAGACCCAATCATGCAGCAGCTCCTCCACTCCTGGCTGAGAAGCCCAGGGCCCTGAGGCTTTGCTGTTCTCGACGTGGCTGCCTGCTTGGTGCCGCTCCTGAGACTCGCCTCTAATCTCCTGTGCCCAAGCTCAGGGTTCTTTTCTCCTTCCCCGTTTCAGGCCATTTCACTGAAATCTGAGTAAATGATTGATCACTCTAAAGCAAGGAACAAATGGACTTGCTGGGCAATCAGACCTCCTTCCAGCCAGCATGTATTTGTGCACCTGGTGGTGGGTGCAATGTCATCAGTGTATGATGGTTGGAAGTTTCTATGCTGTGACAGGCAGAATGATCCCAGTGGTTTGTCTGGGCTGCAGCTACAGGCTGAACAGGAGCCCTCTCAGGGTGGGGACTGCATGTTTTGTCTCTTATCAAGGGCTAAGGGTTCCCATGCAGGAGCAGTGGGGGCCACCAGGTGCAAGTGCTGAGGTGGAGGAGAGCGTGAAATGAGCTGATGGCTAGTTCCCCCAGCACGGGCTAGAACCTGGCACTCACTTGTTTTCCATACTGCATATGATCATCTCTTACCCATGAATAGTGACAAACTGCGAATTACCGCCAGCTCTGCCACGTTTGTTGAGCACCTACTATGTGCCAGACGCTGTGATAGGTTTTTTTGTTTCGTGATAGGTATTTTACACACGTTAGTTCATTTAATCCTACGTCAATGTTTATCTCTGTTTTGGGACTGAGGAACCTGAGGCTCAGAGAAGGGTTCCAGGGTTGGTTGGGTCTACCTGTGTTCTTGACCTTGCTGCCTTGAGTTTGCTATGGCCCATGATAGGCTGATTGTTTCATGAAGGCTCTTAAAAAAATCCAATGTATTTTCCATTAACAGCTGCTGCTTAGCAAAATCTGTGTTCCTCTCTTCTTAAGCACACTGGTACCCTACATCTCCCAGCCTCCCTTGCAGGTAGAGGCAGCCATGTGACTGAGTTCTGACGAATGGAAGATGAGCACAAGATGTGCATCATTTCCAAGTGCCCTTCTCCTAATAGCTACTTGTTATGGAGATTTTCTTTGGGGTGACGGAAACTACGTGTGAAAGATGGCAGTCTGTGTCAGTGTAGTTCCCTGAATCACTGTGCAGAGCAGAACCTTACCACCCGCCACCCCTACCCCAATCCATTCACCTCCCTATGCTGTTATGGAAGCAGCATGTAACCTTCTTTTATGTTTAACTATCAATCATTTTAGGTCTGTTTTTACACTTATTAGGTTACCCACGTAATACAGAATGCCAATGCTATTATCTTAAAAATTCAAGAGGATCCAGCAGGGATGTCCCAACATGTTGGGAGTGGTTCAGAGGTATTTGCAGATGGAAACAAGGCCTGTATGCATGGCAAGGGATGGGTATCCTCCACTCTCATTGCCAGCAAAATTACTTAATAGTTTTTGAAATGCGTTTTGCTCTTTTTCACCTGCCTTTGCCCATGCTAATCTTCCAGCCTTAACCAGGCACCCTCTGCCCTGCCAACTCTCAATCCTGCTACGGACTTAAGTAATTTTATTGGCAATGAAGGTGGAGGAAACATAGACAACACTTTGTAATTATTGAAGTTTTGCGTCTATCTTGCTAGTTTTTGAGTTGGAGGATCATGCTTTGTATATCTTTATAAGCTGGTATCTGGAACACCAGGGGCTTCAGTAAGTTTTTGCTGAATGAATGAGAGTTGGCTGATACTGAGTCACTGACATCTGCTGGTCTCAACTCTCAGAGCTGGTCTGATATTCAGCCCTGTAGGCCCTGAAGACAGGATGGGCATAGATTCCTCCAGCTATGAAACAGCTGGAGCTTCTTTGCAAATGACAAAGAGGAGTACTAAATATTTAATGCTTAAAAGTTAAATATTATTATAAAAGTAATTTAATATAAATGGCTTTCAACAAATCTTTATCCATATTTCATGACTGCAATGGGTGTCTGGGTTCTAATGTTTGTGAGCAATTAATTTTAATGGTTACAGGCCCTCAATTTCTCTATATTTTTCTCCTCAGCAGACTCCCCAGGTCCATCAGGAAAGTGAAGAGCTAGGCCTCAGATGTCACTGTGGACTGAAAGAGACACAAAGCTCTGAGCTGAGGTCTCCAAATGAGAAGTTAATAGGCATGTGGGAGTTGCCAAGTGGTACATAAGCAGTGATGCTGTAAAACGCTGCAGTATGGTGCTGACTTGGTGGCATGATGCCTTCATTCCACCACTGAACAGTTGCCAGAGTCATGTATTCCCTCCTCTGTGATTCCCTAGTACCTCCATGATATTGCCTTATAGCAACAGCGGTGATGCTGACTCTCATTCACGGAGTACCTGCTGCGTGTTAGAAACCACACTGAGACTGTTATATTCTACGACAATGACCATGGAAAAGTCACATTTTATTCTCCATTTTTCAGATAAAGAAATTGAGGCTCAATGAACGAAGCTGCTCAAGTCCATGTGGTGTTTTGTTGCTTTTTGTTTCTTGGGATTGTGAGGTCTGTATCAACAAGGATCTCACCATACGCTCACTGGTAACCCCAGTAGCACAAAGAAGGGGAGACGGTATTCAGGGCAGGCTCAACAAATATGTGTTGCGTGAATAAATGAACAATCACAAGAATCAATACTGTGAAATTATTATTATTAAGCACTTGCCATTTCACAAAGATCTTTTAAAGAAAGATCCTTTCTGGGATTGATGGGATGGTTGATTTTCTTTAGTGCAACGATCCTTAAATTGCAAATATGATCTTGGTACTTTGCAAGGGATTTGGAGTGCAGAAGTGAGCCCCACATCTTCCTCTCCCCTAGCCTTCAGGTTTCATAGTAGTAAAGGGATAGGAGCAGAAATGAGGGATGCTGATTAAGTTTCCTGAGTTTTGATCTCTAACTCTGACCTTGTTTATCCTCCTTCTCACGCTGACAAGGCTCACCTTTTGATAGTATGGATGTCCCAACTTTTGCTGTGATGGGGAGAAGGGCTGTAGAATTGCATAGTTTTCTAACACTTGCATTGTATGTGGTGGGAAAACACTCATCTTTGGTATCGTACAGATGCAACTTCTTTGCCTTGAATAAGTATAACATAGATTGATGCATAACATATGCAAAGTTATGCAAATATAGTCAGTCCTCTTAAATGAGTCACTGGGGTCATGCAGACAACTTGCCCTTTGCAGTTTTCTGCTGCGTGCCCCAGGTTGCCTGATAGGAGAGATCAATAAGGGTCAATGTGGCTCTTGTCAGGGGAGGGGGTGTTACCTGAATGCCAGAGCACAACCCAAATTCCCAAGTTGTGTGACATATCCCACTGGTAGACCACACTGTTCAATGGACATTGACTCCTTACTTTGGTACAAATTCTATGCTAGGTGCTGAGGTCTCTGGATAAGATTTGAAGGGTCCCATGGTAAGGTGGCCATGGCAGATAGAGACCCGGTCAGGTAGCAGGAAGATGCAATGCTTTTGAGAACTAACAACTTTTAGTGGAAAAAGTATGGGGGAGGGGAGAACTCGGGTGGACACAAGACTCTGCAGAGAGGGACCTGGGATTCAGAGAAGCTAAATAACTCACCCCAAGTCATGCAGCCTATAAAGGGCAGGACTGGGATTGAAACCTTGGTTTTCCTAAGGGACAGTGTTATACTTGCTTAGTGATGAAGAGCATGGGCTGTGGAACTGTAAGACCTGGGTGTAGACCCTGACCTGTCTCCTATTAGCCTTGGGACCTTGGGCATCTTATATAACTTTTTTGAGCCAGAGTATTCTTAGCCTCTCTAGATACTGTTATTCCAGAGGGTGGTTATGAGGGTAAAATGAAGTAACATTGGCAAGGTATTGATGACATTGCTGGGCATCTGGTAAGTACCAATTAAGCGATAGCTCTTAGAGTCTGCTGGAAGGTATGTATTCCTTTGTCAAAGCCCAACATAGGAGCGAGGATTGGGAAGCAGGAGGTCCCAGAGGGTCCTAAACTAGATAGGCTGTGGCAGGTAAGATAGCTGGGTTAGGACCTGTGGTTCTCAACCCTGGCTGACGTTAGCATCCCTTGGAGAGATTTAAAAGCCTAATGATCTCTGAACTCTACACACAGAGATTCTTATCTCTGCAACCTTAGTTTTCAAAAAGCTATCAGCGATTACAGCTGTGCCACGAAGTACAGAATCACTGGATTGGGCAATTTCTATCTGCCATGGCCACCTTACCATGGGACCCTTCAAATCTTATTACCCAATCCCATTGGGCAAATGGTTTTGATGTTGAAACACTGTCCACTCCCACCTCTGTCTCAATGTGACTAAGTTCCCAGATAGTGGGTCGCCAGTGAGTGTCCTGCAATGGCCACTGTTGGGAAATATTGATCCTTTGAGAGTGCTGACAGGGGAGTCAGAGTGCTACCTGACCCAGCAGCATGGACTCTGCCCGGAAGTAACATGATCCAGTGGCATTTCTGGGGTCAGGCCCCAGGTTGACGTGCAGTGGCAAGAGATGACAAATCCAGCAACAGGCTAGGAGAGGCCAGCAAAGCAGTCGTACCTACAGGACCAAAAGTGCGTGTTTATAAACCTCTGGCTTCCTAGGTCTCTTCTCAGCCTGCCCCATCAGGGTAAATCTCTCCAAAGCAACTCTTTGGCAGTCATGATGCCACGACATGCTTGTATGTCCTAATCAGTATGACACATTTGGTACTGTAACGAAGAACACAGATTTGCAAGTGATTTATTTTAAGATGTCATAATAATATATATTAAAATGAAATGAGGTTATCTCTGGTTTTCTTCTTTGCCTTTGTAACCAGTCAAGGACAAAGCACGAGGCATCATCTAACTGCAATGGCCCCCTTACTGCTCTGTCACATGGAGTCTTGCCCTTCCTTTCATTCTCCACCCGGCAGCCAGAGTAATTTTCTTAACATGTAAATCAGATCGTGTCATTCTCCTGCTTAAATCTGATGGTGGCGTCTATCCTTCTAAAAATAAAATGCAAAGCCCTTCCCTCAAGACCCTGCAGTAAATGAACACACTTCTCCCCCAACTTCTCTTTCTCTCCCCTTGGACCACTACCCTTGAGCTCTAGAGAGTGCTGGGTTCTTTCGTACTTCAGGGGGTTTGTGTTTTCTGTTTCCTCTGCCTAGAATTCCTTTATTGCAGCTCTTCATGGAACATTTATTTATTTATTTAGGCTGCATTGGGTCTTCATAGCTGCATGTGGGCTTTCTCTAGTTGCAGTGAGCAGTGGCTACTCTTCCTTGCGGTGCGCAGGCTTCTCATTGCGGTGGCTTCTCTTGTTGTGGAGCACGGGCTCTAGGTGAGCGGGCTTCAGTAGTTGTGGCATGTGGGCTCAGTAGTTGTGGCTTGAGGGCTCTAGAGCGCAGGCTCAGTTGTTGTGGCACACAGACTTAGTTGCTCCAAGGCATGTGGGATCTTCCTGGACCGGGGCTCGAACCCATGTGCCCTGCATTGGCAGGCAGATTCTTAACCACTGTGTCACCAGGGAAGCCCCCCTTCATGGAATCCTGAATGTTACTTTATGGGAAAGGCCTTCCCTGACCACCTGAGCTGAACTTGCCTCCCACACTTGCTGCCTTGGGTCATTTTCGGTAGCATCACCTCTAGGTTTCCCCCATAGCGATGATCACCATTCCTAACAACTAAATCTGACTTTTTGTTGGTATATCAACGTGTAGCAGCTATTCTCACCAGTATAATGGAACTGCCACGAGGCCAGGGCCCCATCTAACTTAGTTACCATTTTATTGCCAGCACCTAGCACAGTACCTGACATGTGGTAAACATGCAATAAATATTTGTTGAAAGAAACAATGAATAGTTTGATAATTCTGTCACTCTTACTCACACTTTCTGAAATACTTTCTAGAGAGGCAAAGAAAGGGGGAATGATAACTGATTTGCTGTAGGTTGTACCTAAACTGAGTAAGCCTGTGGGGACATTCCTTTATTCAGTCAACAAATGCATATAAAATATTTGCTCTGTCTGGACACTGTTCTAAGCACTGAAAATGCAGGTAAAAGTAAAGCACCAAATTCCCAGCTTTTATGAAGCTTTTAGCAAATATTAGCAAACAAATATACAAGATTATTCCAGCAAGTAATAAATTCTATGAAGAACTTATTCATAACAGGATGACGTGATCAAGAATGACTGGTAGGACTTCCTAGGTGGCGCAGTGGTTAAGAATCCACCTGTCAATGCAGGGGACACGGGTTCCATCCCTGGTCTGGAAGATCCCACATGCTGTGGAGCAACTAAGCCCATGCACCACAACTACTGAGCCTGTGCTCTAGAGCCTATGAGCCACAACTATTGAGCCTGTGTGCCACAGAAACTGAAGCCCATGTGCCTAGAGCCAGTGCTCCGCAAACAAGTGAAGCCACCACAGTGAGGAGCCCACACCCCACAATGAAGAGTAGCCCCTGCTCGCTGCAACTAGAGAGAGCCTGTGTACAGCATCAGAGATCCAACACAGTAAATAAATAAATAAATAAATAAATAAAATTTGTATATATATAAAAAAGATTGATTGGTGGAGGGGGATTGCTACTGTAGAGAGTGTGGTCAGTTAAGGTTTCACTAAGGAGGGGGCATTTACAGAGGACCCCAGGGAATGTTGCCTCCTATTTGGATGTCAGACATCTTGTGTGTATGAAAAAAAAAAAACTTTCAAAGTCACTGCTTTAGAAGATACTACTCAAGTTTTAATTAGAATCCACTTACGTCAGACACTAGTTCATTCCCTAATAGTGATTAGTACAGTCTTGGGTAATTAACAGCTCTTAGATTTGGAGGGGAAAATAACTTAATTATCTTCCTGACCTTGACTTTGTGACTGCTGAGTCAAAAGGTGTGAAAGGGGCCAGGATCTAGCTGGGTAGTGGAGACAGATGTAGTCCAAACTTAATCTGGCTACAAAAGATTCCAGTGGGCAAATGAGGAATGAGCTTCCTAAAGGGAAGTGAGATTCTAGGGACTGGGCTTGTTGGCCTCTCTTTTTTTCACACTAGAAGCCATGGTCCAGACAGCTATTCTCATGCTATTTTGGGTTTGACCTGGACCAAGAAATCTGCATGCTACTCTCTGGCTTTGCTTGGTAGCCTCATCCCCATCCGTTTTTCTAGAGACTAACTGTAGCTAAACACTTCTGCCCTTTAGCTTCCCTGGCTAAGTGAGGCTTGATCACAACCCAAAGCTAAGAGGTCCCCTTTCAATAGAAGCGACAGCTTTCCACACCCATTGTTTCCTCCTACTCATCATCGCAGTCTCTCCTAAGCCAAAGACAGACTCTGGAAAGTTGTGGATGAAAGAAACTGGCTTTTTAAATGAAAAGTCAGGCAAAGTACTCTGTGTTCTTTAATTTTTTTCCCTACTCCATGTTTACCTCGCCGTCCCGCTTCCCTTCTGCTTCCATTCAAGTCAGTTTTGGATTAGAGTTTCAGATCAACTCAATTCTCTTCTAGCAGATTTTTAATTATCCCGAAGCCACACTGAGAGGAGGCTGGTACAGAGGCTCCAGGCAGCTTTGGTCACATCTGCAGATCACGTAGGTACAATCTCTATGGCAACTGACCCGTGTTGGGTAGGAGCAAATAAAGCTCAGAACCAAAGGTTAATTGCTATTTCATTTCTGCTTTTTTCCCCCTTGCAATTCCAGCATTGTGGGTGGAGGTTCTCATTAGAATCAGATTATCAGCAGATTGAGCATCTTCTTTATTATCTCGGTGGCTGAAAAATTACTCCAGCTGGCTTGGAAAGGGAAAGTGATAGGTGCTTTCTATTGGCCTCAGTGGCTCCTTTTCCCACCTCCGAGGGGGATGGAAAGCTTAGCTTATCCAGCCAAATGGCCTGGATCTTTGCAGCACCAAGGAGCTTCATGCTCCTTCATTCTGATGCTGTTTTGACATTGTTAATATTACTGATAGTAATATTATTTATTACAACCAACCGTTTATTGGGAATTTACTTGAGCCAGACACACTGCGCTAAGCACATATGTATCTGATCTCACTAAAACTGTAAAGCAATGCTGGGAGGTTGAGCTTCTTAACCTTATTTTACGGGTGAGGAAACAGCCGCAGGGATATTAAATAACTTGCCCACAGGCACGTGACTAGTAAGTTGCAGAGCTGCATTTTGAACCCAACATATCTAATTCTAAAGCTCTTAACCATTAGCCAGATACCACAATATGCTCTGTGAGGCTCTGACTTGGTTAGAGAACGTGCGAGATTCAGAAGGAAGGTAACTGGGCTCTCCTGTTTAGCCATTCCAACTCAAACGTGTGCAGGAATTTGGCTAAACTCATTTTTTTCCCATTAGCGTTCTGAAATAGTAATTACAGAATAAAGGTACCATGGTGCACATTAAATCTTATGTACAGTTCCTCTAGAATTAAAAAAAAATCAATACAACTCATCCTTCCCCAAGATAGTACTATCGTGTTCATTTCTTTCCCTCTGCTCGTCTTCTCCCACCTGAAATTCTCCTTCTCTTTCCATGTCTGTCATTTTATGCTACTCATCCTTTAGACCTCAGTTAAAAACACAATATCCTTCATGAAAGGAATTTTTTATTTTTGGTAACTGTGGTTCCGCTTTTTTCTTTTATGATCAATTCCATACCCATTCATTTTCTGAATTGTGCAGTAATGGTTAACAATTTAGATTCCAGCTTAGATTTCCTGGATTTGAATCACAGCTCTGCAGTTGAATACTTCACTATTCCCAAGCAAGTTCCTTCTTTGTGCTCAATTTCCTCTTCTGTAACTGGGGACCATCGTAGAACCTACACTTTAGAGTGTTCTTGTGAGTTTCTACAAGTGAAACACCTAGAAGAATGCAGGCTTCATAGTAAGAACGACATAAGTGCTTGCTGTTCTGTCCTGTCTTGCTCATTAATTGTTTAGCTTTATATTATTCAGGTCAGAAATTCAACTCAAACACATGTAAACATCGCAAGGGAATTTACTGGCCCATTAACTGGGAAGTTCAGCGATAGACCCAGCATCGGCGTCTCAGGCGTGGACTTCATTCGTGACGCCCCTCTAGCGTGAGGTGTACAACCTTCCACTCAGCAGTTTGGTAGCACCTCTTTTCTGTTAGCTCCAGTAAAATTCTGGGGCTTGCTTTAATTAGCCCAACTCAGCTTACATGTCTGCTAGTGAACCAAAGGTTATAGCCAGGGGGATCCTCATTGGTCAGGCCCTGGAGACAGAGCATAGAGTTAGCTCTAGTCAAACACAGTGGCCAGGGGGTCCCCCAAAAAGAAATCAGGGCATATGTCTATCTCAATGTCTACCATTCCATTCTGGTGATAAGCTCTTATTGGGAGGAAAACGTTGGACTTCTCTTTTATGCTTAACATTAGGCAGACGCTTGAAAATGACCTCCAAGTGAACTTGTGTATGATGTCAGTCCTGAAGACCAGAGAGTGATCTGCATGAGAAACCTGGACTCATTCAAAGCTGTCTTGGAGAGTTAGCATGTGGGGAGGGAGAGAGGGAGAAGAATGAGATGGATGAAGGTGGGAGAAGCCTTCATCTGCATTTGTAATGCTTTATTTTTCAACAAAAGGATAGGAAGCAAATATAGAAAGATGTTCATACTGGTTAAATCTGAGAGATGAGAATCTGGGTGTTATAGCAGTCTTTGCCTCTTCTGCGTCTTTGATGTATTTCATTTGAAAACAACAAAACGACAAAACAAAGCAAAAAGCAGTAGCTACTTAGCCTGGCAGCGATTTTTTTTTTTTCCCTCTGAGTCTCCTGGATACCAAAGTAGAGTTCAGCAATCACAAAATCGCTGGTGGTTTTCTGACTAATGTCATTCATGAAAATCAACCCTTCCTTCCTTCTCTCTCATCTGATAAAAAAATATAAAGTTCAGAGTCATCTCAAAGGAAAGTTCAACAGCCTCCGGATATGGTTTGGATAAAGAGCTTTACCTGAAACCCGTTATGAGAAATAACAATGTCAAACATCATGATCACAGTATTAGTAGCCATCCCTTACTGAGAGCTATTTCTCAGGTACTGTGTCAAGCACTTAGTGTACATTATCTCATTTAATTCTCCCAGCAGTGCTCTGAGGTGGGTAGTACTATTGTTCCTACACGGTAGATGAGGAAGCAGAGGCTCACACCGGTTAAGTCACTTGTCCAAGGTCACGAAACTCTAATTCGTGGAACTTGGTCTCTAACCCAGATCTGTGTGCTTCAAGCTCTGTCTCACACCCTCTGTTTACCCTCCCCGAGGGGTATCATTAAGAACATGGGCCCTCAAGTGGGGAAAGCGGGGGGGAGTTGGGGGGGAATGAATTGGGAGATTGGGATTGCCATATATACATTACTAATGAGAAAAAAAATCAAATTGTACACTTTAAATATATGCAGTTTATTGCATGTCGATTGTATCTCAATAAAAGTTCTTAAAGAAAAAAAAAAAAAAAAAAAGAAGAAGAACATGGGCCCCGAAGTCTGGACTGTGCTACTTACCAGCCAGGTGACTCTGAGAAATCCTTAAAACTGTTTGAGCCTCAGTTGTACATGAATGAAATGGAGGGAAAGAAGCACTCACTTCATAGACTTCCCTGAGGATTAAATGAGATTGTGCATGTCAAATGCTCAGCACAGAGGTTGGCAAATAACAAGTGCTCAACAAACGTTAGTATTTTTTTCCATTAGAAAAAGGTGAGACCTCCTCACTCCATTCCATTTTAGTCTCTGTCATCACAATAGCATTTCTCAGCACTTGAAAAAATTAATTATCACACAATTCAATACATTTAGATTGTTCTACAAGGTTTTTAATGAAAATGAGTAACCCCTTTCCCTATCCCTCTCCACCCTCGATATCTGCTTCTAAGAGTCAATCACTTTTGATTCTATTGGCTAGTTATTTTCTGGGACTGCCTCTTTATCTCTTTTAAGTTAAACCGTTTATTTTGAGATACCTGCAGCTTCACGTGAAGTTATAATAAATAGCACAGAGAGGTCCTATGTACCCCTTACACGCTTTCCCCCAGTAGTAACAGTAACATGAGATCATGACTAGGATATTGTCACGGATGCAGTTAAGATACAGAACATTCCCACCGCCATGAAGGTCCCTCATGTTGCCCTTTTATAGCCATACCCACTTCCCTCTGTCTCCACCCTCACCTTAACCTCTGACTACCACTCATCTGTGGTCCATTCCTATAATCGTGTGGTTTCAAGCAGTTTATGTAAACGGAACTGTATTGTACGTAACTTTTTGTGATTGGCTGTTCTCAATCAGCATAATTCTCTGAAGCTTGTTGTGTGTACCAATAATTTCCTTTTTGTTACTGGGAGGGTTCCATGGTTAAATATACCACTCATTCTCAGCACTTTTTGTATTAATGCTCAGCTATGTGTTCACAGGTGGCCCCTGCATTTATTTTTAGGGCCAATACCACTTTTCTTTATTCTCTCCCTTCTCCCTGTCAATGCATGTTAGTCATCTTCAAAGTGATGCCTCCCAGCAGATGTCCATGTTTGCCTCCTGCTTTTTCATCCTTTTATTTGTCATTCTGACAACAATTCAAATTACCCTCTAAGAAAACAAGGAAGGAAAACTACAAATGTCTCTCGTACATAATTTCCCCTGGTAGTGTTTTCATTGTCAGGTGCACAGGTTCTTTTGTACATTTGCACAGAACATTTGAAGAATCATTAGTGACCCATGTTGGTGGAAAAACAAGGGAAAGTTTTGGTGGAGTGAAAGCTCTGACTCAGAGGTCCTAAGCTGCCTCTGTGTGGGCAGAGCCCCCCAGGCCTGAGCTGTATGGCTCAGAGAATCCTCCAGCTGCTTTCTCAGGGATGAAATATCAGTAACATCAGGAAATGACTTCCTACCAAAGTTCTCCTCCCATTCAATTTTAGTTGTAAAACATTTAATAAAGTGTGTGAAGTGTGTGTGCCTGTGTGTGCATGACCGTTTAGGCTAGAGGTAAGAAGGGAAATGGGTTTGTGTGCGCAAACAATTTATTTTCTAAATTAGCTTGTTTCTTTCCTTCTCCATTGTTCTTATTGCTTGTTTCTTTGCAACCCCCTCCTACTTAGCCTTCCAGAGAGTTCTTTTCAAGGCCATGGTAACAGTAGGAATCAAAAAAGCCTTGTTTTCCCTATTGAACATTGTAAACAATTTCAAGGAAAGGACTACTCTTTCCCATCATTAATTGGCATCAACACAGTGTCTTTCTCATAGTAAGAGCTCAATAAATACTTTTCAATGTGATGTATTGTTGATTAATGAAAGTGTGAATTAAAATGATCCAACTTTTTGAGTTTGGCTATTTCTAGGGCTTTGAGAAGATATTTTCCGTATTTGCCACTTTCTATTTTTTTTCTCTCTGACATTTTGCCAAAGAGCCTGGTTTGCCCCCATCCTTTCTATTCCTACAGAAGAATGGGCTGGGAGTCAGAAGTCCTATTTAGAGTGTCGGATCCATCATTTACTAACTGCAAGATTTTAAGCAAATTAACTAATCTTTGTAAAATGGTATTGTAATGAATACTCAGGTCTGCTGGGGCAACCCAGAGATCACTCTGCCCAGAATTTTTCTGATACAAAGTAAAACACTGTCATTGCCTATTTTGAGGGGGTGAAGGGAGTAAAGGGGAGAGAGAACTCTTTCTAGCTGTATATACAGAGATGGATAGCCTCAAAATCCAGACACTGACATTATTTTTTGGTGCACAGGTTTTAGAGCCCTTATGAACCAGTCTTTGATATCTTTCACTTCAATGATCCCAAAAAGATTTGCCATATATTTCCGCCTTTCATAAGGCGGAATCTCTTCATGTAATTTGTTGCAATTAAAAATTCTTTCGGCTTTCCTGCAGAGCTCTGGGGATATTGCTTTTTCTTAGAGATCTCAGCGGAGTGAATTAATCTACATTCAAGCAAAATTAGAGATTCAATTACATGATAACCTTTAAAAGGATAATTGTGTTCATAATGCCTTCAGCTGTTGTTGTCAGAGTCGATTTCCGAACATTCCTTTCCAGTTCGGCCTCTGTTTGTCCGAGGCCAGTGGTGATTCCCCTTTTGTGATATGTGGTTTTCATAATTTGTCAGGCATAGTTGCCAGGACTGTAATGCCAGGAAGGCACTGGGACACAAAGATGCCTGAAACATTGGCCATTAACCTAGATACTTCAAGATGTTGGATTGAGTAAGAGAAAGTATAAGGAATGGAAACAGGGCTTCCTAGGCGGCGCAGTGGTTATGAATCCGCCTGCCAATGCAGGGGACACGGGTTTGATCCCTGCTCCAGGAAGATCCCACATGCCGCGGAGCAACTAAGCCCGTGCACCACAACTATTGAGCCTGTGCTTTAGAGTCCGTGAGCGACAACTATTGAGCCCATGTGCTGCAACTACTGAAGCCCACACACCTAGAGCCCATGCTCCGCAGCAAGAGAAGCCACGGCAATGAGGAGTCTGCGCACCACAATGAAGAGTAGCCCCCACTCACTGCAACTAAAGAAAGCCCATGCACAGCAAGAAGGAGACCCAACACAGCCAATAAAATAAATTAATTAATTAATTTAAAAAAAGTAATAAAGAATGGCAACAGAGAAGAGCTGCTGTTGCTAAAATCTCAAACCAAGAGGAAGGCCAACTGGTCAACCATCACTTCTTGACTATCAAATCACAGGGGAAAGGGACTAACATTTCTGCAAAACCTATCATGTGCTATACATTGGGCGAAGTGTTTTAAATATATTATTTCATTTATTCTTCACACTAGTAGCATTTTATAAAGAAGGAATTGAGACTCAGAAATACTGATTCTGTAGCACGCACAGGATTGCACTTGTAAGGGGCAGATTTGAAAACAAATCCCTGACTCCAAAGCTGATGATCTTTCCGTAGGACTTGCTGCTTTGTGGTGGAAGAAACAGGTTCACTAGGATGTGGGGTTGGATGAAGATGCTGATTCTAGAGGGGCTTCTGGAAAGATAGCAACATGAACCTAACTCTCTTTTCCATTCAGTATCAATCAACTCCAAAATATCTTCCTCTGTTGAGTGAACTAGTTGGGCTTGCAGGTTTCTAAGTGGAAACGAGACCGTGGATTCTGTGGCAGTCCGAATGGAGAGAACTGGTACAGGGTTTTCTGCTCTGCAGGTTGGGCCAATGTCTAGCTACTGGCGACAGAGAACACTGAGGCAGGGATTATAAAATGGGGATGCTATGAAGAGTTTGGCCCAAAGAGATCTGTGGATTTGGGGAAGAAGTTTGATGGCCCTCCGTGTGTGTGCCAGGTCTCCATGACACTTGAGGTGCCAAGGAGTAGCCAAAAGTACAAGCTTAGTCATCCCCGCCTTTGAGGAATAGAGAGGCTTTTACAGAGGACCGTTTTGCCTTTCTCCTCTTGTAGACTGCTACCTGGTAGGATAGTCCAACAACAACACCGGAGCATAGGTTATCCAGAAAAATCACAATATGTGCATATCAAAGATAGCCAGGTCTAGCAGAGCGTACAGAATTCAGCCATAAATAGAGCTGCTGAAGGAGACGTGACAGTATGGACAGAAAAGTAAGGGCATTTAAAAAGATTTAAGTACAGTTTGAAAGGACTTTTTTTTTGGCTGCGTTTGGGTCTTTGTTATTGCACATGGGCTTTCTCTCTAGTTGTGGCGAGTGGGGGCTACTCCTTGTGGTGCACGGGCTTCTCCGTGTGGTGGCTTCTCTTGTTGTGGAGCAAGAGTTCAGGGTTAGTAGCTGTGGTACAGGGGCTTAGTTGCTCCAAGGCACGGGGGATCCTCCCGCACCAGGAATCAAAACAGTGTCCCCTGCATTGGCAGGCGGATTCTTAACCACTGTGCCACAGGGGAAGTCTGAAAGGACTTTTTAGAGCTAAAAAATCACTTCCTACAGCCATAGATGAGTTAAGACAAAATGACCACTTTTAAGATGAAAATAGCTGGCCTGGAAGACCAAGTCCTTTGACATGAAAAGGTCAAATTCAAATGTAAATTAGGAAAATGCAAATTAAAATAGCAAATGGATATCACTTTCCAGTGTTAAAAAAATTAAGAAGACAGATAACATTTATTGCTGGTTGGTATGCAAGAAATGCGTCCTCCCATACATTGTACTGGAAAGGTAAATTGTTATGGTCTTTTTGAAGAGCCATGACAATATCTATTAAATTAAAAATACATAAAGCGGACTTCCCTGGTGGCACAGTGGTTAAGAATCTGCCTGCCAATGCAGGCAACACAGATTTGAATCCTGGTCAGGGAAGATCCCACATGTCACAGAGCAACTAAGCCCATGTGCCACAGCTACTGAGCCTGCGCTCTAGAGCCTGTGAGCCACAACTACTGAGCCCTCGTGCCAAACTACTGAAGCCCACATGCCTAAAGCCCATGCTCTGCAACAAGAGGAGCCACTGCAATAAGAAGCCCGTGCACCACAACGAAGAGTAGCCCCCACAGCTGCAACTAGGGAAAGCCCAGGTGCAGGAATGAAGACCCAACACAGCCAAAAAAAAAAAAAAAAACGAACAAAAAAACCCATAAAGCCTTTGAGCCCAATATTCTATACTTGGAAATCTATCCTATACAAATAAAATCATCACTATACAAGCACATACGTGTAAAATTATTTATTGCAATAACACTTGAGGTGGTGAAAAAATTGGAAACCTAGTGAATTCCCATTAATCAGGGCCTGCCCCATATAAATTATTGTAGGTTCACCTTATGGGGCTATTACATAGCTTTTGAGAAGCATGGATGAGAGCTGTACTTTATCTCTCATTGTGGAAGAATTTACATGAAATATGAGTAAAACAAGAAATATATGTGAAACTGTGTGTATTTGATTATCTCACCATGGAGAAAAATATGCTAGATTATTAACATGGATTATCTGAGTGGGTGTAGGGAAGTAGGAATCAAGAAAAGAAAAAGGAGAAGTAAAATACGAAACTAAAAATTACCTAGTGCATACATGAATTTATCTTGTTTGTACATTTTTGAATACATGTGTATATGTTAAAAGAAATAACAGAAATAAAGAATATCAGATGCTGAATTTGAACCGTTAACGCCCTCCCTTTTCTTGCTGCACTGTGCTTGTCTACTAAGTGCAGACTCCTTGGTTGTCATCTGACAGCTGAATGGAAGAATCCAGTGAAAAGTTCTGATGGCTGTGTCAGATACAGCACAAAGGTCACCTTCAGCCGAGTCTAGGGGCAGGGATCAAGGGTGCTCAATTGTAGACCCCTGAGATTTTTTAGAATATTACTCACAATTAAGTTCTGCTCTTTTGCTTATATTTTTGGACTTGCTTTGTCTTCAAATGATTTTGTTCTTATCAGGTCCTTTTCTCCAGATCTATAGGATAACTAGATTTATAGGATAACTGGGTTCCAGTCCTGGCGAAGCCACTTCCTTTTTGCTGTGAAACTTTGATGGAGTCAGTGACTCACAAACTGGAGCATGTATTGGAATTACTCGGAGGTCTTGTTAAAACACTGATTTCTGGGTCTTACTTCCAGCGTTTCTGATTCTGTGGGTCTGGAGTTAGGCCTGATAATTTGCATTCCTAATAATTTTGGGGGGGTGGTGGTGTTGCTGGTCCAGGAACCCTACTTCGGAAAGCATTTAATTAAGCTATTTAATCTCTTATAACTTCCTTACCACCCCCGCATAGGTAAAGTGAAAATAATAATAGACGTAGGGTCTGCTGGAATTTGAAGGACCTTGAATTCAACCCTCTTCCTTTTGTAGATGAAACTGAGGCTTAGACAGGTAAGGAGACCAATGCTTTTTGGCAGAGCCAGGGTGAAAACCCAGGTCGTGTGAGTTCTGGTGCAGTGTCTGTAGCATCCAGTTATTTAATGCTGTCTGCATCACAGCCTTGGTGGGGGAGTAAAGGAGATAAGGTTGATGAAAGGGTTCCTATTGAACCCTTACAAAAGCAGGGGATTACTGTTATCCTTCATTGAGTCCTATCAGTTGAGTGGTGGGGGCGGGGGGCAGGGAGGTATCTTTGAAGGGGTCTAATGAGTAGCATCTTTTTTTCATGGCTAAGTTCTAAACTGATTGATAAATAACAAACAGGTGGTGGATGAAAATATCATTTCATTACTGACAAAGATCCTTTGAAGGATGAAACTTTTATTTATTGGTGAGGGATTTCCAAATGTTAAATCCATGAATTAAAATGGGAAATAAAGATCTTCTCCCTATTGCTTTTAATGTCAGGCACTGTGCTTACGTGCTGAATCTCATTTAACCATTTCCACAGGCCAATGAAGTAAATCATCTTATTGTCACCATTTTACAGCTGAGGAAACTGAGTCTCAGAAGGACAAAGTGATTTGTCCAAAGTGGCGTTTGGATTGGAATCAAAAGATAATACCCTCAACAAATGTCTATCCTTAAATTATGCCAATGTTTCCTTTTGTGAGCATTGGGTTTGCTTGGGAAACAGAACCTCTATGAGTCAGAGGCAATCAAGGATATATTAGTAGGATTAGGCTTTGCATGCCTGCGGGGCCAGAGAAGGGCATGGGAGACTGTTGGCATCACCCCTGGTGGTGAGCCTGAGGCCACTGTGAGTCGGCAGAGCGGGCAGTTGGAGAGGAGAACCAGCGGTAAAGTGGGGGAGAGGGAGAACAAACTGGAATCGTGTCTGAATTTCACCTCCACCCCCACTGGTGATGTGGGTGACCAGCAGAAGTGGCTGGCACGCGTTCTGGCCTGAGACTCAAAGAAGATGAAGAGCGAGCCCAGACTACCACACCCAACAAGGGTGCCCACAGAGCAGTGACCTCATGGGTGGGCTGCAGTGGTGCCTGCCCCCGGCTGCTTCAGAGCCAATTGCTGCTGCTCCACTCGCCACCCGCACCCCCCACGCGGCTTTCCGGATGCTAATTCCCCCACCAGGACTGAGCCCGGGCCCACGGCAGTGGAAGTGCAGAGTCCTAACCACTGGATGGCCAGGGAACGCCTACGTCACTTCTGTTTTTCAAATCTCACACGTTAACCCAGGGCCAGGCAGGGACGGGAGCTCCGAGAAACATAGTTCTAACTTGGCTGAACTGACTGTACAAAACCACCACACACTGTGAAAATTGTTTTGCTTATGTTTTATCTTCAAAGCAACCTTCTAAGGCAGGACCTCCAGTTTATGGATGGGAAAACCAAGTTTTAAGAAGTTACATAATTTTTTAAAGGTACAAGCTGCATTAAGGTACAACTCCAGTAAGTGTTTTGAACGCAGATCTAGGTGACTTTAAGCCTATGCTCTTACACACTGCAGGACACTATACCCTGATTTTCCTCTAAGCATCCGTCTGTGCTACTCTTATGGAAACTGACGTCACTGACATAAACTAAGAGATTTCACACAGGACTGCTCCAGGCATATTTGGACCCCTAAATGCGTTTCTCACCTTTCCCCATTCCCTAGACCAGGACTTCCTCACCCAGGAGCTGCTATTAAAGTATAGACCTGTTTGGGATGGGCCTGGCATAGCAGGAGTCCCAGGAAGGTCACCTCCAGCTCTTAGCAACCTCATCCGTTTACCCTAGCACGTGTCATGACTTCATGACTTGAAGGCTGTGATCTCCCAGGACATGACTGGCTTCACAGGGAAGGAATTTGTTGGCTTCTGTGAGATGAACCTAGGAGAGGAATGGGGAGGACTTCTGTGCAGCCTCTTAGATGAGAGATACTGGCTAGAGTCTGTGGAGGAGAAAGCTTTCATGTGACACTATCAGGCTCCCGGGTGGCAGCCAGGTGTCTTGGTTTTGATTTTTGTTGTATAAATATTTTTCCTGCCTGTCAGTTCTCCAAATAGAGGCAAATTCATCTCTGTGGCAGCTGAGGCATAAGAGCCCCAGTGAATATGTCGGAGCTGAGGAGAAAGTTTCACTCTAAAACAGGCATAAAAGGAAAAAAGGAAAAAGGCTCTCTCTTCTCACAGAGTCTGGACGATACTAAGGGGGAAAATCACAGAGCAGGGTGTTAAATAGAAAACATCCTGCTCCTTCTGGAGCTTCCATTGAGCCCCCGAAGCTGAGGACATCAGGTGATAAGTGCTTACACCTTCTACTAAGAAAACTGTCAATCATATCTACGCAAGACTTGCCAAGAGATGCCCACCAATTTCGGTCATTATTAGCAAGTGCATTTAAGAAGAGCCTAGAAAGTCATTAAGACAAAATAAGACAAAAATCTCTCTTAGGTTGGGTTCTTTCAGAAGCAGACCTTGAGCCAAAGATTCATGTACAAGTAATTTGTTAAGAGAGTGTTCCCTGGAGAAACCAGCGAGGGAGAGGGAGGATGGACAGGGAGGAGGAAGACCCAAGGAGGGGGCTATTTCCGCTGAGGTCCCTGGGTCACGCTGATCCCTGAGGAGCTCTAGAAAGTAAGTTACACTTCAGTGTTTGCTATGTCTGGAGGCAAAGGAGCTGGGTTTCTGTCCTCCCACACAGGGTTGCCAAGATGGTCTTGGTGACCAAGGCCATCTTCCGAAGGTCCCAGGTGCCCTATTAGCAGCAAAGCATTGCAGAAGTTAGAGGATGAGCTTATAAAAGAGATCCCAAGGGACTTAGTGCGGTGGTGGCAGCAGTGTCTCCTACAGAAGGGAAATTGTGAGGAAGCAGGAGCTTCCTCTCTCCACCACAGCACTTTAGGCCGTAAGAGGGGCCCGAGGAGAACCAGTCATGCTCTGCATGTGGAGCGCCTAGCTTCTCTCGCATCTCTGCTCTAGTCTCGCAGGATGCTTGCTTAGCTGAAGTAGCTCGTGGGCTCACCTGATGCTGCCACTGGGCCAGAGTGGCATGTGGTGAGAGCTCTGGGGACAACTTGATTTGTGCCTCCTAGACTTTGGCATCAAGGCTGGAGAAGCCAGAGAGCAGCCGCAGTTCTCAAGGACGTGGCGAGGAGACCGGGCAAAAGGGAGCGTCCTTACACAGTGGCAGTTGAATGGTGTGGTGGTCAAGGGTGTAGACTCTGGAACTAAACTGCCGCAGTTTGAATCTTGTCTCTGCCATTTACTACCTATGTAAACTTGAACAAGTTTCTTGACCTCTTGTGTCTCACTTTCTCCATTAGTAAAGTGGGGATAATACTATTAACTTCCTCATGGGGTCATGATCATTAAGAACAGGTCTGGTGTATGCACACACACACACACACACACACGTATATTTGTATGTATATACACATTATGTATATGTATATACATATATATACACACGCATCTATCTATCTATATATCTACCTGCTATATATATAAAATCTACTATGTATATCATGTATCTACTATATACAAGATGTATATCACATATATAATAATATTATATATGTATATTATTAATATACATATATAATATATTATACTACCTATGATATAGTCCATAAAAGCCATATTATATACTTATATACTTATAATATAATCTACTATTCATATATCATATATCTTGGATATTACTAAGTGATTGCTCAAAGTCATTCTGTAAAGGCAGATCTAGGATTCAAATCAGGTCTCTGACTCCAGAACCTATAGTCTCAACCACTATGCCATACTGATCTTAAATATGCTTTATACTCTAAAGAGTAAACCTCTAGTGAGCTTTGAGGTCAGCGTGCTTAGATCTAAATGCCAAGTCTGCTATTACTAATAACTGTGTGACCTTGGCAAATGGTTGAACCTTCCTAAGATTAAAACAGTATCTCCTTCATTGCATTGTTAGGATTACATGAAATAACACGTGTAAAGTACATAACAGGGTGCTTAGCACAGAGTAAATGCTCAACAGATTATTAATGTGTTACTTCCCCAGGCCTGTTTCTCCCTCTGCTCCCTGCCTGCATATTCATCCCTCACTTTTGGCTTTCTGTCCATGTTGAAGAACTATTGGCTTGGGCTGGGGAGAAAGGGGAAAAGAGACAGCAAAGCCAGGCATCTCTCCATGACAGGGTCCAGGATTAAAAAAAGAGAGAGAGAAAGGAATTGGCAGTGATGGAAATGTCACTGACTATGCATTAGTGCCTCGGGACTTTAAATATTAGTCATTTGACTTTCCTTTTGTGTTTTATTTATTTCTACACAGCGTCATCAAGCCCTGAGTTAGGTTTTAAAATTGAATGAATCATCCTGCTGTCCTTGAGAACTGCATCAGGGACCGGAAGTATTATTCTCATTTCACCAGTGAGAAGCTGATAAACAGAGAGGCTAAGTGATTGGTTCAAGTCATAAAGCCAGAAATAGTATTCGTGGTCAGTGTGCTGGCCTCCAGATATTGCCCTGTCCCCAGATTACAGGACACTAGTTGTATCAGGAGAAGAACAGCAAGTTGCTTTATGAACATGGAAGAGATGGGGAAAAGAATTATGTTGGCTGATCACCTACCATGTGCTAGGTATTATGCGAGGCATTTTATATTAGTATTTTGTCAAATTCTTATACCTACCATAGGAACCAACATATGAATCATATTGGTGCCATAGTCCCAATTTATAGATGAGCAAACGGAGACCCATTTGGGATTTGAACTAGTCTTTCTGATTCCAGAATTTGTGTTATTTCTCATTATGTCAGGCTGCTCCTGGATGTTTGGTTCTCGTTTCTATTTCATAAGGATCCTGAAGGCCAGTGGGGCTTCCTCCTTGACACCTCTATCTAAAGCCAGTGCTCCACCCCACGGCCCCAGGTTCTATCCTGTAGTAGTAGGATACGCCCATTCCTGTTTGATTGCTGCTGTTTCCTGTCCTCCCCCTCCCCCTCTCCCTAAAACCTGAGAATGAGAGCCTCAGGGATGTTTTCTGGGAAGGACAAACCCTGTGAAACCTCTGACAGCGGTTACACAATGCCATTCTTTTCTGTAGGTAGTTATGGACTCTTGCTCAGGCCGATACCTTGTTAGATTTATTTCTTTATCTCCAGAACCTGGCAATAGCTCTTTTCTAGCAGATAGCTCAGTTCAAAGCAACATAATAATAATGATAGTAATAATAATAGTACCATCTAGAAACACAGTAGTTCCCAAATTTCTCATTGACGCGTCAGAAGAACCCAGGGTATTGCTGTGTTTATCGTCCCAATTTTACAGATGAAGAAATGGAGAGTCAGAGAAATTAAATTTGTTGGTCAGAGCCTCACACCTAGTAAGAGGAAAAACTGGGAATTTGAACATAAGCATTTTTGATTCCAAAGCCTCTCCCTTTGATAATTTACCTCCTTGCACCGGTTAGTATATGCTGCGTAACAAACCATTCCAAAACTTAGAGGCTTAAAGCAGTAACCGTTTTATTTAGCTCATGATTTTGTGTGTAACCTTGAAGGTTTTTTTCTGGCCTTAGCCAGATCAGCGCATATGTGCCCTCCCATGCATCTGTTGGTCAGCTAGCAGGTGGCTGGGAACTGCAAAACATAGGATAGTATCAGTTATGTATCTGAAGGTTGACTGGCCATTGGCTGAGGCTCTCTGGTTCTCCTCTCCCTGGCTTCTCACCCTTCAGCAGCTGTTCTGGGCTTGTTCACATGGTGGTCTCAGGGTTCTGAGCAGAGCAAGAGAGCAAGCCCCCAGGCACCATCATTTTTCTGTTTACCCCTTTACCTACCATATTAGTCAATGTCCTCTTGGCCAAAGCAAGTCACACGGCCAACCCAGATTCAGGGATAGAGAATTAGACTCCACCACTTGGTGGTGGAGGAGGCATTTGTAGCCAGTTTTGCAGTCCACCACACTTACTTTGTGCTAGGTTACTCAGTCTGATGAGGTAGAGAGCTAGGCAATGAGGTAAGTGACAGCGTGTTTTCAGAACTGCTTATAAATATAAAGACTGCTTATTTTATTGGCTTCTAAGATGCTCTGGGGTGGGGGGGGGCCTTCCCTGGTGGTGCAGCAGTTAAGAATCCGCCTGCCAATGCAGGGGACATGGGTTTGATCCCTGGGCCGGGAAGATTTCACATGCTGTGGAGCAGCTAAGCACATGCGCTACGACTACTGAGGCTGAGCTCTAAAGCCCGTCAGCCAGAACTATTGAGCCCACGTGCCACAACTACTGAAAAACCACGCACCTAGAGCCCATGCTCTGCAACAAGAGAAGCTGCCACAATGAGAAGCCTGTGCACCACAACAAAGAGTAGCCCCCGCTTACCACAACTAGAGAAAGCCCGTGTGCAGCAATGAAGACCAAATGCAGCCAATAAACAAACAAACAAATAAATAACTTTATTTAAAAAAAAATGTTCTGGGCAGCATGGAGCTTGGGAGTTCCCTCAAGTACAAGAGATTTCCTTGAGAAAAGAGCCAGTACAGGTCCTGGACTGCCTGAGCACCGGGCAGAAGCAGCGGGGAGAAGCTGTCATGGTGGTGGTGACCTAGCCCCGGAAACTCTTCGTTTTCTTCTGAGCAGGACTTTGCATCACTCCTGCATCATTGCTCCGTACCCTCCCCCTGAGGAACCTGGCACAGCTAGAAGCTCAGCTGGGCATCTGTTTCAGGAAACGCGAAATTAACTTTATGGCCAGAAAGGGCCAAGCACGGCTCAAGGTCGTTTCTAGCTAATTTGGATATTTAACGGCCTCAGATACAGTTCTGCTGTCTTTTGTCATGTTTGGAAAAATGTTTCTTACATGGTTACTGCTCTTCAAGAGGCAGTTTATTCCAGCTTGTTATGCTATGTCGTAGGCGTTTCTGTAAGTGAAGAAGGGTGGGCGGGACACTTATGGGAACTCAGGCTGTGAGGGAGCCCTGACTGTCCCCTACTTGGCTCCAGTTCCTCTTGTCACTTCCCTTCCACTGTCAGTGGAGGCAGAATAGTGTGGTTAAGTGTACGGATTCTGGGCAACACTGGGTCCAAAGCCTGGCTCAGCTGCTTACACTGTGATTGGGGAAAATGACTTCAGCTTTTGTGGTTCAGTTTTTCAATTGGTAAAATGAAGATAATAAAAGTAACAATTCATAGGGTTACTGTGAGGATTGAGTTAACGGCATAAAGTGCTTAGACCCATACCAGGCACAGAGTAAGGTTAAATAGAGGTCGTTGTCCTTGTTAACAACAAAAAAATTATTAATATTAGTATTGCTACTTGGCAATGGTTTTAAAACCTTAGCAGCATATCAGCATTATCTCAGAGAGTTTCTTTATTTAAAAAAATTAGTATACATACGTATATATATGTATGTATGTATTTGGCTGTGTTGGGTCTTAGTTGTGGCACACGGGATCTTTATTGCTGCCTGGGGGATCTTTAGTTGCGGCATGTGGGATCCAGTTTCCTGACCAGGGATCAACGCCAGGCGGCCTGCATTGGGAGCATGGAGTTCTAGCAACTGGACCACCAGGGAAGTCCTTCAGAGAGCTTCTTAAAAATACAGATCCTGTGCCTTATTCTTGGAGATTCTGTATGTGGGACACTCAGGAATCTACATGTTTTACTGAGTCAGATGATTTTAAAGCTGCCAGGACCCAGAGCAGCATGTGGAAATCACTGCTTACCCTATAAAGCTTGGCACGTTTCCTTCCACACTCAACACATAGCTACACTGAGATCACTTAAAGAGACTATTTGGAAAAAACACACATGCAACAACATCTTTTCCTGTCCCTACAGATCCTGCATGCAAAATATACTCACCCCCTTTACAAAAGACAATCTAAGACACAGTCCTTGCCCTCTGTCCTTCCTAAAAGAATGCTGTAATGAGGAAATGATGTTCCTAATTACTGATAATAATGGTTTACATTATTCATTACTTACTAAGTGCCAAGAATTACACTGAGAAATTTACTTGGATTAGTGATTTTAATCCTTTCAGTAATCTGCTGAAATAGGCACTATATTATGAGGAAACTGCAGCTTAGTGAGATGAATACCTTTGCCAAGGTCACCTGGTGAGTTGATAGCTAATCCACCCACTTCTTATACCATGACTCAAATCCAGGCTCTCAGCCTCCAAGGCCTGTATCCTCAGCTACCAATCTAAATTGCCTTTTAAGTAGAGTTTGCGAATACTTTTAAAAGTACTTCCCATGTGTGTATGCATTGAGTCCTTTATTTTATTTTATCATTTTAAATTTAATTAATTTAATTTAATTTTATTATTTTCTTTTATTAAATTTTAACAATAGTCCTATGAAATAAATCTTGGTACTATAGAAATGAAGGAAATTAGAGCTCAGAAAAGTCAAATAACTTGGCCAAGGTCACATGGCTTAGAAGTGTCATGGCCAGTATTCAAGTTCAAGTCTGACTTCAAGCCCTGGACTCATTAAACTAGCCAAGCTACCTTGAGCTTATACCATAAAAATGCTTCTGATTACCAGCATGCACTTCCTAATAACATGTGATATTATGGTGGACTTTGTTTTTAGGGTTTTGTCATCCAGTATTATTTTGTATAAAGTGAAATTCTGTGGTGCTAAAGAGACTTTCTATATACCCATTATATCTTTTAATTTCTACTGTATAAAATGTCATATGTAGCGAAACATGGGAAAATATTCGATATGATCTTATTTGCTTAGTAAATCAATTTAGTACTCAGAAAATATAAAACATGCACACACAGAATCCAGCAAGAAAGAGGCAAGAATTCTCAAAAGGGATAAATTAGGAGAGTCATGGGGATTCTAGAAACATGATAAACACATTAGAAAAATGAAACATGCAGATGTAGCCTTAGACTAACTGAACAAAAATCCTTGAAAAGCTCAGTTGTAGGCATAACTGGAAAAGACAGATAAGCAAATGAGAAGAATAGACAAAAAAGATTATACTCAATGTTTTGTATGTAAAATACATTGTATCCTTTAAACACTTAGGAGTCATATGATCTAAATGTGAACCTGCCTTCGGATAAACTGAGGAAAGTTCCTTGAACAATGCAGAAGAAAAACAAAACAAACCTGAAAGAATGAACATTCTCAAAACGGCTGAAACCATCATATTGAGTTTGAAATGCTAGTTTGTAATTTAGAATTTTAGGTCAATGTATCATTATGAAAATTGGCTTGAGATAAATTGGTCTGCTCCCCTTTTGCTTCTCAAACTCTCAAATTTGTCCCCTCCTCTCCACATTGCTAGTCAGTGTTAAAAATTCTCATTATTTTTTGAACAGTAGTGTGCATATAGCTTCCTCACCTCTTATCTATCTTCCTCATTGCATAAGACTGATTTTTTTTCTTCTCAAATGGGAGATTGATAGTGAAACAGGATGGAAGGGGGCAGGGCACAACCTTTAAAAGAATGACATAGCCATAGGACATGACAAAAACTGGTTAGAACCAACTAGGTGCAAGGTGGTGCAAGATTTGACTTCCAGTGGACTGTGAGCCTCATATGCTCATTGTAATACATTAGCATATGCTAAATGACACACCCAGGGGCACTATGACAGTTCCCAGGTCGACCATCAAAGATCAAAAAGTGGCAGGTGGCCCAGTTCCTGGAAATCTCTGCTCCTTTCCCAAAATGATTGGAATAATCCTCCCACTCATTAGCCTATGAAATTACTCAGGCTGTAAAAACTAACCACCCCCATATTTTGGGGCCGCTCACCTCCTGAGATGGCCCACACTCTGTCTGTGGAGTGTGCTTCTCTCTAAATAAATCCATCTATCACTTTGTCTCTCACTGAATTCCTTCTGCAATGAGACATTAAGAACCTGAGCTTCATTAATTCTTGCGACAAGGTGTGTGATCTAATTAAAAGACCATGGGTTCAAGTCCCAATCTGAGTTACATGGTTTCAACAGGACACTACTTTTCTTAAACTCCTGTAATAGTGTCCCATCACCTTTATGATAAAGGCAGCCTCCTTAGCTCAGCAAAAAGCTTTTTGATATTTGGCTCTTGCCTATTTTCTATTCTCTTGGCTTGCTCCTTCCTCACACGTGACTTCAGTCCAGCCATAATGAATTGATATGGGCCTCTATTTCCATTATAAAGACATGCTGCATATTCTCAGGGGGAACTGAAAATATGCCAGATCCCAGATAAATTGCAACAAATATGTAATGTAAATGTACTGCTGGGCTCCAAGGGTTAAGAAACAAAAGTGTGTTGAAACTTGAATGGTGAAGGGTTATCTGACATGATTAACAATGGCACTGCTGTTTCATTCTCAAATATGTCCTAGTTTGGACAATAAACTACATGATTGTTTTATTAATAGGCTATAGTATAATCAGTTGTTTCATAATCAAGGAACAAAGACATCAAATTCCCGGATTGAGATCAACGGGTTCTCACTGCCCTTGTTTTTACCTTCTCTATCCAGCCAATTCTACATTCATAGGTTTATTACTTCAGTAAGTCCACTTCTGCTACCATATCCTGTATCAGTTAGGAAACAATGTCAAAACTCACACTGCCTTAGATAATGATCTACTGAGTCACATAATAGGAAAATCCAGACACAAATTTGGTTGATCTTGCAATTTAGTGCTCTTATCGAGGACCCAGTTTCATTCATTCCTTTTTTTCTTTCTTCATTCTGCCCTTTACTGTGTCAGCTTCATCCCACACTGGGCCTGCCACTTGATGGTAAAAAGGCTGCAGCAGTTCCAGGCTTTGCATCTGCACACCAGGTCCCACAAGCATTCCGAACAAGAATCCTGAAATTCACCTTCATAGACTTGTTTGGATCACATGCCCTCCCTCATCCAAGCATTCTGGCCAGGATGCTAGAATGTGCTGATTGCCTTGAGTAGATTAGGGTTAAGCCCTGAAGCTGTGGGATGGAGTCAGCCTTTCCTCAAGGACATGGGCTGCTTGGAAATATAATCAGGAAGAGGGAAAGAGGATTGGACACTGGATCAACAACCAAGTTTCCAGTCCTTGGCAGAAGCCTTGGTGTGCCTACCCAACCAACCCAGCCATTTTATCAGAGACTCAAACTTAACACTCATCCCACGATGAGGTTATACTACAGTACATTTGATTTGCAGCTACTTAGGCCGTGAAAGGAGTTCAGGAGCCAATGTGGTAAGTGGGTATAAAGAGCATTTATTCTGTTCCTGAAGCCAAACAGAGCTGAGTCTTTAATCTGGGCATGAACCTCTTAACTGGCTTTGAATCTGGGCCAAGATAATTACTTTTTGATCCTCATTTTTCCTTATCTGCAACTTGGGGATAATTTTCCTATCTTATTCAGGTTTGTGAGAAATAATGAGATTATGCATATAAAGTATCCAGCATAGTGCATGGTACAGAGTAGATAAGTTCCCTTTTAGTTTATAGTCTCTAAGTTGACTCTGAAATCATCAGCATAATGACTTTTTCTTGGGTCATTTAGTCTACCTGCCAAGCTGTGGCTGCTTTTTTACCTCCTTATATAGTAGGTGGAGGTAAACTGTGAGATAACTTGGTCTCATTCTCTCTTCTTTAAATAGTGGGAAAAACCTGATTTCTTGAAAGAGCTAATAAATATAAATGTATTTTAATATTAATAATAAACACTGAGCAGGCCCTGGGTGTTGCTGACCTAAAGTAATTTTCCTCTGGCTCCAGGAAGCTTCAACCATTGTATCTGGCCCGTGTTGACCCTCTCCTGAGGCCTCAGGAAACTAGCTGTTCCTTCATTTCTCACCAAGACCAAAAGCTATTTTGCTCCAGGGGAGCCCATTAGCTCATTTGAATTAAGTTTGCAGATTCTAAGCCAAGAATCTCAAGGTCGGAAGGCCAGGGAGCATCAGCAAGATATCTGACTCATTCTTGAGTCCTGCTTTCAACACCAGACTCTGACAATGTTTATGTCCACTGCTACCCCTTTCCCCCTACCTATCATCAGCTGATTGGTTACCTCACACTTGCAGGAAATAGCAGCATAAACAAAGCTTCGCTGAACCCCTCCAAGCAGTCAAGACCATGAATAATTCATCAGCTTGCAGTTGCCGTCTTTGGTCTTTGCTCTGGTGGTCCCACCATGGGTTACAAGTGACTACACTCAGGGGAAACCCTTCCCCCAGATAATTCGTCTTCCTTCAGCTCCACTGAATTAGCGTTCCTATTTTACTGTGCCTTGGGTTCCAGAAGCTTAAACGTTATAAAACAGCAAATTATTCCTGAAGGGCTGCAGTATATTATTCTGAAGCCCCTGCCGCTATATGAATGGGGCTAAAATCATCAGTGAAGTTTAGTCTGTGTTTTTATGTTTGGGGGATGTTTAGCATTTTTTAATGGTCAAAGATAAGAATAGACATATTTCTTTCTTATCATAGAGATATTAAAAATAAGTGTTTGCGTATCAAACAATATAGAAAATCACAGTGAATAAAGCAGCTATAATCCTACATTCCAAGCCCAGAGATAATCATTGATAGCATTTTGCTGTATGTGATCCAGACCTCTCACTCCCTTTATATAAATGAAATCATGTTATAAATGCAACTTAACAATCACTGAGTATATCTTTTACACCCATAAATATAGATCAATATCATCATTTTCATGTCTAAATAGCATCCCTTTGCATTTGTATACCAGATTTCATTTATCCTATCCCCTGTTGATGAGTTGTTTCCAAATTGTTCCTATTAGCAATAACACTGTAGTAGACAACCTTAAACACTTTTGCATGCATATCAGCTTATCTCCTTAGGATACATTTCTAAAAAGAGGAATTGCTAAGCACATCTGAAGGCTTTGATTCATATGGCTGAACTGCTTCTCAAACACAATTTGCGTGTTGACTAATCACACCTGAAAGCTGGCCAAAACGTCTGTTGCGAGAAACCTATTGAGGAGATGGGCTTCCAGGTCCTAAAAATAAGCAAACCAGCATGGGCTTCCCACAACGTACTCCAAAATCAACCTTAGAGAATCTATAGCTGTAAGGATCCTGGAGAGTGGACTCTAGGAATAAACAAAACAAAGAGAAGCCCTGGGGGACTGAGGACTATCTTGGGTGGTGAGCCTAATAGGTGGGTGGCTGTGGCTAGAGACACAGGGAAGCCAGAGGCTGGAGAAAATCTTTAGGGTTCAGCTCTCCACATGCCACTCCACACCTCTTAAGACAAATCAATGCCTAGTTCTTCCAGTGCTGGCCTACCAGTACTAAGTGACTGTCCTGTTGGGATGAGGAATTGATGAAATAGGTATGGATGGGAGATGGGACTTCCCTGGTGGCGCAGTGGTTAAGAATCTGCCTGCCAATGCAGGGGACATGGGTTCAAGTCCTGGTCCGGGAGGATCCCACATGCCGCGGAGCAACTAAGTGGGTGTGCTGCAACTACGGAGCCTGTGCTCTAGAGCCTGCGAGCCACAACTACTGAGCCTGCGCACCTAGAAGCCCGTGCTTCACGAGAGAAGTCACCAGTGAGAAGCCCACGCACTGCAATGCAGAGCAGCCCCCGCTCACCACAACTAGGAAAGCCTGTGTGCAGCAATGAAGACTCAACACAGCCAATAAATAAAAAAAAAAAAAAAAATAGAAAAAGAAAAGAAAATAGGTGTGGACTGACTGACCTTGGGAATTCGCTCCTCCATTCCCTGCCGCTTAGGGATGACTATATAGCAAAGGGATACGGGATATGCACAGGGATACGCTTTCTCCCTGTGCTGCTTCTCCTCGTAGGGGAGGAAAAACTTTTTTTCCACCTTTCTTGATTCTTTGGCTGGTCTAATAATCAAATTAAGGTAGGATAGATTAACAAGGGAAAAAAGTTAATTACATACGCATGGGGGCCCGTAAGAATATGAGACCCGTAGGCAGTCAGACAATTGAGGTTTATATGCCATTCTGAGCTGAGGAAGAGGGGTTTAGGGGTCTGGGATTGTGAAGGAGAGGAAGGCAATTCACAGGAGGTTGGGGAGAACAAAGGTTTGGTGCACAAATGTTTTCCTTCCATGCAGAGACAGTGGGACACAGAGACTTTGATGTTTGGGCCTATGCTGGGCTCCCCAACACCTCGCCACATGGCCCGTGCTCTTGTAGTTATTCCTGGTGGTCGTTCTCCCGGACAAGGCCCTCTATCTAAATTCCTTTAAGCAGTTAAAGGAAAGGTAAAAATCTCTTCTGGAGTCTTTTGGGCTTTCATTGACTTCAGCTCAATGTAATCCACACACTAAAGTGGCATATTTGGGGTGGGGAAAGGGGAGGACTTGTTTTAAGTCCTTCATCCCTAAGGATGTTTTCTAAAAGAACTTCATTTTATTTATTATTACTACTATTATTATTGGTTTTTTTGGCTGTGTCCGGTCTTCCTTGCTACATGCGAGCTTTCTCTAGTTGTGGCAAGTGAGGGCTACTCTTCTTTGTGGTGTGGGCTCCTCATTGCGGTGGCTTCTCTTGTTGGGCAGCACGGGCTCTAGGCGTGCGGGCTTCAGTAGTTGCGGCTCGTGGGCTCTAGAGCGCTGGCTCAGTAGTCGTGGCGCACAGGCTTAGTTACTCTGCAGCATGTGGGATCTTCCCGGACCAGGGCTTGAACCCATGTCCCCTGCACTGGCAAGCGGACTCTTAACCACTGCATCACCAGGGAAATCTCTCTTCCCTAAGGATTTAAAGGTGAAACTCTGGCCAGAGTTCTCTTGTGAGGTGGCAGCAATCAAGAGTGGTGGTTCTAGTGTGGGTTCTCTACCCTGTGACTCATCATCTCCTTGTCCTTTATTTCTGTAGTGACAAAGATAGGGTCTGGCCTTTGGACCTTTCTCAATATGCATGGCCAGATGAGCTGGCCGATACCCCTCGGAGAACATGAAATCACCAGCCAAAATAACCAGACGCTAGAGTAGAACGATTTCCCCAAAAGAGAGATAACACAAAACTGGTTAACATTTACCATCTGAAGCAAAATTATTTGAACAGATGGAAAGAAAATGTAACATAAGTATGATAAATATACTTAAGGAAATAAGGGAAGATATTAGCAATCTTCCAAAATGGAACAAGTGAAAATATTAGATTTGAAAAAAATATAGCAGTTGAATAAAAGGGAAGCTATCACTTCCTTTTACAGCAGACCCTGAGTAAGGAGTGGGGAGAGGAGGAGAACCAGGGTAGGGAAACCAGGAACCACACAACCACGAATCCTTTTGTTGTCTCCTTGCCAAGCAACTTATACACACCAACTAGAGGTATTTTTAAGTGAGTCAACTACAGTCATGGCTAAGTTTGGAGACAAGTTGGTTTGTCTTATTCTCTCCCCTCTATTGAATTTATTATCAATACCATACAATTTCACCTTAATTCGATATACCTTTCACCTTGCAACTGTTTTATTTCAGTTAACTTACTGGTAAACAGAATAATACCTGTCTTGTCTATTACAGGCACTGTTTAGAATGCCACAACATTCATTTGATGTCACAATAGGAGCTGGTACAGATTTTTAAAAAAATGAAACATGACCTCTGCTCTTAGGGAATTATAATCTAGTAATGGAGATAAAGATGCATATATGACTATATCATGGTGATGTTGTAGTGGCGATTACACAGCTAACTACTGGCAAGGTTAGGACTCAGGCGATATTTTGACTCTTAGACTCTGTTCTTTCCCTGGTGAGCAGTGCCTTGCATGTGCGAGTGTTTAATGAAAGATGTATACATTTATGGATTTCCAGTAATGTGTAATTTAGGAGCAAGAGCTTAAACATGTTTATTGCTTATCTTACCAACTGTAGCTTTCCATGAAGACTCATAAAGCTTTGTGTTAGCAGTCTTTCAAAGTTATGTGCACGCACAGAAAGAATTATTCCTCTGCAGGAGTTTCAGAAGCAATGGAGCAACCTTTGAATTCCTGGAACAGATTCAGTGCTCTAAAACACCCATGTACTGTAACAATAAATTGAGTCCAAAGCCACACAAAATTTAGCTACAAAATCATAATAAAGTCTCATAGTCCCAGGGTATTCATGGTAGCTGAATTTCTGCAGATGGATGATTCCTACTCTGCGAGCTGGGAGGGCTTACTTCTGATTAAGGAAGATACTTTCCTTGCTTGAGACTGGGGAAAAACTAGGATTTATTGATCCCTGCTGTTTCCTCATTGGTTCGTTTTATTTGACTTCTCTAAAGTAATTAGCTTCATAGGGTATTGCTTCCAAACTTTCTCAGCATATCCAAGAACATCTGAAACAGGGCAATCTTACATCAATACCACGTTAAGTTTAATTAACACATGGCTCTGTGTCGTACACATATTTCATAACATGTCAGGTTCTTTCTTTCTTCAGGCCTTTCATGCGTACTCTCCTCTGGCTGGCGTTGTCTTTCTCCCACTTATTATCCCCAGAGCTAGCTGTGCATCTCATCCTTCAGGTCTCAGTTTAGATGCTACCTCCCCACTCCAACATTGCTCTTAATTGGTATGCTCACTAATTCATTCATCCTTTTATTTACCACAGTTATGGACATCTCACCTGGTATATGCCAGGCACTGTTAACGTCTAAATGATAGGATATCATGATAGACAAAAGCAGAAGAGATTCTTGCCCTCTTTGAGTTTACACTAAGGAGCTTTCTCCTTGCTTAGAAGACTAAGCAAGTGATCATGCAAGGAAACAACATTAGGTTGCAACTGTAAAGGCACCATAAGGAGGAGATGCCCATGCTGTGGGAAGGAATTAGAGTCTAACCCCTCAGGGTGGATAGGCGGGACTTCCCAAAAGAGGTGAGAGCAGCATCTTGTTTTTCAACTTTATGGACTGAATGCCCCCCCCGCCCCCAATTTCTGTGTTGAATTCCTAACTCCTACTTCCTCAGAATGTGACTGTATTTGGAGATAGAGCCTTTAAAAAGGTAGTTAAGGTAAAATGAAGTCATATGAGTGAGTTCTAATCCTCTACAACTGATGTCCTAGTAAGAAGAGGAGATTAGAACACAGACAACACATAGATGGACACAGAGAGAAGGCAGTCTGCAAGCCAAGGACAGAGGCCTCAAAAAAACCAAACCTATCGACACCTTGATCTAGGACTTTTATCTTCCAGAATGGTGAGAAAACACATTTCTGATGTATTATCTATCCAGTTTGTGACATTTTACTATGGCAGCCCTAGAAAACACACACAACGGTACTTAGAATTTTTGTTTTATTTATTTTTTCTTTAACTCATTTTGTTGGTTTCCCCCGCTGACTTGGGAGGACTGCATCTGTCTTCTTCACTACTGTATTTCAGCATCTAGCACAGAGCAGAACATAATATTTCCTCAAAAAATATTTGTTGCATGCTGACAAAAGACACTCAGTGTGAGTATCTCACATTGTCACTGAGAATTCCTGGCTGACTCGGGGTTCAGAATGACCAGTCTTCCTCGACTCACATGGAGACCCTGTTCTGCCTGTGAAATCTTGGGATACGTGCCTCACCTGGTTGTGCTGCCTGCATTTCCTGAAACTCAAAGAAAAGTGCTCACTTCACACTTTTCCTTGGAGAAGCAACATCTGGATGAATCTCCATTAGGGCGGGTGATTTATTCCTTCTCCAGTTTTTGCACACAGCACATTCTGAATTCTCTGATTCAACAAATTTTCTGATTCATCTACCTTTCTGATAGATCCCAGTGGAGGTGCTGTTTTCTCACTTCTGTCCGCTCCATCTGCAGTCAGTGCTGTGGTCTGCTCTACTGGTTCCACTCCCTAGGAGTCCACGGGCCACACACATGTCTCCAGCTGTCACATGACTTCCAGCTTGGGGTGTCGTTATTTGAATGCTGCTTACAATTTTCTCAGAGAAGGAAACATTTCTTTTCCCAACTTTCCCCCTTTCTCCTTCTGAATATCTTGAACTGGTTAAAATTTTGGGTCCTGACATCTGCTGCTTATTAGGAATGTGAATTTGAGAAATGTGTGTAAATCTCTTTCAGCTTAAGTTTTCTTCTCTTCAAAAGGAAGTAGTAATTTCATGAATTAAGAGAGATATTGCACCTAGAAAATTCAATGCATTTAGCAAATGATGGTGATAAGATGATGATGATATTTTTGGCCTCTTATTAAACACTTTGTTTATCATGGAAAATTTCAAACAACTCTACCATGTAGAGAGAATATAATGAAGCCCCACGTACCCATCACTTACATGGCTAGTCTCACACTACACATACCCTTAGATGATGATGTGTCTACTGCAGACAGAATTGTTTTCAGGCTCCTATAGAAACCCTTTATCCTACAGTTAATCTGAAAGGAACTTTTGCTATTGTTCTCCAACAGCATTTGGATTTGAGATTTCTTTTCTTTTCTCTTTTTCAAGGTTTTTTTTTTTTGTTTGTTTGTTTTTGTTTTTTTTTTGATGTGGACCATTTTTAAAGTCTTTATTGAATTTGTTACAATATTGCTTCTGTTTTATGTTTTGGTTTTCCCGCGAGGCATGTGGGATCTTAGCTCCCTGACCCGGGGTCGAACCTGTACCCCCTGCCTTGGAAGGCAAAGTCTTAACCACTGGACCACCAGGGAAGTCCCTGGATTTGAGATTTCTGTGTCTTACTTGTTTTACTCTTGCACTTGAAATGGAAATACAATAAAATCTTACTCATTGAGCTAACTTAGAGGAAAGAGGTTAGAATCTAATTTAGTAAGAACATGTCAGCCATTTAAAGACAATTGTAGTTTTATGATTTTTAAAGTCTTATAGTAACTCAAATTAAACTAACTATTGGAAACTTGAGGTCTTTTGGTATCTATTTTGATGACTATTAGAGAGATATTTAAAGGAATATCTTAATTGTTTGTAAATATGTGCTTATAAAAAGCTTCTTTTTTCTTAAACGAGGTGCTTAAATATGTTCCTTGGAATTTATGTTTTAAGGAAATGTTGCTATCTGAAAATTTCAGAACAGAGATAATGGTGGGTCAAGATAAAATTGCCTCTCATTCACTGAACAGTTGTGCAAACAGCTATAATAATTTCTATTATCTATTGAGTATCTACCATGTGTCAGGGCTTAACATAATTTTATTGCATTTAAAGTTTCACAGCTTTTCCCTAGTGGCATTATCCTTATTTTAAACTCATAGAGATGAAAATATTTGCCTGAGTTCATATAGCTAAGAAGAGGAAGAACTGGAATTTGAAACAGTTCTAACTAACTTCAAAGCCCATGTCCATCCTCCCTCTATGCCTTGCTTCAACCCAGTAGCAGAGGCAAACTCACAGGTGGCTAGCTGTCATCAGATAGGGTGAGAGCTCTGGGAGAGATAAGTGTGAAGTCGTTGGGAACGTAGGGGAACTCAGAGCAGGGTACCGCCAACTGACCTCAGGAATGCTTATTAGGCTTCCTGGAGGGAAGACTGATGGGCCTTGAAGGATGATTAGAAAAAAAAAAAAAAATTAAAACAGTGTCTGTGTGATCAAGTGTTCTTGTGGGGCCAGAGGTGCTTTTTAAAAAAAGTATATAGAGTAGAGTAGATAGGACAGAAGAACTAAAAATCTGGGTTCAAATTCCAACTCTGTCACATACAAGTTTGTTGAGGGCTTTAAATGCTGTAAACTTGTTTCCTCAGATGTAAAATGAGAGCAACAATAGTTCATACCTCATAGGTATTAGAAGGAATAAGTTAAAACAGGTGATGCATATAAAGCATTTAGCACACTCCCTGGTACAGTTGAGTTATTCTCATTATAGGAAAAAAAAAATAACCTTTTTAAAAAATGGTTGGGCAAATGATTTCCTTAAAGATTGGTCACAATCTTAAAATGGACCTTCTGTCTATTTCATCCCAGCTGTTTAAAAATTCCTTGGCCTTCCTATGTAGACCTTTGTTGCGGGCAGTGAACATTCCAGTGGGCATGTTATCCCTCTTTATTTTAGGAATCTTCCAGACCACTTTTTTTTTTTTTTTTTTTGCCAGCTCAAAGAGGATACTTCTTATTCCTGACTTCACTAGTCCCTTGACACTCCCTCCCCAAGCCATTCTTGGCATGCCTCTGTGGTCCAGCCTTGGTTTCCCTCGTATATGATGGTTGGCCTTCCTCCTCTGTGGCTGTGCAGTCCTGCTTTCATTGCAGCCGCCCTATTAAGAGTGCGGATCAGACAACTTCAAGGCTATGTGGGGAGGGAGTACCAGCCTCAGGTTTCCTCTGAGGACTTGCTCCATGTGTTATTCTCTTTCTTGTCTTTTTTTTTTTTTTTTTTTTTCAATCTCTGTCTCTCTCTACGTCCTTCTCCATAGCCCATAAACATGACCTGGTTAAGTTTTAAAAAATTCTCCCTTGACCCTGCATGCACTTCTAGGCACCTCTAATAATCTGTTTTCTTTCCTTTCCAATATGAAATCCATGAAGACATGGTCTATATTTGCTGGCTCCACTCATCATCCACTTTTTTAAAAAAAATTTTATTGAAGCACAGTTGATTTACAGTGTTGTGTTAATTTCTACTGTGCAGCAAAGTGATTCACATATATATATATTCTTTTTATGTGTATACATATATATACACTTTTCCATATTCTTTTCCATTATGATTTATCAGAGGATATTGAATATAGTTCCCTGTGCTCTACAGTAGGACCTTGTTGTTTATCCATCCTATATATACTAATTTGCATTTCCAAATCCCAAACTCCCAACCCTTCCCTCCCCCCACCCCCCCCCCACCCCCCCCCACCTCCGGCAACCACAAGTGTGTTCTCTATGTCTGTGACTTTGTTTTTGTTTCATAGATGTGTTCATTTGCATTGCATTGTAGATTCCACCACCCACTTATTAATCCTCTTAATGAGTTTCATCCCTTTTCATCTGGTGGGATACCCCATCACCATCTCCTCTCTCCTCCACCTCAACTTCTCTATATCTTATCTTCATCTTTCATGATGCTGTCAAGCACCCTCTCCTTTATGAATTATTTCCTAAACCTGTTGTCTTAGTCTATTCAGGCTGCTCTAACAAAGCACCATACACTGGGTGGCTTGTAAAGACCACACATTCATTCTCAGTGTCCTGGAGCCTGGGAATTTGCAGATCACGGCACTGGCAGATTCAGTGTTTGACGAGGACCAGTATCCTGGTTCCTTCTGTCCTCACATAGCCAAAAGGGTGAGGTCGCTCTCTGGGGCCTCTTTTGTAAGGGCAGTAATCCTATTCACAAGGGCTCACCATTAATGACCTAATCACCTCCCAAGGACCTCAATCAAATACCATCACATTGGGGAATAGGTTTCAACGTATGAATTTTGGGGGGACACAAACTTTCCACCTGGAGCACCTATGTAGATAGAATTGTGAGAATATTCCCACCCAAACTTGAATCAGTAATAGCCCACTTATGTCAATTTGAATGCTCATGTCAATCAATTGCTTGTTGTTCAGTGTTAGAGTGATAGGTTGAGAAGGATTCTGAGGTCAAATCTGGGATATGCTGGGAGGAGTACCATGATCAATTAATAAAGGCTTTTCAGTGAGAAGTGAGAAGATACTTTGTGAGCCACATGTAAACTATTTTGTCTTCCCTAAAGAGACCTCTGTCCTAGCAACTATGTAACATCAGTTGCACCCAATTGTTTTGCATATTTCTCTTGTTATACCAGATGTGAGTCCTCCCCTGCCCCCCAAGGTTCTGGTTTATTTGTCTTCTCGGCTCAGCAACAAGCACAACCTTTCAGCATGTATTGATAATAACCCTCAGATTTTGCTGAATAAATAAAAAGAAAGCTGCTCTTTTTTTCCTGCCTCTGATTTTCTTGAGGTAAATTACTCTGTCTCTGCCTTTAGGTTGTACAATCCCACATGCTGATTTCGCCTAGAGAAGTGGTTTTCCAACCATTTTTAGTGCAGAAACCTTAACCCAAATGAAACCTGATCCTGAAGCCGGATATCTAGAACACAAAGCGTTCTTGTTTGGTGGAAGGAGGTGGGAGATGGTCCCCAGTCTTGACATTCTCCCCTTCCCTCGCCCTGTTTCTTCCCCAGCTGCTGAGAATCAGAGCAGTGGCTCCCAAAGTGCGGTCTGTACACCAGCAGCACCAGCAGAACCTGGGCACCTGTTAGAAACGCAGTCTGCTCTCTATCCTTACATCGACGGAATCGGAATCCCTGGGGATGGGGGACAAAGGTGGCCTGTATTTTCATGAACCCTCAGATGATTCTCAGGTATGCAAAAGGTTGAGAAGCACTACCTGAGTTCTTCCCAGGCTTGGTTAAAACATCACTGTGCAGAGGAAGGTCACCGGCTCTCTGTAAGGTCCTAGGTTTCATTAGGTCACCGTAAAGACGTTCTCCGAACACAGTGTCATCGAGCGCTATAAACCTCAGGGCTAGGTCCTGCCGGACGCCCACAGGGCAAGTAACTGAACTTGGCCGCAGGGTAAAAAGCAGCCAGGCTGAGCGGCAGGCGCAGGCGCAGTGCTCCTCGGGGCGGCCTTGGGGCGGAGCCTCCAGCGCGGCGGCAGGAAACCGGAAGCGGAAGCTGAACGGCATCTGCCCAGAGTCCGGGCCTCTGCAGGGAGCGGGTTCAGGATGCTACTGTGTGGGGAAAGGGAGGTGACCCTCATGGCATCTAATTATTTCTCTAGGTAGAGCCTTTCTGACCGGGTGTGGACTTCTTTGCCTGAATATAAACATTGTCACTCTTGAGGCCTCCTTAGATGTCCGTAAATGTCAGAAGTGACAAGCCTTCGAGTTTGGAGAACTCTCTTGCCTCAGTGGAGATGGGAAATTTCAGGAGTCAGTGATGAAAGTGACAGCGTATATACAGCCCCTGCCTGGGAGGGATGATGGGTTGGTGCCCGTATTCGTTTATGCCAGCGGGCATCTTCCCTTCAGTGGACCTTCACTCTTGCAGCCAGAGCTCTGCCGAAGCAGTGGGTCCAAGGAAGAAAGAAATTCAGTTGCTGCAAGACTGCTTTGAAGCCGCAGAGGAACAAAAGGGCACCTGCTTCAGCAGTCTGAGCCCAGCAAGCTGAGTGTTGTGGGAGAAGTTGTGGATGGCAAATTCTGAGTCGAGAGGGATCGTTTCATGCGTTTTGTGCTTGGGAACCCTGGCTCTGGGTATAATCTATGGTCTGACTGCTGACCACGTGGAGCTAGCGGAAGCTTTTATGGTGACCTGTTACCGGAGGTACCATCAGTTTACGAGTGGGCCGAGACCAGAAATTTTGTGCTTCAGCGTTAACCCCAAAGTTAGGCATAAGGACATGGGGATCTGGCCTGAAGACAATTTCAGTCTGCTTTGGCTAGAGACAGTGGAGAGTCTGTTCTGCCTGTACTGTTCAGTGGGGACAAGGAATACCAGGATTGGGGGTGGGAGATCCTGCAGTATTTCAAAAAATATACCAACATCCAGTCAGGTGTCTGTTCTTCAATCAATAATGTTCAGAATCAAATCCTGAGAGACAAGATGGAAAGTATTTTTTCTATGATAAACTCTAGTTACAGATATCTTCTCTTTTTAGATGACATGGACGTCCTCAACCTTGACAAATGTGTATTTAATATAGAGGGTCATCCCCTGCCCATCTGGACTTTAACTTAAAAGGTTTGCAACAACTCCCAGTCGTGAGACTTTTCTGGATTGAATAATTTGTATAGTAGAATTTTCTTTTAAGTTCATAGATTGGCAAGCCAATTGCTTATGCATAAAAGTAGTCATCCTTTGACCTTTAGTCATAAGGATCTGCAGCCCCGCTGGCTACTGTGAGCCAGACAAGTTCCAAATCTGGACCGAAGAAGCCAAGTCTGATGGGACAGCGGGGGTCCCGGACTTCTTGGAAGGCAAGGTACCTGTGGGTTTTTCAGGGCAGACGCTGGTGGTTTTGAATCTATCCTCATGTATTTCTTTAGGTGGTAATTCAGGTTGATTTTAGGGTTTGTTTCTGTCTGTGCTTTCTAGATCAGGACCACTGCAAGAAGGAGGAATAAAATCAGCAAAGTTTTGGTTTATAGGAAACGAAACAAAAATCTACCAACAACACAAAATCCTGCCAAACAGCCTGATTTGTGTTTTCAATTAGCTCCCTTGGGGGGAAGCTGCACTGCTGTTGGGAGAAGAGAGAGGCTTATAGCTGGTGACATAGTTGATGGGACCTGGCAATGGAGGCTAATGGGGAAGACAGAGACAGACTAAATATGCCCTGTGAAAGGACATGGCTCCTGTTGAGCTTAGTCAGCTTGTGATTTAAAAAGATATTAAGGAAAAAATAATTGGTTGCAATTCCGTGACACTTGCCAGTGTCATTCTCACTATTAATTGAGTTACCATACTGTGCCCAATAAAGTTGTAACAGAGCGAAGCGTGGCAAATTTGTAGACCCAGCAGGTTGCTTATTGGGGCTGCACAGTCTGGCTTCTGCTATGAGCATGGAATGATGGGCTATCAGCTTTACATTTACCCTCCAGCTGGGCTCTCTCAGCTGTTTGGAAGAGCCAAGCCAGGTGACTATAGGCAATAAGTAAAAGGAACAACCTAGGAACCTATGCAGATTCATAGTGAGAGAGAGGTTTAATAATGGTTATTTGGTTAGAAAGGTATTGTCTCAGAATAATAGAGAAGCATTGTAGGACAGTGAATAAGAGCTCAGATTCTGGAGTTGGTGAGACCTGATGTGATAGTTTGAATTATTGTTCTGATAATACTCCTCCCTCGTATAGCACTGTAGAGTTCTATACTTCCCTTCTACACTAATGTTGGTCTTAGTCATGTGACCTGCTTTGGGATGTTAGGAGGGGTAATGGGAGCAGAGGCTTGAGATGTGCTTGTGTGGTTGTGCCTGCCCCTTTGTGCTTTGGTTATCCATTGCGTGGGGACGTGGTTCTGGTAGCCACTTTCCTTTCAGCCTGGGATCCAGAGTAAGATGATGGAACTGACCTACAATCTGCAGCTGAGGGTAGCTCATCAGCTGAATCATAGTTGACCTGCACATTCCTGAGCCTGGACGTAAATGCTGTCGTTGTGAGTCGCTGAGCATGAGAGTGGCTTGTTATGTAGCTGACCTGGACACTTGGGTACAAATACTCCCTCTGCTGCCTTCTAGTACTACAATTCTGGCAACATACCACCTTCTTTAAGCCTTAATTGTGTTATGTGCAGTATGGGCAGTGTTACAACACCACACAGGTAGCATTAAATGAACTAATACATATAAGTGTGTTTCATTATGTTTTGCATTTCATGAACATTAGTTATAGTTTAGAGCTATAAGTATAATAATCATGGCTACAATTTATTGAGCCCTCACTACTCTGTGCCTGAATCTGGTGCAGATAATTTGCCTCTTTGATTGATATTTTGATTGATGTTCCTTACAACCCCAAGAGATAATTATCAATATTATATTATTGATATAAGTTATTATAATATTAATAAAATATTCCCATATTACAAATGAACGCTCAGAGAGGTTGAGTAACTTGCACAAAGTTGCATAGATAGTAAATGGCAGAGTTGGGTTCTTTTCCTAGTCTGCTTTACCCTGTGGCTTTTATTCTTTGCACTATGCTAGACTTTTTCATCCAAGTTTATGACTACGACTAATGTCAATATAGTGCATCATGATTCCTGAGGCACTCTGACTTTATCACATACAATCCTTCCAATAACAAAGTTGGACATACAGTCTCGTGGCCCCCAGGAGATTGTTTTTTCTTTTCTCTGGCTGCCAGGAAATCACCTTGGAATCAACACGTGCAGATCCCCTCATTCAGTAGGATGGGTGTGATCACTTTCATATCACGTAGGGAGCATCCTTTTAGAAATTAAATGTGTTTAAAGCCACAGAGGCTAGTTCTACTTAGAATGGTGGGGTTTGCATTTCTCGAGTCCCTGGGTAGCCACTCTTAAAAGGGTGGACAAGCAGCGCCACATTCTGAAAGCAGAGGGCTGTAATCAGACCTTTTTAGTTTCAAGGGTATTGAAAGAAAAGCAGCCTGTTTCCCTGGTCAGGGGAGAAGGTGGGTAGGTGCTTCTGGATCTGAGAGGCAGAGGATAAAGAAACAAGAGTGACCCAGAACTCCTGGGGCTGGATAGTCCCCTGGAAAGTGGCTGCATATGGGAGCTACAAGTGTTGGTCATTAGATCTATAACTGGCAGAAGTCCAACTTTGGAGCTTTGTTGGTTGAGCCTAACTTTACAGGGACTGAGACTCACTTCTTCTGAAGAATGACTGCAGGCTGTGCTGGAATCTGGAGCAGTGAAATATCACAGCAGGGGATCCACAGCAACTTTGGTAAAGAACCAGCTCCAGCAAAGAAACTAGAGCAGGCCTGTTGGCTGATCAGACTCTATTTTCCATTCCCCTGGGTAAGAAAAAAAAACCTTTTTATGGGTCTCTAAACCTCTTGAGTTTCTCGGATAATTCATGGGAATGAGGAGCTTTAAGAGGGAGATACTGGCTTTATTGCTAATAAAGCGAATAGAAGTGATGTGACTATATTTGTATCTCCAGTGTGTGTCGCTCTTTGTATCTGTTATGGATAGTCAGGGACACCAAAGCTTGGAGACATGCCCAGAGATTTGCAGTTAAGAAGGGATGGCACTAGAACTCAGGTTCTGGTCTTTTGATTGTACTTCCTGCCTCTCCTGCCTGGATCCCTCCATCTGCCCAGGTGGAAGAGCTCAGTAATTAGCGTCGTCGCCCTGCATACGTAAGCCGCACAGAGGCAGTGTACAAGTTTCACAAGATTTATGCATTACGGAGACGTGAGAAGTTTATCAGAACAACTTCAAACTGAACATTGAATACCTCTGTTTATAATAGGCTTTGTTTTTCACCTCGTAGGGCTTCTCCGCTGGCCGCTTTACCTCACTGGGTCCTCACATTCACACCACTTACATAGCTCCCCCTACCTCATCTGCCCCTTCTTTTCTCTCTCCATTTCTCTCAAGAAGAAAGAGCAAATTCCTCTTATGATCTTGCGGTTTTCTTCCTTGTTGCCTTGGCTCTTGTTTACACCCATGTCCCCAAGGCTTCACCTTCTATCCCAAAGACTTATCAAGGTATTTTGCCAACAAAATCATTTCTCTTTCTAAGAAAAATACTGTTACCAGCTTTTAAGACAGTTTATTTGTGCATCAAGTGGTGCATGCATTTTCCTTATTGAGGAATTACTATGTAGCCCGGGACTGTTCTAGGTGCTAGGAATTTACCAGCGAATGAAACAAAGCTTATGCTTTATGGCGAGAAGTAAACAAGAGCACTTTGGTATGTACTGTGGTGAAAATATAAGGAAAAAATATAGCAAAGGGAAAAATAAAGCATGGTAAGGGAGTAAGGCGCCTTGAGGGAGAGTTTCATACAAAAGGTTACATATAAACTGACATATCGGAAGGAAGTAAGGAAATGAGCTTTACTAATAAGTTAGAGAAGAGTGTTCCTGGAAGCAGAAACATCAAGTGCAAAGGCCTTGAGGTAGAAGTCTGCCTAGCTGTTCCCAGGAAGAGCAGAGACCAGTAGGGCTGTGTTAAAGCGAATGCACAGGAGTGTGGTGGAGGGTGACTGCTGAAATTCATATCGTGAAGAACCTTGAGGGTCACTGGAAGGAATTACCGTCTTATTTGTATCTCCAGTGTGTGTAGCTATTGGTATCTGTTATGTACGGTTGGGGAAACCACAGCTGTGAATGAAATAGGAAGCCATCGGGAGGTTTGGAACAGAGGAGTGAGCTGATCTAATTTATGTTTCTGAAGGATCTCTCGTTGCTGTCTTGACAGTAGATGCTAAAGAGCCAAGGGCAGACTCAGGCAGGTAAGTTGGGAGACAGGATAATCCACGTGAGCGTTGAAGGCGGCTTGGTCCAGGGATGTTTGGTGGTGAGAGGGGTACGAAGTGGTTGGAGTCCCTATATAATCTGAATGTAATGCTGGAAGAATTTGATGATTGGTTGCCTGTGGTGACCTAAGAGAGAAGTGATAAAGATGTCTGAAGCTTTTTGGATGAGCATCTTGAAGGATGGGATTACCATTCGTCAAATAAGGAAGACTGTGGAAGGAACGTGCTGGCTGGGAGATGAAGAGCAGCTTAGTTTGGGGCTTATACAGCCTAGAGACATACGTGTGTAGATGTCCGTCAGGGAGTGGAATACTCTAGGCTCAAGTTCAGTGGGGAGATCTGAGCTAGAGATATACATTTTGGAAGCATCTGAAACTGATGGCTTTGAAAACCATCAGTGAAATTAGGTGACATCAGCCAAGGAGTGGTGATCATGTTCAGAGAAGAGACATGAGGCTTGGAGCACTGCAACTTGGAAAGGAAAGGAGATGAGAAGGCAGCAGAGGAATGGCCTTTTTTTTCCACTAGATACCTACTTTAAAAACAGTCCTTCATAGATATGAAAATGAACATATTGTCTATAAATAATTCTTGGTACATATATGGTTAGTAGAACTTTTCTAATAACTGGAGGCATGTAGTAGACACTTAACTACTAGTTGAATGAAGGGCAAATAAAAGAATGACTGTATTACTTCATTATCTTTTGCACATTGAAGCCAGCAGTGGTCTTTTTAGCATATGATTTTGGGGTGCTTATTGCCCCTTTGTGTGTGCACTGGAGTGCACCCCAGACTACCAGAGGAGAATATTGTCCCTGAATGGTGTACTTCCTTATCCCTCCCCTCTGTGGACATGGGGTGATTGGTTCAGGCAGAGAGCTCTGTGCATCAAGAGCCTGTTTAGAACTAGTAATATCACCACTTTGGGCAAATGCAGAGACAAATCACTCAGACCATAAGGAGAGAAGAAATTTTTTTTGCAGGGGGGTGTTCAGGGAACCGAGCTCTTTTGCTGAGAGCCCTGCAGCCTGGTCAAGGCAGGGAAGATAGGGAAAAGATCAGCTTCACTCCTGACCCTCCAAAGAAGTGGATTTCAGTGTCAGTCCAGCAGGAAAGGCAGCAGCTCTGAATACCTCCCCAGTGCCTTTCCACTGGGAACGCACGGTTGGCCATGCTGGTTGCTTGTCTTTCTTCTGATCAATGTCCTCTTGGTGTTGAAATTCATTTCGATTCCAGCTGCCTCACCTTACAGATTTCAATTTAGAAGCAAAAGGAAAATACAGTGGGATTCTTACTATATAGAGTTTTAAATATCACTGAACAGTCTCCCTCCTGCTCTCTGCCTGGCCCTGTTCTGACTTTCTTTAGAAAATAAGATTTTCACTTCTCTGTGGGTACTGGAAGCACAAAAGCCAGGGAGCTCCTTCCTCCAGTCCCTGACCAATCAGTAGAGGGGAGCCCTTCTCTTTTTTGGCCCACATTTTTGACCAGCATGTCTGTTCCCTGAAGGACTGGAGAGGAAAGTTTTTTCCATTTTCTTCACTGCCTTACTTGGCTCTCTTCTTGGGAGGACAAATGGCTGATAAGATTGTTCCAAGAGACCAGTGGGTCCTCCAAGAGTTGGCTAGAACCAGACACTGTCCTTATGCTCTTTCTTGGAGAGCTTGTGCTCAAGGGAATGGGCTAGTTTCCCTTTCTGGTCTACATTTGGTAATCGGCCAGAAGGAGCTTGTTTCTATTAGGCCTCTATGTTCTCTGTTCTAGGCTCTCTGTCTGTAATTGGGTGGGTAAGTTTAGAGCAGAGGTGGAAGTGGGGAAGCCCAGCCATGATTCCAGCCTAGGTGTGCCAGTAATAAAGAAGGCACTCTAATTTAATGCTGATTTTGCCCCTTGTGCTGGTCTCAGTTGGTTAGAACTTGGAAAGGGGAGTGATTTGGTTCTCTGGAGTGTCAAATAATGGACAGCAAGCTTCAGGGCCTCACCCTTCAGCCACAGTGAATACGACTAGAAGTGGGAAACTCTTGGGGTAGGTGGAAAATCTACAGTATAGTTAATGACTCATGATATATGTGTAATGGCTTTAAAAATGAAGACTTCCTCTCTGGAAATTTGAGAAAGGACTGGGGGAGACTTGCCTGCTAGCATTTGTACTTAAAAGTCACTTAGTTGTATTGGGATGGTCATTATGGAGACACACATGTTCCAACTATTGAGAGAAGGGCACTCAGGGAAATGTGACTGGGAAAGAAGTGAAAAGTGAGAAGACTTTGGGAGAAAAAGAGGGAAGCAGGAAGCTGAGGGAATGGTGGATACCTGGAGCTGCTTCAGTTTCTGCTATTGTTGAGGTATGTTTGCTCAGCTTTCCCTGGGTTTCCATGAGGTATCACAGGATATTTACCTCAAACTACCCTTTTAACTCAAGCTAGTCCAAGATGATGTTTTTTCTTTGTAACTCAAAGATTTCTCTGAAGAGGTCTGCCAAGTAAACGGACTTGACTGTGTATCATAGGCAGGACAGTTGGATTCACCCCCAAGCAGAAATTTCCGTAAGGAGTCACGTAAGCTTTGTGAAATATGAAATAAACGGTCCTCTACTATCTCCACAGGGGCTCGTAGATGCAACCAAAGGCAGACAAAGCATCTTCCAGGCTCTGACTCTTGCTCACACAGCATTTCCCTTCATTGCTTTCTTTGCTCAGGTAAGAGCTCCGTGAATGTTTAACCCATAGTAAGCTGAATTCTGATTGTCAACTGTAACTACTGGATTTCCAGGATATTATTACCTGGAAGGACCTGTTGAGGTCCTATTACCTGGCCTGTTGAGGAATCTCGTATCAGACACCTCTCCGGCACCACCTCGAGCCTCTTGGCCTCAGCTGCTGCAGCAGTCAGCTGCGTGGCCCCGTCTGACTACATAGGCACAACTGGCAGCACCTCTCTTCATGCCCGTGTCACACACCTCAGGACTTCTGTGTTGATGTTGACCTGTAGCATGGTGTATGATGCCACGTGACCCTAATCAGTTCACATGTTATGTGTAACCTGAAAGTGTGCTGGAAGCTCTTAATACGGCAAATCTTTTCCAATGGGAGAAGGAAGCCAGCGGATCAACTCTGCCACCTTTCTTCCCATGGACAGAGAGTGGAGGCTGAATTTATACAGCTTTTTTGGATGATGATCTTACAAAACAGAACAGTTGGTTGTATTTGGCAGTGGCCAGCTTAATGATGTATATATCTTCAGTTAGCTTTTTCCTTTCTTCCTTTGTTGCATGTGTTTGAACTCCCGAATACAGTAGGGTCATCACGCAAGCCTTTGCCTCAGGCTCTGTTTCCAGTCTAAGGCTGGTTTCTGAAGAGCAAGGGGTTTTCACCACTCTGAATGGTGTGGACTGCCAGAAATAAATGAATAAACATGGCCTTATTATCTTAATAGGAGAAGAGATTTAATAGGTTGACCAGAAGGGATGCGACAGGCAAGGATTCATGCACGCAGAATTAGGGCGATTTTCTGTGCGACTGAGTTTTCTTTCTCAGCCACAGGTGTGAGGCTTCTCATTTCTGAAGCATCCACCTAGACGGTGGCTGGAGAGGAGGTCAGAGACCAGGATCTACTGGTTGGTCAATGTGGGATGCTCACCTTGGCAACCCCAAAGTTTTTTCTTTACTGTTTTTCTTAACTTTTCTGCTGAATTGGGAAGTGGATGGTGGAAGTGCCACCTTTGCCTCTTTATTTCCAGTTAGCAAAATCCTCCCTGGGTGACTGTAGCCAGTGTCAAGGTTATAAAAAAATTGTTGGCATTGAAAGTCATAGAAATGTAGCACAAATCTGGAATTAGTGGTAAAATCACATGTAATTTGTGTCAGAGACTGACTAGTTGTTCCTGAAACCATTTTCCATTTCCCCCAGAGCATAGCCAGACTATGATCCCAGCCTTCCATGCAGGTAAGTGGGGCCATAGCACTGACTTCTGGCCAGTGGACTGTGGGCAGATTCTAGGCAAATCTAGGCTTGGCTCACCTCCCGTGAGTGATTCTCCATTCTTTGTCCCCAGTTTACAGCTGAACTGGGAGGATTCCAAGGGCTTAGAGGACTGTGGAGCCCAAGATGGAAGGAGCTTGAGTCACTGAATAACCCATTTCTCCGTGGCTAACCCACACTGGACTGTGATATGAGAATGTGCCTGTTTCTATGTTAAGTTACCTACGTTTTGGAGTTGTTATAGCATGAAACCGCCTCTGACTGATATTTAAGTGTTACTGGGGGTGGTTATGAAAAACAAAATATTTCCTTCCTGCCTGGCCTCCATAATAGACACACGTGAGAATGTCATGGGCGCAAAATAGGCACAGGCAGACAAGATTATATTTAACGGGCCTTTTGTTTCCTGTAACAATCCCCTTTCATCCCTGGTGGGGAAGCTTGCTAAAAGCAATTTCCTTGGGCACAAGGGAATGTTTTATGATTATAGCAAAGGGTAAGTGGGTACGTGTGTGTGCGTGGGGGTGGGGGGTAAGCACTGAAATAAGCCTCTTCAACCATTATAAAACCTTCAACTTACCAACCTTTTGCTCCTCTCCTTCTCTCTTTCCCCTGCCCCTTGCCTTTCCTCCTTTCCTCCACCACTCCCTTCCTCCTTCCTTCCTTGAACATTTATAGATGCTTAATCTACGCTAGACAATAGAATCTACTGGCTTACAGTCTAGATGTTTCAAGCAACGGGAGCCCTTCCTGCTGTTACCAGTCATTATAGTTCATTGGAGTCATGCGAGATAAATAAGGTACTTTTTTGGCAGATAGAATTTTAGTAGATCTTATTGGTACCATTTCCTAATCCAAGCTTGACTCAGAGAATAAGGCTTTCACAAGATTACATAAGCTTTAAAATTACAATAACTTCTCACACTCTCATCACAACACCATACCCATCTACATCCATATGTCAAGATGTGGGTGTTGGGAACATTATTTCTATCTTGTGAGAACAGCATCATCTCTGTTTTTGATATCCAGATAGGCTAGGATCAAACTCCCACAGCATGTTCACTCCCTCCATCCCCCTCACTATGTCATAGTGAGTCTCATTTATATTACAGAGAGATAAATTAGTTTTTATAAGGAACACTGAGTACTGTATATATACACTGTATAGATATTTAAAAGGTAAAGATCTGGAGCAGAGTAGTGCCATGGACTGCTGCCTTTATTTTGCAAATGAGGGAGCGGACTCTCAGATAAAATGAAGGGAGGTATTCCAGATCACACAGTGAACAAGTTGCTGTACTGGGTCTAGAACTCTAATCCTTTGGACACAATAGTAATAGATGTACATTGTCCCTTTATGACCCGTTCCTTGTTTGTAAAACAAAGACATCAGACCATGTCATTTCATTTCCCTGCTCAAAATCTTTTTTTTTTTCCCACTAGGTGTAAATTAGTGATGCATACACAGATGCTGATAGACTGCGTGGAACAGGGATCCCCTCTGCCAATTAGGAACATCCATTCTGAACTCATGCTTGATCAAGAAACTTCCCTTATGTTACGTTTCTGAGATGTCAGGGTTGTTATGATACCCTGTTACAAGGCGGTTACCTTTAATAATAAAGGTGGACTTTTTTTACAGGCTGGATTTTTCTGACTGACCATAGTGATTGATTCAAGGAGTGGCCTCATATTCTAACCATGACCAATCAGAGCATTCCAGGAAACTTGATGTATGACACAAACAGAGACACGGTATTTTAATTTGGGGGAATCATAGTCATAAAGGTAATATGAGCTGGAATTGCTGTGGCTATTCATATTCCTCATGAAAATAATGATGCCAACACAGACAAAAGCAGAGATAAGTGGTAGTAAAAGTGGGCTGCGACATCATTTGAACACCTGGAATTATTTATGTCTAAATTCCTAGGCTTTTGCAGCTATGTGAGTTAATTACTTTCTTTCTGTTTAAGCTGGTTTGAGTTGAGTTTCTGTCACTTATAGCTGCAAGGGCCCTGGCTAATATAACCAGAAGCTAAAGTGAGAGTTGTATGTAATTGCAGTGCTTTATGAAGTCTTAGAGTTCTTCGACTTTTTACCCTCAAATAATTTTTATTTAATTAGCTGCAATGTGAAAGAGTTAGTAACTGCTTGTGGGGAAGCTGATTTGGTAACCGCCAGGTGGATTTCATGAATCCCTTTCAATTTCTAAATCCTCGAAGGGCTTGCCTCGATAGTAACTCGATTTTGTGTCTTGATAGTTGGAGAGAACAAAACATTTCTGTATTTCCTTAAAATGATCTGAACCATGTTATCACCCTTGCAATTTTCCTCTGAGCTTGCCTTCTCTTCTTGTCAAGCCCTTGAAACAGCAATAAATTAAACTAAGCATCAATAAACACATTTCCCTTCAACTCTCGTTGCCAGAAGTCATTTCTCTTTGGTCTGTTGACAGGTATCAGGCATGATTCCAGCATGGAAAACACTATAGAGTTATTGATTTTGCTGTGATAATAGTAATAGAAATTTATTAAACTATCACCCTCTACTGGGACCTATGCCTTACTCGCAAAGATTACTTTCCCTTAAGAAGCACTCCTAGGCTTCTTGTGAATGTCCATGCTAATTAAAGTCCAAATCCCTTAGCTTGTTTGAAGTTTAAAATTCTCCACAAGCTGACCTGCACCTTACCTTCCAGCCTTATTTCTGCCTCTGTCCTTTGGTCAGTTTGCATGGCTTGTGTTTCCAGAGCGTATATACTGCTTACATTCCCATAACTTTGCTTTTATTGTGATGTTTCTTTTGCCTGCAGTGCCCATTTTCTGGTCTTCCTCCTTTTGTCCATAATTACTCATCTTTCCAGTCCAAGCTGGAATGCCACATTCTCCAAGAGGCCTTTCTTAATAACCTCAACTGGAATGACTCTTTCCCTGCTTGAAACTTGGCAGCACTTTGTGTGCGCTCCGCTGTTATCAGTCACCCCATTCACTGCAGCGCTCACCCACCCCTAACCTCCACACCCCCTACAGTCAGCCATCCCAATCCAGTTCTCCCCAGTACAATGACAGGTGTCACCACTCTCCTCCCAGTAACAAAACTGTGCAGTGCCAGAGCCAGAATTCAACTCTAAGCTGTCTCAATCCGAAACGGGAGGTCTTAACCACTGTGCTGTACTACTTTTTCCCATGGCGCATAAATTGGTATTGATGAATATGTCTTATTTTCGAGACTGCATTATAAACTCCCAAAAAGCAGCGTCTTCATTAAACCTCGTGAATGCTTAGTGGAGGACCAGACAAGTGGTAGAGGCTTAATAAGTATTTGGGTGGATGAATGGTGAAATGAGGATGTCCATTTAAGCAGTGGTATTTTTTGCAGGACTTGAAAATTTCATTGATTTTAGAATCCTGGGAGCAATAGAAGAGTCTCTTTCCTAATTATATGTGATGTGGATATAATAATTAAATAACCTTCAACTGTGGTTGGAGAAGAAAATGCACAAGTACAATGGGTACAAGAGGAAAAATAGTGTGAGAATAGTATTTGAAACCTAATCTGTAGCCTGGATAGGTCGTTAACTACATTATTACGTGTTAATTTGAATAGTTAATTTGAATAGAATAGTGCATGATGATGTCAAATGATGTCATATATATCATAGGTATCTTGGTATCCTGGTTCAGGATAAACATCCCTTTCACTTTTCCCCTAAAGCTGCTGACCTCAGAGAGCAGTAATTCTCAAACTAATTTTCTGACATGACATCTGTGTTGGATGATCCTCATGTGAACAACTTCCAGTGGGCAGACCATAATTCCACCCTTCTCTCACTCAGCAAAATATGTCAGAAGGCTAACAATAAGATTTATACTATTTTAATTGTTATGATGATTTCACATTTATGAAAAAAGCAATTGGTGATTTGGGTGTTTTGATTGTCATTGATAACAAATGAATTGTGACTCTGTCTTCACAAGAATGGGAATGTACTGCATTTCAAAACTTCTGCTATCAGCATTTTAGAGCCCAAGTAGGGGACTTCCCTGGCAGTCTAGTGGTTGGAACTTGGCCTTCCAAATGCAGGGGATGCATATTCAATCACTGGTTGGGATCAAAGATCCCATACGCCTTGCAGCCAGAAAACCAAAACATAAAACAGAAGCTATATTGTAACAAATTCAATAAAGATTTTAAAAATGGTCCACATCAAAAAAAAAAAAAAAAAAAGGAAAAAGAAGTCCAAAGCAGTATCTACTTTTTTCCAGAAGATGCCTGGCCAGAGGTCATGGGTCATGGTTGTGCTGGGAAGATTGGTGCATTTCCATTGATTGAGACTAAGTCTTAGAGCAAGATTTTGAAAAGTCTTTTCCTTCAGAGGTAGGAAACTGATGAAGGGAGGGCACTGTACAAGCTAAAGAACTAAAGACAAGTGAAATGTTGCATTGGATCAAATCAGTACATCATCTAGCCCAGAATTTTGCCCTAATGTGGATATCAAGTCATGGCTAGTAAGTTTATAATAGTTGCTCCTCATTATGGATAACATGAGAATGATTATAAGTATTTTAAGGGCAAGGGTTGGGCTTTATAATTTTGAAGTTTCACATTACTACCTAGTACAACTATGTACAATGGGAGCTAACACTTATTAAAATCCTACAATGAGATAAGCCTTATTGGGCTGTGGTTTCATGTAACTCTCTCAAGAGGCAAATGCTTTTTATCCACACTTTGAAGATGAAGAATTTGAGGGTGCACAAATTCCCACATCTAGTAAGTACATTGGATAAGAGTGAGGGGCTGTGTGGGAAGGATAGGAAGGAATCCAGCCTCTCTGAAGTGCTAGGATATCCCAGGCATCTGTTCAAAGGTGTTTCTGGTATGAAGAATAGATTTTAAAGTGAGACCTGGATTAGAATCATTCACTACCTGTGTGTCCTTTATGAGAACATAAGTCAAATACTTATTACCATGCTTGACACACACTAAACAAGTAATAAATGCCAACAATAGGAATAATGGTAATTATTATTGCTAACTGGAAGAGTAAGATGAGATCCCGGGTTTGTTTGGTTCTAAAGTCCGCACACTTCTGTATTATGCTATGTAACATACTATGACTCCCACATATTTGTTAACTGATATTTAAATATTTGTTAAATTAGGATTCCCCCTAACTTCTTTTTAATAGTTTCTTTTAATCACGTATCATGGCTGTATTCTCTGCGTATTTATCTACAGCTGTAACCCTGGTAGTAGTAGAGCCTCAACTGAGTCCCAGGCTCAGATTTTGATTTCCCTCACTGCAGATGGTCCCTATTTAGTTTTGTGATGGGTGGATTTTATTGATTCCTGTGAAGGCTGCATTTTAGAAACTGGATCCTTGGCTGTCAGTCAGGAACTTGAAAGAGGTCTCTCCTTGCTCACCTTTCTGCCTCCATAAATGCGGTGACTTGCCAGTCACCATTGAGACATCTTAATGAGTGAGTTTGGAGAATCTATTACACACTTTGCTGCTGATTTGCACTTGTCAGTTTGCTCTTTTGTTCTTTGTCAGGAAGTTAAAAATTTTGTGGTTATTTATCTGGTATGGTAGGAAAACTTTGGTCCTCTTCCATATAATCTTGTGGGCTTTTATAAGTCAAACGGCAATTAGATTTATAGGCTATAAAGACCCCTACTTCGATTCTTCCATAAAGCAAAGCTAAATCGATATTGGCTAGTCTAGACCTAGATTTGGTAGTCAGGAGGATACTACTCTTGAGTGATATTCCCTATTTGAGTCATACAAAACATCTCTTAAACTTAAAGAGGATGGATGACTTTAAGATCCTGTATTTAATTCTTGATTATTGATGATTGGACTATTTGCTGGGAAGAGAGAGCAAGCATGAGACAGTATGGTGCAATGATAAAGAGGAAAGATTTTTGGAGCAAGACTAACTTAAGGTCTAATCCAGGCTCTGCCACTTAGGAGCTGGGCCACCTTAGGAAAGTAACTTAACCCGTGGAAACTTGAGTTTTCTCATCTGTAAATGGAAATAAAAATATTACTTATTTTGTACAGTTAGCAGGAAGATTCAATGAGAAATTCCTTGTAACGGGCTTATATTATGCCTGGCGGAAGATAGGTTCTCAATAATTAGAAGCTATTGTTATATAACTATTATGGATCAAAAGAGATCATTATGTACCAATTACAACTCAGTACCAGTAACCCTTTAAAATGAACAAAGTCATATTTGCAAGGGTAGAAGCTAGGCCTTCAAGCAAGTGTCAGGTTAGTTTTGTTATAACTGAGTTTCTGTCCCAATGTGAACTTTTGACCTTGGGAGTGTTTCCATAGGTAGTGTGGCCAACTGTTCTGGTTTGCGTAGGACTGAGGGGTTTCCCGAGATATGGGACTTCCAGTAAACCAGGGAAAAGTGTGAGCTGGTCACTCTATCGCAGCTTCTGTTTCTCATCTTTGCTGGATCTTGCTCTTTCGTATCTTGGTTTTCTTTTCCAACTTTACAACTTACCCACAGACTTATATAAAAAAGGCAGGAAAAGTGCCTAATTTTTTCCTTTTATTTACCAGTTTTTAACAGAATGAGTTGGTTCTCTACCATTCTCTGAAAGTTATCCATGAACTTTTTTTGTGTATAATTCTGATCTCATGCATTTAAATGTATATGATGTGTCTAAAATAATTGCAGTTATTATCTTTGTTGATATTCAAAAATGGTCCCAACTTTGGCCAGTGGAAGCTTATTCAGATTTGGTTCTTTAATCTTTTCAATGTGATCCATGACAAAATCCATGTTTCTATGTCATGGAAATTCTTGTTTTCAATGACAAAATGGGAATTTTATGCGCTAGATCTAGATTCAGCCATTTCTTGAAAGATACCTGTTTCCTTTTAGTGGGGAATAGTTTTGGGGGGGCCACTGTGTGGATACCAGGAGTGCTTCTTACTACTGGTTTGGTTATTGCTTCTGGGTCTTTGTAGAATCTTAAGGAGTATATATTTTTAATTTTTAGAGAAAAAGTATTTTGTAGTCATAGTGACTCTTTCAATTCAAATTTAGGATTACGGGGTTTTTGCTTAATCTCATCAGTCTTATATCTGTGTATTTTCATCCAACGTGCAAATCACGGTGCTCAATAACACCAGTACAATAACTTGTTTGTTTTATCCTTCACTACACAGAAGTCAGTCTCACAATAACGATACCAAAACTACTATCTACCATAGGATGACTAAAAATACTTTTAAAGTTTTTTTTTGTATATTTCCACTAGGAATGCACAGCCAAGTTACTATAATTTAAAGTCACTTGTAATTATTATTCTTTGGTTGTTATAGCACCAATTGTGTATAGTTAGGCTAATGTATTTAATTAAATTTTGGGAATTGCTCTTTGTTTTATAATTATGTAAAATTTTTACACTATTCCAAAGTATGAACTGTAATACAAGGTATTTTCCAAGAATTCTAGCTTCAAATCTTGTCTCTTCCAGTCTATTGCTTCTCAGCTCTATAGGTAATTTTTTTTTTTAAGCTCCTTACTGGTATATAATTGCTTTGCACTCTTGTACCAACTTTTGAGGTACACCAAAGTGAATCAGCTGTATTTATACATATATCCCCATATCCCCTCCATCCAGCGACTCCCTCTCACCCTCCTTATCCCAGCCCTCTAGGTCATCACCCATCATCGAGTTGATCTCCCTTTGTTATACAGCAACTTCCCACTAGCTATCTATTTTACAGTTGGTAGTGTATCTATATCTATGCTACTCTCTCACTTCGTCCCAGCGTCCCCTTCGCCCCCCAGCCCCCCAACCCCATGTCTTCCAGTCCATTCTCTGCATCTGCATCTTTATTCTTAACCTGTCACTGGGTTCATCAGTACCATTTTTTTTTAAAAATTCTGTATATATGAGTTAGCATATAGTATTTGTTTTTCTCTTTCTGGCTTACTTCTCTCTGTATGACAGACTCTAGGTCTATCCACCTCATTACATATAGCTCCATTTCATTCCTTTTTTATGGCTAAGTAATATTCCTTTGTTTATATGTGCCACATCTTCTTTATCCATTCATCTGTTGATGGGCATTTAGGTTGCTTCCATGTCCTGGCTATTGTAAATAGTGCTGCAGTGAACATTACGGTACATGTTTCTTTTTGGATTATGGTTTTCTCTGGGTATATACCCAGCAGTGGGATTACTGGATCATATGGTAGTTCTATTTTTAGTTTTTTAAGGAACATTCAAACTGTTTTCCATAGTGGCTGTACCAACTTACAATCCCACCAACAGTGCAGGAGAGTTCCCTTTTCTCCACACCCTCTCCAACATTTGTTGTTTCCAGATATTGTGATGATGGCCATTCTGACCGGTGTCAGGTGATACCTCATTGTGGCTTTGACTTGCATTTCTCTAATGATTAGTGCTGTTGAGCATCTTTTCATGTGTTTGTTGGCCATCTGTATGTCTTCTTTGGAGAAATGTCTATTTAGGTCTTCCGTCCATTTGTGGATTGGGTTATTTGCTTTTTTGGTATTAAGCTGCATGAGCTGCTTGTATATTTTGGAGGTTAATCCTTTGTCTGTTGTTTCATAGGCAATTATTTTTTCCCATTCTGAGGGTTGTCTTCTTATCTTGTTTATGGTTTCTTCCACTGTGCAAAAGCTTTTAAGTGTCATTAAGTCCCATTTCTTTATTCTTGATTTTATTTCCATTATGCTAGGAGGTGGGTCAAAAAGGATTTTGCTTTGATGTATGTCATAGAGTGTTCTGCCTATGTTTTCCTCTAGGAGTTTTATACTGTCTGGCCTTACATATAGGTCTTTAATCCATTTGGAGTTTATTTTTGTGTATGGTGTTAGGAAGTGTTCTAATTTCATTCTTTTCCATGTTGCTGTCAGATTTTCCCAGCACCTCTTATTGAAGAGGCTGTCTTTTTTCCATTGTATATTCTTGCCTCCTTTGTCAAATATAAGGTGCCCATATGTCCTTGGGTTTACCTCTGAGTGCTCTATTCTGTTCCATTGATCGTCCTTTCTATTTTTGTGCCAGTACCATACTGTCTTGATCACTGTGGCCTTGTAGTATAGTTTGAAGTCAGGAAGCCTAATTCCACCAACTCCATTATCCTTCTCAAGATTGCTTTTGCTATTTGGGGTCTTTTGCGTTTCCATACAAATCATAAGATTTCTTGCTCTAGTTCTGTAAAAAATGCTGTTGGTAATTTGATCGGGATTGCATTGAATCTGTAAATTGTTTTGGGTAGTACAGTCATTTTCACAATGTTGATTCTTCCAATCCAAGAACATGATGTGTCCCTCCATCTGTTTGTATCGTCTTGATTTCTTTCATCAGTGTCTTGTAGTTTTCTGCATACAGGTCTTTTGCCTCCTTAGGCAGGTTTATTCCTAGGTATTTTATTCTTTTAGTTGCAATGGTAAATGGGAGAGTTTCCTTAATTTCTCTTTCTGCTTTTTCGTTGTTAGTGTATAGGAATGCAAGAGATTTCTGCACATTAATTTTATATCCTGCTACTTTACTAAATTCATCGATTAGTGCTAGCAGTTTTCTGGTAGAATCTTTAGGGTTGTCTGTGTATAATATCATGTCATCTGCGAAGAGTGACAATTTTACTTCTTCTTTTCCAATGTGGATTCCTTTTATTTCATTTTCTTCTCTGTTTGCTGTGGCTAAAATTTCCAAAACTATGTTGAATAATAATGGTGAGAGTAGACACCCTGGTCTTGTTCCTGTTCTTAGAGGGAATGCTTTCAGTTTTTCTCCATTTAGAATGATATTGGCTGTAGGTTTGTCTATTATGGCTTTTATTATGTTGAGTTAATTTCCTTCTATGTCCATTTTCTGGAGAGCTTTTATCATAAATGGATGTTGAATTTTGTCAAAAGCTTTTTCTGCATCTATTGAGATTATCATATGGTTTTTATCCTTCAATTTGTTGATATGATGTATCACGTTGATTGATTTGCATATATTGAAGAATCCTTGTATTCCAGGGATAAACCCTACTTGATCATGGTGTATGATCTTTTTAATGTGCTGTTGGATTCTCTTAGCAAGTATCTTGTTGAGGATTTTTGCATGTATATTCATCAGTGATATGGGCCTCTAATGTTCTTTTTTTGTGACATCTTTGCCTGGTTTTGTTTTCAGGGTGATGGTGGCCTTGTAGAATGAGTTTGGGAGTGTTCCTCCTTCTACTATATTGTGGAAGAATTTGAGAAGAATAGGTGTTAGCTCTTCTTGAAATGTTTGATAGAATTCGCCGGTGAAGCTATCTGGCCCTGGGCTTTTGTTTGTTGGGAGATTTTTAATCACAGTCTCAATTTCCGTCCCTGTGATTGGTCTGTTGATATTTTCTATTTCTTCCTGGTTCAGTCTTGGAAGATTGTATTTTTCTAAGAATTTATCCATTTCTTCCTGGTTATCCAATTGATTGGCATATAGTTGCTTGTTGTAGTCTCTCATGATCTTTTGTATTTCTGCGGTGTCAGTTGTTACTTCTCCTTTTTTCATTTCTAATTCTATTGATTTGCGTCTTCTCCCTTTTTTTCCTGATGAGTCTGGCTTATCAAATTTGTTTATCTTCTCAAGGAACCAGGTTTTAGTTTCATTGATCTTTGCTATTGTTTCCTTCATTTCTTTTTCATTTATTTCTGATCTGATCTTTATGATTTCTTTCCTTCTGCGCACTTTCGGGTTTCTTTGTTCTTCTTTATCTAATCGTTTTAGGTGTAAGGTTAGGTTGTTTATTCAATATGTTTCTTGCTTCTTGAGGTAGGACTGTATTGCTAGAAAGTTCCCTCTAAGAACTGCTTTTGCTGCGTCCCATAGGTTTTGGGTTGTTGTGTTTTCATTTTCATTTGTTTCTAGGTATTTTTTGATTTCCTCTTTGATTTCTTTAATGATTTCTTGGTTGTTTAATAGCGCATTGTTTAGTCTCCATGTGTTTGTATTTTTTGAAGTTTTTTTCAGGTAATTGATATCTAGTCTCATGGTGCTGTGGTCAGAGAAAATGCTTGATATGATTTCAATCTTCTTGAATTTACCGAGGCTTGATTTGTGACCCAAGATATGTTCTATCCTGGAGAATGTTCCATGTGCACTTGAGAAGAAAGTGTATTCTGTAGTTTTGGGATGGAATGTCCTATAAATATCAATTAAGTCGAGATGGTCTAATGTGTCATTTAAAGCTTGTGTGTCCTTATTTATTTTCTGTTTGGATGATCTGTCCATTGATGTAAGTGGGGTGTTCAAGTCTCCTACTCTTATTGTGTTACTGTCGTTTTCCCCTTTTATGGCTGTTAGCACTTGCCTTATGTATTGAGGGGCTCCTATGTTGGGTGCATAGATATTTACAATTGTTGTATGATCTTCTTGGATGGATCCCTTGATCATTATGTAGTGTCCTTCCTTGTCTCTTGTAATAGTGTTTACTTTAAAGTCTAATTTGCCTGATATGAGTATTGCTACTCCAGCTTTCTGTTGACTTCCATTTGCATGGAATGTCTTTTTCCATCCCCTTACTTTGTCTATATGTGTCCCTTGGTCTGAAGTGGGTTTCTTGTAGACAGCATATAGAAGGGTCTTGTTTTTGTATCCATTCAGCCAGTCTGTGTCTTTTCATTGCAGCATTTAATTCATTTACATTGAAGGTGATTATTGACATGTATGTTCCTATTACCATTTTCTTAATTGTTTGGGGTTTGTTTTTGTAGGTCTTTTCCTCCTCTTGTGCTTCTTGCTTAGAAAAGTTCCTTTAGCAATTGTTGTAAGGCTGGTTTGGTGGTGCTCAATTCTCTTAACCTTTGCTTGTCTGTAAAGCTTTTGATTTCTCTGTTGAATCTGAATGAGATTCTTGGTGGGTAGAGTATTCTTGACTGTAGGTTTTTCTCTTTCAGGACTTTCCGTATATCCTGCCACTCCCTTCTTGCCTGCAGAGATTCTGCAGAAAGATCAGCTGTTATCCTCACGGCTTTTCCCTTATATGTTATTTGTTGCTTTTCTCTTGCTGCTTTTAATATTTTGTCTTTGTGTTCAATTTTCATTAGTTGGATTAATATGTGCCTCGGTGTATTTCTGCTTGGGTTTATTCTGTATGGGACTCTCTGCGCTTCTTGGACTTGATTAATTATTTCCTTTTCCATGTTGGGGAAGTTTTCCATTATAACCTCTTCAAATAGTTTCTCAGACCCTTTCTTTTTTTCTTCTTCTTCTGGGATGTCTATGATTAGAATGTTGGTGTGCTTAATGTTGCTGAGACTGTCTTCCATTCTTTTTATTCTTTTTTCTCTTTCCTGCTCTGTGGCAGTTATTTCCCCCATTCTATCTTCCAACTCACTCATTTGTTCTTCTGCCTCAGTTATTCTGCTGTTTATACCATCTAGAGTATTTTTAATTTCAGTTATTTTGTTGTCCATTACTGTTTGTTTGCTCTTTAGTTCTTCTGAGTCCTTATTAACTGTTTCTTGTATTTTCTGTATTTTGTTGTTGAGATTTTGGATCATCTTTACTATCATTACTCTGAATTCTTTTTCAGGCAGTTTTCCTATTTCCTCTTCATTTATTTGGTCTTGTTGGTTTTTTTCCTGCTCCTTTGCCTGCTTGGTGTTTCTTTGTTTTCTCATTTTGTCTAATTTACAGGATTTGCTGTCTCCTTTCCCTATGCTGTCTAGTAGTAATTTCTCTTGTTTCTGCCCTCTGCCCCCTGTGGTGGGGTTTGTCCAGTGTCTTGAGTAGGCTTCCTGGTGGCGGGGTCTGGTGTCTGCTTTCCAGTGTGTGGCTCTGTGTCTTTTCTCTCTGATGAGCAGGGCCATGTCAGGAGGTGTGTTTTAGGGCATCTTTGAGGTTAATATGGCTTTAGGTAGTCTGTGTGCTGATGGGTGGCTTTGTCTTCCTGTCTTGTTTGTAGTTTGGTGTGAGGTGTCTAGCACTGGCAGTTGCAGACGGTTGGATGAAGCCGAGTTAGACTCTGATACAGAGCTTTGTAAGAGTTCTCTGCAGTTAATCTTCCCAGTGTCTGAGGACTCCCTAGTAGTCTAGCATCCTGGATTTAGTGCTCCCTCCCCAAAGCCTCCTACTTGACTTCTGATGGAGTAGTCCAAACTTCAGAGGTTGCTTGTCCTGGCAATAAAGGGGTTTAAAGAAGACTGTCCAAGCCTCACAGTAATGGCAGGGTGTTGATTCAAACAAATACTAAGTCAAGGAAACACATACGTGTATAAAATACACAAATACTGAATCCAGTAGAACATAAGGCACTAGAAAGACCTGATAGAAGAATGCCAGTATGCCATCAGACAATCAAAGAGAAAACCAACAGAAATTCAAAACCAAAAAAACCTCCCCCCCCAAAAAACCCCCCCCAAAACACACAAAACAACAACAACAACAAACCACACACACACAAACACAAATCCAGGGAGATTTTGAAAGCTAGGATCAAATATAATAAAGAGCAAGAGTACCACCAGACAGAATGAAGATTCTCAGAATGAAATCCGACAATTATACTTAGAACTAAGATAAAGACAAAACCTAATAGTGAAAACCAAAGCAGTGTGTCATCTGGAGAATAAAGCAAGGAAATAGAGCAGACCGATAATATTGTTTATAAGTATATTAAGATAAAAGAAACTAAAAAAGGATAGAAGACAGCAACATAAGAGCATAGTGTAACTGGAAATGTGAAAAGAAAAAGAAAGAAATAGAAATGTATAGAAGATAGAGATGAAAAGAAGGTAGGAAAGATACAGTCAGCACTACAAAAATTTAGCTAGAAATAGGAATATATAAAAAGGCTAAAAATAAAAATAGAATCAAAAAAATAGAACAAAAAATATGTTATAAAACTTGTAGACCCCTTAGGACTAAGATTGTAATTAATAAAGACAAACAAACAAAAACAAAACTAGAACTGACCCCAGAGTGGACCAGATCAATAGAATTAATAATAACATTTCTGTTTCTTTGGGGTCTTAGTTGTAAATGTCCTTCTACCCTCCTTGGGCTTTTTGTATTACTCTGCAACCAGCAGAGCTTCCTTTATTGTTTGCCTGTAAGCACTGGTGTGTGGGGAGAGAGAGGGTACAATAGTGGCTCCTTCCCCTGGAAGTGAGTGAGCAGTGGCACCCTGCCTGGGTCACAGCGGCTCGGGCAGCTCAGGCCGAGAGAGCGACTCTACCCGCGGCTCCTCCCCGCTGCTATGACTCCGCTGGGCACCCTGCCTGGGTCACAGTGGCTCAGTTGACCATGGCGGTGCCTGTTGCAGAGGGACACCAGTGGCTCAGGTGTAAACAGAATGTCTCCAGAGCTGGGCCACTCTACTGGCTTTTGGCTGTTGTCTGCAGGCACTCTAGGCCAGTCCTGCCCGGGGGACTTTGTTTTCCCTGAGTACATTAGCCAGGCCCAGAGGGGTCCTTCCTTTGTCCATTGCAGGCACTGAGAGACAGGCTACACCCGCAGATCCTCCGCCTGGCTTGTGAGTCAGCAATATCGAGCCACCGCCATTGCCGCCCAGCTTTCTGCAGTAGGCACCATCCGCTGCAGATTTCTTCCCTCCTGTCCTCTCAGTCTGTCTCCCCACAGCCAACAATGTTTCTCACCCTGAACCAGTTCTCTGGTTCCCACGTTCCAGCTCCCAGACCCCCTGTTCAGCTGTGAACCGATGTCTCAGTCCGGACACGCTGAGCCATGGTGTGGACCCTCCGTGTGTTTCTCACTCTTTCCCATCTGCCACAGCTCAGCCACTTCACCCTCTTTGAACAGTCCCAAATGCCTCCCTTCTGACCCAGGGAAATTCCCCATTGGAGAAGGGGTTTCCCCATCAGATAAGGGATGTTTCCCCGAATTCGGCCATCTCCCCTCCGTTTCAGATCCCCCCACCCCAGGGTGTGGAACCCATCCCTTTCCTTTCTTCTCCTCCTCTTTCTCCTTTTTTTTTTTTCCCTCTGTCCTACGGGATTTTTTCAGTCCTTTCTGGTGTCCGAGGTCATTTGCTGGTGTTCAGCTGGTTCTCTGTGGGAATTAATGAGTCTTTTGGTGTATTCCTGATGCATCTGTGGAGAGGGATGCATTCCATGTCCTTCTACTTCGCCACCAGCTTTCTTCTCCGTAATCTTTTAAAAAAAAATATGTTGACTTAAAAATTTTTTAAATATGAACATATATGTAAGCACATAAATAAGTACAGAAACATACAAAGTGATTCATTGTATAGTTTAATTTATTTACTCTATCTGTTTTGTTTCTTTTTGGGGTATGTTTTTTCATTAATTTTGGGAGGTTTGCATTTTTGTTCTAATGGAAACCTTTTACTCAAATACATTTCTGTCGTACTCTTAGTCTCCTCTTTCCTTGCTCTGTTTCTTATTTGTTCCCAACTATAAGCAGTATTGAAATCAGCTGGTAAACTTTTCTTTCCACTGCCCTTTTATATCAAGCATCTGGTTTGAAATAGTATTCTTTTATTCTCACTTGATATCTATAAGACAATCAGTGAGTTTAATCTACTTTTCAAACACTCTTTCCATTCTGTGCTAGTTTTTGATAATTGTACTGTGTCTACATTGTAAGAGCATATACCCCGTATACTGTCTCCTTTATAAACATTGTTTAATCTTAGTTTTACAAGTAAATGTTTATTTGTGCTCACCTTAGGCTTTGGGCCCCTTTACTTCTGTCAGTAGTTATTTTGATATCTGAATCTTGGTCCATAAGAGATTCCTCAGGAAAGGATTACAGGAAGAATATTCCCTTAATTATTGTGTTTCATATAATTCTGTGTCTACCTTTATACTTAAATTGTTTTACTGCACATAAAAATCCATTTTTGACCCAGTCATTTACCTTGAGAGCCTTAAACATGTCTTGTCATCTAGCAACCTGTTGTGCTCTTGAGAAGTTTGATGACTTCCTGATTCTCATTCCTCTATATGTGACACGTTTCTTTCTGGAAACTTGTAGGGTCATCTCTTTATGACTGATGTTTTGAAATTTCACACAAATGTGCCATGATGTAGGTCTTCTGTCATTTACTATGTTGGGCACTCACTGTGCCCTTTCAGTATGGAAACTCAAGTCTTCCTTGCAAGGGAGTGTGTGTGTGTGTGTGTGTGTGTGTGTGTGTTAGAGACTATTCTGGATGCTGACATCTAGCCAACCTTCCTGTTTTCAGACCTGCAGCTCTTTGCTAACATCATTTGTATCTGTGACTCTCAGCCCTGACTGAGCCTCTCTGGGGTTCAGTGAAAAATCCGCTTTTTTAACCTCCACTTCTCCTTCTGCATGCACTTAAGCTGTGACCTCGTCCCTTCCTCACTTCCCTGTCTCTTCCTCTTTCTGTCTTCCAGAAACTTATTGCACTGTTATGTTTACTGCTGTCTATCTTATTCTCTTTGTCATTATGAATTTATGTTTTTTGATTACATTACTATAATTTTGAAAGTGTTGAGAGAGACAGTAATTAGAGGTATGTGGCCAATCCTCCATCTTCAGCTGGAAGTCCTAGGGTTCTTTGGATTTATTTTGAAAGCCACGAGGAAGTCAAACTCTTGAATGATGTTTATAGGTAAAAAAGCTTTTACCTTATAGTAACTAAAATCTGGAATAAAAAGGGGACAGAGTACAACTTTTAATCATTTGTTTAAAGAGAGAAAAAACAGACATATGCATTAGATTTCAGGAAGAGGGTGAGTAAGGGGGCAGGAGAAATTGTAAATGTTACTGTGTAAAATGACACTCGTAATGCTGTGACTGCCTCCCAGGGGAATGAACTCTTCAGCAATGAGTTTCAAGCCCGTGTCTGAAAGCCAAGCCTGTTTTTTAATTTGGACTTTGTGTGTTGGTTGTTTCTGTCAGGCATATAGCAATTGATGGTTCCATTATAGAATATTGATTGCGCTTAATGAGTATGAATGAATGGGCTCAGGCTGCATGGGACAGTGACTAAAGTGTAATCCAGTTCAGTCTTGTTCTGTTGTGTCCCTGCTAATGTTCCACTCTCACAGCTGAGCTCTGTCAGGAAGTAGATTTCCTAAAAATGTAGTGTAACAGATTCATTTATCTGGCTTTCTTCTTTGCCTTTTTTTCTTTCTCAGTAAACCTGTGTCAAGGCTTGGGACTAGGCGAAGAGTGGGAGGAGGGAAACAGAGTAGTAATGGCAGTCTGTCTTCCTTGAATGAGAATTTGATGTTTGGCCTTTTGACAATTCTTAGGAACTCCACATTGGAGGTGTAAGTGCAACTAGGAATTCTTACAGCACGAGAGTACACTTATTTTGGAGGCAGGTTGTAGAGAGTTGGAGTGCATGTTCATATGTAAGAATGACGTAAGGTTGGTAAGACCTGGAATAAGCGTTTACATTGTCCCTACATGATACTGAAAATAAGCTAGAGGGGTTTTGCTTATTGTTTTCAAATGGTTGTTGGTTTAGACTAATGGTAGGATGTGCCTTGTGGACATGACCAATGCTTTTGATGGAGGCTCATTCTTTAATGGGTTAGTGTCTGATGGACATTTTAAAGATAAATAAGTTTTTAAGGACTTACATGTGCCAAGAAGTGTCCTAACCTTAAATACATTAGCTAGTTTAATCCTGATGAAAGAGTTACCATTATTATTAGTCTCATTTGACAGGTGAGGAAACTGAGACATGGAGGATTTAAATAACTTGTCTAACACCTCATAGAGCTAACTTAGAAATGAGGAGGTCTCCCTCCAGAGTCTGTGTTCCTAAGCATTATGCTGTACCACCTCTCTGGCATCTGGAGATGATTAACTGCCTTAATAAATGTTAGGGAAACATTCGCAGCTTCCATCCTAAGGCGGATTTTTAAAAAAATTTTTTTTCATCTTTGTTGTGTTAGTTTCTGCTGTACAATGAAGTGAATCAGCTGTATTTATACATATATCCTTATATCCCTCCTTGCCCACCCTATCCCATCCCTTTAGGTCTTCACAAAGCATCGAGCTGATCTCCCTGTGCTCTGCAGCAGCTTCCCACTAGCTAGCTATTTTACATTTGGTAGTGTATATATGTCACTGCTACTCTCTCACTATGTACCAGCTTCCCCTTCCCCCCACTGTGTCCTCAAGTCCGTTCTCTATGTCTGTGTCTCTATTCCTGCCCTGCCACTAGGTTCATCAGTACCATTTTTCTAGATCCCGTATATATGCGTTAGCATGTGGTATCTGTTCTTTTTTCTGATTTACTTCACTCTATATGACAGGCTCTAGGTCCATCCACCTCACTACAAATAACTAAGGTGTTTTTATTTGGCTCTAATGATGTTTTGAACTTCAGTAGAGGTTCTGGTTTGACAGATCCTCCCTTTCTCTATTTTATAACAGGGAGGTAAAATGGCAGGGTAAGTGTATGCATTAAAAATAGTCAAATATACATAGATATTTATATTATGCATTTATTATAATTGGTTATTAGAATGAATAAACACTCAATACACTTTTTAAAAATAAAAAATGACAAGAATACTAAGAAATGAGCAGACTGGGCTTTCTAGGTGGCACAGTGGTTAAGAATCTGCCTGCCAATGCAGAGGACACAGGTTCGATCCCTGCTTCAGGAAGATCCCACATGCCGCGGAGCAACTAAGCCCGTGCGGCACAACTGCTGAGCCTGAGCTTTAGAGCCCATGAGCCACAACTATTGAGCCCATGTGCCGCAGCTACTGAAGCCCACACACCCAGAGCCCGTGCTTGGCAACAAGAGAAGTCATGGCAATGAGGAGCCCGCACACCACAACGAAGAGTAGCCCCCGCTTGTCGCAACTAGAGAAAGCCTGTGTACAGCGGCAAAGACCCAACACAGCCAATAAATAAATAATAAATAAATTTAAAAAAAATTAAAAAAAAAAATGAGCAGACTCGAACAGACGGCCAGGGCGGTGCTGTGGGGAGACACTGTGGCACAGCAGGGGTTGATTAACTCCGACTTTGGGTAAATGACATTCTTCTCTTGGCCCTTGGGCTTGTAGAATGAGGGGATTGGGTTAGATTATTTACAATGGCTGTCTTAAAACTGTTCTGTAGAGCTCCAGGGTTTGGGGATATGTCTTAGCGGCCAGTGAGGATAGCCATAGGGAAGTTGAACAGAAAGAACTCTCTTCCCTTCCCCCAATCCAGGACTCACTCAGGACAGTTCCACTTTTAGTAATTTCGTAAATTGAGATTATCTGTAGGATTCCATATGAAAAAAGTGTTCTGTGGCTAAAATAAGTTTAAAAACCACCAAACTCACAACTTATATGTTTTTCTACTTCTAAAATGTTACAGATTTATGTTACCCAGACTGTGGTTGACAAAACTCATGTGGGCCTCCATCTGCCCTTGCTTCCACAAATACACTTGTGTTATGACTTTCTTTCCTCTGTTGGGCATGGTTGATTTTACCATTGTTTAGAATGGTAAAGTCAGCATAGTTACAAAAAAGTTATTATCCTCGTGAATCTATCAGTTTACTTATCCCTACACATCCATGAAAGAACTTGAACAAATATTTTATGATTATTATTATTACCTCTATTTTTAGATGAAAGAACTAAAAATAGAGAAAACTACTTTTCCACATTTATATTTCTAATGAGTTGTGATGTTCAAACAGCAGCACCGTGCTGCGTTTACTTATAGTGGGCCTTTGAAATAACCATGGTTTCTGGTAAGTGTGCCCTGTGTTTCTGTACCGCTTCTGGTTTTGCTGAAGTTCAAGTGCCTGCCTGCTGGTGATAAATGGGACATTTTTACTTCATTTCTTATCACTTCTATCTTTTCATCTCATGAGCCTGACCCATCAAGCTTCTTGAAGTTTTCTGAAACCTTCCATGCTGTTTCACTTCTCCATGTTACCTTATGTACTGTATTTTCTGCTCTGAATTCACTTCCTCTCTACCACTTTATCTGCCTTTAAAGCTCCTATTCATTCTTCAAAGACCTTGTGCTATCATCTTGTTCTTGATGGGACCACCACTGAAGTTGTACACATCGAAGTGCATTGTCACTAGTTGGTTATTTGCCTGTGGCTGTTGAAAGGGCTTGAACTATTACCTATATTCCTAGAACTTGGCATTCAAGTATGTGCTGAACAAATCTCTACTGGTGAGTACTTTTTGTGAATATAAAATTTCATAGTGATATCATAAATTCTCATTATTTTAAATACCATGTTTATGCTGGCAACAACCAAGCTTATTTCTCCTCACTCTGAAACTCCAGATTCATATATTCATCTGTTTACTTGACATCTACGCTTTGGATGTCAAATAGACATTACAAACTTAACATGTTCCGAACTTAACATGCCTTGTAGGATGACCAGCTGTCCTAGTTTGCCTGGAGTTGGGGAGCTTTGTGGGCCACAGGACTTTCAGTGCTTAACCCAGGAGAGTCTCATGTAAACCAGGATGGTTGCACCCTAACTCCCCTTGGCTGTAACTTCTACTGAGCCATACTGTCTCCTCATAGCACCGTTCATGGCCCTCTGCTATAGTCTGCTCATTTCTTCATGTCATGTGGTCATATTTATTCCAGAAAAAGCATATCGGGTACTTATTATTTCCACTAACCAGTTAGTAATACATACACATGTTTAGATACCTTTGTATATTTGGCTGTTTTTTAATGCAATGTATACCCTGCTGTTTTGCCTTCTTCCATTATAAAACAGAAATAGGGAGGTTTGTCAAACTAGAAACTTTACTTAGGTAATACAATGAAACATTCCTCAGAGCCAAATAAAAACATCATAGAATGGAAGATCTGGATGTTTCTCTAACATTTTATTAAGGCAATTGCCTTCTCTGGATGCAAGGGAGGTGGTATAGCACACACAGACACTCACCATCCAACTGGCACCACTTCCAGTCTTTCCCATCTCAATTGGTGGCAACTCCATCCTTGCAGCTGCTTAGGCCAAAAACTTTAGAGTCATTCTTAACTCCTCTTTCTCTCACATCTCACATCCACACACACAGACATTCACCATCCAACTGGCAATACTTTTAGTCTTTCCAGTGTCAATTGGCGGCAGTACTTTCAGTCTTTCCCATGTCAGTTGGCGGCAACTCAATCCTTGCAGTTAAATTGCCGAGCCAAAAACTTTGGAGTCATCCTTAATGCCTCTCTTTCTCTCACATCCCACATTCAGTCCTTCAGTAAATCTTTTTGGTTCTACCCTCAAAATCTACAATTCAGTCTGGTTACCCTGTTTAAAATCGCAACCAGCAAACCAACTCCACCTACTCCCCAATCTCCCTTATCTGGCCCTATTTTTATTTCTTTTTTGGGGCACTTGCTTCATGATTTACCTGCTTATTATGTTTATTATTTATTGCTGATCTCCCCAGAGATTTTTTTTGGGGGGGGGGTCTTTTTTCTTCTCTGATATATCTCACATGTCTAGAATGCTGTCTGGTACATATTGAGTGCTCAATGCATATTTATTGAATGAATAGATAGTTCATTCATAAGTTTTAAAGTCAGAGTTAAGGTTCCTTTTCTCTCTACTGTTTATTGAACACATTACGTTTTAGCCACTGTTCTAGGTGTTTTATACATACATGTATCTGTGTATATGTGTGTATATATGTGAGTGTTTATATATAATTTAAATCTCACAATAGTTCTCAGAGCTTGCTTTCATCTCACCTCATGAAGATTAATTAGCAGAGATAAAAAGTGGTGAAGCCAGGCTTTGAACCTAGGTCTGTGACTTCAAAACACGGATGCTCAACAACTGTCATGTTGCCTAACACGTAGGCCAGCTTGATCTGACTGGATAATGCTAGGATTCTGCTTCATTAACTCACAGTATCTTCTGTTGTTGCTTAAATCAACATGTTCTAATTAGAGGGGGGACTGGTGTCACTTACAAGATCCGTCTTTGTGAGGAACTATGGTGAATGGGAACCCGTTAAAATGCCATGGAGCAAACAGAATGCTTATTTGGAATAAGCTTCCAACTTACTAAATAGTATTGCTAATGAAAAAAAACACATTTAACAATTTTCACAATAGTTTAAAACCTATTGAGCCTAACAAGACAAGCATTTAGCTACTTAGAGGGACAGCTTGAGCAGTGTGGTGGAAAGGGAAACTATTTAAAAATATGACCATTTAAAAAATGTAGTTTGTCTCTCCTTCTCTTTTCCCATCAAGTAATTAAAGTTCTTGACTTGTTTGAAAATGGCTCAGATTTAATTTCATTTTGTTAAGCACCTCAATTTTTCAGCTCAGGAAAAAAAGGCCATTAGCAATTTGCATTCTCCATTACAACCTCCTTTATGATATGAAATTTATATGGGAAATGCTAATTGGACGTTCATCATTGTAAAGATAATGATTTCTGTACTTTTGGTGGTGATAATGAAGATGAAAGATGAAAATGATAAGGGGTGAAAGTCAGATTTGTTTTTTTCATTTTCCACTGGTTGGAGACTGGGGAAGGCACTCTGTTCTTTGCTTCAGATGGGTGACAGTGGAGGGCAGGGCCATAGAATCAAGGAAGGGTTTGTAAACTGGAAAGTCTTGATGTCCGGGAACTCCTCAATTACCTAATCCCAGGCAGTTCACTCAGTTCCAGATGAAAAAGATGGGAAATGCTATGTCTCTCAAAGACAGACGTATCTGAAGATATCTCTTTCATTTTAGCTTGTTGCTTTGTGAATAAGAGTTCCACCGAGGTGCTTTCTCATCAATCCTTGTTCCTTCGTCTGTGATGGGAATAGATGGTTGAAATTGACTGCCATTATTAAGAGTAATAAGCATGGCTCCAGTAGCCTTTTCTATCGAGCATTGTTGCATCCCTTGGCTTGCCAATGTACTCAAGATTAACTTTTTGGAATTGACTCCTGATGAACAAGGTATGGCCAGGCTGGAAAAGGAACCTTGTTTTATATGCCCATCATATTCCTAAAATGGTTTTAAATGAAGCAGAAGTCCCTGACTTTTCTATATGCAGGGAATTGTCTAGGAGTTGAATTTATTGGAACTTGAGGAAAATGACACAAGCATCCTTTTAAACAGAATTCCATTCATATGTTTTTCAATTAGATTGGCAGATATTTATTGGGCATCTACTATAGTCTAGGTGTTGACCTTGTGTAGGTATTATTGTACTTATTGTTGGTATTATTCTTGCTGGATAATTATCTCCATCTGTGAAACTACGATTGATTAAAATTCATTTTAAAGGTGTATAGCCAAGTGTTGGTCTTTCACCCAGTGGTATCACTTTGATTTCCTGAATTCTAGAAATAAACCATCAAGAAGAGACTCTGTTCTACTAATTGTAAGATAAACGGCCCCTAAAGGGACAAATTACTACTAATCTTTCTTTAGGCTCTTTGTCTCCATAGTGCAGTTTGTTCTAAGACTATTTATTCATTCATTCTTCAATAGATATTTGCTGATTACCTACCATGTATTATTATTCCAGGCACTGGGATATGAAGCTGTTTTATGCTTAAAATTTAGCAAGAACACAACTCTTGAAACTCTCAAATATTTTCTTGATCTGCTGGAGTCATTTTAAGTTGATACCATTTTAATATACAGTTTTTTTTTTTTTTTTAGATGCCATAGACCACCAGGATGTAAGTACCTGTGCCACAGGCTTAGAAAAATCTTTGCCTTAAAAAGGGAGTTTGGGAAGCTGATGATGGGTAGAATTTTAGAACTTCTCAGCATTGAATAAAATGTTCCTTATGAGATACCACATTGGATGAGACCAGTGGTTTTATTTGGCCCTGGTTTCAGCCCTGATGTGAGGACCAAGAAGTGAAGGAGGAGACATGATGAAAATTCTTCATGCTGCTTTGCCTTGCAGTGGATTTTTTAAGGTCCGTTTATTGAATATTTGTTGTCTCAGCTATAGTGTTAAGTGCTTTACCCGCATCAGTAGCTTCCTAAATGCTCTGTCTGCTCTCCTTCTTGCCCCTATATCCATTCTCCACACAGCAGCCAGAGACATCCTTCTGAAATATGTCAGATCATGTTGTTTCCCTGTTCTTGTCCCTGGTCACACTTTAAATACAAGCCTGGCCCATGACTCACTTTCTGACTTCGTCTCCCACCACACTCGCCCTTGTTCACCATGCTCCAGCAACATTAGCCCCCCAAATACCAAGCATGTTCCTGTCTCAGGATGTTTGCATTTATTTTTCTTTTCCTGGAACTCCGTCTCCCCAGATATTTGGAGGAGTTATTCCTTCACTTCATTCAAGTCTGTGCTCAAATGTCGCCTCCTCAAAGAATCCTTCCCTGGAAACTCTAACAGCACTCCTTATCGCTCTTCACTCTGAAACCTACTTTGTTTAGCTTTCTTTTCTATACTTATCCCTCCCTGACATTCTAGGACACATTTATTAGTTTATGTATTTATTGTCTATCTACCCTGTTAGAACATAAACTCCAAGGGGAGAGGGGCTATTTCATTCACTGTTCTATTACCAGCACCTCCTACCTGGCCCAGGCTAGGCACTCAATCAGTATTGTAGGTGTTATTCCTGCCCACTTTATAGAAGAAGGGCCTGAGGTTGGGTGAAATTGAATGATTTGATGCTAGTGGTGAAACTTGGGTTCAGACCCCAGTCTGCCTATAGTGCTGAAGCTCTTATCTTCTGTGCTAGGCCACTTCTTTTAACACTTCTTAAATACTTTCTTGTATTGGTAGGTGCTCGTCCTGCTCCAACCATAGGCATCAGCCTCAGCCCATTGCTTCCTGCTGGATCATCCACAGACAGCAGGGATGTGGGTGCTCAGGCACTAGAGTCTACAGCAGGTTTCTTGGCAACAGAGGTGAGGTCAGCAGTCTTTAGAACACAATAGGCTTTTATATATCTTGAAGTGCCTGAAGGATGTGCTCACTGAAGGCTACTGTTGCGAGATGAATGAAATCTTATCTGCCTCTCCCCATAGTTTTCCATATTTGTGCTGAGATGAAGGAAGAGGCTAAAGGCTGGGAGGAAGAAATAAATTTCTCCTTTCATCTTGGATTGCTTTACCTTAGGCAATCTTCAGCCCAGGTTTTTTTTTGGCAGGCCCTTTGCAGGTTCTCCCTGAAGCAGAAACATTTCCAGTTTTTTCTGATGTGATTCCAGTCCTGATTTGGATGTGTTCCTCGAGTGTGTGCTGATGTCTTGTCTTTGCCCCTCCAGTCCTACTCACCACCCTTTTCCATCCTTCCCTCTGCAGTAGGCAGGCCTGTATGGACCACATCCGTGGTCTCTCTTGTCCTCTGGCTTTTAGCTGGGTTTGGCCAATGGGGAGCCCTAACAGGAAGTCAGAGGAAAGGAGGGGAGAGGCTGGGTATTTATTTCCCTTGCTTGTGACCTTCTGTGCTCAGTCACCATGGACTGACTGATTTTTTGACTGGGTTGCAGGTCTTTTCAGGGTGTCCCTCTCCATGTGATTCTCTGTTTTTGGGTTCTGATAACCACTTCCTTTCTTGTCTCTTCAGGTCTACAGGTGTGTATTAATCATTTTTTAAAAATTTATTGTATTTATGCTTTAACATCTTGGGGCCTCGTGAAGGCTTGTGAGACTGCCCCTCCCTGAATTAGCTAATTCTTAGAGATAGTAAAAGACTTGCCTGGAGCGTGCCTTTGATAAGTAGACCAACCAAGGAGTCCATACCCTCGCTGCCTTCTTTTATAAAACTCTTGTAGTCAGAGACACTTACCCCCATGCCCTAAATCACCCCAGCACCATGTACCAGACAACTGGGACCCACTCCCGTAGTCCAGAGCTCACCACAATTATTCAAACTAGTCAACCCTAAATCTGCCAAGCCTGCCCATGCTGCCTTGCCTGTTCTTTCCTGAGGAAAGACCCTTGCCCACATTTTCCTCCCACTCCTTCTGCCTCCTGACTGGCCCTGGTGCTTCCCCATGTGACCCCTGCCCCCCCCGATGAGGTGGCGTGCCCCTTCCTCTCGGGAACTATGGGTAAGAAACTACCTTTTCAGTGGCGGTGATCTCCTGGTCTGTTGATCTCACCATACCTGACTAAAATCAAAACCTCAGGAACATCTAACAGTGTGGCCTCTTTAGTTTCCCTATACACACTGCCCTGCCCTTTATAAAGAGTCCCTTTGGTAAACCCTCCTTTGATTATCTTATTTGATATGCAGCCTCTCTCCTGCTATGATTCTGACTGGTGTACTGTGTATGTTTTCTGGACTTTGAGAGTCAGTGAAATGCATAGGGAAGAGAGCCAGTCCATAGCCAGGGGCGTGTGTTTTGATGTACATTGACTCAACCCACTGTCCTTTTACTGACCCGGGCAAATTGTTAGTGCCTAGCACAATGCCTGACACCCATGAGATGCTCAGTAGATACTTGGATAAATATCTTCCCCTTGATGCCCTGCTGCATGCCATACTATTCTTGAATATATCACACTTAACTGAGTACAACCCTCATCGGTCATAATATTTTAGTGCTGGAAGGAATTGTAGAGATAATTCAGTTCTCTGTTCTTATTTCTCTAGTTTACAAATGAATACATTTAAAGACACAGAAGGGAATGGCCTCAGATAAGAGGCAGAACTGAGACTGGAACTCTAATTTCCTGATCCGTATTTTTTATCACTGATCAGTGATAGTAATTGTAACAATACTCCCCAAGCTTAGTGCAAGTAGACTTGTGCTAGGCCCCGTGCTAAACTATTTTCATACAGTAATTGATTTAATCCTCGCCCAGCCCTCTTAAATGCTTACTGCTATTAGCTTTGTCTTCCACATGAGGCGCAGAGAGGTTAGGTACTAATTCAAGGACATCCAGCTAGTGAGTGGTAGATGAGAGTGTAGATCAGGCGGACTGACTCCAGAGTCTGTGTGGTTAACTTTCCTGACCTATAAATTTATATTATGTATCCTTTTCATTTGGCCACGCTTTCTCTTTTATGCAAAAACTTGACACCAGGATCCTTTTTTCATGCGCAGAGACTACATATATTACATGTAGACACCAGGTGCTCAATTATTACTGACTAGTTGTTTGCACAAAATCCTCTGAGCTTCCCTGTTGAATTCTTGGATCCAGTTAGCAATCAACTCTTGTTTGGTGGCCCTTGTTTTTCTGTTTTTATCCATTATCCCGAGTAACGTTCACTGACTGAGGGGAAGAAGCCTCCCTGGAGCAGAGAGAAATCCAGCCAGCTGATCCGAGCATACACTCTCCCCCTGGGCTGCAGTCTGCCTTGGATTCAAATGTGAGCATAACTAGAAGGGCTTATTTCCTCTTGCCAAAGAGGGAGACTGGCATTTTTACTTGCCTTGTATTACAAAATTTGTTGCAATAAGGCAATTTAATTAGCACAGCAGTTTGAGGTTTTAATAGTTACTGTATTTAAGCAATTTCTCTGGCACTCCTGCTGTTTTATGAGGCTATAATTTGGCTCCCAAATGCAGAAACAATAAGGCCAAATAAAGCAAAAAGATGGCAGTGTTGTTCTGGAGGTTAAGCTCCTGTACAGCCCCAGGCAAGGTACCAGGGAAACAGGGTAGTCATCTCTGCTGGTTTCCTCCAAGGACACTCTAATTGTTCAGTGTGTTTTGTGGGTCATTTGCTGAGAATTACATTGTGCAGCTACTGCATTCAAAGCTCGGAGATGCTAAGGGGCTTGCTAGGTGCTGAATCCAGGTTGATTTGTCTCTATATAACCAAACAAGGCACAAATGTCAGCAGTGATGCAAATGTAGGAACCTTATGGTATCCATGTAGGAAAAGATGAAGTCTAGTTTTCCTAGAGCAGAGAATACAGGAACCACGTGGTATCCACGCAGGAAGGATGGGACTCAGTTTTCTTGGTATAGAGAATGTCATACAGCGTTCATGTGGGTAGATGTGGGGGCCAGTGTCCTGGAGCAGAGAATATGGAACCATATGATGCCCATGCGAGAAAAGGCAGAGACCAGTTTTTCTGGTGTAGAAGATGGGGGAACCCGTGTTGTTTACATGGGAAGGAGTGGAGTCTAGTTCTTCTGGTGTGGAAGATGTGGAACCATAAAGTGTCTTTATGGAAATGGGCGGGGCCATTTCCCTGGTGCAGAGGATGTGCAGACCATGCAGTGTCCTTGCAGAATGGGTGGGAAATAGTTTTTCTGGAGCAGAGGATATCTGCTTCAATGAACTAGGAATTAACACTTGGTGTGAGGGTTTCACCAGGAAGACTGGGTGATATGGGCATGGGGAAGCTGGAGGTTTAAGGTATCATATAGGTAACATTGTGTTTAGACTGGTTGCAGTGTTTGAGGTTAAGATTGGAATCAGGGCAAGCAACTTAATAATAAAAACTATCATTTTTTGAGTTCCTACCAAGAGTTGGGTACTGTGATAAGTGTTTGGATAATCTTATATAATCCTCGCAGCAACGTTAGCAGTAGGTGCCATTATTAAGTCCATCTTACAGGGAGAACTGAGGTTGATTAATTAATTCCTTGAAACATTTACTAAATACCTGCTGGGCAGTGAGGATACAGCAGTAAACAATATAAACAAGTTACTTTCTAATAGTCATATGGCAAATAAGTGGTAGGGTATAGACTTCAGCTCATTTCTGTCAGTCTTATGTCTGTGTTGATTAGAACTGTTACTAACTAGCTGTGTGACTTCAGAACAGAAATTTAACCTTGTTGTTCATCAATTTTCTTATGTATAAACTAGGCATAATAATAACCAGCTTGTAATAGTAAAGTGAGGATGAAGTGAAAACAAAGTATCTTCAAAGTAATAGCTGATAAAGGAATTCCCTCCCTCCTCTGCTGCTTTGAGGTTTTGAATGCTTTTGCTCCAATATTCTAGGTGATATTGGATTTGACAAATGCAGCTCCCACGCCCCTAGCATTTTTCTTAGGTTCTACTTTATCCTCATTTCCAACCAAGGCATCTAACGGCCTCAAACTTCACTTCTCCACGAACTCGACAGATTTCATTGAATCTGTGAAAAGGGTCTTTTTCCTCTTGGTAATTTGTGTTGTGCTAGGCAAATTTTTAAGATGTCCTCCAAAGATCCCCACCTACTGGTCCTTATTTCCTTCTATAATCTTTCCTTCAATGTGGACTGGATATGGTGACTTGTTCTAACCAATAGAATCTGGCAAAGGTGAAGAGATGTCATTTCTGTGATTAGGTTACAGAAGATTGTGAATTTCATCTTGTTAGCAGGCTCTCTATTATCTTTTTGTCTTACACACTTCAATGAAGCAAGCTGCCATGTTGGAGAAATCCACATGGCATGAAATTGAGGGTGGCTTCTGGCCAATAGTCCTTGAGGAACTTAATCCTGCCAACTGTCATGTGAGTGATTTTGGAAGAGGATCCAGCTTTAGTTGAACCTTGAGATTACCACAGCTTGGTGGACACTGATTGCAGCTTATGAGAGATTCTGAAGTCTATGCTATGCTGTGTCCAGATTCCTGATCCACATAAACTCTGAAATAATAAATGTGTGTTGTCTTAGCCCCTAAATTTTTGGGATAATTTGTTATGCAGCAATAGATAACAAATACATGCACTTTTAAAATAGAGGACAAAAACCATGTGTTAAAGGAGTCAATTCCTAATATTTAAATCTTTAAAAAATTGAGATATAAATGACTTATAACATTGTGTAAGTTTAAGATGTACAATGTATTCACTTGATACATTTATACTAATATTTAAATCTTTAAGCATTAGCTGGCCATGTAGAAAAGTTGTTTTGGTTATTGTCTGTTTTTTGCTACTGCATGCTTTCAAAGAAGCCTTACAGTTTTACTCTGAACCTCAATTAAGTTTCCACATTCCAGAATCTAACTCTGCTTTTCTGATGCACTGACATTTCTATGAATCAGGAGTGATCGGCCTCTGTGAGGATGGTCAGTATAACTAAAAGGTATACAAGACAGAGAAATCTTATAATTTCAGTTCACTAATATACATTAAAAATAGTAGTCTTGGGAGTCAAGATGGTGGCGTGGGAAGACGCGGAGATCACGTCTCCCCAAAAATAGATTTGTTGCTGGAGGCCAGAGGGGGACCTGAGGCCCAAGAAGACTGGAGGAACCCCAGAGCAACCGGGTAGGACCTGGGGGAAGTCAGGGGGGCAGGGAAGGGGAAGCCAGACGGGACCGGTGCCCCTGGGGGGTGGCTGGGTGAGGGGGGAGGTTCCCGCCTGGAGAGACCCTTGGGGGCTGGGGAGATCGGGAAACCGCATCTGGATTTCTCCCACCCAGGAGGCCAGGAGGCCTGCTGAGCTCCCAGGCCTGGGAGCCTGCTGGGCTCTCCAGTGGGGTCCTCCACCCTCCAAGGTCCCCTCCAGGCTGCCTGAATCCTTGGGGTGTGCGAGGGAGGAGGGCAAGGAAGTAGAGAGGCGGACTGGTGGGGGCGGAAAGGGATTCTTCCAGGTCAGAAGAATAGGGGAGGTGCCGCCAGGTATTTCTTCCAGGCAGGTCCTCCGCCTTCCAAGGCCCCTCCGGGCCATTGGTCCTAGAAGTACTGGAGGGAAGAGGTGGGGGTAGAAGAAGAGAGGCAGAAAGGGGGAGGGACCCTCTGGCCTCAGAGGATCGGGGGAGGAGTGGAAGACATTTATGCTGCCCACTGGCCAAGGAAGCCTGCTGGGCTCTGGGGCCTGGTCTCCAACTCTCCAGGGTCCCTTCCCAGACGTGTTGGTCCTGGGGCCGTTGGTCCTGGGGGTGTGGGAGCGTGACAGGGGAAGGGGAAGTGAGGCAGACCGGTGGTAGGGCGTTCTGGGATCAGAGGACATGGGGAGATGTGGAGGAGCTTTTCCCAACCCACTTGGGCCCAGTGGGCCTGCTGGCCTCCTGAGTCTGGTCCCTCGGTCTCTGGGACCCTCTCCAGCTGCGTGGGTTGTACAGGTATGGGAGGGAGGGAGGAGAGGGGAAGAAGAAGAGAGGCAGACAGTTGTTGGGGGGGACCTTGCAGGACTGGAGAATCAGGGGAGATGCTGCAGGAAATCTCCCTACTCCCTTGGCACTGGGAGGCCTGTGGTGTCCCCAGGCCTGGTCTTCAGTCCTCCAGGGGCCTCTCTAGGTCTCACTGGTCCTAGGGGTGTAGAAGGAAAGCAGGGCAGAAGAGGAGAGGCGGGCAGGGGAGGGGGCCTTCTGGGACTGGAGGATCAAGGGAGGCAGGGAAGGTATTTCCCCTGCTCACTAGCCCTGGGAAGCCTGCTAGGCTCACGGACCTGGTCTTGCACACTCCAGGGCCCCCCCCAGCTGCTTGGGACCTAGGAGAGTGGGGGGCGGGGGAGAGGAAGAGAGGTGGACAGGGACCCTATGAGACTGGGAGATCTGGGGAAGTGCCGCAGTTGTTACCTTAGCCCAGTTGGCCCTGGGAAGCCTGTTGGGCATCAAAGTCTAGTCTCCTGCCTTCTAATGCCCCCTGCAGCTGTGAGGGTCCTAGGGGAATAGGAGTGAGGGGGTGAAGAAGAAGAGAACCCAAGGGAGAGTGACCCTCTGAGACTGGAGGACTAGGGGAGGTGCCTAGCATTTCTCCCACCAACTCAGGCCCAGGGAGCCCACTGGGTACCTCGACCTGGTCCTTTGCCCCCAGGACCAGAGGCATTCCTGGGCCCCTCTGCCTCATTGGGCCTAAGCCCCATTCCCCACCACCCCCAGGGACTTTTCTAAGTGTAGGCCTTGCCCATTGCCTAACCTCCCTGCCCTCTGCTCTTGTCCAAGCCCTGCCCCCACAGCCAAGGTCTTTTCTGTTTTTTTTTCTTTTTTTTTTCTTCCCACCTCCTCACTTCAGCTATTGCAGTTGTTTTACCTTCCAGTTGTTGCACCATCTATTTTTTTAAAAAACTTTTTTCTAACATATCTGTTAGTTTCCTATTCTTATCGTATTTTTTAAAATTTATTTTTATTTATTTATTTATTTATTGGCTGTGTTGGGTTTTTGTTGCTGAGCTGGGCTTTCTCTAGTTGCAGAGAGCAGGCTTCTCATTGCAGTGGCTTCTCTTGTTGCAGAGCACAGGCTCTAGGCACTTGGGCTTCAATAGTTGTGGCACTTGGGCTCAGTAGTTGTGGTGTGCGGGCTTAGTTGCTCCGTGGCATGTGGGATCTTCCTGGCCCAGGGCTTGAACCCATGTCCCCTGCATTGGCAGGCAGATTCGTAACCACTGCACCACCAGGGAAGCCCCTCTTATCATATTTTTTATCTTGCTATTGTTCTGCTGTTCTCCTACTTTTTTTAAAAAATTTTTTTCATTTTCCTGCTCCACACAGCTTGTGGGATCTTGATTCACAAGCCTGGGGTCAGGCCTGAGCTCCTAAGGTGGGAGCTCTGAGTCCAAAACATTGGACTAACAGCGAAACACAGTTCCCAGGGGATATTCGTCAGAGTGAGGTCTCCCAGAGGTTCTCACCTTAACACCAAGACCCAGTTATACTAAAAGCCTACAGACTCCAGTGCTTGAAACCTCAGGGCAAACACCCAGTGGGACAGGAACACAATCCCACCCATCCAAGTAGGGGGAAAATGAGACAACAAAAATATATGTCACAGATGAAGGAGTAAGGTAAAAATACACAAGACCAAATAAATGAGGAGGAAATAGGAAAACTGCCTGAAAAAGAATTTAGAGTAATGATAGTAAAGACGATCCAAAATCTCAATAACAAAATAGAGAAAATACAAGAAACAGTTAATAGGGCTTCCTAGGTGGCACAGTGGTTGAGAATCCACCTGCCAATGCAGGGGACATGGGTTTGATCCCTGCTCCAGGAAGATCCCACATGCCGTGGAGCAACTAAGCCCATGTGCCACAACTATTCAGCCTGTGCTTTAGAGCCTGTGAGCCACAACTATTGAGCCCATGTGCTGCAACTACTGAAGCCCACACACCTAGAGCCCGTGCTACACAACCAGAGAAGCCACGGCAATGAGGAGCCTGCGTACCACAATGAAGAGTAGCCCCCACTCACCTCAACTAAAAAGAAAGCCTGCACACAGGAAAAAAAAAAAAAAAAAACCCAACACAGCCAATAAAAAAAAAAAAGAAACATAATAAGGACTTAGAAAAAATAAAGAGCAAACAAACACTAATGGACAACAAAATAACTGAAATTAAAAATACTCTAGATGGTATAAACAGCAGAATAACTGAGGCAGAAGAACAAATAAGTGAGTTGGAAGATAGAATGGGGGAAATAACTGCCACGGAGCAGGAAAGAGAAAAAAGAATAAAAAGAATGGAAGACAGTCTCAGCAACATTAAGCACACTAACATTCGAATCATAGACATCCCAGAAGAAGAAGAAAAAAAGAAAGGGTCTGAGAAACTATTTGAAGAGGTTATAATGGAAAACTTCCCCAACATGGAAAAGGAAATAATTAATCAAGTCCAAGAAGCGCAGAGAGTCCCATACAGAATAAACCCAAGCAGAAATACACCGAGGCACATATTAATCCAACTAATGAAAATTGAACACAAAGACAAAATATTAAAAGCAGCAAGAGAAAAGCAACAAATAACATATAAGGGAAAAGCCGTGAGGATAACAGCTGATCTTTCTGCAGAATCTCTGCAGGCAAGAAGGGAGTGGCAGGATATATGGAAAGTCCTGAAAGAGAAAAACCTACAGTCAAGAATACTCTACCCAGCAGGAATCTCATTCAGATTCAACAGAGAAATCAAAAGCTTTACAGACAAGCAAAGGTTAAGAGAATTGAGCACCACCAAACCAGCCTTACAACAATTGCTAAAGGAACTTTTCTAAGCAAGAAGCACAAGAGGAGGAAAAGACCTACATAAACAAACCCCAAACAATTAAGAAAATGGTAATAGGAACATACATGTCAATAATCACCTTCAATGTAAATGGATTAAATGCTGCAATCAAAAGACACAGACTGGCTGAATGGATACAAAAACAAGAGCCTTCTATATGCTGCCTACAAGAAACCCACTTCAGACAAGGGACACATATAGACAAAGTAAGGGGATGGAAAAAGACATTCCATGCAAATGGAAGTCAACAGAAAGCTGGAGTAGCAATACTCATATCAGGCAAATTAGACTTGAAAGTAAAGACTATTACAAGAGACAAGGAAGGACACTACATAATGATCAAGGGATCCATCCAAGAAGAAGATGTAACAATTGTAAATATCTATGCACCCAACATAGGAGCACCTCAATACATAAGGCAAATGCTAACAGCCATAAAAGGGGAAAATGACAGTAACGCAATAAGAGTAGGAGACTTGAACACCCCACTTACATCAATGGAGAGATCATCCAAACAGAAAATAAATAAGGACACACAAGCTTTAAATGACACATTAGACCATCTTGACTTAATTGATATTTATAGGACATTCCATCCCAAAACTACAGAATACACTTTCTTCTCAAGTGCACATGGAACATTCTCCAGGATAGATCATATCTTGGGTCACAAATCAAACCTTGGTAAATTCAAGACAATTGAAATCATATCAAGCATTTTCTCTGACCACAGCACCATGAGACTAGATATCAATTACCTGAAAAAAACTTCAAAAAATACAAACACATGGAGACTAAACAATATGCTATTAAACAACGAAGAAATCATTGAAGAAATCAAAGAGAAAATAAAAAAATACCTAGAAACGAATGACAATGAAAACACAACCCAAAACCTATGGGACGCAGCAAAAGCAGTTCTTAGAGGAAAGTATATAGCAATACAGTTCTACCTCAAGAAACAGGAAACATATTGAATAAACAACCTAACCTTACACCTAAAACAATTAGAGAAAGAAGAACAAAGAAACCCGAAAGTGCGCAGAAGGAAAGAAATCATAAAGATCAGATCAGAAATAAATGAAAAAGAAATGAAGGAAACAATAGCAAAGATCAATGAAACTAAAACCTGGTTCCTTGAGGAGATAAACAGAACTGATAATCCATTAGCCAGACTTATCAGGAAAAAAAGGGAGAAGACGCAAATCCACAGAATTAGAAATGAAAAAGGAGAAGTAACAACTGACACTGCAGAAATACAAAAGATCATGAGAGACTACTACAAGCAACTATATGCCAATAAATTGGATAACCAGGAAGAAATGGCTACATTCTTAGAAAAATACAATCTTCTAAGAGTGAACCAGGAAGAAATAGAAATATCAACAGACCAATCACAAGGACAGAAATTGAGACTGTGATTAAAAATCTCCCAACAAACAGAAGTCCAGGGCCAGATGGCTTCACCGGCGAATTCTATCAAACATTTCAAAAAGAGCTAACACCTATCCTTCTCAAACTCTTCCAAAATAGAGCAGAAGAAGGAACACTCCCAAACTCATTCTACAAGGCCACCATCACCCTGAAAACAAAACCAGGCAAAGATGTCACAAAAAAAGAACATTAGAGGCCCATATCACGGATGAATATAGATGCAAAAATCCTCAACAAGATACTAGCTAAGAGAATCCAACAGCACATTAAAAAGATCATACACCATGATCAAGTGGGGTTTATCCCTGGGATGCAAGGATTGTTCAATATACGCAAATTGAATCAATGTGATACATCATAGCAACAAATTGAAGGATAAAAACCATATGATAATCTCAATAGATGCAGAAAAAGCTTTTGACAAAATTCAACATCCATTTATGATAAAAGCTCTCCAGAAAATGGGCATAGAAGGAAATTAACTCAATGTAATAAAAGCCATATATGAGAAACCAACAGCCAACATCATTCTAAATGGAGAAAAACTGAAAGCATTCCCTCTAAGAACAGCAACAAGACTAGGGTGTCCACTCTCACCATTATTATTCAACATAGTTTTGGAAGTTTTAGCCACAGCAATCAAGGGAGAAAATGAAATAAAAGAAATCCACATTGGAAAAGAAGTAAAACTGTCACTCTTTGCAAATGACATGATATTATACATAGAAAACCCCAAAGACTCTACCAGAAAACTGCTAGCACTAGTCAATGAATTTAGTAAAGTCGCAGGATATAAAATTAATGTACAGAAATCTCTTGCATTCCTATACACTAACAATGAAAGAGCAGAAAGAGAAATTAAGGAAATTCTCCCATTTACCATTGCAATGAAAAGAATAAAATACCTAGAAATAAACCTGCCTAAGGAGGCAAAAGACCTGTATGCAGAAAACTATAAGACACTGATGAAAGAAATCAAAGACAATACAAACAGATGCAGGGACATACCATGTTCTTGGATTGGAAGAATCAACATTGTGAAAATGACTGTATTACCCAAAGCAATTTACAGATTCAACACAATCCCTATCAAATCACCAATGGCCTTTTTCACAGAACTAGAACAAGAAATCTTACGATTTGTATGGAAACGCAAAAGACCCCAAATAGCCAAAGCAATTTTGAGAAGGATAGATGGAGTTGGTGGAATTAGGCTTCCTGACTTTAAACTATACTGTAAGGCTACAGTGATCAAGACAGTATGGTACTGGTACAGAAATAGAAAGGAAGATCAATGGAACAGAAGAGAGAACCCAGAGGTAAACCCATGCACATATGGGCACCTTACCTTTGAGAAAGGAGGCAAGAATATACAATGGAAAAAAGACAGCCTTTTCAATAAGTGGTGCTGGGAAAATTGGACAGCAACATGTAAAAGAATGAAATTAGAACACTTCCTAACACCATAGACAAAATTAACTCAAAATAGATTAAAGACCTAAATGTAAGGCCAGACACTATAAAACTCCTCGAGGAAAACATAGGCAGAACACTCTATGACATACATTAAAGCTGTATGCTAACTCATATATATAGAATCTAAAAAAATGGTACTGATGAACCCAGTGACAGGGCAAGAATAAAGATGCAGATGTAGAGAATGGACTTGAGGACATGGGGTTGGTGGGGAGGACGAAGGGGAAGCTGGCATGAAGTCAGAGAGTAGCATAGACATAGATACACTACCAAATGTAAAATTGATAACTAGGTGGAAGTTGCTGTATAACAGAGAGAGATCAACTCGATGATGGGTGATGCTTTAGAGGGCCAGGATAGGGAGGGTGGGAGGGAGTCATGGGAGGGAGGGGATATGGGGATATATGTCTAAATACAGCTGATTCACTTTGGTGTACCTCAAAAACTGTTCCAAGAGTGTAAAGAAATTATATTCCAATAAAGAGCTTAAAAAAAACAATAGTCCTGATGTCCATGATGGTTATAAGACCCGATATTTCTTTTCCTTTATGGCTAAGCCATTTGGAAACCATGTAATAATCAGATAGTTCATTCACTGACTCATTCACTTGGCAAATATTTATTAAATACTGAGCAAGGCAGGGGGTATACAATGGTGAACTGAGCTGGGTGTATCTCAGCTCTAATGGAGCTTATAATGTAGGTCGCCTTGATAAGTTTGGAATTCAAGTATGAGGAAGTGATAGGATCTTAGTAATAGTCCCATGGGCAAGCTAGGTTGAGGGAGTATTCTAACAGTGAGAGTTGCCTTAACAGAGGGGCCCCGATACTTGAAGCCACTGGCCAAGGCCTCATCTCCTCTGTGTTGTATTTGCTGAACCTCTGTATCATTTTACCTTTTTGTATGTATTTTCTTATCTTCTGTGGAAACTTTTGTATTTCTTCAGATATGCTGTTATTGTCAGTGCCGTAGCTTGCGTTCATTCTTTTGAGAAATACTCATTGAGTATGTACTAAGGTTCAACACTGTTCTTGGTTGAGGGTGGTGTAGCAGTAAACAAGACAGATAATATTCTTTCCTCATGGAATTCACATTGCAGTGGGTTAAATAAACTTTAATGTGGTAGTTTTGCCCAGTTTTGCCTACAGACTTCCTATATTAGGATCTAGGTAGGAAAGGGATAGCACACTTAAATTGGATTATTTGAGAAAAGTTTTGTAAGGGGACTATTAGCAAAAGTATAAAAAGGTTTAGATCAGTTGTCCTCAACTGGGGGTGATTTTTGTTCTCTAGGGGACATTTAGAAATGTCTGAAAACATTTTTCAGCAATCACAGCTGGGAGGTAGGGTGTCACTGGCAGCTAGTGGGCAAAGGTTGGGGATACTGCTAAATAGGTTAGTCTCCCACAATTTTCTGTCCTTTAGTAGTACCAAAGTTGATAACCCTTGATTTAAAGAAATCAGCAAGGTATATTATAGTACACTCAGGTTACCAACTGGGGATCCCTTATCCCTCTTAGGACTGCAGGGGCAAATGGAAGGAGGGGTTACCAGACTCAGGAGAGGGCTGCTTGGCAGGAGCTGTGACCTTCAGTAAAGCACTAGCAAACCTGGTGGAGAGAAAAAGCCAAGGTAATAAATACCTTGACTTCAGTCTCCTGTTGCCCTCAGATCTCTTGTTAGTTGATTCATCAAGGGAGCTTGTTGATAGAGTTTATTCAGGTTGACCTCACAGGGAATAGGATAGGGTAGAGACCGGGGGGTGGGGAGGGGGGAGTGGAAGAAATCTAGCAGAAGGCCCATGTGGGTGCCTGAATGTAGATGATGCTTCTGCTACTTATTTACAAATTTCTGTTTAGGAGGTTGCTAACCACCCCTATGAAATATAATATAAATGTCATAAGCCAGTATTTTTTTTTTTACTTCCATGTTTTTATTTCTGAGTGCCAATGGAGGCTTTTCAGATCATCTCAGGGGTGGGATGATCTGTGGTGCAAATACAGTGAGAGTTTGAGATTTTAGGGTATCTACTAGAAAGGTGGTTAGGATGTGAGAGGCTGCAGCAAAGACAGAAAAAGAAGTGGACAAGAGCCACAGATGGCTTGCTCCAGAATTTAGCTCTGGGCTGGACCTAGTCCCTGCACTTATTGTAAGGGTGAAGCCAGCTAGTTTAATTCTTGTTGATCTGGGATAGGAGAGAGGTAGGGATGTCTGGGGTTACATTAGGCTCTCAAAGGATGGACCTGATAGATACCAGCTGTCTATAGGAATCAGGAGATGGGCACAGAAGTTTAGATGTTGGGCAAAGAGGTAGATTTATTTTTTACTTTGTGTTTCAGATTTAAGGTTATCTTGCCTCTCTCTCTTCCAAGACTGGTTAGGTTCCCTGACATGTGTTTACTTGCAAGTATTATGTACTATGATACATGTTTTCATTTATCTTTTCGAGGGCAGAGATAATCCATGAGCCTGTGACCATTGTATCCTCGGTGAATGGAAGTTGTAAATACTGTAGTCAATATATATTTGTTGAATGAATGAATGGAGGTACATCAGAGCCCATTTCAAAACTAGGGAGAATGATGCAGCTCGTTTATCTCCCCCTTTTCTCAGTGTCTATGAATGTCGTTTTTGCTTATTCAGCATCTAGCCCTTTCTTCCTATTAGGATCTATTTACATCTCCCCTCTGGGGAATTCCTCATTGTGTTGGTGGGAGGGTTATTCCTGACATTGCCTGTCCCCTTTTTCTTTGGAAGCAAAGGAGGTCAGATCCTTCCTCTGTGCATGTCCTCTATGTACTCCAAGTGCTTTTAGCTCTAGGGACATTGATCCTTGAGTGAGGGACCTACAGATGGAGGGAGTTTTGAAGATCAGTTTCATTGTGATAGCAGGTGTGTCCTGTGCACTGACTTGTACCTGTTGTGTGACTCTTGCCAGGGAATGCTGCTGTCAAGCGTGTAGGAATCCTGGTTCCTGCTTGGTTTTCAGGCCTGGACCTTAGAACCTCTAATTGACCCTTTCAGTAAATTCCTTTACTTGAATATTTAAAGTGTCAGTTTCTTATGTGTCAGTTTCTGCCACTTGCAACAAGAACCCTTCCTACTATGTGTTGGGAAAAAGTTGATGATGTGTGGAGTATAACAATATTGAATGTATAATTTCCATGTGGTGATAAGGATCTCATAACTGATCTAATTTCCTTCCATAGATTTTGGAGAAGATTTAAGACTTATGTTGAATACAAGAGGAGAGCTAGAGAATTGGGTGCCTTGGTGTATCAGGCACCATATAAAAGCTCTGTAGTCTATGTTGACCAATCTAGCTCAGTAAGGTATTATTTCCATTTTTCTGTTGGGTAAGCAGACTCAATGAAATATGTTACCCAAGTTCTCACAGACAATAAGTGAGAACAACGGATTTCAAACCAGGGATCCTGTGAAAACTCCTCCCCTTGTATCATTCCAGGTGGACAGTCAGCTGCTCCTCCCTCCTGTGTCCAGCAAGCCCTAGATGAGACTGAGAGCTCTTTGGCTTCATGCATATCTTTGTGTGTCCTTATAAGCTGTAGAAGCCTTAGAAGAAGACTTAGGAGTAGTAGAATTAGCCTCCACTCCCTCATTCTAATATGTAGCTATTTAAAAATTGTCATTCTGTGATAATGCCTTGTAGGCTTGCTGTGTTTTTTCCTCCCACTGTTGGAGGTGATTAGTAATCCTCACATAAATAGGAGATCATTTAGGGTGAAAGAGGCATTTAAGACCCAGTTATCAAAGGTGCTCTGTGGTAGTGTTAATATTTCCTGGTTAAATCTAGGTCTCAGAGGAATGACGGGTAACTGGATAAAACAGGATTTTTTGATGCCAGTGCTTTGACACTTTATAACTGTTAGCTTTTGTGTAACTTTTTCTTCCTGAGAAAATGAAGATTTCTGATCTTTGTCAGTAAAATTTGATGACGGTTAATGGTACCAATTTCCATTTCTAGTAAAAAAATAAGTTGGAATTTTTTTTCAGCACCAGTAGAATTATCTATTTTGTTATCCTAAAAAAGAAACCTCCCAAATTTCAGCTTTTGACAGCTGTCATGAGACATTTGCTGCCATCAGCAGTATAACCACACTATGTTGTATTTGTTTTACTTAACAAACACTTGTATAGTGTTTATTATGTGCCAGGCCCTCTTCTCTGTTTATGTATTTACAATTGTTGACTCTGTTAATCTTCTCAACAACTTTATGAGTTGGGACCTATTATTTATACCCATTTTACAAAGGGAAAAAATTGAGGCACAAAGAAATGAGATAACGTGCCCCAGGTCACATATCTCCTAAGTGGCAGAGCCAAGACTCACACCCAGTCAGTTTGTCTCCTGAGCTTATACTGCTAACACTGTCCTTGGTTGCCTCTCTGATGTGCCAGGAAATGATACAGCACAAACTCCCTATAGCCAGAGAGATCGCGTCTTACAATACCAGAGCTGACCAATCAGATCATTCCTTTCATCTTGATTAGGATTCCCAGTTCGTGCTTAGCTCTTGGTTGGTATGCTGTTCTCAAAGTGAGCTGAAGTGTAAGGACAATTTGAGTAAGTGAGCTCAGACACTGCAGACATTCTCAAATGCAGAGCTTGATGTTCTAGTAAAGTTAAATAATAAGGCCCATAGATGTCAGAATTGATGGGAAATTGGTTATGATCTAAAACAAGGCATGGAAGAATTGGTCACTATAAAAGTCTTTCCTAGTTTGTTAATTTGGCATGACTGAAAGGTGAGCAAGATGTATAATCATCACAGAGTCTGTTGAATTGCAGTCAGAATGGCTGAGAGTAAAATGGTTGACTCAAAGAGGTGATGTGTAAACTATCTTGAGTCTAAGGAGGGTTGTGATGAATTGACAGTGAGATTTGGTGGAACTGGACTGGAGTATAGGTTGTGGGTATACTGGGGAGGATGGCAAAAGATGAGGCTGCAGAGGTGCAGTGAGGGAGGGTGAGTTAGGGTGCATTTTAGCTTATGGGAAATGGGGAGCCGCTGAAGGATCTTAAAGAGAAAGGAACATAATTAAGTATGGATTTTAAGGCATCCGTTCAGAACCAGTGTTGGGGACTGGTGATTTTCTAGATGCAGAAAATCAGTTGTTCTTTTCTACCCTCTGGTTTATTTTGTGACTGTACCTGGCTTGGTTTGCCCTTAAGGATCCTCTGGATAAAGATGATAGATCCTAATCAGCCCTGCCTTCTGCATTCTAGAAAGCCCCAGATAATGGTCTTTGGAGGAGTTCAGTATCTGAACAATGGTGAATTTTTATCGCTGTGATAATTTTCTGCCATTACAAAGCAATGTCTATCGACCTTTGGGACTCACAGATGTGGTAAATCAGATTTGTTTGGAACCCCAAAATGCTGGGAGCCTGCCGTGGAAATAATGAAGGGTCATTTATCCTGCTGAGAGTGTCCTTAAAGGGAATCAATAACCTCATTGTAAAGAAAAATTGCATCATTTCTGTGAGGCCCCTTTCCAGGTGAATAATGCTCTGTGGGTGCTTTTTAGCTGCCATTTATAGAATGCTTCCTCATGACAGGCCCTGACTACATGCTGATAGACAGGAGCTCATTTTTATTTAAGATGGGTTTTATTGCTCTCAGTTTAAGATGAAGATACTGAGGCCAGCAAATTTAGCAATTTGCCCATGATCACACAGTTAGTAAATGGTAAGGGATTTGAACCTGGGATTATCAGACACAAAAGATCTTACACTATACTGCTCTGTGTATGTGTGTGCGTGTGTGTGTAAGTGTCTGTGTGCATATGGTCAGGAAAGGTTTCAGAGCAAATCATGAGTCAGTACCAGACAATACTGCTACAAACTATTGTGCCCACTAGGAAGCTGTCATATTTCCTAAGGTGGCAGGCTTTAGCAAGCTTGAAGGAGGTAAATAACTTGCTTTGGAGTGATCATTTGAATTGTGTATTGGAAGTAATTATTTGAAGCATCAAATGTAATGAATTTAATTGATTATATGACATGCTTTTGAAGCAGGTCAGAGTGATTGAGTCCCTGTAACCCTCAGCCTTCACGTATAAAAGTATCTGACACTTAAATGGTGCTTATTATGTGCCAGGCATTATTCTAAGCGCTTGGCATTTTTAAATGAACTCTTTTAATCCTTACAACACTCTTTGAAGTTGGTACTATTATTAAGCCTCCTCAGTTTACAGATGAGAAAACTTAGTCACAAGAGATGAAATAACTTGCCCAAGGTCATAATATTAAGTGACAGAGGTGAGATTCAAACCAGTGCAGTTTGGCCCTCAAATCTGTGCTCTGTGCCGCCTCCGTTTATCACTCCCCACCCCCTCCACCCATATCAGCGCATCTAAGGGGCCCCCTTGTCCTCCCTAGAACAAGGCCACAATCTTGAGCAGATCCGCAAAGACTGGCTACGGGTACCTATCTCTAGGATGGTTCTTCTGCTGTTTTCTCTTTAACCGCTAAGAGATTAGCCCCCTGACCCCTGGAGGCTGGGAGGGCTCCTAACACCCGGGGGGTGGGCCACCTTTCTGCCTTCAGTTTTTTTCACCAACCTGGATTCCAGATCTAGGCGGATGGTAATAAATTCCAAGTGACGTATTGGCCATTCCTTTGCTGTGACTAGTGGGTTTACTGGATGGAGGAGAGCTGGTGGCCAAGGTGCAGGCATACAGTGCCCACTGGGGGTTTAAGCTGTAGTTTACCCACAGGTTGCAGGTGGAATTTGAGGGGACCCTGGCATGCCTTGTCTTGCACTAGAAGGTAAGTCCCTGGAGGGCAGGAAAGGCTGCATTTGTGTGTCTCAGTCTCAAGCGTAGTGCTCGGCTCATGGTGGATATTTTATATGTTACTTATTTGATCCATCAGACTTCTGCTTGTCCTTCAAAAGCCAGAACATCGTCATCCTCTGTGGGGTCTCCTGACCTCTGATACTTCTACTCCATATTCGCAGAACAAATTGATCCTTCATCTAGGTTCTTGATACCGTGAGACTTTTGGCAAAATGTGTTACCTGTCTTTGTCTTAGTATCCTTACCTATAAATTGGGGATAAAGGTACTATTTATCTCTCACAGTTGTGAACATTTTAATGAAATTATATGAAAAGGATTTTGTTAACTTTAGCATGATATAGAAATGATAATAATTTTTAATCTATTAAATAGTGAGTTTCCTGAGGGATAGGGACCATTATTTTACAATTTTTGTATCTACGTATCTTTGCCTTAAATAACTCTAAAAGAGGCTTACAGGTTGAAGCTATTTGTAATTTGATTATTATTATTTTTTTTTTTGTAATTTTTTTATTTTTTTATTTTTTTAATTTTTTTTTGGGGGTACACCAGGTTCAATCATCTGTTCTTATACACATATCCCTGTATTCCCTCCCTTCCTTGACTCACCCCCTCGAGTTCCCCCCACCCTCCCTGCCCCAGTCCTCTAAGGCATCTTCCATCCTCGAGTTGGACTCCCTTTGTTATACAACAACTTCCCACTGACTATTTTACAGTTGGTAGTATATATATGTCTGTGCTACTCTCTTGCTTCGTCTCAGTTTCCCCTTCACCCCCCACCCCCGCCCATACCTCGAGTTCTCCAGTCCGTTCTCTGTATCTGCATCCTTATTCTTGTCACTGAGTTCATCAGTACCATTTTTAGATTCCGTATATGTGAGTTAGCATACAATATTTGTCCTTCTCTTTCTGACTTACTTCACTATGCATGACAGATTGTAGTTCTATCCACCTCATTACATATAGCTCCATCTCATCCCTTTTTATAGCTGAGTAATATTCCATTGTATATATGTGCCACATCTTCTGTATCCATTCATCTGTTGATGGGCATTTAGATTGCTTCCATGTCCTGGCTATTGTAAATAGTGCTGCAATAAACATGATGGTACATGTTTCTTTTGGGATTATGGTTTCTGGATTATAATTTTCTTTGGGTGTATGCCCAGTAGTGGGATTACTGGATCATATGGTAGTTCTATGTGTAGTTTTTTAAGGAACCTCCAAATTGTTTTCCATAGTGGCTGTACCAACTTACAGTCCCACCAACAGTGCAGGAGAGTTCCCTTTTCTCCACACCCTCTCCAACATTTGTGGTTTCCAGACTTTGTGATGATGGCCATTCTGATTGGTGTGAGGTGATACCTCATTGTGGCTTTGACTTGCATTTCTTTGATGATGAGTGATGTTGAGCATCTTTTCATGTGTTTGTTGGCCATCTGTATGTCTTCTTTGGAGAAATGTCTATTTAGGTCTTCTGCCCATTTGTGGATTGGGTTATTTGCTTTTTTGGTATGAAGCTGCATGAGCTGCTTGTATATTTTGGAGGTTAATCCTTTGTCCGTTGTTTCATAGGCAATTATTTTTTCCCATTCTGAGGGTTGCCTTTTAGTCTTGTTTATGGTTTCTTTTGCTGTGCAAAAGCTTTTAAGTTTCATGAGGTCCCATTCGTTTATTCTTGATTTTATTTCCCTGATTCTAGGAGGTGGGTCAAAAAGGATGTTGCTTTGATGGATGTCAAAGAGTGTTCTGCCTATGTTTTCCTCGAGGAGTTTTATAGTGTCTGGCCTTACATGTAGGTCTTTAATCCATTTGGAGTTTATTTTTGTGTATGGTGTTAGGAAGTGTTCTAATTTCATTCTTTTACATGTTGCTGTCCAATTTTCCCAGCACCACTTATTGAAGAGGCTGTCTTTTTTCCATTGTATACTCGTGCCTCCTTTATCAAAGATAAGGTGCCCATATGTGTTTGGGCTTATTTCTGAGTTCTCTATTCTATTCCATTGATCGTCCTTTCTATTTTTGTGCCAGTACCATACTGTCTTGATCACTATGGCCTTGTAGTATAGTTTGAAGTCAGGAAGCCTGATTCCACCAACTCCATTTTTCCTTCTCAAGATTGCTTTGGCTATTCGGGGTCTTTTGCGTTTCCATACAAATCGTAAGATTTCTTGCTCTAGTTCTGTGAAAAATGCCATTGGTAATTTGATGGGGATTGCATTGAATCTGTAAATTGCTTTGGGTAGTACAGACATTTTCACGATGTTGATTCTTCCAATCCAGGAACATGGTGTGTCCCTCCATCTGTTTGTGTCATCTTTGATTTCTTTCATCAATGTCTTAAAGTTTTCTGCATACAGATCTTTTGCCTCCTTAGGCAGGTTTATTCCTAGGTATTTTATTCTTTTTGTTGCAGTGGTGAATGGGAGAGTTTCCTTAATTTCTCTTTCTGCTCTTCCGTTGTTAGTGTATAGGAATGCAAGAGATTTCTGTGCATTAATTTTGTATCCTGCTACTTTACTAAACTCATCAATGAGTGGTAGCAGTTTTCTGGTAGAGTCTTTAGGGTTTTCTATATATAATATCATGTCATCTGCAAAGAGTGACAATTTTACTTCTTCTTTTCCAATTTGGATTCCTTTTATTTCTTTTTCTTCTCTGATTGCTGTGGCTAAAACTTCCAAAACTATGTTGAATAATAGTGGTGAGAGTGGACACCCTTGTCTTGTTCCTGTTCTTAGAGGGAATTCTTCCAGTTTTTCCCCATTGAGAACGATGTTGGCTTTTGGTTTTTCATATATGGCTTTTATTATGTTGAGGTAATTTCCTTCTATGTCCATTTTCTGGAGAGCTTTTATCATAAATGGATGTTGAACTTTGTCAAAAGCTTTTTCTACATCTATTGAGATGATCATATGGTTTTTATCCTTCAATTTGTTGATATGATGTATCACGTTGATTCATTTGTGTATATTGAAGAATCCTTGCATCCCAGGGATAAACCCCACTTGATCATGGTGTATGATTTTTTTAATGTGCTGTTGGAGTCTGTTAGCTAGTATTTTGTTGAGGATTTTTGTATCTCTATTCATCAGTGATATTGGTCTGTAGTTTTCTTTTTTTGTGACATCTTTGCCTGGTTTTGGTATCAGGGTGATGGTGGCCTCGTAGAATGAATTTGGGAGTGTTCTGCCTTCTGCAATATTTTGGAAGAGTTTGAGAAGGACAGGTGTTAGCTCTTCTCGAAATGTTTGATAGAATTCGCCCGTGAACCCATCTGGTCCTGGGCTTTTGTGTGTTGGGAGATTTTTAATCACTGCCTCAATTTCCGTACTTGTGATTGGTCTGTTCATGGTTTCTATTTCTTCCTGGTTCAGTCTTGGAAGATTGTATTTTTCTAAGAATGTATCCATTTCTTCCAGGTTATCCAATTGATTGGCATATAGTTGCTTGTAGTAGTCTCTCATGATGTTTTGTATTTCTGAGGTGTCCGTTGTGACTTCTCCTTTTTCATTTCTAATTCTGTTGATTTGCATCTTCTCCCTTTTTTTCTTGATGAGTCTGGCTAATGGTTTGTCAATTTTGTTAATCTTCTCAAAGAACCAGCTTTTAGTTTTATTTATTTTTGCTATGGTTTCTTTCCTTTCTTTTTCATTTATTTCTGCTCTGATCTTTATGATTTCTTTCCTTCTGCTCACTTTGGGGTTTCTTTGTTCTTCTTTCTCTAGTTGTTTGAGGTGTAAGGTTAGGTTGTTTATTCGATCATTTTCTTGTTTCTTAAGGTAGGACTGTATTGCTATAAACTTCCCTCTTAGAACTGCTTTTGCTGCATCCCATAGGTTTTGGGTTGTTGTGTTTTTGTTGTCATTTGTTTCTAGATATTTTTTGATTTCCTCTTTGATTTCTTTAGTGATTCCTTGGTTGTTTAAGAGTGAATTGTTTAGTCTCCATGTGTTTGTCTTTTTTGCAGTTTTTTTCCTGTAATTGATATCTAGTCTCATGGCGTTGTGGTCTGAGAAGATGCTTGATATGATTTCAATTTTCTTGAATTTGCTGAGGTTTGATTTGTGACCCAAGATGTGATCCATCCTGGAAAATGTTCCGTGTGCACTTGAGAAGAAAGTGTAGTCTGTCGTTTTTGGATGGAATGTCCTATAAATATCAATGAAGTCGAGATGGTCTAATGTGTCCTTTAAAGCTTGTGTGTCTTTATTTATTTTCTGTTTGGATGATCTGTCCATTGATGTAAGTGGGGTGTTCAAGTCTCCCACTATTATTGTGTTCCTGTCGATGTCCCCTTTTATAGCTGTTAGCATTTGCCTTATGTATTGAGGTGCTCCTATATTGGGGGCATAGATATTTACCATTGTGATCTGTTCTTCTTGAATGGATCCCTTGATCATTATGTAGTGCCCTTCCTTGTCTCTTTTAATAGTCTTTACTTTCAAGTCTAATTTGTGTGATATGAGTATTGCTACTCCAGCTTTCATTTGACTTCCATTTGCATGGAATATCTTTTCCCATCCCTTGACTTTCAGTCTATATGTATCCCTTGGTCTGACGTGGGTTTCTTGTAGGCAGCATATAGAAGGGTCTTGTTTTTGTATCCATTCAGCCAGTCTGTGTCTTTTGGTTGCAGCATTTAATCCATTTACATTTAAAGTGATTATTGACATGTGTGTTCCAATTACCATTTTCTGAATTGTTTTGGGATTGTATTTGTAGGTGTTTTCCTTTTCTTGTGTGTCCTACTTAGAGAAGTTCCTTTAGCACTTGTTGTAAGGCTGGTTTGGTGGTGCTGAATTCTCTTAACTTTTGCTTGTCTGGAAAGCTTTTGATTTCTCCCTCAAATCTGAATGAGATTCTTGCTGGGTAGAGGATTCTTGGCTGTAGGTTTCTCTCTTTCAGGACTTTCAGTATATCCTGCCATTCCCTTCTGGCCTGCAGAGTTTCTGTAGAAAGGTCAGCTGTTATCCTGATGGGTTTTCCCTTATATGGTGTTTGTTGCTTTTCTCTTGCTGCTTTTAATATTTTGTCTTTGTGTTTAATTGTCATTAGTTTGATTAATATGTGTCTTGGTGTATTTCTCCTTGGGTTTATTCTGTATGGGACTCTCTGTGCTTCTTGGACTTGGTGAATTATTTCCTTTCCCATGTTGGGGAAGTTTTCCACTAGAACCTCTTCAAATATGTTCTCAGACCCTTTCTTGTTTTCTTCTTCTTCTGTGATGCCTATAATTCGAATGTTGGTACGTTTAAGGTTGTCACTGAGGTCTCTGAGACTGTCTTCTAATCTTTTTTATTCTTTTTTCTTTTTCCTGCTCTGTGGCAGTTATTTCCCCCATTCTATCTTCCAACTCACTTATTCATTCTTCTGCCTCAGTCATTCTGCTGGTTATAGCATCTAGAGTATTTTTAATTTCAGTTATTTTGTTATCCATTGCTGTTTGTTTTTCTGAGTTCTTATGAACTGTTTCTTGTACTTTCTCTATTTTGTTATTGAGATTTTGTATCAATTTTACTATCATTACTCTAAATTCTTTTTCAGGCATTTTTCCTATTTCCTCCTCATTTATTTGGTCTTGTGGGTTTTTTTCCTGCTCCTTTGCCTGCATGGTGTTTCTTTGTTTCCTCATAGTTGTCCAAACTTTTGGGGTTGCTTGTCCTGGTGATAGAGGTGTTTATTGAAGACTGTCCAAGCCTCAGACTAATGTCCAAGTATTGAATTAAACGAATATTCAGTCTAGGAAACACATACATGTGTAAGACACACAATTACTGAATCCGTTAGAACATAAGGCTCTAGAAAGACCTGACAGAACCCCAGTGTGCTATCAGATATTCAAAGAGAAACCCAACAGAAATTGACAACTGAAACAGAACAAATCAGAGTCAAAAGCAAAAGCAAACAAACAACAAATAACACCCTACACATACAAACATCAATCCAGGGAGATTTTGTAAGCTAGGATCAAATATAGAAAAGAGCTGGAGTACCACCAGAGAGAATGGAGATTCTCAGAATGTAATTAGACAACTGTACTAAGAACTAAGATAAAGACAAAAGCCTAATATTAAATACCAAGGCAGTGCATCATCTGGAGAATAGAGCAAGGAGTCTGAGCAGACCGATAGTGTTGCTTAGAAGTATGTTAAGATAAAATAAACTTAAAAAGGCTGGAAGAAAGGGGAACAGAAGAGCGTAATGTGGTTGGAAATATGCAAATAAAAAGAAAGGAATAGAAATGTATAAAAGATAGGGATGAAAGGAAAGTATGAGAGATATTTTGTCCGTACTACCAAAAACTTAGCTAGATACAGAAGTATATAAAAAGGCAAAAAAAAAAAAAAAAAAAAAAGAATAAAAAATATCATTAAAAAATTATGTTATAAAACTTGTAGATCCCTTAGGGCTAAGATCATATTTAATAAATAAAAAAAAAAAAAGAGAGAGAGAAAGAGAAAGAAAAAAAAAAAATCCAGAACTGATCCCAGAATGGACCAGTTCAATAGGTATTAATACTACTATTTCTGTTTCCTTAGCGTCTCAGCTGTAAGTGTCCTTCTCCTTGCCTTGGGTTTTTTTGCGTTATTCTGTGACCACCAGAGGTTCCTTTATTGTTCGTCTGTAAGCGTCGGTGTGTGGGGAGGGAGAGGGTACAATAGTGGCTCCTTCTCCTGGGAGTGAGTGAGCAGTGGCGCACTGTTGTTTCAGTCAGGCTTGGAGGTGCCTGTTGCAGAGGGCGCTGGTGGCGCAGGCATAAACAGAAAGTCTTAGAGTTGGGCCTGTCTCAGGGTTTTTTTCTTTTTGATGCTGTTGTTTTTTTTTTTTTTTTTCTCTTGGCAGCCTCCCTGCTGCTGGCGTTGCAAGGGGTTTTAATCTAGCCCCGCCCGAGCGCCTGAGGGTGCTTGTTATCCCTGAGTGCCTTAGGTGGCCCGCAGGGCGTCTCTCCACTGCTTGTTGCAGAGGCGCCGAAAGAGAGGGAGAGGCTATGCGCGCGGCTCCTCCCCCCCGCCCGGGAGCCTGCAGCCTCCAGCCATCATCATGGCCGGGCAGTTCTCAGGGACGGGCACTCCTCGCCGCGGACCTCCTCCCTCCTGTCCTCTCGGTCCGTCACCCTACCAGCAACAATGTTTCTCCCCCTGAACCAGCTCTCCGGTTCCCACGCTCCCGCTCCTGGACCCTCCGTTCAGCCGCGGATCGATGTCTGGGTCCCGGAACGCTGAGCTGCGCTGCGGCCCCTCCGTGTGTTTCTCACTCCCTCCCGTCTGCCACAGCTCCGCCGCTTCACCCTCTCTGAGCCCTCGTAGATGCCTCCCTACCGGCTATGTCGGGCTCCCCGCAGCCCTCTCTGGTGTCCGAGGCCGTCTGCTGGTGTTCAGCTGGTTCTCTGTGGAAATGACTGCGTCCTTCCGTGCATTCCCAATGCATCTGTGGAGAGGGATGCACTCCACGTCTCTCTACTTTGCCGCCATCTTTCTCCGACCGTAATTTGATTATTTTAAGGGAAATAATGGCACAAAGACTCTGTGGTTCTAGAGACATTTTAATGATTCCTCAGCTTTAATCTTTCCATCCGCTGAGAAATATGAGTAGCCTAAGAAGACTCTAAAAAGGTTAATCGGAAAGTAAGTGCTTCTGTTCTCACATCACTAAGTCAGATCAATACACACTTTCACTTGGCTAGTCCCGAGGGCTGGTTAATTTACTGACACTAATGGCTTCAATGGCAATCCTAAAGTTGAGGTTCCCAGACCTCCTCCTGAAGAAGGCAGAGACCTAAGAAATCATTTACCAGTCCAGGTGAGACCTAGAAAATTCTTAGCCATGTAATTAGGGAATTTGCATATAATTCTCAAACGGGGATTATTGTAGGCTGCAGAAATGATGTCTAATCTGGAGGAAGGGGTCTGAAGAAGGAAGAAGCTGTGTGCCTATGTCCTTTGTTGGTTGAATCTCTTAGAAACTGCCCTGAGGTCATTCTGAAAAAAGAAATCCAGTCCCATCATTCATGCCTTGACCTCTTTGCCTCACATTTAAGTAGGACACACACACCAGTTTGGTGGAATAGCCTTTATTAATAATACTGATAATGGCTACCATTATTTAGAACAACAACCGGGATCATTTAAAAAGGCTTGCATTAACCCTTGGCCTTGCTCTCAGCATGCATGGCTGATCTTTAGAATTTTGGTCTGGCTCTACCCATCAGAGGAAATAGCAAGAGAAAGATTGAAGATGGGAAATAAGCATCATGCTAGCTCTTATTACAGAAGCCACATATTGCCTCTGTAGAATTTCAACTTGGGGAAGTTTTGTAAAGCAATTTTATGTGACCATTCTTTAAGCAAATCAGCCCCGGTTTAGCAAAGGAATGTATTGGATGAGGGAGCAAATATTCTAAAACGTTTCAGTGTACCTGAGGTTGTGGAGCTTTGGGGTTATCTTATCCCAGCACCACTATAATCAGAGAAATAGGTATTACCTTTCAATAACAGGGACTCAGAGGTGAAGAGACTTGTCCAGCGTTCCCATGGCTGGTAAATCAGGCTTGGAACATAGTTCCAAGACCATAGGTCTGGTCTTTTCCACTAGGCTCTGCTGGGCGCTTGGAGTTCTAGGAGGTACATTAAGTTCCTCCCCTCTCACTACTTTTCCTTCCAACCTAGTGGATGTGGAAAGATGGCAAAGGCTCAGAGTGGAGAAATAGCAGAGCCATCCTCCCCAGCATCTGAGTGCTTAAGACCAGTGAGGGGCTGTATCATCTGTGGGTAACTCTCCACAGGTGTCAACTCAGATGATGTTCAGGTGAAACGTCAGTACAGTTAGGAGCTTTTGCTCTCTGATGCTGTGCACTTCCAAGCCCAGGTTCTGCCTCTGGGTTCATAGTTGCCTTTCTTTCATTACTCCCCATCACAGGGGAGCCAGAGTGTGTAAACACTGCAGGCATCTCTTCACAGGCATTAGTTGTTTGGAGAATAAATTTATGTCCTCTAAAGGGGTATTGATTTGAGTTAGGTGATTAAAGGCACTCGATAAAGAACCTGCTGCATCTATTCGCCTGTGTTCCACTGATTATGGAAAGGGATATATCAATCTTTTCTCATCAAACAACTCTTCCTTTGCCTAACCCCTCTTCTGTTCTGCTGCCCTAGGGCATTCAGTTAGGCTAAGAGGCAGAATTCTTTGTGTCCTGGGTAGATGTGGGAAGGAGGAGCAGTAGCGCAGGGTGCTCTGGAAAGCAGAAAGAAGAAATGGCTTAACCTTTTAACTAGTTGTATAAGCTTGGAAAATAATAATTCCAGCCCCCATCATCTTCTCCCTTTCTTTCATCTAATCATTTTCCGATTCTACATCCAAAATGTTTTCCAAATTGACTCTCTTTCCTTCTTTGCTTCTGCTACTCTCCTGGTTCAAGTCCTGATTGTTCTAACTACTGCCATAACCCCTTAACTGACCCTCCCATCTCCAATCTCTCCCATCCCTCCAATCTCTCCTCCACTCTGCCACTGAGTGTCTTTTTGAAATCAAGTTCTGGTGATGTCTGGGATATCTCTTGCTCCTCTGTTTGAAATCTGTCAGTCATTGCCAATAGGATGAATTCTGAACTTATCAATAAAGTCCATAAGGCTTTTCATAACCTGAACTTAGCTTATAGGACTGATTTTGTCCTCAGCCACCTTCACATACACTGGATTCTAGTCATACTGTATGATCTGTCATTTACTGAAGAGACCATTTACTCCCATACTTCTGAATGTTTACTTTTTCTTTTCCCTTGGAAACTCATATTTATCTTCAAATTCCACCGTAGACACTCAAACGTAGAGCCTTCTCTGGTTCTCTCAGCTCAAGAAGCATTAGATTCCCTCATTTGTCCCCCTTCTCACATGGTATTTTGGATGGATCTTTACTTAGCCTTTTTAACATTGTCTTTTTAGTACATTTTTTTCCCCCTGAAATGTGAGTTCCTTGAGGACAGAAATCATGACTTATTCATTCTTCTATTTCCAGAGTCTACTGGAGAGTCTAATGCATATTAAATGATAGACTGGAGTATTTTTCAGTAAAAAATTTGCCTTCAATCTTTCCTTCGGCGGGGGGGTTATATACTCTTTTTTTACCTCACTGACTTTGAGCTTGACAGTATGACTTCCTTAGGCAGTAGAATGTGAGCAGACATGATGTAAGCAGAGGTTTTAAGATGTGCCCGGAGAGCTAGTCTTGTCTTCTTTTGCTCCTGTGATCCCCTGAAGCTACTGGTCCAAGGCAACTGGCGGCACACGTGGAGACAAGATCAAAAGTTTGACCTGAGTTCAGCCAACCTGAGGATCTGTGAGCAAGAAATAAGTGGTGTTGCTTTAAGTCATTGGGCTTCAAGTAATTGTAGTTTGTCACTCAGTATCACTACAGGAATGGCTGACTAATATAGGTACTCAAATGTCTGAACCAATGCTGGGATGAGTGATACAGAGTTAAATAGGATGAGACTATGGTCCGAGTGTTTGTGCGCTCTCCAAATTCATATGTTGAAATCCTAACCCCCGAAGATGATGGTGGAGCCTTCCTGAATGGGATTAGTGCCTTATAAAAGCAACCCCACAGAAATCCTTAGTCTCATCCACCATGTGAGGACACAGCTAGAAGGCACCAGCTATGAAATAGGAAAAGAACGCTTATCAAAATGTGACCGTGCTGGTGCCTTGATTCCGGACTCGACAGCCTCCAGAACTGCGGAAAAGAAATATTCATTGTTACCCGGTCTGTGGTATTTTGTTATAGCAGCCCAAACAAAGAAAGATGCATTAAAAGGATGAGAGAGGAAGAGCTCAAAAGTTATGCGTTGAATCCCTGTGCATTTATTTCTTGGGAAAACATGACGTTGGGAACCTCATGGTAACTTGTCATCCATGGGATGTTGGGGATGGGATTATCTGAAGTTGCGATAGTATCATAAACTTTAGTGAAAGACGTTTCATCTTAGTTTTACAAGCCTGGCATGGAGGCTGAAGCTGACAATTTTTAAAACTCTAAGATAGAAATTAAGTTTCTCACTTGAATATTTATCATGGAAAACATAATCAGAAGGCAAATCTTCTGGGAAGAAAGTCACATAATGAATTCCAAATCCTAATAGAAATTATTATTGGGTTGTAAACTTTTTCGGATTAACCATCCCACCGTTCCCCTTCATTAGTGTGGATAATTAAAAGCTAACAGTGTATCATTTCTTGATATTTATGGATATTGCTGTACAAATGGTGTGATTGGTATGGCCTATGACTAGTTATTTTCTTTAGTTAGGGCATTCAGTTAATGAGTTCAGCACTAGAGTACTGAGATGTAAATGGATTTATGAAGTTTGTCTTCGTAGTCTCAAATGCATGCCAGGAAAGGAAGATCTAGTGAGAATGTGTGACTGAACAAACGTAGCATTTATTTTATCTACAGAAATGGTGTAGCATCTGACACATAGTAGGAATTAAGTGTTCATATGAAAGAGAGATTCAGATTACATAGAATAAGAGAAATGAAAGCTGGAGAACTGAATCAGCACTCGCATGGAGGGCCAGTTCCTGAGTTCACAGGCCTTTGCTGCTGGCAGTGAGTCTGGCAGGAGGAATTAGGTTTGACCAGCCGCCCTGGGAGGTGCCCAGTGAATCACAGTCTACCCTGCACTGTGTCTCCTGCCTCCAAGGACCCAGGGTTCTTGAACCCTGCAGGGTTAAGTTCTTAATTTTTGAATTCAGGGTCAGAAATTAAGTTGCCTGCTTAAATATTAATCTTTCAAATGAGAAAAATGTCACAAGTTGTTGGTGTGATTTGGATTAATAGGGTCATGTTTGTATTTTGAGCAAAGAAAATTGCATGCTTGAAGGTGTAAATTTGTTCTTTCTGTTCTTAGCTTGTTGAGATATTGTGACATTAGGGATTGTGCTAGTGTATCATGTGACCTGGTGACCTCCTATTCTCACTATGAGGCTATCGCGTCTTCTCTCGAGTTGGCTCACTCTTAATTCAGGGCACGATAGTTGTCATAGGCTATTGCTATGATGTTTTCTCCATGACAGTTGCTCCTGTGGCTCTTTTTTCCTCTGTTCACCTAGCCCTTTTCCCCAGTAACCCTGAGCTGCTCTTTGGTCACTGGAAACACCATTAGAAACTTCAGGAAAACTTTGTTGAAGTCTGGGGAAGATGGTGCCTATGGTAAAACAGGATTTCTTCCATTTGAGAGCCTAACACTTACCCTATTTCCTTAAGATACTCCCCCCAAAGCATAATCTCCACAGAGGGTTTAAATTTCCACTCCTTAACAGCTTTAGAATATGTACATCATTCAATCAAGTGCTGGACAGAGCTGCATTCACATGTGACTTAGTAATTATCTAAAACATTGGCTGTAATACAGAGATTATTATGTGACAGCAGAACTGGATTCTGTAATATGTCTCTAATGGGAACTCTGTTTCTCATCTGCTTTCCTGGCTTGCTGTAAACAGGAGAGATCTTACACATGGTATAGATTGTAAGAAAATAGCCCCAATATGGCATCATACAGCAAACATGTTCAAATGCTGAGTTACAGAGGCTGAAGACAGAGGCTCCTGGACAAAAGGTAACTCTTCATCCTTGGGTAGTTAGTCAGGGAAAGAATCTAGAGAAATCCGAGCTGATGGAAGAAGGAGTTAGCTTCTTACAAATCATTACAGAAATTCTTTGATTTCTTCTTTTTGGGCCCTGTTGGAGGCCAGATACCATTCTCCTAGCAGATGCAGAACATCAAAAGAGAGTAAACAGCTTTTCTACTGCTTAAGGTATTTATAATAAGAGATCTGGAGAAACAAACTAAAATAAATACCTATGCAATTGTTATTAATGCACGAGGACCATAAATTCCTTTTTAAGTCTTTTATTGCCAATGTCAGCATAAGTTAGGTTTGTCTGAAGCACTTTGAAGTCTGCTTGTGCTAGTAACTGTCCTGTTGCTAAATGCGTCACCCCTTGCGTTATCGTCCCTCCTTCCAGATTTCATAATTTTGAGAATCACTCCTGACTGGTTGGAGGAAGCGATAAACAGTTTCCTTCTGAGCCTGAATGATGGTGGTAAGGATAATTCTGTCTTTGCCTTTGAATTACCATTTTGATGTACAAATTTCAGTCTTCCATGTAGAGACAGGTAGGCATGTCTCTTTGGTATCTTGTTCTGTTTTCATCTGAATCCAGATCCTCACTCATAACCACTCCTTTGAGAACAAGTTTCTTCATATCACAAACTTTGTCTTTGGATTTTTTCTCTTTTTTTGCAGTATAGAAACACCAGTCTCTGTTTGCACACCCATACTCATGGCAGCATTGTTCACAATAACCCAGAGGTGAAAGCAACCCAAATATCCATCAACAGATGAATGGGTAAAGAAAATATAGCATATACTTATGTTGTACTATTATGCAACCTTAAAAAGGAAGGAAATCCTGTCACATGCTATAGCGTGGATGAACCCCGAAGACATTATGATAAAATAAGCCAGTCACAAAAGAACAAATACTGTTCCTTTCCTCATACTGATATGAATCCATTTATATCTAAAGCAATACCTAAAGTAGTCAGAGTCATAGAATTGGAAAGTAGAAACATGGTTGCCAAGGGCAAGGGGATGAAGGTTTCATAGTTATAGATGAAGAAGTTTTAGAAATCTATTGCATAACAATGTAAACATACTTAACACTACTGAATTGTACACTCAAAATGGTTAAGATAGCAAATTTAGTGTTATGTGGTTTTTTTTTGCCATTAAGAAAAAGGACTTAACAAGAACAAACAAAAAAATAGTCTCTGCCCTGTTACTACAACCCTTGAAATCCCTCCCTTTGATTTTCCTGCTGCACATGGCTAAGTTGGTACAGTCCTTGTTCAGAACATCCTCTTGTTCACCTTATCCTCTCTCTTGAATCTCACATCCTTTAATTGCACCACCCTCTTTGTAACCTTAGTGATGTCAGCTGTCCACCCCCAGGACACTCTTCTTTCTTTCCCCCTGACTTTAGTGGCTGCCACAGTCTTCGTTTCCTACACCTCCAGCCAGTGTATAGATTATTTTATCTCTACCAAAATAATGCATTTGTCAATTAGAAAAGGATAAACTAAAGGAAGAAAAATTTTAAAAATGGATTCACAGTTCAGAAATGACCACTGTAGCAAAAGTGGGATCACACTCATCTCCTGGCCCATAGATTATATGTTACTATTCAGCAACATTTCAGGACCATCTTCCTTTCTGCTTTATCAGGTTTGGCCTTCCCTGTTCCAGGGGGATCTCTGCACTTGTTTGACCAAATCTTAGACCTCCTCTGCATCGTATCACAGTCAGTCTTCTTTCTCCTCATCACGAGCTTCTGTCTTTTCCTTTGCCTCATCACTCACTCCTGCATGTCCCACTTAATCTGAACAAAGAGAAAGAGGGCTGGGCTTGCATCCTGATCAGGGCTTCCTTCACTGGGCACAAGGTCCCCGTGGCAGCAATGGAATATGGTGTGGCTCCCCTCTGCGTTTCCAGGCACGCATTCAGTTCAAACCCTGGTAATATGGGTGGTGGTTATACACATAGACTCTGGATCAAATACTTCAGGCTGAGTTCCAACTTTTCCACTCAACAGACATTTCAGTGTCCTTGTCTTGCTCTTCATGTGGTTGCTGTAAATAACAAAACACATTAATACCCAGAAAGCACTTGAAACAGGGCCCAGCATACAGCAAGCACTTAGTGAACAGTGTTAGCTAATATTTTTATTTAAATAGAGGTGGAGTTACTATGATTCCCTAACACCATTCAAGTCCGTATGTTCCATCCTCACTGACATTATCTTAGTTCAGATGCCTCGTCCCCACAACAGTCTCATACCTATTCCTGTCTGCCCTGTTTTATGCCTCTGATTCATTCCTCACCCTGCAGCCAGAGTGAGTTTTCTAAAATACAGATCTCATGCACATCCTCCTCTGGCTGAGACCCTGCAGTGGGAGGCACTTCTACTCTTTCTCTGAGGCCCCGTGAACGGCCAAACTACACATCTTCAAGATGCAGAGGAAGCTGTCACCCTCTCCGGAAGGCTCCCTAGAACCTCTTCCATCTCTCCAAGCCTGGGTTAAGTGCCCACCCAGGCTCTCCATAACGTCCTGGGCTTGCCTCTTCCATGGCAGGTACTTCATCGTATTGTGACGTTCTCCTTTGTCTCCCCCCTCTAACCTGCAAACTTCCTGACAGGACAGTTGCTTTCCATCCTTAGCATCTGGTATAGCAGTTGGACTATGATCTTTGATAAGAATTAAGTTCATTTCTCAGAATCAATTTTTTTCCAGATGGCTGATCTTAATTGTTACATGTTAACTTTTGATAATTTCAGTCTCAAAGGGTGGAGTTTTGTGGATCTAGTCCCCACATTCTCCTCCACTGTCCCTCTTTCCTGGTACCAGTCTCTTGTTGTCTCCATAACTTTTATGTTCAGAACCTTCCATCTGTTTCCTTTTTTCTCTTCTCTTGCAGTACTCTGTCTCCTCCCCTATAATTATACTTATCACCCATGGCAGAGATCAGTGAATTGTTCCAGTATTTCCCTTGGAGGTGTGAGCCGCCTGTGGGCAGGGACATCGCTTCTCATCGTCCTATCTTCTATAGCACTGGGTTTTCAAGGGTTTTGGTAAGTCAACTTAAATCCAAAGTTTTGAGGAGGGAGGTCAAAGAAACATATTTTTTAGGACTTCCATTTCTGGAAGCCCATTATTAATGCAGTAGTGAAACTGGCAGTTGTAGGAGAATTCTTTTTTTTAAAATAAATAAATAAATATTTATTTATTTATTTATTTATTTATTGGCTGCATGGGGTCTTCATTGCTGCACATGGGATTTCTCTAGTTGCAATGAGCAGGGGCTACTCTTCATTGTGATGTGCGCGCTCCTCATTGTGGTGGCTCCTCTTGTTGTGGAGCACGGGCTCTAGGCGCACGGGCTTCAGTAGTTGCTGTACTCAGGCTCAATACTTGTGGCACATGGGCTTAGTTGCTCCATGGCATGTGGGGTCTCCCTGGAGCAGGAATCGATCCCATGTCCCTTGCATTGGCAGGTGGATTCTTAACCACTGCACCACCTAGGAAGTCCCTGTAGGAACAATCTTATATAGAAAAAGTGTCAAAAAGAGGTTGACCCTTTGGGTAGAACTGAGTGAGGTTACTTCCTTCCCATTTAGACCTTTGTTTAATTTTTAAAGCTGGTAAATATTCTGTGTGACGTTTTGTGGACTGGGGAGGTGGAAACTGGACTGTGTCGAGGGTCTCGGTGAAGCTCCAACGTGTAATGAATACTTAATATATATTTTTATGTTACATGAGGGTGATGAGGGTTGGTTCTGGAGGACAGCTCCCTTTCTAGATTCTTCTTCTGTAAAATGGATATAATAATAGTCCCTACCACATAAGGTTGTTGTGAGGATTAAGTAAGTTAATTCTTACAAAGCACTTAGACAAACACCTGGCACATAGTTAGCATTAAAAGAAAAATATAGCTGTTATTACTCTGTGGCAGTTGTCTTGTGTGCAGTGTCTTATTTATCCACATACTAACTCAAGGTGTTTCCCCTCAATTTTCTGAGGCTTGTGAATGTCGAATAACTTTAAGATCACACAGCTATAAAGGCGCAGAGTTGGGATTTGGACTCAGTATTATTTGACTCCAAGTCCATGTTCTGTTCCTTATGCTGCGCTTTTAGAAGGACAGTGTGGTGAAGGCTGACATTGTTTTGGACACAAATCTATGGATAAAATTGTTCAAGCTTGTCTTTGTGGTTCTCAGTCTCCACAGATTTTTATTATCTGCAAACCCATACATCAGAACTTGACATTGTGTTAAGAATCTGATTCTTATCCATCTAGAGCAGGGTTAAGCAACCTCAACACTGTTGATGTTCTGTGCTGGATAATTCTTTGTCCTGTGCATTGTAGGATGCCTAGCAGCGTCTCTGCTGTCTATGCACTAGATACCCATAGCAGCTTCTCTCCACCAGGTGTGACAGCCAAAAATGCCTCCAGACATTGCCAAAGGTCCTCTGTGGGTCAAAACTGCCCCTGGTTGATAAGCATTAGGACCAGGAGTATAAATATAATATTCATTATGTCGTCTGTCCCTAGTACATTTATATTTAAGAGGAGACAAGCCCTCCATGAAACAATCCTACACAGCAACTATTTCCAACTTGTACCAGTCTTTTAAGCTCAGGCATCTGCCACTGCTGCCTCTCTTGACGCTCAGGTTACATTATCTTCTAAGTCACTAAGAAACCTTCCTCTGCCCACCCTGTATTAGTTTGCTGGGGCTGCCATAACAAAATACCACCACCTGGGTAGATTAAACAGCAGAAATGAATTTCCTTACAGTTCTGGAGGCTGGAAGGCCAAGATCTGCCTGGCAGAGTTGGTTTCCCTTTGAGTCTTCTTTCCTTGGCCTGCAGATGGCTGACCTCTTGCTGCCTCTTCACATAGTTGTCCCTTTGGGCATGTGAACCCCTGTGTCTCTTTGTGTGTCCAGGTTTCCTCTTCTTCTAAGGATACCAGTCGGTTTGGATTAAGGCTCACCCTGATGGCCTCATTTTAAGTGAATCACCTCTGTAAAGGCCCTATCTCTGAATACAGTCACATTCTGAAGTTCGGGGATTAAGGCTTAGACATACAAATTTTGGAGGCACATTTTAACACATACCCCAGTGCACCCAACCCATCTATCCATCTCTGTATCCATCCTTCTTTCCTCCAGTCTCAGAAGGTGACCCATAGCTCCTGCTATTTATAGTCAAGACCAAATCCTCCTCTAAGCTCCTGATCCCCTGTCTCCTCTCAGACCTTGCTCCTGCAGTTACCTGCCACTACTCTCAAACACCGCTTCTTGCCTACATCTTTATCCTCTCCCTCATCACTGGATCTTTTTCTGTCTCTTCTTCTTCTCTTTTTTAATGGCTCTTTCTTCTTTGTCCTGTCTGTCATTCTTGGCCATATTGCCCTGTGGTTTTTGCTCTTCTTTCTTTCTCTGTCACAGCTGTTCCCGGGGGATCCAAAGGTTCTTATCTCATCACAATAAGAATGCAGAAACGAGACAGGGAGATCAAGAAAGTAAAGTGAGGATTTATTTAAACAAGAATATGCTCTCAGAGGGAGAACAGGCAGAGAGGTAATAGCTGCCCTGGGTTTCTTTGGCAAGCTGGTTGTGAGGGGCTTACAAATGTAGGGGCCGAATATTCATTAGGAAGGAGGGGTTTGGGGTCATATTCACTGATTTTCCTCCCAGCTCTACCTTCCCAAGGGGAGGACAGATTTCTGTCCTTATTTAGCTTTGATGGGAAGTGTCACAGCATCAGTGCCTGATGGGTACTTCTTATCTGCAAGGCTCATTTTATTGTAATGAGAGCATAATGAGCACGGGGTTACTTTCAGACACAGGAGATTTCTGCCTTTCCCCACTTTTCTTTGTCCGCCTGCTGGACACTTACCACCCCAAAATGTGGGGTTTCCTGTCAGTCTGCAGGTTCCTGCTTTTCTTTGTCTGCCCTGGATTCCTGCTGTTTACAAGATTGGTGATTTCCTGCCACCTGGCCCATGCCCCCATTTCTCTGCTCATATCTAGCTACCTGCCTGCTGTAACAAACTATATTTCTTTTTATTTAATTAATTAATTGATTTATGTTTTTTAAATTGCAATATAATTGAGACAATAAACTGCACATATTAAAAGTGTACAATTTGACTTTTTTCTTATTAGTCATCTGTTTTATACACATCAATGTGTATATGGCAGGCAACCCCAATTTCTCAACTCATCCCACCCCAACCCTCCCCCCTCCACTTTCCTATTTCTTTTTAAAGAAATATACTTTCTTAAACAAACTTAAGAAATTTGCTGTTTCCACCTTCCTACTTTCTCTTCTTTCCTCGCGTCATTTCAATTTTGGTTTCTGCCTCTACCATGCTTCGAAAATTGCTCTCGTTGTTGTCATCAAATAAACTCCTTTTGGCTAAATTCAGTGGAAACATTTTGGACTCTTTTATTTGACTTCTTTCCTAGTTGATAAAGTCAAACATTCATATTCATTTGATATCTATATCTATATCTATATCTATATCTGTATCTATATCTATAATCTGTATCTATATCTCTATCCCAAAGTTGTACTTGTGCGGAGCTTTAAAACCAAATGGTTTGAGTCCTATATTGAAAAGCAGCAGTCTATATGCTACCATTCTTTAGCTGCAAGCCACTGCCAATTGAAATTAATTCTTTTTAGCTTTTTCATCAGATTTTTGCATATACTTTTAAAACAACAAGCTTGTACAAATGTTTCTTGATTTTTTTCATTTTAAGTGTTATTTAATACTTTCTTACTGTGGAAGATGGGGACTTAGTCTCTTACAGCCTATTCTATTTCACGCAATACTTATCCTCCCTAACCTTCCTAATATTATAATACCATAATAATCAATGAAGCTTATATTTATTTCTTACATTATTATAACTATGTATTAATTTCCTAGGACTGTACTTCCTTTCTTGGGAAATTTCTTGTTTTACCAGAGCCTTTGTTTTGCCTGGTTTTCTATTTGTGTGTGTGTGTGTGTATTTCCTTTCCAAGCCCCTCTCTCTTTCTCTTCTCTCCCCTTCTCCCTCCCCCTCTTGCCCTAGCTTTCTCACACTTCTAATCCTCCTTTCCTATCCTCACTCTCAAATGATGACCTTGCTTCCTATTCCCTTGAGAAAATGGAAGGATTTAAAAGAGAATGTATTCACTCTCTATCACTTTGAATAAACTCCTTGCATCTGTTCCTTTCTTTCTTCTCCTTCTGGTATTCCCATTATACATATGTTACACCTTTTGTAATTATCCCACAGTTCTTGGATTTTCTGTTCCATCGTTTTCACTCTTTTTTTCTCCTTGCATTTTAAGTTTGGAAGTTTCTATTAACCTTTGCAAGCTCACCGATCTTCCCTTAACTGTGTTCAGTCCATTGATAAACCTACTAAAGGCATTCTTCATTTCTGTTACAGTGTTTTTTATTTCCAGCATTTTCTCTTCTTTTCTAATGTTCCATTTCGCTCTTTACATTACTTCTCTCTTCTTGCACATTTTCCAATTTTCCCCATTATAGCCCTTAGCATATTAATCATAGTTGTTTTAAATTCTTGGTCTGATAATTTCAGAACCTTTACAATGTCTGAGTTTGGTTCGGATGCCTGCTGTCTCCTCAAATCATGTTTTCGTCTTTCAGTACGACTTGTAATTTTTTGTTGAAAGCTGGGAATATTTACTAGGTAAAATGAACCGAGGGGGCTATGCTTTTAACGGGAGGTGTTATGTTTATCTGGCTAGAAGTTAGGCTGTGTTTACTGTGTGCTGTAGCTATAGGCATCACATGTAAAATGTACTCTCATGTCCTTGTTTTTGTCTCTCCAAGTGTCTCTGAGTTTTCCTAGAAACTTCTTAAACGAGAGCGGAGGCGTGCAATTCTTTCTGTTGTATTTCTGTTTTATCCAGGAGTCCTGTTGATGTGCTAGTAAGGTGTGAGGGTAGGAGAAGTGTTCTGTAGTTCTGTTAATAGGTTATGTCTCTTAGTGCGCTGTGCCCCTAGGTTGTGACCTTCAAAAGTGCTTCTCGGTTTCTTTTTCTCCTTTAGGTGAGACAGGAAGGATAGAGGGGGCTGGAGTTGGGTATTTCCCTTCCCTCAAGTGATTTAGGCTTTGGTAAAATAGTTGCCCTTGAGGGAAAGCCTTGTTAAGAAAAAAATATTCTGAGCATATTTCAAAATAGTTACTTTTTCCTTCTTACTGCCAGAATCACAGGACGTTGTAGGGCTTCTATAGGCAAATCACATGAAAGATGGGGGCACCAGAACTTTGGGCCTTTCTGGGGTTTTTAACTCCCAACCTTGTCCACACAGAGTCGCCAGCATTTGGTCACTTACGGCTTAAGTTTTCCAATCCTGTTACTAGTTCCAGTGGTGATTTCTGCTCTTGGGTTCTGCTCTGGTGAGCTGTGATTCTCTGCATGTATCTGTCTTTCTCCCCAGTTTTGGGGACAGTGATTTGCTCTCTGACCTCGGTTCTCTGATGAATCCATGAAGAGCTGTTGGTTTTCAGTTTTTTTCAGCTTTTTTCCTGTTCTGAGAACAGGAGTGGTGACTTCCAAGCTCCTTACCTGCTGGACTGGCAACCAGACGTCCCTGGCATCTGTATCACATACTCTGCCTTCCCTTTTGCTGCTATAAACTATCTCTGTTCTGTCTAAAGACAGCCCTCCTCTTGTTCATTACGTCTCATCCCCTTTCCACTGTCACAGGTTATTACTCCAGCAAGAGTCCCCTCTTTCTCCTACATCATAACATTTCCCTTTTCCTGAGTCGTTCGCATCAATTGAAAAATGCTGTAATAGTTCCTATCGTAATAAAACAACAGATGAAACAGATACACAAAACAAACCGCATACCTTCACTTGACCACACAGCTTAATCCAGGGTGACTGCGGAGTGCAGCAGCTTGAAGTGGGACCTCAATTCCCTGTCCAGGAATCGATCCCGAGCTGTGGCAATGAGAATGCTGAATCCTAACCGTTAGGCCACCAGGGACTAGTGGCTAGAAGCAGAGACTTGGCTCTTGTCTTCTCTGTGAAAAGAATTTTAGCAAAGAGATGGAAAATAGTGAAACAGGTAAAGTGTTTATTAGAAAAGTAAGTGTGGATAGACATATGGGCGGGGCTCAGAGAGAGAGAGAGAGTGTTGCCCAAGGGGTGTGGCTTAGGTTGCTCATAGAGGGGCAGTTTCCTGGGTCTTTGTTTTCCTCGGGCCAATCATCTTGCTTCAGTCCCTGTCTGACCTGAGTCAAGGCACCCCCCTGTGTGCACACACACACCTTTTAGCCAAGATGGATTCCAGAGCAAGGGTCTCTGGGAGGTTGCCAGGACATATTACGGGCCAGTATCCCCTCCCCTGAGGAACCTTTCTGTGCATGTGCAGTCTGGGAGGTCTCCTTGCCCCCGAGAATGAGAACTACGTGGCCTCCTTATCTTTTCCCGAAGCAAGGCTTAGCCTCTCTCTGCTTCTGCCATTACTGTTATCTTGACGTGTCCACAGGAGACAAAGTGCAGCCGCTTATCCTGTTCCTGTTTTCTTGGTCTCAAAGTGTAAACAGGAAGCTAGTTGTAAATATCTAACCCGGGGCCCATCTATCTCCTGCCTTACTACCACCCCATTTATGTTCTCTCCTTTACCACAAAATTCTTTGCACTTTTTCACCATCAAGCAAGAACACTAGTTTGAGCCTTGATTGTATGAAGCCACTGAGAATTTGGGATTTGGCTGTGCGAGAGCTAGCATTACCTTAACGGAGACAGAAAATGGTATCTGGAATGGTAACAGAAACCTAGAATATGTGGCGCTCCTTAGTGGTTGCATGGCAGGCAGTAATGATAGTTTCTGTGTAATGAAGAAAAAACATCTGGTTAAAACATTTTCTGTGATAAGTTTGGAGGCAGACTTGTTGCTAAAGAACTCATAGCTCTAGGGAAAAGTATTAGAAAGTGGAAGCTTGGTAGTGTATGTTGGTTGTTATTGGCTGTGTCTGATAAAGCGCTAAAAGAAAAAGGTGAGCTCCAGAAAGAATCAGCTGATTTACAAGCAGAAGGGAAGGTATAGGAGGAACCAAGAAATTCATTTGGAAGAGCTGCTTCGAGATCCCAGATGGTAAGAGATAACATTTAAAAAGGCTTTGAGGGACGTAGGCCCACTATGATTGAGTCTTGAAACAATGATCAGAGTTCAGAATATGATTTTTCTCCCCAGGCGTATTTTCCCAGCTGGTTTCAAGTGGCTGTTGTTTACTAGAGATGATGATGCAAGAGGCAAGGAAGCCGTGTCATTGGTCAGCATCAGCCTGAGAACTGTATCAAGGAAAATACTTTTGGTGTACTTGCCGACAAGGGTACTGACAGCAAATAGGGCTGCAGCCTATTAAGGTACAAGGAAATTGTACTGCCAAGGAACGGTAAGCTCAGACTAAAAAGCTTGTGATTATTCAAGCTTTAACACCATCTCTGGGGCCTCAAAATCATACCAGGAGACACTGGGCCAAGACTGTTGAGTGGCCACGCAGAAGGGCATACTCCAGAGCACCCAGTTCAGATGTCGCTGCAGAGAATAATGAAGAAGGGAGTTCTTCCCAGGGAGCAGAATCAGAACATGATCAAGGAATTTCCGCACCTGTGGGGCGGCGGGGGGGGAGTGGGAGGGGGGGTGGTGGTCTTCGTCATGCCCACCCAGCAGGAGTTCAGTGACTGCAGTGTTTTCCCAGTTTTCCTTTTTTGAGTGAGAGGTTTAATTGTCATTATCTTGTCTCTGTTCCTCTAGTGGATATTGGCCGAGTGTGTGGGGAAAAGCAGTGAACTTGGTTTTTGTTCCTAGATTGGTGAACTGTGAGGGGCCACAACCAGATCTGAGGGTGAGGGCTGCACATACTTGCAGTGTCTGGATTCGTGTTGGATCTAGGGACTGAATGGAACTTGAGGTTGCATCCTTTGGAGTGGAAGTATGTGTATATATGTAGAATAAGGTGAAACGGGTATTTGGTCATCAGGATGGTTGCCTGTAGCAGACCAGCAAGTAAAACTCACTAAACCCATGTCCTCTTCTTCCTGTGCACACAGCTGGACTACCTATCTCAGCCGTCCTTGCGGTTAGATGTAGCCATGTAAACAGAAGTGGCCTAGATCCTTTCCTGACCTGGCCCATAGGAACTTCCCGCGTAAGATTGCTCATCCTGTTTCCCCACCTCTGACTGAATGCAGAGGGCTCTGAGACAGAGCAGAGCCACAGGTGGAAGGAGCCTGGGTCCTTGAATAACCAGGAGAAGGGCCGTTCACCAAATCAGAAATACACATTTGTTTGGATTTCATGTGTGAGAAATAAACCTCTATTTTGCAAAGCCACTGAAAGTTTGAGGATTAGCTGTTACAGCAGCCATCATCATTCTAATACTACTCTCCAAATTATACATACAGCCCAGTCCTCTCCCCTTGAATGCTAGTCTTGTGTACCCAGTCCTTTCTGACATTTCCAATGGATGTCTGATGGATATCTCTAAATTAACATTTCTCACAATGTTATTCAAAACCTCATCTTCACAGTCTTCCACGTTATCATCAATGGCAATTCTTTGTCTTAGCTGTTCAGGCTGAAAGCGTAGAGTCATTCTTGACAGATCTTTTTCTTTCACACTCTACGTCTAGTCCACCCAGAAATACCATTAGGTTTACTTTCAGGATATGCCCAGAGTCCAGCCAGGTCTCATCATCTCTCCTGTCACATCCGGGTGCATGATACTGTGCTTTTGCACTTGGATTATTCCAGTGGCCTCCTAACAACTCTCTGCTTTGACCATTGCTTCCTTTAGCATCTGCTGGGTACTGCAGCAAGAGCAGATGTTTGTAAAAGGTAAGTCAGATTATATAGTTCCTTTGCTCAAAACCTTTTAATAGCTGCTCTCCCAACTAGAGTAAAATTCGAAGTCTTAAGGTATTGCTGGATCTGCCCCCTCTCAGTTCTCTGACCTTACCCCTTCCCACTCTCCTCACGCTGACCAGTCTGTTCTGACCATGCTGGCTTCCGTGCTGTGCATCAAGCATGCCAAGAACACTTTCATCTCAGGACCTTTGCACCTGCTGTTCTCTCTGCTTGACATCTCTTTATATCCGTAAAGCTCACTCCCAAATTTCCTTCTGATCTGCAGTCTTAAGTCACTTTATGAATATATTCTGTATGTAATAGGCTCTCAATTAATGTTTGTTTAATAAATGAATAAACAGATGACATGTTTTACCTCTTTGGAATTTTTTAGGATCTCTTCTGGTATTCCAAAATTTCACAGTGATGTACTGATGTACCTTAGTGCGGCGATTCTTCTTTTTTTTTGGCTGTGCCGTGCGGCTTGTGGGATCTTAATTCCCCATTCAGGGATTGAACCCGGACCCTGGCAGTGAAAGTGCTGAGTCCTAGTCACTGGACCACCAGGGAATTCCCAGATTCTTTATGCTTCGTGCTGGGCACTTATTGCACCATCTCATTCTGGAAACTCATGTCCTTCAGTTCTGAAAGTTTTGTTTCATCATTTTTTGATAATCTCTCTTGTGCTTCCTTAGTTCTCTATGTCTGGAAGTTTTTGCATTTTTGTTTGTTTTTCTGCTGTCATGGAGACGTTCTTTACTTACGTCATCTTCTAATCCTATTGCATACATTTTAAAATTTCTGTGATCATGCATACTGTTTTCAGTTGCCATTTGTTTTATTAATAAAAAACTATATTGTTCTTGCATCACAGGTGCAATATCTTCTTTCATCTCTTGAAGATGTTAATTCTGTCCTTTAAAAGCTTTGCTGCATTGCCTCTGTTTCCTCCAGTATTTTGCAACATTGTTTAGACTCTGATTTTTACATTAGGTGCTTTCCTTAAGTGTGTGGTGATCACTGACTCCACATTCCAGTTATGGAAAAGTGTTTGGAAGTGATTGGAAGTTCCTGTGAATAGCAGAGCTGCAGTGAAGGCTGATAGGGTGATGGCTTGGCATTTTCGCTGGCGCATCTCCAGTTATCAGTATGTATAATTCTTTTCTCCTATGCAGGTCAGTTTCCCACAGAAGAAGAGTCGTCTGTCTCCTGCCTGAGATGTGGCAGGTGTGTGTAGGGGGAGGAGGTGAGGAAGGCTGCCAGCATCCTGAGAGCCAAGGAAGAAAGGAAGATAGGAGTCTTGCAGTTCAATACTAGAGTTCTACTGGTTTGTCCTCTTTGCAATGAAATTCCTTGATCCTACTCTCATCTGGACCTGATGAGAGTAGGAGCAACCTCCGACCAGAGCCTCTCTTGTTCAACTTCGCCAGAGGTCCAGTCTTGGGTTAGGGTTGGGAGGGGCAGTCACTAGCTATGGGGCATACATTTAACTTCCCTTCATACACATTTTCAAACTATCTTTCCCTTTCAGCCCAATCATACTTAGAGGTGCAAAAGTACTTTGCTCTCTGGTTCTTGACCACGCTAAAGAAATAGATTTTTTTTTTTCTATATTTTTGAACCCCACTCCAAAACTCTTGGGAACCTATGTTTTAGTTTTTTTCCAGTTGGCTAAGTCATTGACACTTGTTTTAATTTCCTAAACTTTGTCAACATGTCCAATCTGCTGGCATTTCCTAGTCTGTATTTTTGTGCGTTTATAAGTTAAAAACATTTTTATGGTCCGTGTGTGTATGCGTGTGCACGCACGCGTGTGAGCACGTGTGTGTTTTTAGGGAGGGAAGTGGTAAATATATATGTACATATGTTGAATTTGCTTTGTTTTTCCACAAATCCATTCTTATTCCTGCGACGCCGAACCTCCCTGGCGTCTATTCTGTCCCTCTCCCCTGATTATCTTCCACTGGCTCTGTCTGTTCCTCCTCTCTGCTTTTCATGGTCTGCTCTTATCTTGCTTTCCCCTTACAGTGGTCTTTCCCAGCCCTACCTCACTGCTTCTACTTCTGTTCCTGTGTTATACATTTTGATAAAGTGAACTGCACTTTGTCTCAAGGTTTTAATAACGCTTGTAGGTGAATAACTCACACACTTCTGTCTCCTGCCTGACCTCTTCCCCTAGTTCCATGTTCCAATAGCCAGTCGTCATCTGGACATATCCACCGAGTTGTCCCACAGTGTCTTCTAAAACACACTGAGCACAAAACAGAACACAGTCTCTATTCTCCTCCTCACACCAACTCCTTCTTCTGTATTCGCATCCATAGTCACAGAAGTCACAAATGTGGGAGTCATCTTAATCTCCTGCTTCTTTTTCACTCCGTAGCTCCCCATAATCACCAGATCCTGCCAGTTTTTCCTCCCACATATTTTCTTGAATCCATCTCCTTTTATCTCCATGATGACTGCCTGCATGGCTTCCTTTCTGCTCTGTTGCCACAGCCTCCTAACTGTCAGCTGCTTCTGTCTTTTCCCTCTTAAATTCACCCTCTGCTCAGGTACCAGAGTGACCCATCCAAAGCGTAAATCTCATCACATAGCTCCCCTGCTAAAACCCCTTCAACTGCTCCCCTGCGTGGAATAAAATCTATGTTCCTTGGCACGGTGTACAAGGCTGTCTATGACCTGGCCCTAGCTGGTCTCTCTTGCTTCATCTCATTTCACTCTTGGCCCCACAGGTTCACTCTTGTAGTACAGAGCGACTGTTTTTTTCTCCTCCCCTTAGTCTTCTTGCTTCTGCACTTTTTCTCCTGTGATTTCCTCTGCCCTCTTCCTTTTTTTTCCACATGACTAAAATGGATCTTATACATCCTTCAAGATATAATGCATCGTACTTATTCTTCTCAAGGAAGCAGCTTCTAGTCTCTCTGGTTTTGTGAAGTGCCCCTTCTCTGTGCTCCTATACATCAATCTGTGCACACTGTTATCCTTGCATTTAGCATATGTATACGTCACTGAAACATTATATATATATTAATTATAATATAAACACTGTGTATATAAATTGTTTGTCTTAGTGACCCTGCTACACTGCAAGTTCCCCCAGAGAAGGGATTCTTCTGTGCTTTTGGTGTCTGGCACATAGCTGGTATTCAATAATTAGAGATTAAATGGAAATGAATTGGCTTTTAAATTACTTCTTGGCGGCTTGGAATCTGCAAAAGCTCAGAACTCATGAAGAGTGTGGCAAGAAGTATTGGTATTACAGTTATTATGGGAGCAGGTTGTAAGTCAAAGGTGATTATTTGGCCTCAGTTTCTCTTGCTACTTTGAGTGGTTCATGTATGAATGTTGGGGAAGGGAGTTTCCTGATCTTGAGGTGATGGGTGGCAGGGTAGAGAGAAAGTAAGAGACAATTCTCATTCCAAGTTGATGAGCTGAATGTGCAAAGAAAAGCTGGATGTGACTTGGGTCGTCACTATGGGTTAAAACATAAGAGTTTACACTGTCAAGTGACCTAGGAGAGGGGTAATGAAGGGTGGCTCCTATGAGTGCCTGGCAAGTGGGAGTGGACTGGTGGAGAGGCAGGCAGGTTGAAATAAGTGAAAAGTGACATCTACTTTCACCTTCCTCACAGATCGAAGTTCTCCTGGTCTGTTCCCAAATGTCTTGGGCCATGTCCGGTTTGCAGATGGTAGTGGACATCCTAATGTTGCATGTAGGCTCTTCAAGACGAGCTCTCATGAATAGCTCCCATGCCCTGGGAGGTGCGCCAACACACATTTCCATGATGACTGCAAAGATGCTTGCTAAAAAGCAAACAGCACGTTAGCGGCCTTCTGAGTTCTTGTGCAAATGGAGTGTGAAATTGGGGCTTGATGCTCCAAAGCTGTACCCGTTTGTCTCGCCGACGATGATTAAGAGAAGTCCAGTCTGATTTGATAGAGAGGGTGTACGTGGGTGGAGGTGGGGAGTCAGATGCGCAGCGAAAGAAGAATGACTAGTGAAAGGGAAGGAGAGGAATGCACACACCCCCTTCAACTCAGTGCTTCATCTGACCTTCAGGAAACTGGAATAGACATCACATGACTTAACGTTTGCCTGGAAATTAACTTCCTCTGTTTGTTCCAGGCCCTGGGATTGATGAGAGAGTCTGGGGATTCTGACCATAGAATTATAATAAAAGGAGATGTCTCAAGCAATTATTAAATATTTATTTTTTATTTTTTTTATTTTTTTGGGGGTACACCAAGTGCAATTATTAAATATTTAAAGGACCACCTCAACATTAAGTTGTCAGATGAAATGAATGAAGTTGAAATGATTTTTAAACATTATTTGCAGTGGAATGGATAGAAATTCAGGCATGAAAATTACTTTGTGCCATAAAGGAAATACTTTCAGTTTGTTTTTGTAACATGGTGTTCCTGCATCACCTTTCATCCCAAATGTTAACTAAGGAACAGTATGCCGAGGAGGTGGATCAAATGAGGAATCCAAAAGAAAAGGACATGGTCAAGGTGTTTTTCTTTTCCTCTGCAGTATTATTAAACCAAGGTATGCAGAGGACAAGGGGACATTAATCCCCAGTGCAGTTGAGATATTCTCTTTCAAAATAAAGGGAAACAAGAGTTTTGTTTACAGTTCCTTTTTTTTTGTCTAGACTGGACAGTGTGAGATGAATAGGTGGTAAAATAAAGTTATTCATCAGAGATGCTATAGAGGTTTTTCTTCACTGGATATAATAAATATTGAGGATTATCTACCCAGTGCTCATTCCCCCTTTCTTTTGATCAAAACCCTGATTTTGTTCAAGAGTTCTCCTCTGGCAGAGACTTCTAGTTGCCTATCCAATATCAGTTTTTACTTATTCATAGTAATTTAACTGTGAGAAGTAAAAATGTCCAGCTATTTTTCAGCCTCCATTTTTAGATGTATTTTCCAGCCTCCTTTCTAAAAAATTGAAATACATTTGACATATAACGTTCTGTATACTTAAGGTGTACAACATGTTCATTTGATAATTTATATATTGTAATATGATTTTCATTGCAGTGACAGCACCTCTATCAGGTCACATAATTATCATTTCTATTTTGTGGTGGGAATAATTAAGATCTAGTCTCTTAGCCTGTTTGATAACTGTAATAAAATATTTTTGTCTGTGTTCACCGTATGTGCGTTAGATCTCCAAGACTTATTCGTCTACTACTTGCAAGTTTGTACCCTTAAACAACATCTCTCCTATTCCCCCACCCTCTAGCCCTTGGTAAACCCCATTTTACTCTCTGTTTTTATGAGTTCGAACTTTTTAGATGCCACATACAAGTGATGTCATACAGGGTTTGTCTTTCTCTGTTTTACTTATCTCACTTAGCATAATGTCCTCGACATCCATTCATGTTGTTGCAAATGGCGGAATTTCCTTCCTTCTCAAGGCTGAATGATATTCCATTGTGTGTGTGTGTGTATGTGTGTATGTGCTTGTGTGTGTGTATGTGCATGTGTATCTCACATCTTTATCCATTCACCTGTTGACAGGCACTGTGGTTGTTTTCATATCTTGGCTATTGTGAACCGTGCTGCATAGGCATGCATATTTCTCTTTGCTGTATTGGTTTCCTTTGGGTATATACCCAGAAGTGGAATTGCTAGAACACGTGGTAGTTCTGGTTTTAATTTTTGAGGATGCTGCATGTCGTTTCCATAGTGGCTGAGCCAGTTTACATTCCCACCAACAGTGCACCAGGTTCCCTTTTCTACACATCCTCCCTGATATTTAGCTCTTGTCTTCTTTATGATAGCCATTCTAACAGGTGTGCAGTGGTATCTCATGATTTTGATTTGCATTTCCCTCATGATTATGATGTTGAACACCTTTTCAGGTACCTGTTGGCCATTTGGATGTCTTTTTTGGAGAAATGTCTATTTAGTTCCTCTGCCCATTTTTCAATTGGAGTGTTTATTTTTTCTCATTGAGTTCTATGTGTTCTTTATAAAATTTGCATATTACTTCTTTATCTGATATATAGTTTGCAAATATTTCATCACTTTCTGTAGGTTGCCTTTTCATTTTTTTGATCGTTTCTTTTGCTGTGCAGAAGCTTTTAAGTTTGATGTACTCCCATTTGTTGATTTTCGCTTTTGTTGTTTGTGCTTTTGGTGTCATATCTAAGAAATCATTGCCAGTGTCAAGGGGCTTCTTCCTTATGTTTTCTTCTATGATTTTTTTTTTTGTATCAGGTCTTATGTTTAATTCTTTGATCCATTTCAAGTTCATTTTTTGCAAGCGGTGTGAGATAGGGTTCCAATTTCATTTTTCTGCATGTGTTTATCTAGTTTTCCCAAGAAGAGTTTTTGAAGAGACAGGTTTCCCCATTAAGTGTTCTTGTCAAATATTAGTTGAACGAATATGTCAATGTATAATTCTAGGCTCTTTAACCTATTCCACTGATGTATCTTTTTAAATGCCAGTACTATACTGTTTTAATTACTGTAGCTTTTTAGTGTAGTTTGAAATGAGGACGTGTGATACCTCTCGCCTTGTTCTTTCTCAGGATTGCTATGGTTATTTAAGGTCTTTTGTGGTTTTATACAAATTTTAGGGTTTCTTTTTTCTACTTTTGTGAAGAACACCATGGGAATTTTGATAGGGATTTTGAATACATAAATGGATTTGGGTAGTATGGACATTTTAACAATATTAATTCTTTCAGTACATGAACATAGAAGTCTTTCCATTTGTTTGTGTCTTTTTCAATTTTTTTTCAAAGTCTTGTAGTTTTCATTGTATAGCTCTTTCACTTCCTTGGTTACATTTATTCCTAGGTATTTTACTGTTTTTGATGCTATTGCGAATAGGATAGTTTTCTTTATTTCTTTTTCAGATGTTTAATTTTAATTGTATAGAAGTGTAGCTGATTTCTGCATGTTGATTTTCTATCTTGCAACTTAACTGAATTCATTGCTTAGTTCCAACAGTCTTTTTGGTTGAGTCTTTGGATTTTCTATGTACAAAATTATGCCATTTGCAAAGAGTAACAATTTTACTTCTTCCTTTCCAATTTGGATGCATTTATTTTTCTGTCTTGCCTAATTGCTCTAGCTAGGACTTCCAGTATTATATTAAATAAGAGTGGTGAGAGTGGGTGCCCTTGTCTTGTTCCTGATCTGGGAGGAAAAGCTTTCAGTTTTTCACCATTGAGTATGATGTTAGCTGTGGGTTTGTGGTGTATGGTAGGGGTGATCATGGAACACAGTTCTGGTCAATGAGAAGAAAGGGGAACTTGTTATTTGGGATTCTAGAAAAGCTCTTAAAAAGGGAGTAGAGTCATTTGGCCTTTTCTTCCCTTTTTCATTCTTCTTCCATAAGCTATGGACATGATGTATGGAGCTTCAGAAACCACCTTGTGACAGATGGTTAGGAAAAGACTAAGAGAAATGCAGTCATGTCTGCTGGGCATTATGGTTTTAAGCCTTTGAACCAGTCCTGAATCTCTTCTGGACTTCTTGTACCATGAAAGGATGATGGGCTCTACTTCAGGTCACTGTAATATGGGTACTATGTTACACAAAGCCAAGCCCAGTCCCTAAGAGATACTTCACCTGTCAGAGCACATCTCTAGCTCTAGCTCATTTGTAAACTGATTAGGCTAAGCCATATAAAATTCCAGTCTCTTGAATGATTGGTTTAGACTTGAGCATGTGATGGTAGCTGATGAAATTTGACCAATGAGATATGAGGGAGGAATATGCTTTCCCCAGACAGAAAAGCTTCCCCACTCTTAAAAGAAAGCATATCAGAAAGGATATCTTCTTCTGTGGACACTGTCTAGGTCAGAATGTGATGCCTGTAACCACTGTAGCCATTTTGCAACTATGAGGGGAGCTGGTCTGGGGATAAAGCTGACACAGTGAGGGTGGCATAGTGGATACTGGGTAAGAATCAGATCCTTGATGACATCATTGACCTACCAAACCAACCAATCTTGGAGTTACCCACCTTTGAGCTTCTGGCTTTGTAAGTTAATCAATTTTTGTTGTTGTTTAGGCCAAGAGTTGGCAAATTTTTCTCTGTAAAGGGCCACATAGTAAATACTTTAGGCTTTGTAGGCCAACTCTGCCACTGTAGTGTGAAAGCAGCCATAGATAATATGTAAGCAAATGAGCATGTCTGCCTTCCCACAAAACTTTATTTACAAAAACAGGCAGGTGGCAGTATTTGTCACTCAGGCAGTAGTTTGCTGAACCACGGTTTAGACACTGAGTTGAAGTTTTCTGCTTTTAAACTGATCTACATCTTACTTGCTGTTGAGTTGGAGGGTATAATGCATAAAAGCTAGGCCTCTTTCAGCTCAGAGATTGGATGATTTGGAGAATGCCATAAGACTAGAAAAGAGAGAAACAAGTTACAAGTAGGAATGGTGAAAGACATTCATAAAAGAGCTAGAGGTAAAGTGGATTGAAAAGTTACATCTACCTCAGTTGAACAGCAAAGGAGGAAATATCCAGCCCTGAGCAGAAGCCTGCTAGAAGAAGAAAGTCCCACAGAATGTAGATGTGTTAAATTTTTAAAATTTAAAATTTCTATCACTTGTAGCTCATAAATAAAAAGTTAGGAACGTATTTAAAAATATACGCTTATTATCCCACTACCCAGACACAAATCTTGTTATAAAGGTGTAAGTATAAACTTCTCCTTTTTATAAAAAGGAATTATACTACCTAATCTGATTTGTCATTTACCTTTTCTACCTTAGCCATGGATTCTGAACAACTTCTTAGATTTATAAATTTATACAACTGTCATTTTGAAGCTTGCTTAGTAGCACATTGTATAGAAGTAGCAATTTATTCAACTGGTCCCTATTATTCTTTCATTTTAGTTGTCTTCCCCTCCACCCATCCTTTTGTTATTATATAATAATCTTGAAATATTCTATTTGCTTTTAGAAAGTTCTGTCCCATTCCCTCCCTAAACCCTTGTTTCAGATGAGGCATTTTCTCTTGCCTGATAATGTCAAGCAGCTGGAAAAGGGCAATTTAAAAATGTTTCAGTTTAACAATCAGAGGCATCATCTTCTCTTCCACTCTGAGTGAAACCCTAATGAGGTCATTTGTCCAGATGTGAACCTCGAGTCTTCGGGGATTTCAGCGATGGCTTCTGCTGTTATGTTCAGGCGTCTGGCTGTACGTCTCCATATTACATACAGCCCTTACGTCGTGGGGTAGGGCTGCTGTCTGGCTGTTGATCAGAAGCAGTAACAGCAATGGGCTGCAGATTTACCTCCCTGCTTTCCCCCTGTGCCCCCCCACCCCCCACATCTGAAAATTGTCTGAATCATTCTCAGGGGCAATACAGCTTATACTGTTTTGGCCTGGAATTTTCTAGTCAATTTGTGTCTGTCAGTTAGTGAGTACTCATGTTCATTGGACCAGATGCCACAGAAAAGCTATCTTTTATAATTGGAGGATACATACTCTAAGTTTTCCACAGTATTAGGAAGGCTAATACAAATATCATTCATATTTAACTTTACAGTGGAACCTGAGACCCAGAGAAGGAAAGAAATGTACCCAATGATGCCCAGCTAGATAGAGGTGAGGCTTGAGGACGATCTAAGTATTCCTGGGGCTTCTCTGCTGTTCCCCAGTGAAGACGAAAGTCTACCAAGAGGGAAGTCTCTTTTGGGAAGTGCTCATCCAATGTCTCAGAATTGTGGGTGGGGTGGAAATTGAAGAGAATAAGCACAGGACAGCAGAGAAAGAAGGAAGGCTCTGAGAGAAGAATAGCAAATATAATATTAAAATATTTGCAGGTAAACATTTATTGATATGAAAAGTTATCTCCTATATATAAAGTGAAAAATTTAGGTTACAAGATAACATATGGAGTATGGCTCTATGTTTGTTAACAAATTAACCTCATATAGATGTGTCTGTCTATCTATGTATCAATCATCTATCTACCTTAAAAGTTCTATTTCAGGGTGTTCACAGTGCTTATTTTTGGGTAGGGGAAACAGGAGTGTTATTATTTTTCTTACTGATAAACAGTATTTTCTAGTTCTTTTGTAATAAACATGGATAGCCTTTCCATGTTGTAATTAAAGAAATACATTTATAGATAAAGTTATGGGTTGTGTTTTGAAAGCATATCTGTGTGTCACTAACACTTATAAGGAAGGAATATTTTCAAATGTTCTTTTGAGTGAAGAATATTCCTTTCACTGGGAGCACCATTCACATGGGACCTTTTACATATCATGCTTCCTTCACAGTTTCACAATCCCTAATAGCTCTTGAGGACAAGAGTCTGAGTTGCATTTATCTGGTGGGCAGTACCCTATTAACTTTTTATTTTTAGTTTTTGCTTTGAATGAATGAATAAGAAACTTTTGATAACTTTATCTGAATGTCACTGAGGCTGAAATTAGTCAGTAAAAGGACATCAATAACTAAATCACTCTGCTGTACACCTGAAACTAACACAACATTGTAAATCAACTATACTCCAATATAAAATGAAAATTAAAAAAAAAGAAAGGACATCAATGAAAGGGCAACAAATGGGACAACATGTGTAATTCTTCAGGCTTGGATGGGGGGCAGGGGAAAGCAAGAGACAAAATAAGCAACGTAACCCTTTCCCTGCGTATCATGTATGAAGAGAGAGTTATCACCAGTCTGGGTGAGGATCATTAAAACGCAGTCATGTTTCAGATGCCTTGCTGTTTTCTAAGAGGGGTCGTGACTCTCAGTGATGAGAGGGTGAAGGGAGGGACTTTCTAGAGAAATGGAAAAAAGATACTGAGAAAATATTTCAAGGGAACTTTTACAAACCCTTTGTTCTGGGCCATGTGTGAGAAAAAGGTTCCTGGTAGAATCGAATGAAGTCAGTGACTAAGGCTGGGTTACTTACAAAGGCAGCACAGGGAAATCAGAGAGAACACGCTTCCTCTGTCATCAGAAGTATGGCACGGGTTGGTAATTGAAGGAATTGGAATGTGCTGTGTAGAAAACTCCTATGAGCCACTGGAGGGAAGGGTGAACTCTTGCCTTCCTGCAATCTTTTCTCCAAATAGTAAGTAATATAGTTGTTACTCACCAATATAAAAGTGTCTGATAAGCCTTCAGATGTTTAAAAAAAAAAATCCAAACTCCTCTCCTTGGCCTGCCGACAGAGGTTGGCGTGATGTGTTACCAACCTCTCTCCTGCCTGTCTTTGTTCTTTAAGTGCTAGCTACAAGGGACTTCTTTCTGTTTCAAGACAGGCCAAGATTTTCCCCACTCTGAAGCATTGTACTAGTTTTCTGCCTGAAAACCACTGCCTTGGATCTTGGCTTACCTTTTCCTTGCTTTTTAAGTCACAGCTTGTCACCTCCCCAGGGGAGATTTTCTCTATCACCCAATCTGAAATATATCACCAGCCACTCTCTATCATTTCAACCAAGCATTTATCCACTTGTCATTACCTGACACTTTTTTTCTTTTGCTCTTTATCTCTGTTCTTCTGTTAGAATGTAAACCATAAGAAAAGAAACATGGTCTGTCTCATTTAATGTCCAGAATAGTGCCCAGCACAAGGTAGTTACTCAATAACAACATGTAGAGTGAATGAACAAATCTGCTCCCAGATCTTCATATCCTTATTCCGGGAAGACTTCCGTGTCCCTTTAGTCTGATATATAGGTATCATTCTGTTTTACTTCCAGGGCAGCCTCTGTCTTTGAATACAGCATCCAGCTCAGTTGTAAATAATGGCAAGCACGATGTCTTTTTCGTTTTGCATTCTCAGTGCTGTTATTTACCAGGAACTATTAATTGAGTGAATGAATGTACGTGTGAGTGAATGAATGTTGTGCTGCGGACATGGTAGATCTTTAGGCACAGCCTCTGAGGTAGAATATCTCATCTTGGTGGGCAGGAAGGGAGAGGGAGAGAGACATTCAAAGCAATATACAAATTTTGTTTGAGGGCTTTTCTTAAGTCACACTTAAAAGATAAGTTACAGATACAGATGTAAGACTGAAAGGGCTATGAGGAAATATCTGAGGTAATTTCTCGGACTGGAAATCTGGAATGTTGATTCTAGGAGACTCTCCGTTTAGACTTCCCCCAGTCTCTCACTTCTATTAAATATGATGGCCACCATTCCTATTCAGCTACCTTGGAGATCTGATTAAATACAAGATTCTTGACCAAGAGAGAAAGAAAGGATATGGAACCTCAAGAGATCTCAAAAGGGAAATATTTGGAACAGGAGAAGGGAAAAAATTCCATTTAGTGAAATAGTCCTCTATTCTGTCTTTACAGCCCTGTGTATTTCTGGAGCTTCAAGATTTAGTGGTTGCTGAGAATATTAATGGCCCAGGGAAGCTGGGGCTTCACTTTTTTATGACAGTAACCTTTGAATTTGACTAGGTAGTTTCCACAGAATGAAATTCCTGTTATTCAATTTCTATGAAGATTTAAGGGATGTGGGGGCTTAGTAACAGGGTAGAGAGGAGGATGTGCCACGTGCTGAGTCCTCTGCCAGGCGACTGGTGTTCCTCTCCGAGACCTAAGACCCGGTGTTTCCTAAGGTGTGGGGTGGTAGGACACACTGTTTATTAAAGTCTGCTTTGTGGAACAATGGTCCCACGCGATGCTCCAGGAGCAAAGGATTCTGTAAAATTAGTTTGGGGAATGCCACTCACTCTCGGGGTGTTCTTGGAGATTTACACTGTGCGTCAGCCTGGGAAAACCTCTGAGAAGATCTGCAGCAATTCTGGAACTCTTTTGACTCTGCAGCCTCTGTGTGTGTGTGTGTGTGTGTGTGCGCGTGTGTGTGTGCGCGTGCGTGCGCGCATGAATGCTGCTAACACTCTTGGGGAGATACACGGTAGAGGAAAAATTATGGACATCTGAGTCAAACAGACCTGGATTCAGATTTGATTCCTGCTACTCACTGCTGCGTGATCCAGAACTACTGATTTAACTTCTCTAAGTTCTGTTTTCTCTTTGTGAATTGGGTATAGTACGTTGCCCAATAAGATTATCATGACTATTACATGAGATAATGCACATCTTAGTGTCTAACTCAGATCATGGAATATAAATAGTTAATAGTACTGGTAACCAGACAGGTGAACAGTTAGTATACAAACAACACCATAGTAGATGTGTGTGGGTTACAAAACTGAACAAAGTGGTGTGTCATATCAAAGAGGCTCAGTATTTACACGATACTTATAGGCCTCTGCGTCAACACTGTGTCAGGCACCTGGGGTGTGACACTGGATGAGGCAGAGAGGACCCTCGTCCCCACAGAGCTTGCTGGCTTGCTCTGGGTGACGTTTGTGTTCTCTGAGCCTAATTCACACTAGAGCTTGTCGCTCAGCCTCATGCCTAGTTGCCTTCATATTGATATTAAGAAATAACTACATTTTCCCACATTATCTTTTCAGGTGTAGGCTCCTGCAGGGGATGTTTTGCTGCTGGAGTGGCTCTCCAAGTACTCCCTGTAAATTGAATCCATAAAAAAATGAGGAAAGTCTGACAGGTGACAATCAAGTGCTTAGGAGCTTGGTGGGGAAAGGAAATGAATGGCAGGGGAGGCAGCACTTAGGGAGCATCATGTAAACTGTAAGATGGACATTCGACTTTGGTTTCCCTTCCAGCAGGTAAAAAGAGCATCACCTTTCCTACATTTTGGGGAGAGCATTTATAATGGTAGCTTTTAAGGATAATTTATAGGAATATTGAGTTACTGCTGGAAAAATGATTTCAGGAAGTAAGGTCTATAAGGATTATGAAACTAATAGCTGACTGTCCTTTTTGGTACGTTTTCCCTGCGTTTGTTTGAGTGCTAGCATTCGCATTTATCTGGAGAATAACGGCAAGTGCTCAAAACCATCAATAAAAATGTTTAAGATTTTCAAGTTTTTCAAATAGGTTAAAAGGTGGAAAATGATTTTTTTATTACTTCTTAGTTCCTTTAAGTATAGGTTTAAAAAACAGGGATGTTTTATGAATCACGAGGAATGGAGACAGCGCATTCCAGAGCCCCAGGCACGCAGCCGTCAGTATCTTCTACATGCAGCCCAATCTTTGAAGGCAAAAAATTTCACTCCGCAGACTTAAGGGGCCTTTCAGGTGAAAGAAAGGAAATGTCAGTCATGTGCCTGCTGAGGGACAATTTCCTGTTCAATGAAGTGACCTTGAAATGCTGTTCAAAGTGGCTGTGAGGGATGCGTGGCTCGTTTTGGTTGGAGAACATGTGGGCTTGGAAATGAACTGCCCTCTTGGGTTGAGCCTGCTTTCTAGTATGGGGGCACTAATACACTGTAATGGTATTGCCCACACTAGGGTTAGTTGATGAAGAAGAACAGCTGTTGCTCAGCTGTTTTCAGTCTTTTTGTCTTGCAAAATTATGTATCTTTTTGAGGCTTGGGGAAAGGATTTAGTTGGAATAAAACAAGTGAAATGGGAGTGTGGTGAGGAATCAGATCATCTGTATTTAAAAGTGGCCATTTTTCAGGGTTTCACTCAGCCAGGGCCAGTGCTAAATGTTAATTTTCTAATTTAATCTATGCAGCAATTCTATGACAGTTATATGATTATCTCCAAGTTTTAGATTGTCTCCAATTTACTGAGGTTTAGAGAGGTAAAGTGAACTTGTCCAAAGTCACAAAGCTACTTAGAAATGGAACTGGAGTTTGATTCCAGGTTTGTATTGACTGGAAATTCTGTTTACTGTATTATACCTATCACAATGCCTATACAACAATTACTATTACCGTTAACTGCCCCTAGCACCAAAACCAACAACTCACATCGAGTGAGCTTTAACCGTGTGCCAGAAGCTATACTGGATTGTCTCATTGAATCCCTGCAGCTGGACTTTGAGGTGTTGCTCTGGTACAGTCTCTTTTTGGAGATGCAAAAACTGGGGTACAGAGAGAGTAGGTAACGTACCCCAAGGCACACATCTAGCAAGCTTTGAGCCCTGGCAGTTTGACTCTTGGCCCTGTCCTCAGCCACTGCATTACCTCCTGGCTGAGAAGCGTCAGTGTACCCGTGAACCCTGTAGACATGCCCTGAAGAGGGGAGCTTGAGGACATGTATTAGCTCCCTAGAGCTGCCATCACAAAGCACCACAAATGGGGGGCGGGGCTTAAACAGCAGAAAGTTGTTGTCTTAGCTTGGGAGGCAAGATGTCTGAAATCAAAATGTTGGCAGAGCTGGTTCCTTCCAGACCCCTTTCCTTAGCGTCTAGTTGCTGTCTTTGTGCTCACATAGTGTTCCTCCCGTAGACGTGTCTGTCTCCACATCCCTGCTTTTCATAAGGACACCAGTCATACTGGAGTCAGGCTTGCCCTAATGACCTCATTTTTGCTTGATTACCTCTGCGAAAGCCCAATCTCCACATAAAGTCACATTTTGAAGCGCTGGGGGTTAGGACTTCACTTTATGAACTTTGGGAGACACATAATTCAACCCGTAATGGCAGATTCAGAGTCATAAGAAAGTTCTGAAATTTCTTAAAGTTCAGCTGATTAGAAAAGGGGTGGAGAGGAGGAGGAATCTAGGAAGCCCTAGTGACGGGCAGAGCGTGAGCTCAGGGAAAGGCAGTCTGGGGATCCTGTGTAGGAGAGAGCCCATCTGGCTGGAGTAGATCTCGTGCTCAGGAACCCAAGGGTACCTGGCAGAAATGGGTGGTTTTTCCAAATGTGTAATATGTGTGTCATAGCCCAGATGTCTGCCAGAAGGTGACAGGCTAAGGTGAGATCCAGGGTGGGAATCCTGTGAGAGAGATGCCAACACAGGGTGTGGATTTTCTATGAAAAGTCAACAAGGGTGAAATGCCATAATATGTAGTGGTAAAGGATGTGCGAGACATACTGCTCCGTAATTATATTGAGAGAGAAATAAATGAAAGGCACGAAAGGGCTGTCGTCAAGAGATGGACTGGGTTTAAAATTCTCCAAGGTAGTCTAATTTTGAATTACTGCGAATATCACTTACCTACTCAGTCAGTCATTCATTCATCCATCAAAGAGGACTTAAATTTTGGGTCCTGTGGTAACAACTGGGAAAAGAGTGAGATCTACGTCGTTGTTTCTGTCTTTAAGGCAAGCATGTGTTCAAGCATAGCAGCCTCAAAGGAGAAGGTTTGCCATTGTAAGACTGTAGTGCCTTCCAACCTATATGACAATAACCCCTGGATGTGCAGAAAAATTATTAGGGGACATGAATAAATAAAACCATTTCTGGGACTCAATTTGTGTTCATTACCCTTGCCCATGGAGGCAATATTGAGGAAATGTTTAAGACCTAGACCAAGACCCACTTTGAACGGAGAGATTGTTCGTTCTATTCTTTCCTGGGAGTGGTGCTCTCTACAAGATGAGAGCTAATGTCCATCCTCACCTCCTCTTTGGCTCTGTCCTTGCTCTGGCCCTCCCTTCCCTGAGGATCAAGGAGGATATCTGAGTTTGTTACAGATGTTCCACAGTCTTTCTTCTCAGATGCAGCTCTAAAGGGTCCCCCCAAATCCTGAAGGGAATTAGCTATGGATCAGTTTAGCTGTCACTAGAGGGCTCAGAATGGACCCTGACTGCCAGGAGCTGTTCTCTGGATGTGATGCCAAGGGATAACTAAGCTAATGGATGGCAGAAAGGCCTAGAGGCTGTTTGATGACATGGAAGGCCCTGCAATACGACAGGGAACTGCTAAGAGAGAACACTAAGAGAAGTTGGGGTCATAGAGAGACGGTCTGGGGAATATTCTGTTGGTATTAAGGAATCCTTCTCCCCAACATTGGAGGGTGTTAGGCTCTTCACAGAACTCACTAAGGATTAGGACTGCAGATCTGTAAACTCCCAATACACACAGTTTCTCCTAAGCACGTAGATTCAACCTTCCTAAAGAGGGCTGTGATTCTCAGGTGGGACACTTCTCCATGCTTCTGTATCCTTAGCCACACACCCCCTCCTCCCACTTCAATTTCATTCATGTTTAAAGTACTACCAGCTAGTGGAGCCAAAGATCCACATACAAATCCTTGAAGGAAAATGACATTTTTTTCTTCTCAAGAGAGGACAGATTATGAGAACTAAGGTCAAAGAGGGTTTTTGCATGTGAACATGCAGATTTTGGTTAACTCTGTATCTATTTAATACAAAGAATATGTTATACCTGAAACATTGTGGTCTATTGTTATTTACTAAACTAACCTATTTTAATCTTTAAAAAATACACTTGGATGGCAAAGCTGGGTTTCATTTGTAATTTCTCTTGAAGGCAGCTGGAAGTTGCAGAGGTAGGATTTAATCTCCCTCCTTGGGGCATTGTTTGAGTGACAGCTCTTCAGGAGTAGTGTACGGTGTAGGCTTCTAGGAAGCAGTAGCAGTTTTGTCTTCTCTTTGTTCACAGGCTGCTCTCTTAAGAGAAGGGACTGACACTTTGTTTGCTATGGAGGAGTGATCGTCCATAGATAGAGGTGTGTGAGTGAAGAGCTCAGACCTGTAATTTCTCACTGTTCCCAAAACCTCATTTCAGCAGGAAGGCTGAGGGTCTCTGTTTTGGCTTTTTCGTGATTAAGTCTGGGTGGCATAGCACTCAGGCGGAAGCAGACTCTTCCTCGGGCATTTGTTCCAGTGTGGCCTAGCTCGGGGTCAGGCAGGAGGGTGTGCAGAGCCCAGGAGCTGCCTTCCTGGGACACGGCTTGACCCCTGGCACTTCTGGGCTTCCCACTTGAACTGATTGATTGCCTGCTCACACACTGGTTGAGTGGTCTGGCTATTTCTGTGCTGTTGTGCACTTGTGAAGCATAGCTGTGCTCCACCTGGATGTTACTGTATGCTGTGGCCGGCCTTCATGAACTTGGATCCTAGTTTCTTGGGAATGAGATCTTGACTCTCTCAGTCTGGGGTTGGTGTCCCTTTTATGTGCCCTCAGAGCGTCCTATACTTCCTCTGTCCCTCTGTGTATTACACTTAATGCCTGTTTTAGAAGTTAAAACTTTATTCTTAAAAAACTGAACTCATCCACTAAATTGATTTATTAAACATGTCTCTATGTGTGAGTACCATGTGCCAGGCACTGTGCAAAGGACTGAGTCGTCAGTGGTGGACGAAATATTCAAACAAAACAGAAGAATGTGGGGTAAAGTGAAAGTTTTCTTTTAAATCTTCCCTCTCTCCTTCAGGTCTCACTCCTCTGAAGGAACCTACTGTTAATAATTTAGAACAGGGGCTGGCAAATCTGAGGCCCAAATCTGACCTGCCACCTGTTTTTATAAATAAAGTTTTATTGGAACAGAACCATGCTCATTTGTTTACATATGGAAGCTCTATGGTTGCCGTCACACTATAGCCAGAGTTGACTGGCTGTGATAGCAGCTCTATGGCTCACAAAGCTGAAAATATTTACTATCTAGCCCTTTACAAAAATAGTTTGCTCACCACTAATTTAGAGGGTATTTCTTCAGAACTTTAAAAATGTATTTTATATGCATATACATGTTGATGTTTTGTTTTGTGTATTTTCTTAAATGAGAGTATGTGACACGTATTATTATCTGCCTTTTTTTCAAATTGTTTGCATAATTGTCTGGCTCCCAAACAGAGAGAACAGAGAACCTGCTCACTGTTTCCAGTTCAGCCATTGGTGTGGTCTCTAGTACATGGAGGGTACTCCAAAAATATTTATTGAATGATTAATGAAAAATATATTGTTATTTTTGATAAAATTTCAGAGTTGTAAATGATTTACTTAAAAAGCAATCCAGAGCATACTCAAGGTTATTCATATATAATAGTCCTCTTCTTCACTTATATTCCATTGTGATTTCTTAGGTGAGAGAGAAAAAGGAACAATATCCACTTATCCCTGGAGAATTGTGCAAGGACATAAGTCTTAGAGATGGGAGCCTGTGAAATAGGTTGAAATGGAAGACAAGTTGATAACTGGCCATTCTTGGGAACACAGGGCTTTCCATGTCAGCACAGTAAGCTCTTTGCTGAAGTGAGAGTGAATACAGGGAGCCTTCTTCATTAGGTAATTTCATATGTCATGGTTTGAGTACCTGGAATTGTACCAGTCCAATACCCATGGCATTGCAGAATGTAGATACACTGCTCAGAAGGTATGGCTTTTATTAATATCTTGTAGCTTGCACTTCTATGGAGGTTTATTCTCCACCAGACAGTATGAATCACAAATTTAGGTATTCACAGGGACCTTCATTTCTGTTAAAGGTGAGGAGGGTCTGCTTTCTTATCAAGTTTACCATTTTCTATGATTTTGTCAGATCTCCTTTCTTGGATATTGAGGAGACAGTTTGGAGTGGTTTTATTTTATTTAGATGACTTTCTTCTTTTTGTATCCCCCCACCCTCACCTAACCTTGACAAAGCATGGGGTGCCCATGGAGCAGGTGCTTTGCGACGTGAGGTGAGATGTGTGGGCATGTGGACATCTAGCTGCGGAAGCCTTTCCTGGATTTCTGTGTGGGAGGAACATGTGTGCATTTCCCACCATCTGGCTTAGGCTTGCTGTTGATCCTTCTCTCTTCCAGGCGTTTATTTGGTTTGGGGGCACAAAGTGGGTGGAAATGTGATTCCAGGTAGATTCTTCCTTAGCAGCTGGGACCAGGAGTGGGATTGTGGCTGCCTGGTGCAGCCAGCTTCTTCCTCCCCTGCTCCTATCAGTGAGCGCCCTTGGGTGGTCACAACACAAAATGCATGCTTATAGTTACAGGAATGGAGACCTTTTCAAATCATCTCAAGAAAAGTGATTTATTATGAGGATACTGCTGAACTGGAACCAAACTGGGAGGGTGGACGACATTAAGGCAACTCCAGAGATCAGCTGCTTTTTGTTATTTCTCTCTCTCTGTTTGCCTCTTTCTGCTTATCTGCATAGTTTTTTTTTTTTTAGTGTAGTTATCTTCTGCTTTTCCATATCTTCAGCTTGCCATGCCTATCATACTTTCCTTAGCAGCCTCTCTCAATTTCTACTTTATAAAACTATTTTCCATCTCCCATACTGAGGAATACAACATATTCTCACTGGTAGCAGCGATCCTTACGTACAGAAATCTCTGGGTGTCTCTATAAATAGGTTGAGAAAGCGCCTCAGCTTGTTCTGATGAATTCCCTTTAGGTAGAGCATACCTCCCTGGTCAAGAATCATGACTTTCAATTTTGGCTATTTTAATTTCTTTCATTGATATTATTTTTTTTTTCTTTTGTACTTCTCAAATCTTTATGTGCATACTAATTATCTAGAGATGTGAAAATGCTGAGTAACTCTAGGTTGGGGCAGAATATTCTGTTTCTGGCAAGTCTCCAGGTGAGGCCAGTGCTGCTGGTTGATGGACCACACTTTGAGTAGCAGGGCTTTAGGGCCCTGGCGCGCAGACTTCAGTGTGCATCAGAGTGATATGGAGGTTTGCTCAAATGCAGATTGCTGGGTACCACCACCAGAGCTTCTAATTCAGTGGGTCTGGAATGGAGCCTGAGAATCTGTATTTATAACAAGTTTCTGAGAGATGCTGATGCTTCTGTTTTGGAGACCTCACGTTGAGAACCACTGCTGTAAGGCCATGACATTCACCCTCACTTACCCTTGAGTCATATCAGAATCAGTAAGAGCACTTTGCAAAATATGTATATCCAGTTCCCCTAACCCCCAGCCTGATTTAATTGGTCTTTGGTGAACCCTGGTACCTGAATGTTTAAAAAGGTCACCAGGTGATTCTAATGTGTAGCCTGGCCAGAGAAAGCCTAGAGAATTTTTTTTTAATCTTTTTTTTTAAAGACTTATTTATTTATTTGGGTCTTCCTTGCTGCTCACGGGCTTTCTCTATCTGTGGCAAGTGGGGGCTACTCTTTGTTGCAATGCGTGGGCTTCTCAGTGCGGTGGCTTCTCTCATTGTGGAGCATGGACTCTAGGCACGTGGGCTTCAGTCGTTGCTGTGCATGGGCTCAGTAGTTGTGACTCGCAGGCTCTAGAGCACGGGCTCAGTAGTTGTGGTGCACGGGCTTAGTTGCTCTGTGGCATGTGGGATCTTCCTGGACCAGGGATTGAACCCATGTCCACTGCATTGGCAGGCAGATTCTTATCCACTGCGCCACCAGGGAAGTCCCAAGCATAGAGAATTTAATTGGCCATGTTGGCCTTTCTCAGCCAGTCACGAATTGATTGCCTAATATTATGTTCTTGTCTATAGTCTAAACAGCTGTCATCAAGAGGGATGCATATGGACTAAGTGTAGCCTCTAAGGCTAAAAAAGCTGGGAGTGAGCTGGCTGCTACTAGAAGAAGCCGTAGCAGCAAGGTGGCTGGTGTTTGTAGCCCACTGAGGATAGTGCATTGAGGATAACAGTACCTAACGGAGTAGACATTTAAGCACTGATAATGGTAGAAGCAGCTCTAATTATAGAAATTGTAGTGGTTGCTATTCTTTACTTAAGTCTTGGGGTCCATGGGAAATATCCTGAAGGACACCACCACCATTTTTTATGGCTCTGGTAGCAAAACAAATATCCCCACTGCCTGACACTCCAGTCTCTGTACTCATTTGTCCCCTGACTTGATTCTGTTCCTGGTCTGTGAATCTTTTGGTTCTGGAGCCCCATCTTGCTCAACTAAACATCCTGGTCACCTTGGCACCTCAGTTAGTGTCCAGTACCTGGTAGTAACCTTCCTGCTAGATGCAGGAATGAAAGGACACACAGACAGTACCACGTAAAGTCATGTGATGGAGTTCCTATTTGTGCAGCCCTAACGTGGGATCAGTCCCCACCTCAGCTTTCAAGAGAGGGTCTTTGGGGATTGGCTTGCATCTGTGGAGCATTTCCCAGCAATACCTAGACACTTCCTATGGGAACTGAGAATCTCTTTCTGAGCAATTTAATACAATCACCTCATTTTAGAGATAGGGATGCTGAGGCTCAGAGAGTGAAGAAACAGTCATCTTTGGGTGTTGAATTACATTATTAATCACCTGATAACCTAATATTAAAATGGAAAAAACTTGAGAAATTTGCCTCCTTTTTCTGTTACAACCAGGGGGCTCTGCCTGGCAGGATAGTCAGGGTTTCGCACGCGCCAGGCATTGTGCTGGGGACTTTGTGTTCGCTATCCTATCTCGTTATCACAGGAACCTGAGAGGCTGGTGCTCTTACTCACCACGGTTCATGAATAAATAAAGCCAAGAGAAGCTAGACTTCTCCAAGACCACACTGATAGCTAGTGTCAGAGCCCAAGAAATCTGGTTGCAGAGTTTATGTTCTTAACCAACGCATCTTCTCCTGTGCTTTGAATGAGAGCATTTCGAACACACCCTGTGCAAGAGGCTAGATGTGAACAGTGGGCAACGTCCAGCATTTAGTTTCTTATAGAGCCTGGCTTCTTCATTGAACCTGAGTGGAAGAAGATCAAAAAATGCTCAGCACCAGGAAAAGATGGGATGTGGGACTGCCTAGGTCCAAGAGCGGAAGGAACAGACTCCTTGCGCATGCTCTTTTCACCCCAGTCCCCTCTTGTTTGGGTGTGGGAGGTCTTGGTGTTGTGCTTAGAAGAGGCAGAACTGGAAAGAATCACTTGGTGAGTGACTGTAATTTTATAGCTCATAAAGTACTTCTGAAAGCTTTTCTCAGAGTCAGACTTGAAACGTTTCTTGACTCCCATGTCCTAAAGCACACCATGGGGCCAATAATATTTCTTGGAAGAAATAATATTTCTTCCGACTCGACTTTCTTTGTCTTAATTTGTCTTAATTGATGTTACTTTAGGATCCTGAGGGGCATGAGTGAAGAGGGTCTGGCTGGCTGTTGCCTGATGTAATTTCATTCCTTATCAGAATCCCTGCCACTTCCTGTGGCCACCTAATAACAAATGAACTTGGTAGCATCTGTCTTCATAATAGTGCAGATTACACTGGAATGTTGCTGGTGGGGAAAAATCAGCTAGAGGGAGTCAGAAGAAGTACAATGCGAGGAGAAAGACTGCAAATATTCTAACAGGCATAAGGAAACTAGGCCTTCCTCTTCTTTGGATTTGGGAGTTTAAATAGATTGCAGAAGGACTTAGCCTTCAAATTGGACCTGGAGCCACACAACAGATTTATCCTGACTCCTTTTGATTCAGGAGGAGGAAGAAGAAAAGAGAGGCATTCATTCCTCCCGGTGATTAGCTGGCTGCCAGGAGAATGTTCAGACAAGATTTCCGTCCCAGGAGCCCTGGGCAGCTGCTTCCAATAGCTTTTATAGTCTCAGTGCTTGAGACTTTAATTTATTTGACATTCGGTTGTTGAAGATGATTTATTGTCCCTGGCTTGTTTTCATTATCTCAGGCACTTGAGAGGGGAAATTTAGAGACTAGGAAATGGGAAAGAAGCTCTTTGGGTCTTGGCTGTTTAAAGTGTGGTCTCTGGACCAGTGCTTCACCTGGGAATTTGCTAGAAATGTAGACTCTCAAGTCCCGGCCCAGAATTACCGAATCAGAATCTGCATTTTAACAAGATTCCCAAGTGGATTGTGTGCACATTACAGTTTGAGAAGCACTATTCTAGGATGTCTTCTGGTCTTTGACCTATTCAAGGAGGGTTGTAGGCTGTACTGGCTTTAGGTATGTTTGTTCAGGCTGGTGTAATTTCTTAACACCACCCTAGCACAGTGCCTGGTGTGTCTCCTCCTCGTCGTCGCTATGTCATCAATCAACAGTACTGATAACTGGGTGTTTGCTGGGTGCCCAAGCACAGTTCTCAGTGCTTTACAGACACTCTCATTTAATCTTCAGGACAACTGTGAGGAAAAGCTACGGTAGTCCCTATTTTATAGATGGGGAGATGAAGGCGAGAGATTAGCAAAATTTTTTTTGGCTCAGTGGAATTAAAATTGAAGAGCCGAACTTACAGGAGGCAGCATGAGGGTGATGGAAAGAGCTTGGGCTTTGAGGTTGGATAGACACGCTTAATTTTGATTTGTTTTGCGTGCTAGCAAGATAATCTTGGGGATATTATTACAATCCTTCATAGGTTGTTATGAGGGTAAAGTACAACAACACGTGTAGACTGTCCAGCAGAATTCTTGGGATGTAGTAGGTACTCAACAGATGTCTTTCTTCTCCTTTGTTATTTCCTCTCTGTTCTTTCCCTTTCCTTCTCTTCCACTCCCCTATCCTGTGGTACCCTCCTGCTCGCTAACTCTGGTCCATCATTTAAGTCCTCAGCACCTCTGGCTGGGAATCCCCAGGTGTATGGGACTGAGGTCTTGTAATGCATGTATCTTTTTAAATATAGAGCTTAGGAAGGACTGAATATGAAGCCGTAAGTCAGTTATCATTGATTAATAAGCATCCAGGATTTAAGTGCTTAGCTTAGATGATTCTTGGGGTCCAGATCTATGCTGTGAAAGAATTTAAATTCTGATCTGAACTGAAAGCAAGTGCCTTCAAGTGAAATGTGTGGACACATATATAGAGTCAGAACCCTACCTGGAGCCTTGCTGGATTAGAATCCATCTTCATTATCTACTGTCTCCATGACCTCAGGCCATTCATGAGTGAGACAGAGTCATGGTTAACCACACAGACTCTGGAGCCAAATTGCCTGGATCTGATTCTTGGCTCTGATGCAGCCTAGCTGCGCGAGACGGCAAAGCTGTCTAATTTGTTTGTGCCTCAGTGTGCTCATCCTAACATGGGGATAATTATGCCTATTCATGAGTTGTTGTGAGGATTAACTGAGTTGATGCATGTAAAGCTCCTAGGACATGCCTGGCCTATATTAAGGGCTTTAGTATGTGGTATTTTTCCATCATACTTACCACTTTGAACCCAAATTTCCTCACCTGTGTATGGGATTATCCACCCCTGCATAGGGTCAGAGGCTTAAATGTGGTGGTATAATGGGTCCCGCACAGTGTCGGGCATGAGCAGGTTCTCAGCTCAGGTTTGTTCTCCTGCTGGACTAGTGAGACATGCAGAGTACCCATCATTTTGAAGAGTTGGTTACGTACTTGCATATAAGTTTGTGCATAAGTTCGGTGCCTAATTGGAAATTTTTCCTAGGTCGGATTTAAGTTACTCATTGATCTTATCCTATAAAACTGTAACGGGAGAGACAGACTTCATATAAGTTGAAAACTACATAATGAAATGCTGGTGATGGTAAAGAAAGAGGCAGAGATGTTTCCAGAGCTCTCCTTGGAGAGAGGACTCACACCCCTCTCCAGGGGTGGTGACAGGGCAGATGCTGACTGAAATGTCATTTAGATAAGGAGATGCATCCATGGCAACTAATGAGACTGGAAAGAGGCTGGAAAGACTCAGCTGGCAGCGGGTCAGGTAACAAAATGATGGAAATGGCATTCTTTAAATGCTGTCGCGCCAGTCATCAGCTTAACCTGGCAGTCAGACTGCCCTAGGTGAGAGGTGATTGGAGTGGATCTGTGCAGCTAATTTCTCCATAGAACTGGCACACATTATGACAACATCAACTGTAACCTTGCAAGAGAAGTGGGAAGGTGCAGCATGACATTTTTCTTACCTTATGGATTGGCAAGGTTGTTCTCAGGAAATATTGTGAGGCAGAACTTGTTGCCTCTCTGTTGCTGTTCAGCCCTCCATGGGTGCATGCCAATCTCTCTTTGTTTTAGAGTCCTTCTCTTACCTGGTCATCAGGGTGAGGAGTTTAGATGATAATATAGCTTAAGATGTTATTTATTACCTTTGAGGGTATTTGCGTTTTACAGTTTTTTAAAGACTGAAAAATAGAGCACCGTTTGAGGACCTGTTAGTATGAATTGCCTCAGCATCCACCGGAGAAGCCAATGTTTTGGTGCAGGAGAAAGAACCATTTTCTCTAAGTACATTGTGTTTATCCTCAGAGCTGACTGTGGCTTCCAGTGTCTGTCTTGGCCCTGAGAAAAGCAGCCTTTGCTCCATGTGAACTATCTGTCCTTGCTCTCTTGCTCCAATGACTCTTGACTTTTAATTTGTTTTCTCCTCTCTGCTCAGCTTCGCCTGCCAGGGGCTCACTCGGGCTCCATGTAGCTGCTCGATTGGGTCTGAAGACAAAAAGGATTACCAAACTCAGCTTAAGTAAAGTGGCCTTAACAAATACCTGAAACTATATCTTGTCTCAGAATATCTAGATATAGCTACAAAGTCAGTTAAAAATATTATGTATTTGCCATTTTTAGTCAAATGCAAGCCTGTACCTTGAATTTTTTCTTATATGTTTGGATGGTCACATCTTAGACCTGGAGGTAATCTAGGCCAATGGCTCACAAACCTGGTCTTTTGGGAACTTTAAAAAGTTGATTCCAGGGCCCTATCCTGGCTCCACTAAGTTAGACTCATGGTGGTTGGAGTCCAGGAATCCCAGGAATCTGTATTAGAAGGAATGACAACAGCAAAAACTCTGCCTGTGGTACCTGTGCTACAGTCAATTGGCCTCTAGTCTAAGGACCAGTACTTGGGAACCAGTCCAACACTTTCTAGTTTGTGAATGTTGAAACTCAGGCCCAAGACACTTGGCCAGTCACAGAGCAAGGCTGTGAAGCAAATTGCCTGCATGACTAGCTTGATGATTATCTTTAGCCTTTCCTTCACCGTGACCTCTTAGGGAGTGTTGACAGGCTAGCTGTGTTGCAAGTGAGAAGGGGCCGACATGTTTCTTCTTAATCAGCTGAGTAGCAGCTTTGCCCTGCAATTGGTACTCACAAGCCCCATCCTTTTCTATCAGTAATGGCTTTTAGTTTTCTAATGCCCCACTGGGCCTCCTTTTTACTTAAAGGGCTTTCTATTATGGTAAAAGAATACTCCATTGTTGCTTAATTTCCAAATCAAGTGTGCATAAATAATTTATTGACGCAGTGCTGCACTCAGACAATTTTTTGAAATTGCCCTATGTAACTTTATTAAGTGCAGAACGTGGAATGCTAATTTGTCTGTTTGGAAAGGGGAAAAAAAAGGATCTATACATTATTAAACCATTCAGGTGGTAAACAGCATTGCCCCTCAAAAGTCCTAATCACTGTTTTTAGTCATCAGATTTAAATTGTAAATGAAACAGGGTCGGTGCCTTAGAAAAGCACATGCCATGTTTGGTTAACATAATCAGAAAAATGGAGTTGCTACAAACCTTTTCCCCATCTGCCAGTCACCGTATTAAATGCTTCTGCAATTTTATTAGAATTGTCTGTCTCTGCAGATGCCAGTCAGCTGTGAAATTGAAATTGCAAACAGAAATATTACATTTTCATCCACAGTGGAAAGTGAGAAAGTCCATTTTTTTGACAGGCAAAGAAATAGCATGACCTTGTCAACTGGGTCATTTCTCAGTTTGGGTTTGAGGGCAGTTTTGGGCTCCTGTCTTGAAAGGGAGAAAGGAAGGTGGTTCTGCGTTTCTGTTGGCTTTCTCTGGCAATCTGATCAACAAGTATCCTCCATGGTTCACAGATGGAGAGCTTTTGAGCTTTTCTGAATGCAACCCATTTTTCTTTCTCTGTCTTCCTCTGAGCAAATTGAGGTTGTGCTGGAGAAGCTTTAGTGCTTGAGAGGTGCAGAAATTTCAACAAGATGTTAGCTCTAACATTTTAAAGTTTTCTGGTGGGTAGAGAGGATTAATGGCAGTGGTAAATAGTTCTTGCTAGGCTGTTGTAACCTGAGTTGGGCCTGAAGTAGTGGTCAAGAATGATAGTTGGTTTGTCTCTCCTTGAAACACTTTTTCCTTTCTTCTTTTCATGGGTAATTCCTGATCATTCATTTGGCCTTGTTTAAATGTCACTGTCTCTTGAAAGATTTCCACAATCAACCTTATCCACTGCCTTGAGAGCAGGTTATTTGCACCTGCTTTGAGCTACTATTACTGTTACTACTATTACCACCTACTAGTTTTAATGCCCGCCTTCCTTCAGAGCTTGTAGACTTTCTGAGGGGCAGAGACCCTATCTATCTTGCTCACTATTGTAACCTCAGGCTTAGAATGGTGTGTGTTCATCAGAGTTGGATAGGTCAATATTTGTTAAAGGAATGAATGATTAAATAAAAGGTACCTCCAGAAACAGCTTAGGTGAGAGGTACTGGGAAATTAAGAAGACCAGAACTAGGATAGGGAGCATAGGCTGGAATTCCGTAGGATGGAATGTAGAAGAGGAACCAGAGAAATGACAGTAACATCTAATGGGAAATCTCCATAAGAGCAGTGATAAACTCTCTAAGGCTTTGAGGTGGAGGGGAAAAGTTGAGGTGGATCCTTTATCTTCAGTTTCAACTGTAAATATTTTGAGTTGAAGAGACCTGGCCTAGCACTTTTTATATTCAGCGTAGAGCCCAGCTTAGGCTAGTTACTGTGTATTTGTGCTATAGCACCTGCTAGACCCTGTGTTGAGTGCCTCTCGAACATTATCTCATTTAATCTTCAAAATAATTCTATGACTCTAGGTATAGTTTTTATCTTCCTTCTACAGATATGGAAACTAAAGCATAGAGAGACTATCTGACATGCCCAAGGTCATATGGCTAATTAGTGGTGAAGCTGCAGTTTGAACCTATGACAACTGAATTCCAGAGCTCAACAGACTTCTAAGCATGGTGATGGGCTGTATCTCTATGCAGACCAGGCTACGTGTTTGATAAATCCCTGTTTAATTGCCTGAAGAGAGACTATGGGGATACAGGAAGCACTGTCCACTGCAGGAGCCAGATGGTTCTCACAAGGTTGCCTAGAAATGAGGCAGCTGGGAGGAGTGGTCCCCCTTTCATCCGAGGGAGCCTCTGTGCCTCTGCTTTACACAAGCGTTTCAGGTACTATCAGCTGGAGCTTCTAGACTATCGTGCAGCTGCCCTAAGCAGCTGGTGCCTCAGTCATACCGGTTTTCCTGACTTGGAAGCTTGCTTCCTTGAAAACCCTGTAAAGAGAGAAAGCAGCAGGGAAGGGGTCCATTTCCTGGAGCACAACCGGTGATGTGTCCAGCTGTGCTTGATGCTAGCCTATCTGTGAGATGCTCAGAGAATGGGGGACCATATGCACTGTCCCGCTGCTGAGTTCTTGCCTGAGAGTTCCAGCCTACACTGTGTGACAGTTATGTGGTCTTTGTCTACTCTCTTTGCTTGCCAAGACCAGATGAAAGGAGCAAGCATCCCTCCGACTTGAGGCAACAGGATAAAAGCTATAAAACGGACAACTCTGAGTGCGGCTGATCCTCCTTCCCTTCTGTGATTTTTCTGTGCGCAATAGCCTTTAGTGTTTGCGCTTCAATGTTTAAGCATCATTATCTTAAAAGTCACTAATGTTTTTTGAACACTTTTACCACGTGCCATACTATGAGCAAACTGCATTGTTACAGTACCACTTATTCTTCACAATTGTGCTCTGATATAAGAAATATTATAATCTCTATTCACAGATGAAAAACACCAATAGCTTGTAGAGGCTTAGTAACGTCCCTAAGTTCACATACTAGTAAGTTGTAGAGCTAGACACTGTCTAGGTCCATCTGACTCCAGGGTTCATTTTTAAAATCAGTATATCATGCGGCCACTCTATACAATGCTGAAGCATTGGTTGGATCACTTTAGCGGGCATTGTCTTTGAAGTCATCTCTCTGTTGCAGCTTTGAGATGCACAATAGCTCAGAGGTATATTAATGCAGGCAGGTGGGCAGTTATTTTCGCTGCCAGGACTGCTCCGTATCTGTGACTGCCCCTTCATCAACAAAGTCCGTGCACAGGACCACAGAGGCAATTAAATCTCCTTAGGAGCCAGTACTTCCTCAGGGGATATAAAAGCCACTCCAGATCATTCTGGTTTCCTCTATAGAGCTAGCTGGATACTTAACTTCACCAATGTTTTCATCCCCTAGGCTATGAGCCCGATGGCTTACAAAAGCCTCTCTGGCAAAAATCTCTGGGAGACACCTGCTATTTTTGAATACCGTCTTCCTCTGCTGGCAAGCTTCCGGAATTTAATTATGGAGCCTGGATTAGTGTAAGGCCATGTTCCATCTGCTACTGTACTTAGTTCCTTTCCTCCTCAAGAGAAGATGCCATTTCCATATCCCTCTTCCTATTTCTATTTGGAGTCAGGCTCATCCAAGGGCTTAACTGCTGTCTGGTGGGTGCCTTGGGGCTGGTGTATCACTTCTGCTGTCTGCCCACACTGGCTGCCACCAGCCTTGAAATTTGCTTTCTGCATTTTGTCAGAGCCCTACCCTGCACCTACTTTCTTTCCATAAAGTCCATAGCAGGCTTGATTATAAGAAAGGTTGGGGGAGATCGCCTTTTGAGCATTGACAAAACGCTGCTCTGTCTCTTGAGCAAAGGCAACCAGAGATCAGCAGCGCGTTTGAGAAGCTGCAAGTTGTCTCTGTGCTTAGGACCCGCAAGCACTCCTGGAAGTCTGCTTCCGCTGTGGCCGCTCACGCGTCACAGCCTCGGTCTGTTTAGAAGGAGGGCCTGCCTGGAGTGCATAGTCCGGGTCAGCCCAGCAGAGGGGCTGGGCTGCTCGCTGTGAGTGGGCAGAACAGGTGCATCTTATTCATGGACTTGGAAGGACTTCTGCAAAAGTGTGAAATTTGGGTCTGGGAAAGTTGGACTGTCCCAGTGGCAAGAAAGGACTTTTTTCTTTATAGGATCCTTGCATTAATGATTTCCTCTAGCAAACATCTTTTCGTTTAAACGTCATACATTGGTCTTCTTAAAGCGGGGTCCACCTGCAACAAGGGGCCATTACTTCCCGTGTAGGCCCCCAAATGCTCTGCACCCCCTCTCCAAAGATATCCATGTCAAACCCCTGAAACCTGTGGATGCTACCTTACATGGAAAAAGGATTTTTGCAGATGTGATTATTTAAGGATTATGGGATGAGGAGATCATCTCGGATTATCAGGTGGGCCCTAAATGCCATCACAAGCATTCTCATAAGAGAGAAGAGACAGAGGAAGAGGAGGAGGAAAATGTGATCACAGAGGCAGAGATTGGAGTGATGTGGCCACAAGTCAAGGAATGCCTGCATCTACCAGAAGCTGGAAGAAAGAATGGATTCTCCTCAAGAGCCTCCAGAGGGAATGTGGCCCTGTGGACACCTTGATTTCAGACTTCAGAGATGATAAATTTCTATTGTTTTAAGCCACCCAGTTTGTGGTCATTTGTTATAGCAGCCACAGGAGATGAATACACTACCTCCACCAGTGTAAATAAGTTCTTACTCATATTTCTCTCCTTTGAAGAGAGTTTATGCCTTGTTTGCTTGTGTTACAAATTCTTTGCTCTGTGTACATGGATTAATAACGGTTGACTGTAAGACATTCTGCAGTTTTAAATGTTCTTTGAGCGAATCTGTGAAGGCGAACAAGGTTTATGTACTTGGTTCACTCTTGGGGTTAAACGCTTTGCTCTGGAGTCCACCTAACCTTGAATTGGCAACCTAGCTTAGTAGTTAAGAAGCAGTGTCCTTCTCTCTCTTCTCTGAATGTGCCCTCATTGGACTTTGTCCTATTTAAAATGTAGTGAAGGAAGTAAAACACCATGGGGTAGTTAAGAAGAGGTTCTCAAGTCAGAATGGTTGGGTCTAAGTCCTGTCTGCCTTTATTATTAGCTGTGTGACTTTGAGCAAGTTACTTGACCTCTCTGTGCCTCAGTTTCCTTATCTGTAGATTGGGGTTAACAACACCTACCCGATAGGGGTTTTGTGAATCTTAAATTACCTAGTTCATGTGATACATTTTTTCATGTAGTAGAAGGAGACCCTTAAACAACATAGTAAATCTTAATGTGAAGTTATTAGTATTTCTATTAGTGCTGTGCCTGGCACCAGTGGGAGGCAAATAAATGGTTGGTATGCCGAATTACAGACTCAGGAAGGTGAAATAATGCACCAGCGTTGATGTTGCTGGTGAATGGCAGATCAGGGAGCACCAAGTTTACAAACACGGTTGTGTGACTTCCCAGAAGACAAAATCTTTCTGGACAAAATGTTGAGTTGGGTGTGATTTTGAAAATGTGTATTCTCTAGCTTCTCAGGTTCCCCAGGGTGGATGACATCGCAAGTCTGCCTTTAGGTTTCTTGTTCCAGATCTTTCTCACCTACCCATTAAACTTACCCTGGCTTGTGCCCTTTCTTCTAAGGACACATTTTTCTCCAGGGGGCAGCTATCTACTCGGAGACTCATTGGTACTAATACGTATGTGGATGTTAAGGTGTTAATATCAGTTTTTCCAGGTGAAATGTTTACACTTTGACAAGCTTGTTCAGGTTATCATGCCTGAATGTTGTTGGTTGGGCTTGGGGAGAATGTATAAATATCACCCCTTTCTTTGGTCTCCAAGTGTGCCTCCAGGTGAGTCAGGCAGATGGTTGCCTTTGTTCCTGATAAGCTGTGCTACGGCTGCACTTTGAGACCTGCAGCTACACGAGCCTGCTAACATCTCACTTCAGGATTCAACAGCTTTATCCACCCAGTGCACTGCAGGCACTCGTGCAGGGACAGCTTTCCTTGTTGTTGTTGTTACGTTTCATGGCAGAGAACAGACTAGAGTACATGTTCTTGGCAAGAGGCTTGATTGCCCAGAGAGAACTCAGAATGGGCCAAGCCTTGCTTTCTGTATTTGTAAATTGAGAAGTGGAACTAGATAGCTTGTCAATGTCTCTTCCCTTCTTCTTACTACTCAGTACATTTCAGTTATGAAGATGTCCCATGCCAAGTCGTGTCAGATTTGAGACCAGAATCTAGGATTCCTGACCTCCCCAGTGCAGTTTCTTTTTACTCCTCACTGCCCTGACCTTCCCACCCAGGCCCACTTTGTTGGTAGGATGAAAGTCAGTATCATTGCCCTGAAATGATCTATTCAAAGATGCCATATAATATTTATGATGCTTATTGGAAATGCACAATGTTTTGCCCAGATAGACTTCTGATCATTAGACTGTTGTAAACAGCTGTCCATTTGGGAGAGGTTTAATTACCAACTCCAGATGTCAGGACAAGCTGGTTCCAGGACTCCAGCAACCTGGCTCTTTCTCTCTGCTAGCAGGTATCTTCCACCCCCCAAGCAGACTTGCACACTGGACCCCTCACATCTCAGCAGTGAGAACAGATGCTCCAGACACCTAGAAATAAAGAGGAGAAGGCTGGCGACCAAACATGCAGGGGTTCCTAGGCCAACGACGCTTCGCATGTTTTCTCCCTCTTCTCTGATTTCTGGAAAGCATCTATGACTCTCCTTTTTGAAGTGTTGAAGAAATTGGAATGTTTTGGCACTTTGCTCTATATAGCCTCCTCTTTTGGCAACATACCCATTTTTCTTATTTTTCTCTTAAAAGGAGTAATTATGATAAAACCCAGTGAATCTTTTACTCAAGTGCTAGACATATTATACGACTATAGCATGGCGTGGGTGTTCATTGCTCTATAAGGAGTTGTTGGCAGAAGCAAAACCAATGCTTTAGATTACAGATACAGTGCAGGTGTCACTCATCATAGAGATGTTTATAGGTACAGCATTTGCTACTACAGAATTACATTTCATCTGCCTCTACTCACTCTTTATGTAATTGCAGCTCCATGGCTTTAAACACCATCTCTATGGTGACAGTTTTCAAATTTATATCGCTAGTCCCAACCTCTTTCTTGAATTTCAAACTCAATACTCAGTTGCCTGCAATGGTGTACATGATCCATAAAGTGTGCTTTCCAGTGAAGACTCTGCTACAGCCCCATGTCCCTCTTACTAGATCCACAGGTACTCCTCTCACAGAGCTGTGTTCACTCAGTGCATACAGCTGCATGCCTCGTCCACTTGACTTCTTCATGTCTCTGTTAAAATGTGAATTTCAAAAAGGCATTCACAGCTTTTATCATCAGGGTTAATATCGCTAATATAAAGAGTTTCTAAAACCAGAGAAGAAAATTGTCAACAATCCTATAGAAAAATGAGATAAGGATATGAACAGAAAGATAATAGGAAAAGAAATGCATATGGCTTTTAACCACATAAAAGATGCTCAGTCTCACGCATAGCAATACAAATGCAGACTAAATCTATCCAGAGAGATACCATTATTGACCACAAACTTTTTTGGGAAAGCTGTGGGGGAAGAGGCACCTTCACTCATTGTCTTTGGGAATTTGGTGTGATACAAGCACTGTGAAGGGAAATTTGCCAATAGTTAGCAAATCACACAATTATTTATCCTTTGACAAAGAAATTCCACTATTAGGAAGGTACCAGGACCTGCTGAGGTGGGAGCTGAGGGTGAGGGGATTTAATGGAGAGTGGAGGAGGCAGAAGTTGAATATTAATCTTGGTCCCACAATCAACTATAGCCCACTAACCTCCTTCTTTTAAGTTTCTCTTTAGGAAGAGAGGCTCAAGGAACTGTGGAGTACTTGTCCCCAAACCTGAATGGAGAAATAGTTCTGTTGGGTGCAAGGAGTGGACTCTTGTTCCTTAATCTTTATTTTTCTTATTATTTGTTACCACCTATCACATTATGTAATTATTTATTATCTTCTCCCCTACCAGAATGTAAGCTTCGTAAGAGTGGGGCTCCCTGCCCCATCCTTGTATCAACACTGCTGAGACAGTGCCTGGCTTATAATAGATGTCTGTAATATTTATACTGGATGAATTAAAAAAAATGAATGAATGAATGAGCAAGACTGAGCCAGAGACTTTATGCTTTTTATCTGTGTGTCTACGTAGTGCGTGATATTTATAAGATGTAGTAAACATTTGCAGTTAGATATAGTATATATGATTTTTTAAAAGATGTTTTTTCTGATGTGGACCATTTTAAAAGCCTTTATTGACTATGTTACAATATTGCTTCTGCTTCATGTTTTGGTTTTTTGGGCATGAGGCATGTGGGATCCCAGCTCCCTGACCACGGATCGAACCTGCACCCCCCTCATTGGAAGATGAAATCCCAACCACTGGACCTCCAGGGAAGTCCCTGTGTATATGATTTTTAACCACCTGAAAAAGTTTTAACATTAGTTGTAATTTCATAAGTAAGAGATGAATACAATATTCTTATAAAAATGAATACCTTAGCAGATAAAGCAAGAATTGTCTTTGTCCACTGCCCTAAATTCCTTCTGGTTTGCTATGTATCATTCTAGACCCATCTAGATTCAAACAGCATCTCTATCTGTATCTCAGTATCATTGCAATCAATAATCATCTGTGCCTTCTTACTAAGTACATACCTTCATTGTGAATGCATGTGTGTGTGTGCGATGAATGGTATTAGACAGTGCTTATTTTGCAACTTTCACTTGTCATTCAGAACGTGTCGTGGTGCTGGTTCTATGTCACTCCTTATGGATATTCTTTATTTTTAAAAACTACTGCATACAATTCCACAGTTTGGATGTGGTTTTTCCTACTTATGGATAATTAGATAGTCTCTAATGTTTTGTATTATCGCAATGCTATAAGTGCTTTTATTCATATCTTCTTTAGAAGTAGATATAACCATTTAAAATTTTAATCAGTACTGCTAAACTGCTCTCCAAGGTGGCTGTATGCATTTTGTGTGATGGTACCCATTTCCCCACAGCCTCACTAATGTTTAATATTGAATACTATCACACTTTAATACTTTTTACCAATCTAATAGGTAAAAAATACATGTCATCATAGTTTCAATTTGCATTTCCACGTTCACAAGTGAGATTAAATATCTTTTTACATCTTTATTAACCATTCATAATTCCTCTTCTATGATTTATCTGTTGTATTTTTGCCCATTTTTCTATTGTATTGTTTGTATTGTTGATTTCTAGGAGTCCTTTGCATAGCCTGGACATTAATCTCCTATTATGCATCCTATAAATATTTTCTCCTTTAAACTATGTTTATTTTGTGTTTCATCATGCAGAGGTTTTAAATTTTAATCTAGTCAGATAATCTTTTCCTTTTTCTAAAAGGCTTTTTTGTCTTTAAGAAAGTTTTTCAACCTCAAGGACATAATATATTCACCCATAATTTCTTTTATTATCATGGATTTGTTTTTTACATTTAGATCTTTAATCCATGCGAAGACTTCACCTAATTTCCATGGTTCATTCACTAAATAATTTCATGTAGCTATTCCCTCGCTCTTACTGCGTATTGTACATATCTCCTTTTACACAATAGGCAGACTTCTGAGCAGATACGTGCATATTATTCAGGTCAGTTGAGTAACTTTTAAAATGATGTACAGGAATGCAGGTGGTTCATTTTCTGTCATATGAAGATATTTTATAAAGTGAGCACTCCAGCTCCTAATTTCTTTTGCATAAATCCCTATCTTCATGTACTGTGTTTGGTTTCTTTTTAGTTAGGTCTGGCTCCAAGTCCGAGTACTTTTAATAAGTGTTTGCTGAGTTGATTTCAATGTGCTCTGTTTCAGGCAGCATTTAAATCATTGACTTGTCTGTGTTTCACTTTTTCTTCTTTCTTCTACCCATTTCAAGTATCTGATTAATTTAAAAAAAGGAAAAAAAACTCAGAAAGAAGCTTCTGCAAGGTGATAAAACACAGGCCTTGCTTTTCATGGAGGCAGAATCATACACTATAGGATCTCAGGATCGACCCGACATCGTTCCCATTTTCCAAATGCCGTGTCTGCTGGTGCCCGGAATTCCTTTAGTAGAGGGCAGCATGTTGCATTGCCCAGCTGGAGGAGATACACAGTGCGCGTTATCCTGAGAGAGCCAGTTCATCAAATTGGGTTCCTTTTTTTTTTTTAGCTTGGTGTAGAACGTTTATTTATTTATTCCATGAAACACTCAGAGTTTAGGTCCGTGGGAAATAATTTTAATCAAAGAATTGTACATTTCTTCCCACATATCTTTCTTTGTATTAGGAAAGGACATTGTGATCCATTTTATTACAATATTACAAAATATTTACAAGAAAATATTAAAAATAACTCAAACATGAAAGGCAAGATGGGGTGAAATTAACTGGTTTTTCGGAAATCTCTACTCCAGTGTCCACAGCACAGAAGAGGAGAATCAAAACAAGTGACAAAGATCCCCCTGATCACAAGTTTCCAAGGAACTGGAGCAGGGGAAGAAATGGGACGAAAATGGTGGTTTGAAAGGGGATGGAAGTTGGCAGCACTGCTTCCATAACCAACTTATTTTGAATGAAATACCCTCTTTTATATGCAGTAAATTTTCAACAAGGATAAACCTTAGGATATTCCTTGAACTGAAATTAAAAATACCCTGACAGTGAAAGTAGCTCTTTCACCTAAGTTGAATAAAAGCCTCTTTCTCCATGAACCACTGATGTGAACAGAAGCCTGTTCTGGCATCAAAAGCTGTTGCAGGAGCCCTTCCATCTCTTTCATGAAAGCTCCATAAACATCATCCTTAGTTTGTACTGAGACAGGAACAGATGGACCAGATTTGGGGGCTGCTTTGGCAAGAAGTACACCAGAATCATCCTCTGACTTTCTCTGGGGAGTAGCAGTAGCCCCTTTATTCTCCCGACGTACCCTCAGTGCGGTGGACATAAATCGAGTAATCTCTGCCTTGGGATTAGTGATCTGTGGCTTGGCACTGGTGGTCGCTGTGGCTTTCTTCTCAGTGGTGGCTGAACTTGTATCATCTGCCTTGGGTCGCTGAATCAAGTTGGGTGGAGCACTTAAAACCCCTGGGTTCGGCAAGGGAGCTGGTGGGAAAAGCCCAGGTGGGGCAGGTCCAAGTTGGAGGTGCCAGAGGTGGACGCATCATGCCAGGACAAGGTGGAGGGATACCTGGAGGTGCAGGGGGAGGTAGCCTTGGGGGGGGTCCCCTAGGAGGAGGGCCAGGAGGCAGACCTGGAGGCAGACCCGGGGGAGGGCCAGGGGGTTGACCTGGTGGTGGTCCTGGAGGTAAAAGTCGGGGTAAAGGCCCTCGGAGTCCTGGCATTCCAGGTGGTCTCAGGAATGGAGGAGCTCCTGGAGGTGGTCCAGGAGGAAGGCCTGGAGGTGGTCCAGGTGGCCGTAAAGGTGGAGCAGGTGGTGGTCCAAGAGGAGGTGGTCCTGGCATGGGAGGTGTTTGTATCTGAAAAGGAGGGACAGACTGTGCAGGAGCCTGCGCTGTGAGGAAGCAGTAGATGTGTTACCAGAAAGAGAGTCCTCCTTGTGCTGTGTTTGTGATTGATTTTCTGCTTCAGAATCATCATCATCATCTTCTGAAAATTCCTCTACTTCTCGTCCCTCCTCAGGGATGTCCTGACCTGCCATTCGAAGCATCATGGCTTGAAGAGGAGTCAGCTGCTTCATGTTCTTCTCCTTCTTCTTCCTTGACCTTCCAGGCATATCTGCAAATTGTACAGTCAGACCTGACTTTTTTTCTTCATTATCTTTCTCTCTCATTATCATCACGGTGCACAAATTCATCTCCTTCACTTTCTCCATCTGACCTGTCAGTGTCGCTGTCATCAGTACTGTCGTCATGCTTATCTTGATCCATGTCTTCAGGGTAGCCGTCATCTTCGCTGGTGCTGGAAACATCATCGTCATGACCCCGCTGAGCAAGTTCAGGGCTATATAACATGTCTTCATCGTGCCTACTAGGGGGAAGGTCTAGGGCAAAGCCCACTTACGGCCATACATTTGCAAGACTTGAGGAGGAGGTGGACCAGGGGGAGGATCAGGAGGTTTCCTGCCAGGAGGCAAACGTGGAACACCATGTCCGAGATGAGGAAGTACAGAAACTGCCCGCGTTGGAGATCCATAGGCTGAAGCCTTCTTAAGGACAGGGAGTGGCTGGGCAGCAGGAAGTGGAATGCCCTGGATCAAGATGTTGGAGGGAGCATGCGGCATTCTGGCAAAGGAATACTCTCCACTTCCACGTGCTGAGCATTCTCGACAGCATCAAAATACTGGTTAAGTTGAGCCCTCTTCTGTTCATATTCTACTTCTAGCTTTCTCAATTCTTTGTAAATATTTGGATTCTCTTTTTCATAGAGTCATAGAATACGTTCAAAGGTTTCACATAGCTTTTATGCTTGTCTTTCAGCACTTTCTCATTTAACTGTGGCTGTTGCACTGGGTTAAACTCCATTTCATCCAATTTTTCCATGTCCTGGATAATTTGTTTAGGAACCTTCATCTTTAAAACTGCAGTTCGTACTATCATGCACTGTTTTTTGTTCTTCTTTAATTCTCTCTTCCGAGCTTCTTTTCTGGCTTGGTCTGTAGGGTTCATAAATTTTCCACTCTTGGTGGATGATGTAGATCTCCGTCCCTTCTTGACAATTTGTGTGGTTTACTTGCTTGTTTAAAAAATAAAACAAAACCTAAAAACACTTCTTCTGGGACCGTGAGAAGTGGAGAGGGGACGATTCTTGGCCTGTTTGACTTCGTAGAGGCCTTCACCTCTGCCTCTCGGTCAGCCACCCAGCCACCGCCATCTTGAAACCTCACGCCCCTCTGCCATCCTTACATCACTTCCTGTCCAAATTGGGTTCTTACTGAGGTATTACTGTTTCTTTGCTGGAAATGGATATGATTTAGATGTGGAAGAGAGAAGTGACAACCTGAAAGAGGAGAGACCTTGGCAAAGGGGCCAAGGTCTTTGTTTCTTCATCTTTAACATGGAGATAATTATAGAATGTACTTCATAGTGTGATTGTGAGGACTAAATAAGGTAATGCTTGCCCAGCACCTTAGCACAGTGCCTGGGACATAGTTAACTATCAGATAGAAGTTAGCTACTATCCTTTTTAAGAACTGAAGCAGTTATCTTTTGTGGTACATATATGCTTGTCCCTCCATCGGTGTAGTTCTGATGGGGCACAGGTGACGTTGGCCTGGCCAATCAGAGTACTCTATTCCCTTAGACGCAGTGTTGGGTCAGTGACCCGGGTTAGTCTAATGAGCACCAGCTCTAAGATTTTAACTGGAACTGTTGGGAAGGAAGCACTCTTCTTACCTGGTGTTGCTGAGCTGGTAGAGTGAACGCCTGGAGCTGTTGGCTTGCCCTTGCTTAAGAAGAGCCTGCTTCAAAAAAAAAAAAAAAAAAAAAGAAGAGCCTGCTTCATAGTAAACCAACAGAGGACGAAGCAGAGCTGAAGGACAGATTGCTGCTGGCACTGTGTGAGTCTAGACCCAGGTGTGCCTGAAGGAGGAAATCTCTGGGCTTCTTTGTAACAGGAGACTGTGCATTTCCTCTTTTGCTTAAGCCAATCTGAGTTGAGTTTTTGTCATAGAAAATGTTAAGGTTGCTATCCTTTATTCATGTGAGAGTTCAAGTAAATCGATTTGAAGCAAGCATGGATCTTTTTAAGCACATCTGTATGCAAATTCCCTGCCAAATGCAAGCCCATGTCTTCCATTTCAGCAAGGGTAGCTGCTGTGCTTCTGCAGGGGTTGGTTGGAAAAAAGAGTGTTAAGTGAAACTGGACTCTTGTGGCTTTCTAACAACATCTGCTCATTTACTTAGAACGTAAGACTCCTATTGGTAGGGAAATCACAAAAGCAGAAACAGCAGGGATTTTCTTAAAGCATAGAACTGTGCGGTTTCCAATTAATTTACTGCCAATCCAACCCACTGTCCATTAGAAAATGCTTTTATTAACATGTAGTACCTCAGGATTTCTTGAAGGTGTTAAGGCTTAAAAGTGATTCATGAGAAAAAGAATGAGGGGAAACCCTTGATATATATATATATATATATATATATATATATATATATATATAAAACCTACCTTAAAGCATCCACACAGTGAGTTAGTATGGGACACTCAGGTTGCATTAATACGTGTCAGAAAGAAAGTGCCTTTAAACTAGAGGCTCAGAAGTTGTCTTATTCCCAGACTCCTATCATACACCATGGGAAGCCCAAACCTTGAAAAAATAAATTGAGGCCTTGTTGTTGCTCCCAAGGATAAATTTTGGGTTAAGGGCAGCTAATTCTAATGAGGGTAGCTTTTGTGCTAACAGACCCCAAATACTCTAGAACTCCATTTACTTCTCCCAGTCTTCATCCTTGTCCCTGGGTCTACACAATGATTTCTCTGTGTCAGATGTGTAGTGTTTTTCCAGGAGTGTGTGTGTCTGTGTGTGTCTGTGTGAATTCAGCTGACACAGAAATTTCTCTGATCTTCACCTGCCTCTCCCCTTAGATGGGTAAGAATCTTGCCCACTCTGTTCCTTAATGCTTTGTGTGTACCACATCGTGCCGAGACCAGCTCGGCGACTCGAGGTGAGTGACGGGTGCAGGCAAGCTTGAAGAAAACGCAGACACAGACTGACGAGAAAAGTGGGACGGGGGGCTCAAGACCTCTCGGATCAAGAGCCCTGCTGACTCATCCCAGGTTGCTTTTATTGGTTTCTCCGCTAACATTCTCAGGTTACTCTCATAAACAATCAAAGGCCTCACATGACTGGGGCAATTATCTTTGTTTGCCTCCTGGGTCCGAGTTGAGCAGGTGTGGATTTGAGCTGGGCATGGAGAGCAAAACAGCCCTGGGGGTAGGAGACCTCTCTCAGATATTCGGGGTCTGTGCCCCACCCCTGTTGGCCCCTCTGCGACTGTGCCTGTCTTAGGTTGTTCCTCCCTTGAGGAATCTTACCCGTCTCTGGCTAACCAGCCATCCTCCAGGGCCAAACAGGGTGATATAAGGAAGGCTCTGTGCCCCACCCCTGTTGGCCCCTCTGCGGCTGTGCCTGTCTTAGGTCGTTCCTCCTCTGAGGAATCTTACCCGTCTCTGGCTAACCAGCCATCCTTCAAGGCCAAACAGGGTGATAAGAGGTGTGCAGGGAGAAAGGGGCTGCGCCCCCAGAGAGGGTGAATCCTCTGCCTATGCCCCCATAGTCTCCACGCCCCGCACCCTCAGCTCCTCCACTGCTCAAGCAGGACATTCTGAATCCCATCGCTCGGCCCACAAACTTTAACATTTTCAAGGTTTCAGAAAGGCTCCTGAATGTTTTCCCACAACATCGTATTATCATTATCCTTGACATTCACCAGATTTCAATTTGCTTTTGAGCAAAACTGTCCTGAGATTGTGTCTTCCATGAATGTAGGGGTTGCATCTGTTTTGTTTAACTGTGAGTCCATAGACCTTGATTGAGTGCCTGAACCAGAGTAAGGTTTTAGTAAGCATGAAAGAGGCTGTTTGCTGTGGTTAGGTGTCGTCTTAGCCCTTCCGAGTTCTCCCCTGTATTAGAAGGTGCAAACCGAAGAAACTGGACTCCCTTATCCATAGGATTTTAGTTAGATTTCATCGATGAGTGGCCCTCATGTGAGATTTGGCAGGTGGAAGAGAAAAGAAGCCACTGTTTCTCTGGTGACCTCTGTGTACAGGTGCATTGGCACTAGAGATGGCAGGTGTGACGTTTTGCCTGTAACTCCCATAACTTTTGAGCATTCTCTTGAGAATCCCCTACGTTGGTGCTGTAGGTAGTCAAGACTACAGGTAGTGGCTTCCCTATGATCCTGCACTTTTGGATTTCCTGAAAGCAGCCTTCCTGCCGTTTATTTCTACAACCTTTGAATGGTTATGCAAGTGTCTATTTTTCTATTGCAATGTGCTTCCTGCTTTAAATACCTATAGTGATTGTTTTTTGTCTGATTAAACACTGATTGATGATAATTGGTTGCCTGAACTTAAACTTTGTGGCATGTGATTTTAACCTTCTGATTTGAATTATTTATATTGGAAAATGTGTATATTACCAGCCAGTGAGCGTACCTCGTGGACAGACCTGTATCCACATCTTAGACTGGCTTTGTTGTAAACTGGGGGTGGCCTCATACACAATAGCTCTGATAAAGAGATGATATTTTGTTTCTGGGTGAGGTATGGTCCCCAGCTGAAAAGCAATAGCTCCTGCCTGAAAGTGGAAATAAAAGGAATATAAAGAGTTCTAAGAAAATGAGAGTTATGTATTGTTTAGTTTTGACTGTACAACAATTTCAAAATCTGAGTGGCTTATAACAACAAACATTTATTTTCTTGTTCCCAGGTCTGCAGGTCAGCTTTAACTGTGCTGGGAATTGGCTGGGCTTGGCTCCAACTTCTGGGTTAGGTTCAGGTCAGTTCTGCAGGTTTCTCCATCTTCTTTGGACTAGCAGCTCTCCCACACAGGTTCTTCTCATGAGAAATCACAGGAGCATCATAGGGCAGGGCAAAACAGAAAAGACATTTAGAGCTGCTGTTCACACCGTGTCTGCTCACATTCCATTTGCTAAAGCAAGTTATATGACCAACCACACCATCAATAAAACTCTACCCATGGTTGGAGACATTACACAGGTTCCTAGCCAAAACAGAGAGCTCTTAGGATAAATTATAGTAGAATGCTCAATCAGGTCATGGGTTCTGTAATATGGACTCAATCATCTAATGCCTTATAGAGGAAAAAGAACAGGCAACTCATGAAACTTTCTGGATAAAAGATACTTGTCAAATGAAATTTAACACTAGAGTGAAAGTGGGGATATGAGGAGAATCAGAAAATTCTCAATAAAAATGTGGTTTGGAAGGTGTTCAGATGACAGGGTCCTCCTCATCACCGTGTTCCCAGTGCCTGGACCATAATATATATTACATAAGTATTTTCTGCGAAGTGAATCATTCAACTAATGGTATTAGTTGACTATCAGGCTGTGTTGAGAAGGCTTCTGATGTATAGGCTTGTGGTTGATTAGTGATGTCTGCTTAGAGGAGGGTCCAGGGGAGGGCCATGTATTTACCATTGCTACATAGCTCTACTTTTCCTTAGAGAAGCTGGAGCTCTTTCAGCTTTAACTCTGAGACTGAGATTCCCTGGAGGAAAAGACTCAAATTCACCTATGCATACTCCACAATACCTAAAAAAGAAGAGGGAAGCAGAATTTCTCAATGCCATGAGTGGTTCAGCATATATTTTTTTAAAGTCAGGTCAGGATTTAGCATCAGCAGACATTTCTGGGCGCTGCACTTTCCATTTCCTTGCACTTTATAGGATGCTGTATTAAAGGAGATAAGGCATGCTGAGTTCTTAGCACAGTGCCTGCCTGACACATCAAAAATGCTTGCTATGATTATTAGCTATTTTACACATTTAATTGTAGTCATTTATTACTGGAAAGATGAAATGGATTTACAGATCTACTGATGAGTAGAAAGAGTAGAAAAGTACCGTGGTACAAAAAGATTGCAGATCTTCAGGGCATGGTACCAATCCTCAGCCTTTGCCTTGAAGTCTCTGGTAATAGTTATCCACTGAAGCACAAAAAAGGCAACAAAATAAAATCAAAACAGAACAATGTATTCTTTTGAATATCTGGTTTAGCTTAGGAACTAAGAACAGGCTCACTTAATCACTATGGTAACATTTTCTGGCCTCCTCTCTCTTGTTTGTTCCTTTTCTCCTTCTCCTCCCACTTCACACTGGCTGGAGAAAACAGAAGTGGAGAAATTCTCCCCCAAGTAATCAAACACACCAATTAGAAAGGAGAGACTGCCAGGTCCCAGGAGCTGGGTGGCAATTTGTAAGCACCAGCTGCTTCAAGGCACATGCGATGTCGCTGGAAGCCAGGCGTCCTCAGAGAAGGCCAGTGTGATGTGTGATCCAGTTCACATGCAGGAACGCCTGGCCTGCTGAGTCTGGTTTCTCTCTGTCGACATGGGAGCAAAGCACAGAAATCGAAGTGCCTGTCATGCTATTAGCCAAATGTTTGCAGAATTGTTTCTGTTGATGGGAAGCTAGTGGTAGCAGGAAGGAAACTACTCAGGAATCCTCTTGGTATAAAGTATGGTGCTTGGCGGGGGCTTGATAGACTTGGGTACAAATTTGGCTCCACTGGTCCATAGCTATCTGATATTGGTTAATTTTCTAAACCACACTGAACCTCTGTTACCTTGCTGGTGAAATGGGGACAACTTTGCCTTTCCTATAGGGTTATTGTAAGAGCCATGTTGTATCTTGCTTACAACTCTCCAGTGGTTTCTCGCAGCATTTTGAGTAAAATTCCAACTCTTTATCCTGGATTAAGTATTTCTCTGTGATCTGGCCACTGCCAACCTTTCCGACATCATTACCTACCCCTCCCCTCTGGCCCACTGTGTTCTGAACACTCTGGTCTTTTTTTCTTCCTCCAACATGTCAGATTTCTTCCAGATTATCAAGGGCTTTGCACCTGCTGTTCGCTCTGCCTGGAGTGCTCTTGCCCCCAAGTTTTGCATATGCTGCGTCCTCGCCAAACATGTCTGAGCTTAATTCACCGCCTCCACCGCCCTCATCACCGTCACCAGCAGCAGCAGCCCCGTCAGCATCGCTGTCGTCATCAGCATTTATGAAGTGCTTACCATGTGCTTGGGGCTGTTCTTTAGCATCGTGTGAGTCCTGACCAATCTTCACATCGACTCTATGAGGCGGGTTAAGTTATTACCCCCACTTCACAAATGAGGAAACGGAGGCACTGGAAAGTCCAGTAACTTGTTCAAGGTGACACAGCTAGGGCAGAGCTGGGATATGAATCCAAACAAATACCAAAGCTAGTATTTAATCATTGTGTCTCTCTAGCTGCTCCAATTTAAGAAGCCATCTAGTCGCCTTCTCTCACTTCACCCAGTTTAAACACTTTGCAGCAATTATATCACATTTTTTCATATCTGATTAACTTGTTGGTGTGTTTATTATGTGTTTTGTTATTTATGTAGCCATGAAAATGAGGTAGGCTGCTTTGTTCACTTCTGTATCTCCAGTGACTTGAGAAAAGCCTGGCATTTAAGATGTGTTCAATAAATATGGTTGAATGAATGAAGGAGTGAATGAATGAGTGAATGTTGTGAATCCAGCATCAGGTCTGCGCTTGGCAAATAACAGGCTTTTAATACATGTTGCTTTCTCTCATTTCCAAGGCCTCCACTATGTTTGAAATTACTCCATTTTGACTATGACAGGGCCCCCAGTTTTTCAGTACCCCGTTTTCTTTCCTGTGGCTTATTAGGATTCTCTATGGGAATAGGCCATGACCCTCTCAGGCACTGAATGCCCTCTTGGGTCCCATTTCTCCCGTCCTTTCAAATCAGTAGCTTTAATATGTAGCCTATCTTTAGGTTTAGACTCTGGAGAAATCTAAAGTAGCTCTTAATCAGGAAAGGTTCAGGTATACTTATGTATCTTGACAAGCTCAAGCTCCTTGTCTGAATTTTAGACCCTGCATAAAGTGACTTGAATCAGAAGACAGAATCCCTGTTTTCTTTGTACTTCAGATGGAGAGGGTTGAATGAGGCATGGTCCTCACTTCATGGGACCTTTCTTCAGCACTGTATGTGTACTAACATACTTCACTGTCATTGGCCATACAAAGCCGCTCTCATTTTTATTTAATTTATTCATTTCCTTTTATCTTTTTTCCAAACTCTCATTTCCTTTCCTGCTGATAGACAACCATTCTGATGTTTTTAGTGTACGTATTGGTACTTTTGTATGTGGTCCTGTAAAGTGTGCTTTCTTGCTTTATAGTTTTGTATTATTAATTAATATAAATGGTATTGTATAACCTATCCTTCTGTTCCTGCCCTTTTTCCCAGTCTACATTATGTTGTAATATTCATTTTTGTGTAGCTATCTGTGCATCCAGTCCAGTGCTTCTAACTGCTGCAGAGAGCTCTGTGGCATGTACCCAACACATTCTAATGAGACTCCTGGGGATAAACCTTTCCCATCCAGGGTCTCCTCACAGTGCACTGGGACACCAGAGATCGCTTCATCATGCCCTTGTCTTCCTTTTGTTTCTCTGCATCTTTCTTTTCTCCCCATTCCACCTCACCCCAACTCAGCTTTATCAATGCCATGCCCCCACTTTGATCACCAATTTCCAGCACCTAGACTACAGGTTGCAACTAAATATTGATAGTATACTCATGTATTTATTCATTTAACAAATATTTATTAATTTTATGCTATGTACCAGGGCACTGTTCTAGGAAATGGTGACTTAGCAGTGAACAAGGCAGTCAAGTTTCCTATTTCCATGGAGCTTAATTAGGTTTTAGAGGAGGAAGACAAACAATAAGTGATGGTGCAAATATATAAGTAACATCTTTTCAGAGAACAACCCCCTTTAAGAGATGAATTTGCTCTGAATTCCAAATGACAAGAAATAGTCCCGCAAACATCTGGGGCTTGAAGGGATCTGGAAGCTGGAACAGCAAGTGCAAATGCCACGTGGTGGGCACAAGCTCGATCTCTCCAAGAAACAGCAAGATTAGTGCGGCTGGAGGAGAGTAGGAAGGGGGGGCGGTGGGAAGAGATGAGGCCGGAGAGACTAGGTCAGGTGAGACAGGACGTGGTGAGGAGGGCGATTCTGTTCTAAGCGCAATGGGAAACCTGTGGAAGATTTAAAGCAGGTGTTACAGTATTTGCAATATGCAGATGATATCCCTGTTCCCTCTCACTCTAGCAGGTCTTGGAGGTGGGAGGGCTCTAGTTTGATTTCTGCATGGGTCCTGGGGCCCTTCTGGCCCTGGGCCGTCCTTCCCCTAGTGCAGGTGTCTCTGGCATAGGAACTGAACTATGTGTGCCCTGTGTCATGACGCTGGGCTTATTAGAACTACACCATGCTGTGCGTCATTCAAAACTGATGGCCCTGGACTTCTTTGTCTCATGTACATTTGAATCGGGAGTCAGCCTCAAAACCCACCCAGAGTCCACGGAGGACAAAGGCTGTTGCCCGAGAATCCAAGACTTCTCCCATCATTGGGGTGCACTCCCAGCCTGTCACCAGAAGATGATGACCCCTGCCTGAGCAGGAAGACTCAGGGGCAGATGTGTAGAGGTCTGTTTGTTCACATTGCCGCTGTCTCAGGCTGAAGTTTCCATCGTTGAGTCAGTTGAGCTCAAGTTTCAAATCACTCGATAATTCACCAGATATTCCAAATATCTTCTTCTGGGGCTAACACCCTACTTCTACACCTGTGTGAGCCTTCGCATTCACCTTTAATTGGGCCCCAAAGCTACCTTTAAGATTGTGCTGCAAGCTGTGCAGATGTGGGGGGATTCTCTCTTCACTGGTGTCCTCACTCCAGCCCACTTCCCCTGCTGTCAGCTGTCCTACATCAGCACCGTGGACCCCGCACCTCCCTGTCTTCAGCCTTGGAGGAGCCAGTCCTCTAGTTTGTTTCTCTGCACCATAGTGTTCACATGGTGAATGGCTCGTAAACAAGGAGTGAGCTTTTCAGGGTACATCTAAAGGAGTCCATGGTGAGTCATCCTTTGTGTTGCGAATAATCACCCAATAGTTTATCTCCTTACAAGTATAGATTTGGAGTTTTTGTTAAAGAATGTCCTTGTAGCAATATTAAGGGGAATTAAAAGAGTGTTTTTAGAAACTTTTTGACTAGGGGGAGAGAGATAAAAAGGGTAATTAAGGTGAGTGAAGTGAGGTCATCTGCTGTATAAACTCTTTGTGGGGGGTCTCTGGTAACCTAAAGGAATGAATGTCTTGAGGATTTTGAGGGAGAATATTGAGAAGTAGATTTTTAACTAGAGAAATTCACACCAGGCATATATAGCAGCCCTCACATTTGTGAAACAGAAACCTAGTTATAGAAAGGTTAAGTCAAACTTCCAAAATGTTTTGCATATGAGCACATTCAGGACCAGCTGCATCATTTGTGGGGGGCACAGTGCAAAATGAAAATACAAGGTCTCTTGTTTATATTCAGAATTTCAGACAGTGACAGTGGAGCTTTAAACCAAGCACAGGTCCTCCTATGAGTGGGACCCTGTGTAGGTCACATGCCCGTGAAGTTGGCCCTAAGCACAAGTTGCTTTTCCTGGCAACTTGTAATAGATGCAGTCAGTGTGAGGAGGTGAAAAGACTATGGACTTTGCAAAGGCAAAGCTGGGTTTTAATCATAAGTATCTGCAATTTAATAATGTAGTGGCCGGTGGCAAGTCACATAAGCTCTTTGAGCTTCCCTGGAGGTGTCACTCTTTAGCTTGCAGTTTTCCTGAAAGGATAAGTAATGCTTCACTACAGTGCCTTGCAAGGAGAAAGTGTTCAGTATATACTGGTTATGATGATGTTTGGACACATGAGTTAAAAAGCTGGAACTCTTTAATAATTGCTAACTTTGTTTTCCAGTGCCTATTCCTTCAGCAGATCTTATGACATTTATAGATTCCAAGCTTTTATTTAAGACCAATTCTAGGGACACTAATAGAGCCATGGCTACTTATAGAGGAAGTGGGAGTGGAGGATTAAAAATTTGAATATGAGACTTTCCTCTTGAGATGCTTGTGATCTAGTCAATGGGATGAGCCAGGAATGCAAGTGGCTGTACTGTAATGTAGAGTAAGAGGTAAAAGAGAGTTACTTGACCCAAGTACCGAAGATGTATAAAGAAAAACGAAGCCAGATATGGTTAGACAATAGCTACAAGATTGAGGTGGTTCCTTTATTGCTGCAGAAGAGAAAATTATTAAAGTAGAAGGAACAAGTGCTGCTGCAAATTGAAATGGGCTCTACTCTCTTTGTGAGGATGAGTTAGTATGTGGGGTACACTATGATTTTTGTGGCCCCAATGAACTATGCCTCATAGTATTCATGTACGTAACGTGGATCCCTCCCTTTGACTCTGGATGACCCTGTGACCTGCTATACTCAATCAATGGCAGAAGTGACACTGGTCTAGTTCAAGCCCAAGCCTAAAGAGGTCCAGATAGCTTTTACTTTTGCACATTTGGGGACCTCGAGTGACAGTTCTGGAGCGATCATCTGGAGAGACCACAAAGAGAGTCTGAGAATCTTGGAAGAAAGCTAAGGCACCCAGCCAGTAGTGAGAACTGTGACCCAGATATATGACCCTAGCCAAGCTGTTGCAACCAGTCCCAGATGTTTGAGCATCCTAGCTGAGGTGACAGATATGTCAAAAGACCTTCTAGAATCCTCCGTGGCATATATCAGGTGGAGCAGAGAAGAGCAAGTCCTACTGTGTTCCTGGCCCACAGAAGAGTGAAACATAATAAGAGAGCTGTTTTAAGTCACTAAGTTTTGGGATAGTTTGTTTTACAGCAATAAATAATTGAAACAAAAATTGGTACCCAAATGTAGTCTGCTGCTGTAACAAAAAGTGTGAAACGTGGAGCACTGGCTTTGGAAATGGGTGGTGGCAGGGACCAGAAAGCACTACGTGAGACTGGAGTGGGGATGGGAAGGGTAGTGAAAAATGCTGTTGGAGGCTGGAGAATATGAGCCTGATATTATATCCGGGCAGAACAGTTGGCCAAACTGTTGCCTTGGTCTCATGGAAGACAGAATGAGTATCTAACACGTTTGTGGACTTGGTAAGGAGGTATCCAGCAGAATGTAGAAAGTGCCAGCTGGCTGCTTCTAGCTGCCTATCATCAGGTAAAAGGAAAATCAAGATGAGCTAAAGGAAGGACTTTTACATTTTCAAACAGGATGTAGAGAAAGTGTGAGGAAGTCAGAACTTGCTCGGTTTGTGAATAAAACGATTTCTTATTCTCAGCTTCTGCAGCCTGCAAAAGTTAAAAAAAAATTACACACAATGCTTTTTGCATTCACTTTAAATTGATGACCACACATCTTAAATGGACACTCAACACTACCAGCTAATCCTAATATAATTTCCTAACAAACTCTTTTTCCCAGTCAGCAAGAATATTTTACAATTCCTCTTCAATCTTCAAATCTCTTGCGCCCCTCCTCCATCACTGACACCTTTACTTCAGACTTTATAAAGAAAAAAAGATGCAATTAAATAAAAATTAATTCACCTACCTGACATCAACTCTATATCCACACATTTTGCCTTTCCTCCTAACAAGAAGTGTCTCTGCTCTTATCCGAGGCCAGTCCCTCCACTTGTGCTTTAGTTCACCCTCCTCTCAACTACTTAAGGATTTTGGTCCTGCAACGCATCTCCATCCTGTCTAGCAGCATAACCCCGCTACTCTACTGGATGATTTCCATTGGCACTCAAGCATGTCTTAATATGGGTTCAAAACATCTTGCCTTGACCCCTTATTTCTTCTAAGTTTCACAAGTGCTTTCTTACTTATCTGTTCTCTCATAGAAAAACTTCGGGCATGAGTTGTTAAAAGTCACCCTCTCTGCTTTTCCACTTTCTATTCTCTTCCCAACTCTTTCTTTTTATGTTCACTCCATTGAAATGATGCTTATCTAGGTCCCCAATGACCCACATCTTCTGCAAGCCAGTGATGGCTTCTGTCCTTATCTTACACGATCTCATCAGGTTTTGACACATTGACTGCTCCTTCTTTGATTGGAGACTCTCTTTTCCAGGCTGTTGTAACGCCAACTTTATCTAATTGTAGTCTGACGTGCTGGTCCCTCCTCATCAGCCTGTTTTACTGACTCATCCTCTTTCACCAGACCTCTGAATGTGGGAGAAGCTCTTCTCTTCTTTTTTGACGCCTTTACCCTGGCTTATAACTCTGAGTAGCATTCATCAACTGATGACCCTTAAAGCCTAACCTTTTTTTTTTTTTTTTTGCAGGGGAGTGGGGCGGAATTTATATTTTATACATCCAGCAACTGTCCTGAAGTCTCCACTTGGATATATAATAAATACCTCGAAAATATGGCCCAAATAGGAATATCGATTCTTTCCTCCTCCATCCACTGTTTTCCATATCAGGAAATGGCACCACTATCCAGGAATTCTCATGTTCTCATCCTCAAATGCTTCTAATTGGTCTAGTCTGCATTTTTTTTTGACATCTAGGCTATGGTCAATATTAGTGACTCTTATCACTATTGCTCATATGGTGAGTGTCTTGACTTTCATTGCCTTCCATTTTGGATTAGTCTAGAATGGAAAATCAAGAATAATTTGTTCATTGAAACGACATGAATAATCTCTTGGGGAGACGGAATGGCAGCACTCTTCTGAAATTAGGTCACTAAGTAATCCTCGTCTGATTACCAGCGCCATGAGCTCATCGGTGACCACATGGTGTCCGGACCTTGATTTCCTCTCTTAGAAGCCTGAAGACAGCCAGACTCAATCATGGCAACACCAGCAAGGACTCACCTGCAGAAAGAAGTCACGATGATACTGCTGTCAGTGTCCAAAGAAGAGCAGCTTAGTTCTAATTGTCTCTTTTCTCATTCCCAGAATCCGAAGATGGAAGGGACTTGATTAGAATGACTGTATGCCCTGTTTTTAAAATAGGCACGTTTGGTAGATAACCTGTAGCTATGATCACCTAGGGTTCTGATACATACTCTTCCAGGGAAAATGGCCTGTGTAGGCCAATCAGAATGATGGATTCTTTCCTGTTATTAAGTAGCATTCACAGAGCCGTTTGGGAGAGCACTTCACATAAAGGATGTCCCCTGGCCAGACTAGCCACTGGGATCACTGATCGCTTAGGGTTAGAAGGTACAAATGTTTTCCTTGTGCCCAGGTTTTTAATCCCACGTCCTTTCTTCTCTGCCCCTCACTACCAATCACACTGTCGTCGTGTTGGACAGTCTGTGGTCAACAGAATGCTCTGGAGAGAAATGAGGAAATGTCCAGCAGTGGGGAATTAGAAAACTACCTCACTGTTCACTGTATGTCAAATATTGCGTTTCCTTTTCAGCTGGAGTCATCTGGCAATTAAATTCTGTACCATTCTTGAGTTATGGGAGAATGGTGTGGCTTTAAGATACGGAAGTCTTCAGCAACATTTGCCCCTGTGTTCCCTATATGCACATCTTACTTGAGGTTGACTTCTCCTTGTCATTAGTCTCATCTTTTTGGTCTGTTATCCTTCCAGTTTCATTAGAAGGAGAGCTGCCTTTTCATAGGCAGGCTATGGGCCTTCTTTTTTTGTGTATTCCTACTGTCTGGCAGAGTAGTGGTTAATGAAGTTCAATTGAATTAATGAAAAAGAAAGAAAGGAAAAAAGAGAGAGAGAAAAAAAGCAAGCAAGAAGCTAATTTATGCATGAAAAAATACAGAGGCAGTTACTATATCCCTTTTGGGAGACAGCTACTCTGATGCAGTGGTGTCTTGTGGATATCCCAGGTTTGTTTCAATACTATAAAATTATTATCTTATTTAAGCATCAACATGAGTTCGATTATCTTATTCTAACTTTTTGATGAAGAGTCATTGAGATTACATAGTTCATTAAGTGATGTTGCCAATACTCAAATATATTTCTCTCTCATAGCTTATAATTTTTTAAACGAAACCCCACATAAAACAGAGATACTGGGGTTTGCATGAAGTGTGCTGTGTGAATGTGTTTCAAGGTGATTTGGTGTTCAGGGGCTCTCTGCACACAGATATGGACACGATGCCTACTTTGGACACTCAAGGGCACCAGCTCTCAAATTGGCAAGGGGAGAAACCCATCTAGTTACCAATTTGGAGGCTTCTAATTTATTCTGAGGAATTGGTTAAAAAATTCTTATTTCCGTATTTCCAGTGTTGCTACACTTCACCACAGAGTGATTGTTAGCGGTTTGCAAAAGCTTTCTTATTGGTTATGCGTTTCCATTTTAGGATCTGGACTAATTAGAGTTTGCTTTTGGCCGCACATCATTACAACCTCAAACAATAGTAGAGTCATCACATAAACGTTTATTTCCCGTGATTATCAAAAATGCCTGAGCTGATTCCGTCATTCCATGATGTTGTGAAAGACTGAGGCTCCTTGCTTTTTCACTCTGCCATAAAGATGGTGTGGTTTTCATTCTCATTCTCAGGGTCACAAGTTAGCTCCTTTAACTTCTAGGCCTCACACTCACCTTCCAGACAGGAAAGAGGAGGTAGGGAAAAAGGAAAACAAAACACAACTGAAACAGTTCAAATGACTCTGTTTTCTTTTTAAAAACTTAGTATATCAATGGCCAGGAGAATGACACAGCGCCACCTTGAAATGCCAGACAATCTGGTACGTCGCTGCCTCATACAAAATAGAGTTCTCTGACTAGGGAAGAAGGGAGAGTGGATACTCTACAGGTAATGATCAGGGTTTGCCTCTGGTGTCGATGGGTGTCAACCCTTGTTAAACAACATCCACACGTACCCTTCTTTTCAGACATAGGTCAACATCCCCGAAGTCTCTTTCAATTATAGCATTCAACTCAAAGTCCCAAAGTATTTGTCAGGTTCTTGAGTTCCCATAATGAGTAAATTTGATGACAATTTTTGTCCGCCTCCTATACACGCCAATACACAGTTGTGGAGAAGGAAGAAAATAATAAACAATAAAACAGCAATAAAACTGCATTTCAGGAAGGAGGAGAATTGGAGGCACACCAGTCCAGAACAGTGATGAGATCCTCTGGGTAGTACGAGCAAGGCCTTCTTGCCCTAGTGCACTTAGTGGACTGAGTGCCTTGGGTGTTGACTGGCAGCCTCTGGCTCTTCTCCCTGGGACTATAATCTTGGCCTTTATCCTGCAAGGCCAAAATGTAGAATGGCGTTGAGAAGAATGTCATTCCCTGCCTCTAGAGCCCACTTCTTGTCAATGGATAAGAAGGGCCTGGGAATTATTTTAGGGGTTAAATGGTCACAGACCATTGGTGATCAGGCCTAGGGTTTCTTTGGCAAAAAGTTCCCTCAGAATTCTTGGCCTGTATATTGTCTATTCATTATATTTGAGAGTGATAAGAGCACACATCTTGTTTAGATGATTTTAAGCCTGAAGATGTTTCCCTGCTACCTTTTACTCTTTGTGCAGTGGCTACTACCCTGCCTGTAGCTTAAAGACATCTGTTGTGAGGCAGTACAGACAGTGGGCTTCAGTGGCAGGACAACCTCTTAATCTCCTCATTGCCAGCAGGTTAGCCTCCTCTCCCTTGCAGAGAGCTATTAATGAATGGTGTTTGGGGAAGGCCTGCAGCTTTGTGGCTGAACTTTTTAATCAGTTTTATTTGAGGATTATTGAAGAGCCTGGCTTTTTCAACTGCAAGGTTTCAAATTATGGGACTTCCACTTACATTACAAGCTGCTAGTAGCGTGTTTCCTTAGAAAGTTGGTGTTTCCGTCCCTCTCTCCTTATAGTCTTACTAGTTCCAGACTAATTTCATCTGCCTCTTTCTGAATGTTGCTGAATGTGGCAAGAAGGACCCTGTGCAAGTCACTCTATGGGGCACGTTTTGCGTGCCGTCTCAGATGTTCACGGCCTGACCTACACCCCAGACTTTCAGTTTAGAGAGTCTGACACCTCCAATACCCCAGTTAACCTCAGCTCCCACCATTACCATCCAGCTACATGCCTAGGTCGCGGGCTCCTCCTGACCCTTGTGCATTGTCTTAAATGTTACACCATAGGATGTGGGATGTGACTTCTTGGGTGCTGCTGAAGGGGGCATATGATGTATCCCAGAAATACAGGAGGATTAAGTTTTTATGGGGTGAAGTTTGTCCAATGAGAAACAGGAGGCAGGAGGGAGAAAGGCACATAAATTCCCTCTTCTGCCTCTTCCCAGTGGTTACCTCAAAGTGACCCTTATGACCTCATTGAGCCATAATTACTTCCTAAAGACCCTATCTTCAGATACAATTACATTGGGGGTTAGGGCTTCAGTGTATCAATTTGCAGGGGGACAGACTTCAGTCCATAGCATTCTATGTCACCATTTTCAGCATACACAGTTAGCTATTACAGGGAAGTAACAGGGGTCAGAAAGGCTATAATAGGCTTCCTTGGTTTTCATTCATTTTTTCTTAGAATGCCATTGCCTTCTTTCTACATTTAAAGCAAATTCTGGCTCAAATAGAAAGAGTGGCCTTTTGGGGCTCTCAGTGCCTCCCTCTCAACCTGCTTGTTCAGTCTTCGTGGTAACACATTTTCCTTGTACATCTCGTGTGCTGCCCTGAACTTAGATGCACTGTGGGTCCACTGGAATCCTGTGCTCATGGGGCATCATGAATGCTTATGCAAGTGGTTGGCAAGAAATAACACGTTATATTTTGTCTCCTCTGCTTCCATGCATGCTTTATTGTCTCCTCAGGTTTCACTTACTAAACATAAGTTCAAACATAATTTCAGAACAAGGGGAGCAGAACATTTAACCAAGCATTGGGCACTTCTGAGCCCCCTTGAAGCCTGTCCTTCTTAGCCAAATTCAACAAAGCTGAAGTTTAGGTTCTGTTTTTTGCTGCATCGTCTTTTTTGGCACCAAGTGTGTTTGGCTGTATGTAACAGAAAATGCTGATTAAAAATTCCTTAATCACAGAGGAGTTGATTTCTCTTATATAACAAGAAGTATGAGGTGGGCAGTTCAGCATGGTTAATGGTGCCACAAAATCATCATGGAATCTGTGTATTTGTGTCATTTTGCAACACCATTTCTAAAATGTGGCTTTCCGCATCCTGGTGGCATCAGAACTAACTGCATGCCTGGCAGGAAGAATGAGGAAAGTAAAGAATGGCAAAAGGTCAAAGAAACTAGCCATCTTATCCGTCTCCTAAAAGAACTTTTATTTTATTTTTTTATTTTATTATCTTTTTGAAGCTCCAACTGGCAACATCTGCTCCCTTCTCATTGCCCATGATTGTATTACTTGGCCATATTTTGCTGTATGATCAGCTAGGAGGTTTAGTATTTTTAACAGAGCTCTCAAGACAAAATCAGGGTTCTATTGTTAAGGAAGAAGGACAGATGGATAACGGGTAGGACACAAGCACTGTCTGCCTATCAACCCCCCCACCCCCCAATTTATAGCATACTACAGTAACCATATTATAATGCTCATGGAATCTGTGGGTTAGGAATTCAGGTTGGGCACAGTGGTCTGGCTTGCTTTGGCTCCACACTGTCTTCCTCAGCTGGGAAGACTCAAGTGTCTGGAGCGACTCAAAAAGCAGGAAGCTGGAACTTCCCAGACGTTCCTGCTTGGGATGTGTATTGAGATGGTTCTCCAGAGAAATAGAACTAATAGGATCTATCTATCATCTATCTATCTATCATCTATCTATCTATATCTATCTATCATCTATCTATCTATCTATCTATCTATCTATCTATCTATCTATCATCTATCATCTATCTATCTATCCTCTATCTATCTATCATCTATCGGTCATCTATCAGATGAGGTTTATTTTTAGGGAATTGGCTCCTGTGATTCTGGAAGCTGAGAAGCCCCACAGTCTGCCATATGCAGGATGGAGACCCAGGAAAGCCAGTGGTGTGGTTTGAAGGCTTGAAAGCTGGGGAGCCAATGGCGTAGATTCCAGTCTGAGTCCGAAGGCCTGAGAATCAGCAGCGTGGAGGGCAGGAGATGATCAGTGTTCCAGCTCACCCAGTCAGAAGGCAGAGGTGAATTCAACCTTCCTCTACCTTTTTGTTCTATTTAGATCTTCAGTGGATGGGATGATACCCACCCACACGGGGAAGGGCCATCTGCTTTACTCACTCCACCAGTTCAAATGCTAATTTCTTCCAGAAACAACTCAGAAATAATCTTTAACCACATATCTGAGCACCCCATCATCCAGTTAAGTTGACACATAAAATTAGCCTTTATAGGATGGGATGACTCAAAGCTGGCCTTGTCTGGGACTGCTAACTAGACATAAAGCTAGTTTATGTGGCTCTCTGTGTGCTTTGGGCTTTTCTCAGTATGGGGGCTGTGTTCTGAGCGAAATTGCTCTAAGAGATTCAGGCAGAAGCTGTATGACCTATTCTGACATAGCCTGTAAGTTCATGTATGTTATCAGTCATAAGTGAGTCATTAAGGCCAGACCAGATTCAAGGGGAGGGGAACTGCATCTCTTGATGAGGCGGTGACAAGGCCACATTGCAGAAGAGCATGTGGAGTGGGAGACATTGCTGCAGCCATCTGCCATGGTTGGCTATAGAGTTCAAGGATCAATGAGGTGGCCATAAAGGTACATTGTTTCCTGTACCTTGATGTGATTCTGATCTCTAGAGGGAACATGGGAACATAGAGGGAAGTGTGGGTTTTTACAGGATTTTTCACTGGTCAGAAAAATAAAATGCTCAATGTCTAACTAGTCTTAGGATTCCTTTTTCATTTGTTTCCTCAACATTACTTAGTGCCTTGTACTTAGCTCCTCTCTCACCTCTAACCCCCGGTAACTTCTTATCTCTAGGTAAAAATTGCTTTGTTTAGTGGTCTTCAAAATATGCTGTACATATGCGAAGAGGTATACAGGATAACCCGAAGGAGGAAAAAGGAAAAAACCCAGAATTCTTTCTATGTTCATTTCATCTGTTTACATTTCAATTTTTGGTGATGTTTTTAAAATGCACACAATACGTTAGCACTATGATACTACATGTAATTTATAAATAAATACACATATATTAAGAGGGTTGTTAAAAAATTGATTAATGATAAAGATAGATGACGAAAAAAGTTTTTAGGCTACTGGCTCAGATTTAGCGCCAAAAGCAATTTCCTCTGGGGTGAACGTGGCATAGTTGTTTACACATGGACTATTTCATAGCCAAATGGAGCAGTGAATGGAGAACGAGGAGGCGACAGGAAAAGTATGGCCTCTGAGTTGGAGCTTGGATTCCCCAAATGAGATTATAAAAGATTCTGGACTTACTTACTCAGTTTTTGCCTTCCTAGTTAGATTGTGTGCTCCACAGAAACGGGGGTTGTTTCTGTCATTCGTTCAAGGACATGCCTGGAAGAGTTTTAGGATGTGTGAATGCAGGAGAGAACAAGACACTTATTTTTGGTTCTTCTGATGTATACTTTCTAGAATAAAGAAAAAAATAATAAACAAGAAAATTTCAGATAGTGGTAAGCTATATGAAGAAATAAAAGAAGGTAATGGGAGACAGGGGTACAATATTAGATTAGGTGTCCATGGAAGATTTCTCTGAGCAGGTCCCATTTGAGCTGAAACTTGAATGATAGTGAGTCAGCCACAGGAATATCAAATAGGCTTGGAAATTTGATAGCAGATAGGAATAATGCATGGATTTTCGTTTGTCTTTCTGATTGATTTTTAAAATCATATAAAGCCTAGAGGGGGCCAAGTCTTATGGAAAGCCTCCATGCCTAGAAATCTGGGGGTTGGTAGAGGGCAGTGAGTGGTGGTGGCACAGTGTCTAGGCAGAGAGGGCCTGAAACTGCTATGGTAGCCTTTCTGTGGCTCTAGGGTACAGTGGGAAAAGAGCCCACATTTTTTCATACCTTTCTAAAAAGGGCCTGAAAGTAACTGGTGGATCTGGAGAGAGCTTGGTGTCACTACATGGATGACTTGGTGACCTGAGTGGCTTAATCACTGGGACCAGATGGGAACTCGGGTCTCAATGGATATCAGTGTGGCATCCACCCATTGTTATACTTTGAGTCTGTGGCCCATGAATGTCATTCATTCTACTGGACACTGAGGATAAAAGAGTAAATGAGTCACTGCCTTTACAGCCTTTCCGGTTCTCTCCTCACCTGAGAGGGTCACCATCTCCTTGTACATCCGTTTGGGATCTACAAGAAGCAGATACAGAGACAAAATTAGAAATGCAAAATACATTTTGAATGTCAAGCCTGCAAAAGATAGAAGAGGAGAGGCAACAGGAGTAGGGAGAGAAAGTCTTCAGACCGGGATGCTGATGTGACACCTGTGAATAGAGAGGGAAAAGAAAGGAGGATTGAGTTGGAAGATCCTCAGACTTCAGTGCAATTCTGAGAAGGTCTCATCTAGCCCAAGGGGGAGCTATAGACAATGATTATTTGTTGGAGGAATCCTGTGCTGGGCAGCAATCGCAAGGTCCTAGAACTGCTGTGCTCAGGGAGAGCATGGAACATGGCCTTGGCCCAAAGGCACTGAAGCTGGGGGCTGTCAGCTAACTGCACTCCTCACCCCTTTCTCTTTTTAAAGAAATTCTTTTGGAGTATGGTTGATTGACAATGCTGTGTTAGTTTCAGGTGTACCGCAAAGTGAATCAGCTATACACATACATATATCCACTCATTTTTAGATTCTTTTCCCATATAGAGCATTACAGAGTAGTGAGTAGAGTTCTGTGTGCTGTACAGCAGGTTCTTATTAGTTGTCTGTTTTATGTATAGTGGTGTGTATGTCAGTCCCAGTCTCCCAATTTATCCCTCCCCCAGCTTATCGCCTGGTAACCATGTTTGTTTTCTATAGCACCTTTCTCTTGAAAGGAGAACTGAGGTGCATCTCCAGGGCTGCTGTGCCTTGCCTTTGGCAAGCATCCCTCTCGCCAGCTTCTGTGGGTATTTTCATTTGAGGATGCCACCCCAGGGCCCTGCTCCTTATCCAAATTAATTTAATGAGCACTTTAGAAAAGAACCGTGGAACAGTTTTGTTCCTATTGATACTCATCTCAAGGAATGTCATTAATTATCAGGACAAAATTCATGGCCATTAACTTTTATTAATTAATTAGTTTGTGTGTGTGTGTAGTTTGGAATCCTGAAGGATGAAGATTCTATGAACTCAAATCAGCAAATGCAAACTGTGACTGATGTGGGTGGGTTGAAAACTTCTGTGATGAGAGCTGAGGCCCAAAGATGGTAAAGGGACCAGACACATGGGCTGTGGAGAACAGGGGAATGAAGGCACCTGGGAATCACCTGGAAATGTTACAGCCGTACTTATAGGATGTTTAAGTTCTGAGGAGTAAAGCAAAGTGGGAGGAGGATTATTGTCCAGTGAGTGTTAGAATCTCAGCGGGATTGAGTCCATGGAAGCGTGCAAAGCAGCCTGGGTGGTGGATCAGGAATAACAGCACGCCCTTCACCTCTACCCGGACACCGTCACCGGCCCTGGGGCACAGTGTGGATGCCTCTCCTGCAGGCCTAGGCAAACTCTCCCTGTTGAAAACGCTCCTTAAGTTTGCTGCCTACTTGAGATGCGCTTTTAGTGCCTGATTATTCTGGTTTGACTTTCTTTTTGTCTTTCTTTTTTACCTGAAATCAACGGCCAAGTTATTACTTATTCGTTTCTCTTTTTTCCAGATGCCATTACTGATTCTTTGAGGTAACACATGCCTGACCCACTGGTGACCAGGAGTCTCCAACCAGCTTTCTGACCTTGCCTGAGAAATACATGGATTTTTCAATAGTGTGTAGTCAGTCACCAGTGTGGCGCTGGAAAGGGAAAGGGAGGGAAGAAACTAAACTGAGTTTGAATGGCAGCAGAACAAATGCCATGTTCACTCAGGCATTCAATATATAGAAGAAATTGTCTGATTCCTTGGTAATTAAACTTTAAAGAGAGGCTTGTCTGGCCCCAGGTAAGCAAACATAATGATAATTTGTCCACAGTAATATTGGTACATGTGATTTCTCCCTGAGACTCTCTGTTTTAAGGTGTCTTAGGGTCCTGAGTAGGAAAATTTGGTTTCCTTTTAATCCATTTTCTTGGGTTGGAAGACAGTGAAAGTGACATGGGAGAAAAGAATGTCAGTGTTTGCCGTGACAAGGGAGGGGTCTGGGCTAGGCTGGGCTGCTACTAGAAGGAAAAGAAGTCACAGAAGTTGAGGTGTTGGTGACCTGAGCGTCTACTGCAACCTCTCATTTAGCAGATGTGGAAACAGAGAGTTAGAGAAGCCAAGCGGCAGACTGATGGAGCAGAACGAAAACTGGACTCGGAAGATCAGAGTTCAAGCACCAGCTGTGACAGTTAAGGCTCTCTGTGACTTAGCTTTGATAAACACCTTTCCTCTGTAACCTGACCTTCCTAGGCTTCTGGAGGCCATATGGAAACCTTAGAGACCAAACGTGACTTTCAGAATCTTAGGCAAAGTTGCTGGTATTTGTTGGCGTTCGGAACGAAATAGACACAGGTTAAACCCCCGTTTGCACATTGCTAGCTTCCTGGCAACGGCAAGTGTCTCAGATCCTCAGAACAGGCCTCCTCTCCTAACATACAGTTCTCATGAGAGCTAGCAAATCCAGTTCTTATTCCCGTTCTGGAAGTGTTTCTCTTGATGTTCTCGTTTGGTGGTCCTTGCATGTTGATATGCAAGGTCAGTTAACATTTCAAAGCTTCCATCTGGATTCTTGGCTTTAAAGTCATAAGTATTTCCTCACACCTGGCACAAATAGATTGGCCTGCATAACAAATGCAGGGATAAACAACAAAAACATTTAGATTAGACCACCTAACTCAAACATTATAAAAATCGGGGCTTAATATGAAATAACTGAAATCTGTTTTAAAGTGATAACAGTACCTTGGAGAGCAAAGAAAAAAAGATACTAGGCTAGTGCACACCTCTGCTCTGTCCGGTGGATGGTGATAGTGACTGTTTCTCACCCCGATTACATACAATCCTCAGAGTTTTAAATCTTTCCCACATACATAACGTCTTGTAGCAGATATTTCTTCATCTTCTAGGTGGCAATCATATCTAACTTTACTCTTAAGGCTGTTGAGGGACCAAATTAATGGTGACTTTATAAAGCTCTAAAGTACTATTAAAATATTAAGTGGTTTAGTAGCTAGTTAGTAGCATTGGGCCAGACCTGGGGATTCCTGACAGCTAATTCAGGTCTTTTTTCATAGCTCTGGGGAGAAAGTTGTAAATAAAAGTAGGCTGCAGAGAAGACAACTAATGTTTAGAGACAAAGGGAGGTCGGCACTAGCACCATGGTATCCTTCTTGAAAAGACAATTTAAAAAATCATAGTGTGTAGTTTTATTCAAGTCATATTAAGGGGTAGAAATCACATGAGTCTATGTTCTGAAGGGGAAGGACAGTAACCACCTGAACTGTTCCTTCTGAATGTTCCCCAAGTCCAGGCACAGAGCTGATTTGCTTCTCCTCTGTCTCCCAAGTGAAGGTGAGGCAGAAGGCGGCCATGGACTAACTTAGAGGCTGAGGGTAGTAAAGCTTGAATTTGCATGAATAAAACTCAAAGATTTCCTGAGACTAGAAAGCAGGATGACCCTGCAAGAGAAACACAAGCATTTCGGATATTGGTCTCTTTAATAATGCTTTTGTTCTAAGTAATATTTCTCCAACTCTCATCCAGATAGCATCATACTTCATTTTTCCGCTTCAACCTCTGATTCCTTAGAGAGGACCCTAGAAATCCATTTGCCATTTTGTGAGATGGAATCCAGGGCATGATCATCATTATTATTATTATCGCTGAAGATAAAGAAATCTGTCAATTTCACTATTTCCTGCTGCCTGCATAATAATAACTCAAGTTCTGTCTTGATCATCTACTTTAAAGGACAATATAATGACATTGCTGGGAATTACATATATCCACTCATTCCAAAGCCAGCTGCTTTTGGTTCAGCTTTAATAGATCAAATTCTATTCAAAAAAGTTATGAGAACAATCACTGTATTTCTTTTGAGAACCAGGGGGTCTTATCTCTACAAAAGCAGGTCTGAAAATTTCACTACTTGGTGAGCACCAGTTTGTTTACGGGAAATGACATGTGATTTCTAAATGGTATTCTATCTTATAAAACTTTAGCAAAGTATTTTGAGTTATTAAACAAAGGACCATATTATTAAACAAAGGACCATATTATTAAACAAAGGCATGTCAACAGTTGATTTGCTCCACGTTTGCTCACTGGGGAAGACAGTGAGAACACAGTTCAGAGGAACATCATGACCCTTAACATCATCTCCGAAAGTTCATCCAATCCACACTCATTGAACACCCTGTGTATGCAAAGCACCAGCTCCAGTGCTGAGTGTGAAAAATGAATAAGACCTGGTCTTCAGACTTGAGCATGTCCATCAGATGAAAAAGTCTCTCTTCTCCTCTTCTCTTCATGGGAGTTGGGGAGAGGTTCACAGAGTTTCTGTGAATGAAGATAAATTCCCAGAAGTCTTGTGTAAAGACCTGGCTGCTTTTTCAACACCTTTATCTATGTGGTTTTTAAGCCAAGTATCCAGGCAGAACTGTCCTTGATTGTGTCTGTTTGCCAATATGACTATAGCTGTTGAATCCAGAGGCCTGCAATGAATAATCAAGTCTATGTAATGTTATATGGTAAATGCTACAAGAGATGTATTTATAAAGACCAGTGGAAGGAGAGAAGAGAGTTTAGTAATGGAGGAAATAGTATAGTTGAGCCTGACCTTAAAAAGTGAGTTAGATTTTTCCAGGTGAAAATGTGGATGAAGGTATCCAGGAAGGAAACTGCCTGGGTGAAGGCGCAGAGGTGTAAGAGAGTATGGCACTTGGGGACATTTCCACAGTAACTATAAAGTAGGGTAGTAGGAGGAGCTGACCCTAGATGAGCAGACTGGGCCAGTTTGTGAAGGGGATGCTGTTTCTATATTAGGTTATCTCTGTCTTATTCAGTCTGTTCATATCTTCCTGGTTTATGGGCAAATTGAGCAATTAGGATATTGTTCACACTCCTCTTCTGATATGGTAACTCAAGATAAACATGTGGTTCTAAGTAGCAGTGTGTCTGAAGTTCCAGATGGAACTCGACTTCCCCGTTCTCTTGCCCACTCCTACCCATCCATAGAAACCCCTTCTTTTATGCAAGTCACATGCCAGTAAAAGCTGTTTTCATTTACGCATGGGCACTGCTTTTGTCAGGAATCACATTTCTGCTTCCAAATGTATCCTATGAGTTGAAGTGTTAAAGCAGAAAAAGAAGTTAATAAATTTACTGAGTACTTCATTCACAGCTTTTTCTAATTAATGATTATATGTTGAAATAAATGTTGTTAAAGTATTGATAAAAAGAAATTTGAGGAAGCAGGTTGAGAGCAAGACTGATGAGACAGGTAGAGAGGTTCTTCAGGGGGAAGTGCTCCTCCCCTACCAAACTTGGTAACCCTTCCCCTGATGCTTGCTTGCCCTGACGCTAGAAACTTGTGCCTCTGACATGGCTACAGTACTTTCAGTTAAATGTGTACTTGGCTTTTTTATGCTTGTCTGTTTAGTCTTTCCCAAAATGCCAACCATGAGAGGGTTGATAAAGAAATTTCATTGTGTTTATACCTCTCACATTGTATAAATTAAGCACATGTAAGCCATGTATAACATGAGTTCACTCAGTTGGGTTTATCATACTTATGTGACACTTTTATGGCTCTGTAATAGTGGAAAAGATGAAAGCTTACCTCCTATGTTGTCTATCTTCTGTTGAGAGCCTGGGACTGCCATCTGTGAGGCTTGCATGCCATAGTCCTCAGCTGGACTTCTATGCTACAATACAAAATGTGTAACCCACAGTATGTAATATTTGGTATGTGATATATAATGACATCTTATATATCATTTAGTCAAATGATGTATAGTGTTATATCATACTATTATAGGATGTGTCGTATGTCACATTCATCTCTCCCTTTGCTCACCTCCTCAGTGCTATTGCTGATCCCCGAGTTGACAGCATATCGGGTTACGGACATCCTTGGTCATGTCTGATTTTGGTCCTGATTTCATAGCTGCTTAAAATGAAAGACGCATTTCCTCTCCTTGTGCCATGCCCCATTTTACAACAATCTGAGAGTGGTTAGGTGTTCTAGCTCAAAGATCCCCCAGGCCTGGCTATGAATTTCTGTTCTGCCACTCACTGGTTAAATACATCTTGAGCAGATTACTTGTGTAAACTTTATTTTGCTTCTCTGGAGAATGAGACATAATAACTAATTTAGGGTGGATTACCTAACCTATTTTATAGGATTCTTGTGAAGATTGAGACAATTTTTTTTAAGCTCTTTATTGGAATATAATTGCTTTACACTGTTGTGCCAGTTTTTGCTGTACAACAAAGTGAATCAGCTGTATTTATACATATATCCCCACATCCCCTCCATCCCGCAACTCCCTCCCACCCTCCCTATCCCACCCTTCTAAGTCATCATCCATCATCCACTTGATCTCCCTGCAGCAGCTTCCCACTAGCTATCTATTTTACATTTGGTAGTGTATATATGTCAATGCTACTCTCTTACTTTGTCCCAGTTTCCCCTTTACGCCCCCCTCCCTGTGTCCTCAAGTCCATTCTCTACATCTGCATCTTTATTCTTGCCCTAGATTCCATATATATGTGTTAGCATGTGGTATTTGGTTTTCTCTTTCTGACTTACTTCACTCTGTGTGACAGACTCTAGGTCCATCCACCTATAAAACTCTTAGAGGAAAACACAGGCAGAACACTCTATGACATACATCAAAGCAAGATCCTTTTTGACCCACCTCCTAGAATAATGGAAATAAAATAAAAAATAAACAAATGAGACCTAATGAAACTTAAAAGCTTTTGCACAGCAAAAGAAACCATAAACAAGACAAGAAGACAACCCTTAGAATGGGAGAACATATTTGCCAATGAAGCAACTGACAAAGGATTAATCTCCAAAATATACAAGCAGCTCATGCAGCTTAATATCAAAAAAGCAAATAACCCAATCCAAAAATGGGTGAAAGACCTAAATAGACATTTCTCCAAAGAAGACATACAGATGGCCAACAAACACATGAAAAGATGCTCAACATCACTAATCATTAGAGAAATGCAAGTCAAAGCCACAATGAGATATCCCCTCACATGGGTCAGAATGGCCATCATCAAAAAATGTAGAAACAATAAATGCTGGAGAGGGTGCAGAGAAAAGGGAACCCTCCTGCCCTGTTGGTGGGAATGTAAATTGGTACAGCCACTATGAGACAATTTTTTACAATGTGCTTGCCTGGTACCTAGCACATGGTAACTGATCAATAAATTCTAACTGTTATTATTGTCATCTATTGGGATGTTCAGTATGCTGCTATTGTCTCATTTGCAGACATCAGGGCAGATCATGTATCATAAAACATTATAAAATAAAGGGGGATTGAATGAAGTGCTGATAATCCCTGGGTGTGGTTAATCCCTTGGGGGTGGTAGTTACTCTTACAATTTGATCATCTCTAAGTTGGCAAATATATTATTTCTAAATCCATTAATTTAATTCCTTGTAGTAGCTGTATCATGTTACTGTTGGCTTGGGTTTGGCAAGTGGAGCCTTGTGTGCCTCCTAAATTCCTTCTAAGAAATTAGCCTGTGATTCAGGCAAATGCTGAGAGGTTGGTAGTATGGCCTGGTTATGAATGCAGCCCTGAACCTTAAGAAAACCTAGATGTTCAAGAACACTCCTGTCTTTTTCAGAAAGCACTTGAACTTTCTATAAATGATGCTAAATCACCAGAAGTCTCATGTTGCAGTCTGACTGCTTTCTCAATGTTTTTCTCCATATGTTTCCTAACAGAGCACTAAGACAAAATTATCCTTCATGGTGTTTATCTGCATGAATGTGGGAGGTGGGGAGAGAGGGAGAGAGAGAGAGAGAAAGAGAGAGAGGGGCTGGATATAGCCATGGAGGTCAGAGGAGACCCTACAAAGAGTAATGAAACTCATCAAGCTCACAGCTTTTTTTTTTTTTTTTTCTTTTTTGGCACACGGTCTTAGCTGCTCCGTGGCATGTGGGATCTTACTGGAGCTGGGATCGAACCCATGACCTCTGCATTGTCAGGTGGATTCTTAACCACTGTGCCACCTAGGAAGCCCGAGCTCACAGCCTTTTGATTCTTATTTTTTCCATCAGAGAATTAAAATTTAGTTTCTTTATGAAACATCTACTCAGATTATCTCTTCTTTGCCATCTGGTTTACCAAAATCAATCTACTATCTGGTTTCACATAGTGATTTTATGACCTAAATATCGAGAAAAAAAATTATCCTTTTGCTATGTAAAAACTGAGTTTAAGAAATTGGAATTAATAATGTTAAATTTCTCAGTGCTTCATTCCAACAGTCCTTGGAGACAGATCAAATACATTGCTATGTTTTAGATAATTTAGGAAGGCTTATTATTATTATTATTTCTTTCAGTTTTGACAGTATTGCTTTTTTTTTTTTAATTTTTATTTATTTATTTATTATTTTTTGGGGGGGTACAAGTTCAATCATCTGTTTTTATACACATATCCCCGTATTCCCTCCCTCTCTCGACTCCTCCCCCCACCCTCCCTCGAGTCCCCCCCACCCTCCCCGTCCCAGTCCTCTAAGGCATCTTCCATCCTCGAGTTGAACTCCCTTTGTTATACAACAACTTCCCACTGGCTATCTATTTTACAGTTGGTAGTATATATATGTCTGTGCTACTCTCTCGCTTTGTCTCAGGAAGGCTTATTATTAAGAAATATATTTTATTGAAGATGTCATCTCACCTCCACCTTTTTCATGTCTTCTTTTCTGTCTTTTTTTTTCAGATCTTTATTGGAGCATAATTGCTTTACACTGTTGTGCCAGTTTCCACCGTACTACAAAGTGAATCAGCTGTATTTATGCATATATCCCCATATCCCCTCCCTCTTGAGTCTCCCTCCCACCCTGCCTGTGCCAGCCTTCTAGGTCTTCACCAATCATCAGGTTGATCTCCCTGTGTTATGCAGCAGCTTCCCACTAGCCATATATTTTACATTTGGTAGTGTATATATGTCAATGCTATTCTCTTACTTTGTCCCAGCTTTCCCTTCCCCACTGTCCCCCCTCCCGTGTCCTCAAGTCCGTTCTCTACATCTGCATCTTTATTCTTTCCCTGCCACTGGGTTCATCAGTACCACTTTTTTAGATTCCATATATATGCAGTAGCATACAGTATTTGTTTTTCTCTTTCTGACTTACTTCACTCTGTATGACAGACTCTAGGTCCATCCACCTCACTACAAATAACTGACAAAGGATTAACTCCAAAATATACAAGCAGCTCATGCAACTCAATATGAAAAAAACAAACAACACCATCCAAAAATGGGCAGAAGACCTAAACAGAGATTTCTCTAAAGAAGACATACAGATGGCCAACAAACACATGAAAAGATGCTCAACATCACTAATCATTAGAGAAATGCAAGTCAAAGCCATAATGAGATATCATCTCACACCCGTCAGAATGGCCATCATCAAAAAATCTAGAAACAATAAATGCTGGAGAGGCTGTGGAGAAAAGGCAACCCTCCTGCACTATTGGTGGGAATATAAATTGTACAGCCACTATGGAAAACATTATAGAGAGTCCTTAAAAAACTAAAAATAGAACTACCATATGACCCAGCAATCCCACTCCTGGGCATATACCCTGAGAAAACCATAATCGAAAAGATATATATACCACAATGTTCATTGCAGCACTATTTACAATAGCCAGGACATGGAAGCAACCTAAATGCCCATCAACAGATGAATGGATAAAGAAGATGTCGCACATATATACAATGGAATATTACTCAGCCATAAAAAGGAGCCTTTTGATTCTGATCCATGGGGGGGTGGGTATGCTGCTAATAGCAGACACTGATGTATAGGTACAGTTGACCCTTGAACAATGCAGGTTTTTAACTGTGTGGGTCCACTTGTATGTGGATGTTTTTTGATAAATATGTACCATAGAACTACATGATCTGTGGTTGGTTGAATCTGCAGATGGTGGAACTGCAGATGCAGAGGGCCAACTGTAAAGTTGTATGTGGATTCTCGACTGTATGGGGGTCGGCACCCTAACCCCCTTTTTGTTCAAGGGTTAGATTTGGATAGAAAACTAGAGACCTTGGATGGATTCAACTTTTCCCGTAGAAGGTCACAATTTGGGTAGAGAAGGAAGGATACAGGGCGTGAGCACCTGCTCTTAGTTAATTTGGGCTGCTATGACAAAATACCAGAGCCTGGATGGCTTATAAACAACAAAAATTTAAAGTTTGATATCAGGGTGCCAGAATGGTCAGATTCTGATGAGGACACTCTTCCAGGTTGCAGACTGCAAGCTTCTTGTATTCTCGCATGGTGGAGATCAGAGAGATGAAACACGCTTTCTTGTGGCTCTTTTAAGGACACTAACTCTATTCATGAGGGCTTCACCTTTAAGACTTCATCTAATCCTTAACTCCCAGAGGCCCCACCTCCCAATATTACCACACCGGGGAGTAGGGTTTCATCATAGATATTTTGGAGGGACACAAACATTCAGCCCATAACTTCTGGTGACATAGATCATATTGAAGAATAGGATTTGTTTTTCTGGATTGTGATTTTATCATAATGATCTCCTCGGGGGAAAAAAACAGTCACCTTATAAAGACCCAGAAGAATGTATTTATAGAATGTTTATTGGCTTAAGAAAAGGAGAGAGACAAATACTCAGAAAATTGACACCAAGGAGGATAATAGAAGAAATAAAGAAACAATAATATGATAGTTTCTTATATTAGTATGGCATTTACAGTTTTCAATGTGTTTTCATATGATAAGATTCTCATAACAATTCTATGAAGTTTTCAGAAATAATGAAGATCTACATTCCTCAGATGAAGATATTCTTCATGAGTCCCAGAGGGTTTAATTAGTTAACTAGCTTGTTTGAGGTCACACAGTCATTAAAGAATATGTTCGAGACTAGAATCTAGATCTCTTGATTATAGTTCTGTATACCCATTATACTGATATTTTTGATAACAATTTTTTTCCACATTTGAGACTTGCTTGTGATTTTGGAAACATTCTGTTAGGCCATAAGGAATTTAAAATTTTTCATAGTTTTCTTTGTTGTTTCTTTCAACATATTTGACATTAGAATATCTTCCCCAATTTCTGATGAACTCTTGACTTGTCCTGTTGAGGATTTCATCTCTTGAAAGGTTAAAAAAAAAAGAAAAAAAGAAGGAAGACTTCTAACTTTAGACTCATTTCTGGCTAAGAGAATTGAAATAGAAGCTAAGGGCAACTTTTAAATATATGCAGTTTATTGTATGTCAATTGTATCTCAATAAAAGTTCTAGGAAAAAAAAAGAAGTGAAGGCCAACTCAGAAGAATATTGACAACGGAATTCATAACAACGAGAGCAGATGGTGATCGTGGTCAGGCATTTTTAGATTCTAGGAGGGATATATTTCAAATGGTTCACATAAGAGATGGTTAAGAGCAACAGGAGAGTTTACAAAAGAGAAAAGCCTGGCATTGAGGTCACATATTATTCCTTTGAAAAAGAAAGTAGTGGTGATGTGACTTCACAGACATCTCTGAGCTAGGATTTAATTTGTTACAAAAGGAGTGTGTACAGCTGATCCTTGAACAATATGGGTTTGAACTGCACAAGTCCACTTACACGTGGATTTTTTTCAATAAATATAGATATAGAGTTGGCCCTTCGTATTTGTGGGATGGAGACAAAAGGGTGGAATAAACTTGCAAGGATAACGTTGGCAAAACTATGAAGAATCAATGTAGCTCAGTGAAATATGTGCTACAGGAAATGAAGGGTTTCACTTATCCATATTTAAAACAAGAAGAACCAGGGAGGGATGGGCTTGCCACTCGGGCAGATGGTGTATAGTTAACTGATGAAAGGAAGGAGAATGAATCAGTGTTTATTTTGCTTCCATCCTCTACATAAAAGAAATGATCTTCATGTTGGAAAGGGCAGGAAGGCGTGGTTACCAACCTGAATCTATTAAAGATGTAAACACTTAAGACAGTGCCTACAACATAGTAAGTGCTCAATTCACATGTTAAAAATATCCTTTTGTTTTTCTTTAATAGAATTGCCAGAAATAAAAAAAGGGGCTGGATGATTGAAATGGGAAAATCACCAATTTTCAAAAAGGGGAATAAGACGAATTCTAAAAAGAACACATCAATAAATGTGACATCAATTCCTGGTCAAATTCAGGAGCAAGGTATTTAGAAATAATTTGTGAGTGGTTTGGAAAGAAAGAAGACATTATTGAAAATAATGAGTTCCAAATGATGAAGTCTGGCTAAACTTACCTGATTTCCTTTATTTGTTTTTTACATTGAATGTTTTTATTATGGGAATGTACTACATGGAAATGTCTATATTTTAGTAAAATATTGGAAAAATTGTCCATAAGTTGTGCTTTCTCATGCATTTTGCATATGCTCTATTCTCTGTTTGGAAGCTTTTTCTCTCCTCATCTGCTGATAATTGCCTACTTGTATGAGGCAGGAGGATACTTTTGGAATATTAACCAACATTAAAAAAAATAATCCTTTTCAACCTTGACCCTCCTTGAGTCGACTAGGCTGTCTACAAACGTTACTTTAGATAAGTGGAGACATGAAAAAAAAAAAGAAAGCTGCGGAAAAAAATAGCCTGTTTTTGGCTTTGGATTTCAAAAATCTTCAGGGAAACAGAAAAGACTCGGTCTAGAAAAAAGATGTGGAAAAATACTTTGATGTATAAAAACAAAACCTTTCTTCGTGGAGACTAGATAATGAAAAGTAGAGGCCTGAGATGAGAGGACTAGATCTAGTGAACGCCTAGCCTGTGGCATTGTTACTTGACCTTTCCATTGTCCTTTATGACCTCCCTTTATGACAGCAATATTGTCCACTGATAGCCTGGCATGAATGATGCCTGTCTGCTCCAGGTATGTCTCACCCTGTGTAGACAACTCCTCCTTTGATACCTCTGACAGTTATATGCCTAGATTTGGAGGATGGGAAAATGAGACCTTAGTCTATACAAGAGGTAATTGTGTAGATTGGGCCTGTCCTTGGGTAGACCCTAAGCAGAATCAGTCTTTTCACCTCTTTACCACCCTTGCTGTTAGACTATAGTAAAAGTCTCTACCTTTTCACATTCCTGAGACATAACAAAAAAATGGGGGCAGAGGGGAAGGAAGAATCCTACATTCTTTTTTGAGGTTTCCTCAACAACCTCGGATAGAGTCCAGTGCTCCTCCTTGAGCTTCTCTTGGACTCCAAGTCTTATAGCATAGGACTCATCATAGGGAACTGCTTTAATGACTGCATGGACATTTCTTCATTTGACTGTGAGCCTCTCCAGGGCAGGGAATAGATGTTATTATATTTGTATTTTCTGACACACAGTAGAGACTAAGCAAGTGTTTAATGGGTTGAATTGAAGATGGTTAAATGTGTGGAATTACCTATGTTCATAAGTGATGACATATATACTCAAAGAATGTTGACTAGTGTATTAATGTGGGCTTTGAACTCTCTCTCTATAAGGTGTTTCTAGGTTCAGATCTCTACTTTTCTGTTTCTATTAATGACTAAAATGAGATTATAATTCACTGATTACATTTTGGAATGATAGGAAGCTGGAAGGGAAAGTTAATATACTGGATGAGAGTCAGAATCCAAAGAGAGAGGAATAGTTGAAACAATGAACTAAATATAATTTAATTGGGAGTACATATAAAATACTACAGTTAGGTTTTAAAAAAAACAACTGAGTTACAAACTAGGGAGATTATATATATGTATATATATATATAGCTTAAAGTATTTATTAAAGATCTTGCCAGAGCTTTAGTTGCTAAGCTTATATGGACCAAAGTATGATGCAGCTTTTACTATATTATATATTCTTCAATATTATTTATTAACATAATTAATATATTGTTTAATTATTATTATTTAATGTAATTTTGGGTATTATTTATAGAAATGAAGAGAAGAGATGCACTAAGGCAAGGGTCCTAATGTATGCCTCACTGATGAAATCATGGCTGAAATATTGGGTACAGTTTCATATATAATAATCGAAAAGGATCATGCTGGAGAATTTAGGAGAAAATATTTGTGGAAACTACATTTTTATGAAAAATGAGAAGGAATTAGGGCTAGACCAATCCTACACAATTAGGTATTTCCATCGATGAGGTGACAGCTTTGGGACAGTCTTCATCTCACTTCACTGGAAGAGTTTAAGCTGAGAAAAGGATGGCCGTCAGCACATGGGATCCCTGAAATGTATAGGTGATTGGACTCAGATGAGCCTTAAGGTGGTCTCCAGTTCAAAGACAAGATGCACTTTCCATGTATGCTCCGTGGCTTAGTTGGAGAGTACTCTGTGGATGTGGATGGACAGGAAGGGCCTTTTGACAGAATGGCAGAAATGATGGAGAGAACTGCTTAGCTCAGAACAGAGCTTCGTGGACTTCTTTTACCCCTCACTCTGTATGCAGGCCACACAGAAGGCAAAGATCTGGGCTGTCGGACAGTAACTCATGTGAAAGGGAAGGAAATAATTCCTTGGTGGGTATGAACTGTGAGGAAGAAGGATGATGCTACTCTGTGTTCCGTGACTCTACCAGGAGAAATAATGGGACTTGATCAATGGGAATGTTTGGGGGAGGGGAGGGGATACTGATGATGAAGAGGTAAGTGTGGGTCTCATCTGGGAGAATGATGATGTTTTAGCCCCACTGTCCATGGCTCTGAGCCCAGCAGGTGAGTCTGGGATAATTGATGGCTTCCGACACCAAGGCAGTTGCAGTAATTCTGAGCTATGTGCCATGGCTAAGCAGCTCTCAGTGCTGCAGACGGCTTCATTACTGGGGGCCCATCCTTCACTAAGCAACAGACCTTCTTCCCTCAGCCAAAGATGAATGAGAAAATCACCCAGGCTCTACATGTTTTCAATATTGCCCTCTATCTTTTGTTCAGACCAGCTTTGTTTTATGTACTCAGCTGCCTCCCCTGTGAACTATGGTGCAGAAGGCCCCTGGCATCACCCACCCCACGAATGATATGTGAAGCATGGAAAAGAGGATCTTCTCAAAGGACTCAGAAGGTTGGGTATCTTTGCAGCAATCAGAGAGTGACAGAGCGTGCCCTGGCTTGCCCAGGAATAGGCAGAGGTTCACTGCTGCTTTAATTCATCAGAAGGATCCCATTCCCATTTCTGAGCATGGAGTGAATAGAGCTTCCAAGAATCAGAATGGACAAATGAAGCCAAGCTTAATTTCTTGCCAGGAGAAGGCAAAATGTTATCCTTATGTTAGAGGCAACATGAAATGGTGTACAGGTATGTAGCACTTAGTCAAATTCAACATCCTTTATCTTCAAACTGCAGAGAAGTACAGTTTCTGAAAATCTCTTAATCACAAAGTATACTTATTGTTTTCTTCCTAGGGAGTTCAAAGAGAAAATTTAGTAAGTACACCTTGTGCGATTTTTTTCTGATATCCTTCTTTCCAAAGCTGCCAACTGCCTCCCAGGCTGCGCTGCAGGTGCCGCCCCTCCTAGTATCCTTGCCAAGCACCCCGTGTAGGTGGGGGTGTGACCCGAAGCCCTGATGCTTCAAGATGAAGCCACACTAAGTAACCCCTTCACCTCTGAACTCAGATAAAATGCCACACCATGGGGAACAGAACTAGCCTTCCTGGGCAACCATCAAAGGGTCAGATAACAGAATTCAGAAGCGTGGAAAAGCCAGCTCTCGTGGAGTAAATTTTCACCAGTGAAATGGAAACTGGGAAGATACATTATCTGTCGTTCACCCTCTTAGGCGGGCCGCTCCATGGTGTGCTCTCTTCTTGCCAGCCTTCTGGAGAAGTCCCGCCTGCCGAGGGAGGGAAGTGCAGTGTCTCTGCGTGGCTCACTGTGAAGCGGCGGCTGGCGTGGTAGCACACGGCCTCTCACTGCCCATTTTCGCTTCCCCTTCCTTCCTTTCCTGTACCACTCTGGTCGTGCACCTTTTCAATAAAGTATTAGCCCTTTGGTCCTTGCTTCAGGTTCTGCTTTTTCAGATGACCTGGGCTGAGGCAGAGATAAACAAATCAGAAAGCTCACTCATTCACTCACTCACTCACTCATTATGGAAGGTGTATCGAGTAACCACTGAGTGTTGAGCAATTGCTAATTTCTGGGGACGTAAAGATTGGTATAATGTGGTTCCTACCTTCAAATAACTCATAATCCAGTTTAGAGAGAGAGACATGAGATCAGATGAAACTCCCCCAAATTAGGAAAAAAGATCTTTATGGTAAGGTGTTTGAGATAAAGTGTTGTTCTTATCTTGGAAATCTGGCTTCAAGAATACTGCACATGACTTAGTACTGAAGTCCTAAGCTAACGGGATCTTGAATCCATTTTTTGCTTTTGTACCAGCATTGGACTAATGCAAATGCTGAAAACAGAAGTCTTCAAGTCTCCACCTTCTAAGGAGAGCCACAGGGAATCGCCCATCATTGGGCCAGACACCTCCCTGAAGGTTTTTGAGAGCTGGAAGAAATGGTTCCTCTTTCATTGCTCCCCCGCATGCCCACTTGAACCTAAACTAAAAGGGGACTGGAGTAGGGACTAGAACCATCAGGTGGCTGGCCTTATGGTGAGAGTCATGTTCTTAGAGATGCCTTTTTCCCTATCCTGTTGGAGTGTGGTGGACCCAAGTGAAGCAGCAAGAGAATTGCCCGTAAGAATCAGGAGTGCTTGAAAGAAGGGCCATCTGATTCCTTGGTGAGATACTTGCTGAGCTAAAAATTCAGCTGGCCCACCCTGGTGCTGCCTCCAAAACGCACCGTGTGAGTTCTTGGGTGAGCGGGCACAGATGTTGATAAACATGGGGACCCATCCCTGCTTTTGCTGTGGGCATCTGGAGCTGGGAGACCGTTGGTGTGCACAGATATACAAGCTCGAAAGGACTGTGATGAAGTGTGTTTGAGACGCATATGGGGGGACTACCGCAATTCATTCATTTTTGCCCTCAGGAGGTTCAGGTCTAACAGTTCCAGGGGCTCCCCATAGGTGAGTTCAGATGCTAGAGGAGAACCAGCCGCTGTGGGCTTCCTGGTGGCCCCTAGGCCTGGCAGAGACAGCCAACCTGAAGAAGGGAGGGACCTTGTAGGGCTGGCAAGGTCTATGCATGAAGTAGTTGCTCCACTGAACAGGTGAGACAGCCAGAGAAGAGAAGCCAAGAAAATCGTGTGCTGATGTGAAGACCAACATAGGAAAGGAGGCAATGGACATCAGACAAAAGCCTAATGAACCAGAGTGAGGCCAGGGACTTAATCCTCACCAGTGACAGACAGATGGACAGCTACTGAAGAAGACCCCATACTCCACCCTTCCTCCTTCACCCCAGCATCAGTGTCTCTACCTGGAGGAGGGGGTCGTGCAGACATTCACTCTCATGACCTTTCTCCACTGTGGGAAGCCAGGGCCACAGTAGCTTGAGTTGGGGGAGGGGATAGGGAATTTTTGAATGCTGAAGTTTTAAACTGGATTGGACTAGGTTTTAATAATTTAAAATAATCAGAAAGTTTAGAATCTGCTAAAAAAACATTGCTAAGGGACGGAAAAAGAATTTAACATAGCAGGGTGGAAAAACAGTGACTAAAGATGTAATACTGTTTCCACAAGGGATTTTTTTTTCTAATGGAAGATAATTTTTAGTACCTTTCACTGTTACTTTTATACTACAGTCTATTTTGCAAAAGTCCAAATTTCAAATGAAACTCGCAACTCCAGTGAAATATTATACCATCATCTTTCCACAAGGGATTTTAAGGGCAGGACTGGACGTGGCATATTCGTTCTGCCTGCATCTAATTGGCCAGATCCCAGTCCCAGAACCTCAGCCTAATTTTACGTGAGGCTTGGAAACCTCCTCCTATGTGTTCGGGAGAAAGAATGACGCGAACACACAGTGTTGTCTCTGTCACAGGCAGCCACTTTGAAATTCAGAACATTGCACAATTTAGAAGAAAAGATGCTAGTGGTTTTGTAGTAGTGATAATATTAACGATGAAAACCTGTGACGTGATTGCCACTCTTCAGTGATTCTTACTTGTTTTCTCAAACAACCGAGCGACAATGTTTTACAAGTTGAGACTCTGAGAGAGTGTGCTCTGACTTAGAAGAATCTAATATTTAATCCTGGCAACTCCATGATGTGGGTGCCTCGACTCGCAGATTCTAGAAGAAACAACAGAGCGAACAATGTAATGCCACAACTAATGGATGGTAGATTTATTGTTGGGATCTGGCTCTGTCCCACTTTAATATTCCTGCTGTTTCTATTGCACCCACATCATCTGGTCATCTTGACGTCTTAAAATTCAAGCCTGTCTCCTTCTCTTTGTTTGGGATGAATTGCCTGAGCCTCATTTTGATGGTTCTATGATGACCCCCTATTGCCTTTCCACATGACGTGTGTTCACGGTGCCAAGGATCATGTTGCCAAGCATCAGGGTTTATTGTTCCATCTGGCTATTATTATTCCATTTGCACAAGATCCTGGTGTGTATGCTTCTTTTTTTGGTATAAAGTTGCAGTTTTAATGGTTTGATGATCTGTTGAGCTGCATTTGGTGCGTTGGGTAATTTCCTTAATTGGACTTTGACGTTTGTGAAGATTGGGTATTCAGCAGTTCATGCAATTTTGATTTTTGACGCATAAAACTGGAGCAGATGGGCCTGGGGCTCAATAACTCAGCCACTGCTGATCAGTTTCTTATCTTTGTTCATTTATTAATGGGACTATTGCTAGTGAATCTTTCTCTACAATTTTCTTTTAGTGGCCTCAAAAATTTTTTTGATGTTAATATACTGTCATTTAAATCTCAGATTATCCTTTTCAGCTTCCATGGAAGCTCAGTAAAAAACTTTAACATAATCTGTGTAGTTCTGTTAAATAAGCATCACAGTACCATAATTAGATGTTGGGGGCTTTGGAATCCAAAATATGATCTTTGTTTTTAATAAGTTTAAACGACAGCAACCCAAGTTCTTATTTACGATTTGGGTGGAGCCATCAGAAGAAGCTTAAACGGGGGAGGACACATAGTCAGCATTTGGGTGTGATTCTAGTTAATGCATTGAAATAGAGAAATTAGTAAAAGCAATTTTGTCTTTTTCTTGGTTGTCCTTAAAGAGTGACCATTGACAAGTTACCTTATAAAATCATATATACAACAAATATGCATCAATCACGTGCCATCTTTATGCCAGTCTGTGAGCAAAAATGATGAATTCCTGAACTTTCTAAAGTGCTCTCAGTCTTATTGGGGTAGAGGATATATGTATATATGTGTATATATATGTATATATATGTGTATAAAACACAGGCTGATAAAGGCAATAGCATAATATGTCCAATATACAGTGATAGTGCAAAAGAGGAAGGATTAATTGGACTGGATAACAGGTTTCGCAAATGTTTAATTGATATTTAATCTCTTAGAGAACTGTTTATATTACCATTCCCTCTGCTTAAATAATGCATTAGGGTAATCAGTCACTACTTTTCTTTCTTTGATCCCTAAGTCTTTCTCTGTGAGGCTGGAGGGCTGTATCTTAGGGCTTTGGTCTAGAGAGATCATCAGTATTTGAGAAGCTGGACTTGGCTGTGCTTTCTCTATCATGCTCCTTATTTTTCTTTCCTATTGGGTGCTAACCTGTGTGTATAGAATAACTTTTCTCCCATATAGAGAGGAGTTCTTTTACTGAGTGTTGCTGCACGTAGATCTCTAAATGGCCAGGAAATGGGAAATAGAGTTCCCTTCAGGGTAATTTGCCATTTCACAGGTTGTTTGTCAGAATTTGCAAGTAGATCAGTCCTTGCAAAGAGTGGAGTGTTTTGATTTTTAATTCCGTTTTTTTTTTTTTTTTTTGTAATTAGGAAACATTTTTTTATTAGGAGCTGCTAGAAACCAACATTTTTGCACCTATAAATTTAGCATCTTGTGACACAGTAAGAATTACAATGGTAGGAAGAAAGGGGACTGTGCAAACAAAACAAAGACATAAAATGTAATGAGGGAAAAGCAGCCAGCTTGCTGCAACTGTAAAGAAGAAGAAAACTTCAGGGAGGTCTGATTTATAGGGAATAATTATTATTGGCTAATTTAGAAAACGGGCAGATATCGGAAGCTGCTGAAGTGGCTGTTTCTGCAAACTGATTTGAAGAGTCCTCCTCTTCTATGCCATTATAGAATAATAATTCTTGGTGAGTGTGTCTCCTTTCACTTAAGGGTTTGCAAGGACTTGAAAAATATTGCTTGAATAGAATTATGATGCCCGAGAAGCACATTCAGACCACTATTCCAAATGTGAAAGCAAAGACCAGGAGCAGGTCAGGGATTTGTGGAAAGTTCCCTGAGGGATCAGAGCAAGAGAGTAGACCCAGTTCCCAACTTTTGATTTCCCAAATTCAGAAACAGTTGTTCCCACAGTAAAACTTTAAATTCTAATTAGGGAAACAATCTTCATTATAACGTTCACCCATTAATTTGTTATTCACTTGTTCATCGGATATTTATTGAGGACCAACTAGGTACCAGGTACAGGTTCATGTGCTAAGAATACACGGATAAGTAAGGTATGTTCTCTCCCCTCAGAGAGTTCATATATTTAAAGGCATGAATTTAAATGACGAGGGTAAATTAAGATATGCATCTCCGCAACTGTGAAAAACTGATTAATAAAATGCTTAGACTCACAAACCCAGATGTTACCTTTCTGTTGTTGATAGTGCATTTTCCCCCCTAAAATGTAGCATGGTTTGCCTGGTTATTCATACAGTTTTTTTTTCTGAATTTAATTAGCATGACACCACATTTTATTACCTTCTCCAAACATAATTTTTGTGGCCCCCAAACTGCTATTTCTTTCTTAAAAAAATTTATCAGAGTATAGTTGATTTACCACGTTGTGTCAGTTTCAGGTGTGTAGCAAAGGGATTCAGTTATACATATATTCATTTTTTTTCAGATTCTTTTCTCATATAGGTTGTCACAGAATATTGAGTAGCGTTCTCTGTGCTAAACAGTAGATCCTTGTTGGTCATCCAAGCTTCTGATTTATCCCTTCCCCCCGATTTATTACTTTCCCCTTTGATAACCATGTTTGTCTTTAATATCTGTAAGTCTGTTTCTGTTTTGTAAATAAGTTCATTTGTATCATTTTCCTAAATTAGGTTCTGTATAGGAGTGATATCATGTGATATTTGCCTGTCTGACTTACTTCATTTAGTATGGTAATCTCTAGGTCTATTCACATTGCTGCAAATGGCATTATTTCATTCTTTTTTATGGCTGTGTAATCTTCCATTGTGTATACGTACCACATATTCTTTATTCATTTCTCTGTCAGTGGACATTTAGGTTGCTTCCATGTCTTGGCTATTGTAAATAGTGCTGAAGTTAACATTGCGGTGCATGTATCTTTTCGAATTATGATTTTCTCCAGATATATGCCCAGGAGTGGGATTGCTGGATCATATGGTAGTTCTGTTTTTAGTTTTTTAAGGAACCGCCACACTGTTCTCCATAGTGGTTGTACCAATTCACATTCCCATCAACAGTGCAGGAGGTCCCCTTTTCTCCACAGCCTCTGCAATTTTTGTAGAATTATTCATACAATTTTTAAAAGTTGCAACCTTAGTAAGATATATTTTAACAGGCCCTAAGTTGAGAAGATTGAAATTCAAACATCAGAGGTAGCTGGAAAGAGCATTGAGTTGGAGTCAGGAGACCTGGGTTATAAATTTGTTTCTTTTACTAGCCCATTGCATAAATTAAGGCAAGAGATTGTATCTCTGTAGGATTTATATTCCTTATTTCCAAACACTGAGTTGGGAACTATTTGAAGGGCTCTCTAAGATTCTCAGTAAATTAAAAAAATGTATTGAGCATGTCCTATAAGCCTAACTTGTTTAAGGAACTGGGGATACAGAGGTGAACGAAATAGACAATAAGGCGGAGAAAAATCAAGAAAGTGTGGTAATATTCTGGAAGCCAAGTGTAGAAAATGTTTCCAGGGAGAAGGAGGGATCAACTGTCAAATGTTGTTAGTAGACTAGATTGAATGGGAGTAAGAATTGACCATTGGGTTTAGCAAAAATCAGTCACTGACCACTTGGCAAGAATAAATCCAGGTGATAAAGATGTGATTGGAATGGGTTCTAGATGAGAGACAATATACAAATGGATGATGGCCAGACCATATATATGGTTTTTTTTGCATTAGTAGAGTTTTCTATTGCTTAGCATTCTTGAATTCCTGGGTTAAATTCAGCTTAGACATGATTTTTTAAAATGCATTGCTGATTTGCTTTGCTAATAGTGTTTGTGTTATATCATAAGTGAGATTCTTTCTCACTCATATTTTTCTTTTCTCATACTGACCTTTTCAGATTTTGATATCATTATTCTAAAAACTAAGCTCATAAAATGAAGAATGTTCCCCTTTATTCTTGACTCTCTGGAAAAATTTGTGTAGATCAAAATGATCTGTTCTTTGAATTCTTTTGTTTTAATGAAACTCTTTAATATTAAAAAGAGATACCAAACATCACAGGGCACATTCACATTAAGTTCTGAATAGAATGATTATCAGTAATGAGAAAATGTCTTTACCCCTCAAAATGTTTTTTGACGTAGAGTATAATTTGTATAATATCAGTATAACCATACCAGCTTTCTTTAGGATAAAGTTTGGTATACTTTTTCTATTCTTTCTTTGTGCTTTTATTTTTGAATCCTTTGTAGTCTATGTTTGTATTAAAAATTTTTTTTTGTACTGTATTTGATTTACAACATTGTGTTTTTCCCAGGTATACAGCAAAGTGATTCAGTTGTATATGTACATATATAAACAATTTTTTTTCAGATTCTTTTCTATTATAGATTATTATAAGATATTGAATGTAGTTCCTGTGCTACACAGTAGGACCTTGTTGTTCATATATTTTATATATAGTAATTGGTATCTGTTAATCCCAAACCCCTAATTTATTTCCCTCCTTTCCCCTCTGGTAACTATAATTTTGTTTTCCACGTCTACGAGTCTGTCTCTGTTTCATAAATAAATTCGTTTGTATTATTTTTTAGATTCCACATATAAGTGATATCATATAATATTTGTCTTTGTCTAACTTACTTCACTTAGTATGATAATCTAAGTGTGATAATCATATGCATTTTGGCCATCTGTATGTCTTCTTTGGAGAAATGTCTGTTTAGGTCTTCTGCCCGTTTTTTGATTACTTTACTCCAGGTCCACTCATGTTGCTGCAAATGGCATTATTTCATTCATTTTTATGGCTAAGTAATATTCCATTGTATATATATGCCACATTTTCTTTATCCATTCATCTATTGATGGACATTTAGGTTGCTTCCATGTCTTGGCTGTTGAAAATCACGCTGCTATGAATATTGGGGTGCACATATCTTTCGGAATTAGAGTTTTCTCTGGATATATGCCCAGGAGTGGGCTCACTGGATTATATGGTAACTCTATGTTACTTTTTTAAGGAAACTTTATACTGTTCTCCATAGCGGCTGTACTAATTTACATTCCCACCAACAATGTAGGAGAATTCTTTTTTCTCCACACCCTCTCCAGCACTTATTATTTGTAGACTTTTTAATGATGGCTGTTCTGACTGATGTGAGGTGATCCCTCATTGTAGTTTTGATTTGCATTTCTCTTATAATTAGTGATGCTGAGCATCTTTTCATGGGCCCTTTGGCCATCCATATGTCTTCTTTGGAGAGATGTCTATTTAGGTCTTCTGCCCATTTTTTGATTGAGTTGTTTGTTTTTCTGATATTGAGTTGTATGAGCTGTATATATATTTTGGAAATTAAGCCCCTGTTGGTTGCATCATTTGCAAATATTTTCCCCCAGTCTGTGGGTTGTCTTTTCATTTTGTTTATGGTTTTCTTTGCTGTGAAAAGCTATTGAGTTTAATTAGGTCTCTTTTGTTTATTTTTGTGTTAGGAAACAGAGCCAAAAAATATTGCTACAATTTATGTCAAAGAGTGTCCTGCCTATGTTTTCCTCTAGGAGTTTTATAGTATCTTTTTAATAGTACCTTTTCCTTTGTTGTGCAAAAGCTTATAAGTTTGATTAGGTCTCATTTGTTTATTTTTGCTTTTATTTCTTTTGCCTTAGGAGAATGATCTAAGAAAATATTGCTATGATTCATGTCAGAGAATGTTTTGCCTATGTTCTCTTCTAGGAGTTTTATGATGTCAGACCTTATATTTAAGTCTTTAAGCCATTTTGAGTTTATGTTTGTGTATGGTGTGAGGGAGTGTTCTAACTTAATTGATTTACATGAGGCTGTTTTTCCAATGACATTTACTGAAGAGACTGTCATTTTTCCATTGTATATTCTTGCCTCTGTTATTGAAGATTAATTGCCCTTAGGTGTATGGGTTTATTTCTGGGCTCTTTATTTTGTTCCATTGATGTATGTGTTTGTTTTTGTGCCAGTGCCACACTATTTTTATTACTGTAGTTTTGTAGAATTGTCTGAAGTCTGGGAGGGTTATGCCTCCAACTTTGTTCTTTTTCCTCAGAATTGCTTTGGCAATTCTGGGTCTTTTGTGGTTCCATACAAATTTCAGAATTATTTGTTCTAGTTCTGTGAAAAATGTCATGAGTATTTTGATAGGGATTTCATTAAATCTGTAGATTGCTGTGGGTAGTATGGCTATTTTATTTATGTTTGTATTTTAATTGGCACTTTTAGGCCTTTTATATTTAATTATTTATTTATAATAATTAAATTATTATTTGAATATTTTATTTAAATATTTTATGATTATTTAGATGTTAATTTATACATGTTATTTTATGTTTTGTATTTTTTGTTTACAATGTGGTTTTGAACAAAATTCACATGAAAACTGCTTTTGCTTAAGATTATCATAATAGGCATTTTAAGAAAAAAATAGTTTTATTGAACTATAAATGACATACAATAAATTGCACATATTTAAATTTTATAAATCTTGATATATGTGTACATCCAGGGAACCATGACCATGGTCAAGATAACATATCTGTCACATCAAGAGATTCCTGATGACACTTGTAAAGCCCTCTCTTTTACCCCTCTCTTTGGATAGAGAGATTTACTGATCTGTGAGCCAGTGCTGACTGGACTGTATCAAAATTCATTTAAAAAGCCCACAATTCTAGGATCAGATAAATTTTGTCTGGGGTAAGGTTTGTGTTTCAAAGGCGATCTTTAGGATATTCTTACATGAAGTTGAGTTGAGAAGCACTGCTCTAAATGGTAGTCATCCCATTTAGGTCTGATGGAGTCTTGGATTTCAACACAATAATTACAACTAATTATAATAATACTTATTGGACACATTATTATACCAGGCATTTTAAGCGTCTGTGTGGAGCACGTATGTCACTTTTATGAAGATTGCTTTAACCGTTTGAGTTAAGTACAGTTATCACCCTTAAATGAGGAAACCTGAGTCTTGCTCAAAATCACATAACTAATGACTGGGAACCTGAGCCTCTACATATAACCATACAGTGTAAATAGTGTGCTACCTAAACTAGGAGGCAAGCACTGGTTCCAACTCTATCTCTTGCAGGGTAACCTTGGATAAGACATTCAAATATGCAGGAAATCCTTTTTTTTTTTTTTTCATTTGTAAAATGAGAGGGTTAGCTTAGGTAATTTTCTAGCTCTTTTTAGCTCAAAAATTATGCTTTTTGTATGAAAATGCAATTATCTTTAAAGAAGCATAACAATGAACTAATCTCTAACATATGAAACATTTATACCCAATTTAGAGCAATATTCATGGACATATAAAAATGCATATAATTTGGGACCTTTTCACACTAATCTTCCATTTTATCCACACCTAACATATACATTTCCTGCTTTAAATGTTGAACTGTGATTCATTCTTTTGCTGTAGTGTAGGGATCTAGCCGTTGGGCTTATCTACAGCCGAGCTGTTCCTGGAATAAAAGTACCGTTTGGCTTTTGCCATTTCTCTGTGTCCTAGTGAAGAGCCCTTCCCAGAGTTGTTGTTGTTTTAAAACATTTGAATCTCAAGAGAGGTGCTATCTGGTTTTGCCCTTTACTGCAATCACTCTATTCTGGGGGTTAGAGATGCAATGAAATGATTATGTACTTGTGCACTATACTTCCTAGCATGGCTATTATTTTTTTAACCAGCAGAATCTTTTTTCTTTTTTCTTTTTTTATACCTGACCTACTGTTTCTGGCAAGCTTTCTATCCAGGGAAGGTAGGACTTGACAAAATAAGGGTAATTATTAACACTTTTTTATTAAGCTCTGCAGGCTCTATTGAAATCTACTGCTAAATTTTTAAAGGTGGCTATCATTTTCCTGTGACTTAGATTTTAAAGCATTTATTCAGGAAAACATATAGTATATGTTATAGGCTTTGCTTACATAATTTTATGTTGAATTTTGTAATAATTAATACAGAGCATATTATATAGTAGTGTAGGTGAGCATTCTGAAATCATAATATGTATACAGTTTGTGTATATGTGTGTATATATATTCTGTATATATATATAAATTTTAAATTGTGTATAATTTACTGTTAATATTTACTACTAATGGTTTTTATTTTCCGATAAACTCATGGCACAAGTTGTCCTGGAAACTTTCCACTGCAAAAGCAATATTTATTGCTGCTTTCTTTTCTCTGTTCTGGGAGACATGGTTTCTGTATGTTTCCAGGTTCTGCAAGATGAAATGTTGCAAGATGTATCTATCTGCAACAGAAGATTCCATTCGGTGCTCATGAAAAGAAAGTACAAAGAGTAAAGAGAATCAAGGTAACATTTAAAGTTTTATTATAGCCTTTAATTTTGTTAAAAAATCAACCAAAGAACCAATCTCAGTGTACATAAGTTAAATCTTACCTGGTCAGAGAAGGAAAGTCTGATTGTTTTGGTGATAGAAGTCTTAACAGTCATTCCTTTAAAATACTGCTCTACATAGTTATGGGCTTTGTAGCTGTATTTGAAGTTATCATTAATTCAAAGGATCATTGGGATGACTAAAGTTTACATAGACATATCACCAGAGAAGTTTTGTGAAAATAAATTTCTTCTCCAACCCAGGAGAATGAACCTTTCCATCTGTCCCATTTGCAAACATTATCTAATATAACATTATTTCCAGATCAATTATATAGAGGACTTGAAGAGATAAAATTAGCATTGGAAAGAACATCTGATTTAAGATTCAATGTTAGAGTATTGCTGTTTACTTCATTCTTTTACTACAAATAGGATTTCTTTCATACAAATTTGGTAATGTCTTATGTTAAGTGATCTCAAAAAGGAAGCCAATCTCTAACCCCAAAGAGGTTGGCATTCTTATAGCCTTGTGTTTTGAGTTTTTTAAAAAAATATAGTTCTGATTTCAAATAGTCTGTGCCATATTCCCCACCAAAACCCCAAATATTTTAGAAAACTCTGTTTACCACATCCAAACTACTTCTCTGAGTCTTCCTTATACAATTGACATAGACTTGGGAAACCTATTGTAGTTTTGGGTTAAAAAATTGTGATCACAGGAAACATGACTATACAGTAAACATAAAGTTGTAAGTACCTTAAAAGAGGCACAGATGCAATGCTATTGCTTTTTATTGATAGAAATAACTGAAATGATATAGGAAGAGGGAGGACTTTACGGGAGCAAGGGCACTTGAAGTAGACCTTAAATAGTCCTGATGGTGACAGTCGATGATTGCCTAGCTCCAGATGTCTGCCTAACTGTTCTTGAACATTACCTAAGTTTGTTCTTCAAACCCTGTGACGTCCTTTCTCTCATTATTCCCATTTAATAAGTGAAGAAAACAGACATTAAAAAGATATGTCGTATACCTCGTTGAGGATGGAACTAGGATTTGTGTTTAAATTCACTATGTTATATTTTGTCTTGGTGGAATTAAATGTGCAGGGATGAGAGTGTGAGAAAAGAACGTTTGACATAGTGCAAGCAACGTGAGCAAAGACACGGAGACTGGAAAGCACAGGAAACAGTCAGCAGAGAGGAGGTGATTTTGTTGGAGCTACTGGTACATGGGGAATGAGAAACAAATTTGGAAACACCACTTGGGGCCAGATGGTGAAAAGCCCTAAATGACAGGCTCAAGAATGCTGACTCGTAACTTTGGTGATAGAAAGAGTTATTGGTGATGAGGGCTAATGAACAACTGCGATAAGTATATAAGATTCTGGAGACTGAGGGATTAGTCACAAGGTTAGGACTCTAATCCCAGAAAGCTACAAAGAGGATCTGAACTGTAGAGGTGAATGATGAAAAAGACCAGGATGTGGCATGAACCACCCATGTGCAAAGATGAGGCCATGTGACCCAGCAAGTGGTCACAGCTTCCTTATGAAGAGAAGCCTGTTTAAGACAGAACATCATGATTTTGGACACACTAACTGGGATACCCAGGTGGACATTTCCAGGAGGCATTTGTAAGATTTTGCTTGTAAACCATCAGCCACCTATCTGGCTAGAAGGAGAATGCTGTACCAAGCTTTATGAGTGAATTAAGATGAAGCAGAAATAAAATCTTTGTTTTCTTCTAGGAACGACACTTCTCTAGGTGCTTTACTATAATAATCTTATAAGCCATATTAACTCCATTTTAATGGTAAAGAAGTTGGCTTAAATGAAGTTACGATTTGCACAAAGTCAAAGTATAAGTGAGCAGTTGAGCCAGGATTCAAACTTAAGTCTGCTTCACTGAGGAGCGTGAAATCATTAATCTTTGAAATTATCATGTATTTATTCATTCATTTGTTATTATTTATTTATATATTGGGTATTTATTTCGCACAAAGCATTGCTCCATTTCCAAGAAAAATTATTGTGAGAAAACAGCAGCAGAGTTCATTATGATGCTATGTGTGTATTTTTTGAAAGAAAGTCCAAAAAAATAATGCTGTGTATTTTCTGTGACCACATGTAAAAAGAGTGAAAGACACACAGTAAATTGGTAACTGTGGTTACATCTGAGAGAGGTTAAAGAAAATGTATGTGTAATGTTTAATTATTTATACAAAGAATATTTTCATGTATTATTTGTGTAATTAAAAATTAATATTAAAATGAATATTTCTGCCCACAAAATGGCTTCCCATATGGACATGATTGGGTTATAAAGAGTCTGAATTAAGTAAATGAGGAAAGAGGATGAGATGATAGAAATGATTTAGGACAACATTTGGGTTAAATGAGAGACGCAGTTTTTTCCCATGACTGGTTGCTGGTCTGTTCTGAAGAAAGTCAAGCAAGCTTCCGTTAACAACTCCACGAGCCACAGACAGTTGGGCAGACCTCATTTTCCTAAGGATGTGTCAGGCTGTAGGTAGTAGGCTGAAGGAGAAGTTCCCAAGCAGGAATTTGGACATAACCTGTTCATTCTTCTGGTTGAAGGTAACGGAAGTCTTTTGCAGGTGGGCTCAGGCATGCATTTGGGGCTCTCTTCTGTTGAGTTTCCTCCCTGAGAAATCTTTAACCGTCTTCAGCCCTACTCAGCCCCAGTGTGACCAAAGCTCCAATAATTAGCTCCTGCCAGGTATTCTTATCTAAGTCCTTTGGGTTTTCAAATACACTGTTTTTATTACAGTGTTTCCTCTTCGCTACTTAACGTTCCTCGTCCTTCAAGTCTCAGCTTCAATTCCACATCCACCAAAATGTCATCTCTATCCCACCTCCGAAACCAGATTGGATGTTCCTTCAATACCCCAGTGGCCCTCTACTTCCCACGCCATTTCACCCCCCTCACTCATCGAAGGCAGTTCTCCATCCTGGCTGGACAGCAAATTCATAATGAAGCTTTAAAAATACAAATGTCTGGGCTCCACTTCAGATTTATTGCATTTGAATCAGGATTATATCTAAATATTTATTTTTGTATGTAGTGCTCATTATATAATTGCGACTAATATTTCTTAATATTGGTAAGTGTATCAAGAAGAGAGGCTCTGGGTTGGGAGGGAGTCTGGGGGAGCATGGATACATGTACATGTACGGCTGAGTCACTTTGGTGTGCACCTGAAGCTATCACAACATTGTTAATTGGCTATACTCTAACATAAAATAAAAAAGTTAAAAAAAAAGAAGAGAGGCTCTGGTTATCTGCAGCTGTTTGTTTTACTCACATTGAAGACCTTTTTTCACCCGCATCAGTAAGCTCTGGCCTTACTGGAGTCACCAGGATAATGTCATAAAGACAGAGATCAATTTGACTGGCTTAATTTAAAGTGTTTTGACATCACAAATGATGTTTTCTAGGTCCTGGAAGTAGACAACAGAGCAACTTGAATGAGACTAAAAAAGTATATATTCAATAGCTTATGCAAAGCAGTCTCTCATTGTATCATCTTTCACTGTCCATTCTAGTTCAGCCCCTTCCCATCACCACACCAACTCATATCTAGCAATAGCAGTGGGATGGGACGTTACCTGGACAGGATGTAAAATACTCAGTTTTGTTTTCTGGAGTCTTATTCTTGGTCTCATGTGCTTTAAATGTGTAGCATCTGCCAATCAACGTTTAACTGGGTGTTCTTGGACTCAAACCCTCTTGAAACCTTGGTGTCTAGGATACTGCTCAAAATCTTATGTGCCCTTCCAACCCTCAACATCCATCAATCAAAGTGAAGCAGAAGAGTGTAGTGTTTAAGAGCCCAGGGTCTGGAGCCTGGTTCTGGGTTTGGAGGCAAGTTCTGCCATTTCAGCAAATGGTATGCTTCTCTACGCTTCAGCGTTCCCACCTTTAAAATGTGGAAAACACAGTATGGTGTCTACCTCGCAAAGTGTCAGTAGGGTTAAGTGAGCTAATATACATGAAGAACTTTAGAAGGTTATCTAGTGCATTGTAAATACTTAAAAAATACTGGCTTTTCGCCTCTTAAATGTTAGGCACTCGCCCTGGTTATGCAGATGTTACAGAGGCGTATGGGGAAGACAAAGAGTACACCAAGCACAGGTAATATACAATCACTGATGGTAAAATGGAGCATAAAATGTCATTACAGAGACTGAAGAAGATTTTTACAATTGCAATTTGTTAAAGAGGATATCAACAAAAGCAGATTTACCATTTTTACTGGCCCCTTAAAAGGTCCTGAAAAGGTTTTAGTATTCTTTTTCTTAAAGAGGCTACCTTAAGTTACATAAACTTTAGGATTCATAAAACCTGGATCTTCTAAATCAAAATGAAAAACACTGTCCAGGAAGACAAAAGAACTTAGGCCAAATTGGCAAAGCAGATGTACGAAGTACCCATTGATGGCTGACTTTTGCCTTGTGAGCTGGGCCCCAGCATAACTTACCATGATTCCATTTTCATATGCACTTTTTTGAAGCTCTCCTAACAACTTCCTAAAGGAATCAATTTGCCCCATGTATTGGCAAGTTAACTCTTATTTTTTCCCCTTAATTGCCTTAATCTTAAAATATAAGGAAGAATTAATTAACTACCCTGATGGGGGAAGAAAAGTTAATAGCATTTTTAATGAGGGTAACCTTAGCAGGATTTGTAATAACCCTGAAATGATGGTGAAGTCACTTCTTTCTCCACTTGACTCTCTCACCTTCTGCAAATCGCTAGAAGGGCTGATTACAAGTGATTAATTACCTACTGGAAGGCTTGTCTCCAGCTCATCTTCTCATCCTCAAAGCAGCTGCTGTCTGAAGAATATAGTGAGAATTCTAAATGTAAAAAAAGATAAAATGGCCTTTTCTACAATATAAAGAGCTTATAAGACAGAATTTGATGGAGAACATCTGGATGGAGATTTTACACCAGCACAGGGAAAGGCAAATACGTTGTATTAGGCTGGCCTTGGAAATTTCATCTAAAATGACAGAGAATGTGGCAGCCATGCCGTGAATGAGACGTTTGTATTACTACAAGGCAGTGGACTTTTGCCTGGAACCACTCTCTGGACTGCAGTGCAGGAAGGAAGAGCCCAGATAGAACTTACTGTTATCATCAATCTGAGTATTCAGAGTTCAGAGTTTGGGGCTCATAAGGAAATTGGACTTTGTTGGGTAGAAGGGCAACTGTGGAGAAGAGAGCCATATAGGGGAGAAGGGTCCTAAATCTGACAGGGGTTGACTATTTGGCCAAATAGTAATTGTGCTCATTCAGAGTGAGTTTCAGTATGTCCCAGCAAAGAACAACTACTGGAGAAAAAACAACTACTGGAGAGTGTGAGCTGATTTGAGATTGTACAGTGCTGAGAAGCATTCAGGTTCCATCCAGTCAAAGTAGAAAGACCTTGTTGAACACCCTCAGCATTCAGTAGAGAACCTAGAAAGGCCATGCTCTAGAAGTAGGACTAATTTAGCCCTATAATAAATGATGCTCTAGAACCACTCTGATATATCACAAAGTAAAACTTAAGAGGACCAAGCAGGCTACAAGGAAATGCACTGCCTTATGGAATAAAACCCAATATTCTGTTTAGGAAGATGATAAAGTCCAGATGCACAACAATGTAGCATCCATTATTCCGTAATACAACCAAAATATATGAGAGATGTGAAGAAGCAGAAACATATGTTCCACAACCAGAAGAATAATCATTTATTAGGAACCTGTCCCCAAATTATAGATATGATAGAATTATCAGATAAGGACTTTAAAACAGTTACTGTAAATATGTTCAAAAATGTAAAAGAAAATATGTTGATGTATACCTATAATTAGGAAAAATAATTGCAATAGAGAAAAAGAAGATATAAAAAGGATCCTAATGGGACACATACAGATGAAAAACTTAACACTGAAATAAAAAAATATTTGATAAGATTAACAACAGGTTATTCACTGCAGAACAAAATATTAATAAATTAGCAGAAAGGGGCCAAATAAACCATGCAAACTGAAGCCAAAAGAAGAAAAGCCGAAAATAAATGAACAGAGCTTCAGTGACTTATCAGTCTATACCTGATCACATATGAATGGTCCTATATATGTGTAATTTGGAGTCGCAATAAGAGCAAGGGAAAGAATTGGGGCAGAAAAAGAAAAAACTTTGAAAATATCAGGGTTGAAAAAATTCCAAATTTAGCAAAAAAAAAAAAAAAAGAAAATAGAGAACACGTATTTATGAACATCACAAAAAAGCAAGAGGGATGAACTTAAAACCATATCCAAACACATTATGATCAAAGTGCTGAAAATAAATTGATAAAGAGAAAATATTAAAAGCAGCCAGACAAAAATAGCACATTATATACAGGGAATAGTAAGAATGACTCTATCTACTCATCAGAAAAAAATGTAAGCCAGAAGACAATGAAATGACACTTAAAGGACTGAAAGAAAAAAATTATAACCTAGACTCTTATATAGAGTGAAAATATTCTTCAAATATGAAGGCTAATGAAAGCAAATAAAAGTCTTTTTCAGAAAAACAAACGTTAAAAGCATTTTTCACCAGCAGATCTGCACTACATGGAGTGTTAGAGGAAGTTCTTCAGGTTGAAGGTAAATGATCCCAGATGGAAATTGGGAAGAAGGACAATGGAAATGGTAAGTAGGTGGGCAATGTTTTTCTCTTATTTAAAAATTTATTTCAATTATTTAGACTATTAAAGAAAAATTATAAAATTGCACTTACGCATGCTTATGTGCAGAAGTAAAACTCGTAAGACTAACAGAAAGAATGTGAGGGCTGAAAATAGAAGTATATACCTTATAAAGTTATTACAACTGAAGTGATATAATGTTAACTGAAGTGGTATGCTGTTATTTGAAGGTAGAATGTGATACATTAAAGACATTTTAAACCATATGGAAACCACTGAAAAACAACAAATTAAAGGTAATAAAACATTCCAAGGCAAGGTAGATTGCTAAATATTGCTTAATTAATAATAGGAAAACTAGAAAAAGAGAAATAAGAAATAAGAACAAATCAGAACAAAAAATCCCCAGGATAGTAGCCTTAAAAATCAATCATATAAACAACCACTTTAAAAATCAATAAATTTATCACTTAAACTAAACAGGAGAAAGTCTAAAAGTGGATATCATTTTTTT